>NC_071398.1:9503528-11002124 GCF_022682495.2 Desmodus rotundus | reverse complement strand
CCTGTGGCTGAGATAAGACAACGCCCAGCGAGAAGCAGAGCTGTGAGCTGCGGCAGCCACTGTTGCCCGAAGGTGAGGAGTGAATGCTTCTATCCGAAGAGGAATCTGGGCAGAGCCACATGGTATCCACCACACTCAGCCCGGGTCTGGAAATCTAGAGGCAAAGGAGTAAGGGAACCAGAATGCATAGAGAAGAATTAGTTGTTGTTGTTTCTGTAATTAAAAATGTTCAATTATAGTTTACATTGAACATTACTTTGCATTAGTTTCAGGGGTACAGCATAGTGGTGAGACAATCCTATACTTTACAAAGGGTTCCCCCTGATGTTTGCAGTACCCAGCCGCCACCCTACATAGTTACTACAATGTTATGGGCTGTTGTTCCTGTGCTGGACATTACAGCCCATGACTATTTTATCACTGTCCATCTGTACTGCTCAATCCCTTCACCTTTTCCACGCAGTCCCCCAAACTCCTCCCCTGTGGCAATCACCAGTCTGCTGTCTGTCTCTATGAGTCAGTTTATGTTTTGTTTTTGCTTCTTATTGTTCTTTAGATTCCACGTATGAGTGAAATCATATGGCATTTGTCTTTCTCTTACTGATTTATTCTACTTAACCTAATGGCCTCCAGGTGCATCCATGCTGTCACAAACGGTAAGATTTCATTCTTTTTTATTGCTAATATCCCATTGTATTATAGGTTCAACAGCTTTTTTATCCACTCATCTATTAATGGGCCCTTGAGTTGCTTTCATATCTTGCTATTGTAAATAAAGCTGCAATGAACAGAGGGGTGCATATATTCTTTTGAATTGCTGTTCTGGGTTTCTTCAGATTGGCTTCAAATGTGGTAATGTAAACTTCTGAATAAATTCTGGACCCCAGATAGACCTCCATCAGGGAGAATGAAAGCCAGTATCTGCACTAAGAAAGTCTTTATCAAGCTCAGGAGAGCTGATTTACAGAGAGTGATCGCAAGACTTTAACATACCGATTTCCTGAAGTTATTTTATTGGGTTAATAGGGGATGCTAGTTTAATGGGCCAAAGCTGGGGTAAAAATCAGAGATTTTATTCTTCAAAGTGCAGACTGACTTTGTGTATGGTGGTACCAAAGAAGAAAAGATTTTTTTTTCTTCACAAATAAGTATCCCCTTCTTGAAACAGAAACATTTAAAAGAGAAAAAAATGAATGGAAATAAACTTTGGTTAAGGAAGCACCAAACCTAGTGCAGCAAGGAAGCATTTTAAGGGACTTACATCAAGGTTTCTGAAAAGGGGCCCAAGTGACATTTTGGACCAGACAGTTCTTTGTTGTGGGGCCCGTGCTGTGCTTTGCAGGCTGCTCAGTAATGTCCCTGGCTTCTACCCCACAGACGACGGTGGCGACAACACTTCCCCAAGGTCATGGCAACAAAAGATGTCTGTAGACATGGTCAAGTAGCTAGTGGGGAGACAGAGCTGCCCCAGCTGAGAATTATCACTTGAAATATTCCTATTTCCCTTCATTTCAGCTAGGGTTACACCTCTCCCAGCTTGCTCAGGGCTGAGAGGTTGCTCGGGATGTGAGAGTGTCACTGCTAATACTGGGACAGCCCAGGCACACTGTTCATGTCGGCCACACCAATGGGGGCCGTTTGGGAGTGCAATATGTTGGACCTGAAGAAATATGTTACTGCATCGACTTCAATGATATGCAGAATCTCCTAGCAAGAATTGTCTTTTGCACCAAAAATGAGCTTTTAATTTCTTTGGGCAATGTTGGAGTGGCAGGCTGCAATTAAGAGAAGTGAATTTAATGTAATTTACCTTATCTGGTAAAAGATATTTTACGAAAACTTAATTATATGTAAAAATGAATAATACTGTTTTTACTTACAGTGGAACTATGAAATCTGTCTTTTAAATGACAGTATATTTAAAAGTTCTTAAGAGAGAATGGTGTTCATAAAGAAGTTCTGATGTTGAAAATCCAAACATTTAAATAAAAATTAAGCCCAGTGATTTATAACTGAGTTTTCACCATATGTTTCTTAAATAAACCACATTATTTAACCACCGCATTCATTTGCCCCAGTAAATTAAGCCTGCTGAAGAGAAAATGATTTACTCATGGGTACTCAGCTAGCATTATGATTTAATATGTAGGCATTCTAAATATGGTAATGCAGACTAATTGAAAATTTACTAATGATAGTAAAAGGAGGTCAGATATTGTTCCAATTACCAAAAATAAATTGTTTAATCATTAAACAAATACTTATGAGATCTTACTGTTTGCTGAGGACACTGTCAGTGATGAAGGGAAAAATTTAATAATACTTTCCCCATAAGAGTGTAAACTTGATGGCCAAGAATAAATGACCAACTGTTGCATATTGGAATAGGAGCAAAGATGGTTAATAACAATAACAATAAATTTTCTTTTTCACTGACTATGTGTCAAGCATTATATGTATGATTTTTATTAATAATCACAATAATCTTATAAAGTAAGTATGAGGAGTATTCAAATTTTAAATATTAAGTTATATATACTTATATAAATATATATTTATATTTATGTGTGTGTGTGCACTCACCCACACAGGGTCTGGCAGAAGTAACGCCTGCTTAAGTGTGGTTGGCAGGGTAATAATATGGGTGTAATAATTTACAGTTTTAATTTGAACATTTCACCTAAAATGTCATATGGTGAGCTTGGGTGTGATATTGTTATGTTACAGAATTACATACTTACGATTTTGTAATAAAAGGGGGTGTTATTTGTGCCAACTTTGTATATTCTGACTCTCAGACTTTGTATGCACATTTGTCCTATGTCACATAGTTTGCAAATGATGAGGCCAACAGTTAAACTCTAGCTCTGAAAAAATTATGCTTTTAAGTGCAACTCTGAGTTTTAGCAAAATACATTACCCCTATGATTTTATTTCTTATTAATTATAACCTATTGCCATTTTAAGTTGATAACTATGTGATAACTGATTTTGCCCATAGCCATATGAAGTATGTATACAATAACCTTTCTTAGATTTTCCAAAATAGCCTTAATTTCAAGCAGTTTGTTTTGCTTTCAGACTGTATTTCTTGGTTTATGGTTCAAAAAATGTGGGTACTCTAAGAAGCATTATTGCTATTTATCCACCCATGAAAGAGGTCCAGAGAAATGACTTACCCAGGGTCTCCAAGCTGGTAACTAGGAAACCTTAAATTAGAACCAGAACAGCTGTGTCCAGAGCCACTGTATCTAGTCCTCTCTCCCAGGAAGTTGTGAGGAAGAATGAGAAACAAAGCTAGAAAAGAGATTTGAGCTCACAAGTGCATGCAGTTTTTCTTCTGTGGCTTTAGGAAACACTGCAGGTCTTTTTTTTCTTACATTATCAATGGAAATAGTGTTGGAAGCAAGTGGAGGAGACCTCCCATGGCCACCATCATATCCCTTACGACTCAGGGAAAGGCATGTTCAAGTAATAAAAGTATGAGAACCTTTCCAATGGGCTCCCTCACTTCCTTCTTACTATCATCACTATTGAATATTGAGAAAACCTATTTGTCCCTTGGGTTTTATTTTACATTTGAATCCAAATATTGTCTTAACTATCTTTGAAGGTGAGCAGGATTCTCTGTTGCTTTGCATGGCTCCTGAACCAGGTCTTCACAAAAAAGCAAAAAATGAGTGTTCCTTTATGGGTCGGGAATCCATAGTTCATGGAGCGTGTCTTCAGAGTAGAATATTGGATGCAGAGCTGAATGGGACACAGATTCCCTGGTCCGAACACCTGTTGGTCTAGCAGCTCACTGCCAAATGGAGAGCAGAAATGCTGTTGTTGTGAACAACCTGTTTTGCTTTCATTTTTTAAATTTTATTTTTGTTATGGTACATTTCTAAAGCCAACTGAAGGAGATAGTCAAGGTTCTAGAAGGTGTTCTTATAAAACAAGACCATGTCTTAATTAAAAACAGGACTCTGATGAGGGTGGGAGTTTAACTTACTGTATTTTGCCGTGTATAATGTGCACTTTTTACCCGAATTTTTGAGGGAAAAATAAGGATACACCTTATGCATGGCTAGCACTAATTCCATAGCTATATAAATGTTTTTAATTCTTTTACTTATGGTTATGCATTAAAACTGTAACTCTAGAAAACAGTAATGTTATCCATGTGCAAAATAATACCCTGGAATACAATAATCAGTTTTGTTTCTAAACATAAATAAATAATTGAATTAAAACTTAAAATAAAAGCTTTTTTTTCCTGAAAGTTTGGGCCAAAAATGTGGGTGTGCATTATACACGACAAAATACGGTATTCTCTGGGTCCGGAAGCCCAGCAAAGTCATTGTAACATGCTTGGCAAACCTCAGCTCTATTGAATGGAGATGGGTCTCATGTATCACAACAGAATGACCTGAATTTTACATATGTATATAGTTTAAAGTAAAATAGATATTACTGTTAAGTAACTACTATCATTATAACTGTTGATACAGTACAAGTAGCTTAAAGATACATAATAGTGCTGTCTATAGATAGTGCTATCATAGAGTTCAGAAAGTAATTAGGGGAACTTTGCATCTCCATTGGAAGGCATGATGTTTTTAACAAGTGACAGTGATATGGACCAGGGCAGACAGGGGCTTGCGTTCAGTCCAAGTTCTGACGTTGACTAGCTGAGCAAAGACGCTAAGCCTTCTGGTCCATCTGCGCGCCAGGTACCAACCTCACGTACAAAACTTACCAGCAGAATTTTCTCTCCAGATCTCTGGTCCTAGTATTATCTGGTCACAAGCTAATCCACATTCATTTAGCTTTATGATGAGAAACCGATTGCAAATTTTCTGACTTCAGAGCTTTTGAGAATAAAGAACCTTAAGCTCTTCATTTTCAGCATGTTGTAGATGCAAAAAAATGCAGTCACCTCCCCTTTTTCTCCAAATTCTCAGCACTCTTCTGCAGATGGCACCGTATGTTTTATTTTATAAACTCTGTTTTATTTCCTTAAGGTGTTTTGTTGAAGTGCAAAGTAGTAATTACTAGTTAAGATCTGAAAAGATAAATATAAAAGCAGGCTATTGTAATAAAAACTGGAAAAGGAAATATATTGACATATCTAAAAATGTAGGAAAGAAAAGAACAGAAAGAAAACAATTCCTCATTATGCATATCTCCCGCTGGATTTTTTCTTTCTTTCTTCTTAAGACTTCTCAGTCCTGTCAACCTCCGCTAAAGTGGATGTCCCTGTCAATTGTCTGTCACTGGTTAATGTCATTCTTAAAAAGACTCTCAGACTTTCTGAGTGACACCGTACCTTCAACTGATTTGCATTTCTGCCACAGTGAAAATTATTTTTGAAAACGTATGCATCCTTCCTAGGCTCTTTGAGGCCTTAATTGCCGAGAATGTCATCAGATCCCTAAACGTGCTAGGAGTGGTTCCGGCAGAAAGGAACTCCGTGTGAGTATGCGGAGCATGTTTTCCGTGAGACGTTTTTAAACAAGTTCTAAAATCTTGTCTGGTATACATCATTATGAGATATTGAGACGACCTATTGCCATGGTCTGTTGAATTATTTTTTGATGTTGCAGACTTGGCAGGTGCAGCCCCAAAAACGGTGGTAGTCACTACACAGACTTGGAAGCCGGATTGGGTGACAGTTGTGGGCCTTTTACCAATGCTGTGACCCCAGGCCCTTCCTATCAACTCTATTAACCTTGGGTTTCACCTGGGACAATTGGAGGTCAAAAATGCCTAACTCATAAGCTTACTGTGTTGATGAAATACAGTTAGACTTCATCCTTGGAATATCGTGGGCAATCAATGGCTGTCTCTAAGATAACTTTAAGGGACATCTCGTAAGAACCC
This sequence comes from Desmodus rotundus, assembly GCF_022682495.2. NCBI lineage: Eukaryota > Metazoa > Chordata > Mammalia > Chiroptera > Phyllostomidae > Desmodus > Desmodus rotundus. The sequence goes on along the minus strand of NC_071398.1, from coordinate 10,996,256 downwards.
CAAACTATGAAACTCTAAGTACAAGTTGTGGGTGTGGTAATGGAAATTCCTGGATAGTGCTAACAAGTCCTTTAAAATGTTCTGTTCGTTGCCCTGGTTAAGTGGTTCAGTTGGTTGGAGTGTCCTCCTGTGCACTAGAAGGTGGTGGGTTTGATTCCCAGTCAGAGCACATGCCTAGGTTGCAGGTTTGATCCCCAGTAGGGGTGCCTATGGGAGGCAACAGATCGATGATTCTCTCTCACATCAATGTCTCTCTCTCTTTCTTTCTCTCTCCTTTCTTCTCTCCCTAAAATCAATAAATATACCCTCATGGGAGAACTAACAAATTAAAATAAAAAATAAAGTATTCTATTTGTTTTCTCCATATATACATCCTTGTCTGAGTATATATGCCATTCATATTCTTTATCTTTCCCCCACCCTCCCCTTCTTTTTTCCACTCCTTCCCTTTTTTCATGTGAATGCTTCAGAAAATATGTCCAGGGAACTGATGTAAAGCCATATATGGGTTGGCATTTACATTTTGCAGATGCAGAATCAGAGATATGGATGGGGTTAGGAACTCACGCAAGTTTGCTCAGCTGGAAAATGGTATATCTGGGTATTTCACTTCTCTGTGGTCTTTCTCCTGTACTGAGCAGCTCTATAGCAGCATTTTTTTCATGGCCATCCTATTAGTTTCTCTGATCAAATAACACTAAACCTGCCCTCTTTTTTTTTCCTCTTAGGGAAGGGCTGATTCCAGACCTAACAGCTGCTATTAGCACTCTCATACAAGGTCCTTTTAAAATGTGGGAATAGCTTTGAGTTTAATTTCTTTTAAAGCAAACTTGAACTCGTTTTTCTATGGATGCTCTGAAGAGGAAAATAGTCTTGCCCAAGGTCGATAGAGCATTGAAAAGGGAGGTTAATATAAAAGCAGAATTAGAAGCACTTTCAGTGGTGATATGTCATGTGCAAGTCTATAAAATAAATAGCAATTATCACATTAGAAAAATGAGGCTCTTGGAATGGAAAGTGTTTCTGACAACTCTCTGTTCCACTCTCCCGTGTGTCTTGCTCACTTTGTGTCTCTCGTTGATTAAATCAATTCATGACACTCCCCACCCCTCTGCTTCAGAAGAAAGCTATTTCATTCCATAACAACTCAATAATTAGAGACGAAACCTATGTCATTCCCCAAACACCCCCTTACCCGTTGACTGAATGGATTAGAAAGCACACTCTGTGTTATAGTTTACTGATATAGGAAACTAAGATTACTTGCTCATGTATATGACATCTATGACATATAAAAATAAATTCTTAATCAGTGGCATCATGTTACATTACAGTATTGTAAATGATAAGTGCTGTTTTCTCTCTCAGAATCATTATAATAGCCCAGTTATTAGTTATCATTATTGACACTTTACAGATCAGAAATAGCAGTTCAGAGAGGTGTAATGGCATGTTCAGTTTTACATGCCAAAGGGCAACAGATATAAAATTTAAACTCAGTTTTGCAGGGATACCTGGTTTTTAATCTTAAATGTATATCACCTCTCTAAGTTTATTATATAGAATATCCACATGTAAATAGATGCTGGTCACTACCAAAGTCAAATTTAATTTTTTCAAAGGTTGGAGTCATTACTTCTGAATTTTTAGTAAAGTCTGATAAGGAAATAGTTCAGCATAAGTACATTGTTACCATTTCTAAGTCATTTCCGTCAAGTGAAAAAAACCTGTCTGCTTCGAGACCCCTTTAGGATGGACCTGTTTACCCCTTTCAGAAACCACATGCAGTGGCAAACTTCCTGTCTCTTCCAGAGCGGGCGTCCTCCAAGTGGGGCAGGACTCACCGAGGAAAGTCCTCTGCCCAAACTCTTTCTCCCCTGGGTGCCTTGCTGTCATCACGGCCACCACCAGAGAGACCCCCGCTTTCAACAGAAATGCTAGCATTGTTGTGAATAATGGACACCGATGTCTCCACAACAGAGGAATGTTACCTGTTGACCCACCAGCCAAGACAAAAAGGTTTTCCAGGGCCAGGGCAAAGTTTACCCAAAACAGCTTTGCTTCGCGGAAGTCTTTCTGCAGAGCAAGTGCTTTGGCAGCTGGGTAGAGGAGAAATCGGGAAAAGAGAGTTCAGCTCCGTGACCCTGTTATGCAGTTAGAACTATCGTAGACTTTGTGTCCACCTGGGGATGTCTGAAGGCCATCGGAGCAGTCCCCCCCGGGGCCTGATCATTCACTTCAGAGAAAGCAGCAGGGTCCAGAGCGGTCGTTCCCAAAGCGCTGTTCTCAGACCAACGCTGTGCGTGCACGTCTCCCTTAGGAAACTGGGATGGGGAGGCCAGAGGGACGTGGTGTCTTCGTGCAGAGAAAGGTCTGGCCAGTCATTACATGTGGTCACATGGCGACATGTAATACAAGTGTCCGAGCAATTACTCTCCACAGCCACCTCATAAGAGGCATGACTAGCAGAACCTTCTCTGTAGATTACATTTTAAGTCATGGGATCTGTAAGGAAAAGCATTGCCTCGAAGTCATGGTGATTAAAAGCAGCAGCTCATTGTCCAATTGCATTCTTTACAATATGTAAATCAGACCAGGACTGAGTGAGGGAGACGTGTTCCCAGTTCTGGGGGCTGGAAGTCCAAGTCGCGGTGTGGGCTGGTGTGGTTTCTTCTGAAGTCTCTCCCGTTGGCTGGCACATGGCCACCTTCTCACTGTGCCCTCATGCGGTCTTTAATCTGAGCGCGCGCATTCCTGGTGTCCTGGTGTGCCCAAATTTTCTCTTCTTGTAAGGACACCAGTCAGATTGCATTAAATCACTCTGAGGCCCTCGTTTTAACTTAAGCTCCTCTTCAAAAGCCCCGTCTCCAAATGCAGTCGCAGTCTGAGTTGCTGAAAGTTAGGATTGCAACAAAAGTTTGTGGAAACACAATTCAGCCCAGTACACCCCATTATTAAGTGCTTTCTTTACCCCATAGAGTTGGCTAAGTGCTTTACAAATAAGTGGTGTGCCTGGCACCTGTGATGTTTTCAGTAATATTTGGCCGGGTACTTTACATGCATTGTGTCATTTAAATCCCACAACATATTTAGGCAAGTGAATGATTAACCCTGTCGATAGAGTAGAAAACAGCCACAGGGAAGTTAGGTACATTTTCCAAGATTCCACAGTTAAGAAGTAATTCAACAAGAATTCTAATGCAGATCATCATGTCTAAGTCAGCCTCCTTCCTACATGCATGATCTCGTGAACCACTGCATATCTGTAAAACTGCATGATAACGTATATTTGCACCTGGGCTTTACAAATTGCCCAGTGATGTGGCATTCCTAGTCAGTGTCGTGTATGGGACTCTACTCTTCTTGCAGTTGGTATTAATATGTGTAAAACTACTTAAGAGTAAACTACAGAGTAATGGGGGGGAGAAATGGGGACAATTGTAACTGAACCACAATAAAATTAAAAAAATAAAAAACTACAAATAGTCATGTGTACATAAAATTATACATGCATATAACTTTAAACATGGTGATGTGATATACATGTAGGCTCATATTCCTACATAAGACTTAGATGTTTTGTAAAATGACTAAACGTTTTTCACAGTGCAGAATTTGTTCTTCTCAGGGAATCTTGTGTTTTTCAATGAAAGGAATTAGAGAGCAACTTCAGTTATTATAAAGGAAGGCTGATACTAACGTTTATTGAAAGTTTTCTATGTGTCAAAATCTTTGAACATTTCTTTGGTGCCATCCTCCCTGCGGGTCTTGGAGAATCAGAACCTTAACAAATAAGAAAACAGATCCCTGGGGAAGTGAAGTGACAAATCAGAGGATTTGACTGATATTTGCAAAATCTCCCAAGAGACCCTAAAGTAGGAAAATTCAGGAAGGTGGTTACTAGCAGACTTGAGCTGGACAAGGGCTTTCAAAGCCCCTGCCAAACTGTCCTGTGACAATATTTCATGAAGACAGCAGGAAAGCCAGGCTCCAGAATTAAAAGGGAGCTCTGCACTAAATAAACAACCCACCGGGGATGTTGGGAAGTCAGGTGTCGCAAACCTGATAGAACTTGCAATTTCTGAATCTTTAAACTACTGACTACCACACTTCATGGTATATAGGAATCAGCCAAGATGCTTATTCAAAATATTTGTCTCTGACCACCCCCACCCCTGTCTCAGACATTGTTATCCAGTAAATTTTGCTAGTGTCCAGGAACTCATATACTTTATGAATTCCCCCAGGTGATTACTAGAGAAGTTTGCCCAATTCTAGTTCATATTTCCAATATACCAGATCATTAAGAAACATTTATTGATGTCAGTGGAGCTTCACCCTGACTATTAGACAACACTGAAGAGTTCCGCAGGGTGGCGGGCTGTTTGTTTGTTTATAGTTACGATTGCTGTGGCCCATACCCGGAGATTCTCCACTAATGGTCCGCAGTGGGGCTTAGAAATCAGGATATTTTTAACGCTCCCCAAATGTTGCTAATGGGTAACAAAGGAGCAGGAGCTGACCGTAGTCTCCCAGATATATTATACTGGGGTCAGGAAGATCTTAAAGGCCAGACTGGTTCTCCAAGTAAAGGTATCCCATTTCAAATGCTACTGTGAAAGATTATTTCCTCCACGGTTAAGTACTGTTTTCTCCATTGATGACACAACATTTCCCAAATATGATACTGCTATACTTAAAAATATCAATTTAAAATTCCTATGATGCAAAAAGTTACAGAACTATAGATGATTTTCACTAAAAGGAACTTAGAGAAAAGGAGCTTTAAAGAAAGTGAAGTTGTTCAGAGAGATTCGAAAATTAAAGAAAAAGAGACAAATTTGGAAGAGACTGTAGCTGTGACATTTGGAGACTACTTACATTTTTGTCGGGCTCAGTGCTAAACTGTTAATATTCATCACATTATTTAATACTGTGATAGGTGCATCCTTGCTGGGTACATTTTACAGCTAAGAAAACTGCCCAGATTCTCGGAGAATATGAAGTGATCCGTGGGGACTGGAGCTGAAGGCTCACGGTGTGTTACAAGACACTGCTGTTGCACACTGTGCCCAGATCAACGTGTGGGACTTCTCCATGGATGGCAGACATTTGGGCTCTGAGATCCCAAGTGAGACCGTGGTAGCCCAGATGGGAAACCTACTTCCCCCACCCACACGCCCAGGGATGAGCCTATCCCGTCGCAGTCTGGATGCCAACAGGCCATGTAAGAGACACGTGGGTTTCCTGACCCTTGCTTTATTTTTGTTCTCGATTCATCTGCTTAAAATCACTGTGCCACAACCTAACCGTGTGCTGAATACTGCAGTTGGTCGGAGAACATACAGTGCGATTATCCTTACAGTCCCCTCCATAATGAAGAGGAATTGACAAATACATTACAGCAAAGGAGCGTCTGTGTTAAGGGCGATGAGTAAAATCATCTTTGTGCAGGACGGATGACACAATGAAGGAAGAAAAGAAAAAAGGGAGGGGAAAAAGCAAAGAGGGAAAAACATTGATTTCAGAAACACAAAATAGCTGTATGGGGGGGAAAACCCTGAAAACTGAAACGAAGTGCCTGACACAGTGTACTTCCTCCCCAAAGAGAACCCACCCCCCCATTTCCTCTCAACTTTCGACTTTCTTCCTGCAAAAATAAAAGTCAGTATCTTGTGAAGCCTTATTGATGACGATATAGTGAACCTTCCTTTCCCCACACATCCACTCAATTCTTCAAAAACCTCCCGATGGATAAGGAAGGAGCCCTTTATAAACCACCCATTTCTCCCCAGTACTATCATTATGGGCCCATTCCTTTGAAAGTGGTTGCTAAAACAACATCACCTACGGACTAACAGGGATCTCTCCATCAACAGCAGAAATCCTATAGCGAATATTTACCAGTACTGAAAAAACACAATGCCAGTGCCCTTGTTGCTCTTTTTTTTTTACTTCTGGTCTGAATGATTTTTTCTGTTTTTAAATAACAAAATGTATTTATACAGGCACTCTTTTTTTCAGATCAGTTAAGTAGCTCTGTTTTCTCATTCTAGGAAAAATTTTTGCTGGTTACTCCTCTTGGGTGGGGCTATTGAAAGAGATAGGAAAAGTGGAAATTCTACCTTCTTTTAATCGGTCCCAAGGCTTCTGCCCTGAAGTGTTTGCGACGCTGCTGTACGTGGCTCAGAGAATCTCCCCAGAAGCCACACATCCATCTATATGTCTTCTATTTCACTATATTTTCATTTTGATGGATTTTTATATTTCTTTCTGAACTTTATAACTTAGAGATAAAACAAGCTTGACACCGACCACTTGATATTAAAGAATGTACTGAACACTTGCTCTTAAGAGAAAATTGGATCCGTGATGTGACTATTGCTGTTTAATGTCACATGGTCACAACTTGTTAAGACCTGCTTTCCTTAAGACTCTGAAATGACACTTATAATGAAAATTCATTTTCAGTGTTTGGTGTGTGCTGTGCGGCAGGGATCCGTCTGTGAGTTACCTGTACTTTTCTTTTGCTGGTTCCTAATGTAAAGTCCTAATGTTGTGATATTGTTCATCAAAATGTACATCCGCACAAATTAACTTAGAAAAAAGCAGTGACTGACTGCTGTCTGCAGTCTAGATAACAGCATCATCATATCAGTGTCCAATTCCTGGCTTTGATATTGAGAAGTTGCATAAGATGTTATCATCGGGGAAGCTGAGGGAACTTGATGCACTGTTTGTGAAAATTTCTGTGCACCTATAATTCTTTTATTTCTGTTGTACTTTTTTTATTTTCAACTTTTTTATTGTAGTTTTCCCATTGCCATTGAGCCTCCTTTCACCCCCCTCCCCACCGCAGTCACCACACTGCTGTCCCTGTCCATGAGTCCTTTTACCTCTTTGCTTGATCCTCCTACCCCCGCACTCCCCCCACATAGCTGTCATCCTGCTCTCTGTCTATGAGTCCGTCTCTATTTTGCTTGTCAGTTCAGTTTGTTCATGAGATTCCACATACAGTAAAAGAAGGAAACAGACAATAATGCAAAGTATATAAATATAGACTTTGGAACAGTGGACTTTGGATTCCTGGCCCCACCATTGCAGAGCTGATTTGGGGGGAATTATTTGATCTCTCGAAGCCTGATTTTATTTATCTCTAAAGTGATAGTAATAGTCTAGGTTGTGAAATTAAATTTAAAAAATTCTTCAATAAACCTTGTCTGGAGAAGCTGCTGAAAATGTGATGAGCCATTAGTGACACAATATAAGGACAACAACAAAAAAGCAAAGTCTGTGTTGAATTTCTTACAGGTACGGGTTAGCTACACCATGCACAGCCGGCCTTAGGCAAAAGATGCGTTTTAAGGTAACCTGCCCTTTAAGTCCTTCCTCACCTTGGAATTCCCTATTTGTGTCCCTGTCCTCTGATTGGAAGATAAATGACTAATAACAGGAAGAAGAATTTAATCTTTCTTGGTTCCCTTTTCCCCATCATAATCCCTCCCTGCTGACCACTGGGTCAAGACCCAGACTTGTTGGCTAAATAGGTTACCCTCGGATGTTATAAATGACAATCTTTTGAATGCCCTCTTTTGCAAATAAAGCTGATAATCCGTTGTAATGAAAGTTAACAATCCATCGCATTTCATCTTTGGCAATGAAAGCAAGCACTGTAACTTTATAATCTTGAAGAACCAAGAAGCCACTTTTTTTTTTCCACTGGAATGATAGAGCATCGCATTGTAAAACACCATTTGGAAAATGATATTGCGGCCCCTTAATTATTTTTTCACTGGTTTCTTATCTAATATTAAGTATGCCAGTGCATTCCTAAAGAATATCATCATTATAGACAGAATTCTTCGAAAAAATGCCAGCAAGAGCACCAGACACAATAAACAGTCTCACATCTACCCTATAGATTATATTTTTTTAAATGTATTTGCTAGTGCAAACATGTAGATATGACATATTTAATTCCCTTTTTTCAAGAAGCCCTTCGTCGCAGTTGAACGGATCCCTTTTCTTCCTAGTCACAAAGGAGTTTCATCCCTCTGCGTAGAATCCCCATGTCACTGTTTGTATCTTATCAAATCCTCGGTGACTGGAAGTTGAAACTGTTGCAACTGCTGGAGGCAAATGGTCTTGTCAGTTCTACGGAGATCAATTCTCGGTGCATATTTTTGGCCTTGATTTCCATAAGTGTTCTACACACGTTGACAACCACATTCCCAAGTTTTAACTGCAAGGGATGCTGATGAATAAAATGAGAGCTCCCACACGAAGAAAACAGTGCTGGTGACGGATGTCTCTGATCTCATCCGAGGACCAGCAAGCAGGTGGGCTGAGACTCAAGAAAATAAGACTACCAGGCACAAGAGACTGCTGCAGAAATGTTTTACAGTGATAAAGAAAAAAAACCTCCTTTCCTGACAAGTCACACTTTCGACAATATAACAAAATCACATTGTGAAAATCGTGTCTCATTTTGACTTATTTTGAATGAAGCCGACCAAGTCACTGAGATGTTGAAACCTGAACTCTAAATCAACACTTCCCCTCGTATTTCCAGAGTGAGCTCAGGTAAGTTATTTAGCACCTAAGTCTCTGGTTTTACTTGTAAAATGAGAGGAATTTTTAAAAATAGCATTGCCAACTACTGTGTGGGTGAAATGATGCCGTGGTTCAGAACTACTCCACGTCACTTTGTACAAGTGAAGCTACAATTGTTTTTCCCCCAAATTGTATTAACTCGACTGCCTGCTGTATCTGGTCTGAGTCTCTTACCACTACCACCCCTTTTTGTCCTTAGAGACTAAGGATCCCTTGAGAATCCTAAGAGTCGAAACATCAGTCAGGCTGCACACACAGGAAGCTAAACCTGTGTGTGGAGAGAAAGGAAGGATTCTGGGGCTATCGGCTCATAGGACAACTGACGTCCTTACTATCAGAGGCCACAAGCTTTGCTCTTCTTTGGGATCTTCCACTGTCCACCACTGTGGCTTGTCTGAATGAAATCTCTCTCTCCCAAATCCTGGGAAGAAGTCTTCTGGCGGCATGTGGGAACTTACTTTGCAGGCAAAGTGCTTTTATCAGTGATTTCTTTGAATAGGATTGCCCTCATTTTACATAGTTGAAAGCTCCGTCAAGATCCCCCCTCCAAGGCTGATGGTTTTAAGTCCAGACTGGCACAGCTATCTGTCCTGAGTGACTCCATCATCAATACCCATATTTCTAGTACCAGGGAGTCCCTTTCCAGGCATCAGTTTCCATTTTCTTTTTCCTCTAGAAACACACATCGTTTCCTTCCTAACCATGGAGCTCTCGATCTCGATCTGGGCTCTGGAACTCAGATACACAGAAGCACAGTTGGATTGCAACAGTCACGACTGTGAATTAATTTAAGAGGCGGAGCTTATGCATCTTCTCCAAAACCAGTTGTATGGTCTCTAAAAGGACCCTATTTTAATTCAAAACGAAAGACATATTTAAAATACCAATGACACTACCTTGCCTTTCTTATGGTAACCAATCACAGCTCATGGGGAAAGATTTAGAAGGTTGGGCAGTTGATTTTATGTGTCGACTTGGCTGGGGCACAGTGACCAGATGTTTGGTCAAACATTTTTCTCGATGTTTCTGTGAGGGTAATTTTTTGGTGAGGTTAATATTTACATCAGTGGGCTTTAAGTAGAGCAGACTGCCCTTCGTAATGTAGGTGGGCCTCGTCCATCAGCTGAAGGTCAGACTAGAACACAGACTTGACCTCCCCTGAACTAGGAGGAATTCTGCCAGCAGACTGTGTTTGGGTGCAGACCACACTCTCCCCTGAGTCTGCAGTCTGCGTGTTTTGATTCACTAAGCCTTCGCAATAATGTGCGCGAATTTCTTAAAATTAGCCAGTCTTCTCTCTGTCTCTCTCCCCTCTCCCCCACCCCAAGCCTCTCAAAGGAGAGAGAGAGGTATAGATATGTACCATATTTTGCCATGTATAATGTACACCCATGTTTTTGGCCCAAATTTTCAGGGAAAAAAACCCTTTTGTTTTAATTTTTTTAATTCAATTTTTATTTATTTAGATGTGTGTTTTTTGTATCATAGAGGAATTTTAGCATTTATTTTTGAACATATTATGGTATGAGAAATTGTCTGTAACAATTATAAAACACAAGAACAGATACAAAGTATTTCAGGTACTACCCATGTATAATGTGCATCCTTATTTTCCCCTCAAAAATTTGGGCCAAAAAGTGTGCATTATACATGGCAAAATACATACATACATAATGTGCATACAGCATGTGTGTCTATAGATACTACATGTAAATGTGTAGTTGGAGATGGAGATATAGGTATAGATAGAGATAGAGATAGAAATAGAGATAGCGATAGATACAAATATGGATACAGATACATACGCTGTCAGTTCTGTTGCTTTGCAGGACCCAGACTAATAGAGAAGGCTTCCAAGCCTTTTGCCAACTATAGCAGAAATGAAATTAAATCTTTACCTGGGCACAGTGCTACAACACCCAGCAGCTGGTCTGATATATATATATTAGTAGTCTTCCGTGTAGAATGACATTAAAACCCCTCAATAAACATTTGGTCTCATCACCGTCTAGTCTCGCTTTGTCTTTGCAAGTGTGTGCTCCACTGAACTCCATACGGTAGGCGATGCTACTGCCCTGTCTCCTCACCTCCAAATATTCTCCTAGGCGCCCGAGCATTTATTTGTAATTATTACAGATGCACAGAGTAGTCAAGTGGGTGGGGATCGACTGTAACCAGAGAAGCGCTACCTTCACGTGCCTTCATTTTCACCTGTAATGTAAAGTCTCCTGTAAAAGCAACAGTGCTGTCTTTCACTGGGACGCTCCCGAGAACCTGTCCAAAGTGAACTGAAGTTCGCAAAATGAACCCATTTTCCTGACTTTCTTCATTGTTTTACAGATCCTTTTTCTCTGTTCCCTCGAGTCCCAATTTAACTCGGTCTAAAGTAAAGGATTTGTTGAGTAAATGAAGTCTCATTGCCCCTCAGGAGGAAAGTGAAGTAGCCTTTTCTAATTTGCACAGGTTAACAAAAGAGGGTTTTCCCGACTAAACTGATGACAGATATCCCAGGTAGTGGACTCCATATAGTACCGAAGTGTCTGTGAAAAACACAAGAAGCAGTGGACTCCAGCTGCTGGTCGCAGGATGGTAAACATACCTGACCTGCATCTACCTCTTCTGGCCTGACTGATGCAGATCATAAGATCAGAAAAGCTTTCTCTCAGATAATGTTGGTAACACATAAGCATTGGACTGGAATACTGAACTTAGGTGGTGCTTGGAGAGTTCTGTGTCCTTTATTTTTTCTTTATTATTTTAAAAGTTATTTCATTGTTCAGTTACAGTTGTGTGCATTTTCTCCCCATCCCTCCCCCCACCCCAACCAAACCCACCTCCCTCCCTTGCTTCCACCCTCCCCCTTTGTTTTGTCCTTGTGTCCTTTATAGTAGTTCCTGAAAGCCCTTCTCCCTGCTGTCCCCTCCTCCCTCCCCTCTGGCGATTGATTTTTGTTATTTTGAATGCGAGACTGTGTAAGCACAGTATTTTAACCTTGATGTAGCAAACTATAATATGAAACACAGTACTTGACTATTTCCAAAACTACCATTTTATTGCTGCATTCTTGATTTTTACCTATTAGCTATTGTCAGTACTAAAGTTACTTGCTGAAACTTTTCTTGAAGAAAATAAGGGAGTTTCACAACTGCCCCCCAATGCGTTCTATAGGGCATGGTTTTTAAAATGGCTTTGGTGCGTTGTAGAAGTAGCCAGATATCAATGTTTATCAGAATAACAATTTCGATGCTATTTTTCAAAGAAGGGCTGGAGAAGGCAGAGACTGGTTTTTCAGGCCAAAATACAGAAAGGTTCAGACTGTATATTTACTGTATTTTAAAGTCAAGTGAATAGTCACATGTGTGCAGTAAAGAAAATGTGCATGGGTTAACGCACAACTGAAAATAAGTTGCACGTGGGTAAGGCCCAACTGAAGTTATAAAATCCTTTAGTCGTTCTTGTAAACTGCTGTAGATTTGGGGATGAGCAAAGAGCACAATTCTTATGTAAGACCCCTGACGTTTGGAAGTATGAAATGTGTGTGTGTGTAAATATGTATATGTATGTGTGTGCATGTGTGTATATATACATGTATTTTTTTCATGGAGAGAGAGTTACTCCATGTCAGAAAAAAAACCCTACAAATTTATTTACTTCCTTTTCTTAGAAAAGAATAATAAATATTTAGAAATATCCAGCATTGCTTTCATTGTTAGCTGAGGAAAAAGTTAAGGAAGGCACATTTTTGAAACATATGTAACAATGCAATGCTATTGAGTAGCAACGTAAATTACTCTGCGGTAAACCCTCCATGACACTTGTTTGTACTTTATCTGCGCAGTAACTCTGCAAGAGAGAACTGTTCTTAAAAGAGACAATTTCCATAGAAGCAGCATAATGGAAGTTCAATGAATAACCACTCTTCCCTCAGAAATGCTTTGCTTCATTTTGTTTATTTAAAACCTTAGGTATGTAGCAATATACCATTTTAGAAATGAGGAAAGCAAGGCTCAGAAATGTTAAAATACCTTGTTCATTCACACATTTATCTAAAAATATTATGGAAAAACACGTTTTTTTGTCTAGTAGCACAAAGTTTGTCTTACGAAGATGGGCAGAGAGATGAATTTTTAGATTTTGTGATGTTCGGAGTCACGTGAGGGGAGCAGGCTTGCGTAGGTACCCACGTAACGAAGGGGAAACGAAAGGTCGGTGCAAGAGTCACAAAGGACAGCGATGCCATTCGATGAGAGCACGTGGTACTGAAGCTTGACCAAGCCTCCCAGCCATTGGAGGACTTCCCCCCAAACTATCATCACTGAGATGAGAGACACAAAAATTCATATTCTGGAATGGGAAGCAGGGACGTTTAAGTGGGTTCAAGTCACGCCAAAAGTTGGCTATGTCTTTAGAGAACTATGAATTTAGAAAATTTTAAAAAATCAAAACAAACGAAAAACTTAGCAAATCTCCAGTCTACTTCAGTTCTAATATAGATTGCCCTTATTTTTAGAGAAATAGGGACCCTAAAAAGTACAGAGATTAAAAGTTGTTTCTTTTCTCATGATTTGGTATGATATATATGACATATGATATATGATATGATGTGACATAACATGGCCTGGCATGAACAGGTAGCCAGCCCCCCACACCCCTGCCCCAGCTCAGACCTCTGGGCAGAGACAAAGCCCATCGATTTCACCACTACACTGTTTTCACTTTTACTCATTCTTATTTTTTGGCTCCTGTGATTCTTATAGCCCACCTCGTCCTTGGTAAGCAAATGCCTGGCACTCCGTCCCCATGCCTGAAATGTTGACCTTTCCACGCTGGTCAACAGTTTGACAAAAGAAGTCAAGCTATCCCCCACACACACCCCATCCCCCACACATCCCTCAGATGTGCCAGCTAAGTTGTCTCTTTCTAAGCAAAACTATTCCAAAGGTGCAGGGCATCAGGATGAGCCACCTGGGTTAGCTCTAAAGCGGCTTCAGGAGAGACAGCAGGCCAGAGGGAGAGACAGCCGCACAGTCAGCACTGCCCTAACCAGCGCCACTCCCCCAGGCTGCCCTCTCCCGAGGCTCTGACCGCCCTCTGCTTGGAGAAAGCCCTGCACAGATGAAAGTTGCCTGGGATCCTGGCATAGCAAGAGAGATATGTCTTTGGGTTGGATCCAGGAGGTAGTAGATTCAAGAATCATAAATTCCATGGGTGCTTTTGCCTGCGAACAGAGAAAAATACAGGGGCCGGCAAGTGCAGCAATGGTTCCCATCTGTTCTCTTTATGTGTAAATGATGTAAGAAATTAGTGACTGCCAGAAATCACTTGGTTTGCAATTATAGTGTTTAATGATATTAGTATAAACTAGGAAAATGAGCCACTCCATCCTAGAATGCAAAGCTCAAATGAAGGTGAAATCAGTGTTTGAGATACTCTGTCACCTTGACCGCCTTTGTCATTACCTAAAGCAAGGGAATATACTCACGTTACTTACATAGCAGATGGAAAATCCCCAAGACCTGCTGATACAAGAAGAAGAAAACTATCCCCAGAGCTCACAAATTCTCATGGCTCCTAGGAGTGGCTTTATTTGTTTCTTGCAGGTCAAATGGGTAGCTGTAATAGAAATTAAATATTACAAAGCCAGTCTTATTAGAAGTTAAACTTTGACTCCTGGTGCTTGCTTTGTGTCAAAATGAGGAGCTATAATATTCATCCTTGTTTTTCGTCTGACTCTGGTAGATCCCATATTCTACCTTTCTACCCATATTCTCGCTTTCACTAAGCCTCCTCACCAGCAGTATAATTGTCCCATTAATCCAGGGCAACCCTGGGTAAGCTATTTCAGTAAACTGAGAGTCAGAAAAAGCATGTCTGGGGTGGGCTTATTAATCTCTGCCCTAAATAAGTCACAGAAAAAATGGTATGGTCATTGCACAGAGAGGCCAAGAATGGTCTTGATTAACCAAACACTTGTGAATATTAAAGGTCAAAAACCACAGTGTGTCACCCTGGCTGGTGTAGCTCAGTGGATTGAGCCTGGGCCTGTGAACCAAAGGGTTGCAGGTTTGATTCCCAGTCAGGGCACATGCCTGAGTTGCAGGCCAGGTTCTCAGTAGGAAGCACACGAGAGGCAAGCACACATTGATGTTTCTCTCCCTCATTTTCTCCCTCCCTTCTCCTCTCTCTAAAAATAAATAAAATCTTTTAAAAAACCACACCGTGTCTCCTAAGACACAAATGCAGTGCGGAGTTCTCTTTGCAGACTATCTTTTTGTCAACAATAGAAAGAAAAAATCTGCAAGGCCAGCAACTGTTTTAAGTAAATATTTGTCTGTGGGTGGCCGTAGACTTTAGCAGATGGATGCACTTTGGAGGAACATGGGTAAGAGTTTGAAGGCCCAGTCTGTCCTTTGCTAGCTGTCTGACTTAAACTTCCTAACTTCTCAAAGTCTAAAATTTCTAATTGTAGAACAGAAATAACTCCAACACTCTCAGTATTCCACATTGAAAATGTTGTGGGTTAATGCACATAGAGTATGGCATGCAATAGGTGATTATAAATAGGAATCCTTTTCTTTAAACCATCAAACCCCATACTTTTAGTAGGATTTGCTGTTTGGCAGGTCACTGGAATTCTAATAAAAGCTTCCTTAAAAGTTGTAGACAAATATAACTGCTGAAGTTCACAGATGACTTGTAATCTATTAATAGATGCATGCATTTTCCACGCTTCCTGGCTTTTACTCAGTCACTAGACACCGAGAAGGTGTTCAGGGTGTTCAGAAAATTCTTCAGACAGTGTGAGCAAAAATTTGCAGAATTTCTTCTATTAAAATATTCAAGAAGGTATCGTTTTTGGAGGCTCATTGTGTAACAACCAATACTTCTTTCTGAAATGAACTACTGGAGTGTAAGATCACCACAAAGAAACCAGATGCATGTTTTGCAACAAAACATTTTGTTCTGCTGCAGTTAAGTTGGCGTGATCAGAGTTATGAGCATCGGCTCCCTTTCTCAAATGTAACAACCCCGCTGCTCCTGAGAGCACAGAGCATCTGGAAGCGGGAGAGAACTCTGGGACCACAAAATCAGACACGTGGGACATCCCTACTCCTGAATCCCGAAAGTAATAAGTGATGTTTTGTTGATTTCTTTAGACATATGCTCTTCTGAAGACTTCAGACATTTAAAAAATATTCTTTGTTATTTACAGCACATAATAAGGAAAAAATCCCTTCAATCACTGGGGTATTTTTTTGAGTTATTATGAAAACAAGTATTGGGGGAAAATAAGCTCATCTTTATATACAACCAAGTTTCACATTTATTATTGTACAATGAATAATTATATTATTAATAGCCATAATTACCATAGTTTTGCAAAAAGTACTAACTTGGGAATCTATACACAATTATTTATAACTACCCTTTTGAATAAAATGGCTCCCACTACACATTTATCTTAAAGTATTAAAATTACCCTTGCAGAGTTTCCGTTTTTAAAAAAAAATATATATATATATGCCATATAAATCAATGGCATAATAAAACACTCTCTGTCTTTACTCAGAAGCAAAAGAGAAAATTTGAAATAATCTCACTATCGAAGGCCTGCTTATTTTGGTTGCATTCATTCAAGACGCTCAGATGGGCGTGGCCTGCTATGTTATTCAGGGTTGGTAGCGTTCAGAGGCTTCGCTGCACACGGAATGGCCTTCGGAGCCCACAGGAGTTGACAAAGGGGTCTTGGAGCCCCGTGGTGATGACCAGTGCTCTCACCATGAAGAAGGCCACAGAGGATCAGTGAACGGGAAAAGCCGGTCCTCACTGGCACACCCGGTTTTGCACTGAGAAAGAAAACGTCTTGCTGTATCTTTCGTTGCCCGTGGTGATCATGGCTAGATTTTGTTCTGCACTGATCTTTCCAGTTACAAATGGAATTGCGATGTGTGTATCTGAGAGGGAGCAGTAGTACCATTGGCGGATGGGAGTGGAGAATTACTCTGAGGGCACAGGTACATTTTCTAGCAGGTGCGGTCACAGACGGCCGATGGTAAAAACAATACACAAATCCAAGTGCAAGTGCGCCCCTCCTCCATTCCTGAAAGAGTTCTGGAGAAACGGAGGTCTCAGGCTATTTCAGAGGCGGGGCTTGCGGGGATGGGGGCTCCAATGACTGGGTCTACCACCCCTGTTTTCTCTGCAGCCCCAGCTTCCCTACATTCTTGGTCGCTCCATATTGAGCTCTGCACGTGGAGTCTATATTGAATACCTATTATGTGTCAAGCTCTTTGCTAAGAACCACAGATTCATAGGTGAGCAAGAGAAAAATGCTGCCTGCAAGGACTTTACACACTCGCATGGGAGGACTTGCACCTGGATTATTAGAGACCTGGAGGGTAACAGCCCTCAGAGGTGGGGAATTGTAAATGGGAGCTCAAGCAAGGGGCTGAATAACTCAGCCAGGGAGAGAGTAGGGTTTCGGAAGTCTTCTTTTATTAAATGCCAGGCCTTCTCTGGAGATTCCCCTGGAAGAGCCAACTACCTGTCTGTGCTCAGGAGAAATGTATCTCCACTGCCACTCCATCCTCATTCCCCAAGCTGCGGTGATGGCAGTGGCAGGAAGTCGATGGGAGCCTTCCTGCTGACTAGTGCACAGCAAATTATACAGAACTGCTTCCTAGGGGGAATAGGGGGAGCATCCTGGAAGAGATTACATCCAAATTAAGCACTGAAGAGTAAGAGCCGGCCTGTTGGCCAGACAGGGAGAAAGGCAAATTCATTCCAGAAAGAGGCAAAACCATGCCTCTTAAGTCCAGAAAGCATGGCCAGAGTTCTGTTTCTCTATAAAGAAATGTTGGTTTTGATTCAGCAGCATTGGCCAAGGGTCAAGATTGGGAAATGTCTCCAAGAAAATAGTAGTTTTAAGGAATATCGCAGGACAACCTGAATAGGAGGAGGATGCTGCCTTCCTATTGGAAAAGGGGACATTAGATATGGTTCCTCTTTCTACTACAAGGGCCAGGTGAGTTTCTATACCTCAGGGTTTTCAGAAGAAATGAGGAGATAAATTCTTGTCCCCATGCCTGGCGACTCGTCAGCACTTAATAAATCTAGTTTCTTCTCTCCCTCACACCCCTCCCAAGCATCCACTTTCAGGGGACGTGGTCTGAAGACCTCTTTTATATGTCAGTAAACATCCTGAGAAAACATACACAAGAAAGTTTGTTAGAAGAAAGGTATTGAATAGGAAAGAAAGATGTTGCTTGGTGTAATATGTGAGTTTTATGCCACTCATGGCCCTAAGCGCTGCTTTATAGCAGACAAGAAAATAAACGAATTTCTCACTCCCGCCTCGCTTTCATGTACGTGACACATAAATAATGTAAAAAGGTGACTTCTGGCCTGGCTTGCTTTCTCTTTCACTCATTTTCCCAGTGCCTTTTCTGAATTCTAAGAATGTCACCTTATTATGAATAAAAGACCACATTAATCGCATTTCCAAGGCAGGTAAAAGCTGACCTGTAGTGCTACTTAGAATCCGCGCAGCGCTTGCTACATGTGGACACTATTCTAACCTATTAACTTAACCTTAATTACAAGCCTATGAGTTAAGTCCTGTTATTATTCCCATTTTAAAGAGGAATCACAAGAAATAAGCTATGTAAGGTCACATGTCAAGTAGGCAGTACAGGCTGAACTTCAACCCAGGCAATAATGTTGAAGTGTCTATGTTTCTAATCACTATTCTAAAGAAAGAAACACATGGCAGAGAAATCAACAGAGGGGATATTTTCAACGTCTCTCTTCTTCCCTCCAAACTCAGTTGATTAAGGCTAGGTTTGAAATGAGCCGTGTTAACACTCCCTAGACACATCCTCTTGAAGACTAAGAGAGTAGTGTGTATAGGTGTGCATGTGTGTGTGTAAAGGAGCTTGGCTGTACACGGAAGATGCAGATCCACTGAAGGTAACAAGCAAGCAAACACATGCCCACCACTACCTCCGTTACCTCCCTTGATTCCCACACACATCCCCAATGTGGACATCATCGTTCCCACGTTGCCAGTAAGGAAGCTGAACACAGAGTGGCTAGGAGACTTTGGCTAGGTGACAGAGTTGAACGTGGCAGGGCCAGAACCTGAGTGCCGATGTCTGCGTAAAAGAGGAGACAGTATTACGAGAGTGTTTAACAGAACACCTCACATTTGCTGGAGACAGAGATGGAATCAGAGAAGGCTTTCCGGAGGAGAGAGGACGGGTGGTGAGACCTGAAGAATGAGTGACATGAACTCACCACGGAGGAGCAGTGAGAGTAAAGAGAGCCTGGCTTGCATGGGCCACACCAAGGAAAGGCCAGGGTTCCCCACCATGGAGAAGAAGCAGGGGCTGGTGCAGGAGGAGGACAGGTAGGTAGGACCCAGACATTCAGAGTCTTGTGGGATGTGACAAGGATGCTAATCTGTGTACCAAAAGGAAAAGACAACAACAGCAGGGACGCAAAGAGCATTCTGAATGGGCAGTGAGGAGGTGGGTAGGGCAGAAAGGAACAGATGTGCGGTTAGCAGAAACAGATGTGCGTTTCTGAAAGCTGACTCTGTAGGTAGAACAGCGCAGTGGGTTCACTTACGCCAGTTAGGCAGCTCTGTTCACTTAGAACAGAGCAATGGCAGGGATGCAGACTTATACATTTGAGGAATTATAAAAGTCAACTCAACATACTGAGAGATGAGTCAGGTGGCTGGAGGGACTTCGAGGGGCAAGCTAGACTTCTGGCTGGCTGGACTGCAGCTTCGCTCACTGTGACGAGCAGCGTGGTTTAGAACGACCCATCTGCAAAGAGACATGTGACGGATACATTTTAAAGGGTTCTGAGCAATATGCATGTATTTATATCCAAACATTTTCATACACCCACCTACAGGCATTAAAAAGAGGAGAAGCATCATGAGAGCGGCCCAGTAAAATCTGGTGAGCTGCATGCACGGCATTCGCCCAATGGACAAAAAAGAGAAATCTCCACTCTTTCTAGATCTCAATAGCTGACCGAGGCTCCAGCAAGCATAAGAGCTCTAATGCCTCTGGGAAGTTAGTTATTCCCTCTCTGGGACTTGATTCATTCCTGAGACAGAAGAGCAGGTGGCACGCCAGCGATGGTAGACACCATCCGAAACCATTCCCCATGTTAGAAATGAGAAAACTGAGACTTGGCAAGCAGATTACATGTGCAAAGGCCACAAAGTATCATTCTGCATAATAATTCCACTGACCTCTCATGGATCATGCACCTCAGCGAGTTCAGGGTCCTTTACAACTCCCTGTACCATTCACTGCAGGGCCTAGGCACCCTTGGGGACCCAATATTGTACACTCAAACACTGGCATTTGCATGAGATGCTCTTCTGAATGGAGTTTTGCTTCCTTAGGGGGTTATTTGACAGATCCAGTAATGTTATGGATGGAAGTCGATGCCAAGTCCAATATCCTATCATTGAACTTACTCAAAATCATTATAATCTATTTAATAAACTGTGATTGTTTTTACATTTCCTCCTGTTCTTTTTATTATAAATAATAGCAGTTGTCCCATGCTTAAGGATAAGATTTATATCAAGAAGAATTTTTGATTGTTTATTCATTTGTGTGTATGTATGTTGTGTGTGCATACCTTTCACTCTAAAAAATTTAAACCTTTGTGCATGATTAGGAATGGAAACCGGCATAGGTCATGGCTGTTGGATGACCCTGTAGTTGACTGACACACAGAACTTGATATGACTTGTCTTCTTGCTTGCACCCTAATCTTAAAGAGCCTGGAAATGAAAAACTAAAAATTATGCATCGGGAAAAGGGCACGCTATTACATCATATGACTTTAGGATTTCTCTCAAAGGGGTGAAAGAGCCAAACCTAGACAGTCTGTTGGCAAGAGCTCCCCTTCCTACGGTACTGGAAGAGTTTAGCACAGAGGAAGGCCTTGGTCCAGGGTTGGGATGGCAGTCAAACTTTTGGGATTCCAGTCCTCCTTATTTTGGCCCAAGCCGCATGGCTTAGGGCAACATACTGAAGTCTCTGAACTTGAGTTTTCTAGTCCATAAAGCAAAATAATCCATTAATTTTGCTAATCCAAAAGAATCCAATCATTCTGTCTACTTTGTAGTGGTTTTGGGAAGATTGAATGAAAAATTGCAATGACGTATTGAGGGTGATTCTGGCATAAATGTGAAATACGCTGAGGATAACGATAAATATACATAAAATGTTGAGAAATATTGGCTGGCCGGCCTAGTCAGTGCTCCATAGACAGAGGGCATTCGTGACCATGCTATTGGAAAATAGATTTCTTCATGTATCTGGGCCGAAGAAAACCTGGTTTGTGGTGCTGTTCTGAATAACACGTATGCACTTCTGCAACGAACACCTAATTTCCCGGCAGGCAGACCATGTGTTCGGTAAGTCTCTCCCATTCGCTCTGGTGTACTATTCAATTGATTAGCCTCAGAGAAGGTATACAATAAAATGTGTAAAATTAATTAACTGAGTGTATATTATATGGGATGAGGCAAGTGGAGATTTATAGTTGTTCATATGGAAAATAATACAATAATGAATGAATAATAATACAAGAATAAAAATGGTGTCACATCCAACTGCAAACCTGCTTTTGGCCCGCTCTGTACACTCACATACAATGTATCTCATATGCATGCCAGTGTATATATTTACATGTTTGACCTTTTTCATTAAGGTCATGAACATTAGGGGATGCTCCTAGATAGGACAACTGGCACCAGAGGACTAGTTTTACACGGGGCACTGTCGTGGCACTACCTGGGAGATTTAGGTAGCAGAATGGACTTGTGGGAATTATGCAGGCTTTCAACTAAACATAGGCCAAGCCAAATTCCAGGATTTGTTCTGTTTCCCTGGGAAAGTTAGTTAACCTCTGTAATCCACCTCATTTCAAAAACTGGGCTCATATAACCTATTGTGTGGTTTTTGAAAGAGATGACAAAATTGATAATATACGTCAAGTGCCAAGTGTATGCGCAGAGCTCAGACAGTGTTGATGCCCAACCCTGTGGGCTAAAAATGCCACCTAAGTGATGCAAAGCCACTTGGCTTTTTAGCAAATGATTAATGAGTAGATCAATTTTGAAACATGCATGACATGAACGCTCTCTGACCTGGGGGTCAGGAGTCCTGGGTGTCCATTCTGGCCCTGAGCGGTTGTGGTTCCAAGCGACCGTCCACCTCGTTGAGTAGAAAGCATATGGCAAGAAACCTGTGTGCCAAAGCCTGGCTAAAACCGGTGTTTTCAAGCTCCCTGTGTGACCCCAAGCAAGTTATGTGAAGGACACAGACCTCAGTTTGCATACCTCTAAAGTAAACCAGTGGCCTCGGTTACCTTTAAGTGCCCCCCCACCAGCTTCATAGGTGGGGTACATTTCATATATATCCTTACTAACACCTAACTTTAAAAATACTTCAAAATGGATCTCCCATGATTTTTTCCTGACTATGTGTTTTAACGTGGTGCACAGTGTGGGCAGCTGGAAGGAAGTACGAGGAGAGGCAGTCCCTCTACTTTCAGTTGGCATTTGAATCCTAAGTCAGGCGGGTGTTCTGTTAGAGTTAACTTCGAAGAGCTTCTGATAGTTATGCACCTTTTTAAAACATTTTTTTTTTCTGTCCTCAAGGAAAACAAATGTATGTCCAGCCCATGGCAGTCGGCCACGGTCAGGAGATTCATGTGTGGCTCACTGTCCCTTTTACATTTGCAGAGTCAATATGCTTTTTAATTCAGAACCCGTATACCACCTGGCTGCCCTCTCTACCTGCCTCGCAGAAATGAATGGTGATGTGTCGGAGGAGACAGATGTCCTAGGTGAAAAGAACCAAGCAGATCTTAGAAAATTAACTGATATCCATAGAATAAAGGAAAAGCCCAGAGGATTCCAGTAAAATATCCCACTATGTATTGAGCCAATATAAAAACCCAGTTCTAGTGACTCAGTTTCCATGTTCGATACTCATAAAAGTGGTTACTGTTACCATTGAAGAGTCTTCCTATGTACCAGTTACACTGCACATGTGTAATAGGGAGTAAAACCTATGTCCCTCTGTATCTTTTTGCTTGATGAAATTTCCACTTCACAACCTGTATAGTGCTTGCTGTCCCAGTGATGACGCTGTCTGTTTGAGGAGGAAAATCTCCCTGAACAAAAGAGAAAAGAAAAATGAATTGAGGGAGAAAAGGAAAACAAAAGAGTGGTGAAAAAAATATGTAGAACCCAAAGAAAAATGATCTTGCCAAAGTAGATGAAAAGAAAAAAGGAAGGAAGGAAGATGGAAGGGAAGGATGTAGAACAGAAGGCACGGAAAAGCATTGCAGAAGAGCTGAGAGCCAAAAGGAAGTCCTAGGGATGGGAATGTTGTGTGACAATGCAGAAGAGAAAAGAAGGAGTTAGGGGATGTGCTTGCGTGCATGTGAAAATCTAACGGTTTCCCTTAAGGAGTGGGTATTAATGGCTCTTTTGATCAGTAAGTCAACGTTTCAACTGTGTTATCACTGCCTTCCTTGTGGCTTTTCATAATCATTCTGGAAATAGAAGTGTTTTCGTGGACATACTGGGAGATGCTCTTCTGACTTGACTGATTATTTAATTCACCCCAAAGCTGTCCCTCTGTCTGTGAGCCAAGGTGTTCATGCAGATTCAAGGCAAAGAAGGCTAAGAACAACAGTGACATCTTAGAGCAAAGTAACTTACATAATGGCCCTGCCAATCCGCCCTCTCCTCAAACTCTATTTTGTTGGTTTATACAAAACTACACATGACGTTCATTGGGTTTGCTCTTTTCCGTGCATCAGTCCATTATTCCAACTCCTACTCAGAGCCAGGCATAGATTAGTGCCATAGGAAATATAAGGAGCGATTCCACCATCCACGAGAGATATACAAATGTTATGGACTGAAGGTGTCCCGCCCAAATTTGTGTTGAAGCCCTAACTCCCAGTGTGATAGTATTTGGAGGTGAAGCCTTTGGGAGGTAATTAGGTTCAGATGAGAGTGGGGCCCTTATAATGGGATTATTGTCTTCATACTAAGAGGAAGAGATATGAGAGCCTGAGTTTCCACTTCCCCCTCCCCCCGCCCCCTCCCTTCCTTCTCCTCCCACTCTCCAGGAAAGGCCATGTGAGCACACAGGGAGATGGGGACCATCCACAAGCCAAGGAAAGAGCCCTTACCACAAAACAAACCTTTGGACTCCTTGATCTTGGACTTCCTAGCCTTTAGAAGTGTGAGAAATAACTGTCTATTGTGTAAGCCACCCGGTCTGTTGTATTTTCTTTAGCAGCTCTAGCTGACTAGGACAATAAGTGATGTTGGGCAGGAAGGTAGCTGTAAGCACCACTGCCAAGGAGCCAGACTGAGAACAGTAAGTATCTTCTAAGTGCTGTCAGCCTGTGCTACCTTAGGACAGGAGGAGTGGCTGCCCTTGAGTGGAGGAAATCAAGGAAGCTTCCTGGAGGAAGTGAGCTGGCAGGATTCCTAAGTGAGCCTGGTGATGCAGGCCACTGCAAGCAGAGGGAGGCATGCAAGCATATTTGGAAAAAAAAAAAAACCTAATTGTCCAATTTGGAATGATTATTTAGTGGCTGTCTTAAGTGCAACCCCGACAGAAATCTTAAGAGTGAGTCCATGCTTACCTGTGATCAGTTAGATGTGTCTGCTGTGATCAAGGGCAGAAGAGGTGTCTGCGTGAACTCCCATCGCCAAGGAGTTCAATGCATCTGGAGGGCCAAGCGCTGTGTCTGGAGTGTGGGAAGGGGAAGTCTCACACTGGGGTATAGGAGATGGTTAGTAAGGGAATCTGGGGCAGATGAAAAAGCCTGTGGATGTCAGGCTGAGGAAATTATACACTGTGAGAAAATGATATACTCATACATTTGGTACTCACTGTATTCTACATAAAAGTCCAGGGGGACAAACTTTGTGTGACTTAAGCTCATAGCTATTCCATCTGTACACATAGACATGGTCCGTCCTCTATCATTCCCCAAATGTTAACAATCCTTTCAGACACTTTATTTTCCCTACTACATATTGCCTTGCCTAGAGGGTCCCTACATGGTTTAGTGAGGTGTTCCTGATTCCCAGATGTTTAGCAGGCATAAAAAACAGACATCAGCTATCTAGCAGATACTGAATTGTACTCTAAGTCACAGTGGAGAGACTGTGGAGGGGCAGAGACAGTGAAGGCTTGTTACGGGAGCAGCCTGCTTGGGCTACCTGGCTCTTGGAGGTCAGGCATATTTCTGGATGTGCAAGCTACCAGGGAATGTGAGAGAGAAATTCTAGGCTAAAGAAATGAGTACTAATTTGGAGAAAGAAGAGACAATGGAGGCTGCTGCCTGCCTGCCTGACAATACAGACTCCTGTGTTTCACTCGTATTGCATACACAGACCCTACTGACCCCTCTGCCCACAGCCCGCGGTGCGTTTGCTAAAGTGTTGTAAGCACCTGCTGTTTGCCGGGCGTTGGAGCAGGCTCCATTAAAACACAATAAAACTAATAATAATTTGTAGAATTCAGAGGGCCTGTACTGCAGCCTAGGGCTCCAAAAAAAAGAAACTAACAAAATGATAGGCAGAAAGATCGCAAGTCCAAATGCACAGTCAAATAAAAAGCACATTTCACAATGCTTCCGCTTGGTTCAGGCCCTCCTCCAGTTTTCCTGCCTGGACCTACTGCAGTGGAATATGATGGCTAAAGGTAGGATCTCTGAGTCACACTAGCTGTGTGATCAATGGCAAGTTCCTTAACCTCTCTGTACCTCACGCTTCTGGGCAGTCAACGAGTTAAGTGCACTTAGCACAGTGCTGTTTTATGTTCACTGTTGTTTTGTTATTACTGCAGTTATTTTTAAAGTGGTATTCCTGCCCCCCAGCCCCGGGACTATATTTTTACATGGCTGTCATAGCAGCGATAGATATGTCTATACTTCCTGGATGTTTTTCAGCAGAGGCTTGATAGATTGATGTCCAAATTTCTCAGTCTAACAGATAGGGCCCCCTGAGTTGGTCAATTTAACTTTCTGGGTGCACAGCCCACCTTATATGCTCCCACGTATCTACACTCCAGCCACAGCTGACCACCTGCTAGAGAAGTTAAGTGACTCCCAAGGTTAGAGGGCCACGAGGATATTCCGGGAGGTTAAGTGACATCTCCAAAGATACTCTCTAACTCGTAAGCCACCCCATTTCTCTCCATCCATTCTGCCGCCGCTCTTGAGAGCTGTCCTTGTCCTGAGATCATGCGTTCACTTTGCGTTCACATTGTCTGTCTCTGCCACTTGACTGAGCTTTTGAGGACATTTTGTCTCATTCATCTCTGAATTATCTGCACCTGGTACTAAGTGGGGTAACAGTCTGGGAATTAATGCCTGCTTGACGAAAGCAAGTAGTCATGTAGATGTATTTATATGTGCACTTATTTCTACATTAATAAGACACTGACTTCTAGTGGGTTAATCAAACAGACGAAATGTTGTTACTGCTAAGCGCTCACATAATGCCTTAGCTCTTAATGGGAAATGCTCGTGGTGAAATTTTTAAAGAGAGTGGCAAGCCAGACAAGGCTGTCTGCCGATGCGGGAGACGCCAGCCTTCACACATAGAGCAGGGACTCTAGCCTGTCTGTTATAGAAGATGATGGATATGTCACTCCGAATTTCAGAAAAATATGAAGAGTTCTCCGGCTTTGTTTTGTGTTTTGATCTTATATATTGACATAAAAATATCATAACTGTGCCTGTGGCTACAGTGGACATAGTTCTGTCACATATAGTTCATATTATGAGCTTTTTACTAGGGTCTAATGACAAAGGCGAGGCAAAAGTTATTTCTGCCCAATGACTCACCAAGAGCCTGAAGTTCCGGGAGTTTTAAATGAGGGGTGGAAGAGTTGGTAACTGTGACGGCAGAAGAAGAAAAAACATGACATCTGTAGAGATATCGAAGTGACATTGATAAAAGACCACTTTCATAAATTAGCATTCCCATCTTGACTGACTCAATCAGCAGGAACAAATTCCCAGGGCAGGTAGAGAAGAGGACAGGGAGGGTCCTGTTACAATTTATCAAGTCATGCCTACCTGAACCTCATTTTTCAAAGACAAACAGATCAAAACAACCTAGGAGCACTAGCTATTTTACTTTCCGATGGTCCAGGACCCAGTAAGCGATAGGGACCAGAACATGTCCCAGATTTTCTGACTCCAAACTCGTGCGTTTCCAAAAACGCTTTCCAGAGTTGTAGCCTTGAAAAGAGATGTGTCTGCATGTGTTTGAAACTTGGGAAATATCCATAGATATTCCCCAAGGCCCGAGGACCTGGCCACACCAGGCAGACTCAAGGATCAAAAGAAGATCACATACAGTTCAGTTATTTCCTTTTCTATTTTTTCTCATCTCCTTTTCTATCTACTTTTCTTTGTAAAGTAGTTCTTCCTTTCTCTCCTTTTCCTCACTCAGTAAAGTGCTGGTCAGTAATTCAAACAAAAGAAAAACACAAATGGTGCTTCAGTATTAAGTCCTGGGGGAATACAGTGATTTATATTCCCTTTCTTCAGCAATACTTGCTATAAAGCTACGGAAGATAATATTTAGAGGAAGTGGATATTTTGCCACAATTTCACCTTTTAATCCTTAGAGCCTTTCCTTGATATCTATCAGCAGTTCCTAAAGACTTTAACATTTTATGAGCAATATGTTGACTTCCCTTTACAGTAGCAAGGAAAAAAAATAAACTCTCGTTGACAAGGACTACAATGTCTCCCCATATGAAACTGGGTAATAAACCAAATAAAACAGGAACAAAAAAAATGGAAGTAGGTTCTAGTTTTGTTTATTTTTTTTTTCACGTACACTGCTGCAAATCTGTACGCTGGGAAGTCTTTCCTAAGAAAACGAAGAATCTACACTGGGATTTTCATCAACCTGTGTCGAGGATGTTAACTGAAGGTCACGGCCATTGTTTTGAAATATCCGTGGGGGAGGTGGACGGAGATACAATAGCGCCATCCTGTTTGCGCGTGAACCCTAAAAGCCGTTCTGCAGTGGCCAGTGGAAGAGATGGTACTGCTGACATTCTTCATAACTCCCAGGCCTGACATTTATATCTTTAAGAGTTGATTTTGTAGGAAATCAAAGTTGAGAAACATTTGATATCTGAAACATTTGATATGGAGTAACAACTTTTCAGCTCAGGAGGAATTCTTTACATGCGCATATCTTCAGGTTTAAGGGGGCATTTGACTTGACAAATGTACCTGGAAAGGGTGCTGATTTAATATAGCTTTTTCTCTCGTCTAGCTGTAATCATTTGAATAGTTTGTGTGAGTGTTCTTTTTGAAAAGGCTGTATGCCATCTGTATGATGTAATTTTTTAATCGACTCACTTCTTTAAGAATGTAAACATTTGTTTTCAAAGGGAACTTATAGCTGTACCTAAAAATAAGAAAATTATTTTCACTTGCCATTAATATAAGATAAACTTGAAAATACAATGAATGAATACAAACAACGTTTTTAACCTTCTAACCGGGCACTTGGGTTACGCTTACGGCTCTGAGCCCGAGGCGAGCATTCTGTTTAGAGAGATCGGCCCTGGAAGGCAACTGAACTGTTCTCTCTTGACATAATCAGAGGGTTGAAAGAGAATTGAAAAGCAAGTAACTCTCCCACCCTGAGATCCAATGGTATTTATTTTCTGTGTCTGTGTTCCACCAGAAATCACCACAGGGTGCCTACCTGCAGCGTGACAAACGCTGGGGCCCCCTAACAGGTTTGGAAAGCCAAAGGTGCAAGTGCTTTCAGTTTCAGTCTTTAGCTGAGAAATGGAGGTGATCTTAACTGCATTTCCAAACAGTTGGGAGGGCTACGTGGAGTAGTGTTCTGTAAAAATGCCAGCGTATACTCGTTGCTCAATTAACTCTAGTTTCCCTGAACCCTCAATACAGTGTGTGCGTTCATCCTGTCTATTCGACAAGCATTAAGGCTCCATTCATTTCAAGCCCACATATCCTTTCTTCACTCAAAAGTCCTTTCTAACGTGTGCAAGCCACCCCTTGTTTTTCTAGAACACTCTGAGGCGTTTGTAGTCCTGAGGAAATCACATCTAATATTGTGACAGCTTCCTCAAGTATATCTGTCTGTGCTATTAAAAGCTACACTGGCAGAATAAACAGATAGACATGTTGGGTGCAGTGAGAACACCACCAGGTGTTAGACCTGTGGAGTCGGACCAGACCTTGGTTCAGCAACCTCCGTACTTGAGCTCCGGCTAGGAAAAAATTCAGAGTCAAGACTCAAACTATAAGAGAACATTTAGACAGTCACAGAGGTAGCAAAAGTGAGCCTTAGAAGAAATGGGTTCAGGAAATGAGTTACAGAGGCAAAAGAAGGGCCCTTGCAGCTTAGGAAGGAGGAAGGTAATGCACCTGGAGTGGGGAAGAAGACAGGGAGCAGCAGAAAGGTGCAGGCGTGCTCCCTGGAGGGAGAGTGCACTGGGTCTTCCATCTTAAGGGATTTTAAGGGTGGAGATTTTAAGAGGATCCCTCAGAGGAGGATCTCAATTGAATATTCATCAGCTTTCCAGGTGTGTCCTTTCAGGGTCTTGGTCTCCACTGATTGGCTGGCACCAGGGCAGAGGGTGGTGAGTCAGTGCAGCTGGTCCTGATGTTAGCTGTGGTATTGCTTGTCGGGTTTTGCTGCTTTTCTGGGCCTGGAGCTGAAATGCAACTGAGGCCTAGTTGTATCAGATGCAACTCAGAACCTCACTGTCCTGGGAGTTCAGTGCTTAAGGGCTGTTCTCCAGCCCCCTTGGATGTTGCCCCTCTGAGAGGACCTAAGCTTCCTGACCAGCAACATGCCAGGAGAGGAAAGGTCAAAGGAGGGTCTGAACCACATGACCAGTGAGAGGAAATGTCAAAGGATCTACACAAGACCAGCAATATGCAAGGGGAGGAAAAGTCACCCTAGGAGGGAGGTCCTTGTTTTCCCAGTTTTGCCCGTTGCTAGGCAGCCAAGGCATTCCATCCTGGTGACCTTCTATATCTGGCCCATCCTCCTTGCCTACCACAGACAGATAAATGAAAAAATATTCATAATATAATAAAATAAAGGTTCACTACCTCTGGGTAGGGAAAAGGGGAAAGATTTTGAGAGCCATAAGATTCTGTTCATAAATAAGACTTTGAAATCACATCACTTGGGTGTAAGATCTTAGGGGAAAAGGAAGTTTCTTTCTTAAGGCAAAAACAGCTTTAAAGTCTCATTAGGCTCTTTTTAAAGGCTTCTTGAATATCAGATATCTTTTCCAAAACACTTCATTGATTTAAGTGCAAATTAATCAGAAATGCATGGTTTCCTTTTCCCTGAGAATACACATGGATTTTTACATCCAGATGCAAAATGCCTTCCCTGTTTTCCATCACTTCACTATTTGAAGGAGTACTTTAGGTGCTCAAGACTGACTCAGTGCCAAGTCTAGCCCTTGATTTTTACAAAGCATGAGAAGCTGTGGCTTTGGCATGAGATTTCTCCGGTCCTCTCACTGAATGCTAAAGGAATGTGCACTCTTAGAATTCCTAACAGAAGAGAAGTAATGAATAAGCAGTGTGACCTTGGTGATCTTTCTAGACAGTAGTGAGGCAAAGTAGAAAAAGGTAATGTGTGCCCTGACCGGTGTGGCTCAGTCGGCTGGGCATCATCCCACAAAGCGAAAGGTTGCCTGGGGTATGGGTTGGGTCCCCAGTCAGGCCGGCAGGAGCAAGAGGCAACCAATGGATGTTTCTCAACTTGATGTTTCTCTCCCTCTGTTTCTCCTTCCCTTTCTCTCTCTCTAAAAATAAGTAAGTCAAAGCTTTAAAAAAAAAAAGAGAGCCAGTGTGTTCAAACATTTCAGACTGGTTTCCTAGCTCCAACTCTGACTATCTGTTTCGGGTTTCCTCATCTGAAATACTGGGGCACTGGACACCATCTGTGTATCTTGCAGCTTGCTGTGTGGTAGATATGAGATGGTAAATCAACAAAAATTTATGGAGCATTTCTTCTGTGCTATGGGGGATTCTAAAATAAATGAACGAAACACTTCTCCCAGATCTTCAAGGAAACTCCTTGCTCTGGAGAAAGAAGGTCACTCCTTCCTCCAGAGTGAAGATGCTGGGAATCTGACTCCAAGCTTCCCCTTTGGGGCGGGGCTCCCTGTGTGAGAATCTAAAGCTACAGAAACAGTGCACTGTGCCTGGGGGGTCACTTACTTTCCGCCTGTGAATTGCTTTGTAAACACCGAGATGGCAACTTTTGAGGCCCTAAAGAGCTGATGAATTCTCATTAATACTTGGTGTCATTAGAATGATTATTTCCACAAGTATTACTACTCTATTATGCAAATCGCCATTTGGGATCTGAGGTATTTCTTGATATTCACTCTTAATTGTGTCAGTTGGAGGAATCTTTAATTTCTTTTCAATTGTGCGTTATCTTTACTGTTCTACTTCTGTCCTTGGAGAGTGAGTTTCCTGGTTGTGTTTCTTTTTCCTTTGTTGCGCCATCGTCTTCTCTCCTTCTCTCCTTTCCAGCGAAATCTGTTCTGTTTGTTGAGTTTCCCACACCAATCTGCTGGGCCATCTGATTTTTCTGATTCCAAATCTAGGTCTATTTCTGGCTAGCTATTGACAATAATACCGTAGTTATCTTTGCAGTCATATGTATTTGTTCATTGCCTTAGATAATGCAATTCTTCGGCATCCACAATATATCAGGCTTTGAGCTACGTTGGGGATAACGCAGATAGGACGATACAGTCTCTGCTTTCAAGGAGCTCAGGGTCAATCTAGTTAGGGTGGTAGGCAGATAAACGTAAGGTGATAGAGCAGTGTTCTGTCGCAAGCTACAGAGGTGTGCAAGGAGTAACAGGTATATCACACCTGGGGGCACATGAGTGAAGACTTAAGAGCGTAAGTCATATCTGTGATCCATCTGGAAAGATACAATAGTCACTACCTGTTGAGAAGTATCTTGAGAGAGGAAGAAAGCCATTTCTGTATGCTCAGGGTCTGTTCAACAAACCGATCCCAACTGCATCCCCAGAGCAGGAGTTAAAACCAGCGGCAATTCCAATGAGCACCTCATGGGTGTCGGGCTTCTCTAAAATTACCAGTAGCACAATACACATACACATACACATATATACATATACATATATACACACATATATACTGTGTATACACATATATAAACTGTGTTCTTTCTATGTAAAGTCAGGTTCTGAGAATGTCTCTAGAGGAGCCGTATCTTCTTACAGCCTCTACTCAGGCATTTCTGGGTCCAGATTTCTTTCCCTGAGACCTTCCCTTGTGTAGGCTGGTCACATTCTAGTCTCCAAGGTCCATGACTTCCAGATAGTTGGATAAGTGAGAATTTTCCAACAGAGTTCATTGACGGGAAAATGAGTGTGGCAGGTAGCTCCTTCTCTGAAGCCCTCAGCTGGCCAAGGGCTCACCTACCAAATGTTTTGAACATGAGTATGAAGCCTAATGGCTCGTGCTTAGCATTGTCTGACTTCCAGCACCTGCCTGACTTAAAACTGATACCACAGCCTGCTTCCCCAGAGAAGAACTCTCCTTCCAGAAGAATTTTGGCCCTCACCTTTTTCTCTCTCATTTATGCCTTCAGATCTTATGATTTCTTCTTTACATCGTTAAATGCAAAATATTAATTCATATATTGTTATCAGATCTTGAGACTGAAGCCGGCTTCCTTTTAACATTAGCTGCTGTAAGCCTCTTATTAATGAAGGGGTGAGGGGGAGCAGACAAAATAAGAAAAAGCACACTTTTAGCCTCAGAAAGGAATGCAATTGTGTGTGCAAGGTATAAGCTGTTGAGAAAGTGATGCTTTGAAGGCGAAAGGCTGGCTTGCCTGGGGCTTGGAGGGTGGTGGAGAACAGTGGGTGATACCATTCCAAGGGCTAATTGACTCAATGTCCTGTGTGGCCACAGGACAGGATTGCACAATTAAGAGTGGCCTCACTGTAGGGATTTCTCCAAAGATCCATGTTCTGGCCATCTGCTCTTTTTAGGTGGGTGTTGATGGACTCACCTGAGAAGAAACTAACATGTACTGAAAACTAGACATTGCTTCTTTCATTGCTTCTTTTAATTAAAAAAAAACCCTATGAGTTCAACAGTCCACCAAAGCCTAAATACCTTATCCACAGAGAATGGATGAGACTGGGAGTGGTTATCCAAGTGGTGAACCAGCCAGCCGGTGTGATTTACAGAACAAGGCATGTGTTCAGCCAGGACTTGAAACCACATGTAAATGACTCCAAATGCTTTGTTTTTATCTTGCAGGCCTCACGCCTCCTACCCCCAAATAAGGAAGTGAACGTTTTCAAAAGACTGAGAAAGGTCTGTTTGGCTAATGCCTACAGGGCAAATAGATTATGCTGTGAAATGATAGTGGAGAGATGAAAAGAGGCCTCACTGGGATTCAGAGAAGGAAACTACATTTCCCTTCATAGTTCCTTCATCTGAAAAAATTAGGAAGGTATTGTGGAGAATAAATGAAATAACAAAGGCCAGGCAATGCCTGCAGAGCCCTAGAAGGATGTTCAACATCCCATAATAAGAATACCTACAACTGCTCGAGCCATTTATCATCACGTTTTATTCCAGGAAAGTGATCGTATGTCTTATGGAATTTCAGGAAAGAATACAACCTGGTGAAAAATTAAGGTGTTCCCTGCTCAGGCAAAAGGAGATAATTTGAGGGAAGAAAGCCAGAATAGCATTAGGCTAGAAAGAAGAAGGGCACAATTCAACAGGCTCCCTCATTTTGGCAAGCCACGTGCATTTGTTTTTTGCTGCTTTTGGAGAATACAAGAGTCAGTCTTATCTCCATGTGAAAGGAGTGGTTTCTATTTGGGTTTCTTATGGGAAGAGGACATGTATGGGGCAGAAAACATGTGGGGTACATCAGAGAATATGACGGCACAATTATTTTTTTCTGATGTTGTTGTCTTCCTCCAATTTCCCAATACTCCCCTCTCCAAAATATGCAGCACACAAGATTGCTTGGGAGGGGTCTCTGGAGCTGCATGAGTGAGCCAGGCTCCAGAGTACTGAAATGATTCAACCACGACAAGGCATATGAGGCTGAGCAGATGCTAGGTGAAGGACGTAAATGCAATCTCACCAGCCAATGCAAGAAGACCTTTTTGAGACTGCATTCATTTGGATCTGAGTACCGGAACGATGTTTTTTCTTCACCCGTCCCCTCTCACCCCCTGTTCTCCTGAGTTCAGACTTTGAAGACTACTCAGGTTGTTAGCTTAATGTGTTCTTACTGGGCTGTATTTGTGGGGACAAGTGGCAACCTGACTTAAAATGACCTAGGATCTGGTCCTGTTTTCTTTTTGTTTTTTGTTTTTTCCAAAAGTTAGTCATGTTACCTTAGGCTCAGAAGTCAAGAGCCTTACCCAATTCTTTTTCTATAAAATGAAGAGGTTGAACCAGCCGATCTCTAAGGACCCTTTCGGCTCTAAAAGCTTGTAACTCTATAACACCAAGGAAATAATACATCTCCTCTCCTCACACGATTATTGCAAGGATCAAATAAGAGAGCAGATGTACTTGGAGATATATGAAGGGCTATACAGACCCACACAGTAATAGCAGAAGGCTGCCTTCCCCTTGGACTCCAGGGCTGAGGAGTTCCACAAGGCCTTGGAGTCCATTTGGCTTCATATCCTCACGTGGGCTCCAGGATGGTGTTTGTTATGCTGAATCAGAACCACCTTGTCTGTTTTTAAAAAAGACACTATATGTAAAGAAACTAATGGAATTCTCCTAATTCTCCTTGGAGAGTTTGATTTAGTTGGTTAGCCATGGAATCAGGTTCATATTTATAACACCACATGCAATGAAGGAATTCTGATTCTGTTTGAGAACACATAATGTTTAGTTCATTTGGAACTGCAATGCATGAGTCTCTTTGATAATGAGATAATGTTATTTTAAAAGTAGGTTATGATAGTTAGTAGAATTTTAACAGTGAGAGGCAGTACTGGGTTATATATGTAACATTGGGAATGCTGAGTTTAAATTGCACTCTTTAACTTATTAACTGTGTATCATTGTGTAAATCACTTAACTTCTCCGAGCCTCAGTTTTCTCATACTTTAAAGAATACCAGCAGTAGCCTTTCCACTGATAGCACCTCAATAATTAGATGAGATCAGGTGCATTCAGGGTGGTAAGGCCATAGACTTTAGCACCTCACTAATTAAAAAGACACTATATGTAAAGAAACTAATGGAGTGTATTATGTTAACTTGCCTCCCTCTTTACTTACCCATTAAAACTTCATAGCAATAAGTGTATTGGCAAAACAGTGCTGCGTGGTAATCATATTATTAGTAAATAAATCTCTCAGTTGCATAACAGGTGTTTAGATATCTTCCCACCTGAATGGACGCCAATGCACAACTTTGTTTATAGGTATCTCCTTCTCTCTCAGAGACTAAGTGTTTAGTGGGTGGCATTTGGGCGAGTAAAATTACCTTCTGTTATTATTAGCTTGCTTTAAAATTTAGGGAGATATGCCCAGATATAGGTCTTGTAGGAATTTCGCCTTAACTATTAAGCAGTATTATTCACACAGAGACATTTCCTTCCCCAAATGCTCCCTCTCATTTCCGACCATTCTATGTCTCTTGAGCAAATCCCCTATTTACAGTACAGTCGTTTGACTGACCAGTTTATGAGGATACAGATCCTGCCCATAGTTCCCCTATTAACTACCTAAGAATGTTTGAAACCCTCTTAGTAGATACAAGATGAAAAGGCAGGTTCAGCTGTCTATCAAATTGTATCCGAGGAACTGAAATTTTTTAGAAACCTCCATTAGGCCTCATACCACCCCCCTGAGGCAAGAGAGAAGTATCAGGCAGTTTCATGGAGACACAAGCTGAAACCCAGAGAGAGGTTACTCAATCTGCATCTTCTAGCTGGGCTGCGGTGAGTGAGGAACAAAACGGAATTTCCTCCTAGGGAGCAACTTACCTTCTTTTGATTTGCCTGATTACTGGAGTGCATGAAAACTTTTGGAAAGTGGTGATGAATGTGCAGAAGAAACCCCGGAGAAAGGATTAGCGCGTTTGTTTCCCAGTTTAGTCAATGAATGATTCGTTTTTCATGCAAAAGCAACGGCACCGTTTTTGTTTTGCAAAACACTTCTGTGGAAAGGACCCCTTGGAGGAAGGCGAGAAGGAAACGCCGAGCGATTCAGGAATGAAGACAGCGATTGGAAGGACGCTTCTTTTTCTCTCCACCTCCTTGCACAGAGCAACCTGCGCATATATTGCACGCTAGAGGGCACTTGAGGTAGCAGAGAAATCGCCTCCACCGCCACTTCAGCGGGACTGGTGGCCGGCCGAGGCAGGCTGCAGGGGCATCCGAAAAGCCGTGCAGGGTTCGTTCACACGGCGGCAGCGTAGCTTTAATAATCGAGCAAACAAAAACACTCCTTAGGTAGCATTACGCCGCTTGGACTAATAAAGAAATTCTGCTCACATTCTCAGGAATGCGATTTCCTTTCAACTTCTTGGAGCATTTGTCGAATGCCTATTTAGCCGTCTTCCCTGGAATCGCCAACTTGATAACAACTATCAGCACTGTACACTCTATTTTAGGCGTCATAAGAGGTCCCCGTAGGGCTTTTCCACCCGTGCACCTGTATGCCCCTGTACACGCGTAATGATACGGGAGTATACGTGTGCAAATTCCCAAATGCTGGCGATCTCCTCAATCAGACTTAACATCAATGAGATTGAATTACTAGGTTTTAATATTGAATACAATCTGATACGTGAAACTTGTAGTATTTCAGGGGGGAGGGAGGAGAAACTCCCCTTTCCCCTTTCTTCCTCTTTCTTTTTTTTTAAAAACACAATGTGAATTCCTTTTTTTTTTTTTTTCCATCTTCATGGCTCCCATTTTAAAACAAGAGGGGTCTGAAATTTTAATCAAACTGCTCTTCTCTATCTGAAAAGAGAAAGTGAAAATGCTAAGTGAGTAGTCCACAAAACCTGGGCTGGCTTATTTGATAGCTTTGTACCAGTCCCTTCAATGAATCCACTGCCCCTCTTCCCTCCCCCAGTTTCTGTGTGGAAGCTGAATCAGAGCTTATCTCTTTTCTAGCACCTGGGAAGATGGGAGATAATGCCATTTTTAAAACCTTCTCCAAAAGGCTCTCAGCACAGATGTGGTTTTCACAAGTGTTTACACCTCCATTTACTGAAAATATAATGGCCAGCTCCAGATTAGTAATTACAGTCAATATTAAGAGATCCAGGCCTAAGTTCAGGGACAGCCAAAACCAGCAGCCACAAAGTGTAGAGCATCACACTCTGAATGGCCAGCTCACCGATGTTTACAGCCTAAGAAGCCATAACCACTTCCAAAGAAATCAGTTCAGTCTTTCAAATCCCTAAACTTGGTGAAGTCACCACATGATAAATTTAGTGTGCATATGCTTTCCTTTATTTTATTTTTTTAAAAGATAGTTTTTTGTTTCAGAATATTCTTTATCTTTCTCATAAATACATAGATAGGTATCATCAGGAAAAAACAAACAAAGCAATACATAAGGCAATAGTTTCTTACAGTTTAACAGAGTCCCCTGGAGCATTTGTTACAAACCCAGGATTCTCAGCCCTAGACAGATGCAAGGCACGAGAATTTAATTTCTAGCAAATCCCCTGAGCATAGGGAGGCAGGACCTGGTCCAAGTGGGAGACACACTAGGTTTGCTCACACTCATGTAACGCATCACATCTGTTTATGAGTTTAAGGAGAAAAAAACAACTGGTTTGAAACAAACTCTAAAACTTAAAAAAAGAAACTTTCCTAAATTTATTCAAACATTGACAAAGTTCTTTAGGCTGCTTTCTGAATTTTTTTCATCCTTATACAATTGGAGTTGAAAATAACATTTTAAACTTTCTTTTGTCTAATGCCACAGTTGTAATATATTACTTAGACCCCCACCCTCCCCAAAAAGAAAAAGGACATGGTTGTTTTTAGATTTCTTTATTAGGATTCCTTAACATAAAATGTAAAAACAGGACTGAATTTCCCTAAAATATTACATATTAATTGGTGTAACATTTATGTTTTGGCCATCTCCATATTTTACAGTCTTAAAGTTTTTATTTCAACTCTTATTTTCAAATACCCTTGGCAGGTATCACATTATGAAATCCCTTTGTTCACGGAATCCTGACTCCTCAACTTTTTATGTGTAGGAGCTATTCCAGGAATGAATGAATGAATGAATGAATGAGTTAGTCTAAATTTGGAAGCAACTAATAAATCTCAAATTTCTCAGTGATCATACTATGGTAAACACATTTTATTTTTGTTTGGGGATTTTTAAAGATTATTTTAGTTTCTAAGCATGTCCTGAAGAAGAGGAGAAAAAAAATTGAAGTCTAATGCAGCAAATAATCATGTTCTATTCTACCATTCCCTGCTCAACCTGTAGAAGTTGGAGTCTCCCTAGCTCTTCTACACCTCCCAGGCCTCTACTTCCTGTAAGCCTTCTGATACCCTACTCTCTAATTAACCAGTCGCTTCATTGACTGTCTCCGAAAGTCAAAATGATAGCAAAAATCCAGCCCATGGTGAAAAAGTAGTGTCTTTTACTACTAGAGTGCCTCTCCATCTCATTCAATTGCTGTAGACTCCTCTGCAAAATTGTCTGCCTGTCATGAAACCCAGGCTGGGGAACCCTTGCCTCATGCTACTCTGTGTCTTAGTCAGCGAAGGGTATTCTGGATGCGGTGCTCTCCACCCCACCCTCAACTCTTTATCAGATTATACTCCTGACCATTCAGATAAGCCCCTCTCCTCTCCCCAAAGGCTCCACAACACAAGCAATTTCAGTGTCCATTCCAAAAAGCCTTCACAACACAACCCCCTTCCTGCTGGAAGCCTGTAGCCCTGGAAAGGATGCTGAAAAGAAAACACTTTCTTAAGGAGTTAGGCTCTCACCATTGTGACATTACGCTGCATCTTATTAGGCGTGGGTGGAATTGTTAAAGAGGCAAATGCCTTGTCTTTCAGCATCCCTGATTATTTTAGGAATATCCTTATAGGGCTTTATTACATTATCTTAATCCTCTTTCACACTGCTTAATCATCCAGACCTCTCCTAAGAATCAGGAGGAAAGGAGTAGGAAATTCCTACTGCGGTGCTTTGAGCAGAGATCAGCAGGGGAGAGGGGACTACAGTGAATTCTAGTTGGCCAAACCTCAATGACTATGTCTGTAACTGCTCTCAGAGTAGCTGAGGACAAGGTGAGTCAAAACATACTCATCCTAACCCCAGGTACGGAAAGCCATTGGGTTCTGACTCTCTTCACTTTGTCAAAATAGGGTGGTTTTTTTTCACCCTTTAAGAAAATGAGATTTGAGGATATTGTCTATCTCTGCCATTCTGGCTTCCTCTGGGGATGAGTTTGTTATCCGTGACAATACCCAGCCTTCAGCAACAAACAAGCTTTTCTTTAGTTCTCACTGAGGGAAGAAGGTGCCCCAAGGAAAGGTTCAGGCCAGTTGTTTAAAGTGCAAATGAGAGGCTGGGAGGAGGGGGCAGAAGCTAACTGGGGTGGGGGTGGGGGACATCTGCAAATAGTATCCACAACAGAAATAAAGAAAATTAAAAAAAGTAAAAGTGAATGCCTGGAAATGAAGCCCAACCCAAGATGGGATTTCTTTCTTTGTCCACTTGGGACTGCCCGGGCTAGCAGCAGTTACATTGTGATTGAGGTTTGATGGCTGTTCTTTTTTCAAGCCTGAATTAGCCAATTCCTGAATACCGAGGAAGCGCAGCGTCTGTGGAAAGAACAAACAGTTATTTAGTGACTGCCTGGGGAGAAAAAAAGTACCTCCCGGTTCTCTTCAGCCCTCCCTCTCCGAAATCACTCCCTAAGTTTCTTGTCCATGACAGCTAGAATGTGAAACAGAGATGAGACCGAGAGCCAATATTCTTTTCAACATTTCACAATGGGATGTTAGACTCAGCACACACACACACACACGAAATGTCAAATCTGCATGTATATTATAAGCATATTGTGTCTATGTGCTCATTCTGCTCACTCTCTCATTAATTTGAGTCAGACAGCACAAGCTCTGCAGACCTTGTGTCTGGTCCTCTGCACTCTTTTCTCCATCTGCTTGGGCTCTGTCCCCAGATGGTAAAACCCTTCCTCAGAAAGCACTTCTAAGGCCCAGGGAATGGACTCCTTTGGGCTTTTCTATAGAGGGAGTTAAACAAAAAAGTAAGGATTACTTTATCTTTTTTTCTTTTTTTTTTTTTACTAATCTTATTAAACGATGATCACAGTGGATGATAACATTTCCACATATTAGCCTCAGTGATAAGCAGAAAAGGGACCTCCTAATGTATGATCCCTTCTTCTCACACCAGCTCTCCCCGAGGATGGCCATTTCTCAAGATCAGAGTAGGGTCCATCAGAGGATTTGAAGGAGCCACAGACAGGGCATCTCTGGATGGAGGCTGAGTTGCCGCACGCCTGATGCCTACGCAGAAATCTGGAGGCAGGACACAGTGAGGAGACCTTTAGCGATGCCTCCCTTTATTCCCAAGCAAGTTCTGCTCCCCTTTTCCCACCTTATTGCGCACCCCTCTGCTCTCCCTCGTCTCATCGCTACAAAGCAGTAGAAGCCTGGAGACATCAGGAATGCGCTCCACCCTCAAGACTGTGACACTCGGCCTCTAAACCCATATCTTCTGAGTAGAAGACAGCGGTCTTACAAACACCCCACTCTGTTCGAAAGACGCTCTTGGAATAACAAGGAGATAAGCTACCCACGAGACCCCACTGGCCTGTGCGCCCTCTACCCCCCCCCCCCCCCCGGAGAACAGTTGTGGGTCACGCTTTTTAAGCTAACGCAAGCCCCAAAGCTCAGGTAAGCCTCGAGACACTAAGCTCTCGGGTACCTCCTCCGCATCCTTTTAGCGTCTGCCAGCCTCTTAGCTGGGAGCTTGGCCCTCCGCGGTCTGCGCGCACTGCACGGAAGGGCGCATCTCCACCCGCCGCCTCCTCTGGCTGCGGAGACGCGCGGGGCGGGCTTGGTCGCGAGCAGCTAAAAGTTGTGCGCCCACTTGGTAAGGGGGAGAGCCGAGGAGCCACGAGCGAAGGGGGAGGCTGGGAGGGGGCGGGGAGGGGGACTGCTTACACGAATTTCCAAGTGGTAGACCTGCCTCTGCGCTCTGCCCAATGAGATCCGTCAGGGGAGGCACCCGGTTCACTTTTCCACATCACTTCACAGTTACATTTGGCAGGCAGGCGGGCTCGCACGCCGGAGCGCTCAGCCCAGATTTAGAGGATTTATTTGGAATCTCCCTGCCTCCTCGAAGCTCGTCCTCCGTCGCCGGTTTGCGCACAGACGGTAGCGTCCACCCAGCCGCTCCACTTGGGGCTGCGGACACCCAGAGCCCAGCGCGCCCGCTCTGCGTCTCCGC
The DNA here is from genome assembly GCF_022682495.2 of Desmodus rotundus. Lineage (NCBI taxonomy): Eukaryota > Metazoa > Chordata > Mammalia > Chiroptera > Phyllostomidae > Desmodus > Desmodus rotundus. Next base: position 10,955,017 of record NC_071398.1, on the reverse strand, counting down.
GCCCAGCCCCGCAGCTCCTAGAGGCATGAACGGAATCCGGAGGCACCTGCCCAGCGCGCGGGGACCATTAGGTGCTCGCCGCCCTCGGGAACCAACCCCGAGTCCCTCCAGCCATTTGTGAACCAAGAGGCTTGAAATTCGCCAGCGCGGAGGCAGCCACACAAGAGTAAGTGATCCCCCTTTCCCCCGTTTTTCGCCATGCCCCGGGGACCCAGAAGGGACCGTTTCTTGTAGGAATTCCCATGCCCCTTCGGACACCTTGCGCGCCTCCTTCGGCTCAGATGGTGGATGCGGGTTCCCAGTCCAGGCGGCGGGCTGTGCTGGATCTTCTTTCCTGACATGCAAGACCAATTGGGCGCCTCAAGTCTTGCCTGACGATTTTTGCAAACCTCTGTGGCAGTCGATCCTGGGGATTAGCAAAGCAGGCCGTGCCCCTCCAGTTTTCCTGCGGGTCTCCCTCCTTTCGGTGGCCCGGCGATTCCGCCGCCCCTCGACCCAGGCAGGCGCAGCTGCAGCCGCGCGCCTTCACTGCGGGGGCTGCGTGGTGAATGGGAAGCACCTGCCGCTGGTGGGGAGGCCGGTGAGAGACGGCGAGGAAAGGAGGGAAGGGGAATGGGGTGCCCTCTCTCTGGTTTGCTGCATCTCTCCACCCCCGAGGAGAGGGAGGGCCACCCCCGCGGTGGGGCTGCGGATCACGACTCAGCAGCCAGAACCCCAGCGCCAGGCTTTCCCACAAGTGGCTGCTCCAGCCAGGGAGGCGCGGTTTCGGCTGCAAACTTGCGGGATCCCGCGCCGCCCCGCGGCTCTGCAATCTCCCAGACGCTGCCCCGCACCCAAGCAAGACCCTCAGGCAAGGTCCTTTCTCAGGCGGCGAGACTGAGCTTACGGAGGCCCCCAAAGCGGGGGACTCCTCGGTCCCTGCCCCCCCTTCCCCGCCCCGGCGCCTGCAGAGCTTGAGCTGCGCTTTCTGTCATCTCACTGCTCCTATCCGCCAACCCTTGGCGGGGGGGTGTGGGCGCGCCCCTCGCAGGACCGGAGGAAGAGAGGGCTCTCGCCTGGGTTCTGCCAGCGCGTAACAGGTTCCTAAGGGACCTACTCCCGTTCTCCTACGCTCCAGCCGAGGTTGGGAGACAGTGAAAACCTGCCGCCTCCAACGGTGATGCCAACAGGTATCCACATTTTCCTCCGCCCTTTCCCTCCCCAAGACCAAAGCCTTCCCCTCCCCAATCTGGCCGCAACCTCAAAGTTTCCTGGTGGTCGACCCTTCCCCGCAGGCACAGAGCCGGCGGCAAGTCCAGGACTAGCCCTTTGCTTCCGCGAGCGGAGATGGCAGCTGTTTGCTTGGGTTGCTAAATGTAAGAAATCAAACAACATTAATTGTTTATTGTTGCAAACGCACAACATTAGTCTGCAATGGAAAGTCGGGCTGGCAGCTGCTCACTTTAGCTCCAATTAAAGGCTGGAGCTTGTAATCGGGCGAGCGGGAGGGAGACAAGGACCTTTCAACTTTACCACCCTTTCCTGAAGATTCCACGAGAGTTTCCTCTTTAAGAGGCACGAGCCGGCGATCCCTTAGCGCGCCCGAGCTGCTAAAGGGATCACCGGCTGCTTTCTCCACCCGGCTTCTCAGTACTCGCGAGCTGACAGTGGGATGAAGGGGACGCGGGAGAAGGTAGGCGAGAGCACTGCTCTCTGACTTCCGTGAGGTCGCAGAGCCCAGAGGAGGGACTGGGTTCGGTTGGGGCCCTTTGGACGCGCCTGTCCTCTTTTCAGCACTCCTCTCAGCCATCTCCATGGTTAACAGCCCTCCCCGGGCTGTCACCTGCGGCTCCATTATAGGCGCTTTTCAACTGGAAAACTCTAGGTGGGAAAGAGATATTTATGTAAGATCGGCGAGTGGGATTTTCCATCCATTCAGCCTCACCGCTGTACCTCTCTGCATGCAAAACGAGCCCCATCGTTCATGCTAAACACCGCTGAGATTGCTGCCCGGCTACTGCCTTCGTCTGCCTGTCCACTTTAGCAGGGGTTTTGTCTGGGGCGCGTGAGTGTGTGTGAGTGTGTGTGAGTGTGTGTGTGTGTGTGTGTGTGTGTGTGTGTGTGAGAGAGAGAGAGAGAGAGAGAGAGAGAGAGAGAGAGAGATTTCTCTAATGAGAGACCTGATACCATTGAAGAATGTTCTCTGAGGCTTACATTTTTTTTCCCCCACTCGAAGGGAGTTCTCCATAATCATCACGTCCAGACATGTTTTTCCACTTTCCGGAGCTCTGTGGTGGAGAGGAATTGTAGGGCTATCCCTCTTATTCAATAAGAATACTACCAATAATATTCCATCATTCTACTTGAGCCCATTAGAAGTGCGCGGTCACATTAGCCATCCTTGCTGGAGCAGTTGCAGGGTTTTGAATCATCTCTGATGTATTATTTTCTGGGCTCTGAAGAGGGCTTGGACTTGAGAGGATCTGTTGTGAAAACAGAGGGAAGAGGCTCCCTGGCGACTCCGAGGGTTGGTCTCTGCAGTCGGGGTTGTTCGGTGGCTCTTCTGTGCCCCGCGCCACCCGCCCGAGTGTCCGGTGTCTCGTGACCGTCCCCGATAGGCCAGATGTTTTGAACACACAGGCTCATGTTTTCTGAAATCTGTGCAGAGATGCTACCACCTAAACTTTTGAATCTTTCTCCCTTGCAACCTGGACCTTGTATTTCCAATTATTCCTCTTAAAGATCAATGCTTCATTTTAACAACCTGCAATCTCCTAAAGCTCTCAAGATTCCAGTGAGGCACGTCTCTCCACCCAACACTCCAGCCTTTTTGGGCTACATTTTTGGTATCTGGGATGCATTTCATGAGTTCTGGATGGTGTTATGAATTTAGCTGTAGCCCTCACTAGGAGGACCCCGCTGTGCACATATCAACTCTAGAGGGAAGTCTTTAACCTGAAAAATAACTTTATTGGGGTATTATGCAGAACTCTGGTCAGTAGCCCTCCAAAGCAACCCCTTAAAGAGCACTCTTTAAGTAGCCAATGGTGGTATGCTGGCTCAAAAACAAACACAAACAAACAAAACCCATAAACTATGCTCATCAGGATTGCTATAAACCACTTGAGAAAGCATTTTTAAAGACTGTAGTATGAATATACCCATGACACACCCTTTCCTTGTCAACTACTTAAGTGCTGACACTCCTGGTTCCCAGGAAGCATCAGACTGTTGGAGCAAAACCAGGAAACTCCAAAGAACGAGGGAGTCATGATTCCATTCGAGAAATTGTACCTCTGGGCTTTGCTTTCTAGGTTCCTTTCACTGTTTATTGGTGAGGAAAAAGAGCAAGCACATAGCGGAAAGTTAGACTCCACATTTCATCAGCTGTTCAGGAAAACTTACTAATGCTTTAAAGAAAAATAGTAATCTTTATTTTTCTACTCAAGGTGGCACACTGTATGCTTTATCAACATTCCAGTTTGAGCAAATTTTCCATGCAAAACCAGAAGCTTTTCCTGGGTAAAATGACCTTCCATGTACATATCGGCCAAGTTTTGTGGTTGACAAATCCAGGGCCCGATAGAACCAGAGCAGCCTTTTAATTATCGAGGTAATATAAGGTCCCGAGACTTTCTTGTGAAATTAACTGTGCTCGGTGGTGCTGCTGGTTTCAGTCATTTTATATTTCTTACAATATCTAGAGAAGCAGAAAAAAATGTAGATTTCAGCACTGTTGGCATTCACAGCTGAAATGGACTAACTTTGCTTTTCAGTTTAGGAATAGGCTCCTAACTTTGGTGTGTTACACACTTCCTCCGGAGCGTGGAATGAAACCATGGCTGATTCTAGTGCACACACACACACACACAACTTCCAGAAAGCCTGAAAATGTGTCCAGATAACTAACTCATTTATTGGTTCAAGTATGAGATTTTTTTTTTTTATCATGTTTCTTTGCCACTTCATCTGCCTTAGATTGTTTGATTTGCCCTCCTGGCTCTTGAATTTGTATACCGGCCAGTCTCTTTAAAATCAATGTATCTGTTTGTGGTGTGGGCATGTTATCAGTGTATATACTTGTGAAATAGAATAATATTTTGATGTACTGAGGCTGTCATCTGATTTAGTGAGGCTTAATCAACCCAAGAGCTATAATATTGGTCCTCTCTCATTTCATTCCCATGGACGTTGTGATAACCAATAGATTTCTGCTGAACTCTCGGTTCCTGCCTCTGGGACCCACTTCAGATGTAACCATGAGTAGAAAATTAGTTGAACCTGGCAACTTCAAAAGGTCAGAAAAAAAAAAAAGAAGTTCAAAGGATGCCCTATAGCTGCTTCTCCCCTGGGTTGCCGCAAAGTGAATCTCCCTCAGCACTTCACGGCAAAGTGCCAAGGCCAGTACAGTTCCTCGTTCTGATCAAATCCCAAGCTTTTACTTCCAAAGTTTTACATCATATGCTATTCCCTCTTGTAAATATCATCCATCTTCTTGGTTTTAGAAGTCTTTTCCTTTCAGTTTTATTAGTAGGCAGAATATATAGATCTGATTTGGGGGTATCTCTTTGGAAAAGCATCATCAAAGAATAATGTTTGTATTTAGAACCTTTGAATTCTTTCCTTGGCTACCTTTGCTGCCAGAGACAACTGCAGACATTAGCATGATGGTCGGTTGGTTGAGGGCTAAGCTCAGAGTTGGTGCTCAGTAAATGTTTATTTGATGCATTTGCCATTAGCAAAGAGGGTGCATTCTCAGTAAAAGGGAGAGGAGGGCAGGATACGATCATATCCAAAGTCCAATATTGTAATGATCTACTTCAATCTTCTCTACAGACGCTTTGTAAATTGTCCTGAGTTTATTTTTAGACAGAATGTCTCTCTCTTAAAAAGAAAATCGACTTTATTCATGTTTCACAAAGTATATTTTTCTTCCTTTGAAATCACTTTTAAATGATAGGGGGATATAAAAGTGACATGAGTCATCTTTGTAACAGTGAGAATGCCTCCCAAACTAGACTTGCATCAAGCATGCTGTTAAACCGTGTGTGACGCAAGGTTATATTTCATTGGAAAAAACTGCTCTAATCATGGTAGTGTTGCCTGTGGAAAAGGGTCCGCTCCGTTTCCTTGTGGGGGATGTTTAAAAAAATTACCAAGAGAAACGTACTTTTTATCTCCTTTCTTTGTTCACTTCTTTTCTTTCTTTCGTTAATACACTTTTTATTTAAATGGACCAGTTCATATTACCCTCTTGTTAATTGCGAGTCTGGGTATCTTAGAAGATAATTCTACTCTCCTATGTACTGCTCTTAATCAGCAAGGTACCTGGCCCTCACATATGCACACAGGGAAAAAAAAATACATATATGTATATAATTCATTTCATGGTAAGGTGCTTTTGTGGACGTGTCTACTGATATTTTAAGCAATTTGACTATCTTGCAAAAAATAGTGAGTGGAATCTTTTTAATCCTTTCTATGTATATCATTAAGTGAAAATATTATCAAAGTATATTGATGTGCTATTAGCAAGAAGAATAATATTTTCCAGGCATTGTTCCCTCCTAGAGAGAGGAATGCATCAAATATGATTATTTGATTCTGGATGTGAGACACAAAAACCATAAAATATGCAGACGAGGAATGGTGCAAACACCGTAGGGGCCGCTTCGCTTCCTTGTGCGTGCAGCCTCATCTCCGAAGTTGATGGAACACCCACAAGAGCACACCATCCTCTCTAGTAGTCAGTTTACTGCCGTTCCAGCTTGGCAAACAGAGTTTAACTTTTCTCTGTCCGAATAGGTCCATCTTCAAAATGGGGATTCTCGGAAATAGAAAAAAATGGTGTCTATTTTTATTGTAGTAAAACATACCTGCCTTTGAGTTTCTCTCACATACTGTAGCTGAAGATAGTCTACTTTTTTCCAATCTGTATAAGCAGCCTAGTCAATTTTCATGAACTCTGTGTGCTTTGAGAAGTCTCAGGAATATTTTTGTCAAACGATGATTGCTTGCTCTTTGGCTGCTTGTCTAGCCCATCGTCTGTGTCTGTAGTTCGTGGGAACAGTGTCAGTGGGTGGCGTGTAAGCTACCAAATCTGCGATGTGAGAGAGTGATGGGATGGTGCCCTTGCAAGGTGGCTACTGCCCAGTGTAGTCTAATGGGCGGAGCCAGGACTTACTGTGCTGGGTACCCGGCTGCACGGCAGCCTCCCTCTTACAGACTCTGCAGCCCTGGCTCGGTGATAGACCTGACTGTAAGCATTTCCATCCTTCTGCAGCAAGAAGGGACAGCTCCTAGTTTCTAAAGATCATCCGTTCTGCCGAAACTCCTTGAGATACATGGAGAAAGTTTGTTGAATACTTTGTTGAGTACTATGTGAATCAAATCTCTCACTGGCATTATCTTTGCTGAGCTCCCTTCTGAGAAGTGTTTAGAGATCACCTCGGCCTCTTCTTTGCATTAATTGGGACACTCCACTCGCCCAGTCTCACAGAAATGTAGGTGACAATGCAATGCAAGGGAATTTTTCTTGTGGAAGAAAAGTACCAGGTTGTGTTTTTCCATGAGTTGTTATAACTCAGTTGACAGTGAACAGCTCTGGTGTGGATGTGCATTTCTTGCCCTTGGCCTTCTCGGGAGAAGATCGTGATGGGCAGTGCCACGTCTTGTATCAAAAAGAGAGACTGGGTTGACCGGGGTGGGGGGGTGTAAAAATACTACCCTTTAGAGGCCTAAGAAAACTATTAGAAGTCGTTAATTGTATGTTAGGAGCAGGTAGGGAAAGCTATTTGTGAAATGTTATTTTATTTATACCTAACTTGTTGCATGCCATTCATTTTAAAATCAAGGGTTGGGAAAAGATTATTTTATTTATTATTTATCTACATAGAACACAGCAAGAAATTGAAATAAAGTCATTTTATAAAATCAGTTAAGATTCTTTGTTAAGCACATGTAACATCCCATAAATACTATTATTTCTGACAAAGAGTTTTACATACCTTATCTTGTTTCATTTTTTCCTGCAATCTTTTCAGTTAGATGGTATTAAATACAGAGCATTGGTTTCTTTCTCTGCCACAACTGGAATAAATTTGCCTTGGTTACCTATGTTACCAATGATGGAACTGTGATTCTAGACTACTTCTGTCTGAGTCCAAAGTCAATGTTCTTAACCACTGTGCCTGGGAGCTCCCCACAGTTCACCTGTGTGATAAACTTGGTAAGAATAAGATTGACTCCTATTGGTTGCCATGGTTTGAAGGGTGTTACTGACTTGCAATCTTGCAACCTCTGGAGTTCTCCAGATGAGATTCGAAAGTGGCCCCATACACAGAGGGCAAGGAGACTGGAGAAAGGGGCCAGTCGCTCCACATTGATAGGTGGTGGTTTTAATAAGCAAGGGAACTTACATAAGGAGTTTGACTTGGGCAGCCACAGACAAGTTGCTCTCTGCACCCTCCCGGGAGAATCTTAAAAGTTTACATAGAGGCCTCGATGGGGTCCAGTACCATGTTCAGTCTAGATGGTCTCAACAGTGCATTGCTCTCTCCAGGTTCTATTCTTGAGTGGCTCCTAGAGTAGGAACGGTGGGCAGAACCTACATTCCAAGGACCAGGATGGGGTAAAGAGCCTCCTGTGATTGCCCTGGTCCAGCTGGATGGTCACTGATGGTCCCATTCTCTCCACGGCCTCTTCCAACAAATAGGCAGTATAAATTCTTTTCACTCTTTCCGTCTCTGACTATTCCACCTTGAGCAGGTGATTTAAAGTCAGCAAAGGGTGTGGCTTTTCAACGAAGAAGGAGGGGCTTAAAGTGGCTTTGACCAATGCCTTCCAGGCACTGCCCTACCTTTGATGAGCTTTGACTTCCTCTCATCTTCTTGAAATGATCTCAATACAGTTCTGCTTTAAGCAAGTTTAACCCAATAGATTTATCTTCAATAACTTAACTAACCTTATGATTTTAAGAAAGTTTTTATAAATAAAGGCCCAGCTCTATAACTCTGGGAAAGGGACCTTATTTTGACCTTTTAGACTTTGCATGTTTCCCCCTTCTGAAACACCTGGGAATTTTAGAAAAGCTTCAATGGCCCAAGAAGGTCCCGACTCCATCTTGGGATTTATTTATCAAAAAGAGAAGGGATTTATTTATTTATTGTTGCCAAGATGGCCAATAATTATAGAACTTAAAGAAACAAATGCTCCTGGCAGAAAAAGAGGCGCATGTCAGTAACTGAGCAAAATCGATCTGACGGGGGTTAGTTTGGCAAATGATATGCTTTGGGGTAGACAGACACAGCTGGGTAAGGAGACGGTCTGATGCTTAGGAGAACACAATCAGAAGGATTGTGGCTGGGGGGAGAGAGAAACAAGCAAACACGTGTGTGCGTTTGTGTACATCAAGCATTTAGATCCTGTTCTGCCCAGGGAATCCGGTCAGGGAATCCTGAAGGCTCTAGGAAAGGTGATTCTCTTGTGTTATTTATACTTGGACCACATGTGTGTGTCATTCCTTTCCAAAATCCAAAACCCATTTCTACCTGTTCCGTTCTGGTCACCCATCGCTCCCCCTGAATTGCACGGGGCCACGCCCCCAAATCACGTCGCTGTGTTTCTGAAACACCACTTTGAATGCCGTGTGCATTTACCTGTTTTGAAACAGCCTGCTAATGGCTCTAAATTCAAGGTCAGAAACATTTTTAATAGAAACTCTCTGGTCCTGTGTGTCATTTTTTGCCTCCGTGAAATATCGCGGCCACTAGGCCCAGTGGATAATAAAAGCATAATTTCCTGTCAGCCACAATAATCTTCTGGATTGAATCCTAAAGTGTCTGTAAAAGCCCATTTTTATTTTGGACGTCACCTGTCCGTGTGTGGCTTATCATTTGGAACTTGACATTGTTTGCAAAACCAATGGTGCGGTGTATTTTTGCATAATGACTCACTGTATTTGAGAATTGATTGAATTCACCTTGATCCAGTGTTGGGCCAGGAGAGTAAGATCCAGACTGTAATTAGAACTGTCTTGGAAGTGTGAGCGTGAATGAAAAGGCGAATTGCAAGTATGTTACCCAAGAGAAGATAGCTTCTTATGGGGGGATGCTCAAGACTTTTTTTTTTTTGGAGGAATTCCAGAGAGACTGTAAAATCTCTTCATCTCACTATCTGGGTGTAAATCAATGTAGCAGCATTATAATAAAGTGACTTGCTCGGCCAGACGTACATATTGCGGTTGGAAAATCTAAAAACGAATTGATTTTTTAACCCAAGCTTTACACCCTTGTGCAATGTCTTCTTCCTTGTATACAGTTAAGCAGTTTGGGGATGCCACTGCCATTTAAAATGTTTATTAATTCTGGTAACAGTGACATAACATGCGGCTGCATCTCAGGAATTCTTTAAAACTATTATTGGATCATCAAAGAGACAATATTAGCTCTGCCCGTGACAGAGATGCACGAATAGAAATAGTGTGATTCTAACTGTCATAGTAGAGTTCCATTTCTCTACAAGTGGCAGGTCTTACCACCTCCTGATAAAACGCATGCGTGTGGGGACATACCAGTCACTGGGGCAATTGTTCCCGTGTCACTCCTGAAGTTGACACGAAGTGTGGGTGGAATGTTATGACATCATGCAAAATCCTATATATTCATACACTTAGGTACAGGGTTTCCAAAAAGTCTGATACATGCGTGTAGTCTCACATACACAGTGATAGGAAGTAGTTGATGGGTGTGGCTTTAAGTGGTTTTCCCACCACTGAATCCTTCAGGCCATCAAAAGGAGATGGTCTGACCAGGGAGCTGGTCTTATTCTCTGCAACCCCTGGCTTCTCCAACTGCGGTCCTCAAATCAGTAGCCTCTGTGTCACAGGAGAGATGATTAGAGATGCAAAATCGCGTGCCCCCACCCCTAGATTCACTGGTTCAGAATCTGCATTTTCTCCGAATGTATACTAAAGTGGGAGAAGCGTCCCACCCAGGCTGTCCTGAAGGTGAGTCCACCAGGACGCATCAGAGCTGATTGCCAGATATTCAGGAGCGTCCCCGGAGCTGGTTCACGTTCATGCTAAACTTGAAGTTGGTCATGGTAGAAATATTTGTATTGTGGAAATCAGAAATCAGGCATTTTTTAAATTTTCCCTTCAAGAGCTACTTATTATATACTTAACAGCACACTCTTGCCTCTCATTGTCACTGGTCTGCCCTTGTAACAAAGAGAGAGGCGACGCTGGGCTTTGACAGTGTCTGGTTAGGAGAAAATAAAACATCGCTTATCATACCAATTTCTCTGTGCTTCCCTTTGCTCTTCCCTAAAATGGGAATAATGATATTCATGTCATAGTAACACTTGTATTGTAGAGCTATCTTGCAGAGGAGATATAAATACGTACATGTGTGTAACACCTAACGTGTGCAGGTACACCTCTGTCTTTGTCCATGACTTACCATATCCAGACATACAGGGTGTGTGTGTGTGTGTGTGTGTGTGTGTGTGTGTGTGTGTGTGAGTATGTCTAGTCCATCTTGCCGATGGACCATTACCCAAACATTTTCTAAGTGTTCGGTGTCCACTTTTATCTCTTGCAGCAAATAATATTGGCTTTCCATTACTAAGGAAATATCTAAAAAACAGAAACCGTTTCAATAAAATTTGAAGTGATAGTACACGTGATTCAAGAATGTGTCTACATTTGAGGAGGGGGTATAGGAGTGTTTCAGGTGCTAGAAGCTTTGCCCAAGGGGCATGGTGGGAATGACCAATAGGAAAGCAGAAGGGTCCCCACAGAACTGGGCTGATTTCTTCCTGGAGGTCTGCCAGGGCTCTGCCACCAACTACAGGACACTGGCCAAGGCATTTCCCCTTTTCCCTGAAAAACGAGGCATTGGAATAGCACTCATCTGCCTCCCATACCCTCTATGTGGAAGGGAATGTATTTTTCTTTGCAAAGCTTTGGAGAAATCCAACATGCCCTTCTCTTCACAAAGAACGGACAGCAAAGAAGGCACCCTACTCAATAAGTACTCTGCAGCCACCATGACTAGGGTGAATGTGGTGCGTAGTGGGGAGATGCTGTGCACATGGATTGGATGAGCTAGTAAGTTAATGATGTGAAAACAACCCTAGGTGCTGATTCATTCACAGATCCTGGACTAGTCAGTGGCCTTGTTCCTGTCCATGGCTCGACTTTCACACCTACCCCTCCCTAGCTGGGTAATCACTGCTCAACAGGTGGATGACACGTCCTCCAGGAAGCCTACTGTAATGCTGCCAAGATGAGCATCACACCCATTGCTCTGTGTGCCCCTCACTCTGCTCACACTGTGTTTCACTGAGTACTGGAGGTATATATTTCTTAGTCTTTACCCTTTAGACTCTTTGCTTCCTGGAGATAAGCTCTCTGACCAGTTTGCCTTTCTATTCTCAGTATCGGGCACCCATATGATGCTCATCAGATATTTATATAATGAGAGGAGTGGGCGGTGGTAAGAAAGAGAATTTTGGAGTTAGATTACCTATCTTGAAATAATGATCTGCTTATCAGAGGTATTCTTTGGGCAAAGTCATTTAATTATTCTGTGCCTCAGTTTTGAACAAAGGAGAGCAAGGCATACTGAGCTTTCTCTAATTGTAAGATATTGTGTTAATGGATGTTATCTTGGGCTCTGCCTATACTTATTAATCCTTTCTCTCTGACTACTGAAGTTATGTCATTGTATGAAATTGTCTCAGGGTCTATTACTACTTTTTATCTGTTTCTGGTGAGTTCAGGAAGGACACCGATCACATCACACTTCATCCTGAGTGCTACTTGATGGCTTCCATCAGACAAGTGTCTATTATGAGTTTAAATGGGGATTAAACATCCCTATCCCGAATCATTAACAACCCAGCAGGTGCCAGAGTATACTTGCGGAGGATTTGGCACAATTTAAAAACAACAGTACCTTCCAGCTTTTCCTAATAGCTTTACCAGGATTGTAATCTTTTAATCCTCTGGGCAGGTATTATTGTTATAGTTCCTGTTGTTGTTGTTAGCTGGACCCCCATTAGACAACTGGTGAGTGTGGTTCTTTAACTAGAATTCAAATTCCCGGCAGGCCAGTGATGCCTGGAAGAAACAATCACACCCACCTTCGGGTTCTGCCTCTTCCTTCCACTCAGGCCAGGGGTCTTGAGCATTCAGGTCCAGCCTGCCCCGCAGCAGGGTGTCTTTGTAGCAAGCAGAAAGTCTCCTTTTCCCTGAGCAGCATTGAGGCTGAGGCCCCATGACTAGAATGAGCCCCACCTTTGGTATAAAATGGTCCAGCCCTTTCCCCATCAGCATCAGCCCCACCCTCCCACGTACCACCACCGTAGGACAACATGTGACTGCTTTGGTGGTGCTCCAGGACCTTGCTAACTTCCCTGGCAGCGGTCACACAGCTTACTTCTTGGCTTGTGCGTCTCACTTTCTCACCAAAGCCCCTCCTGGGCGGGGACCATGTATGTCAGCACCATCATGTAGTTTAGTGGCTGCTTCCTGTGTTCTGGCTGCTTTACATGCGTTTTGTTTCTGAATCACCCTTCTGCCCGGACAGTTGGAATTATCCTTGTCATTTGGCAGAAGCTGAAACAGAAGCTCAGAGAACTCCGGCATGTCTTCCACCATGACAGGGGGCAGTAGGGGAGCTGGGATTCAAACCCAGGCTTTTCTGCCCCCATAGCAGACACCCTGCAGCATAGCCACACTCCTCCCTCAGCACTGCCCCAGCCCCGCAAACAGGAGATGTCAGAGACCTCGGGTGTGATGTCTGTGCCATCAATGCTAAGTAAATACGTGGACTGGCATTCAGAAATATTTTAACAGTTTGGGATCACTTATCAAGACCTTTTGAGTTTTGCTTTGTTTTCAGTCCGAAGGATGCCAGGGTCTGTTCTCACACTAGGATGAGAAGAGGTCTTAGCAGAAATGTGCTGGAAAGGAAGGTGTGACTTCCCTGAGTGTGCTGTGGTTCTAGGGAAAGTCGGGACGTTGTTCTGAGCTGGTTCCCTATTGAAAGCTTCTCACCAGTTTCTGAAATGGCTGCTGTCTGGAAGGGCTCCTGCGGACACCCCTAGGGTGGAGCCATTTTGGGGGTACAGAGTCCTAGGGATTGATCTGAGCCCAGGCAAAACGTGACAAGCAGATCAGATACCACTTGCGTTGGCAGCAGGATCGGGGGCTGCCCTTGGCAGCTAGCTTCACTCAGCCCACTGACTAGCCCCCCTGATGCCAATGACCTTCTTGCCTTCCCACCTTGAGACAAAATAGCACCAGGAACCCACAGGTGAAAGGTTCCCCACCTCATTATGAATTCCCAGAGCCACACTGTTGCTAGTGGTGCCCTGAGGAATTATTTTCCCATTTAATTTAATTCAGCAAAGCTTCTGTCTGGGATCTGCAGTGAACATTATTTCTTTAAAACTAATTTTTTTGAGAAGGAAGAAACACATTTTGCCACGCTGAAGGTAAGCAAAAAAATGTATTTGACACCTGAGGTAATGGGGATATTTTTTTTGCCCATCCCTTTCTGAATCTCTTCAATTGAACATTGTATTTTTTTACCATATTCTGCTCCCAAAGGAGCTTTCCATAATTTAAATCTCCAGGTGGACTGTGCATTTGGAATGGGAGTCCTGACACCGTCCTGTCTATGGGATACACACTGGGCATTACAGGGTTTCTCTCTGCGAGCGTTCTAATTATATTCATGCATTTTTTTTATTAGCACCCTGGCAGAGAGGGACACTCGGAAGCCTGAACTGGATGGGTTGTGGCAGCTAAGACTGTTAAAAATTGGGGAAATTTCCCTTCCCATTCTCATGCCTAAATTAAAAAAAAACAAAACACATTAAAGGCTAGTTTCCTCACATGGTTCAGCATAACGTGAACTAGAACAGATCTTTAAACTGGTAAAGAAAGAAAGAAAAAGAGAGGGAAAGGCAGAGGAGAAGAAGGAAGAAGAAAACAGTAGAGGCATGCACCCTTTGCAAAAATACAAGAGGGCTTCATTAGCACACATCCCGACTTGCATTAGAAAGGAAAAAGAATGTAAGGAAAGAGAGTGGAAGGGATGGAGAGAAGGAAAGAAAGAAGGAAGGAAGGCAGGTAGTCAGGAAGGAAGGAAGGAAAAGAAGGAAGGAAGGACAGGGAGGAAAGGAAGGGAGGAAGGAAGGGAGAGTGGGAAAAGCCAATTTCTATTACTGTACTCCAAGCAATTTTTGATAAGTAACACAGATAAAATAGTACCACTAAAATCTAAATGAAGCTTACAAAATAAAAGGGCCTATTATTAGCGTACTTGCTCTGATTCTTCAGATCTACTTCCTTAACTCGTTTCAGGAAATGTCTGGTGTTGTTCATTTACCTGATTTTGAAAAGCAGTGATTTTGTTTTAAAACCTATTTCAGCGGACTTTTTTTCTTTCTTCCTCTTTTTTTAAAAATTTTTTGCAGGAAATTTCAATGAAAAGGAGAGCCCATGGATCTCGGTCTTAGAAACCCTGTGTAGACGGTGTCTGTGTTGTCCTGTGAGCACGTGGCAGACCTGTAAGTAAAAACACTCGGCCCCGCATGATGAATTGGATGGCTGCGGACCGGAGGCAAAACAAGTAATTGTCTCATTTTCGTGGTGATTTGCTTAACTGGTGGGACCATGCCAGAACGGCTCGTGCAAATGCTCTCGGATCTCTGGACTCCTTTAATGATACTATGGATTACTCTTCCCCCTTGCATTTTCACGGCTCCGCTGAATCCGTCTCAAGTTTTAATGAGTGGATCCCGTTTGGAACTAAACAGGCTGAGCGAAGAACAGCGGATTTTGAACCGCTCCAAAAGAGGCTGGGTTTGGAATCAAATGTTTGTCCTGGAAGAGTTTTCTGGACCTGAACCGATTCTTGTTGGCCGGGTAAGCTTTGTTTTTGAGATCCCCGTTTCAGGGTCTGTTCCTTGTATTTCGATCTTAATGTCAGGCCTGTCACAGTTGCTGACACGCTTAGCTGTAAGTCCTTTTGGCCAGATGGTTTATTAGTTTACCTATTGGCTTCCTTAGGAATATGAATAATCTCACAGCAACAGTTCTAAATGGAGACAGACTATTCTGGGGAGAAAGCTCATCTCCCCCATGCCTTCCACTCCACTGTAGCTACAATAACATTTGTGTAATGCACACACAAATAAGATGTTCTGTCTCATTTCATACAAGACACCTCTCACTTACAGTGCTTGGAGAGGTATGTGTTTTCTCCCGTTGGAATTTATTCCACCTTGGTTCTTAAAATGTTACTTTGTTTCAATTTATTTTGAGGCCATGTTTCTCCGATTTCAGGTAGAGTTTCTTCCTTTTGCGTGTTAGTGTTTTGCCGTGTCGCTCACTAACCTGGGATTAAGAAAGGGAAATTTCTTGCCTGGAGGCTTGACAGTGCTTTGTACTGTAATTCAATGAACTTGGCAGTAGGAACCTCACTCGTTCACTGTCAGATGGAATCCAATATATAGAGTCCAAATTGTACTGTGGTGGCGAATGGGAGTGCCTGTGTTAGACTGGATTTACATTTGTTTTGTTGTTGTTGGCAGGATAGACGAGTGTTTCTTGTGTAGATAAGTGCTGCCTGCTTCCCGAAGTCACACTGTGGGGTCCCGAAGACCATGCGTGTTGATTCCTCAGAACGGTTCACGAGCTTCTGTTCGCTTTGACACGCACCAACTTCGTAGGTAGAATTCCAACTACGAGCCTGCCAATGGCTGATTTTCCTGATAAGTCATATTTGGAAGTGGATCATAGGCCAATATGTTTCATTTGCCAAATGCAGCGATTTAAAAGAAAAATAAGAAGGGAATTCAATGTTGATCTTTATGACTTAAGTTAACTCTTTGTGTTTCGCCGGGAGCTTCTGATTGCTTTTCTGCTTCTACCTTGCGAAGCAAATCAAGCCCTTCCCGGGGTTATTTTCTCATTCCACATAGTTCTCCTTGGACAGAGGAGACCTGGGTAAGGAGGTACAAATCATTCAAAGAACATGTATTGAACCCTTTCTATGCACCCAATGCTCTTTTAGGCACACAGCAATGACTCCTGCTTTCAAGGAACTCACATCCTGGCTGGTATTGGGGGTTTTCTATAGTAGTGTTGAGTACTATTATAAAAGCACTTTGTGAGTATACTTCTATTCCAACAATAGTTGCTGCCCCCTCTCTCTGTGTGCATGCATACCTTTATTTCATGAGTCCAGAAGACAAAAATCTCTGAAGGAATTTTTTGTATGCTTGACACAAACCCAGGCAGCAGAAGTGACTTGGAGCTATTTATAGTCCTAATGCGTCCCAGTAGAGTGACTGTTCCTACATTTGCCAGCAGAAATGTTAATGTGTTTGATTACAGGGTGCTGCCCCAGACCCTACTGAGGGTGTTACTTACCGTATAGTTTTATGCCTTGACATGTTTCTTAATGTGAAAAATTCTGCATTCCAAAACACATTTGGCCCAGTGGGCTTTGCATATAGACTTCTTGACCAGCCTCAACTTTTTGTAAGTGCAGGAACGAAGACTTAGATGGATTAATAAAGCAAACCAAGATCATAGAGCTAGTAAACAATCTGAGCTTGAATCAGGCTGGAGATGCCCAAAGCCATAGTTTTACCCTCCCTATGCTATTATACCTTAGTCACTAGCTTCCACGTGTTTAAACTATAACTTGCACTTAAGAGTTACTGAGCTTTGAATGTAGAGTCCTTAAATTCTTACTTTCTGGATATTCAGAACCCCTTTAGCCAGCTGAAAGGCAAATCATTTCATACCATGTGAAATTCTGGATAATTTCAACATGCATAATCAATAGACATCTTCTCCCTGTTTCTATTAGTTAGCTCTTTATGGAGGTACGTCATCACACCGATGGTACCTTGTGTAATAGAAATAAACAAGCATGCCATTCCCAGGAGAACGTTTCCCTTTTATCTGAATAGAAGAAGTAATTAAATTGGGTTTTGTTTTGGACTTATAGACTCTGATGACTAAATTCACTTCCATTCTTTGAATGAAGTAATAGAAACATTCAGCATCTTTTGTGATTTAGTAACACTCAACAAATTCATGCTTCTTTGAATGGCAGAAATGTTGCTAGTGAACCCCCAGGACTTTGAAATAGCCAAAGTGTCCCTACATCTTGATGACTGATTTTATGAGTTTTGTTTCCTCCTTCCTTCCTTCCTTCCTTCCTCACCCAAGGACATGGTTATTGATTTTAGAGAGGGAGGAAAGGAAGGGGAGAAAGAGACAAAAAGAAATACTGATGTGAGAAAAAACATTGATTGGTTGCTTCTCATATGCCCCCAACTGGGGACTGAACCTGCAACCCAGGTATGTGTCCTGACCAGGAATTGAACCCACAGACTTTCAGTGTATGGGACGATGCACCAACCAATGGAGCCACCTGGAAAGGGCAATCAATTAGCTCTTTTCCTGCTCCCTACCATGGCTAATTCCCAAACAATTGCCAAATCAGAGTTAAACTTATTTTCTGAATAACATTTTCCACAAATATTTCCGATCGTACATATTTCCCCTTAAAGAAAAGTGCTCCTGGATTATTACAGTTTAGGCTTTAAGGATCTTGGGTTGCAGAAAAGCCAAAAATACATCTCAAGTGACTGCTTCTCATTACGAGGCGGGCTGAGTGTGGGGGTGATCGAATCAGGGTGCCCACCAGTGCTTCCCAGCATTTTATCTCTGTGCACACTCTTCCACATCTGACTCTGAGCCACTTCCTCACTGGGCTTCTCCCCAGGAACTGGCTGAGAAGCATTAGTTACTTTTGAACATACCTGCTCTTTAAAAGGCCCTCCTGTGAATCTCGATGGTGAGGGCCTTTGGCCCAGCAGACTGAGTTCATGCTCAAGAGCAGAGCTGTTTTTGAGTGATTGACTCTTGACACATACCCTGACGTCCTCCATTGTGTGTTTTTCCTGCATGAGTAGGCAGGGGGATGCAGAGAAACAGCTTAGCCTTGGATGCACTCTGCAGAGGTGTCAGTATTGGCTTTGCCATTTTCTGGGTGTTAAGCTTGGGGAAGTTACTAAAACTTTAAGGGTTATCCAAGTAGGATACGTAATAAGAGTAAATAAAAGAATGTATGCATAGTGCCTGCACATAATTATAGCCATGATTGTATTAATTGCACACGTGTATGTGTGTGTAGTTGGAGTGGTGGACAAACTGAAAATTATATCACTAAGTGAGCAAAGTCCTTTCAATTAGCCCAGGTTACTTAAGGGTGAAGGTGATTTTTAAGTGTGTCCTGAAAGCTGACTCTCACTTAGCCCGAGGTGGGGTGGGGTAGAGTTGGAAGTTAGATGCCCCAGAGGGACAGAGAGGTCTATGCAGTGTCACGGGGGTAGGCTAGGACTGCTGAGGGGCCCTTGGGTCACAAGCAATAGAAGAGACTATATACTTCCTGCTTAATTAAAATGAAGTTGAAATTGAAAGCTGTATTTGTAAAGAGGCCTTCCCCGTCCCATTCTGTCTGAAATACAACTGTCCCATTTTCAATATTTTATATCCTTTGATATGCTTTAGTTTTAGTTCTTCCTGATGACCATTATCTCATATTCTCTATTCTTTATCTTGTTTATGATTTTACTAGAATGTGAATTCTACAAAGAAAGGTTTATCTGTCTCCTTTCTTCTTCACTATATATCCCCAGGATCTAGAACGTGGCCTGCACACAGGAAGTGCTCATTAAATACTGTGCATGAATTAACAAATTCATAATTTACCTAAGCAATGGAGGAATTTACAAGAGTAATATAAATTCCATCAGATTTAATGCAAACAGCTCTCTTCAATCAAGAGAACACCAATGCATTGCTTTCATGTTCTCTCTTTCTTGATAGTGTTTTATAGACCAGCTGGGTAGGTTAAACATTGTTTCAATCTGTTGAATTTAAAAGTCTTCCATTGAAGGAAGTGACAGTGGACAAGTTGACTTACTAAAACAACTCTCTGTGCGGAGGCTGCAGGCTCCCCTCTCTGGGGGCTGTCCCCCTTACCAGTGGCAGACGCAGTGCGGGGTGGGGATTCCATTATCTTCCCATCCGTCTGCAAATTTACACTCATGTTTATAGCCCCAAGTACACCAAGAGTCTTCTTTCCAAAATTCTGCAAAGCAAATACCAGCCCAATAGACTCCTGCCTCCAGTTCTCGGTAGAACAGGGCGGTTCAGAGCCTGTTCATAAACACATAGATGCTTAGCATCCCTCATGGCCCAGGACCTCCAGGGTTGCCTTTCTCTGCCAACATGGCCAGAGAATAAGCTGGTGAACCAAGCCCTTTACCCTATATGCTTATTTGTTCTGCTCTCAGGCAAGAGAGAGAAAACCTATGGTGGTTTTTATAAATCTCTATAAAAATTGTATAAATCTCGACAATCTCAAAAATAGTATCATCGATAAAATGTGCATGGGCTCTTTTGTAGCAACAGCTTGACACCATCCTGAGAGCCCTTCACTGGGAGTCACCAAGATGGTCCATCAACGTGTTCTACAAATATTTGTTGAGCACCTACTATTGGCTAAGCACTTTTACTTATGGATTCTCAGGTCTGAGCAAACAAATGCACACCCCATCATGGAACTAATGCGCTACTAGGGGAAGACAGGCATTAAAAACATAATTGCGAGAACAAGTATCACATTAACACAGCGATAAGTACTCGTGAATGAAGGAACATGGTTCTATAGACACTCATACGGTGGAAGCTGTCCTATTCTATGGAGTGATGGCATGTTCCCTAAGCTAATAACCTGTGAGCTGAGCAGCCATAACCAAGTGGACCAGAATGTAGGAATAAAAAGAGAGAGCATTCCCAACAGAAGAAGTCACATGTGTGGGAGGCTATTTGAGCAGCCGAGAGAGGGTCAGGGTAACTGGAAGGTAGAGAACTAGGGTTGGAATCTTCGGAGTCACAGTGGAAAGCTAGGCAAGGCTCTCTCCTGGAGATATGGCTTCTTTCTTTTTTCTCTGCTACAAAGTAGCCAAAAGAAAAAGCCACATGACTTCTCTTGGCCACATGTCTTCACCTGTATTGAAAAATTATATAGTGAATTACAGAATTATATTTAAGATACACATCCCTATGGAGTGGAGGGGGGGAACAATGTTAAAAAAATATGTGTAATATCTATCAATTTTCGGTCCAAGTTCCTTTAGCGCTCATTCTGTGGTTGTGTGATCCTCAGTTCTTCCCATTGCTTTATTTTGAGAAAAAACGGGTTTGCTGTCTAGGTGGTCAGAGATCTGTCATAAATCCTCTCTCTTACATAAATTCCTCTGCTCCTTTTCTCCCCTTCTTCCCTCCTACCTGGGCTTGTGAACAGTTCCTTATTTGGATATAACTCTCTGGATGGTGCTGCCACATCTATTTATAATTCTCTCCCTCCAAGGCACTGACTCATTTTCTCTCTTTAAATTTGACCTTCTAACCTCCCCTCTTCCCTGTAACTTGGAAATCGTTTGGGTGGTGCTTAGTATGAAGGACATGGGATGCCAAATAATTACACTGTATTACAGTTTACGGTGTCAGCGGCCGGGAGGAAAATTGCATTTGACATGCCATTATTTTTGCTGGCTGTTTGCATGTTAAGAGCACTGGGCGACGCAGCCACAGCCAAATTGTCTCCTCGGCCTTGCGAGAACAATTCACTGTCAGTTTTGTGAAGCTTCTGCCTACTCAGACAGAGCCTTGTGCACCAATAATTTGGCAGGGATGCAAGTCAGCATCGCGTGTCTCAATCTGGCCCAACAACGAGGTCTGCCTGCTGCTTGCCCAGTG
Organism: Desmodus rotundus; assembly: GCF_022682495.2. Classification (NCBI taxonomy): domain Eukaryota; kingdom Metazoa; phylum Chordata; class Mammalia; order Chiroptera; family Phyllostomidae; genus Desmodus; species Desmodus rotundus. The sequence goes on along the minus strand of NC_071398.1, from coordinate 10,934,175 downwards.
TCCCGAGTTACAAACAGCAGGCATCCCAGAGCTGTTGGAAATCTTTCGATGCTGATATAAATAAATGGAATAACATTAGTCTTGTAAGTCAGCAGAAACTCTAACCACACACACACACACACACACACACACACACACACACACAAATGTACAGGTGCAGGCTACCAGCTGAGTTTCTCCGTGAGTCCATCTCCCCACTCATCGCGTAGTCAGGTCTTCCTGCAGCCCAGGCCCTCGGCCTGCCCATCTCATTCCCTAGCGTGGGGCCAGATGCCCCGAGTGTGTGTAATCTGAGCTCATCTCTGCAGATGCCCTGAAAACTCACTCACTCAGACTTCTCAGGAGGGGAGTCCTGCATTTTCGGCAGGTTCTCTTAGGGGCATCTCATTGAGGGAGATAGTTCTCCAACTTGAAGCAAAATCAGTGTAGCCACATGCGTATGGGTGATTACGGAAGCTTATTTTATGAATAAGTGGTAATAAGGTAGTCAGTATGAAAATAAAAGAAAATAGAGAATTGATTTCTGGCATAAATTTGAAGCCAGAGGTCACAGCCAAAGAATTGGGCAAACAAATGGTGAACAACTCAAAAGAATTTCATTGTATAGTCACATGACACGATAGTGTGAATCATTAAAAATTCTTAAGATTTATAACCTGGAAACATGATTGCAACAGAATAAATGTCAGAAGCAAGCTATAAAATGTGTATGGAATATAATTTAAAAATGCAAGTGTGATACAAACAGAGTACCTGGCACACACCTATTTCTATATGTATGTTTGCATAAAGTATATATATGTTCAAACATTTACAGAAATAATGAACCCCTATGTACCCATCACCGTGATCATCCATATTCAATAGTTTTCGCTATTTTTTTAATTACCCCCCATACTCTTGATTTTAAAAATTAATGTAAGCAGAATCTTTATTATATCTATAACCACTACATACTGTTTTTGGTGTAAAAAAAAATCCCCAATTGAAAATAACTTAAGATCGTTATAAAAACTCAAATGCGTGATTATATCTAATGAATAAATGATATTCAGTTAACATGCATTAAAAACAAAATGAGTTAATTCCTGATATTGATTCATATTAATAACTACACCACAAATCAATAAAGGGTAACCTGTAAGAAAGTATACTAATATATTCAAACTTTTTTCCAATATGTATGATTACATTATCAGGTATTTTTACTTCATAATTTTTTTTTGCATTTTATTTCCTAGGATATGCTATTATTGTATTATAAAGCGAAATAAAACAGAGGAAAATAAATGACAATGTTACATTGTTCCATTTTCGTCAAATCAATGCAATCTATTCATAGCAAATTTGTGGGGACCATTATTTAATGTGAAACTCATTTAGTAAATAGAATCTTTATTTTTTTAAAAGTGCACCTGTAATATACACTTGGAAGGCCAATCTCATCAATTCATAAATTAAAGTGCTAGAAAATTGAATCATTTTTGTGAAACTATGAAGACAGGAAGAACAGCCACAGCCTAGCCACGTGGCTAAGGGGAAGTCAAATGATTTTCATTATCACGGGACAGCCCACGGAGTAACCAGAATGATTTTATTTCTGGTATGGAAAAGGAAACTGTCTTCGGAAACTGGTCAGCCTGCATGTTGTTTGTAACCTTTCAATAAACGCAAAGTTATTTCTGGAATTATGTTATTAAGAACAAGAAACGTTGTATAGCATTGACTTGGCTATGCAACTTTTTTAAAACAGTAGTTCCTTTGACATTTCAGCATTTTTTTTTATCTAAACATTCTTTCCATTTGAGTTCATTTACCCCTGGACACACCTGCACCCCCCACGCCCACACACTGTGGCATTATTTGGTCACGCATCCTCTTGTTTCTAGCTATGTCTCCACGTGTTTTGAAATACAGGGAACACAGTCTTGTCAGCATTCAGAGATCTGGATATTCGGTTAGGATGTGTTATGTTTTCTCATCAGCAGTGGCTTCCTCACCTCGCATTTCAGAACATTTAGATTCTGTGTCTGGGGAGAGAAATAAAACACACTGTATTTTATTCAAAGTGAGGCTCTGCAGACCAGCAGCAGCGGCAGCACCTGGCAGCTAGTTAGACATGCAGAACTGCATTCACTACCTGTGTCCCCGACTCACGGAATCAGAAGCTGTGTCTTTACCAGTATCTCTAGGTAAGGCCCGTGCACGTGAAAGCATTAAGATAAAAATGTATCTTTTTTAAAGAAATCCATCTATCACCAAGCTCGAATCATGTTTTTTGCTCTTTGTAGCAGGCTGAGTGAAGTTTGAATACCACTCAGAGAAAAGGGTCGTGGGGCCTGATGTTTGCAAGAGCCCCGGGCAAGGATTTTGGTAGAAGCTGCTGTTTATCTCATTTGAACCCCATGTGGCAGGTGCAGGACACCACTGGCTGTGACATCAGTTTGCAGATGGGACACCTTTCTGCCACAGGCGATGGTGGAAGCGAGAGCCTGTGGACCCCCGCCCCCCCACCCAAGCTCGATGAGTTAACTGAAATTCTTCCCTGCTCAGATCCATGAGCTGTTCTTCCTCTTCATTTTCTCTGCTTCTACTTCCCTCTTTTTTTCTTCTGCTTCTCCTCCTCCACCCCTCCTCCTCCTCCTTCGTCTTTTTTCCCCCCTGAATGTATTTACTGCAACGGGCAGATGTGCTCTGAAATTTGCAGAATATCAAATATCACCGGGCTTCCCTAGGAATCAATAGCAAACCCAAATGAGCTTGATCGGAGAGCTGAGGAACATTGGGGGAATGGCAGGGAGTAAAACACTGGATGCATCTTTCTGTTTCTCTAATCCTAAAAAGCCCACCTGCCTTGCAGAGATCTTTATTGCCATGAATATCAAGTGAAGACCAGGACCTCTTGACGTTGTCCAGGGACATTAAAGCGGTGGGGGAGGGGAAAGGAGGTCTTAATTAACCACAATAAACAGATAATATCATTAAGCGTTTACGACAGACACTTCATAAAGTTTGCTTGTTAGGCTCTCATAGCCGTCCTCTGTTCATTGCCAGACGGGATGAGAGTCACTGAAGGGAAGAGTTATTTGCATTAGAAATTATAGTTTAGACAAATAGTGAATAAACGGTGAAGCCAGGAGTCAAACCTGGGTACGGTGATCCCAGAGCTTGTTCCAGTAGCCATGGCAACACATTGGCTCCTGTGAACCCCATGTGGGTGGTTCTCAGGGAGCTGGGCTGCCACCCCAAACTTGCAGGTAAGAACAGTAAGACTCACTGAATTGAGCCAAGGTATGGTCTCCTGAAGACCACAGTGTAAACGGTGAAGTGAGATTGGAATAGACACAGCTGCCTGTCTAATTGCAGAGCCATCACAGCGATTGCTTTGCGTGCATCTTTAAATGCTTTGCTCGTCACAGTCAGAGGTGGATATAAATCCTCTGAGAGAAGAAGAGTGTCCTTGAGACTTATGCCTGTGGTGACTCTTATTTTCTTTCTGGGGAGATGAAGCTTTCACAGTCTGGGCCCAAGCAAGGCCAAGACCATGGGCAAAGTGATTGCGGATTGTTCTTCGAACACAGGGGCTAGCACAGCATCTAACTGCCTTCTTTGCTTTCCCATTTCAAAGTATATATTTAAAATGATTCTGATGATGAAGTAAGAGAAAAATGATGTAGAAGAAGGGACAGCAAAAGGAGGAGAATATTTCTTGTAATCCTCACCTGAGGATATGTTTATTGATCTTAGAGAGAGAGGCAGAGGGGAAAAGAGGAAGAGACAGAGACAGACAGACAGAGACAGAGACACTGATATGAGAGAGAAACATCGATCGGCTGCTTCGGGCCCTGACTGGGCAATGAACTGACAGCTTCGGTGTGTGCCCTGACCAGGGACTGAACCCACGACCTTTTGGTGTACAGGGTGATGCTCCATCCAACTGAGCCACCTGGCCAGGGCAGAAGGAGAGTATTTGTATGGAACATTTCAGGTACCTGGCTACATGCTTTCAACGTGTTTACAGACTTCTTCTCTCCATTTGACAGACAAGAAAATTGACCCTTTGCACTGAAGTACATTCTCACTGGTTAGGTGACTAGAGTGAAATGGTCCTAGCTTCTGTCTGAGTTGAGCAGAATTCTTAACTTCTCTGAGCAGCAACGTTAAGTCAGAGAGTTCTGGAAGCTGTGGGCATGCCTGGGCAATTTTGCGGGTTCCCCTCAAACTGAGAATCCCCAAGACAACAGAAAGAAGAGTGGAACAGTTGAGTGGAAATGGAAACCCTGTCCACACAGACAGCAGCGGAAAGAAGACAAAAAGCTCGCGCCTCCCTGTTCATTGGACAAACTGTGCTCTTGCTGAGTTATCTAGTATCCACTCCTAGGACACTTGGGAACTGAGCGGGTGGACAATACCACAGAGACTCCGGAGTGGGATCTGCGGCTTACTCAGCTCTCTGCAGGGACGTCCCCGGTGCCTCTGCCACCTGCAAGAGCCTTTCCCAAATGCACATGGGTGCTCCTCTCTTTCATCTCTTCCTTCTGGGCTGTCATCAGCGTGGCCTTCCTCAGGACAGTGTTGCTCATGTCCTCTGCTACAGATGCACTTTGGCTACAGACAATAACCCACCCCCCCATTCCTCTAGCAGATTCTTTGAGGACGTGTAATTCGGTGAAGGAGCAGACCTGGCTACTACAAATGACTAAATCCTGTAACTCCTCAAAGCAAGTCAGACTCTCTGGCCACTCAAAGGCTCTATTTGGAATGTGGCAGGGTTATTTATAGTGGAGTTTTCTTTGCTTTCATTTATTTATTTACTTATTTTTTCAGTGTGCTTCTGGGAACCTGAAAGTAGAAATGAATTTCTCATCCCAGTTTGCCTTTTGTCTTACTCTTGCGTGCCTGTGTGTGTGTGTGTCCTGTTATTTCTCTCTTAGAGCAGTGTTGTTTTGACAGAACCCATCCTCTGGTTGTGTCCCTGCCTTTGCAGACACATTTATAATCAGCCTCGCGAGGTGCTCTCAGAAATCATTATACATTTGCAACGGCTGGCCCTATTGATCACGGCCACTGTTTCTCTTGTCTTCTCTGCTTTTCCTGTCATTAGACTCACACTGTAAAGGTCTTAGGGGTTTTTTTGTTTTGTTTTGTTTTTTTTACAGCTGAAGCCATAGTCTACATCCCAACTAGTCCTTGGGGAATGCATTTCAATGTTCCAAGCTTTTCTTCCATACCACAAGTTAGAGAAAACAAGCAGAAAGGAGCCAAGAGATAAAATAATAAACAAGGAGGTGTGCCCATCCCTGTACCCTGCCCCAAACACACCAATACACAAAAACGGAATGAGACAGACAGGAGGGAAGAGACAGGGATGACAGGGCCAAGCAGCAAAGAGAGGGTCAGACAGAAATCCCGAATTACAGAGAGAGAGTCACATTACCAATGACACAGCATAAGAAAGTAGCCTTGATGCAGCAACCACAGAAAGTGAGGCACTTTCATAGGAGCCAGACTTTAAAAACAGAGGGTCAGAAACAACTAGAGAAAAAAAATGGGATAGACAATGAAGAGAGAAAAAGCAAGCAGAGAGAAGCCGCATGGAGTGGATTGGGGTCCACTGAGCCCAAACGAATTGCTGTAGCCCCTGGATGGGCTTCTGCACACCACGGCGGCATTTCTGTTAACACAGGTCTGCTTTTCCCGAGAAGGAGGGCCTCTGATTCTGACACGTGGCCTTTGCCGAACAGGCCTGGAGGCTGGGCCAGGCCAGGGCATCAGGACGATTTGAGCGAAGCAGCAAACATGATGATCTTGCTTCCTTCTGAATTTTTTTCCAGAGACACAGTTTGGCTTTTAAGTTTATTTACTTCTCTTGCAATTGGTGCTGGAAACTAGATCTTGATCATTTTCCTTCAAATCAGATCCAGAGCATAATAATTTAATAACAGGTCTTTCAATGAAATCATCGCACTGTTCACACTTCCGTACCATGGCACCGAATTTACTTAGTACACTCTAAGTTTATTAAGGAGGTGGGGAAGTGAGGAAGGATTATGGGTAAACCCTTGGACAATTTGTGTCTTCTCCAACTCTCTGAAATTATGGAATAGGCTTTTGAAACATTCGAAGAAAAAAAAAGAACATGTTATTATAGTGGAATTTATATTTCTAGTATAAAAATTTAATTTATGCAGAGAATTTAAAATAATCTAAAATGGCCATAGAGAAGGCTGAGGGTTTCTGTTTTTGTACTGTACAGATATATTTGAAGACCTATCTATTCTGATGGCTTGAGAAAGAGTTGGCAGGGTGGAAGTTGGAGAATATGTACCGGTGGGACCAAGGGAACTAACACTTCTTAAATACCTGGTGCCTTTCGGGATGTGAAAAATAATCTTATTTAGCCTTTACTTGGACTGTGAGATAAGGCTGTGACCATCACGCCCATGTCCCCTTAACAGATAAAGAAACTCAGGTGACTCAAGACTTAGTCACCGTCCCAGAGTGGCCATTTCAGTGGGGAACAGGGACGAGAAGGCAGAAGGAGCTCATTTCCAAACCTATGCTTCTTCCCGCCTCCTCTCTCACTTTATTTGGTTCTTTCTTAGGTTCTTTGCACATGGATGTGTTCTTACGGAACAGGGAAACGTCTTACTTTTATACAACACAATTGGCTCTCCCAAATGTTTCTCTGGATCATCCCCACAACCCAGACAGCTAAGTAGGGTGACCGAGATGATCCTGGACCCACGCTAGAAACCAGGCTCTTGGGGACCTTGTTCAGTGTTTTCTCAAACGACCTCACTGCCTGCCCAAAGTCTTCTTCGAGTCGTTTAGCATTGCAGAAGGTAGAGTTTCCCTTTGCGGTGACTCAGCTTCATGAGAAAGTCTGCTGAGATGTCCAGTTTCCAGGTTGCACTGCAGAGCAGGCTCCTGCACCCATGGTCTCTGAAATCTCACAATGCACCACTACGATCAGCTAGGGAAGGCCTGCTGAGATTAGCCTTTCATATACCATGCAGTCACATGATATATGTGATCTCCTAAATCCAGGGACGGCACTGCTTTCCCACTTGCAATGACAGATGCAGACTGAGAATTGGGTTAGTAACAGACATCCTCCCAGAGGGTGTCACTGAATGAGGCTGTCGAAGGCATGCTCTGCCTTGTGCGCTCCTAGCATCAGGTTCCCCCAGGTTGTGTCCCTTGATACAGCCTAGCAGCCCCAGTTCTGGGTGATGCATCATCCAGGTCAGGAAACCCCAAATGCAAGAATCCTGGAGAATTGCTTTGTGGAGGTTGGAGGCAGGCCTTTGTAGCTAAGTCTTTCTTTAGGAACATTCACCAGGCTTGGATCTGGATGGCGGAAGGTGGAGTGTCACTGTGTCACTTGGGAGGGCAAGCCCCGAGAGAGGCTTTCATCCTACTACCTGGCAGAGAAGCTTGGTTGTACCTACCAAGGAAATCCTCAGCCTGAGAGCTGCTCCCTGAGATGTGATGGGGAAGGAAAAGTCTGTATGTGAGGCGCCTCTCTCCCAAGAGAACTTCTGAGGTGGGTGAAGAAAGGATGCCAACTTTGGAGCTGGAGCTGGAGAGTTTTTGCAAATGCATAATCCTCTGGTCCTGCTCATCAGCAAGCTCCATAAGGTTCTGGGGTTTTCTTTTAGGTTTTATAAAAGTGCCAGCGTACGGAGAACTTTTCTAACTCATCAAGTAAGGTATTGAGTTTTCATCGTCCCTCCCCTGAAAACAAAGCATTAATGTACCGCATCCAGATTTCCCCTTTGGTGTTGAGTTCCGAGCTGGCCCAGGGCATCCGAGGGGAATACCAGTCAGACGGACTACTTTCTTTTGAGCTGGGTAGGTCAAAGTGATTCCCTGAAAGAAAAATACAGTCGGGCATGACAGAGTGTTCCTGGCATGCATACACAGGCTCGCCACCATCATAATACTATGCATTGCAATGGAATATTAAATCTGTAACACCAGGTGAGGAGGTTGCATAAAAGGAATATTATTAAAACATACTTGGTAAAAGCTATTACATTGCAGTAACTTAGTGCTATTCACTTGCTGTTTTCTGCAAAATTTCGAAAGGGAGTGATCTTTCAATTCTTGAACAGGTAAAAGAAAATCTATAATTTGAAGTATTCATTGAAGTAGAAGCTAACAATGGCAAATTTTATAAATATTGAATGGAATGAAACTTTGGATGCATAAATTATTTAAGCATTTTCACAGCCCTTCCACACATACATGCCACCCAAACCCCATTTCCACTCAGGCAATTAACTTTCCTACTAATGGATAATTATTACGCCGAGTGTTTCTGATGAAGTATTTTTAGATACAGTGAGGGTTAAATTTATTCTCTAAGATACATTATATGTTCACCTAAAATTTGCATTGACTTTTGTGTTTATGAAAATGAGGTATTTTATAGGAAGTCTAGACTGTTTCACAGGTATTTCCAGTCTGTAGACCCCTCTGAAGAAAACCGGGAAATCTGGTTGCTGTTAATAATAAAACTAATGGCCAACATTTTGAACACTTTTATGCTGGAACGTGGATGAATACCATGGCATCCCTTATTTAATGCCTCCAAAATCCTTCGGAGGAACACCCTGTAATATATTTCCATTTATATAGACATAAACAACTTTAATGGGATTGTGTAATTTGCCTAAGGTCAGCCAGCTGAAAGTTGCTGACTCAGATCTCAAACATCGATCTATTTGCTATTAAATTTTGCCCCCAAACTTGGCTAACAGATCATCTCTCATAAAAACAGTTGAAGCTCATGGGTAAAGTATTCATATGTATATCATTTCATTAAACACACACACACACACACACACCCAAGAGAATTCAGAAACTAAGATGACATTCCATGGATTTATTCCCTTTTTACTTTCAAAATCAATACAGTTGATTAACTTGTTATTCTGAAGTGCCGACAGATAATTGGACAAAAGTAGATGAATGGACTTATTCAGCAGTATTTTGGGGGGCATACTATGCACCGTGGCCTTCGCCGAGATGATCCAGGACTCTCTGGATGACATAAGCATTCCCTGGGAAGGGACAAGGTAGGAATCTGCAACAGCGAAGCGGTATTCGCTCCTTAAAATAAATTTACCTATTTTTTAAAAATAATACCCACTCATCTTCTCAGCAGCAACATTGCTTCCAGCTCACCTGCATTATCCAGACTTCATATCACCCCTGGAAAGGAACTGACAATAAAACCAGCTTGACATAGGGAGGGTTTCGCTCCTCATGACTCTTAACAGAACACAGAGCTCGGAGCTAGTGCAGGTCTCCGAGCAGGAAGAGAGAGGATCACTATGTAAATCATTAGCGCTGACAAGTTAAGCCTGCAGTCAAAAGCAGAATATGGAGTTTGTGTATTAACCTGAGGCTATTTGTCTCCATGGGGTAACTTTTTGAAAAGTAATCTGTGCAGCAGGTTGATAGTCATACACACACATATGCACACACACACACATGCACACACAGTATTTTGTTCCTGTCGTCATGGATTGAACTGAATTCCAGGGTTTGAATTATCCTCAGAAATGTTGATATCCATCTCTCCATCCTGACCCAGAAATCCCACGTCAACAAGGGGAAGTGAAAATTCCATCCAGAATGCGTTGTTATTTGATAAGCTCCACGTATACTTTAATTAAGCATTGGGTTGGGGCTGGGCAGTTACCTGAGTTAATCTTGTCCTTGTAGGTGGTCGCATCTGGTGTTCCAACCTAACGTTCTCTGTTGGATCCACACCATTTTCCTACATTTCAACACCGGACATATTGCCCTGTATGTGGAATTCCTGTGTTTCTTCACTGTGTATGTTAATGCCTCCAAAATCTTTCCTGACCCTCCGGGAACAGCAGTTACCAGGATGTGACCTTGGGGGCATCATTTAATCATTCAGGCTCATTGAAAACATTACATTAAATGAGTTGATAGGAAAAAGGTAGTGCTTAGAATAGTGCAGGGTAGTGCGCTGTAGTGGTTAACTATAATAATGACAATAAAAATAGTAATTGTCCTTCACCAGCAAATAACCGGCACTACAGTTACTACTAGAATTATTACTACTGCTACTGAAAACACTACGGAGTTGGTGTCTGCAAATATTCCATGAGGAAACAAATATGCTAACTTTTCTCAGCAGCCATGTGAGAAATTAGGTCCAGAGAGATGAGAAAGGGGCTAAAACTCAGCTGTCAGCCCACGGCTCAATTTCTTCTCTGCCCCAGGATAACCCGCTGCCACCTCTTTCTGTTCGGTTTGTGGCAGATTGTGGGTACTTGCCAAATGTATCTTAGTTGAGATATGCGTGTATCATTTTTTAGAACTTATAAAACCACTTAACAGCACTAGTGGGTGCTAAATAAATGCATGTTCTCTTTTCTTCTGGATTTCTCACATTTTGAAAACCTGAAGAGGTGGAGCATAAGCTCTTTTCCGCCATGCGTGTCTGGGATAAGAGAGTCATTAGGACTATTTTTTTTTTCCTGAAGGAACATCGAGCTCACGTCCTTACAGTATCTCCGTGAGCACAATATGAACATCAGAAACACATGCAATGTTACATGTACGTACATCACCTTCCCCAGGGCCCTTAATATCATAGTCACTACCTGATGCTTTGCACACATCATCATCTCATTTGGTTCTCATCGTAAACCTAAAGTGTAGGTGTTATGGTCTCCATTGCCTGTGAGAAACCGATACACTCCACGAGGTGAGGGAAATGTTCCAATGCAGTGACGAGAGGTCGGGTCTGCTGATCGCTGACGTGTCTCTTTCTAGCTCCAAAGCTGTGTTTCACTCAGCAGGCTGCCTGCTTTCAAGCAGCCTGTTGCTTCCATGATCTTCTTGCTCCTTTGACAGAGAGTTTCTACCCCCAGGTCTCCCTCCTCTGTTTTAATAACTCCAGTCTGCAGATGTGACGACATAGCAAAACTGTGGTGGAGTTGTGTTTCGGCCCCAGACTCTTGTGTCCGTGAAAAGTTAGTGTAACTTCTCTGAGCTCACTTTTTTCATCTGTAACATCTTTGGTCGTTTCACATTTTGCATTAAATGAGAGAACTACCTCGCACAGGATATGTTATACATTAGGCACTCGGTACATGGTGGTTACCTTTTTATTTTTCTTAACTTTCCTGATTATCGTTAATAATCTGATCATGTAGAGGCACCACGAATCATTAAGATTTTCTTCCTTCTGAGGCTGTGCATTGGTTCTGTTTACTAATGAGGCTCTTGTACTAAACTGAATTTATCTGCTTTGTCATGCCCCAGCGTCTTAGTTTTAGCTTCCATATAATATTTATCCTCCTGATTTCTGAGAACCCAATCTTTTTCCTCATTCTTTATTGGTCTCATTAAATTTTTGGCACAATGAATCATTAGAAGAACAGATCTGCTCTTAGAGAAAACAGTCTTTGGAAGCAGAAATCAGTTTTGTTCCTGACGCCAAATAGGTGAATAGGAAATCGGAGACTTGAATCTCTCTTCCAGATGACAGGTAGCTTCCTTGTGTATGGCAATGCTGTTACCCATCCCGGATGGCTTTTGACATGAGCTAAGGTTGGATAGCTCAGCATCTTAGCCATGCCAAGCAGATGATGGGTATGATTCATTTATTTACAAGATGAGAGCGTAGGCACAGCTCAGAAGCAGAAGCAAGAAAGGGCTCCATGGAAATCCATACCAGCTCGCTCGCTCTCTGGGTACATGGGGGCCTAGCTGAAAAACAGCATGGTAGGTTGGGAAATCTTAGATTTATATTATAGTTCTGGATTAAAATTCTGATTCTGCCATTGAACTAGTCAGGGTTATCCAGAGAAACAGAACTGTTAAGATCTCTAGAGATACATGGGAGAAGATTTATTATGAGGGATTGGCGCATGTGATTATAGAGGCTGAGACATCCCGTGGTCTGCTGTCCACAGCTGGGGGCCCAGGAAAGCCAGTGATACAACCCCACTCCAAGCCCGAAGGCCTGGGAACCAAGGGAGTGAATGGAATAAGGCTCAGTTTGGGTCCCTAAGGCCCGAGAACCAGGAGTGCCCATGTCCAAGGGTGGAGACTGGGTGTCCCGACACAAAAGAAAGCATATTCACCCTTCCTCCACCCTTCCGTCCTGTCCCAGCCCTCAGTGGGTTAGAGGACTCCCACCTGCGTCGCTGGTGGGGGCCATCTGCTTTGCTCAGGCTACTAACTCAAGTGCTAATCTCTCCCAGAAGTGTTGTCACAGACACACCCAGAAAGAACATTTTATCATCTATCTGGGCACTTGTTAGCCCAGCCAAGTGGACACATAAAATTAACCATCATAGCCACCAATTAGCCAGGTGTTCTTACTGCAGAGAACCTGATCTCTCTGAACTCCGAGTTTACTCATCTGTCCAATGAAGAAAACCACACCATGTAGAGACTTAATGAAAAGCTTCATTATTATTGGCCATAGAAGGCTACATTTTATTGGGATATAATTTCAACTTTACATAAAAGCTGGAAGAGCAATACAAGGATCTTTTTACATTCATCAGTTTGCATTTTGATTCACTGGTTTTATCATTTGCTGTCTACCTATACATATTATATATTTTCTCTGAATCATTTGGGAGCATCATTTTGTCTATTACCTCAAAATACTTCTGTGTATTTTCTGACCACAGGATAATCAGCATAATCAAGAAATGTAATATCCGCACAACACTATTATCCTATCTGTAACCATATAAAATGTTGTCGGTTGCCCACACAATGATCTTTATAGATGTTTGAATTTCTTGGTCCAGGTCAAGTGGGCATACTGTGCGTGGTTGTTGTATCTTTTTAGTTGCCTTTGATCTGGAGCAATTTTTTCAGTCTTGTTTGAATTTTGTATTTTTGAAGATTGTACGCCAGTTACTCGGCAGAATTACCTCCACTTTGGGCATCGGATGATGCCCCTGTGAGTGCGGGGCACGCGTTTCTGGGGGGAAAGCCTGTAGAAGTGATGTTATGTTCTTTTCTGTGCATATCATATCATGAAATACATAATATCGGTTTGTCTCAATGTTGGTGATACAAACTTTGCTCACTTGGTTAAGATGGGTCCTGTTAAGTCTTTCCACTGTACAGCTGCTATTTTCCCCTTACCAATCAGTAAGTGATTTATGGGGAGATACTATGTGAAGATTTTATGCCTCATCAGACTTTCACCCAATAGTTTTAGCATCAGTTGGTGATTTTGTATCTATATTATTCCTTCCATAATTAGTCATTGGGGTTCTATTCTAAGGAAGTCCATGATCATTTGGCAGCTGTTCTCTGTTAGAAGAAGAAACACAGTAGGCACAAGAGAAAATATTGGGGTGTAACAGTCGGTGCACTGACCTTAAGTGCCCAGATAAATAACAGTATATGGGTACCTGATGAGTTACTTGGTGGCATGTACAGGTGGGGCCTCAAAGAAACATGCGTTGTGTTCTCAATCGAATAGGATATCTTATTTTTTGCTCCAGACAGTAAACCATAAGTCAGGATTGTGGAATAATGTGGGGGATCCCTGATAATCAGCAAAGTAGGCGCTAGGAGACTCAGGATCGGTGGAGGGGTGGGGGTTTGATTTCATATTAGAATTATGAACTGTTTTTAGAAAATCTAGATTTTAAGAACAAAGAGACTAGAAATTCAGAGAAAGACTATTTAAAAATAATTAAAACTCTATGATCATAAAATATTTGAAGAGGATTAACCTCATATATGAAAGAAAACTAAGTGGGGATTAAAGTACCCAATGCTCACAATTGTTTACATTGTAGAGCTCATCAGGGATCTCACAAACTACCCTCAGTGCCCTTATTTAATCCAGTTTGGCTTTTGAAAATTATTTTGTAATTTAAATTCCCGCCACACCACGGGTTTAAGTTAAAAATGCTCCTACTTCTGGGCGATCATCTTATCTAGGTTCGTGTTTCCAGGATCATTTCGGATTTTAGAACGAAAGCTGCTGCAGCTTCAGGAAAAATATTAATATTATATGACTTCATATTTTCCCGAGCAAAGCCTATTGTAGATAAGCATTCTTAAAATGTGCTGTTATGTCTCCCAGGAATGTGCTAATGGTCTTTTAAGAAGGGAAAATGCTAGAGCCTGCCTTGGCTTCACCTGGCGCAGGTTGCCGAGCATCTTTAAATGCAGTCATTCTCCGACAGAGGCACCGGTGGCCCCCACGGGCAGTGTTGCCCCTCCCTGCAGCGGCAGAGAGGAGAATCGTGTGGTTCAATTAGAAGGCCTGATTCTCCCACCCTGGATTTAACGGTGGCCCTGACGCTGTTATTTTTATCTCTGCTTCCGGGGATTGGGTTGGATGATCTGTCAGGTCCCTTCTACTAAAAAGCAGAGAACACCCTGGTAAACATTTCCACAGGCCTTGAGTTTTGATGAATTTATCTGCAAGGATGGATTAGGTTTATTTTTCTTTGTCTCCAGGCGAAGGAGACATATGTCTTTAAAGCTGCCTGGCTGGCCTGTCTTTTCAGCATGATTAAGGAACACAGGAAACTTTCACACAGGATTAGGATCAGTAGGAGCCGTCTGAAGATGTTATGAATTCGTTTTGGAGGGCCAGTGGATGAGAGGACCAGGCGCAGATGGATTATATCGACCAAGGTGGGCACGTGAGAGGAAAGCTTGTGAGGCTGATAGCATTGTTTCCTCCCTCTTTCTTTTTAATACATCCGTTAATTCGAATTGCCCAGGAATGAGAAAACATAGTATTAAATATTGCAGCACTCAGTCTGCCTAGAAGAAGCTGTTCTGTTTCAATTTCTCTGAACCAAGGCTGAGACATAGGAAAGGTAAAAGGAACATCAAACACTTTTGCTCCCAGCACCAGCCCATCTCGGTTCTTAGAACTGGATGATCTTTTGTGGGAAAACAGGAGTTGCTTTCCGTCTCCCCTTTTAAAATGTGTTTTATATGGTTTCCTTGTTTCGTTTTTGTTTCCTTCTTTGTTAGAGCTGTAGGTAGGTAATGCAGGGGCATTCTGTCATTCCTGATCTTCTCCCACAAGAAGTGCTCTCTGCGTCTTGCAGAGAGGGATGTTTTCTCTGTATGTATACGAGGCCTCGTCCCTCTTTAATGAAACGTTCCCCATGAGCGCCTTGACTAGGAACAGGAGGGCTAGCATGATTTCCTGCAAGTAATCACCTCGTTTGAAACTTGGTTCGTTTTTCTTAATCTTCCTCGGACCTACAGTTGGCCGCCAGACAGATCCCACTATGGAAAGTAAGTTCGGTGGGGCACAATTAGAACTACCGCAAGACGGCGGAAGGAACTAGCAACAGGACAGGTGATAGGCCGCTGCTTTGCCCATCAGGTGGTTCCAATGTGCAGAGCAACACTGATCGCAGGAGGAGAGATGATGCAAAAGAATTGAGGGACATATGCTAACACAGTGGTTCCGAACGTTGAGTGGTCACCGGAGTCACACAGAGAGCTTGTTAAAGCCAGGTGGTGGGCCCTGGCTTCGGTCTCTGATTCCATACGTCTGACGTGTGGTATGAGAATTTGCATTTCTGACAAGCGCCCGTGTGATGTTGACAGTGCCAGTCTGGGGACCCCACTTTGCATCACAGGCCTTGAATATGTCCCTAGCATAGATTCATTTGGGTAGCTTTTGGGTATAGTGGGGAGAGCTGAAGGACAGTATTGCAAGGAGGAAGGAGAGGGCTGAAGGCCTAAATGAGTGAAATGAAAATGCAGTGTAAAACAATGAACAGTTCAGCAGAAATAGAACTCTCTCCTGAACGGCTTCCTCACCGTTCTCTTCCCAGCCGCGAGGATTGCTTGCTTTCCTTTGGGACTTGCTCTTTATTATGGGTGTGACAGGGTTGGAGGGTGACGTCAGACATTGGAGGTTTTACACAACGGAGCAATGAGGTTAGATTTCCATTATGAAGTTTTAAATATGTTAGGATGCATTCATTTCATAGAATATTATGCAGCTGTAAAAAAGGATGAGTCAGTACTATATATGTTATGGTCTGGTCTCTAAAACAAGATAGAGAATAATGTTCAAAAAATGGCCCTGTGTGTGTACAAGGAAGAATGAAAGGAGTTTCTGCATTTGTGGATTCTTGTGTACACTTTGAATATTTCTTTGCTTTGGATACCAAGGGTACAGGCACCAATGTGAAAAATTGAACTTGATAATAGTAGTTGCCTCTGGCAAGAGGAATTGGAGGGCAGAAGTGTACGTTGGGAAGAAGATTATACTTTGCATTCTTTTTGCTACTATTTGACATTTTTTTAACATGGACACATTTTATTTTTGATATTATCACATGTATTTACTCCTACTATTGACAAATCATTTTAGAGTAAAAATATTACTGTTATCAGTATGTAAAAATGGAATCCCAGGAGGAAAAGCCAAAAGCAGGGCAGTTGTCTACTCTTTCAGTTTATATGTTGCTTAAAGTTAGAAAAAAAGTGGAAAAGAGGACATCGATCTGAGAGAGCTATAAAACCCAGGTGTTTTCTGGAGCCACTGTATACTTATCACAATTTATCGTTAAATTCTGCATTTGTACATTAAAGAAAATCTGTCTTCCCCACCAGAAGGTCAGCTGAGGACAAGGGATTTATTTTTATGATTTCTTCTGTATGCCCAGGACTTCCTAGGTAGGTACTTAGTAAATATTGTTAGAAGAACAAACCCCAGGGCATCAATCCCTTTCCTTTGATGAATTTTAATTTTCTGAATCACATATTAAAGATATTTTCTCCCTCACTTTGGTATAGAGCCACAGACTGAATATATTTCTTTCTATTCCAGAGCCCCAGATGGGAATATTTCCATTGTATTTCCTGCAGGGTTGACTCACACAAAAGTCTTAGCACACACTTGGTAAGAAGCAGGTGGTTGCAGGGATACATTTAATATATTGACTGGCCAACAAGTTAGAAAAGCAAACCATCAGACAGTCTGTTGTCTCTTAAGAACAGCTTGCTGCTCCAAAGTAGTCGATTTTGGAATTACCAGGTTTTGGAATCATATTGAGAGAGAGAGAAAAAAGGAAGGAAAGAAGGAAGGAAGGGAGGAAGGAAGGAAGGAAGGAAGGCCAGCCTTGGGTAAGGAAGGAAGGGAAGGAGGGAGGGAAGGAGACAGGAAGGAAGGAAAGGAAGGAAAGAAGGAAGGAAGGAAGGAGATAGAAAGGAAGGAAGGAAGGGAGGAAGGAAGGGAGATCGATCTTGGATAACTCCCCAGTTTTCTGATTTAGGTAAAAGGTTGAAAGGACGTGATCACCACCTTTATCTTTAACATGTATTGCTTTGGGCGAAAGTCAACTCCATCATGCTCACCTGCAAAGTAGATGACGATATATCCTCCTTCTGCCTGCAAATGTTGTTTTGAGTACCAAGTAAAGTCAAATTTGTGCAGCATCTTTCACTGTACTTGGTAAGCGCCCCCAGTGCCATAGGAATTTAACGCCTTGCCATCGCCCACCTAGACTGAGTCTTTCCACATTTGCATGAGGGGTCCTTAGCACCTAGAAGCTTATGATCACGGACATTCCTGCTCAGTGGGTTTCTGTGGGGACGTGAAAGCAGAAGTTTGCAGAAAAGGAAAACCTGTAGTACAGACGGAGCGCACTAACATCCTCACGCTCCGCCTGGCAGATGGCAGTGCCTTAACCGATGCGCATTTCCTCCCCTTCCGCCCCTGCTAACCCCAAACGACTCAGAGATGTTAACGGTGGCACTTGTAGAAAATCGGATTCCTGAACTTGCCAAGTTGGTTTAGGCTATGCATATATGATTTTTATCTCAGTACTGTTAGTGAAGACATATTGTTCGTGACGTCACAGAGGCCAGGTGTCAAAGCCTGACTCTATTTAAGATTATTCAGCTAATGTGCACCTTCACATCTGACTCAGCTTCCCCTACCTGTAAAATGGGAATACCTTCCACTTTATCAGGATGTTAGGGAGTTGAGCTAAAAGGCGAATTACTTGTTAAAGGATTAGCAAATGATAAGTAAATTGATAAACAAAATGCATGGCATTTGTGATTCAGTGGCCCCTTTTTTTGATCCTTACTTGAGGATATTTCCATCGATTACAGAGAGAGGAAGGGAAAGAGAGAGAAAGACATTGACGTGAGAAACATTAATTGGTGGCCTCCCGTATGTGCCCCAACCAGGGACCAAACCCACAACCCAGGCATGTGTCCTGACCTGGGATCGAACCTGCAACCTTTTGGTTTTTAGGATGATGCTCCAATCAGTTGAGCCACATGGGCCAGGGCAGCGGTCCTTTTCCTAATCCATTATAATAATAGCTAACAATAACCCCTACACAGTAAGAACTTAATGACAACTACTGTGCTGTGGGAAACACTGCGCTAACCATTGAATTTGGGTTTCCTTATCTTTCAAATGGGAAGAATAATATCACCTATCAGTTAATCTTCTAATAACAAGGTTGCATATCCTGCTCATAGCCAAAGATCCAGCATTTTGAGGAATAGGGATTGGACCAATTCTTGTTCACCTCTGGAGAGATGGCTTCTACATGGCATGTGACATTTACGTTTCTAAGGCCATGACAAGAAGAATACAGGAGCCTGCACTCTGTGTGTCCCAAAGACAAAAATGCATCCCCTTGGACAAATCACTTAATACCATTAGGATCCAAAGGTTCACGCAGACAGCAAAGAGATCAATGGATGATGGGAAGACTTAATGCATCTGCATGGAGTGCTTATTTGTTTGAACAGGAATGCAAAAGAATAGAAATCAGCCCATGCTTTTCATTCACTGGGCTCTAATGTAATTGAGTACAAGTTAATTTATTTCGTCACCTCCAGAATCAGTCACAGGAGCGAAGGATGGCGGTCTGAACCCTCGGCTGATTTGTAGCTGCAGGACCTGGTGCTTTGGCTACACAAGCCATCTCTGGAAAGGCTGTTCCAGGAGATTTGAGATGGGGCCCTGGGCGCTGCTTTGATCTCTAGATGCGTATATTGCTCCCCTCTGCCTTCTTTAACGCATGGCATTCACGTTACTGTGAATCTCAGCATTTCGCTACATCTTGGGAGCTCACCATTCCTTCAAAGCTGGCCGCCCAAACTCTAGCATCAGCACTTTGCCACTCACCAGCCTCCCTCTGTGGGGAAACCAATTGCCATCAATCATGGTATTGATTTATCTGGAATATTTTGAATCACTCTTTGTCTAAAAATAACAATGCATCAGTAGCACGTAGAGACCCTTGCCAGAGGAGCACAGACGTGTGGAATTAGAGTTGCACCTCCCTTTTGTTTTTCTTCTGTCTGTTTCATCATGCCGATTGACTGTAGGTGTTAGGGTTTGTCTCTGGGCCCATTCACTTCCCAGGGTTTGCAGAAGCGTGCAGTTTCTTGCAGGTCTCAAGTAATTGAAGGAACTTTGTCAGTGAGCCCAGACACAGAGCAAAACAAAAGCGCCAGTGTTTTCAGGAGCTCTATCCAAGTCTTATCTGTACCCTGACCCTTTTATTCTTTCTCTTGCCAAAAAAAGCCAATTCCTTTTGAAATTAAATTATATCGATGCAGTGATCTCGTGTGTGAATATTACTGGCCTCAGCAGCTTTCTTTGTCACTACTCAGCCTAAGATTGGGATTTTCTGGATAACATTTCACAATCTTAAAGGGGTTTGAGCCACAGCATTAAAGGATGCCAGCAAACAGTCGCTCAGCAGCCTTTATTACTTATTTGGATTTATAACAGAATATTTTCAAGATATCTAATCCACATTGAAAATTTCCCATCTAATTGTTACAACCAATGCAATAAACTGGATTTTACCTGTAATTCAGTCTTTGTATTTCTTTCATAATGGAGGCTCTGTCATTTGATCTTGAAGAGTGTCTGTTGGTTCGTCTTCGTAGCTCAGGTAAACAGGCCAGAGGAAGCCGTGGGGTGGTCAGTAACTGCTGCATGCTATCAGAAATGGTTTTACACTGTTATTTACAATATTTACAATTAAAATGCAGGGGTGGCTTAAAGAGCACCTCCCTAATCAAGGATAGAAAGTCACATTTTATATATGCCACTAGGTAATCAGGTGCCTTGCCTACCGAGCCTATCCCTGGCTCTCTAGCTATAGCTCTGTTTTTGTGGAGATTTCTGTCTTTGGAAGATAATTCTTTCTGGAACCACTAGTTAAATTTTAGGACAGATGTTTCTCCGCTGAGGGTTGGCGGGGCACTCAGGTGTTTTGTTTTGCTTCGTACCGTAACTTCTTACGTTAAAGTTTGCCGCCTTTGCCTTTAAGAACGATTTCTCAGAGAAAGAAGGAACCAGTAACCTTGAATCTTCTGCATGTTGTGATGACAGGACATTTTTGTTCATTGAACAACCTTGTTCTCGAAGAATAAATATAAAATAAATTGATCACAGCCTGGGATCCTCATGCTGTGAAGTTAGAGAGACTTGGGCCATTGACGAGAAATGTAAATGTAGGACATTTACTAGACTGGACTTCCTCTACTTGAAAAGTTGTGAAGATGTTACCTCCCTCATAAGATTATTGAGAAAATGAAATGAGGCAATGTACAAAAAGGGCCTGACACAAAGTCAACACTTAGCAGATGTTAACTACTAGTACTAGTATTAATATAAAAGCTAGGCAAGGGTGAACAATTTTTAGAGACTGAGTGTGTTTGCCGGTCTAAAATACCGGGCTGATTATAATCATATAAATAGGGAGATTCGTGTTTTTGACATCAGGTGGTAATGAGAGGAGTAGGAGACTACAGAATCAGCCTGACATGTACTTGAACTTCTCTTCTGATGCCTACTAGTTAAGCTTCAGTTTTGTGCCCTACCAAAGGGTGGTAATAGTCCTTATCTCTAAGGGTTAGTATTAGGAGTTAGTGGTAATGTCTCCAAACTCTATCAACCCATAAGGAAAACCCAGTACATTTTCAATCCTTTGTTCGTTTTATTTTAAACTCCTCATTATGAATTAGTCACAGTGTGTAGATTAGTACAATGGGAACTCCTTCTTCCTCCTATGTAACATATTTTGTTTAACCCTCTGGGAGCTGGGAGCAGAAGATCCTTGTGTAAGAGCCCAATCTTAGGCCATCCTGCCGTGTTACTTTTCCAGTATTGCTGAGAAGGATAGGCAGGCCAGTCCACCTGAGTTTTGTCTCTGAAAATCAGTCACAAAGCAGGAGTTAGAAAACTACATTAAAACACCAGAGGGGAAGGAAGTTGCAGGACTGGGTGAAAACGGTGCAGGGATTAAGAACTACAGATCTGTAGTCACGAAATAGTCCCAGGGATGTAAAGTGCAGCATAGGGAATACAGTCAGTGATACTGTAATAACTGTGGATGGTGCCAGGTGGGTACTTGAAATACCAGGGGGAACACTTTGGAAAGTATATGATTGTCTAACCACTATATTATGTACATGAAACTAATATAAGATGATATTGAATGTAAACTATAATTGAAAAATAAAGCTATAAAAAATAAGATGCATTTTATAAGATGCATTTCCCAGCATTTTATATGTGGATGCCTCTTCTTGATCCTTTGACTTGTAAATGGCCTTCCCAGGCAGAAGCATTCAAGGTGTGCTTGAGAGTAATTTCACTGTCTCTTCTGACTTTCTCATCTGCTTTCACTCAGTCCGGGGCTCCCTGCCTCCCGCCTCCGTGGACGCTTCCCCTCTGCTCTAGAGAATCACATCCTGACCTGCAACTCCGATGGCTCATTTTTGAACACATGTCTCCGGTTCTCATTCAGATTCAGTTCTCATAATTCCAGGGGGGTGTCACACACACACCAATTTTAAGCCCTTGTTAAAGAACAACGTTCAACTGAGTACATTTTGAAGATTTATTGGCTTACTCAATGATTTGTCAACCAGATGACGTCCAACTTTAGCAGATAGAAAGGAGCCTCGAGGAGCTGTACAGTGCAAGAGGGTTTTATACGTAGACCCAAGTGGGGAGGGACAAGGAGGTTGTGCTGGGCCTTTGCTGATTGGTTGAAGCAGGGTTACTCTCCTTACTTCGTAGACAGGGAAGTCTTGGAGCCAGTCAGGTAACGTGCTGAGCAGGCAAGTGCTGCTTGGTTGCCCTAGGACTTCCTCACTTCCTTTTCTGAGAGAGTGGAGCGTAGAAATGTTGGGAAGTTTTGTGCTGACATGGGGCTTAGTGTGAGTGATTCCATCTTAGGCCTAATCTAGCTACATTAACACCCCAAATAGTATATATTCTTTCTTTCATTATTACCTATAAATATATAGGTAAGTGATACCTATACAGCAAGTAAACCTTGCTGACTTCTTTAGCTATTTCAAGGCAAACAAAGACCCTAAGAAAAGTTTCTTATTACCAGGCACAAACTCGTAGAAATATCTCACCCTGCAAGTTACCCAGGAGATTCAAATATGAAGAGAGTGAAAAGGAGAGGGAAAGCCACATAGGAGAACCCTGGAGTCCAACTTACTTTTGAGGCAATTGTGGTATTTCTACTTAATATACCTTTATTTTTTGGCTCTTCATCCCTTGGACTGAGGATAGTTCTATTCAGCAACAAAGACACTCCATGCAGAGATTTTCAAGAAATCCAACTATTAGGTAATATAGAAGATGAAGGGGGGAAAAAAAACACTGAAAATCAGACTTTATTGGGTTTATTGCTTCTGTGTTTACTTCAAAAATGAATGAACTAACCTTCTTTGATGGTTCTGCATTGAAGCCCTACGGCAGCTGTCTCTAACAAAACCCTCCATGGTGAGGGGATATTCGATATCTATGTTTTCCAATATGGTAGCACCACCTACCCGTGGCTATCGAACTTGTGAAATGTAAATAGTGCGACTAACTCGATATTTAACTGTATTTAACTTCGACTCACATAAATTTAATTGGCTACATGTGTCTAGTGACTACAGTTTTGGTGAGCACAGATCTGGAATGTCTTCTGGCGTTGTCAGAAGATATTAAACTCCTACACGGTTAACGTGCATACCTCCCCGGCAACAGCGTTTCAAGCTTATTCACAGGGGAGACAACAGACATCGTTAAGAATCGCAACATTTGAAAAAAATATTATAGAAATAAAGGGGTGGGTGGTTACACCTAGTATATTCCAAGACTCATTGTAAAAGCAATGCACTTTGTGGTCCTGACTTAGTGGCAGCCACGTAGGCAGTGGAACTGGATAAAAGGGTCCTGAGAGATACCGTCCACATGCTGAAACTGGACACACAATTAGGAGCAGCACTGCAGGTCAGTGATGAAAGAGAGGCCAGTTGATAAATAGCTCAGGGGCGATTGATTATCTCTGCGAAAATGCTTTTCTATTTTTCTACCATACACACAAATTCAATTTCAGATACATAAAGACCTTGAGTATGGAAGGTGTGAGTTTTGGAAGGCATATGAAGGAATGTGTTTATGTCATGTTGGCAGGGAAGCATCTATTAACCAACAAACAAGTAATAGAACCCTTAATGGGAAAAATTAATCATTGTTACTGCATAAAATTAGGAGCTTTGGTTTAGCCATTACAACGTTATAAAAAAGTAAGTGGGGGAAAAAGTATCTGCTACATGGAACTGTCAAAGGATTTTTAGTAGAATAGATGACAAATAAGTAAAATGAATGAGTAAGAAACAGGTAAAAATGAGCAAAAGAGGCAGACAAAGAAGCATGTATTACCCTTAAACATACTAAAAGGTACCGAGTTCACTAATTACCAGCACGTTAAAAACTGCAGTTAAGTGACTGATTACATAACCACCCAATAAGTTGCAAAAAATTAAAAGTTGAACAGTATCAGGTGATGAAGATGTTGAGCAAAGTAAGTTCTTATAATTTACAGGTAGTGTGTGAACTTGTAAAACTATTTCATAAAACAATTCAATACTCTCTTGGAAAACAGGGAAATCGAAGCAGTAGCTATATCTATTACTTAGCGATTTTACTGTGAGGTAAATGCACTATCAACACTCTCTTTTTCACGGCCCCAGAGTCCAAGTGAAAGGCACACACAGGTATTGTTTGTAATGCCAAAATAAAATGGAAGTAACCCAGTTTCTCATTTACTGTAGAACGGACAGGCTTGGCACTGTCCTACTCTAATTTGGTGAAAATGAATGTACTGCAACTTAAGCGACCAAATGGGTGAATCTCAGGAACGTAGCTGAGCAAACAGCCAGTCAGAGGAGTATACGTGGGCTGGAAACCCAATGGAGAGACGGCGTATTCAATACAGAAGTCAGGTACTCGTTATTGTTATTAGTGAGACAAGGGAATGCTCTAGGGTTTGGTCATAATTGAGGCTTCGAAGACTTTAGGATTGCTCTATTTTTTTATCTGGTTGATTAATTCATGAGTGTTCCTTTTAGTATTATTCTCTAACCTTGCTTTTATTGGTTACATGTATATTTGCAGGTAGAGAATTTATTTAACAATAAAAGTGAATATTAAAAAACAGAAGAAATACTTGTATGGGAGTATATAAATTGCTTTACAGAAATGTACTTTACTAATAATGGAGAAGTTCTGGGCTCACTCATAAACTAGTTTAGATGTTCTTTTTTTTGTTTTTTTTCAGGCTCAGATTCAGAGTTCCTGAGACTCAAATCTCTTTTAGAAAATTTACTAACTCCTATGTGTTACCAACCTCTAGGATCATTTATACAGGTAGCTAAAATTGTTGGTGTTCTACCTGGAAATAAAAATGGCTTGTGTCTGTTGAGAGATCACTGTGGGTTTGGCATTTTCCAAAGCTGAGCACACATGAATTTATCAAGTGTTTACAATAACTTAAAGAAGAGGGTATTATTATTGTTATCCACCCCCTTTCTGCTGGTAAGGAAGGCAAGACTCAGAGTTTAAATATTGCCTGATCTCCCACAGCTAGGGAGGAGAGAAGACTATTACTCAGACAGTATGACTTCAGAGCAAGAGCTTCGGCTGCTACGTTGTAATGATCTACTATAAATACACCTTGTAATTTTTATATAAGAAGTGAATTTGGAAATTTCGTTATTCAACACGTATTATTAAGCACTTACCATGTACCAGTGATTATTCTAGAAAATGAGGGCATGGTGAAAAGAAAAAGAAAAAAAAAGATAATGCCTCTCTTTCCTGAAAGCCAGCAGCATGCTCAGACAGAAGGAGGGAAGGGAGAAAGGAGAGGGGAAAGAAAAAAAGAAAGGGGTTATGAAGGAATTTTACGTCCTTGTTACCAACAGAGGGTAATTAAACAGCCTCAGTAGGACAAAGTCTTTCATTTTCTGATTTCAGATTATTCCATAACCTGAGATTCTTTATTATAGTATTGCCCAGACATTCTTTTTTTATTTTTAGTTTTTAAAAAATTGTATTGTTTTAGAGAGAGAGGAAGTGGGAAGGAGTAGAGAGAAAGAGTTCTGTTGTTCCACTTATTGATTCATTCATGGGTTGATTGTTGTATGTACCTTGACCAGGGATCGAACCTGCAACCTTGGTGTATCAGGATGGAGCTCTATCCAACTGAGCTACCAAGCCAGGGCCTCCAGGTGCTCTTAGTGCTGTGGCTTCTGCCTGGAACTCTTTTGTCATCTCCATCCTCCCCCAACCCTCCACACATATATCATCATCATAATACACATCTTTTAAAAGGTTCTGCTCAAATTTTATGTATTCTTTGAAGACTTGCTGCGCCCCCCCCCCCCCACACCTTGGTCTCTGAGAAGAGCAGATAGATTACGCTGTGTTCCTGTTGCATTTAGAGATTGACAACAGACTCCGCACGGTATTCTAAAGGCTCTTTCTCCATACTCCTTAATTGATGACGTGTTTTGACATCCTACTTTCAAGTTTAGATTCCTGCAGACCAACCACATAGAAACCATGGAACTGAGAAATATAAATGTTCTTGAGAACTGTAGGTTGAGAAAAACAATATTGAATAAGTTTGTTACAGTTATAAGAAAATGATGCCACAGCCTGATGAATAAAGTCAATGTCCTTGACTGTTATCACATGTTAATATAGTCACAGGGACATGGTACTATTGGTTATGATTTGCATTCTTCATTAGACAATTTTCCAGATTTCCTTATTTCACTGTTAAGAAACTGTAAATCAGTTTGGTTCTGTTGCCAAGAGGCATGAATCGTAATAGCTAATTTTTCTTCAGTGCTTTCCATGTGTTGGATACTCTACTGAATATTTTGGATGTATTCTCTCATTTAATCTTTGGCATAAGTAATATTATTCCTACTTGCTGTGCAGATGAGGCGCTGAGCCACAAAGTAACCTGTTCAAGGTCACCTTGCTGGTAAATTGCAGAACTTGTTATCAAACTTAGTTCTTCCTGAATCTAGCTTTTTTTTGTTGTTCTTTTATATGTTTTACATATGAGAGGAGAGAAGATCTACACTGTATAGTTTTCTGATATTATGTTTTAACAAAAATGCATGTAATCTGGGCATTGTTCTAATCCAGGAGTTGGGAAGTGTTTCCAGATAGGGCTATACAAGTAAATACCATAAGTCCTGTGGGCCAGGCAGACTCTGTTGCAACTATGCACCTCTGCCCCTGGAGAGAGAAAGCCACCACAGACAAATGCCCACGAACGGGGCGGCTGTGTTCCAATTCATCTTTATTTACAAAAGCAGCATATGACCGTACTCAACTGGGGTGGTAGATTGTAGACCATGGCTTCAGGGGTTTTAGAAATACTCCCATTATTCCTAAAAATAAATAAATACATAAATAAATAAGCAAGCAACCAAGCAAACGATATAAATTAAACTAAGAAGGGATATTACTATTATGATGGTAAAAAGTTTAACATATCAAGAAACGAAGGTGAATAGAATTAAAGTAACTTGATTGGTATGCTACCTGCACTTTGATGGGTCTTTTATCACCTAAAAAAAAGACAGAGAGAGAGAGAGAAATCAGTGGCTGATGTAGAAAAATCTGGGGGAAGAAAGAAAAACGAACAAAAACACCATGTATATTCCCTGTCTTTTATGTTTGTATGGGCACTCATTTTTTTTTTCTTCTTTGTGCCTATTCCAGTTGATTGATAGAAGCTGAATTGGAAGGTTGTGTTTATAAGGATGCTTAAACTAATCCTGGCCCAGTGCCTTGATCGATTAGTGATGTCTGCCATGTGCATATAAAGGCAGATGCACCATGCAAAGTATTTGCTGATCTTTCTCTAGAAGGGATGCTGCTCTGTAAATAAAGATTTTCATTTTCCTAGACAATGGGGAAACCTCTAACTTGATGACAAGCTCTATCTGGAACTGGGCTTGTCTAAGATTTCTCAATTTCAATTTTCACTCTGCTAATGCTCCTTTACCCACAGGGGGCGAGGGAAGCCTTCTCCCCCAGTTCTGGAAGTCCCACAGGATGGCTCACCTTTGATATCTGAAATGCATGTTGTGAGAGGCTAAGATTTATGGCACTTCCTACCTTACCAAAGGCACTTCTGCTTGGGGCCTATCTTTCCTGGCTCTGGCTCTGGGCTGGGATTCTTTATTTCTCTCCACTTCCTTTTTTTTTCAGTCTGAAAGCAAATTGCTTTTCCAAAGTCTGAGGAGAAACTAGAATAGTTTTGGATGGGTTAGAAATGTGAAAAATGGCTCATTTCGTGAATAAATATTTGCCTGCGGCTCTCCACCTCGCGGACTCAAACAGGGATTAAAAGGTAAAGATGGCAGGAGGGAGATGAGGAGGCTTTTAGGCAAAAAAGCCACGTATGTGTTACAGCCCACACACAGAGAGTGCGATTTCCTCTTTGTTAAAAGTGAAATCAGCTATAGGTAGCCCTTTGTACCTGCCAGTACAGAGGATCGGTCTAGTGGGAAAAGCACAGGCTTTGAGCCAAAAATATCTGAATCTGGATCACTTACAAGAAGTAGGAGCTTGTGCAGGTAGCTTAAGATCTGAGAAGGTCAGTCTCCCCATCTGTGAAATGGGACCAAAGCATGCAAAGTCCCCTGCCCAGAGCCTGCTATGCAGTCGATAGTGAGCACTAAACCCTGGGTCTCTTAATTTTGCCCTGAAGGAAAATTGAAAATTGATAGAATATGGCTAATTATAAGCCAATCAGAATTATTCAATTTTGGAACACGAATTTGAAGCGGCATCTTTAAGCATTTTCTTTGTCTAATGTATTTTCCATTTAGAAACGTAAGACTATCACCACAATCACCACCACCAGCAAAATAGCTGCAACAGGAGCAGCAAAACCATGAATGGTAACTTCCCTGTGCAGGAACAGTCAGGGAGACAGGTCTTAGCTTCTTTGCTAAGTGGGTCAAGGAAAGCGTGATTTGTGCAGAGAGAAATTCACACGCAGGTGTAACGAGAACGTTGTGTTTCAGAACCACAAGGCTGATAGGCTCACTAAAACCCTGGCCTATCTTTGAAGTTGTCTTCAGATTTTAATAGACAATTAGAAAAAACTGGTGGTGTATGCAAAGAGTATAGCTTCCTTGCCAAAAAAAGACATTATAAATCTATCGACTCTGAACCTCAATGGAGCATGGATATGGGTGGGAAAACCTTTGTGATGTACTGGGCGTAGCTGACATGATTCTGTACTGGAGTAACGATGTCCCCAACAACAAATATAATATGAAAGAGAACCAAGAAGCGCTGAAGCTAATATGTCCTAAATGCTTACTAGAGCCAGGCATGTGGCAAGCTCTTTAATAAACTGATTAGAACCTATGCACTGTGATTATGGAGAGAAAGGATCAGTTAATAAATACAGTCTGTCCAGGAACACACAGGTTACACATGGCAAATCCAGTATCGGAAGCCAAGAGTTCAGATGCCTGATTATGGACAGGCGTGGTCTTAAAGATTATCCTTCACTTCCGCACCCTTACCTTACAAGTGAGGAAACTTATCCTGATCCTTCCACTTCATCTCCTAACACTTTTTAATGGGGATTCCTGGGGTATTTTTTTCTCCCAAGTTGTATTATTCAGTTTCAGACTTTGAAATATTTCTTTATATGTATTATATTTGAACTGATTGCAATTACCCTTAACCTCAAATTTGCTTTTTTCACAAGTAAGGAGTTCTCATTGACAGTGTATGACATCATGTCTTTTTTTAGGACACATCTGAAGGAAAAGGCACTTCTCTTTGAAGTTGTTTGGAGAAGTCTTCGAGGTTAATGGCCTTAGAAAAATGTATTTAGAATAATACCTCCTTATTATGGAATTTCCCACGAATGATTTTCAAGATCCATCCTCCCCAGCTGCCTGCCTCGTGCTGTCTTTTGTTACTTAGACACCGGTGAGCATTTATTATGCTGTAGACCCTGCTTGGGGCTGGAGCATCAAAGGCAAATCGAGTGTCTCTCAGCCCTTAAGGGGTTGCCATCCCAGCAGCTCTCAGGAGTTGAACTGCTGCCAGAGTGGGAGAAGAGAGAGGAATCCCTGAAAAGGATTTAAGTGACTTATTGTAAGCCCACAGCTGTGAGAGTTCACCTTTTCTTAGACAGATGTCTCCGGCATCGCACGGCTGTGTGCTCTTTGCTACGATGCTGGCTTCTGACATTGCGCAGTTCAAGAACCCATGGGCTGCACCTGCTGCAGGTGTCCTGGAAACGGATATTTATACTGGATGCCTACATTCTAGAATGTGTTGTCAAATGGATTCATGTGTCTTTTTTAGAGGCATGTCAATTGCTTGCTTGTGTGGGGCCCCCCTAATCATAAGCACAAGTTACCGTGGATAACAAGGGGTTACGCTTAAGAGCTCTTTAGCTGCTTGTGTTCTGCTAAGTTTGATTTGCAATTAAGGTCTCCATCAATGCCCATAATGCCATAGATAGATGCTGTTGTGTTCTTGGTGAAGCTATCACCAGATTACAAGCTCTCATTCTGAATACTGTTTTTATTCAGGAATTGTTTGCCTTAGCAGAAGTAATGGCAAACTGTGAAGAGGTTCACAGAATCAATGAGAAATCCATTTGAATCTTAGATAGCACATTCAGGTCCTAAAATGGTGATTTCTTGATGCTAGCCCTGCTCCCAAAGCTCAGTCCTGGAAGTCTCAAATCTCTCCCCAAGTTCACACGAGGTGGTAGATTTCCAAGATATCAGGAAAAGGTTCAGAGGCTGTGAAGCTTGAGAGAGAGAAAGAAGAGAGAGAGACAGACAGACAGACAGACAGAGAAGGAAATCTTCTACCTCTCCAAATCAATCTGGACTATTGAAACAAACTATATGTTACTGAAATATAATTATGAAACCCAGAGAGATTATGATGTATATATTGCTACAGAAATATTTGCAGAATGATGTTCATTCCTGTTTTGTCAACTAAGAATTGCAATTTAAGCAGCCTTCCCAAGTTGCACAGCTAATAAAAGGCTGAACTAGATTTTGAAGGAGAATGTTTCAGTATCACATTCTCTCTGCAGTGCTTTTCTGAGTCTTAAGCTTAGGGTGAGCAGTGCAGCTCCAGGGGGCAATTGGGACAAGGGAGTTCTCTCAGGCCCTGGAGTGGGCCGGCTCACTTCCAGCAGTGATATTCACACTGTCTCTCACCTTCATTGATTAGAAGAAACTTACAGTTCTTTGAACCCATGTTGCAATTCTCCTTTGGGTCTTTATAGCCTAGATATCTGCTGGAGCCCCTTCATTTTACCATCAGGCACCCAGTGGAGTTGGGTAGACACGTGGACTTCATGGGAGTTAGATGACATTGGTCAGACGTTCTCTTGCTTACACTTCCCATCTCTGTGACCTTCAGGAAATCAGTCTTCCAGGGCTATCACTTCCCCTGCACGCAGGAATAATATCCTGAAAAGGAAAGCTTTGTAAGCTCAGGGCCGGGTCTAATTTTTCTGCCAATTTTGCGCACTGTGGGAATGAATGAGTGAATGAATGAATGAATTTGTTAATTCAGTCATTGATAATACAGCTCTTTAATACATTGAAAATGGTTTTTCCAACTTTCATAATAGTTTTTTTTTTCCCCATGCTATTGTGTTCATGCTATTTGATCGTTTTTCTTAAGTATATCCCACCTATTATTTTGACCATTAGTGCTGCCTGCTACATACCATTCCCTATGCTTTGCCTACGGCATACCCTGGAGCTCCTAATAGAGATGGTCATTCCTGTCATTTGATAGGAACACTGAGGGACAGTGAGCACACTTAGGTGGATATGAGGTTGCCCTTGAATTTGAGCCCACTCTCTATATTCATGGCCACTTTTTCTTCTACCCTCGCATTACCATGTCTTACAATAAACAGCACGCCAGTATGTGTTTTCTTCTTTGAATTTCCAGGGTCAAATGCTGAGCAGCCTTTTCTTCTTTCCTTTTTTCCTTTTTTAAAAGAATACCTATGACACTTTCTGCCCAGCTTCATAGACCATCACAGAACCTCAGTGATCTTAAGGAAGACAAAAAGATTTATGGCTTCTTGAGATTGTCTCCTGCTTCTCTGAGAATCAATTGAAACTCTTTGTAGCACACTTCAATATACTTGACATCCTTTATGATTTTCAGGTCATACGCATCTTTCTTCTCATAAAGAGAGTCATCCGACAAGCATTCATTCATTACTCTTAAGGTCGTGCCAGAAAGAATCATGGACTTTTTGTCAACACACTTGGGTAAAAATGCAGAACTTTTCCCCCCCCAAAAAGCCTTCCATATGTTCTTACCCGGAAATCAATGTGCTCACGGGGCACTGAGGATGGGGAGACTCAGAGAAATTCGGTGCACTTTGCCATCTGCCCGAGCAGATGGAGCCGGGATTGAGTGCTCGCGCTCCGTCTCAGATCCACTGGATATTATCATCTTGGACGTCATCAGTGCTAGAGTTATCGCCCATGAAAAAGGTACCAATGAAGGTACTGCAAACATGGGCAGAAAGTACTTTGCTGAAAATCGGTGTCTATATTTTCTATACTATTTAATTTATTACATGCCTTGGGAGTTAAAGAAAACCCCCCAGACTGAGACTGTCATACACTTTTCTTTCTTTTGAGAAAGCTTTCAGACTTCCCAAAAGCTGTGATACCAGCAATGGCAGGGCCATATGATGTTCTGAGTGGCTAGAAACTTTCAGAACTGGGTGTCTTGCGTTTCATGGGACTTATTGCAACTTTTCCCACATTACTTCTTGATTTTTATGGGCCAGCTGTACCCTGAGTAGCCAGGTCTACCAGAAAGAAGCAGATGCTCTTCTATACTCAGACCCCTGCCCCTTGACACAGGCTGGTAGCTGCCCTTATTCTCAGGGTAACAGCAGCCTAGTCCAGGGAAGGATGTCTGTCTCCACTTATAGAATATTCCACTATCCAATGGCTGGCTGTTGTAAATACAGTATACACCCTCATCCTTTTCCAAAACTCTCTTTTACTGAAAACCAAATCTATTTTCTCATTTCATGAATGCATTTTTTTCTATGGTCCTGCTGTTCATAGCCTCTTGAATTATTATATAGAAGTATCAGCTAAGCACATTATGAGTAGCATTGGTCAAATTATTTACTTTCTCTAAACCTCAGATTCTTTAATCCAAAATGGGACTAATTATACCTATACCGTAAAACACTTGTGATGGCTAGTACTTGCCAATTGCTTGCTATGTTTTTGACACTGTGACTCACAAATGATGAGTGTGAGAATTAGGCAAACCTGACGGACAAGACTAAGAGAGGAAATGGGAACTAAGGTCCACTTGAGATATTTGAGATGCGGGCATTAGGTTACATGAGTTTCTTAAAGCACCAGCAACTTGGAAATGTGTTAAGTGTAGAATGGTTGGATATCCATTTACAAATTATAAATCTGAGGCCAATGTAGTCTATAACTGGAGACTGAGAAGTGGTGAGTCTTTTCTTCAGGTCATCACGCAGGAAATTGTGTCTCTGGGTTTATTTAGTTTCATGACCTCATTTTAGTGGACCACACTCCAGGTTTCTTAGCAACCTGTGGGTGATTCCTCCGTAGTTCTGTGCATGTGGCTTTACTGGGCCATGAGCTCTGTGGTGTGAACGAGAGGTGGGCAGAGCTCCAGGAAACCAAATACATATTATTCAGGATTCTGAATAGATATTTAGTCGCTTATTTGGCTTAACCTAGTGTGAGCATTTCCTAAATCCGGTTCCACCTCTGTGTGCAAAGGCTCACACGACCTTGACAAAGCTCTGTATCTTTCTCCACCTGTCATTTCTGCTTTCCTCTCTGAGTGGAAGTCATTAGGTAGATTGCTTTTGCTAAGCACCCTGGTAAGGTGGTTGCTGACACCTACAGGTAAACTTTTTCTTCAAACTCAAAAGACAGTAAGAAAAGTGATGTCCATTATCACTTAGCATTCTATGTCCTTCCTGGAAAGATTCGGATTAGTCTTGATGGGGCAATATGTTTGCTCACAATTCAATCACATAATTATAGAGAGTGATATTTGGATCATTCTAAGAACCAGTCCCAGTTTTTAAAAATGAGTGAAACACCTACACACACATACAGTCAACGTGTTCTCAGGAGAGCCCATGTGTCTTGCTGATAGAGTGGAGGAAGCAATACACTCTGGCTACATGGTTGACCTTGGCATCCCTCTCTTCTCCTTCTCACCAGCTCTCCCACCCTTTGGGAATAATACATGATGCCGATACTATCCTACCCCAAACCAAACCTGCTGCAAAAACAGAATCCCCCTGGATGATGCTCCCCAGGGAGGGGACAAGTTTCTTTTTTTTATTTTCCTCTTATTTGATGCGCTTCATTCTTGTTCCTTTCTTGGTTTTGGAGATTCTGTGTTTTTGTTTCTGTTTTCATT
The DNA here is from genome assembly GCF_022682495.2 of Desmodus rotundus. Lineage (NCBI taxonomy): Eukaryota > Metazoa > Chordata > Mammalia > Chiroptera > Phyllostomidae > Desmodus > Desmodus rotundus. The sequence goes on along the minus strand of NC_071398.1, from coordinate 10,900,328 downwards.
TTGTTTTTTCGGTTGTCTCTGGTTCTTTCTCATTTCCCTATGCCTTTGAAAATCTGTCTCCAATATCCACTCATAAAAAGCACCAGACTCCAATATCAGCGGTGTCCAAACTTTTGGTGTCTCTGGGCCACACTAGAAGAAGAAGAGTTGTCTTGGGCCACACATTAAACACACACATTAGAGAAAACAAAATAATCTCCTAATGTTTTAAGTAAACTTACGATTTTGTGTTGGGCTGCCTTTGTAACCATCTTGGGCTGCATGGGGCCCATGGGCTGCAGGTTGGGCACCCCCGTTTGCATATCTGTTTTCATCCTTCCCTTGAACTTGGGCTCTGCTTAGATCATGATAAACACGCATGCATCTCTAAACCAGGGCTCCCTTTCCAAATTTTCCAACCCACGTGGCTAATGATGGCTCTTCCTAGACATATCTTAGTGCAATTAAATACATGGATTATGACCCTTTTATGGATCTGCAGTACCCTAAATTTAGTCATGAGGTGATTTTGTAGAAAATAGTGTATACTGTATAGCATGTTTAACATGGAGATAATAATACCTGCCTTTGAGAAATGGTTGGAAGATCAGAGATACTTTGTTGAAGTCCTGAGCACATGGCATTGAAGAAAGTTACCATTATTATTAGGACCGCAAATTAAGAGAATGGCTTTCTTGCCCTTACAGCATCCACGTATCAATCCTAGGGAAGCATCTTAATTGGAGGCCTTGAATCACATAACTATGTCTGGGTCAAAAAATTATCTAGAAGGCAGGACCGTGCTTGACTCCTATTATTGTATCAGAAGCGAGGACGGAACTTCCATGTACTACATTCACAGCCCTGCCATTGCTCATAGACATCACACCATATGGCAACGGGAACAGGAATGGCATTAGACACATCCCAGCCCTCCAGTGGGCCAGGACCGAATGGAGCTGTTAGCTGCTCAGTAAGTTTTTTACTAATGAATGAATGGGTTGCAAACAATAACAGATATGAAAAATCACTATTGGATTATTGTATGACACTCCCCAAACTATAGTCTCTTAAGAGCTGGGAGAGATTTTCAGAGGCTACTTAGTACGTTCTACAGACACCCAGGTAGGACCTCTCTACATGCTGAGTATTCTTCGATGGATTTCAAAACAAAATTGAGACAACATTCAAGGGACCTGCTACATGCTAACACACGCAATAGCTCCATTACCACAAACAGTATGTGATTACCTGTCTCATTTAGCAGTGTGTCCAAGCAGTAGGTAACTTGAACAAAAGTACATAGGACTCCAGATTCAAACCTATGCTTCTATGATTTTGAAAGAAAACACCCTGTACTATGAAATCTATTCTTCGGATTCACAATTTTGCATTGTATCCTACCATATCACACAGAATGAAATCTTTTTTAATATCTCAAGGCCTTGAGGAAAGATTCATCTATCCGAAAACCCATTCAATGCTGGATCTGCCGCTGAAGTTTGCGTTTCCTAGTGATTTACCATGTGTGTGTCCAGTTACATTCCTAAGTTCTGAGGACTCTCATGTCAGATGTCAGTCTTCATGCCCTACCATCCACTCTGCCAATAGGCAGTCTTTATTTTGAGTCATTTGTATCATTATTGCACAGTTCGGCTTAAGGACGATACAACTTAACACATAGCAATGCAACTATGTTCATTTTTCTTTCTCCTGAAATATATATCTCTGCCTGGGAAAATTGGTTCTGCTGTGTGCGCGTGTGAGAATTCAAACCCCAGATCAGTGGTTCTCAAGAATCTTGGACTCTGAACATTCTCCTGTGATCTTTTGCCAAGAAAAACAGGGCGTTTGTGGTACAGGGGTATGGGGAGATGCCCCAACCTTTTGTGGAGTGGAGGACTTGTTCTAGATGAGCAGACAGCACCGGGGCAGGCTTCACGCTGTCTTCTCAAGCAGCACTAAAGAAAATGAACTAATGATAGCTGATGCTTGTGAGAGGCAAGCTCCCTCCCGCCGCGCCGAATTGGAATGTGAGCGAGAGCTGTGGGGGCCCGGGCCGAGCCTGACAGAAACAGGTTTTTAACAGCATGAATTTATGAATCCAGTCAATGCAAATGAGAGTTTATTATGCTTGAAGTCTAAAAACGATGCCTCATTTATTGAATTAAGCTGCAGAGATTCTATTCAGATAATGTTAAATGATAGTTTTTGCTCTAAAAGCTAGACTTTTCTGTCGGTGTGTCTGCTTACTGGACGGTGTTATTTTATTTTATTTTACTTTATTTTATTTTACATTCTGCTTAAGAAGAAGAAGAGAGTAAAGATTTGGGGATGGAGCGTGCTGTGACTGCAGCCTAGTAAAACAGGACTTGAAATGCAGTTTTGACCTTTACCTGCCCCAGGTCTCTCAGCTTTTGACATAGCCTTTATCATATTTCAAATGGGCATGATGGACATGAACAGTAAGACTGTGGTGAATAAGACTAGGAAGAGAGCACTTGACCGGCAGCGCAATAGGCCAGAGTAAATACAAGGAGAAGAGAAAACCTTCAGAGATGTACGTACTCTAGATAAGTGTTCCTCGCAAAGCGATTTCTGGGCCATGTTCTGTAATTCCTAGAACCGATCGCAGGGATCAGCATAAACGGTCCTCAAAAGAACCCTTAGTCTAAAGAACCACTGTTTTTGAAGTGTGCTTTCTGTTTCAATCCGGCTCTCATATAAGTAATGTAACTGTTTTAACCTTAGCATGAGATCTCTTACTAGGTTACTAACGATCAGTATTAGCATGTCGGGAGGGAATGTGGTAGAAAGACAAAAATGAAACCTGCACGCTATTTGGAGTCAGCCCTCTGTGGGGTCTTCCAGCAGGACTATCTTTCACTAAGTATTTGATTTGGGTTAGTATTTGATCCTAAGACTCAGTTTTCTCCTCTCTAAACTAAAAATGCCCTCCTGTAAACCTGATTGCTTTGACTGACAGATGAGATAATTACGGTAAAGATTCTAGCTCTTTGCAGGTGGTGGTTCTAGAATGCCAGCCTTCTCCCTACCAGTATCCTAAAAATGAAAATTGCTCATTATTTATATCTCTACTTTGGAACATAATCAATTTAATTCAATTAACTTTGTGGTTCAACTCAATGTAGTTTTTCGTATTCTTATTTGGACACAGAGTTGATGATAAGTTAATTATATAGTTGAATATTTAGGTGCGTGTATGTGTAACCCCAAATAACCACACTGTTTTTTTTCTTATTGCCGTATTATATCAGTATATAAGTTGTTTTGCTCTCTAATTGCTACCACCCCGCGTCTGTATGTAAGAAGCCTAAGAAATATGTCGACGAGAGCACTGTTCTATATTCTTTTAAAAGCAACATTTTTAATAAAGCGCTTCAGCCTAACAAGGCTCTGTGCAGTAAAACCAGTGAATGTGAGTTTTAATTGATCATTTTTCTTGAATCTTGAAAACACAGCTTTTCATTCCAAGAAGCCAATTTTGCTAACCCTTGAACAGTGTCACATTTGCGATCAAGGCATGAGGTGTTCCCAGAACAATTAGCTGTTAGGATTCAGGTGTGAACAGCAGGATCATTCCCCGCTACGCATCCCCCATACATGTTGTGCTAAAGCGCCTCTGCAGACGAGGAAGATTAACCTGCCTTATGGCCCTTTTTCATGAAAGTGCCCGCTTGCACATGAGCGCGCTAGTTGGAAATGTGCAGGCACAGTGCTCCCCGAAGGGCACTAACCTCCCCCGTCCTTGTCAGCGTGTTTTACCAGGAAGGCCAGCAGCTGTAAGATGATCTTGTGCATATATGTATTTTAGGTCTTATTTTTGTCCTTTGGCTTTTCTTTTGCCATATTTTGCCATGTATAATGCACACTTTTTGGCCAAGTTTTTGAGGGAAAATTAAGGATACACATTATACATGGGCAGTGCCTGAAATACTTAGTATCTATTCTTGTGTTTTGTAATGTTTTGTTATATAAAATTTTTTGAACCATAATATGTTAAAAAATAAATGCTAAAATTCCTTTATAATGCAAAAAAACCAAGGATATAAATACAAGTAAATAAATAAGCAAACACATAATTGAATTAAAGAAATTAAAATGTAAGATTTTTTTCCCCTGAAAGTTTGGACCAAAAACGTGGATGTGCGTTAATACACAGGAAAGTACGGTACCCAGAATTGAGTTTATTTGGTAGCAGGAGACAGGAGTTCCTTTATGAAGCACCCATATCCTGTGAGTTCACTGGAGAGTTTTTTGTTTAAGTTTTTAGAGCCGTTGTGGCTTACTTATCAAAAATCGGGTAGCAGATACTGAATTCAGGATGCCTTGCTATGACGAACTTCGGGAGTCATCACCGTGCCTTTTGTTGGAGACATTCAATAAACCTGCGTGACCTCGGCTGTGCTAGGCCTTGCTCTGGCCCTGGGGTTCCCATAACCCCCACACTGAAGTGATTCTACCACCTGCAGGGAAAGATGACTGGCTGTAGGTCCTGCCTTTCTGAGGAGAAGGTAAGCACACTAATGAATTAAGCATCACAATGGGAAGTCTTCTGAGGTTGAAACAAACAGGATGCTGATAGAAAATAGCAAAAGGGCAGGAATGGTTAGGGAGGGAGAGTTTCCTGCAGATGACCCGGCCATCCATGGACCATTTTAGACGTTTAATTAAGTCTAAATGCCACCCATTTGAGGGGATTTGAATGTGCTGTTTCTTTTTTACATGTTTTGCACACTCTTGCCCTCAACCTCAACCCCGGAAGTCATAGAAAGAACAGCAGATGTGGGACTTGGCGGGCGGGTGGGGGGAGCCGTTTCACACATGAAGAACTGCATGCAGCTTTGAGGAAGACAGCGGTGGGGAGGCAGGAGATATGTGTGAGGAGCTGAAAGACTTCTGCGATGGAGGCCAGACTGCGCAGGCCAGGCAGACCACTGTAAGGAATTTGGATTTTATTGTTCATGCACAGGAAAGCCATTGGAGAATTTTAAGTGACAAGGGATATTAAGTAATTTACATGAAAAAAAATCAGTCCATCTTCTACAGAGCAGTGAGGTGGCATGGGAAGAGAAAGCTAGCCAGGGAACCCTCTGGAAGGATAAGACTAACCCCGGGAGAAGGCATGGATGACGGTTCATGGAGGGCAGAGGGGGGATGATGGCTTCATTGTGTGTATTTGGGGGCACAATGAGCCCCAGAGAGGGCAGTGATTTGCCCAAGGCCACAGTCAAGACTGGAGCTAGGACTACAGCCAAGCATCCTGTCCCCTTAATCCCATGCTCATTGTTGATAGGTGGGGTTTCAAAGACTTTCTGGAGAGAAAGGTCCCAGGGTTTAATTACGCTGACCCTGGCTGCCTCTGGTTTGGTCCAGATAAGCCAGAAAAAGATTTTAAGCAACCTTGAAAGTGGCTTTTCTAAGTGTTCATTTACATCTGATTTGTTAGAAGAGTCTCAAAGAAACAACAGCAAAAAAAAAAATCAATTAACATTACTGGAATATTTGGTCCATTGAATTTCAGAAACTGTGGGAGCTTGGGAAAAATGTTAGAAATTGGGTAGTTTGTTATTTCCCAAGTCATTCCCCCTTCCTTTGTCTTTCAACCCTTATCACAACGAGAATAAAGTCTCAGTTTATTGATAGTCTTTAGTGAGTGTTGGAAAGAGAGACTAACGCCTCCCTGGGCTCGAGGCCCACCTTTGGCAGGCCACAGCATCTAGATGGAATTTAATACCACTGCTTTGATTTCACTGAATTTATTTTCGTGATTACATTTATTTATGGCATATGATATAGGTTTTCCATTGTAGGAGTGATATAAAGTTATCCTTTGAAATAAATTTAAGTAAAAGTCAATTTAAAGACAAAAGTAAAAAATATATATATATAATGATGGTATGGGCATGTAACCAACACAATGCAGCCTTTTAGATTCTTCTGCCAATCACTCAGGGAGGGTCATGGTGGCTTAGCAGTGACATGGGGGGAGGTGCATAGCAGGGCCCAGCAGCCTGTGGCTGCAGTCCCCACCCCCTATTCCCTGCCCTCTCTCTGCTTGTTACTCTGGGGGAGGAATTGTTTCCCATGAAGCAAGATACTGTATAACTGGGCTTTATTCCTCCCATTTCTATAAAGAGAAGAAATGGCATATTCACGCTAATATAGATGTATAGAGAAAATGGCTCAGAAAATGCACATGGGGAAGTTATCAATTATCGCCCCAGGCAGGGTTGGGAGGTGGACGTGCAGAAAAGCTTACTTTTATTTTACACAATTTTATACCAGTGTTCCATTTTGCTCTCTTATGCCGTCCTTGACTCACAAAAACAGGAGAAAGTGCACATGTTCAATTTTAGAAGGAAAGGAGTGAAGTACCCATTTTAAGTCCAAGCCCACAAAGCCCAGCAGTGTCAGAGACAAGGCTGTAGGCTGCAGCCCAAGACTGAGCGGCTTGTAGTGGCCGAGCTCTGCGCTCTTCAGACAGCAGCTCCATGCGGATCCTGTGGTGGGAACAAGGAATGCCTAGCGGGGCAAGGTCATGGTCATGGTTATAGCCCAGTGAAAACTCAAGGCCACGTCCACTCACACGGAGACATACCTCCTTAGCATTTGCATTTCCCCCACTTTTATCAACTTGAACACACATTGAGTGAGTTTCTGCCCTTTGCGAGGCACCGTTCTAGGTACAGGGATTCAAAAGTGCACCAGACAGTCTTGTCTAGCATTGGAGAGCAAACAGTTACATGGGGATGGAAGAGGACTGTACTTGCACAGGTTAAGTGCTGTGCATACGGCGGGGCCAGGAGACAAAAGTAATAGTTAGAGGTTCCCGCTGCGAAGAGGTAACGTGAGCACAGTGAAAACTCTTCCCTGAGATGGGGTGCAGCTGGGCACCTGGTCTAAGGAACAGGAATAGACAATGGCAGCAGACGATGAGGAGGGAGGAGAGAGAAGGAGAGCCACCGGGCTGGAGCCTCACAACCCGGGAAGGGCTTTGACTGGGAGATGTGGAAGGGCGATTTGCTGCCCTTGGGTATTAGGGGCACGAGAATCACGTGATCCAATGCATGTTTTCCTAAGAGAACATTCTGTCTTCTTTTAGGGGAATGACCTGCAGTGAAGCAGGACCCTGTTTAGGATGGTGCTCTGATTTCCTTAGATGTTTCATCTTAGGAATTTAAGGAATGAAGATCCTCAGAGAACAGGGTGCAGGGAAAGAGAGGAAACTGAGGCAGTGGGGTTAAAGCTAGCAGAGAGAGCTCTGACAAAATATCTATTTTTTTAGTGTGAAGTACACTGCTCAGCTTGACCCCAGGGATCTAGCCAGCCAATGTTGTGATTGGTGATGGATGATAATGGAAGGAAGGAAGGAATGAGGGAGGGAGGTAGGAAGGAAGGAAGGGAGGAAGGAAGGAAGGAACAAGGAAGGGAGGGAAGAAGGAAGGAAGGGAGGAAGGATAGAAGGAAGGAAGGAAGGAAGGAGAGAAACAGGTAAGCAGGTTGAATAAAAAATGGGCAACAGTGCTGACTGCAGCAATCACCCATTCTTTCTGTTATTTACGCTGCCTTTCGTCCACTACTGTTTCTGAGCATTAGGTTATGGGCCCGATACGCCATGATGCACTATTCAGAAAGATCTTCAATAAACCTTTATTGAGTGCTACAATGTGATAGGCTCTGTGCTGATGACAGAAAACAAAAACAGGTGATGAGGACTCAGGCCCTGGTGAGTCTGGGCTGGCTTCTTGCAAGTGCAAGCTGTGCAGGCACGCAGGTCTCTGCTGCTCAGGAGGACCCCGTGCCTGGAATAATGCTCTGCTGTTACTGCCTTGAAATTGTGAATTTTTGTAATTGAGGTCCGATGAAACACAGGAACATGCACATGAGCAGAAGAGCTACGTGGAAGACAGGAAATAATTTCTGTGTGATACCTAAATAACAATTTTCTCCTCCCTTTTTTACCTACTTCTTCATTGTGTACCGAGCATCCCCCATTCTGTAGCTGACCTGGCAGCCAGGCTTGTGGAAATATGAACCAGTCATTACAGTAGACCCTGGCATTTCCCACGTGGGAGGTGCTCATGGACAGGCACAGAGAGAGAGAGGCACTAGAGTCAGGCAGAAGGGGGAGGCGCAGGAGCTCAGGGAAGGATCTCAGGAGCAAGTGAGAACTGAGCTGATTTTTGAAGGAAAGTCAAGCATGGGACAAACACGAGAGAGGACTTCAGACAGAAAGAGCAACCGTGTGACGTGTGAATGTGGAAAGTTGTAAGGACGTTGTGCCAGGGGATGGAAGTTGTCTTTAAGGCTATCGTCCCAGGAATGGCCTGGGAGGTTCTGGTGACTGGAGATGGAGAGAAATGGTGAGACACGGGTCAGAGAGGGCCTTTGGCGTCACACTACTGAATAGGGAAGCAAATTGTCCGTGAAATACTACTCTTGGGAGATGACCTTCTGACACCCAGGCAGTACCGAAGGTTTTCAGGAGAATAGAAATTATTATTGAGTATTACCTGACACTTTTTGTGCATATCTTTTCACTGCATTACTTCTTAAGGTTGTTTTGAAGATTTCTAATACTCCATAGCATGACTCTGTTACTCTGCGAAGAGGTGACCTTGGGGAGATTGTGTGGGAGACTGAGATTCATGTCAAGTATTTTGAACCCAGAGCCCATGCTCTTAACCTCCATATGTTGTTTGTTTTGTCTTCTGGGTTTTTTTTTGTTTCCTTTTTTCTTTTGCATCTCTATGGAATGGTCAGTAAATAGCCATAGTCTTTGACACACTGACAAAGCTCAACCTAACTTATGAAGGTGCAGAATTTCGTACTGTTGCTGTTACGGATGAATGCGATGCTGCTGCTTTCTTACGCTGCTGTAGCTCCGCCTTGTTTAGCTGCTGCCCCACCTACCGCCCCAGTCTACAGACAATTCAACTTTCCCCGAGATCAGAGAACTCTCATCACTTCAGACCTGTGCCGGTGCTTCTCTTTGGATGGATGAGACTTCCAAGCACTGTTCTACTTGGCTCAATCTCTGAGGGCCCCCAGGAACTATCGCCGGCATCCAGAACTCCCCCTGCCTCGTGTACACCAGTTTGGCTTCTCTTTTCCAAGTTTCCTTAATCCTCTGTGCATTTCTATCTATAGCCACAGAGTTTTCTCAGTTTACTTATCTTCCTTTCCCACTAGACATGAGGTTTCGGAGGACAGAAACTGTTTGATTTCTGTGCACATACTCAGTCCCTGGAACGACCTGTGATATAGTTGATGCTCAATTATATTTTAGCACGTGTCACCATCAATTGCCCAAGCGGAATTCCCCATCAGGTGGAGCACCTGATATTAACCGACAGACGTATTGCGTGCCTATTATAGGGAAGATGCTGTGCTAGGTTTGGGGGTTATAAAGATAAAGGAGAAGATGGGATAAGGATGGATGGGAGACAGGAGAGGAAATGACTTTCAATATAGCCATCAGCAGAGGGGGGGTGACATGCCATCTGTTCCCTGAAAGGTAAGAAACCAACCCCCTAAAGTTTGTGGCGGAGTATTGCATGTATTGAGAAAATACCAGTGGCAAAGGATCTAATTAAGTTACAAGAAAAGTTGTCATGTTCAGAAAGTTTGTGTGTCTAGAACAGAGCAAATGAACATTTAGGTGTGTGCACACGTGTGTGTACGTGTTTGCGTTCGTGCACCTATAGAAAGTTCCTCACATGTATTTGTCCACGGTGTCATTTCCACTCTTAAATGCACTCGCATCTCTTGTACCTGAGCTGGATGGCTACTTAAATAGTTTGGAGTCCCTTGAAGTCATATTCACTCGTGTTCTTTTTCACAGACATGGTGAACCTGACATACAGGGAGGGTTTTTGATATGTTCCTTTTAAGCTACACTTTGCTGCTGCTTCTGGCTCTTAAATCGACATTCTTTCTGGCTTCCTTGAAGGGAACAATCAGATAGACTGCAGGTGGTCTTGCTTAGACATTTGAAGCTTTATTCTTAGACAAATGCTGCCGGGATATGCTTTGATTCCGGAGAGCAGCTAGAACGTTTCAAGGGGTGTGTGAGTGTGTGTGCTTATATGTGGAGGGGGAGGAGAAAAGACTATTCACTTTGATCTCTTGTGTCTGTGATTGTGTAATTAAGAATCAATTGACCAATACCTAATTTTGAATACTAACTTGCTTCTGCTGAAATGATTTGCCAAGCAATATTACATTAACATCTAATCTGCTCTGCGAATCAGTTAGAAATACTAAGTTACCCAGGTACACCTGATATTTTCAGTGGAGCGTCTACATTGTATTAAACACACGCGTTGCCTTCTTCACACTTAGCATGAGGAATGGCCTAGGGATTATTTTGACCACAAGGAGGATGAAAGAGGATTAGAGAGACAATGTGGATAATCATTCAATGATGATCTTTCAGGACCCTCCAAACCCCTGGCAGTCTGGACCTCCTGCCTCAGTACTTAATGGTTCCTCTCTGTGGGTACAGGGTAAAGAAAATCAATACCAATAAAAGCAGTATTGAAACTGGGATGAGTGGAACAGAACTGAGCATTTCCCTTATTTTTTATTCTTTTTCTTTCTGTTTTATCCTGAAGAAGTAAAATAACTTCTTCTTGCCAAGCAAGTACAAACTTGTTAAGAAGCACCATAAAAATACTGTTCAGGGAGTTGGTATTTTTACTGTAAAAATAGATACTGCTTTGTGCTTATTCAAACTAGGCTTAATTTGCCCTTATAATGTAGAATTTGCATTACCTTGGGTCTGCTATTTGGAAATTAGGTAACATTAAAGGACATAATAAAACACAATGTAAATTTAGTCCTCTCTTTCCTTTTTCCAAGATGGATTTTATTAAAGTCTAGTGATTATGTGAGTCAATTCCAAACATTTTTTCCTGTGTTTACCTTAGGATTTTGCTGTGGGACTTTTCTGCTTTTTCAAAGACTGTCTGGCCCAATTTAAAGACACACGCACCACACTTCTGTTCCGCAATGAAGATTTTCCAGACATGGGATCAAATTAAATCTATTGTTTTTAACTTTCAGAGTGTAGATATTTATAGATACAGGGTGTGTACATGTACGTATGTATGTATACCTTTTTGGCAACTAAGTTATGGGGTTGAGACTGTTATTGTCAATCCAATTATTAAAATACATGTGGAAATTTATATTAGAGAAATGTAAACACATTTTAATCATTTCTTTGAAGGTAATAGTGTTTATTTGAACATTAACAGATTAAACTTAAGTGATTGGATACAATTATTCTTAACCTTAATGGTGTTTGTATCAATAAAGGGATTTAAATGATCTTAACAGGGCACTCTATATCGCTTAGTTTAAGTGTGATATAGTTTTTTCCTGTTGTTACCAGGACCCCCCCCCCCCCCCTTTTTTTTGGTTTGTCTGCCTGCGTGCACCAGTCCAAAGGAATGTGTGACCAGGAGTTCTCGGTATAGAAAAAAACAAGTTTAATATTGAATTGGCCAATCCAGAGGCAGGAAGCTCCTGATGAAAGCCCGACTCTGAGACGGCATGTAGGTTACAGATATGTAAGGTAAATCACAAGGCACCATGGGTTAGGGGGTTCCAGGTTGTGCTGGGAGCTGATTGGTCAGAGGTGAGATAAAAGTAGTCAATCATTTCTTCAGGTCTTGAGGATAGTCCTGAGGTCTGCTCTGGAGTCCGTCTGTCTGGTCCCATGGGAAAGTAGCCAGGGTGTCCTTCCACTTTAGGGCTCGGGAACTGACGCATAACTTACATCAAGCTGTGATCTTCAGGTTGCCAGAGGTCTGGACCGGTGTCCTCTGTGACCCTGGAGGGTTGCTGATTATCTGGGGGAAAGGCTAGGTGTCCAGTGTGGGGGAGGGGATGGAGAGGGAGAGAAAGATGATTTCTAAATCTAAGGTTAAAACTGCATGCAATCAAACTCCTAACGACCCTCAGGTTCACTGTTTCACATGGCAACTTTGTTAATAGGGCTGTCTAGAGTAGGGGCATTTGCTGGTCACGTGATTCTTCCAGCATTTTCTATGGAGAGAGCCAAACAGTTCTGAGTTTCCCAGGAGCCCTGTAAGACACATCACTGCAAGATACTAGGCATTGCAACAAGGGTGGCTTGATTTCCTACAGGATATAAAAACAAAACAAAACAAAACAAAAAACTTCCTGTTAGGATTTCCCGGTTCAAACTTACCCATGGTTCTTTGCACCTGCTTTTCAATCATGTTATACTAAACTCTTTCTTGTAAGTTCTCAATCAAAAAAACCAAAACAAAACAAAAAAGGCAAAATGAGAAAGTCAATGAGGTCTCTAAGGCTAGGTCTATGAGGACATCTGAAGGAAAAGCAAGAATCCTTTAGTTCTATGAACGTCAAATATTCTGTAGTAGAGGATAGCACGGTCTTTATTAAGTGGAATTCCATCTCTTACACACTTACTAGGTCATCAGTATTGGTTAGGTTATTTCCCTTACTCTCATTCACTCCCTTTTCTGTGAAATGGAGCCAATACCTACTTCAGAAGGTTATTGTTGAACTATGATGGTGGTCGTTTATTATGTGTTAGTTTTTAAGATTGTTAACGCCAAGCAGAGTTTATATTTACAGATGTGTACCTTATTGTTTAGATGTTTCACTTCTCACACAGTCAAAGATTGGGACTCACTTTCCCACAGTCAAATATAATTGTGTGAGCTTGAACTGATCGCCCCAAGTATTTTTGTTCTGGCAAATTGTTTAGAGTATTTAACACGGGCCAAATGTTGTCCCAGCGCTAAGGGTGTAAGATGTTTCAAGCACTGTCCTCATCCTTGTAGAGAGCACGATATTGAAATCACTGTTGGCACTGGGCGACAGAAATTGTTTCAACGTGAAATCCTGAGCAGGGGAGAGGCTGTGAAACCACCAGGGGCAAACACTGTGTCCAGTGTTTTATGCCTCTTTTCTCTATAACGGATAGATGAGAGGTAGACAATTAACTTAGAAATGTGTCCTCCTGAGATGTGGGAAGCCCTGCCCTGAAAAGATTCCAACTTTGTGGAGGGCTCCACTCCTCCGTCTCTACATAGGAGCAGCATCCGTTCAAACCTGGTGCACACATTGAGATGATTTCATGCAGCTGGCCGAATTAACATTAAGGAAAATTGGTAGCAGTTACTCTTTATTCAATTGTCAATGCTTTGACATTTGAAAGAGAATGCCTCTGCGTAGTAACAGTATGTGCTGAGCACATAATACTTAACCAGTATCTATTTTTAAAATAGAGAATCTGTCTCGTGCTCAGAGGTTTTGGGGGGATCAGAGCTAGTGTTTATATGCGGAATGGGACAAAAGTAAGTTTGCAGTTTTGAGTACGCAAAACACAGACTTTATTCTTGTATTATTATTTATTGATCTATTATTTTCCATATGAAAAACTATAACCTACTTTTGCCCCACCTTGTATTTTTACTTTTAAGCTATACTTATTTTTACTGTTCTTTTCATAACATGATGCTAGTCTCCCACTAACAACTGGATACATTATTTTTAAGTTATATTTTAAATAAATAAATATTTATTTTACGTGAAGAACAGCAAAATAATAGTATTCTGGTACATAAAAATACCATATGATCTCACCTTTAACTGGAACATAATCAACAAAAGAAAAAAGCAAACAAAATACAACCAGAGACATTGAGGTTGGGAACAGTCTAGCAGTGGCCAGGGGGGAGTGGGGTGGGGACAGCGGGAAGAGGGGATTGCAGGAACTACTATAAAGGACACATGGACAAAATCGGGGGTGGGGTGGGGGGGGAGGGAGGTGGGTTCAGCTGGGGTGGGGGGGAGGGAAGGGGAGAAAAGGCATACAACTGTAATTGAATAACAATAAAAATTGAAAAAAAAAAAGATCGAGTAGATAGAGAGCAGAAGTATGGAAGCTTCTATTCTAAACGTGCCTTGGGTCCCTCTGCTTACCAACTCTCCTCTTCCACCCTTGGGGTCCAAACAATCATTTGCTTCAGTGAATTGTTGATAAGGTCACCCAGAGGACTTCCTTGCACTGTTTGCTCCCCTTCCCAGTCTGTACCTCACCATTTATTGTAGACTCGATATGAGTTCATTTGCATTTTGGGAAGATCATGCAGATTATGAGAATTCAATGATTTTTCATTGCTTACGGAGATACAGTCTTAAGAATCTGTAATAGACACTGCATGAGTTTGCCCCTGCCTTTCTGTTCAACCTTCTGCGACCGCGCCTCTTCTTCCAGAGTACCTGTGCCCCCCTGACCCTGACTCCCTTTCATTTCTGGGTGTTTGCATGGGTGGATTTTTGCATACGCTTTTCCTTTTAGCTTGGGTTTGGCTCCTGTGTCATTCCAACGCCAGCCTGTTAACTCCCACCCTTTCTGGAAATATCAGTCAAATATTTATTTAATTGAGAAGTCTTCCCTGACACCCCTCTGTGAAGCTAAAATTTTTTATTAATTTTCACGTGCTACCCAATACTTATCTTTTGTAACACTTAGCACTGCAAATACCAAAAGTAAACACAAGCAAAACCATAAGTCTGTCTCTCAAATCAAATTGTACATTATTGTTTTCTTGGTGTTCACCATTATATCTTCATCTCTTACCGTTGAAAAGGAGCTAAAATATATTTATTTTTGAATTAATTAATGAAATTCTCTTGTGATACTCTTCATCTGTGGTCCAGGTATTTTATTTCTATGTAATAAATTCATTCAAGAAACTATAGTTTATGTGCTTATGAATTAACTCATGAATCACGAGAACAGTTTTTACAAATCTCAAAACAATGTCTTAATCAGACAATTGCTAAAATCAGCTCTAAAGAACTCTGCTTCAGAAGCTACACAGATGAGTGAGAAGACATGGCCAAGCCCTTCAGGATGTCTAATAATATCCAGTAACTGATCTGGCTTTATTCTATTTCTCTGCACATCAAAGTTTTCTACCAGTGAATTCAGTAGATGAATTCCAGCAAAGTTGGCAAATTCCTGTGAAGCAAATCCCATTTTCTCATCGACTTCCATTATTAAATTGGAATTGCATTTCCTTTTGGCAAGAGTACCTGCAGTATTCTCTTGCTTAGCACAGTGGTTCATGGGAAAATCATCTCTGTTTAAATGAGTAAAGAGAAAAGGAGGAGCAAGGGGCATGGTAGGGCTTGGTGGCATCCTATAAGGCAGCTGTGGTTAAAGCATCATGGTGGTTTGGAAGCTCTTTCAGGCTTTTAGCTTTAGTAAAATAAAATGTGAGACTCGGTGTTTCCACACTAGTTGAATGATCGATGACAATTTACTTCGAGTTCCATATTCTTTAAATATGAAAAGATATTACGGGAATTCTCATAGGTGAATTGAAAGGATTAAATAGAGTGTACAGGTATTGCTTAGCAAGATGTCTTGCATAAAGGAAGAACTCCTTCAAATACTTATTATTATTATTAGCCAAAGGCTAGAGTGTGCAGTATGCAGCTTAAAGATATACAGAACAATAAATGACAGTTGAATTGTGTTAGGGAGGCAAATTTTAAAAAAAGTAAGGAAATAAGAAAACAAGTAGTCTTACATCTTGATGTATATATCTTTATTTTGTCACTTTCTTGGCACTAAACCATTAAAATCAAAAGCAATGGGGGTGGAGGGAATAGACACCAGTCATAATCTCCATGGTACTTTGCACTCACGCCATTTAATCATTTCAATGTTGATTCACTCAACAAACAAGTATTGAATTTCTCTGCACGTTTACTAAATAGAATAAAATCTGGTACCTGCCTGCCATATTTCCCTAAAGGTCTTTCTTGTGAAGAGGTACTTCTTAGCTAAAAGGCTATTCTACTGCCTGTATTATCTCTAGAAACTTCTCTCAACACAAAAGTCAGAGAGGGGAAAACAAATCCATTTGGGATCAGAAGTTCTTGCCTTCATATTACAACTTGGTTCACTTACTGGGAATGTACTGGGGCTCATCTTTTGCAGACAGAAAGTGCATTATCAATAATTTTGCTGTACAACCTCATTTACAGGTCCCTGGCTGTCTTGATTTCAGGATTATTCAGGCTATGTGTGCTGCAAGAAACTAGGGCACAGGAAGTTCAAGTGTGGTGCTGTGGTCCATGGAGCTTAAGACATCTGAACCCTGACATTCACCTCAGTGCATCCTCTGAGGTGCTGATAGATGTCACAAGAAACAGAGTTTCCCAGTGTTGACCACAAAAGCCATGAGTTAATTATATTTTTCTTTGCTGGGAGGAATCAGAACTTCTAACATGTGGATCTGTTGTTTGTGTCTCCAAATGAGAGATAAGGTATAGGGTCAACATAGCAGATAATTTTTCCAAAATGCATGTCATCACTTTGTACAGAAGATTATTTTTTTTAAAAAAACATTCACTTCTTCTGCAACTTCCCCCAAGGGAGGAATATATTCTCGTGCCCTACTTTTTGTCAAAAATGTTGAGAGGTGAAAGAGAAGTTCAAAATAAAATACAGCACTGAACAATTAGATCATACTCTTGTATTTAGCATTTCCTTGAGAGGGATTAAACTCTGTCCCCGGGAGTCCGGGTTGTGTCCTGGTTACATTCTGGTAATATTTGATACATAATGAGTGAATAGGGTGTCTAGTAGTGGAGAGACATTATACTAGATGTTAAGTTTTGACTGTGTTCTAAACCCTTTTTGGATGTTTCTTCCAATTTCATGAATTTTTTAAACCTAAAATGATTTGATCAGAAGAACCAGACAAGCAAGAGATCAGAAATCCTCTGAAGCTAATTCTTACAGGCAGGCTTCAGCTAACCTTTTTATACATAGATGATCATCTTCCTGTTTTATTTATAGTTAGTCTTTATAGTGTCAGCTCCACATAAACATCTGAGATCATCCTCCAATTTGCTGCCATCAAGTCCAGTTCAGTCGGTAATTACCAGCTGACTGAAGTGCATTGTCAGCCTTAATGACTAGGTAACCAGGCCGGAAGTGTGGACAGGAAAGAGTTCAAGGAGACTGTTAACCACAGGTGATCAGGAGTCCATGTGCTCTCATCCACAGAGTTCGACTGTCTCACTGTAACATAAATTCCGACAGGTGAACTTGCCCTTGGATTATTTTCATGTCTTTGTAACATCTATTATTTGATAACAGAGACATAACAGCCTTTTAAATTGACCAATAGCAATTTGGTGTTGAAATGTAAAAGCATTTTTTACACTGTCTGACATTTATTTTAATCATAGCCATAACTTACAATACTCTAGAGTAATGAATATGAATAAAGCTTTTGGTAAAGAATGAATTCAAGCAAATATGCAGAATGAGGGAAAAACTCACATCCATATATTTGGTCTGCAAAGGAGTGTGCTATTTCATGTAGAGGAAAAATGCATATACGTTCACTCAGATTTATACAACCCAAAGCTCGACTTCTATTTTGATTTTCCATTGACTTACATATTCCAGGATGAGAGAATTGTACCCAGAATATGAACTCCTTAAAGACAGGGGCCGTATGCTATTCATCGTCTCTCTGTGTGACTCCTCTGGAAAATAATAGGGACTCCATATATGTTTCTTTAATCTGCATGACTCTAAGGCAGCTGAATCTAGCTCTGAATGGTACAGTTACAAAAAATATGTGCTTGGGGAATGATCGGCATTTTTCTTGACACATTTAATACAATTTTTGTTCAGAAAAGTCATATTTGCCTCATTTTCTTGTGATCATTGTAATAATAATCATACTCAAGCCATATGTACTTCCATTTAGAAATAATATGTACAATAATATTCATGTATGGGGAATAAAGAATAGTTTAGAGTTGTTTTGATATTGTTTGTGATACTGTTTATGAGCGGTCTTGAAATTCTTGACTCTAAAAAAAACAAAGAACTCTTTCAAATCCCTCAGCAAGAGAATACTCGATAAACTAGCGGAAATACTCTGCTCCAATCACGGGGGAATCTTCCTCCCAGGAAATAGGAGAGTTGAGCACTTACCTGGAAAACAGGTCATCAGATTTGGCCAATCTCAGTTACCCTACAGTATAATTACAGATTTCAGCTAAATTATTGATCACTTCTCTTCTCTCTAAATTCTTCACATAAAATTGTTCTGTACCCGCCAAGAAAAAAAGAGAAATATTGTCGTTCCGTTCTGCCTGCATTTATCAAGAGACCAAATCGTGGAGATGCAGAATCTGCAGATAACTTTATAGTCTCTGCCTCCTTGGACAAGTTACTTAGTGGCACTGAAGGTCAGAAGAATTCTTGCTCCCCCTAAATTTCAATCTTGCCTTCAGGATCAAGAGGGTTAACGTGTAGTGAGGAAAAATGTGGAAGGAAACTAACACGTATTATAGGCTAACTGTGTAGCAAAGCATGTACCTTTCAAATCTCAGCTTTCTAATCTACCCATAAGTATGTTGATACCTGTCTACCTCCGGGAAGAGAATAGAAGCTTGAACAAGCATTAGGTATTGGAGCTTTAACTCAAGTACTGATATGCCTGATTCTGAAATTTCTTTTTTTTCCTCTCCCTAAATTGCCTCTCCAGGAATGTTGTAAATAAAAATATTGAAAGCAATTCTTTCTTTAGGATTCTACTAGGCACGGTGAAGCATACAATTTCCCATTCTAGTGGTTTCCACAATTTCTTGTGGATATAATTTTCACTGAACAGAGGTTAAAATATAGAGCTCTCAATTTTGCTCAAACTTTGTGTAGGGTCTTCAGTGGTTTAATTTTTGGACAGGTCTTACACCAAAAGAAGCAAAAGTATCACTAGACATGTTACCGGGCTAAAGGAGTCCGTTTGCATGCATCAAAGCCACAAAAGCCTTCCAGGTATTTCTAACGTGTGTCCTGGGCAGAGAACCACTATTCTCCATAGATGTAAAAGCATCTGTCTGCCTCATTACGTCTGTTAATGTAACTAAGCACTGACATTACGTACTGAAATATGCTCATTCGTCCAATAGTGTACTTATTAATGTCTATTTTACAGCAAGCACAGTTGTAGGCATGTAAGACACATGAATAAATAAAAGAAACATGAATCACACAAAAAGAAAGGTATGAGCAGGGGCTTGAAGCAAAGGAAGGAAGGGTTTATTAGTTGAGAAGGTGGCCCACGCCAGGAGACGCCGGTGAACTAATGCTCAGAGACCTGGGTCCAGATGGTTTCCAGGGACTGGCTTACACAGGTGGAGAATCATCGGTCATGGTGACTAAGGGGGTGAGGGTCCTAGTCAGGGCCGTGGTCTCTACTGATTGGTGGTGCTAGGGTACAGGTAGCTGATTGTTGCTTCTGGTCCTGAAACAGCCTTGGTGTGGCTTTGTCTCGTATCACAAGCATGTGGTAGGCGGGGCTGTTCTGAAGCTGAAACAGAACTGAGGCCCAGATGTAATCTCTAGTTTGACTGAAAGCCTCGGTCTCTTGACTGAAGCTTTGTTCCAAAGGTTATTTGACAATCACCAGAACCTCACTGTTTTGAGGGCTTAACGATGAAGGGAGCAGACATGCAAAGGAGAGAGAAGCAGGTGAGTGAGGTTGCTGGAGAAGGCCACTTTGAATCAAAAGGAAAGAAAGAAGAAAAGGTCGTATTAATGAAGTTTCTATGCAGTTGCAGAGAGAACTCCTTGTAATCGTCCTCTGAACAGTAGGGCAGTCTTCCGTGACTTGGGATGATTCTACTTCTCTGTGTGTGTGTGTGTGTGTGTGTGTGCGCGCGTGCACGTGGGGGATGGTAGGGGTGCACTGTGGGTGGTAGATGCTTTAAAGTAGGGAAGTGGCCTCAGATTTTTAGATGCCTTTGACAGTAATTTTGAAGATGCTGGAATCCATTCTGTCTGCGACTTATTCAAATGAAGTGAAATCACAAAGCGTCTTTTGATTCAGACACGTTTCTTTTCACATTTTACAGCCATTCATTCCCCAGCCTTCTAAAGGGCTCAGAAAAATAGAGGGAATAATGAAACAAAACAAAACAAAATTCCACCGTGCCTGACAAAGCTGTTGCAAAGCTAGTTCTCTGTAAACAGCTTGTCCTCCACCTTTTTGCACCAGCTGGTTGTTGCTAATTTCTCCTCCGTGTCTTGGAATAGCTCTTTTCCTTGAAGCTGACGTCTCAGCCTTTGCAGATGACTCCCTGAGTCTGGGATTCCTAAAGAAGGTGTTAGGTCTCTTCAATGTTCTGTGCTCGCCTGTGCCTCTTGTTTAACTCTTAAACAAACTTAGACTTCATGACTAACCTTTTAGTGGGGAAGCCCCCAGAGACTCACATTGCCTGTGAGTTCGGGTGACCTTTGGGGGTGAGACTGATGGTCTGTCAGCATGGATAAATCTTGAATCCCCAGCTTTTATCATGCATCTAGGCGCACAATGAAATTGGCTTTTTGGCAGAACTGTTTGAAGCCTGAGTAGCCTGCCACCTACTACCTTGCTCTGAGCAGGGACATGTTTTCATGGAGAAACTGACTTGGTGACCATTTAGATGCAAATTTTATCAACAACAACAGAGCCCATTTCTCTTGTACTATTGCATTTCATTTTCACAAGGGTCCTGCCAGGTGGATGCTCACAGGTGTTCTTTAAAAACAATGTAAAAGAAGCTCCGAAAGCTTACACAATTGCTACTATCACATGGTTGAGAGGAGTAAAACCTCAATTTAAACCTATATTGTGAAACTCAAGAGCAAAATTTTCTCCCAGATGGATAACAATGTCCACTCCTCTATTGTAATAAATCTGATTAAATCTGATGCGCTTGCTGTTGCTTTGAACCTATTTCCTTGGCTTTCGGACCATGTTTTCTTTTGTTTTCCCTTATCATTGATAGAACTTTAATTTTACACACATATATACATATATATGTCTATATTAATTATATATATTATAATGTACATCTATCTTTGACCTTTACACTTTAATTTCTGTTTTGGTATTATCGACAAACTCCTTCACTTTGAGAAACCTTGTTTAAGAAATGAGGGACTCAGAGCCACGCCTGGCTCGTTGCCCCTATTTACGGTGCCTTTTGTAGACATCAATATCTTTTAATAAGTTCTTTGCATGCATTGCATTCACTCTTTACAACACCTAATAAATTGGCCACTGGCATTATTCCTGTTTTAAAAGGAGCAGGGGAGACCTCAATAATTTGGAAAAGGCGACACAGCTAACAAGGTCACGTTCAGACTGAAAACGGCCCCTTCTCCAATGGCGTCTGGGAAAGAGTTTCATACCTCAATGCAAAGCCAGTGAGAACCACAGATTCTTTGCTAATCAACATCCCACCATGTTAACTCACTGCTCGTCACTCTGTGCCTTTCAGCCGAGTGCTGCACACATTTCCTGGGCACTCAAGTGCTGGAGCATGTGGCACTTCAGGCTTCACGCCTATTAGCGTCTCAGTCCAACCTCAGGGCCCTTTGCTGAGCTGATGAGCAATGCTCTCAAAGTCTTCATTTTCCTCATCTGTGGAGGGAGGCGATAAGGAAGCTCCCCAAAGACGTGCAGTTTATACGTGGTGAAGCTGGAAGGCAAACCCAGTTCTGCCCGATGTCAGAGCATCCGCTCTTTACTGTTATGCTCAGCTATTTATGTCACGTGTCTATTTCCATCTACTTAGGGTCTCCCTCTGCAGGCTTTGGTAACTTAATGCTCTTCTTTAGTTGATACCATCCTTGATTCTATTTTTCTCACTTCTCACCTCACTCTTAAGTTGCTTTGAGAGTCAGATCAGGCATTCACTTCTATAAAATGAACCCTCTCTGATGTTTAGCCCGTGGGCTCCGTACTACTCCCAATAATATAATTTTACTTACTAGTCTTATTTATTGTCCTACCATTCCATCGGACTACGTGATCGGAGAAAAGGGGCTATGTCTCAATTACATTGTTATTTTTACAAACCCAACACAGTGCGTGGAAACTAGAATAAACAGTCATTCAGTACACATCTGTTGAGTGCCTTGTATGTCTGAATCAATCCAGTTCTCACCCAGATGTAGTGACAGATGATCTGGTATTCATGTGAGCAACTAGTGTTGACTCAGAGTAGAAGGCTACTCTATCAAAAGCTTTGTACCGTTTTGACGTGAAATTGATCTGCAAACACCTATCCTGAATCCCAAACTAATCTAAAGGACAGACGTATCCTCTGAATGTTATCTTCCTGAAGTGTCTAGAATCTAGATGACAGACATTCATTTTCTACCGCCATGGTCGTCTCCGTCACACAGCACCTCGTACTGGTGACACACTCTTGTAGCTGCTGAAGTGCATAACGAACGAGACAGTTAAGTCCCCTCCCACGAAGCTTATGTTCTACTATTTGAGATTGGGGAGTAAGAAAATAAACAAGGGGAGGCACAGGGATGCAATATAGAATGACTGGATGATTACTTCAGTTTGGATTGTCTGGAAAATCTTTTCTGAATAGGGGATTTTTAAGCTAAGACCTGAATCAGCCATGATGAGATACGAGGAATTAATGCCAAACCTTCCATAGGGAACACGGGGAACTTGTTAGAGGAACAGAAAGATATGTAGACTGACGAAGGGGGTGATGAGTTAGGGGGAAAGTGGTGAGATGAACTTGGGGTAAGACCAAGGGCAGGTAACAGGCTCTCCAGGATGGAGATAAGGAGTTTAGCTTGTTTTCTAAATGAGACGGGTGAGTATTGAAGGGGCAACACCATGTATTTTGTTGTCATTTGTTTCAAAATGAGCACACAGGCTGTGCTGTGTAGATAGGACATTAAGGAGATAAGAATGGAAGAGGGAAGACCAGGTAGGTGACTCTTAAGTGATCCGCTCAAGAGACGGCATTTCATTGACTGGAGGATACGGGTAGTAACGGAGATGAGAAAACAGACCAGTTCAGGGATATCGCTTAGAAGATGAACAAACACTTCTTTCTCTTTGGATGTAGGACTTCTGAGAAGAGGGGCTCCAGGGGGACCTTCAGGTTTTTGCTTTGGACAGCTGGGTAAATGGTATTGCCACCTAGCAAATGAGGAGCGGGTTGTGGGTAAGAGAGGTCGAGGCATTGAGAGTTCTGGTTAGGTCATATTAACAGTGAGGCTCCTTAGAAACATCCATGTGGGAATGTCCAGCACAATGTGGACTATGTGAGTGTTGGGTCTAGAGAACGATCGTTCATTGAACAGGCACCTTCTGGGTCACTGACTTTGAAGATGAGATGAGATCACCTAAGAAGCGTGTGCACATACATGAGAAGATTAAGAACATTGGCAGAAACTCTAGGCTTTTGCAAAGGAGGGCATGTCAGCAGAGCAGGAGATGTGTAGGAGCCGGGAAAGTGAAATAGTCGGGGCATCAAGAAAGAGAAAGTGTTTCAAGGAGAATAGGACTCTTTGTTTTCATTGCACTTATTATTATTTTAATTAAAATCTCTTTGGGTCAGCGCAGAAGATACTCAGAGGCACTCTTGGAAGAAATCTAACCTTTCCAAAAAAAGAAAAAAATGAATAAAAGGTATTAGCCATATTTCTAAGTCACCCCTCTGGAAATTTCACCATACAACCAAACTATTTTTTACATCTGCACATGAATAAAATAAGAATGAAAGATGAATGTGGTCTACCTCAACTGCTTATTTTTCTTGTAGGTTATGACATACATATTTGAAAACAGTGTCACATTGCTGTAAAATCACTATATACTTTTCTTTGCCAAGGTCAATATGATTGAATTCTTTGTACCTTTAAAATGATACATGATTAATATACTTACTTGTGATTCCCATTACTTTCCAACATTTTCTCATTATCAGTGTTACTGCTATTAGTAATTTTATGGTCATTGTTTTGCATGTGTTTCTCTTGTCCTTAAGATCGGAGACTCCTTAGCAGTTGAATTTGTAATTCTGGAAAGGTAGACAAAGATGGGGCAGAGGGCATCTCTGGGTAAGTTCCACGTGTCATCTTTTTGCCAAGAAGTTGATGTTGAACCAGCCATGGTTAGCAGACCCACAGAAATGTTAGGGATTCTAGCCTCTGTACTAGGCCTCTTTTATAAGATAAAGCAACCCATTAGCACAGCCCTCGCAGCAAGGGTGAAAACTCGGGCCCTGTGGAGGAGCACACATACTCAAAAGCCAATTCAAGCCAGTAATGAGATCTTTACTGTGCAAATAAATATTAGATGGTGTCAGGAGCACAGTGTGACTGATCCTGCGGTGACTCATTTAAGTGGCTGTGCACCATTGGACAGGAGAAAGATGTAACAGGAGATACGAGTTAGGTGTCTTAGTTTTAATATGTTCTTCATTTATGTAAAAAAATAAAACCAACTCCTATGAATTATCCAGGAAATAAAACTTCTGTTTTCTTTCTGGTGCTCAGAATTTGTGATGCGTTAAAGATAGTGAGTTAGTAGGGAGCTATGCCAGACAAGAGAACACATCTCTTTTGTTCCCATTTGGAAGAGAAGACCTGGGAACCGGACATCTCCGGGTTGAATCCTGGTCTCATCACAGCCTCTGTACGCTCTTGCACAAGGCTCTCAAATTCTTTGGAGTCTCAGCTTCTGATCTATGCAATGTGACGACTCACGTTTATGTCCCTGGCAATGGCAGATATTTTGTTAGGGACAGGTATGTATGACATTGTTTTACATCTTTCTTCCAATTGCTAAACCTTTAGCCTTTTCCTGTAACTTTGTATGTGGCAGGAGAGGCAGGTCCATTTGCATAGCCCATCATTTTCCGATTAGGGCAGGGCTTGGTATTTAGCTTTTTGGTATTAAAGCCAATTACAAATGATTTATTAGCTACTAGGAAAGTGCAATATAAATAGTAAACTTGAAGGTTATAGATAAATTATGTTTTTAATTGGAATGCTAATAAATTATAATGTCACATTATGAAATAAGTAGCTGGATACTTCAAACATCAGAGTAAAAGTCACCTGATGAAAATTTACCCAGTGATGGCATAAATTAAATGTAGCTGTCAGAATACTACCTGCAAAGGAGGACAAATAATGCTTCCCCATCTCCAAAGACACTTGATTTGAATTTAGAATAATGTCTACAGATCTATACCTTAATAAATCTGGAAGGCCCAGAAATCATTTTTTTTCTGATTAGCTAACACTAATTTTTTTCCCCAAAACGTTTTTCTTTTCTCCTTGAGTTGGGGAAGCCATATTTTGTTGGCAGACATTCCCTGAATTGACGTTTGTGACTTCACTGTTATTAGAAACAAGTTAAATTGTTATGATAAATGGAAACATTTGTTTAACCCTTCATCTTTCTAGATTCAATATCAACGCAACATCTTGAAGCAAGATTCCAAAGAGCACTTGACAGAGAGTATCACCTCTAGGAATACAGACACTCAGATTCTGAACAACAGTTTAGTCCTCAACCTGCAGGAGATCTTTGTTGATTCTCTCATCTCCCTTGGCTTTCTTGTTTCTAAATGACAGGGGAAATGTTTATATGATACAGCGAGATGTAATAGTGTAACGACTATCATTCACTAAATGCTTACCAAATAGCTGGCACAATGCTAAATATTTTGCATATACCATCTCATTCAGTCCTCACAAACAACCCCAGGAGATCTGAGCTGGCCGTAGCCTGTTGCCAGGTGGGCAAATGGCTCCAGGTCCCACAGTGGTGCATAGGTATCGAGACCAACACACAGCCAACCTGCTGCGTGCTTCCCCTCCCTTCAGGAGTAGTGCCTTCAGCATGAAAACACCTTGGGGATGAAAAGCCCTTGGAGGTGATGCTCTTTGGACACTTGAGTGATGTTGCTCACCTGTGATTGTCAAAAAGAGATTACCAGGCAAATGTGTTTCATGGTTTTATTCCTGGTTTAATGATGAATTGGTCATTACTCTACATTTTGATATTACTCCTCATATGTATTGTTTACTAACACCGACATTGAGGAGGTTTCTTTGCAATTCTTAGAGACATGGCCAAGGCACGGGGCCTCTGCTTCTGTGAAAACGGCAAAGCAAAACAGCGGGGATCCATATCTCAACAGAAGTGGGGGTGGGGGGGGGAGGAGGACACCTCATTAATATCTCACTGCAAGGAGTACATACTTCCAATTTTATGGTATTCTTTTCCATGAATGAACTAACTACTTCCATTCTGAAATGATTGGTACGAACACGGAAATCATGTATATTGTACAATAAGTGCCATTTGGGATAACTGAGCAATTAATTCATTCCTCATCAACTTGTCTACAGCTACTGACGTGTTACATAGATCTGAGCTTCATTAGGCATCTGTGAGACACACACTCAACGGAATCCTCTCACATGTGTTTGGGGAACTTACAAAAAGCTGCATTACTTTATCTCGATGACGCGATGTGAGGTGTTGCAGCTTTCCAGGGCACCCACGAAATACGGAATTGTACCCTTTGTCACTTTTCAACCGCTTTAATTCTATTACGTTTACTGGTATTTAGTACTTACAGGGTCTCCTCTCCTTTCAAATGGAAATGTTAACTGCTGTAATTAATCCTCCCAGCATTTCTCCATCCTACAAATAGAAATAGAAATAAAGCAATTAGGGACAAGTGTGCCCTTGATCAAAGGAAACACAATTAGGTGTGTTCGGCCTCTGACTCGGGACTCCTGGTCTGAGTGAGTGTCTGTAGGAGGTTTTTCTTTAGGGAAGGAAGCAGTTCACCTCATAGAAATTGCAGCTTATCCCTGATGCGTGACTAGGTGGGAAAAGTTATCTTGTCCCTCTATGAGTCTTGTGGATAAAGCGCTACCTTTACAGAGGGTTGACAGTTAATGACAGTGTAGACTCCTCTCCTCACTGAAATGCTGTGATTTTTTTTTATTCTTGAAAATTTTGACTATAAAGTGTCTGCTGTTGGCTGTCTTCTCTGGCTGATATGGCTTTTCCACGGTCTGAGGAAAGGTGTGTGTAGTGAGGGGTGAGAGGCAGGGGCGGAGTGGGATCAGATGCGGAAGCAGTGGGTGGTGAACAGAAAGATTGCTTTTTTGGTGGCTGATGTCCCACTTTATGACCCATCATCTCTCAGTTGAACTGCATCTCAAATTGGTCAGTTTGCTTCTTTCTAAACCTTGAACCTGAGCATGTCCTACTGTCCTTCCATGGTTTCCTTTCGTCCTCAGGAACAAATACAAGCTCTTTTCCACAGCACAAAATATGCCACAATCAATAACTTCTTCTTGTTCCCCAAGTCTTGGAGGTCTATACGCCCAGGACCATATCTTCAAGCTCACATGTGTAAACATGCCAGCTAAAATTTCACATTTCACGGAGGCAATAGTTGTACTCGGAAAAATCATGCTTTATAGAGAAGAAGCATAACAATGGTTTTATTTTCAGCAACCACTACAATCACCCAACAGGCTTTAAAAGGACTAATTCCTGGGTGCCACCCCACTCTGCGCATTCTGAATGTGGAGAAGTGGCCCCTGGACGTTGGTATGGTACAAAATTTCCCAGAGAAGGTGGTCTCAGTTTGCACCCAAATTTTAAAGCCACTTTACAATAATGCAACATTGTAATAAAATATAATATTTGTAGTTAGGGGCAAGGGCTAGAGGATTAAACAACCCTGGAGTTCTTAATGTGTTCCTAAATGAATTTTTTTAATGTTTTAAAATAAATTTTATTTATTTTATTTTCAGAGAGAGGAGAAAGGAAGGAGAAAGAGAAGATGAGAAACATCACTGTGTGGTTGCCTCTTGCATGTTCCCTACTGGGGACCTGGCCTGCAACCCAGACATGTGCTCTGACTAGGAATTGAACCTGTGACCCTTTGCTTTGGAGGTCTGCGCTCAATCCACTGAGCCACACCAGCCAGGGCTAAATAGATTTTTAATCCAATATTTATTTAGGGACAGAGCAGAACTTTGGAAATGGTCAGCAAAGTAGGACCCCTGGTGGCAGGCCTCAGGTCTGTCTCTGAGCAGTTAAGCTCTGGACTTCCCTCTAGCCCACCTCGTTTAGCTGGCCAATCGCCTTGAAATTAACATGCCCTATCTACCTTCAATACCAGCCACAGCGACAATCCATTCATACTTGAACTTGCCTGTTTGTGAGACAGTCACCCTTCCCACTCTAAATGGCTTCTCAAATTATTCTCGCCAGCCACGCAGTCCTCTCCCTGATAGACTTGTGAGAAATCTAGTGTTTTCCATCTTGTTAAAAAAGTCAGTGATGTTTTGGTAAAACAAATATACCAGCCGTAGGTGTGAGAAGGAAATAAGGCAATGGTATACAGCATAGTGTTTGACAGCGTAAAATGTTCAATACATGTTGGCAGTTATTATTTTCATTTTCAGCGCTAAATCACGTTTTACCTGAATGTCTCATAACTCCATGATTCTCTCTTTACTTACAATTTCTGAAGTGCCATTTGCTTCTCTTACCCGGGAAACATACAAAGTAAGAGCTGACATATTTCATGTACTTACAATGTAATGGGAGTGGCCTTAAGTCCTTTGTGTATATTTTGCATCTTAATAATTATTATTTATTTTAATCATCATCTGAAGATATATCCATTAACTCCAGAGAAAGAGAGAGAGAAATAGTGATATGAGAGAGAAAAACAGATCAGTTGCCTCCCATACACCCCCTCAACATGGGATCCAACCTACACCCTTGGCATGTGCCCTGACTGGGAATCAAACCCGTGACATTTCTGTTTATGGGATGATGCTTCAGCCAACTAAGCCATGCCAGCCAGGGCATATTTAGCTCCTTTAAATCTTATACCTATGATGTAAGTTTTAATATTACCTGCATTTTAGAGATAAAGGCACCGAATCACTCAGAGGATGTACCTTTTGTAGGATGCAGCTGCTATGTGGTGGGTCTAGGATTTGAACTCAGAAACTCTGATTCCAGAGCTTGTGCTGAGAACTGTCAAAACTGATGGTGTCATCCTCCTGAGGTCTTATTACTGTGTGAAGCCTCACCATAGACACATTCCTCCTCAAAAGAAGAGGTATTTTCTTCACTGTCTTCTACACAGAGATAAAGATGTATCTATGCTGCTGTATGACAGAGGCCCCCCAAGAAGCCCAGAATTGTATTCTGGGGGGCAGGCCCCTTGTAGTACAGACTTCCCCCACCAGGTGGGTTCTAGGAACCCATCTGTATCTGTGTTCCAGCTGGCGTTGTTGGGAGGGGCTGCGTTCAGCTTCAGTGAATTTTTTTTGAAGAGCTTTTCAATGCGTTTGCCCATTTCATGATGGGTGATTTACGAGTGCACCTGCCCACCCTCACTGAGTGTTCAGCAGTTTTTGACCAAAAACAGCCTGACCCCTGTGCCCCACCCTCCCTACTCACCTGATCTTGCCCTAAGCAACTTTTTTTTGGTTTCCCTGATGAAAAAAGTCCTCAAAGAAAAATGTTTTGCTGATGTGGAAGAGGTGAAACAAAAAACTGCAGAAGCACTAAAAGGCCTCAAAGTTGATGAGTTCAAAACCTGTTTCGAACAGTGGAAAAAAATACCTTGATAGGTGTATTGCATCAAATGAGGAGCACTTTGAAGGTGACTGGAGTTTAAACATGTAAGAATAGATACACAGTTTTGTATCATTAAATTCCGTTTCTTTTTCCACTTGGGTCCCTCCTCGTACTTATGCGTTCATCTCTCAGAGAGCACATGGTCCACTGGAGGAGTACAGATGTGTCTTATTTACTTCTGTGTCTTCGGTCCACAGTGAAGAGTCTGACATACACTAGGTGCTGGGTGGATGTTAGCAGTAGAACCAAAGAGAAAAATGAATAGTTGAACTCATAGGAACTAGCTATAGGAAGGAAATTCCATCAATGTCTAAGAAATGGGAGTTGTATTTTTTTTCCTGTCCCATCAAAGGTACCCAGGTATGAGTTCACAGTCAGGCTGAGGATGAAGGAAATTTCAGTGTGTGTTTCCATTCTCGATGCCACACTGCTAAAGTCTAGGAACAGCTCTAGAAATACAGGGTAGAGCAACAGTACATTTACAATTGTGAGTGCACAAATCACAAGAGTTTACTCTTGCATTGTTATTCATCAGTAATTTTCATACTAACAGCTGCAAACCTACTTTTGCCCCACCCTGTGTGTTTTTCAGTGACATGCCACTGTCATACATCACTACTAAAGTTTTCCTCTCAGAACTTGTCCACGTAAATCTGTATTTGGGTCTAATGGAAATTTAATGAAAATGTGTAGGTTAATTCGTTTCACGAGAAATACTATGATGGCTGTATTTTTCTAGTTCAGCACCATACACAAGCATCTTAAAGCTCGCCCAGGCATCCCAAATAGGATCACTACATCCTACTTTTATATTCATCAGCTTGTCTGAGGCATACAGCCTGCATCTGATCTGCTTTTGACTCTTCCACGGTTAGCCTGAAAAATGTTGGAGCATTCTCATCAATAATATCATCTAATGCCCCATCCATACATAATCATCTCCTTCCCTCTAGAGGCGGCCTTCCCTGTGGCCACAGGCTTTATGCAAAAGATGGCAGGATAGTTCATATTAATGTTAACAAATTCAAAATATTTCCAGCAGGCTATGCTCTTAGCACAGTTTGCTCTCTGGACTGCCGACTTTGGGCTTGGCGCGGGATCTCACTTTGGGGCTAGGTCCTGACGTTGCAATTATTGCACTGGGGACTGAAGCTCACATTTTTATCCTTGCAAAGCTTCAGGTGACAATCAGACTTAAATTCTCAGGTTTTAGTGCTTATGATCATCTGGTAATTCTGCAGGCATGTCTGGAATACCGATAAGATGCTAAGGCTTGTGTTCAGTTCTAGGGATACAAGGATGAGTGGGATATGGTCCGGATTTGAGGTTCATCTAGGGGAGGGAAAGGAACATGGTACTCGGAATTAAATAATCATAACTGCAGCACTCATTCATCAGTTGCTGTATACCAGACATTTACCTCTCCGAGTTCTATTATTTGACTTTATACAGGGTCTGGCAGAAGTAACACCTGCGTGAGTGTGGTTGGTAGGATGATAATATAGGTGTACTAATTTATAGTTTTAATTTGAATATTTCACCTAAAATGCCATATGGTGGAGTATGATATTGTTATGTTACAGAATAACATGCTTATGATTGTGTGACAAACCGGGGCTTCATTGGTGCCGGACCCTGTATTTTCCCATCTGAAAAGCTGATAGAAAAAGGAAATTGGTTAAGGTTACGTGAGTAACATATGCACCAAATCACACATCGGTGATCTACAACCCGTATTCGTAAATGAATGGATATAAAAGAGCGCAGTGTCCTTCCTCAGTCCTAACCTTATGCTTTCCTTTATCGCTATCCCTCAATTTATGCTAAGTATTAACAGTATAAAGTCACGACTTCCTCAATGGACCAGAGAATCCCTCACCGCAATAAGCAGTGAGCAAAGACTTGAAGGATAGATGGGAGTTTGTTTAGATTTCCACCTGCCTCTCATATTTCCTGTCTACACTTCCTTTCTGAAACCCGTGGCTCCCCACCTCCACTGCACAGGCCAGGGGGCTGGGGGAGGGGGAGTAGCTGAGTTATTTATTCAGCAGGCAGGACCTTCGTGAGATAAGAGTTTTGGGACAGGCAGTTTGGCTTAGGCATGATATGGACACCACTCAGTGCTTCTGGGAGGTGTTGACGGAGGCAACGTACTCATTTTGTCTCCATCTTCTTAGTTCGTGCTGTATGCCGGCACCATCCCAACCCCGAGGTTCTGCCATTGACCCAGCCTGAGGACAGTAGAGGGTTCTGCCCCGACAGAACCCACAGTATCTCTACAGTCACAGTGCGGATGGGTTCGCTGCCCTCTCCATTCAGAGAAAAATAAACCCATATGTTTTAAAACAGTTCTCTCTGTGCCACTTAAAATCTCCCTTTGGGAAATGCAGAACTAATGGAAAATAGACTCAACCATCTGAGAACTTAGAGTAGCAGATTTCCTGGAACATCGTCTCTTTTGCCAACGTAAAACAGCAAAACACAGATCCAGGCAGAGAATGTTAAGTAATATGCCCACTAATACTTCATGCCGGTAAATATTTCTTAAATTTCCCCACGCCTCTTTATTTTGCAATCGCCACCACGAAGCCACATTTCTTTCCTTGTTTGCCTGGTTTATGTCATTGTGTACTTTTTAAAATGTGTTCATTTAATTTTTAAAAATGTCTTTCCTGAGCTCAAAATCACACCCTTTCAATCAGTTTTCCACATTGTAGTTGGAGTGATATTTTAAAAATGCATATCTGGACAGGTTATTCTTCTGCTCTAAATCCTTCATTCATTTCTTCAAACCCCTCTGGGGAAAAGTCCAGCATCCTTCATATTATCTGTGAGATGCCCACAAGCCTGCAAATACCACCACCTACAAATTCAGCCTCTCCTCTGACTCTCTCCTCATTATCCTGTGTTCCTCCAATACCTTAGACTGTTTCTGGTTTCTTAAAATTCTTCATCTAATGTTGGTCCCTTTAGCTCGGTACACAGAGGGGTTGGTTACAGAGAGAAAGAGCTTTAGGCCTGGATTCAAATTGGGCTGTGCAGTTTGTCTTTGTCTAGATGGCTGGACATTTCCAATAGAAATGAGGAGGGCTCTTTCTCTGGTGACTGTGAGTAAGAAAGAGGAAAACAACCTCCTTGGTAAATATAACTTTCTTGCCATTGCCCCTCATTTTTACTTCCAAAGAACGGATTCCTGCCTTGCCATTCCAAGTACGACCCATGGGC
The DNA here is from genome assembly GCF_022682495.2 of Desmodus rotundus. Lineage (NCBI taxonomy): Eukaryota > Metazoa > Chordata > Mammalia > Chiroptera > Phyllostomidae > Desmodus > Desmodus rotundus. Next base: position 10,867,548 of record NC_071398.1, on the reverse strand, counting down.
TCCGTGGCTCCCAGCACCATGCCACCTGAGAGCTTTTTAGACTCTCAGGTCCCGTCATATACCTGCTGAATCAAAATTGCATTTTAATGAGGTTCCCCAGGTAGTATGGGTACACACTGGGATCTTTTTTTTCCTCCTAGAGTTGGTCATATTTTTTAAACTCCTGTGTTTTCTGTTGTGGAGTTTAAATCAAGCCATCAGGTCAGATAGAATGTGTGTCCCCTAGGGCAGGGGACATCTATGACTTACTCATTATGGCAACCCAGGGTTTAGAACATTACACCGAATGACAGTCTAAAAAAAAAGAGTGACAGGGCCCAGATATAAGTCAGCACACAATTGCCACCACGCCGAAGCCACGGTTATATCCTAATCCTTCTAGCTCTGGGTCGTTACACAGACTGGTATAATATTCAAGACTCTGTATATGTCAAAACTCAAATAATTCCAGACTAATTTCCCACAGGGCAAATGCATACTTCTGTGTGGAGAATATTTGGGGAAACACAAAATCACCCCAAATATATTTTGGAGGATATAAATCCAAAAGCTTTGAATCGCGTTTTTGTTTGAATAATGATTTATTATTTTTGTGTGTGTGTGTGTTTAACATTGTCTCTAATAGGTCCCAGAGAGCTCTCTTCTAAATTAATAATATGATATGTCATGGAGATTTTCATACTTTCTCATTATATTTTATAACCTCTCATTTCTAATCCTATTATTGATTAGATGTGTGTGTGTGTGTATGTGTGTTCAGCACAAAACCCAGGACCACACATTTCATACAATTGCTTTTTAAAAGAATCTTATAAATGTAGGTTATATTTTTATGCTATTTTTGTTTAACATTTACCGCTGTTGCAGTCAGCAAAATCCCTCACGAACTTTCTGATGGACCTAAATGACATTGTGGTTCACTGTTCCTGACAGTGGACGTGGGTGTGTCTAGTATCCAGAAAAAGTAGCACAGCTGTGAGGCAAGGGTCCAGTATAGCCATGCGTCACTGCGATAGCGTTCTGTGAAGCCAGGTGGCTCCTCATTGGCCCTGACAGAGTAGCTCAGTAGAGCATCGTCCCAGTGTGCCAAGTTGCAGTCATGATCCCTGATGAGGGCACATACAAGAATCAACCAATGAGTATATAAGTAAGTGATTCAGTACAGCGACAATTTGATGTCTTTCTCTCTCTCTCTCTCTACCTTTTTGTCTCTAAAATCAATAAATAAAAATTAAAAGAAAAAAGTTCTCATTTCAACTTTTTTCATTTTAAATGAGACATTATTGATCTATTATCTATAGCTCACCATTTCAAATTGGTGTAATCAAATGCACAGGAAAAAAATACATGCTTCAATAAATAATGTCTTGGCTGTGCTGTGACTACTCAGGCCATGTGATGAGGAATAACATCAGGAATTTCACTGAGGGTGACATTTAGGGCTTTTTGTTTTGTGTTCTTGCCTTTAAATACCTAGAGACCACTTTTCTTAACTAGAAAAAGTTGTAGCTGGAAAACTCCTAAATGTCCGTGGAGAAAGGAATGATAGAGTATAAACTCTTGCTTTAGTTGCTATTTTACCAGGATCAAGAAAGGGTTTATGGTTTATTTTTATGGAATAAAAGGTTCACTCAGTTCTCAATACACATTCTAAGCCCAAAGCAAGTGTCTCCTATGGTCTGTGAGTGATGAATCCAGATTTCCGAAGGTCAAGGCAAGGTTGCAAACTTACATTCCTTTTGCCGTAAAGAAATAAGCTCATTTCAAACACGTTTCAAGGGTGCATTGGCAAATAGGCAATCTAATTGTTGTCTAAGCAAAAGCCAGTGATTTAATGTGCCGATCACAAGGAATTTTAGTCCTGTTATCCAACTGACAGTGTGTTTAGCAACAGTTGGTTAACTTTTATCTAAAAATAATATGCATTTGACTGTAATCCAATTGTATTTCTCATTTAAAAATACATATGTATATATGTGCAAGCATGTGTATTTTCCCCTCTAATCTCAGCTAATTTAAACAGCACTCTCCTGGGCAATTATTCCACAATAATACAATTTTTACTTTTACTATTCATACTTCTTTTTTTTTTAATTTTAAGTCTTTCTCTTTGCTCTTGGTTCTGCATAATAGAAATTTAACTAAGCAGTAGCTTTTAAGCAGTCATTTGTAATTACCACTGTGATTGCAAAATGATTAATTATCACCCTTCTGTTTGAATACCACCCCTTGCATACAGTAGTCCTCCTTTTTCCACGGTTTTCTTTTCCTTGGTTTCAGTTACCTGTGGTCAAGTGTGGTCCAAGAATATTAAGTGGAAAATTCTGGAAATCCACACACAGTTCTATGTAGTGTGATGAAGTCTTGCACGGTTCAGCTCCATTTCTCCCGGGATGGAAATCTTCCCTTTTTCCAGGCTGTCCACGCTGTCTGGGTGTGCTACCGGGCATGCGTGCGTCAGTCAGCATCCTAGTGGTCAGCAGACTGTTGCAGTATCGTGGTGCTTTTGTTCGAGGGAGCCTTTTTAATAAAGGCCCCAGTGTGCGAGGGCCGTGCTGCTGGTGACTGGGATATGCCAAGAGAAGCTGTAAAGCGCTTCTTCTACATGAAAGGTTAAAGTTCTTGACTTAATAAGGAAAGAAAAAAAATATCTATGGTAAGAATGAATCTCATCTCTGTGAAAATGCCTGATTTATAAGTTAAACTTTATCATAGGCATGCATGTATAAGCAAAGGCATAGTACATACAGGGTTTGGTACTATTCATGGTTTCAGGCCTCCACTGGGGGTCTTAGAACATAGCCCCTGCAGAAAAGAGGGTGCTCTTGTATGTTTTCTATGTGACAGATTCACAGAAGAGTTTTGCAGATATGAAACTCACCTATGATTATACTTACTGCATTTTGGCTGGGGGCTTCATCATGTCATTAAGATAAGTTTTGTATGTATTAATCTATTGGTTTAATCATTGATTCCCTTCTCATTAAAATATAAGGCATGCCTTTGTCTAGATATTTCCATTAGTGCACTTATTGGAGATCCTGCTGGCAAGTTCAGCACAGTAGATTTCCAGTAGATTTCTTCCCAAGAGTCTGGGATTCACACAGATGAACGGCCATGTCCAGGTGAAAGAGTTGAGATGAGAGTACCTGTCTCAGAAAATTATTGTTGTAGCGCACGGTTAAGGGCAAAAGTTCGGCCATCAGGATGGCTGGGTTGGCGTCAAGGCCACTGGATGGGTCGCCACAGCCCCCCTGTACACATTAGGGAACCAAGGCTAAGATCTTGTACGAGTTCATGTGTAGAAAGTATATAGCAAAGTACCTGACAACGGGTAGAATTTGTTTTTTTTAAGTAAACTGTAAACTCTATTAAAGAACTATCTAGTATTTGTAGTTCAACAAGTTTCTTCTGCTTCTTCATAGATGTCCCTTACTAAATGTATTGGGTGCCATCCTAGTACCAAATATGGTGGCCTCAGAGAATTTAGACAGAGAAAGGACATTTTGACCACATGGCTTATACAACAGCACCTGTACCTTGAACACCTTCAAAAATGTCCTCACATCACTCACTTTCATAGGATGTCTAAAATATAGTGCTACTTCCACCTGCTCGTTTAACAGGATGCTAACCTCTCCTATTGGTGGTTTTTAGGTTCATTAATATATAGACCACTGTTGGAACCGGAGAGTGAGGCCACACTCAGTGGCTGGGTGTGCGGCCCTCGTCTCCAGGAGAGTTGGAGGAGAGCTAGCAGGATGGAACAGAGGGGAGGTCGAATGCAGACACACAATAGATGCAATTACCCAGGCCAGCCGAGGGTCTTTGGGAGCACAGGCTGTCTTATCACTTTTAGAGCTGAGCAGGTTCCTTGATGAAAGAGGTAGAACTTTAAATAGAACATCTGTAGTGTGCAATTAGCATATACATATGGTGGGCATGCATTTGAATATCTCAAAAGAAGGTTCCCATATTGTCAGCAGCATGTTAAAGCTGGACACAGATGAAAATACATATTTAAAAAAAATAAAATGGAAACAATGACAGGACTACATAAATAAGTAATAGTCTGGGACAAAGTTATGAAGATGGAAAACAAACAGGAGCAGGACGGTACGTGTCTGCCAGAGGGAAAGGGGTTGGGAGACGTAGGCGAGGGTAGAGGGGGGAAGGAGATTTGACTTTGAGCAGTGAACACCCCATACCATGTACAGATAAGGTATTATGGGATTGTGCACCCAAAACCTATATAATTTTATTGATGAATGTCACCCCAATACATTCAATAAAAACTTTAAAAAGAAAACAAATAGGAGGCAAACAGCATCATTAATTTAGCTCATACACCAAGTCATGCAGTAGAATTGCTATACTTCTGTTGTTATTCTATTTGTTGAATAGAGTTTCCATAAATCTGAATACCATCAGTTTGCCCCTCGGCTTGTCCGTATCCATTGTGAAGTCTGAAAGCTGATTAGCAGTACACATCCGAGTACCCGTAGGGTAAACTCACCTATCTTGAGAAACTTGGTCGCTGCCGCAGCGTGGGGAGTAGTTATTGTCACCGAAGCACCTTCTCCCTGCAGTACACCAGGCAGCCTCACGGGCAGCCTCCTTGACTTGGCCGTAGAACATCCCAGTGAAGTGTTTCAGAGGGCTTTTAATTCCTGGCATCCCTTAATGTAGGTCACAAAAGTACAACGATTGCATGTAAAGTGCAACTCGGTGGAACTAACTCTCCCAACTCTGCGGAAGGCAAGGACTCGAGGTACAAATGACATTGCCCGTGGAGCTCAGGGATTATACTTGAGTCCTAGTATGCAGAGCAGTGATTGTCAAATATTTTTAAGTAGCCTACCCCTCTTGTCCAATGGTGTCTTACGTAAAAACAATTAAAGCTGATAAATTTGAAGCTTCAGCATTGTGCCGCAGGCCATGTAGGTCTGTAGGGCCCCTTGTGCTCCGTCTCCGGAGGCATTTCCCGAGGCGTTGTCACAAACCCTGCCCCTGGCATAGACAGAGCTGTGCCACGTATTTATGTACAGATCATGCCGATGACTTCACATGTGCAGGTGTGTTTAATACAAACGAAGTACAGGTAGAAATAAAATGATGTGCGTCAAATCGAGACCTACACCTACCGACACCTACACACCTGCAATTGTCAGTTAAGAGACATGCTTCTGCCTAATATGCATCTCACACTGGCTCTTGTTTCTATGGGGAGTAGTAACTGGAGCTAAGAGGAATAAAGTTATTTGCCTAAAGTCACACGATGTCTAAATCACACAGTCGATGTTGGGATTGAGAACTAAGTGACTGTGAAATCCATATTCTTTCTGCTACATCATGAACGACTTGGTAAGTCTGAAGAGTGAAGCTCTCAGACCACAGGGGATAGCTCATGCAATGCCTCCTGATGTGTCTGTTGTTTTTCTCTCTTTATCCTTGAAATTGTCCTGGAAGGTATTCATGGCGGAGTTCAATGAGAGGTAGCTAGCCATTTGAAATAAAAAGTGCATAATATCTTAAATGAGGCCTTTTGTACCCATCTTTTCCTCCCAAATGACACCATTAACTCGGCACACCCTAGATGCCCATCCTCAGCATCGCCATTACTGTTAATGAGGCTTCCATAGGCTCACAAAGGAAATAATGGAACCTACTGAATCAAAGTTATGAATCCTTTAATAGTTCTTCCCTCTGACTGAGCACATTGCCTCCTGGTGATTGCTGTTGCATAGCCAACAATTGTTTAAAGGCTGGGTCATTCGTGGGCCTGTGCTCCATCTGTCAGGTGTCACAGAAACCTAAGGACATTAAAAAAGTCCTTCTACCACCTAACGGTTTTCATCTGTTTGGTGAATTCAAGAGTTGACCCTTTCGAAGAGATAAGTAACAAGGACAGAGGTCAGGGTGTTAGTTTGGAAGGTGTTACAAAGACAGGAAACAAAGCTGTCTATAAATAAATCAGAGACTTTGGAAAAGAATGTGAGTCAGTAGAAACAGTCTGCTGTCAGGCATACTTGGGTTCAAATATCTGCTCTCCTGGTTGTTAGCTTGTGATTTATCTAATCTACCAAAAGATCAGTTCTCAACCAGTATTCATTCCGATTCCTTTTTCCCATACTTAGAGCCCAGATTTTTTTCCAACTTAAGAGTCTCCAACAAAGTCAGGAGAAAAATGTAGGATAATTATTTATTTGAATTGGAGGAAAAGAATGACTGAATGATTGTAAAGAAATGCACGCACACCCACACACACCCACACAGAGGCACGCAGCTCTGGAGTCCAAGACCAAAAGTGCATGTTTCTGCTTTTTATTAATTTGTGTGTCTTGGAACAGGCTACTTAACTTCTGTGCGTCCCAGATTTCTTCACTATAAAATGAGAATAATAAAAATGGCCTTGGAGGGTGAGGAGGAAGGAATGCATTTAATTAATTAGAGCAGCACATAGCACAAGGTTGTTCTATACATTTCTTGCTTCCTTTCTCCTCCACATCTTCTTTTCCTTTCGACTTACTCTGCTAACTCCTGACCTATTCTGGTAAGAATCATCAGTGAAATAACAATGTTAGAGGTGTTTCTTTTACTTCGTTTCCCCCTGTCCTTAACTAAAATAAATACTTCAGAGGTCAAATCATTTATTGGGGAAACACTTCCCTCTGTTGAGTCTTGTTTTTAACATTTCATGACATACATTTCCTCTAAGAAGCAGGAGGTTGTGTTTGGCAGATGAATGACCCTCGTTTAAACTCCCCCTGAAGTTCATGTTCCATGGTGCTTGGAAACAAGTGTGAAGTGATTCCTCTGTATTTATACGTGATGCATTAGCTATTTCCCAACACGCGCAAATGGAGACAAATAAAAATGAACAAAAGCAATGTAACGTCACATTATTCTCTTTCTCTAAAGCCATCCTGAAGCACAATCTCTAACAAGTAGAAATGACTATTCTCCTCCAGATGATCCTTGGTTTCGGTAATAAGTGTCCTTGTGCTTTGGAGCTATTCAATATGGTCCACGATAATACCTCAATAATCCAGTATGCTGTTGACTGGGTTAGGGAGAACCAGTGAATACCCTGATTTCCAGGAGCTACTTGAGGTTCCCTTAAAACAGCAACAAAAGCAATTCTTCTTGCCTTGTTATTTAATCAGCCTGGTCATGTCTGATTGGCATTTGACAATGTTGCCGCCCCACGGTCTCACCTGTCTTAATTGGACACTAGCACTTTTCCACGAGAGTAAACGTGGCTCCTTGGCCTGCCTCTGCAATTTCTCTAGCACATACATTGTAATTATGTGTGTACCTCAATGTGTGAGACTATAAACATATGCTACATATTTCAATAAGAGTGCTGTCAACACTTTATTTTAGAAGCGTATTTATTAGGACTGAATAATCATGAGGATGCTAACGCAGAGCAGCATCCTGTGCCTGGCTGATATTTCCATCACCCAGCACAGCTCAGTCTCATTCTCAAAAGACGGAATTTTCCGGGAAGGAACAATTAGCAACCTCACGGACATTGTCTCGTAAGAGTGTCTGACAAATCATCCTCGACGAGACAGCGAACAGCTCTTTATTTTCAGTTGTGCCTTGGCCCAAACAGGCAAAGACGTTAGAAATAGAAGGTTGGATTTTAGTGAGAGCTGTAGCAACTAAAATGACTACATGCCTGGGTGAGAATATTTTTTAAGTGTTTATATCTTTTTAAAAAGTGTTCATAGCTCTTTTTAAAGAAAAATGAAGAGGCTAATATTCATTTCTCCTGCTGACATTGCTCCACCCATTACCAAGATCCTGTAGAGTGAGGAGCGCAATTTTGACCCGGATTCTCTTTGGCTTTCACACGCACACACAAAGCTGATGCTGGGACTAATTATGTTCAGCAACTTTCAGTAGTGAGGGTGAAAGTTAGGGGTGGGGAAGGGACTTGTTACCAAATAGCCCTGGAGCCTTGCATCTGAGCGAGCAGGTATCTGACTTGATATTTAAGTCTGTAAGAACAATCTTCCTTTTGGGTACGAATTGGCTATGTCCTCTAACAAGAGCATCAGATGAGAACCTTTGTGCTGGGCACAGAGTCGAAGCCCTATAAATAGTTGCTGTGTTGCAAAATAGACTATGTAGATAAATATGAATGCCTATATTTCTACATAAATTAAGGGCTCTAGTATTATAGCAACGAATGCCTGAAAGGCCCTATAAAATGTCCAGAGCCTAAAATGGATTATTTCCTAACAGAAACAATCTGAACCATGTATTAAAAATGGCACTTGCCGTTATCAAATAAAACAGTTCCGTGGAGAATAATTTAGAATTGTATTTTTTAAAAAGATTGTATTTATTTATTTTTAGAGAGAAGGGAAGGGAAGGAGAAAGACAGGGAGAGAAACATCATTGTGTGGTTGCCTCTGGTGTGTCCTGGGGACCTGGCCCACGACCCAGGCAGGTGCCCTGACTGGGAATCGAACCCATGACTCTTTGGTTTGCAGGCCCGTGCTCAATCTAGTGAGCTACACCAGCCAAGGCTAATTTAGAATTTTGAAAAAATCACAGAAATAAGTGGGGTTTTTTTGATCTCTAGGTCAGTGGTTCTCAGAGTCTGGTGGCTGCACCAAAATTTGAGCAGCACTTGCGAACTTTCTAGAAATGCAATTGTTTGGACCCCACCCCCAAATTGATAACTAGGGTCCAGAAATCTATGCTTTTGCCCATGATTCTGACAGTCATTAAGTACTAATAGGTATGCTCCAAGCATGCCTGTGAATCTCTGTTCTTACCTATTTCCTCCAGCCATCTAGATAGATTGTCAAGGCTTCATGCTAACCTGAGATAATATTTACCTGTGATTGGAGGTGAGTACCCAGCATCTCAGAAGAATTGCTTTCATGTGCAAATTATTAAGTTTGCTTCAAAGAAGGACATTTTGGGCAGAGAACTCGAATATGCCAGCTTTGTGCTTGTATTTGACATATAGCATTTCATTTAATATTTACAAAGTTTCAGAGAAAAGGGAGTTCATTTTCCCATTTGTAAAAAAAAATGCCTCATATTGAAATCAGATGAGTTTGTCTTTACCCGGGTTATACATAGAACCTTCCCAACCTAGGTTTTATGATGCTAACCCTATACTTTTTTTCCAGGCCAGCAAACAATGTTTACAATATTAAATTACATTAGTTTTAAAATTAAACTTTATTAAAGTATAATTGTATTTAATTTAGGGAAGTGGATCTCAAAATTTTTGGTCACAGGATACCTTTATAGTCTTAAAACTCATGAAGAGGCACAAATTTCTAGTCATAAAATAAATCAGTCACAGGATACAGTATACAGCCCAGGAAATATAGCCAACACACTGTGAATCCAGTAGAAAAGAAAAATGACTTTGACCTCCCGGATACTCTGGAAGGGGCTCAGATTCCTGGAGGTCTGTGGACCTGGCCTTTCAGACCTGCTGCTCCAAATCTTTCTGTTTCTCCCAGGGCTGCCCTCTACAGTCCTGAGGAACATGGTTCTTGCAGGCATAGGGCGGATCTACGGCTTTGCTTGGAAGCTTTGCTTCTTGCCAGAATTTTTCTCGTACCTGACAGCAAAGACTGGCCTAAAGTTTAACTGTAGATGATTTAACGTTAACCACCACGACCACAGCAGCATCTCATCTAGCTCCCCAATACCCCCTCCATTGCTCCCTGTCAAGTTCCACACACCCAGACGCACACATGCACACCAGTAAATAATTGACAAGGCTGAGCTGCATCAAACTTTTATCTCAATATATGGTCACTTTCAAAAGACCCTCAATCTCACATCCAAAGATAACTGAAAAGCAATTTACTTCCTTTAATGTAATCACCCCATAATATGACAAAGGGAAATTGAGGGGAAATTGATAGGTTTTATTATTCACTGAAACCTTTTAGAAACCTGGCTCCCTCCTTATCTCTCTGAAAATGTTTCCCATTAGTGATAAATTTCCCCAAATTTCTTTTCTCTCCTCAAACACACCACAGTTGAAAGTAAACAAATAATACATAAAAAAAAAAAATCTCCCCTAAACCCCACCGTAAACGCTGGTCCTTTCATCGCCTCTTCTTCCCATGTCTATTATTTTTCCGTGTTAATAGCTCTTGAATTTCTCATTGCAAATAAAACTAGCAAATCTGATTAACAGGAAGAAGATTAAAGGGGCCATTCAATCTATTTTTAGTGGCGTAGGAGTCCGCCGGGCCGGACAAAACTTTCCTTATGATCAGAGTGAAGTGGTCAGTGTGCTTATCCAGGATCGTTCCTTATCACAGTTTCATAGAACGCCAGGAGGAAGCAGTGATGTAAGGAGAGCTTTGTGCTGTATTCAAAATTATATATCGAGCATCGATTATGTACCTAATCAATGTGGTCGTATTACTAATGTTGTTAGGTGTGGAGAAACATGTATTCGTTTAATTCTTTTAGGAAAGCTATGAACAGATGATCATTTAAATGGATATTTCCCATTGATAGACTCTGATTTGCAAAGTGTATCTAAGTAATTCTCTAGCTTGACGTTGTTTTTTGTAAATCCCCCACCGTGCCTCCCAACATCTGCCTCCCAGAAAGCTTTCACTACTGCCACGGGAAGTTCTTTTCCTGCTCTCCTCTTCCCAGGGCAGTTTCTATCATTAGGCTCCTCCCACAGGGGAGTTTGGAGATCTCTAACTCTGAGGCATTACCTGGGGGCTCCCCATTTCCGGAGGTCTTTAGATGCGGGACCTTCATTCCTGTTCTGTGCCAGAGCGATGACTGCTCTTCCTTATCTTGAATTCTCACAGGATTCCTCTTAAACCAACAGATAATATGTGAAATATATGCTTTTGTAATTTATTTATTTATTGCCAATATTTCTTTAATTTAAGCAGAGTTGCACACAATAACGTATGGGTTGCAGGCGTACAGCATAACGATTCCACATTTTCCTACCTTACAATGCAACCACCACACGAGGTGTAGTCATCACCTGTCACTGTGCAAAGAGATCACAGTACTGACTGTACTCCCCTTCACCCTTTCCAACCCGTGCCACCACCCCACCCCTCCCCCATAGCCATCAGTTTGATCTGTTTCCTTGTGTCCCATTTTGTTCTGTTTGTTTTGCGTTTTAGATTCCACACATTAGGGAACCCATATGGCATTTGTATTTCTCTGTCTAACATGAGTGGACCTAGAGGGTGTTGTACTAAGTGAAATGTATGTTTTAATAAAAATCACTAAACAGGTTATTGTTTTGTGAACATTGGAGTCTTTGGTTTCAGGGGCTTTTATTATTTTTCTCTCTTATGTTTCGTTCTGGCGCACAGCAATCAAACAACCAAACCTGAGCTTGGGGAGCAGGTAGCCTTGGATTGGGACTCTTTCTCCATTGCTTGCTGTATGTGATGTTGAGCAATTGCTTATATTTTAATCTTCAGTTTCTTAATCTGTAAAATGGAGAGTCTGCTATGTACCTCATAGGGTTGTTGTGATACTTCAGTGAAATAGAAAATGAATGTATCTAGTGTAAGGAAACTCAATGTCCTTAAAAACCATATTTTCTCACAGTGCTGGAGGCTAGAAGTCCACGGTCAAGGTGTCAGCTGGTTTAGCGGCTCCTGATGCCTCTCCCCTAGGCTTGCTAATGGCTGCCTTCTCTCTGTGTCCTTGTCTTTCCCCTGTGCCCGGGTATCCCTGGTGTCTCTCCATGTATCCAAATTCCTCTTCTTATAAGCACACCAGTCAGAGGGGATAAAGGCCCATCTTAGCTTCATTTCGACATAATCATCTCTGTAATGGCTCAGTCTCCAAACAGTTACATTTGGAGGTAGTCGAGGCTAGGGCTTCACTTCATGCATTTTAAAGGGAAACAGCCCAGCTCATAATACAGGACTTGAAAGGATTATCTTTGTTTCTGTTTGTCAATGAAACAAAATACCTATTTATTTTCACAAAGCATTAACATTATGAATAAAGCAGTCAATTTACAGATTTCCAGCAAATCCATAAGTCTGTTCACAGTGTGAACTCAGGGCACTTCCAGCTTCAGATCTCCCTTGAAGTTGTGTTGTTGTCATTGCTGTTGTTATGGCTGCTGTTCGGTATTTTTCTCAGCGGACTCCAGGTTGTGCTGGCAGAACGGAACTGAAGTAGAGAAATACACATGAACACACGCACACTCACACACACACACACATACACACACTCACAGCACTGCGGGCTATGTTATTAGTGCCTAATTCTGACGGTCTATGGCATGTTAGGTTTCATTGGCGAATATTCACTGTAGGGATAATAATACTTGGAAGAGTAGGAGTTAAAAAAAACAAACAAACTTCCACATACATGCTCTCCTTCCAACAGTCTGAGATAATATCTTTGATGATGGTATCAAGGGCCTTGTTAGTATCGTTTAACAAGTGGAAGCTAAAATAGGAAAAACATAAGTTTGTCCAGGATCAGATCTAACAGTTGTAAGGCAGGACAAATCTTCGTGTTCTCATTTACCTAAAAAGAAAGATGTTTGTGAATCTAGTCAGTTAGCCATCATCCCATCCACTCTTTCCGTGCACCTATACATCCCAAATAAAACAATTGACCTTTCGCCCTCCTCTTTTTAGTTCCCTTATCAACACATCCATCCACTCATCCGTCCACTCATTGAGTGCTCATGGCTGCCAACTGGAAAACGAGATTATTTTTGTTAAATCTGAGCCTTGTTCATGATTCACTGCTTTCTTTCAAGACTTGGAACGGGACAGTTTACAGTACTCAAGGGGTAGGCGTGGGTGACACAGCAACATTATTATTATTACGCTTTTTGATCACATAAGCAAGATGATTTGCCAATGTCACATCCACTCCACAGCCCAAATTAAACTCCAGGTGTATGTATTTAACTTCAATTGCAACATTCTTCCAAGTTCATAGCATTTAGATTATCCCACAGTCTCTTCATAAATACAGGATTCCAGAGAGAGGACGTGACTGTCATTTGGTTATCCAACGCGCTCTTCCCCACGGAGCTCTTGTCAGTTATTTGGATAACAAGATACATCCTGTTTGGCGAGTGATTGTGGTCACCACATCAGGAGTCTATCTCATATTTTTACCGCCTGTTAGTGCTCTGGTGAAAGTGCTTAAGAAGCATAAAGAACATCGGCACGACATTCTATCAACTCTTTCCCCTTTTTCCACAGTACAACTAAATTTTCCACTGTAAGCTGACCTTTGGAAAATATCATGAATTGTGGGGGGGCCCCACCCGCGATTCCCCCCAGGCCACCACAGATGAGAATAAGTCTACCAAGACAGGATCTGCTTGGGGAGGAAAGGTGGCTGATCTCTCAAAGGAGAAGGGCCAGGAACCTGTTCCTCAATGGGCTTTTATTGGGTTTAATTTGCATAGGAATACAGGGCATATACGTAAAGCTCATCAATCATTGTCAGGCAGAAATGATCAAATAATAGATAACATTCAAAGAACTCAGGGCTTATTCTGAGTCAGGGTCATATAGTTAAAGGGCCGTAAAACTTTGGGGAGCAAACTCATTCCATGCACCGACCCTTATCAGAAAATTGAGGGTATTAGCAAAGTAGGTTTCATAGGATTTTATGTAGTCTTTCTTAGGCCTGATTGCCCTAGAGAATCCACTCTTTTCAGCACAGGGCTGCACCCACCTCCTGTATTGTTTCAGGCTTAAATCAGGGAGGGGAAGGAAGGCAGCCAAGAGATTAGGAGACTTGCAGACAGAATGAGGACTCAAGCTATGTCAAAGCTGAGAAGCGAGGGTCCATCACCCCCTTTTTCTATATAGCTCCCCAAGTCCTTCCCTGAGAGCCTCTTCCTAACCATGCCTGTCTTAGGTCATCCCTCCCTTGAGGAATCTTACCCATCATTGGCTAACCGGTCATGCACTGGGGGCCAAGCAGGGTGAAGTAAAGGGGCAGAGGTGGCGCCCCTGCCAGGGAGATAAGCTTTGTCTCCTTAGTGGCTTAGGGTCCCAAGGTCTCTCACTCAGCCTTAGCCATGGGGGGGTCACAGCTTCTGAAACCAGGCAGGGCGGTTCCCAACAATGACATCTTTTTAAAATATCCACATCTGTTTAAAACCCACTTCTTTTGTTTGGACAGTAATTCTGGGTGCTTTTCTTTAGTCCTGTTCACCTTGTTTACATGGTGTGTTACTACATTGTGTATTTATTTGGCACAAAATACTCCCCACCCGTGTGGCTGTCTACCTCTCATCTACCTCTCATCTACCTACCTACCTACCTACCTACCTATCTTATTAAGAGAGATAAAGAGTTTATTTTTTCCAGGAAATTTTTGGAGATACTATTTTGTTGAAAATTAAATATGTACCAGTGATCTTCATATAAGAATCTCTTATAATTTATTGTTGAACTTCCAAGGACTGTTTGCTTCATTGCAAAGCAGGGAATAGTATTCTGAGACAGAATAATCTATGTTTTTTTCAAAACCAATCTTTTAGTGAGAAACTATCGTTTTTCCAGCCTACCCACTCACCACATGTCCATCTGTTTATTCATCCATTGATTCATAGTACCGTATTTTTCAGACCACAAGACGCACCTAGGTTTTAGAGAAGGAAAACAGGAAAAACAATTTTAAAGCAAAAAATGTGGTAAAGTGTTTCATAACATCCTTTAAAGCAGAAATCCTGTAGCGAGCCAGGTAAGCTACAATCGGACTATAAGATGCAGCCCCATTTTCCTTACAAATTTGGAGGGGAAGGTGCGTCTTATAGTCTGAAAACTACGGTATTTAATATGCGTTGGAAGGACAGCTAAGAATCTTATTTGGTCAGCCATCACTTTGTGTGTTATTTTCTTTGTCCTTGCATTCTCCAATAGAACCATCTATGTAATCATCATCTTCCTCTTATCAACCAATTCATCCATCTGTCTATCCGTCCACTCCTCAATCTATGCACCTAAGTCTCTTTCTATTAGTATTACTTAATACTACTAGTATTTCCCCACACTCTTGCCCACACAAGCCTGTATTCAATGACCTCCTACTTCTAGACTTACAGTTACTAAGTAACAAGAAACAAAAACAATCTAACATGAAATGTTTTACAATTTTACTGAGTAAAACTGAATAAAAAGAAATAAAAACTTCTACTACCATATTCACTGAATAGGTGAATAAGTACCAGATATGTGATTAAGTGGCATGCCCAGTGTAAGAGTTTCAGCCCATATTGGCCCAAGATCACTTAACTCAAGAAATGATGTTCTTTTCTTTAATTGAATTTATTGGAGTCACACGGTTAACAAAATTATACAGGTTTCAGGTGCACTATTCCACAACACATCACCTGTACACCGTGTTGTGTGTTCACAACCCCAAGTCAAGTCTCCTTCCATCACCATTTATCCTCCATACCCTCCTTTACCTTCCCCCTTCCCCCTCTCCCCCCAGCAATTTGACAAAGGAGGCAAAAAAAAATACAATGGGGTAAGTAAAGACAGTCTATTCAATAAATGGTGTTGGAATATTAGACAGATACATGCAAAAAAATGAAACTAGACCACCATCTTACACCACACACAAGAATAAACTCAAAATGGATTAAAGACTTAAAAGTTAGACCTAAAACCATAAAAATCCTAGAAGAAAACATAGGCAGTAAAATCTCGGACATTTCTCGTAACAATATTTTTTTTTCTGATATATCTCGGGCAAGGGAAACAAGGGAAAAACTAAACAAATGGTACTACATCAAGCTAAAAAGGTTTTGCCCAGCAAAGGAAACCATTGGCCAAATGAAATGACAACCAACTGAATGAAAGAGCCTATTTGCTGATACATCTGTAAGGGGTTGATCAAAAATTGGTAAGAACTTACAACATTCAACACCAGAAAAATTAACGATACAATTAAAAAGTGGGCAAAGGACCTGAATAAATGACATTCTTATAGTTACTACAAGTCAATGTTGTATGTTGAATTCAGACCCAGAATACATTGTTAGGTATATTTTTCTTGGAAAGCATTTCCAGGTTTGGCAGAACCTACCATTCTCAAATTCAAGCTCCACCAGAACCCATGCATTTTTATTTGAATACCTTAGTTCCTGGAGCTACCAGACCTTTATCTATTACCTGTCACATTTTAACTGTTACAAAAACCCTGTAGTTAGAGTGATGGAAACCTTTTACAGATAACAAAACTGAGTTTGGGATAGGTTAAGTACATTCCTTGGTATCTTACGGTGTGTTCCAATCTGGCTCCATTTCCTATAACATGTTCATTCCAGGTCCCATGATCTCAGCTACTACTTTGTACATTTTTGGTTGCCTTGTGGAAATGCATTGACATCCAAGCCTGTATGGTGTAATATATGAACTAGGCTGTTATCAGCACACATAAGAAAGGATATCCAACAGAAGGGGGTCCACTGCCTTTTTCTTTCTTTACTTTTCTTTTTCCCCCCTTTTCTATAAGTGCTTGTGTAAACGAGAATGTCTCCACCTCAGAAATTCAAGGGAAAAAGAAAGTCTGAGAATGTGTAACTTACGCATTCTTGGAGCCTTTTTAAGACCACTTTTTTATAAGATGGGCAAACAATTTTTCTATGGCATCATTATAGAATTAATCCATTTAATTGTCCTTTCTCTGAATCTTATCAACAAGGATGACTTGGCCTCAAAATGCTATTTATATCAAGACTCCGCCTTACAAAAATTAGACTAAGGAACTTTCTTCATTGCAGTCTGGCTCAAAGAGATGGCTTTGCTATGGGGTGGGTGCATCACTTTGCCAGCGTGTAAAGCTGTGGTTGGCACAGCAGATAGTAGCAAATTTGCCAACATCATGGCTGTCAGCTGGGGAAGTCTCTTGGGAAACACCCTGCCATCCTCTGCTTGCTGACATTCTGTCTCAGCACTCCGGTTAGCTGACCATACTGCCTTTTTCCTGCCATGTCTGTTCTAGTTCAGACTTCCACAGGATGAATCAGGTTCACGAAAAGTGTCTCTACTACATGGTTATATAGACATGGTTTCCATAGGAATAGGTTAAATCTCCATTGCCATTTAGGGACAAACGAGAGGATTCTCCATTCTACAGTCCTTATCTAGGGGAACAAGAGGCCCCCAGAATAACTAGTTAAGCTTTCTGGATGGTCTCTATAGAATTATGCTAAAATGTGTAGGCTCTGGAAGCTGATTTAGCAGGCGGTATCTGGTCCTGTCATTTGTTAGTTATAGGAGCTTGAGAAAGTCAATACAGTATTTACTGAACCTGAGCCTGTCATCCATTTGAAATCACTGGCAAGGCTTAGGGCATGAGGCTAGGTCCTGTGCAGATATATATGAATTTTAATGAGCATTTACTATGTGCCAAGTGTGATGCTTGGTGGAGATAGTGTTGAGCAATGTACATCGAAGCCCTGCCCTCATGGAACTTACCATTGAAAGAAGCAGCACAAGCTGTACATTTCCTTTTCTAACTGTATTTTCAGGTCTCTGCAGCCAAGAGCAACTCTGCAGTTGGACTTGCTTCTGACTTTATGTTTCTCCAGGCCCTTGTCCCCATGGCCAGGTCAATGTGTTCAATACTCACACCGGCTGCTGACACAGAATGCGGAGAGCCCATGTCTGAGACAGCAAGATGCTACACATTGTCCTGCTATTCATAAACGTTGTTTTTGTAAAGCAGTCGTCATTTTCAGTGCGGGATGCTCTGTTTCATTCTTTTAACCAGGGGTCTTTTCTTCACTTGCCTTTTACCTCTTAAGACACATTCGAGGGTAATGTGGCTTATATGTGAATTACTTTGATAACTGTTATTTCACAAAGTTATTTCTTATAATGTATGATGATAAAAGTAACTGCAGATTCCCAACTAGCTCTTACTAGCATGTTGGGGTGTTATTATGCCTGTTAGCTAGCTTTGGTGTTATGAGATAATTTGTTTCGGTAACTGATTAAGAGCAGGGTGGCTGGATGAGAACTAACTGTGCTGGATTATTCAGGTTTTCTGTGCTGGTACCACGTTGCAGCATATAAAGGTACCTGACAAGTTACGTAGCCTGCGATGGCACCTTCACCCCTC
This sequence comes from Desmodus rotundus, assembly GCF_022682495.2. Lineage (NCBI taxonomy): Eukaryota > Metazoa > Chordata > Mammalia > Chiroptera > Phyllostomidae > Desmodus > Desmodus rotundus. The sequence continues at coordinate 10,849,437 of NC_071398.1, read as the reverse complement.
CCACCCATCCACCACCATCATACGATGCTTTATTTAGCTCTAAGTCCACAGGAACAAGTGGTTTTCTCCATCTGATCAAAGGCAGCAATGGGACCAAACTCCTTCATGAATGGGCCACTTCAGGTCTGGTCAGTTTTCTTCATGAGAAGGACTAAAGTTCAAGTCAAACTCCTGATCCTTAGACAAGGAGGAACTTCGCATACATAAAAAGAACTCATATCCTCTTGTTCTTTCTCTTTACCTGCCCTTTTCTCTCCTAGCTGCCTAAATATGTACCTGATGTGGATTGAAGTCCTGTGTTCTTATCACCTCAGAGATTTAGGCCAAACACTTAACATGTGTCAAAGTGCCTGGTGCCATCCTTGATAGTGAATGGTTGTGATGTAAATGTTCCATTATCAGTCCATTCACTGATAGACCCATAGCCCATTGTGTGGTTTCTCACTGACAGGCACTAGATACCAAGAATACGGTGCTAAGATAGAAATTCATTCAAGATGGCTATCTGTACTCTCCAAGGATGAGCAGATTCATGTAAATCGGACATTAGTGAGTGACAGGGATTTGTGCTGCAGTGACCCCTGGTCATCTCTTTTGGTTCCGAAAGATGATGATGATGGCTCTCGTCTGGTAACTTAGATCCTTCTCTAGTGAAAGATAGGCAACTTGAGAAACTCTCCTATGACGTCCTCTGGGTAGAGTGGAACTTCAAAACAAGTTCTGATGCCAGCACTGCCAGATTTTCAGATGAGGAAGTGATTTTCTCTCTAGTTCTCCGAGTCCCATTCTTCAGCACCCCCTGGGGAGGAAAAGGTGCCCAAGGTGGTCATTAAATCCTTATTTGGTATTAAAATAGGCACTCAGAGGAGACTTCATCCTCTCTAGGCTCTGCTGTCCCAGGAGTGCTTTAGGGCTCCTGGGTGAGAAGGGGAGAAAACAGTTTGTACTTTTTTATTTTCAATGCCGCAGAGATACGGGTGCTGTTGAAGACTGGGGTGAGGTGACGCTCTTATTCTGAGAACAACGATATCTGAGTATTAGGTAATTGTCCTCTACCATCCTCTCTTATCCATCCATTACCCATCCATTTATCCATCTATCCACTCTTTCATCCAACGGCATCCCATCTACTGTCTCAGTTCTTCTGCTGGGCGCCAAAGTTGAATGCATATTTGAGGGGACTCAAGGGCTCTGCACCTGGAATGGATCAGATTTTAGCTCATGGGGCCTAACTTTTCTAAACTCTTTGCTCCCTTTCTAAAATCATTGTTTTGCAAATCAAATGAGAAAATGTTCTTTTCTTTCCTTCCTTTACATTCACCTTACTCCATGTTTATTGTGCTTCTGAGAATTTGACAGACCCTTGACCAGGCAGGGCAAATACAAAGGAGAAGGAAAATGCAAATGCCTCCTACCATGACTTTTAGAGTCTGAACTCATATTTTAATTGGGGGGTATTATGCAAATATGTGGAAGATAGTGAAGGGATAATTAAACTGTTACTCACGATTCAGCTGAGTGATGGAGCAGTCCTGGTTTGATCCCTGAAACTAAAGCCTTCATATAAAATTCTGGGATTGTTTATCGCCCACCCGGCACTGTGCTTCTTCAGCCAGGCCACTGTGAGTAACCAGAGGGATTGGAGATTCATCTGGTTGTAGATGTGACATGCTGGGTGCAGGCGGAAGTTCAGAATCAAAATCAAAGCAGCTTTGTGCATAGGTGGCTAAGTTTTCTCTCTGACCTCCTCTTCCTCTCCAATCCCAAGACCTTGGCTCACAGGCACACGCCCACCACTGTGATGTCATGAAAACAAAATCATTATTATGTCAGGCTCCTGACCAATGCCTGGTGTTAATGGACTCTCCTGTTGTTGCTCTTTATAATCAGAGCCAAACTCTGCCTCTTGGTATCAAAATTCCACATGACGTGGCCCTGCCTTGCTGTCTATTCTTACTTCTTGCCCCCTCTCTTCTCCCTCACTCGGACTCTGGGCACTTTAAACATCTTTCATTTCTCTGACTCAGCATGCCCTGTCTTATCTCAGGATCGTCACCCTGTCTGTCACCTGGGCCAGGCACGCATTTCCTCCCTCCCTGGAATCTTGAGTTTTAATCCTTACTGCCCTGGGAGGCTGTTTCTCTCCTTCCACAGTGAGCTTTCTGGACGAAGGAAACTTTCTGTGCGCTCTCACAGGCCCCTCCTGTTCTTTCCTCATTGTCACCTGTGGAGCATGCGCATGAATCCAGGAAAGTTATCCAGCGCAGGTGCTGTTACGGTTGTCATTCGCTGATAGTGCATTCTGTGGAAGTTTCCTAAACATCTCCGAATCTCACTCATCTCATTGGTCAATGGAGAAATGTGCGACAATATCATTATATTTATACTTAGAAAGTGTTTATCGAGTGATAAGCAGTCAATATATGTAAAGTAATAATAACTATAATACATGAATAGATGGGTCTTTCTATATCACAGCCAGACCGAGGACACTTCCACCCCAGGCCCCTTTGCTCTAGTGAGCAGAAGCAGCCCTTGGGAGACACGGTCCTCGCACTTCTCGATGAGGTGCAATGTGTGGGCGTTTGGTACATTTGAGAGCATCTTTGGCCCCGTCATCTCACAGAGAGGGTTCTGAGGTGAGATACGTTGATAGGGGCAGGGCTGATTCATTGCAGGGAGCAGATTCCGACAGACTGCGGGCCACGCATCCTTCTGAGGTCCAGACCCGGAGTCTTATGAGCACTAGATGCCTGTCAATTGCTCCTCTTGCACACCCAGACTCCTTTATTTGTAATGTCACATCGGTTACTTGAACAAGCCATGTGCAACTGTGTGTTTGTATGAGAGAGAGATACACAAATAATAGGATGAAATGAATGAATAGAGAAATACAATAGTCTATGTTTCAAGGTTACCGTTAGCCCAGGGATGTGGATTTTACTGAGCTTTTGCTAAAAAATGAATTTTCAGAAGAAAGAGGAAGCCTATAGTGTTTACTTGTTTTTTCTTTCCCTGCTTTTTCAGGATGAAGTCTTGGGAACTTGCTTTCACTTAGGTTGCAGCTGGGCCTATTATCACAGTGTTTTCTGACACTTGTGTATGGTTGAGTATGACATGAAGTAAAACGATTTTCATTATTGCGCACTTAATATGTCCGCCTCCATTTTTCTCGTTTGCAAAAAGATGATAAATTCTTTTTAAATCGAGTTCTAAAATCAATTCTTCAGGGTAGATGTTTCATCTTCATATTATAGGCAGAATAACTGAAGCTCAAAAAAAAAGTGTTAATTTCTCCAGTTTATGTAGTTCGAGAGACCTGAATCTTAGCTTTGTCGTTTTTCTCTTTCAAAACACTTGTTTTTCTCTTCTTCTCTCTCAGTTATTTCTAAACACTAGGAACCTCCAAACCTTAGTTAAGATTATAATTATAAATTAAATGATAAATATTATAAAAATGTGGCACAAATAAATTCTAACATGATGATGACACTGTTTTGAAGGACTTAATTTTTAATAGCAAAAATGCTGTTGATAAGGGTAACACACACCAGTACCTTCTGCGTCTCAAGAATGCTTTGTATGTTAATGGAAACCTCCAAGAATGATATATTATTCAAATATTCTTTTTTTAATAAAAATGCTAATAGACATGTTAAAATGCACATAAATTAAAATGATCATAAATTAGGATTAATATCACATTAATGAATTATAATCCCACATTCATTAAGATAAAGTGGCATTTCAATATTTGCTCTTGTTAATAAATTTGATACAATAAATGAAGGGGATACATTTTGACATTCAATAAATAATTGATGTAATCTTAGGCTTTAACTTTTTAAAATATTCAAAAGTAAAGTAGGAGATCTAGATGCATTTGAATTCTTTGTTACTATTTTATGTCTTTTTTATAATCTTTTCTTTTCATTTATTGAAGCGCTAAATGCAATTTAATTGGCAAAGAAAGCGATAGAGTCTGTTCTGAATAAACGCAGTCCCAAGAGGACACAATGTCTTCTGAGTTTCTAGGAGTTTCTTTTCACAAGACAGTTTATTTTTTTAAAAGGAATAAATATTTGGAATCTCATGGTGCAATAAGTGGAACTATATTGGTATTTAAATAACTGAGCCAAACTGAAAACATGTGCACTTTGTATTTTCCAACTATACTTCAATGACTTTTTTTAAAAGCAAACTAAAAATAAATATTTTTGTTTTATTTTAGTTTTTTAAAAAACAGGAGTCAACATAAAGTAATAGGAAGCACCATGCATCAGAATACTCCTGTCTCTCTCTTGAGAGTAAACTGAACATGTTATTTTTATTTTTTTTAATCCCTACCTGAGGATATTATTGATTTATTGATATTATTGATAAGAATTATTTTAATCCTTACCTGAGGGTATGTCTTTATTGATTTTAGAGAGAGAAAAGGAGAGAGATAGAGAAACAATGATGTGAGAGAGAAACATCCATCTGTTGCCTCCCATATGCTTCCCAACCTGGGGTCGAACCCATAACCTAGGTATGCAAGTGCCTGGACCGGGAATCGAACCCACAGCCTTTTTGGTGTATGGGATGACACTCCAACCCACTGAGCACCCCGGCCAGGGGTAAACTGCACAGTTTAAAGCCAGTCATTCTACAGCTACCAAAATGGTTCAGGTGGGGCGGCTGTCAAGTGGGTGCCTGTCGCCGTGACCTGAGATGGATCTGGGTCACTGCTGCTAAGTTTCCGTTTTTCTAAGCATTCTTATTTTTGGGAAACGTGCTCCCCTACTCTGGCCTCAGTGTTCTACTTTATAGAAAGGGAATGATTTCCCTGGACCCGAAGAATTGTGCGAAACAAAGTAAAAAACATCCTAGACAAACATAAGATTTTAACATACACCAGATTTTTCGAATTATTTTTGCTTTTGTAAATGTAACTGGCAGATCTGAGTTGATTTCAAGGTCTACCAGGCTTGATTCCACACTATGAACCTTGGGGAGGTTATCGTGTCAAACTTCCTCTTTCCCAACTTTCATGTGGAATATTTTAATTCATTTATTTTCTGGTGAAAATTAAGGGAATTATATGAGAAGTAATTCACAGAGTTCTTGGCATACAAATAGTGATCCATAAAAGATAGCTAGCAATAACATCTTTAAATAAATATATCCATACATTGAAAATAATCCATATATTTTTATATTTTTTCCTTCATCTTTTTATCATTCTAAATGCATATGAGTTTATACTGAACAGGTCAAAGGTTTTTTTTTTTTTTTAAGTGTTCAAACTTGTCTGTAAGAATTTCATTATGTTTTATTTTGATTTATATGCATATAGTTGCATAGACTCTCTGTATAGCTACTGTTAGCAGAAATTGATGAAGTTACAATGAACGTAAAAAGAACCAACCAGACATTCAAGCAGGAGGTGGTTAAAAAAAATAAGGTTGCAAATCGACCCATCACTAACCAATGTCACTTTTCATTTTAGCTACACACAGACCTGGATCCTGGGAGCAAAAAAATCAAGTATATCCTCTCTGGAGATGGAGCTGGGACAATCTTTCAAATAAATGACATAACAGGAGATATCCATGCTATCAAAAGACTTGATCGAGAAGAAAAGGCCGAGTACACCCTCACAGCTCAGGCAGTGGACTGGGAGACCAACAAGCCCCTCGAGCCTCCTTCTGAATTTATCATTAAAGTTCAAGACATCAACGATAATGCACCAGAGTTTCTTAATGGGCCCTATCATGCCACCGTGCCGGAGATGTCCATTTTGGGTATGTATGCTTCCAATTTCGCAGAACTATTAGAAGTCATCTTTAAAATGGCCCCTGGCATCAGGGATAGTGTATCGCTGAATAAAAGACATTTATTACTGTCTTATCTCTAATTTGCATTTCCAAATCCCCTTTTTTTTCTTGCGCTCAGTGCCACAGCTCAATAGCTTTCGTCTCTTTGTAATAGGAACTGGCGAAGCAGTTTTATTAAAATATCTCTTTTTGCCCGAGAGTGCTTCAATAGGCTGAATTTGTATGCCTCTCATAGATTTGTAGTTGAAGTATTGTTACTGAGGCGGATTTATCAAGATTTGTTCCAACATGCCAGACTAATCCTATTGATATTTGCTTGATGTTTAATTATTTGTTTGTGTATATTCACAGGCAGATGCGGTGCATAGAGAAACAGAGAAATGTCTAGGTCTGTAGGCAGCCAGATATTGAGTTGAGTCGGTGGCTCGAGTCGAGAGTGGATTAGGAAATCGGTTACCAGAGACTTCTGTGCTGTGGCTGGCTTACCTTAACTGAACTCATTTTTAGGAGCGCTACCATCCCCAAAGGCCCGCTCCCAATTTTTCTGAGCCATTGAAGTGTCTATTACATTTTACAGAGCAGTATATATTTCAAAACGTGATTTTCTAGTCCTTCTTTTTTGTTGTTGTTGTTTTTCATCTGCTTATCTCTCCCCATACCCTGGCCTTGATCCTGGAAAAACCGCTGATAGCACCCAGACTCTATATAGAGAGCTCTCCCTTATCTGACCAAATTAGCGGGCAGGGTCCAAAATTCAGGGTGCACAACCCCCAGAGGCATTCTTATGTAAGGAATATAGACCCTACTTAGTTTTAATTTACAGTTGGGGCAACCTACACGGATATGTACATCAAAATTAAAGGAGAACATGATGAGACAAATGAAGACCACAAGCCGAGACATAAATGGAAGGGCAGAATTAGTTAAGTAGCTTGGCTTTATTTGACAGCTTCTATTTTACTCACCGTATAGCGTTGGTACATATACTCACTGCAGCAGCAAATCAGAATTGATTGTGAGGTTTCACATCTCACCCAGATATTTCTCCTGCCAAGACTCTACTCTGTCTATCTTTTGTGCATGGAATTCTACTTTTATTAATTCTTTCTTCTTATCAGATCACATGGCTTCTCTATGGATGATTGAAATGACACTATTTCTAGGGAAACTTGTATGGCTTTTTAGCAGAAAGTTATCTCTCTACTGTTACTATTAGCACAAAAAGAAACCCCAGACAAGCAAAAACATCTCCATGGGTCTACTTCTTTCCAATTCTGACATGCAAACAGAAACTGACGAACACTAGATTTTTTTTTCTCGTTGTTCTTGTTTGATCACTCATTTAGGGCAGAGAACTTGCTTCCTTCATCGCTTCTCCTGGTTTAGAGCAAATTAAAAAGACTATCGGCACCTACAATACACAAAGAACCCTTTATTTTAGTTGCTAACCAGCAGTGAAGAGGGACGTTGTTACTTTTGCCTTGTTGTTATGATCTGTACATCTTAACGGCCAAGTCTATATCTGTTTATTGTAAATGTGTCAGAGGCTTCCATTTCTGTGTATATGAGTCATGTGCCTAATAAATATTTTGAGAAAGAAGTTCCCCCACTCCAACTTTGGCAGACTCCAAGGTCAACTTCAGCTAAGGAAAGGATTGTAAAGATATTATTAGCTACATTATGCAACATGTATGTGCACCTATAAATACACAGTATATAATGTTTTCCTAAAACATTTTTCTTGGTTGGAAAGTAGAAACTAAAGGAAATAACCTACACTAACATACACAGTTATTTTTCTTTAAAAAATGCCTTTTTTATGACATCTCTTTCAAAAACTGCATGGGCTGTACTATAGTTCAAAGAATAGGCTGGGAAGTTAAATAGATAGAGTTTTGAATCCTGGTTTTATCCCTTATTATCTGGCTGACTTTGAAGTTCAGGGAGGTCAGATTACTGCTCATTTTCCTTGGCTACCATGCGAAGATAATAATTTCCATCTTGCTTTCATTGTGTGAGAACTGTGTGATAACATACAAGGTCAAGGTGTGCCAGAAAGTAAACAAGCATTCGATAATTGGTTGTGGTGGTGGTTTTCAAAAATTATTTTTATTAATCTCTTTCCCACCTTACGTTTGGACCTTCCCGTATGTATTGATTTTATGCATGGGGTGTGTGGTTGCTGTTTGACTCCAGCCTCTCTGGTTAAAGGAAGCAGAGGCAGCTGCACTATTTTATTGTCAAGTGTGAATTATTCCCTTCATTTCTCACGAAGGTGAATATCAGGATGAAGGTCACTTCTATCTCCTTTCTCTCCTCACTGTGCTCTGCCAGCCTGTCTCTTCCCTCCCCTCCTTCCTCCTTTCATTTTTCTTTCTTCGCTACAGCAGAAATGCCAGCCCCTGCACCTGTGCGTCCCAAGGAATGCCAGCCAGGACCAGGGGAATTCACTGCGCTGAACGGGAAAAATAAAATTCTCATTGAGAAATTTACCAATATTAAATGGAAATGAATGGGATGTTCAAGAACTGGCTGCCAGTTGACAGGCTGTCCAGACAAAACACACACGTATATTTGCCCAAATGGCAGCTAAATTATTTTTAAAATATCTTATTTGGGAGCTGGAGATATAGCTCTTTTATATTCGACTGTGAATTGCAGAACTTGATGAGAATTCACTTTTTTAACGAAACAACCTAAAGAGCAACATGTGAGCTTGTCTGATTTTTACTGTGGGCACCAAGCTAGCTCTGTTGAAGTTGGTTATTCAATGAAAATTTACCTGCATTTATCAATTTTCAGATAGTTTAAATAGGTATTTTCAATGCTATTTCACGTTGGAGTGAGGGGTGTTTAACCCTGTTTTTATGTCTACACCTGGGTTTGGGTAAAATAAGCTTTTTATTTGATTTTAAAACGGAACCTCAGATTATATGGCCTGAAATTTGCCTTCTGCTTGCATAAGCCATGTAATCTCACTTTCTCTATCTGTATAATGTGCACAATAATATCTACCTAAAAACCTAGGTTTGGGAAAGCTCAATGATTATTTTGAAAGAGATATTAGTTTCTTTCCAACTGTCCACTTGTGAGTCTTACTAGTGTGAATCAAAAAATTGCCCATACGATATACATTGCCTGTATGATACAAATGCTCAAGAGCCTTAACTTTATGTTTCACAAATGTGCATATTGGAACGAACTCTATTTTATTCAAGAGGGCATATTAGTGAAGGTAGAAGTAAAGAGATGAGAAAACCAAGTACAGTATTCTCCCTGTATCTGCGGGAGATACATTTCAAGACCCCTATTGGATGCCTGCCACAGAGAATAGGACTGAACCTTGCACATCCTGGTTTTTTAGGAAAAAAACCATACATACATACTATACATACATATCTAGGATAAAGTTTACTTCCTAAAGTTGGCACAATAAGAGATTAACACCAATAACTAACAATGAGATACACTAATTATGCCAATATACTTTACTAAAAGTGATGTAAATGTGGTCTCTTTCAAAATATCTGGAATTTTCCATTTGATTTTTTCAGACCACAGTTGACTACAGGTAACAGAAGCCATGAAAAGCAAAACTGTGGATAAAGGGGGACCAACCTTTTTTTTTTTTTAAGATTTTATTTATTTATTTTTAGAGAGAGGGGAAGGGAGGGAGAAAGAGAGAAGAACATCAGTGTGTGGTTGCCTCTCATGTGGCCCCCACTGGGGACCTGGCCCACAACCCAGGCATGTGCCCCGACCGGGAACCGAACCGCCAACCCCTTGGTTTGCAGCCCCCACTCAATCCACCGAGCCACGCCAGCCAGGGCAGGGACCAACTTTTGCAGTGCTTAAGCTGGTAGGCGTTATTGCATCTTCGAGTACACAGTTATATAAAATAGGACGCTTGGGATTTTCTTAGTTTACTCTTAGATTCAGGGCACCTCCAATAATGATTGATGTGTAATGAAAAGTTGCTGTATGCCAGAAGCTATGTTAAATGCTTCTAATATCCACAACAATCCTACAACATTGGTAGGGCTCTTAACTTCCCTACTTCTCATTATTTTTAAATCAGAAAACCAGGGGAAATTATAGCTAATCCAAATCCAGATATCAAGTGGAGGAGCAGGGATTTAAATATAGACATCTGACTTTACCTGCTCTGGGGTTTAACCAGTACGCTTGACTAATCTTTCATAATATCTCTAGGGAACTGGGTTTACGTGAGCACCAAGATTCCGCTGCATATTAATAATCACTAATGTTTTTCCAAGGTGGAGGTGCTCTGGAGACCAGCTTTGCAAACTAAATTGAAGAACCAGGATGGGATTTGGACAGGGAGAAGTTTGGGGAAGTTCTACACAACTGTCAAGATAGGAATAGAAGCACTTTAAAAATGTAAGAACAACACATCACATAGGAATTTACAACAATGAAATTAATTAAGAATAATGTGGTGAATAACTGGGGCTGAAGTGCCATTAATATAATAAAGGACAAGACTAAAGAGAGTAAACCGGGATCAAGTCTAGATCATGCAAAAGGAGAATGCACTCTCCACCAGAAAGTAATGATCGAAATAGCAGCAGTTCAAGAGATGACTTAGCAAAGAAAGATGTGTAAGAGGCTTATAACCGATGAGGTTATGAAAGCCAGAACACAATGTACAGGTAAACTTACTCTTCTTGAAGAGTAATTCAGCCAAAAGAAAAATGTTCAAATTTGAAAATAATTTCAGACTCTTTCCTTCTCTGTGCTATTCTCATTCTTCTGTCTTCTCTTATCTTTAATATTATGCCTTTTCTTTGTGACTACGTCCTTTTATGCTAAACATCCTTAAATCCTCCTTTGGTGAGAGGCCCATACAAAATGTGTGCTCCTGCTTTTCTGTTTTTTTATTACCTTTCATCTGGAACACATTTTATCTTAGAGGAAAGTTGCAAATGCAGTTGTCCAAATCTATTTTTCCCAAACTACTGGACAGTAAGTGGCTGATAGGACACCCATCCCATGGGAAGCCAGAGTAAGTCCTTCCCACGAGGATGTTTCTCTACACAGCACAACACAAGCATCAGCGTAAGGAAGTTCATGTTGCTGTACCATCGCTGTGGAATGCACCACCCTCAGTAAGATATCTCCCATTGTCCCAACAATGTCTTTTTACAGCAAAAGGATCAAATCGGTGCTGTATCCTGAGTTCACCTCTCGCTCTCTCCAGTACTGAAGCAATACCACATGGCTCATTCCGATTTTTTTCTCTTTTTCCAACAGTGAGAAAGTTGAGGGGTTTTTTAATGCTCCATATATTTATTATTTGAATCACCTTTGCGCCTCCTGCTCATCCTCTGACTCCCTTGCACATGTGCTTACCAGTGGTCCCACTGCCCCTCCCCCTCCCCGCCCTCACATGGATTCCAGCCACACCTAAGGGCTTTTGCAGTGAACAGTTCAGACAGCAAACAGACAGTCTGGAGTAGAGGCAGGGAACTATATACTGCTCTCTGCTTTTGTTGTCCTCTAGACCTAAATCACTTCTTAATGTGTAACAGACCTATGGCAACATCTTTCGATCTGTATTCAAAATAGGTTTACTGAAAAGCCAAATTTGATTGATAAACACTGCGTTAAAGGAAAGCAAAATGCTTTCTATACTTCAGTCTCTAAAGTACAAGTGTATCATAATTTAATAATAGATTAGGTTCCTGGACCCAGTTGTGGTTTGTGGATGTGTTTATGTGAGAGGGGGCCTTCCCATACACCACCAAGGAATTCCTGGACACCTTCGGGGTGTCCTCTAATTCAGCTCAATTCTGACACTGTTGTCCCAGAGACAGCATCAGATACTACGCGTTGAGGCAGTCCTACCAGGCTGCATATCCTAACCCCGACCCCAACCCCACTTCACAGGCCAATGGCCAAGTCCAGGTTCTCACCTGTGCTTGTAACCAACAGGCTATAAATCAGAAGCCCCCATAACCCATCTCCTTGTGTTTGATTAATTTGCTACAATGGCTCATAGAATTCACAGCCATTTGCTAGAAAGGCTCACAGAATTCACTAGGTTATCAGTTTATTATAAAAGGCTAGAACTGAGGAACAGCCAGACGGAAGAGACGCATCAGACAAGGCACACAGGAAAGGGTGTGGCACTTCTGTGCCCTCCCCAGCTGCACCACTCTCCCCAAATCTCCAGTTGTGAGCCTCCGTAAGTGCTCTCTGACACTGTCCTTTCAGCTTCTATGGAGGCTCCATCCCATGGTTATGAGTGATTGCATCATGGGCTACTGACAGTTGATTCAACTGCCAGCCCCTCTCCCCTCCCTCGGAACCATCTCTATGCAATGCCACATGCTAATTTAGCACGCAATTAACTAGTGAAATTTGCAATTTCTATGGACTGAAATGAAAGTTGAAATAGCTATAGCTTACATGGATTATTAGCTTGTTATTCCTGTCACTGTGCACTACATATGTTAGTCTGATATAAAGAAGATTCCCAAAGTAATAATTAAAGAGATTCATTTTTATATTCGTTTTTATTATTAAAGAAAAAGTTTATGTCACATAAGCCTGAAAGATTAAAAAATGTTCATACTGACAAACTCTTAAACCTAACATACTTTTTTCTTGAAATTTAGAGGATGTGGCTTGCTTTTTCGCTTAGCTAGATATGAAGAGAATTCAGCAGATTTCTCTATTTTAAAGGGGAGAGAGGCAAAGTCAAAAATGTATGTTGGTGATTTTGATTATATTTTTTGTCTTATATTCGATTCAGAGTGATGAACAAAACTGAAATTCTTTAGGAAAACATGGGAGGGAAATCATGAAGACTGAAATAAACACCCTCAAAAGACATCCAGCTGGCCTACCTGATATGAATGCATGTAACAGCTCTGGTCCCCAAACTCTGAGATGGGGTGAGGATTGTGCAGTTTCCATTCTGCATATAGAAGCTATACCTCTGTGGAGACAGGTAGACAGTTGACTTGATAGCTGATTTCTTTTTAGTAATGAGTGATAATCCATTGTCTGGGTTGACCATAGTTTGTCTATTGACCTGCGTAGGGACATCTTGGGTGCTTTTAAGTTTTGGCAATTTTAAATAAAGCTTCTATACAAAGAAACAAATTACTAGAGTATTCAAATGGGAAAGTATCGGCAATTAACAGTGAGAGGTACCTAAAATGTATTAGTCTTCCAAGGGGCATTATGTTGCTTCTACATTTTGACCGGGAGCAAGTTGGTGTATAATGTGGGAATATAAACAACGTTGATTTGAATGCCTTCTGAATATGAGGAAACTCCTTCCATCAAACTTTGCTTTAATGCTTACTCCTCTGTTCTCCCTAAATTATAAGATACAATTCCATTAATCATTGATAGCACAGTAATTTAATTAATCAATTGTATTATCCCTAATGAAACTCTATTTTTAGGACCTTCTAATTGTTAACTCATATCTCTGATCTCTTTAAAGTTAAGGTTCTTTGATCCAAATGTCAACCCATAAAAATATGCTAACACAGGTAGAATGGCTTAGGGAATTTTATTATAAATGTTATATATGCTTCTGTTGCTCTTCAGATCAAATTTTCTAGACATCCAGCTTTTAGTGAGTTGCAAAGAGTTAAAATTCTAGAGCACTTTGTTACAGGACTGGCTCAGGAGCCTCAACAATGTATTTCAATAAGTTATATAGATGCCTGAAACTTGAACCTACTGAAAACACATTTAACAATCTCTGCCCCTAACCCCACAGCCACAGGTGAGCAGTTACTCCCTGTGGAATGGGCTCTGGTGCCTCGGTCTAATTTAGGAACCTGTCTGTCCTATTCATGGGTATCTCATAATTTAAACTGATGTTTCAGAGGATTAAAATTAAAGCATTGGCTCAGTGTGAGCAATATCTATGTGAAGAGGCAACATTGATTTTATATCCCAACCTGTGCCTTTAAACCAGGTCAGCCAATCAATATTCCAATTAAACAGTGGTTTACCGGCCTAGTCATAGCAAGAGCTAATGCTAAAGTGCTGTTTCTTTCCCTTTTAACTTTTCTTCCACCGTGTCCCTGCACCTGCTTATTAGGCTTAAGCCTGATTTAATTGAATAACAATTTGATTCTCAGTTTGGTTATCTAGGTGTTGTCTCTTTAAGTTTTTCATAAATATATCTTTTACCCACTCACATTTTGGCTCTTCCGATTTCTGGATTTATTGGTTCAACTTTCTGACAATTACACCTCACTCCTCTCTACGCAGAGAAATGTCCTATGGCCAACACCTCACCTGGGCCTACCCGGAGCCCTTCTGAGGAAAATGAGATCTGCTTTCTGCTCAAATAATCTTCTGATACTTCAAATACTGTAAAGTATTCTCACATCAGCACATCTGCGCTTGTCATGAGAAAAAATCAAGACACACAAGAAAAACGTGTTGTTATAAATGGAAGGTTGAGAAACCAAGGTGGGATCCCACCCAGGCAACCCCATGATCCTGCTTTCTCTCTCGTCTCTTTGCTCTTGTGTGAGATTTGCTATTTTAGGATCCAACACATTTATTGATTCTAGTGGCAAAGGGCAAATTGTTCTTAAATTATTCAAGCCATGTGTGTGTGTACAGCCCTGTGAATTAGCATCAACACTCACCGTGTTATGAATTTTTTGTTACAGAGCCATTTCAGGAAATCATGGATTAGAGGGACTGAGGAGTGAAAAGCTCATAGAGAGTTCAGCCTTTGCCCACATCTGCCCGTCAGAGAAACGAATCTGCTGCATGTCAGGGCAGGTCCCAAACACACATTTGTGAAATTCTGAAGTCTTGGCCGAAAATGAATGTGGGACACCTTTGTCAGTATATATTTTTGTGTGTGTGTATGCCAGCAATTTTCAACATTTTTCATCTCATGGCACATATAAACTAATTACTAAAATTCTGCGGCATACCCCAAAATATATTTTATGCTGACGTGATGAAAAAAGTAGGTATGATTTTGATTCATTCACTCTGGGCAGCTATTGTTACATTGGCTGTGGTCGTTTTTTTTATTTAACAATCTAAGGAAAAAGAAGCCAGTGCCCCTGACTCAATAGTCAGGTACAGCAGTTTTTAAAAAATTCTTGGAGCCCGAGGGCTGGAAATCAGTGCAGTATGGTGTCCTCTTGGGACGCTGCCTGTTAGAGCTGATTGTACTTCCTCCATCTCTCTACGTGTGTTAATATTGTTCTTTAAGTTTAATATTTGGGTGTCATGGGCTTAATCATTGTACTCCCTGGATTCACTGGACTTTAAAAGTTGCCATTGGATCTTTAGCTCCCTGTGGGTGGCGGGAACACAAGGCAATGTACCGATCACATGTCAGAGAAATGTGCACTTGAAACCTATGTGATCCTGTTAATTGGTGTCACCCAACAAATTTCATTTAAAAAATTCTTTTTAGACCAAAATGTTTTTATTTCTTGGTTGGTTAGCAATCACAGTTTTATGAGATATGTGCCTTTTCCCCTTATTCTTTTTACCAATATCTTTACAGAGAAGAAAATAGGATGAAACTTATGTGTCAGGGCAGCTACATGCATAGATAAACACAGAGATCCATACCTAGAAAATGGTAGAGAAGATACACAAACTTTTAAAAGAATGAAGGATAAAGATATGAATGTAGACTTATAGAGAAAAAAAGATATAAATTGTGTGTGTATTTGGTGTATAATTAGATATCCTAAAAAAGACAAAAATAGTGACATCATGAGGCTGTAAATGAGACTATATGGATGGTCTCAAATATGTCTTTTATTCTAAGGGGACGAGATTTCATTCCTTGTATCTGTACTTGAAGAGTTTAAAGTCACTAAAATCATGTTTGTGGCCATGTTAGAGATGATTTTATTCATTTTCTTTTTATCAGGGAGCGTGAGACCCAGGAATCTTCTCTTTATAACAAAGTCTGGCTTTTCGAATCTCATCATTATCTGCCAACTATGAATCTTTGCAAACCATAGCAGTGGTTTGCGTTCAAGAAATATGACGGGGGAGGGTAGGGGGGAATACATAAAGTAAAGGCCTTTGAAATAGGTGTTGAAATGTTTGTGCATAGTCCTTCTGAAATCCAAAGCAATGCTATTCACTTGAGGCTAGCATAATGAATAATTACTTTATTCCTACATAGTAATTAATATTTAATGTGTTTATGCCAAACACTGTTCGTGTGCATTCATTTAATCCTAACAACCTTATGAAGTGAATTTTGTTACTCTCATTTCTAAAAAGAAAACAGAGGCATGCAACCATACACTGCTTGCTCCAGCTAATCTTATTGGTAGAACTGAGAGCTTGCCATCAGACAAGGAGGATCACTAACAGTCTACAGAGTAAGAAGGGAGTTATTACAGGGATCAGACCATTTGCAGCTCCTGAGCTGCTAGAGAAATCTAGGCAGAGCTGCTCTCATTGCTTCGGGTATGGGAAGGAAAGCTGAAGGTGAAGTGGGAGAGGCCTGGAATACAGTGGAATCCAAGAAGACAACCTGAAGGCTGTGTCTGTCTGTCCTCCTCAATTTTCTGTGGCGTGGGCCACCACAAGAGAAGGGATGCCTTTCTCATAGGACTGCACATATATCGGGCCCAGCATTTGGGGAATGGGAGGAACAGATCCTACAGTTGTTGAAGGAGCTGCAACTTGGATTCTGCTCTCTGACAACATGGTGAACTTGAATATCTGCTGAATTTAGCATGAGCTGTCCCAGTACTTAATACCCTGTGATGACTTTCTATCTGCCTTCTGCACTTCTGTCTTTAAAATCTCAGGCCAGACCTACCCAGCACAATACAGTCATCCCTTGGGATCCATGAGGGATTGATTCCAGGATCCGCCCCCCACCTCCAAGGATGCCAAAAGCCATGGATGCTCATGTCCCTTGCCTGGCCCTCTGTCATCCTGGGTTCTGCATCCATGGATGCAACAAAGCAGATCCTCAGATGCTCAACCCAAGGCTGACTGTGTAAGGAAGGGGATTCTGGAAATACAATCCCAGGTTATCTAACTAGGGACTGAAGCCATGACAGATACTATTTATTTAGCTTCCACTGTAGGCTAGATACTGTGTCAAAACACCATACAGATTTTTAAAAGGGTGTATTATATATATCAAGTATATAATGTCAAGTGTAATTATTGTACATTATATATCATATGTGGATTATATAGCATGTAGGTCAAGTGTTACTATCACATTTATACTGTACAAATGTAACTAGAATGGATTCATGTTATGAGTTGAAATGCAGTCCCCAACATTCACATATTGAAGCTCTCACCCACCAGGACCTCAGAATGAGACTCTATCTGAAGTAGGGCTTCGAAAGAGGTAACTAAGGTTAAATGAGGACTTGCAGGCAGGCCCTAATTCATCTGACTGCTGTTCTTACACGAAGAGGGGATTTGCATGCACAAAAAGACACCAGGGACACACATAAACAGAAGGACAATATGGGAAGAGGCAGCAAGAGAACAGCCATCTGCAAGTCAAGGAGAGAGACCTCAGGAGGAATCAACTCAGCCAGCACCTTGCTCTTGGACTTCTAGCCTCCAGGACTGTGAGAAAACACACTTCTCTTTTATAAATCACCCAGTCTGTGGTGGTGTTATGGCAACCAGAGCAAACTAATGCAGTTTGATCAAATTAACTTAATTAGGACATCCTAGGGTCCAAATTCAAACCCAGAGATTTATTCAATCAGGTACCAATGTTCTCTCTTCTCCAACTGCTGAGTCCCTGTGTCAGCCTTGAGGTAGAGTCGTATCTCCACAGACGAATTGAGTAAACATCTGCTCTCCGCTATGGAGTGGTTTAAAGGGAAGCTGTGTGTTCAAGTATGTGGAACCTCTTGTTTTTTAAATGAGCCTTTTATTTCAGTATAGTTTAACATTTATAAAAAAGTTGTAAAACTGCACAGAGAGTTCCCACATACTTTGCCACTATTACTAACATTTTACATTAGTGTAGGACATACTTGTCAAGATTAAAGAACCCACATTAACACAGCATTTTAACAGCTGTGATAAGGTGCCATGTTATTACATTATCTCAAGAACATACTAATAGTAGGTTTAGACCTGTCGAGGTTAACCTTGACCACCTGGCTGAAGTATTGTTTGTCGGGTTTCTCTACTATAAATTTACTCTGTTTCTCCGCTTTCCACACTGTATGCTTTCGGAGGAGCTCACTCGTGCAGCACATACGTAAAGAGTGGAAGTTCCACTCCGCACACCCCACCTGATTAACCACAGTACTCGTTTTCCCCTCTTCCTTCCTCCTTCCCTCCCTCCCTACTTTCCCCTTTTCCCTTCCTCCCTTCCTCCCTTCCTTCCTTCCTCCCTTCCTTCCTTCCTCCCTTCCTTCCTTCCTTCCTTCCTTCCTTCCTTCCTTCCTTCCTTCCTCTCTCTCTCTCTCTCTCTCTCTCTCTCTCTCTCTCTCTCTCTTCTTTCTTTCTTTCTTTCAATATGAGCTCAGAGTTATTTTATGTTTTATATTTGGGATTAAAATCTAATACAACTTTATTTCCTGGCTTCATTTTTTTTTTCATCTTTGGCCATTGGGAAATCCTTTGACTGTCTGACATGCGTGTGTTTTCTTTTTTAGAGGGGGTTTGTTTTTTAGAACTTACTTGATTAGTTTCTTGCACTGCATGATGCTCCATGCTCTTCTTGTATATTTATCACCTCAATGATAGAATTAGCTATTTCTCCAAAGAGCCCTGTTTTCTTTGATTGGGGTGTTAGAAGCCAAAATCAACATTAAGCGTACTTGCTGCTACTGGGTTGATTTTTCTTCTAGGCCTCTCAGCTGACAGAGGGGAAACAAATATATTTGGGGATACTTATATATGTGCATGTATATAAACCCACATTTATGTGTATAAATGTGTATATGTGTGTTTGCCTGCTTCTTTTATCCCTAACCCCTTCAGTACACTTCAAAAGTATATTTATAATATGGTTATATTATTTTATCACAATTTGCATTCCATCCTGGGAAATCCCAACATCCTAATTTAAAAAAGATTACATATACTAAGGTTCACTCATTGCTCTGTGAAATTCTAATGGCGTTGATGACTACATTGTGCCGTATGCCCATCACTACAGGATCATAATTGTACTACCTTGAGAGCAATCTCTTGAACTGTCCCTATAAAGCTGCCTCTCTGCCTGAGTCCCTAGCAGCCACTGATCTGCTTACGGACTCTGTAATTCTGTATTTTCTAAAAGGTTATGTAAATGGAGTGATATAGTATGTAGACCTTTAACCTAGCAATATGCACTTAAGATTTGTCCTCACCTGGCTCAGTAGTTCACACCTGTTAACCACTAAACAGTATTTTATTGCCTAGATTACCACAGGATTTTTACTTAATCCATTCACTTACTTAAAGATATTTTGATTGCTTTCTGTTTTGTGTGACTATAAAAAAAAAAAAACCATTGCAAACATTCATGTACAGGTTTTTGCTCAGAAGTAAGTTTTCAATTAAGTTGGGAAAGGAGCTAAGAATATGACTGCTGGATCCTATGGTGAGATTTTATTTAGTTTTGTAAAAAATTGTGATTGTTTTAACCAAAATACTGACCATACAGCCCTCTCATTGATATCTAAAATACTGTAAAGATATCCTGTGTTGGTTATCAGGTAAAAAGTAAAAAAAAAAGAAAAAGAAAACGGTAGGAAACCTGGCATAGAAAGCAATCCGTCAATATAGAGATGAAGAGAAGGACTTGCGTGGGTTCTGGTGACTACGTTCTAAGCAGGAACTATCTTAAAATGCCAGATCTCTGTGCTCTGGGGAAATGCTACCCAAGAGGGCTTTTATTTTTCTTTTCTTCTGGTTAAAATTGGTCCTTCTGCTTCTACACTTTGACAACGCTCACGAGCACAGGTTGCCGATTCCATTGTCACTCTGCTGAGCCCTGCTTTATGAATGTTTGTGCGGAAAGGAACGCAGGAATGAGTAGTTTGTACTCCACAGTTCTGGTTGGAGAATCTCCCTGTTCTGAGGCTGCAGTGAATACCCTCTGAGTGTCCAACCCACAGTGTGTTTATTCTCCAGTGACTGTTCACCGCCCCATAGATAATATGGATAGCCAGCTTCTATTCTGGCCACAGATGGACATTTGACCAAATTTGGTCCAAATAGGGTTAACCCCAGGTGTTCGCCATGAAGACCGAGGTGGTTGAAATTGTATCTTTCCAAGTAGCTCAACATAAAAATATAAGAACTGAGGTTCCCATCAGGTAAGATGTCAAAGACATAACCTTTTCGTGGTATATATTAGAGAAACAAAGAAAAGCTACACTTCTCAGGAAAGGGAAGAGACGAAGCAGGTAACAAAGAGAAGAAAAATGAGAGACTATGCGATTTCTTGTTGGATTTCTCAGTCTCTGGTTCTAGAAACATACTGATCTCAGACGATTCCCATCTTTGGCTCCCGGGGTACTTCTCCCCGTCCGTACATGATGAGTCAGAAAGGGGAAGGACACACTCTACTTCTCAAAAACAAACATTGCCTAAGAAATATTCTATTGTATGTTGCAGGTACCAGTAGAAAGGAGTTATTCAGAGGAATTGTAGTCTATTAGATAGGGCATATCAAAGTATCCTTCTCCCTGGCTATGTAAACAATATATAAAGATGATAACTATTCCCACTCAAATTCTGCACAGTTTCCCCTTGTATGGATCCAGAGAATAAATTATTCTTTTTGGGTCTCCCTTATGAGTGATCATGGCTCCCCACGGCAAGGCATGGTGTGGATATTAGTAATATGGGGTGTGTATCTTCATAATACAGTAAAATTAAAAGAGGAAGTTATTTCCCCCTTTAGCAGCCATTGACGGCTGCCTGCATAAAAACAATGAACTGAAATGTTACATTCCTGGGAAAATTAGAACCAGAGCGGGGGCTGGCAAACTCCTCTGTGGGGCTTATGAAAGGATCCTGCTTCTCTTTGAACTGGGAGTGAAAGAGAAAATGAGAAAAGGAATATTCTCAGTTCGGTCTGAAAAAAGCCTCTTCATGCTGAGTGCAATGCCACTTCTCCATCCATTCATATTCACAGATCCTAATAATGGATGTAAGATAACCTGCAGTCTTTGGTGCTTTGTGCTGTTTAAAATTACTCTGACAGAAAAGCCAGTTGATCAAGACCGAAAACAGGGCAAAATTCATTCGAGAGCATGTCTCTATTGTCCTTTTCCTTACCTTAACAGAATCCTTTGAATAATGATAATCACCCCGGGATATATATACATTTTTGGCATTGCTATCCCTAAGTAGTTATCAGCGCTGCTGATACCATCAAGTGACAATGAAAGAATATCAAATAATCCCCACACGTTTATGTGTGTGCAACATGTTACAATGTTACAGTTAAAGGGAAGGAGAGTGCTGGCATCTGTCCGTCTTAAGAGGGGCTCTTCTGGTGTCTCCCAGCTCTGATCAACGCTGCAGAAGTGCATGGGGAGGGCCTTTTAGGGGGACAGCCCACCTGGAATGTCTAAGACCATGTGATGTGAACCCGGTGTTACCTCCACTGCTTGATTTTGCCCTGAGGGCTTTGGTAAAGCGGATATTTTGTAATCATAGCCAGCAATTCCTGTTCCTGTTCAGGCTCTTCTACCTGTTCACCTTTTCTTGTCTCCATCCCCCCATCCATCTTTTTAGATTCTGCATTGAAGAGTAACACCCAAACAGTAAAACGAATATGATAGCACCAGCACCCGTGTTAAACAGACTTGTGTAATCAGCACCTAAATAGAAAATCAGAACTGTGCTGGCCCCACAAAATTCCTCCTGAAGCCTTCTTCCTGTCACTGTTCCGGTAGAGTAGCCAGTCTCTTCAC
Organism: Desmodus rotundus; assembly: GCF_022682495.2. Classification (NCBI taxonomy): domain Eukaryota; kingdom Metazoa; phylum Chordata; class Mammalia; order Chiroptera; family Phyllostomidae; genus Desmodus; species Desmodus rotundus. The sequence goes on along the minus strand of NC_071398.1, from coordinate 10,827,719 downwards.
CTCTAAAGGCACAGAGAACTGGGGCCAGCTTTGTGTTTGAGACAAGGGGGCACATCCACTGCTTTTGCTTTTGTGTCTGGTCTCTTTCTCTCAATCCCCCAAACAAGCTCGAAACCAAGTCTGCCAAATGCATTAGATGTGTGAATGAATCAGTGAATATACTGGTTATTATATTCATTTATCCTGTTCCTCTCATCCCTTCCTATCTTCTCTTTTTTTTAATCCTGGCTCTAGAAAGTGACTTTAATATTAGATAGGATAGTTTGGGTAGCTTTTCATTAGGTACCTAGCACAGGGCAGCTAAGTGGGGACTCCTGTGCCAAGGCCAAGGTTGTGTCTCAAGCCCATCACCAGCATCACCTCTTAGTTCTGCCAATGGTCAGTCCAGGGGGACATCGAAGAGGTCTGTGGTCAGCCTCAAATAAATCTCACCTTTTTCCTAGTAGGAATTCACTTATTAAAACTACATTCATTTCAACAAAAACAAAATAAAACGACTCTTTGACCTCCCCCAGTTTCTTTATTTTTGTTTCAACCCCCATTTCTCCACTTTCTCCAGTGTTACCACAGAATGCATTTAACATCCATTCATGGAGCACCTTCCTTTACAGGCAGTGAAGTCGCAGAGATGAGAGCCGTGTCTGCGGATGGAAAGACTGCCTGGTTAGGAGTATTTCCTGGAGTCGTGGGTCTTGTGGCAAATCCTGACTGATTTTCGTAGAGCGCTGAACCCCCTCAGTCTCCTGGGATTCACATCCAGACTTGTATCTGGTGTCAACTATGTCATTAACCGACATGGAACCTTTCATGTAGGAGAAATCTTGATAATTTTATTTATGTAAACTGTCATTTAAAAGGAAACTTTCTCTTACTACTTGTACTAAAAATAGAAGATCAACGCCAGATAAATATAATATTGGATGAATATAATAACATATTCATATTATTAGATAAATACAGTATAAGCTATAGGTAAATATAGAAGTAAATTAACTTTGGTAGAGACACCGCTGCCTGCTGGAGGTGCTTGTGCCAGGCCTGCTTGGTTTTGGCTATACAAGGGCTGTTGGCAAACTCAGAACGGTGTTAAACGCACTAGCACAAAACTGAGAAGTTGCCCTTAGTGAGGTCGGAATGGTTCAAAGGAGAATTGAATGGACACACCTGTGTCGCGATGAATTGACTTCACCAGTGCTGATCCCTGTACACCTGGGGCAAGAATGCTTCTGGTATTTTGCAGTAACAGGTTATGCAAAAGGCATGTTCCTGGTTTGGTTTATGCCAAGCAAAGTCTCATACAGTCCCTGTTCTATGTTAACCATACCTGCCTCCAAGAGGCATGCCGCTTGCACTACAGATGATAGCCTTCCCCTTTGTTTCTGGGATCCCCACCTTCTCTTTTGTTGTTTTTTATATTTACACTCCAAGACTAATGTCTTGTTTCTGACCTTTCCTCTGAGCCCCAGGACTATAGGACGTGAGACCGAGGGGCCTTTGCAACAACCAGCTCACTTAAAACCAAACCTGTGTATTACTGTTGCTGTGTAACAATATTGCCACAAGCTTCATGTGTGGTTTTTACCCACACACATGTGCTGTGCTATCTCACGGTTCCTGTGGGTTGTTCCACTCAAGGGGCCTGTGGGTCCTCTACTTTAGAATCTCACAAGGCTGGGACCAAAGCATCAGCCAGGACCAGACTGAGGTCTTGTCTGAGTCTCAGTGGGTTACGGATCCGATTCCACAGTTTCCAGGCTCCCGTCAGCATTCAGGTCCTCGAGGGTCCCAGTTCCTTTGCTGTGCAGGGTGGCTGCCCTCCCGCCTTGCTGCATGGAGGATCCATCCGGCAGCTCAGAACACAGCCAATGAAAGAGGGTGTGTCTGGCATCAGCATCTCATGAATCATAATCACATCTGCCCAACCACAGGCAACCTGTCACCTTTGCTGTATTTTATTCCTTAGAAGCAAGTCCCAGGTCATCTGTATTATTGATCATCTCCTCTCTGGCTCTACAGTAGCACCAATGACTATTTCCAAAACCTGGTTTTGAACATGGCTTTCCCTAGCCACACCCTTGTGCGTGTCTTTCCATGGCTCTTAGAAATAAACGTAAGTGGACTTGAATCATTTTATAATTAATATGGTCACCTTTTTTCTCTCTGTCTTCTCTCACCACCCTTAGTCCAAGAAAACGATTATATTTCACTTGGACCCCTGCCTAGCCTCCATCCTGGACATCTGTATTCCCTACTCTGCACATTTTAAAGCTTTCTGTGACTACATTCCCTGTTCTAACGCATCCTCTGCAAACAGAGCTTCAGTGTTTCTCCATTGCTTTTTAGATATAGTTCAAAATTTATACCCTGGCTGGCTGAGAATTCTCTGCACCATTTACCCATCCTTCCCGTGTTCTCAGGCTGTGCACTCTGCCTTGCAGACCTGCTCTTTGTTCCTTGTGTGTGAAGGCCTCAGAATCTCCACACTTTCCATGAACATGGCCGAGGTGGTTCTACCTCCTGTTCATCCTTCCCATCTCAGCTTATCTCCGCTTCCTCCAAGCCTGTTAAAGATTTCATCTTATTCTGTCTTTCCCTTCATACAAATGATAATTGATTAATTACTTGCCTAGTTGTTTGTGCTTGGCTGGAAGCTCCCTGCTGGCAGAGCCTGCGCTTGTTTTGCTCCTTGTTGTCTTTGAGTGCCTGTCACAGAGCCAAACACATAGCAGGTATCTCCGAAAATATGTCTGAAACAAACAGACAAAATAAGGAAGGTCAGCCTAAGTTAACGAGCAAGGGTTCTCTCTAAAGATTTCAGTTGCAGCGAGGGAAACAGACAAATAACCTTTCTGCAAAGAGCGTAGGTGTGCAAAGCGTTGCGTTTTCATGATGTGTGGTCCTTGAGGTGCTGAGGAAGAGACTGAGAGAGGTTCAGCAATGACCAGGGCACCGAACAAGTTGTGAGGACGCTAACAAGTAGCCGGGGCATGGACCGCATCCAAGAAACCCAGTGGTGAAGTAAACGTCGATGACTGTTAGAAACAGGAGCTCTTTAAGTGTTGAAACGTTATCCTGTATTGCTTCTCAGAGTGACAAGGCAGCTGATCCTGAGATGTGACAAAGAGGGAATTTCTTTGAGGTGATACCGTGTCTTCAGTCTTCCTGCGCGAATTGGACTGATGAGAAACGAGGAAGGTGCTCTCTGCCGAGCTGAGAACATGGCCATGGCTCCTTCATTTGCTTTTCTTTTGACTCTCAAGATTCTCCCTCCTACTTCAAAGAAATCCATTTTTCACCAGAACATTCTTTCTCTTGATGAATCAATAAGAATGAAGGTGATTATTATCGTCTTTTACTTTCTGGTCACTGGCGGTAAGAACATTGTGGAAAGCTGGGGAGTAGCCATGGAGCAGTCTGTGTCTGAGGAATGTCACTTGTGTAGGACTTGGACAATGGAATATGGGACTCGCTTCGTGGTCTTTTATTTTCCCGTGGCTTTAGAAACTTAGGCAGTGCATAGGGATGAATACATTATTCTTATTCAGATACAAGAGATCAAAATCTTCAGGCAGTAGTTTAGACAGCATGGTATAAACTAGGATTTAATGCATAACATGAGATGCTGAATGGATGCCCACCTGGGGCAGCAGACACTGTGTGAACTCCAGGCAGTGAATTGTGGACCACAGAGGCCCTCGTTAAACATGTAAATTTGGATTCATTGTTTCTCTTCTCCGCACATCCAATGTATTTTTTTAATGGTATTTTTTATTGTTATTTTGGGAACTAGTGAACACGCACAAGTGACTTAGGAGACATTCAATAACTGATGAGTAAGAAGTAATGTCATGTATAGTAGCTAGGTTAGTGTGTTACACGCAGTATGTGCTTAGTGAATCTACACGGTTAACGTCACCATCATCATCCCTGCTGCTGTGAACTGACACTGTGCTGAGCAGCTTCATCTGCTTTCGTGCCCAGAACTCTGCCAGGCAGGGTTTGAGTTGTTTGGGTTTTTTCTTTTTCTTTTTTTTTCTTTCCTTCCTTCCATCCTCTTTCATGTATTACAAAAATGCAATACAGCAGCGGGTTTAGAGTCTTACAGCAAAACACTCAGTGAAGCTTGGATTCAACTCTCCGGTCTTACCACAAGCCCCTTCCTTAATCCGGCTAAAGCATGATTCTCTACATCCAGAAGGAGCATATCGTTGTATATTTAATACGTGCATGTGGTTACTGTTATCAAAATCACCACTGCCTTTAAGGCAAGTATGGCGTCTCTCACTTCTCATTATCCCCAGACTGAAGCTTCAGTAGTTATGTTGAAATTCCTAAAACCAGGTGAAAAAGTCCAAAATCCTATCTCAATTTGGGCATAACTGATTCAGGGTGCTCCTTGAGCCACATTTTTTAGGATACCTTCCCTGGGGATAGAAATGGAATTCATTACTCAGTCTCCTGCCATTCACTAATAAACATAAAATAAATATTCCAAGAGAAGTTCAAGTTCACCTGGTATCTGCCCAGAGGGTCAGGTCTGTGAAGGCAGGTCCATGGCTCACATGTCTTTGGCATGGCGTTTGCATGAGTGATTTGCACACAGCAAGCACAATACATGTTTGTGTTTGCACGTCATTTTTTCAACTGTGACAAAGAGGAACTTGTAAGAGCTTCGTTATAGTCCACTTTCTTCTAAGTTTTTTATGTATTGTTTATGAATTTCAGGTTAATGCAGTTTCCAGAAGTATTTCTCTTAATCCTTGAAGGAAGCAAAATTCTGTAGTGTTTCCTTTTGCACACATTCCTTCTCTCTCTCTCTTTCACACACACACACACACACACACGCACGTGTGTCTTGTCCCTAGATTCTCTCTCATTTCTATACGTTACTGTGTATGTGTGTTTGTGTGTGAATTTGTGTGATATATGCTAAGTTGGAGAGAAAATGATGCTTTCTTTCCAAATCAAAGAGAAAAATGTGTAGAGTCTAACAAAAATATCTAGCTTGACTCATACTCTGTCTACTCTGAAATATAAATGCTATCCTGAAGGGAATTCTCTTTTCTGTCTAATGTAGTCTTCTCTCCACACATACCCACATAGGGAAATATGTGCAAATTCTAAAGCCTTCATGGAAACATGAGCAATCATTAATTTTGTAGTATCTTTGCAAATACGCGGGTGAGAAATTATTTATATTGCTAGCTCTCGTTCAAGGCAATCAGGTTCCAAAGGATTGAGTTTCAGCAAATGCCTAGGATGCCTCTGTTTTAATATTCCACATTACCCCAATGACTTCTTCTTTATGAGTGTGTTGTCGGTTCCAACTCCAACCGCAATATACAGCATTAGGTAGTTTTGTTCTAAGGTGATGGAATTACTGCTTTATGGTGGTGCTTGAAGTAATCGTGTTTGATTTCAATGGGTTTTAGAAATGTAGTAAAAAAAAGGTGTCTAAAAAGGGACATTATGCCTGTGATGGAGACAGAGGTTTAGATATAAGGGACCTGATACCGAATGTGTAAATATAGGTATTACAATTATCTGTGTGGATTTCTTCATGTTTGTATGAGATTTTCACGTTGTGAAACAGTGTTGTATATATTTGTTATCCTGTTGGTTCTTCGTGATGTTGCAGTTAAGTGGGTGAAGTAAATAAGTAGATTCGACTCAGAGGGTTAGTGACTTGCTTGAAGTCTGTCTGTTCCAGCTATTGTCCGTAAGCTCCACCTACACTGATCATTATGTTGAATGTGCATTCCACGTCCTTCCCACCAAATCTAGGAAAATGATGCTCCCATGAGAAGTAAGGAGAAGGGGACAGACAGACACAGATGGAAAGTCAAGCTTCATGTGTCAGCGGTGGTTGATGAGTAGATACTTGTTTAGGGATGAGAAAGGAGAACATCTTTATTGTGAGAGTGTGTATAAGGGGATTCTTCTGTGATCTCCTCTCACGGTCTTGCTTCTTCCTCTGTCCCCTGAACAAGCATTTAGAAAGAAAAGAGCTGAGCCCAAGCAAGCAGAGGCTACTCCCCTGATACTGGATTAAAGCATGCTTAGACTTCCTTTTGAAAGTTATTTGAAAAGTGTCATGCAAGCAAAATGTCCAGAGTTTTGGTATTTAGTTGTTCCCAAGCCCTAATGTATGCGGGTGCTTTGTGGAATGATTGGGGGAACAGGAAGTTGGCATAAAAAAACGAGAGATTTTCCAATCTACTGTGGGAGCTGGGGAAACAGCCCTTGTCAACGTTCAGGGGGTTGTGAAATTCTGTGCTTGGAAATCTATGCTTATTTAAATTCTTGTACAAAATATCACGATGTAATTTTAATGAATCTGCTTAAATATGTTGCAATACATTAATTTTGGAAAAAAGTATAAATAGCATGAAAACAATACTCTATCTTGTATTTCTTAATTTACCATCAAAAAAACGCCCTGAAGCCCTAGCTATTCGTGTCATGACACCCTACCATTTGGTGGTAAGATATTATAATTACTGGAAAGCATCGGGTGAAAACAAGGAGATTTATTAGTTATATCTTTCCTGACACCAAACCGAAAATGTAACACATACTAAGAGGTTGCAAAGCATCCGAAGACATATTCCCAGAATTCTTAGCATCAGTAATTTCTATTCAACCTTTGAATATAAAGAAGTCAGGGGAAATTTTCAGTCTACTTGTCTATAAAATTAGAAACTTCATAATTGTCTTACCTTACTCAGAAAGTTATACGGTTACCAAAAGAAGCTGAAGCATTGTCTAACACATTCAGTGAGTGGCTTCTTTTTTAGGTCATAGATACCTGTGTCGATCAGGGATAACAGTACTGGTACTGTTAAGGTTACTTTTCACTTAACACACTGGTTCCTGGATTAGAGTTTGCATCCCAAGTTCGCGGAGAACTGGTTAGAATACAGTTTCGCAGCCTCACCCTCAGAGTTCATGATTCAGAAGGTCTGGAGGGGAGCCGAGATTCTCAGGTCTCACTCATTCCCTGCAGGTGGCTCAGGCTGGTGTCCGGAGACCACACTTTGAGACGCGCTTGCTTTAGTGAATGGCTAGAATGCTCTGATTGCCTATGCAGAGCCCCTGGTAGTGTGCCAAGGGACTCCGCGTACAAAATTACACAGGCATGACACATCTATCAGAATATTCGTAAAGCTATTTCATATTTTAAAAAATAATGCTGCTATATATTAAGTAATAAAGTACAAAAAACTGCATGATGTATTCTGAAAAAAAAAGACAAGACTGAAGAGTTGTCCCAAGTTTATAATTGTCTACTTCTCCCTCTGAGAGGTGTCACCTGACATGCTGTCTAACTTACGAGAGCGTTTTTAAACACGTCCACCCACAAGGCCAAGTGCTGTGTTTGTTTTCCTATCCTTGAATCCCCGGTTCTAGCTTCAAGCCTGGCAAGAACAGAGACTCAACCATTTGATTTAACCTCTCTGTGTCTAGTTGCCACGTAAGGAAAATAGATCCATTGATAGAACCACATCATAGCCCTGGCTGGTGTGGCTCAGTGGATTGAGTGCTGGCCGGTGAACCAAAGTGTTGCCGGTTCGATTCCCAGTCACGGCATGTGCCTGGATTACGGGCCAGGTCCCCAGTAGGGGGGAGTGCAAGAGGCAACCACACATTGATGTTTCTCTCCCTCCCTTTCTCCCTCCCTTCCCCTCTCTCTAAAAATAAATAAATAAAATCTTTAAAAAGAAAAAATCACATCCTTGGGGTTGGTTAAGATAATTTTCCAAGTGGGACTCCTGGTGTTGACTGGAGACCATATTTGGAAGTACCCAGTGTAGAAACCGTGAGGAGGGTGTTCTCTGGGTCACACAACTACTTAGTTACAGGGAAGAGACAAGTTGGTGCACATGCCGTTCTGTCGGAAGTCCTTGGTGTGGGCGATTTGGGGATTTCATGTGGGACCTGCTCTCAGTAGCAGTCGTCATTAAGTGGCCCATGTGGTTGGCAGTTCAGAAGACTTCATTCCTTCTAGGGACAGCGCCAGCCTGTGGGGGAAGGGTGTGCCAGCACATAAAGGTGCAGGGGGAAATGCAGCCTACCTCAGGCTTCTTTATGTAAATTAAGAGTCTACTAGACACTCTGGTACTCCTTTAAATAGCTCATCTTTTTATTATCTATCTAATATTAGCAACTGTATTCATCATTTAGTTCCATGAAAAACAAACGGGCATAGGCATACAAGCTGCTCTCTATTTAGAGAATTAGAAGTGTCCTCATGCCTTGGTACTGCAGAAAAATTACATTGGTGTAATACTTACGAAAGTGAAGTTTAGGTTGTTACCTTCAGCAGTGCTCCAGGCTCTCCCGGTAGCTTTTCAGTGGTGGATGCCCAATCTGTGCTAAATCATACTGTTGGAATTCAGGTGCTAATTAACTCCCTAGCACTTCCTTGCACAGCCCTAAAAGCCTAGCCTTCTCACTTCTGTGCCTTCTAAGGTGTCTCATTGAGTCACCTACTAAAAAGAGTCGTGTTTCCCAGTATGTATTGCTTTTGTAATTACAACTGGAAATGACATAAAATCTTCTGAAGGGTGGAAGCACCCCTTTCTCTTTCTAACTCACAAACACAACTGTTCCAGGGGCCAGTGTGTTGTGAAGTAGATTTCTCGCCCCCTCCTCTGACTTCTGATTTGGTTTCCCTGGGACAGGGCCTGGGAATCTGTCTGCATTTTCCGTACAGCCTCCCAAGGGGACTCTGGTCCTGGTAGGGGAATCATTCATCCGGAGCAACTGGACAGATCTCCATTTTCTGACGTCTTGTACTTTGTTTGGTAGGTTCAAAGTATGGCCAGTGACCGCCTTCCGATTCTGATTCTCAAAGAGCTCTTGACTCCTGTGTGTTTCGGTCGCACGGGACCAGTATAGAATAGTGCACGTTATGGGATACACAGCCCATAGCATGTCGCAGCTCTCATCGCACCTCTGCCGTTACAACCGGCTTGGTTCCGGGAACCCAAGCTAGTGACCCAAACATTTTAGTTTTCCTGTTCCCTTTGCAGTCAGTATTTTTGCTCTTATTTTTCTTTTTTTTTCCCATTTTGCATATTCTATTTTATATCTAGCTTTTTTACCATTTAAATATTTACCATTACTATAACTATTACTAATGATATTCTAACTGCTTTTAACTATTTATTTGTTCTATCAGAATGTAGCAAAAGAAAAAAAGGTTTGCTCATGTTTTAGAGTATTACTTTAGGGCAACTTCCAAACGATGAAACGACTAAGTCAAATATTTTGAATATCTATGTATCTATCTACTTATTTATCTATCATTTATCTATCTATCTGTCTATCTAAATATGTGTTTTGTTTGTCCGGCTGTACTATCAGTGTGCTTGCTATATAATTACACTACAAGTATACACATGGAAAACGCATCTGTTACTGAGTTGATGAAAGGAGTAAGCAAATACATATATGTGAGTACACACATGTATGTATATATGTGTATACCTCTGTGTGTGTATATATTTACATGTAGCACATAGATACAGACTACACTGTGGCGATAGCCAGAGGCGAAGGGAAGCAGGTGGCAGCTGGACAGTGGGCGAAGGGGAGATACGTGGGGATGGAAGGAGACTTGACTTTGGGTGTGAGTACGCAATGGAGTGTGCAGGCGATGTTTTCCTGAGCTGTGCACTTGAAACCTGTATGGTTTTATTAACCAATGTCAGCCCAATAAATCCAACAAAAAATAAAAATAAATAAAATAAAAACCAAACATTTATTGATACCCAGTTATTGCTACCAATTTTTAGGAATCTAAAAGTGATCTAAATCCCATTTTTAGGGTTTGCATGAGGTCTACATAGTTGCGTCAGGTGAATACTTGGGCCAGGAACATAGCAGTTCCTCTGTATCTCATAGGAATGTTCAGTAGCTAATTAAAAGGAAAGACTGATGTGTGAATGTAAAACAGGAGATTAACTATGGATTAAAAACTTAGAAGTTAGAATGATACGGAACTATAGAATTGTGATATTTCCCTTTATGCTTCTCCTTTTTAGGAGCATCATGTGTGAAATTTGTGTTTAATGATTACTCTGATTCCTAGTTATTTTCTTGGGAAATCTGGAGAGCTTGTAAAGGTAGCTTCCCCTCCTGTATGAAGTAGATCTGGAAACATCTCTCTGGGGAATTCAAAAATAAGAAAAGCCCAGATTCCACTGGTTTTTGGCTATATCCTGGTGCTCCTCATTCCACACATTTATAGTCAAACGTGTACAAAATACTCACTGCCACATTTTTCTTTCTGCCTGGAGAACAGCTGTAAAGATATTAATTGTGCTTCAGTTATAAATGGATTGCCAAAAGGGACTGAGCGGGTTATGTATCTCATCAGCAGGCCCTGTCTGGTATAAATAATGAGACAGGAACTTGGTAAATTGGAAATTTGTGATAAAAATGAGATGTGATATTATGAAGTCCTACCAGCTCCTTCTTCTGGGTGCATTGATTTTTAAGGCATTCTGCAAGAACACTAAATCAATGGTTGTCTGTTACAAAATGTTGGTTAAAAGGGCTCTATTACTGGGGTCAACTACAAATTAGCCCAAAGGGTAAACACAAAGGTAGTAGAAATGTTAAAAGGGAAAAATTCACAGATGTTATAAAACAGAGCTGGAAAGGCACAGATGTTATAAAATTCAACTGGCAAGTGTATGCAGTCTTTTCTCCTATTTCACCTAAGATTCTTAAATATGGTAACTAGGAAGAATTGAAAGTGGAGATATAACTGAACTGAGGGAAATACTTTATTTTATCATTTCAGTTATTTTTAAAACAAAGTTGGTAGTGTAATCAATACTCCCCAGAATTCTCTGTGTGCCTTTCAAATCTGCTAAATTTTGCTTTCACCTTTGTTAATGCCTACCAAAATCACTCTTTCCCAGTAGGGCATCATGATTAAAAATGTAAGTAAATCTAAATAAAATTGATAATCACCAAATGTGTTGTACAAATAAATTGATGTATTTTGAGTTGTTTTCTAAATGGTACCCAATTTTGGAAGAAGACTTACTTTAATGTAATCCCCATTTGGGGATGGAATATGAAAACCTTCACATACCTACACACAGCCATGCACACTATTCATTTCTCATGGCCAAGTCAACATCCTGAAATTATAGAATATCCTTGAACTTAATCTGCTTGTCATGTCACACCACCAGGGAAGGGTTCATCTACCCACCTTTCACCTGCCCTTCGCTTTCCCCCAGCGGGACTGGAGGCCAGTATCCTCTGTATACACACCGCCTCTTGGATGCATCTTAGCTACAGGCTGCGCGCAGTGACATTTCCTTCCATGCCTCTCCCCCTGGCAGGCTGTGAACTCACTGAAGGCCAGGAAGGGTCCGTCTTTGTTTTTCATATCCCAGGGCCAAGCACAGCTAGAAGGTGTACAGCAATCAATAAACATCTACCGAATGAGCAGAAGACACTGAGGAAGGGAAAGCAAACAGAAAGAAAGAAGTAAACAAGGAATGAAAGAGCAAGATGAAGAAGTAAAATAGCAATCTTGCTGCTAATATTTGGTTAAACTACTTAAAGGCACGGTCCACATCACATCGGTCAGTGCTGCCTCAGGACTAAAGTATAACCAATCGGCCCATTTCTCTGTATCTCACTCTTCCTCTTCTTTCCTTTTTCATCCTCCCAATCTGAAAAACAAACAAACAAACAAAAAAACCCTTAAGATGATGGCAAATTTTTAGTCACTTTTTGTAAACTTAATGCCTAGCCTTTCATGTATTCTTTTGTTTTTGCCAATAGTTTAGTTAGGCAGGTAGAGTCACCAATACATTTTTTTCCCAATGGTTTCCAGGCAAACAGGTATCCAGGTCTCACCTATTTTTCCAGTGTTGTTGCTTTTCTGATGTGCTCTGCTTGTTTAATATGACCACACTGAACGTCTTCAAGTACAACTGGAGAAGTCCCTTTCCTTTCATGCATCTTTTCGGATGATCTGGGGGAAAGAACACAGGCTCTTAACTGGCATCCGGGAATTCCTACATCCAGCAACAAGCTGGTCACACCCGAGGTACAAAGGATGGGGTTAGGAATCGATGCAAATCAACTTAATTTCAAATCAAATTATTAATTTTCTTTGAGGTGAAGATTCTCTACCAAGGCAAATTTTCTAATAGTAGCCTTCACATTTTTGGTTATATATAAGGATTATACATGTGTGGATTTCTTAGTTGTATGGTTAGGTTTTGGATAGATGGGTAACCTTGACTGTTTATAGGAAGGCACCAGAACTTCAAGTTCAACACTCTAGGTTTAAGGGGAAAACGAGATTGAGTTAGAATAGTATCAACTGTATGTTTTAATGCATTTATTCAGCTTCTTTGAGCCTGTTTCCCCATCTAAAAACAGAGATAGCATCCACTTAATATGTATATTTGGAGTGTGAAAGTGCACAAGGGAAGTTACATAACCCTGCCTATTATGTAGCATATAGTCAGAAATAATTAATGGTAACACTAATTAACATTGTAATTAGTACAATGTCCCAACTAGAATTTGGAATTATGACCAGGTGATATCTCACTAACTCTTTCTAGAATGAAAGCACTGCTTTCGTAAGAAGTAAAATTTAATTTAAAATATACTAATACCAGAATACAAATACTATATGCCTCCTCTTTCTAAAAAAAAAAAAAAGAGTAGAAGAAGTGTTGACTTTGAATCAAATGGAGTTTGACTTTAACGCTAGTGTCTTAAATGATAATCTGAACCCTGGTAATTGGAGATGGTAACACTCTGTGCCTTAGTTTTGGCTGCTACAAAAAATTACCATCATCTGGGTGGCTTAAACAATGAACATTTATTTCTCACTATACTGGAGGCTGGCAAGTCCAAGACCTGGGGGTCTTCGGGACCTGCTTCCCAGCTTGCAAATGGCTGTCTTCTTGCTGTGTCCTCACCCAATGGAGAGCAGAGAGAAGGAACCTCTTTCTTCTCTCCTTGAGAGCACACTGATACTAATATGAGGGCTCCATCCTCATGACCTAATTACCTCCCAAAGGTACCTTCTCCTAATGCTATCCTAATAGGGCTCAGAATTTCAACATGTGAGTTGGGGGTGGGCACAGAAATGCACTCAGTAGTCTCCAGTTTATGATTTCCCCCCATAGGAATTAAGGAACTTCCCTATGTAATGTTAGTGGGACAGCTAACAAGAAATAGTTCAAATTCAAGAAATGCTATCTTGATTTGTTTTCTCCAGTTTAAGTAGAATTTCCTCAAGCACATACTAGCAAGATAGACAATCCTTATTCTTGTGGATCCTAACAAAATCTACAGGGATTTACTCATACCAAGAAATGATCTATCAGATTTCAGGCTCTATCATCGTGGAAGGAGAGTCTAGCCCTCCACCGTTCCCTGCCGCCTCTGCCGTGGACCATCGCTACTGCCCTTCACCATCCAATGGTTCTGCTGACGCATGCTCTAATGGAATCTCCTGCTCAAGTTCTCTGCCAGGCTGCCCTGAGGCTACTCATTCACTCTGTGATAAACTTACCTTGCATGCTCAGTTTTCAGACTTGGGCTTTTACTGATGAGCCTTCATGGATGTGGCTGCATCCATCCATGATGCAGGATTGTAAACCTAAACAGGTTGCAGGCTGTCACCCATGGAACTTACCATCTTTGCCCTTCTTCCTAGTCCCTGGGAGGGATTTTATGTACTTTCCACCTTCTAAACTCCCCACCCCCCGCAACCAAATAAAGTCATTAGTCAATAGGAAATTTTTATGAGCTCCTATAAGAGTTTGATGTATACTAGCTTTCGTTTACATTAAAGCTGCAAAAGTAGACCCATTGAAAGGGAAACAAGATCATGACCACCGTCCTAAGAGGAGGAAAAATTCCTCTGGTTTCTTGTCTAATTATTTTGTGTATGAAAACGAGACAAAACAATAGAATTAACACATAATTTAAAATATCAGTGGGCCAACTTGCCTTATTAATTTCTGAATATGCCTCCCTAAAGAAAATAACTATTTATTCATTCATTTATTCACTTAATTATTTAACAAATGTTTACATGCGAGAGAGCAATATAAAAATAGTGGGCCATGTCTCATGCACTTTAAGGTGTAAAATTCAGAGTCAGTATAGTGTTTGTGCAGTGGTTACAAAGACCAATTTGGGAACTTCTCTAACTGGTTTTGAATACAGGCTTTCTTCCCTTCTCTTTGACTGGAGGTAATCATAACAGATGCTCAAAGGCTTGTTGCAAAGATTAAATGAATAAATATTTTATAGCAGACATTGTTCTTAGCACTTGTACAACTAGGACAATGTAGGGCTGTGCTTGTGATGTGAAAATAAGGGGTGAGACTACAGTAAGGAGGAATGGATGGCCCTGGCTGGGAAGCTCAGTGGGTTAGAGTGTCATCCTGATATACAGGTTTGCGGGTATGACCCCTGGTCAGGGCACAAACAAGAATCAACAAATGCATGCATAAGCAAGTGGAACCACAAATTGATGTCTTTCTCTCTCTCCCTCTCCCCTTCCTCTGTCTCTCTAAAATCAATAAATAAGACAGAAAAAAGGGAGGAATGGGTTAATTCTGGAGAGGAGGATTAGATGGGAAAGTCAAGAGAATAAGGATGAATATTGTTTTCCTCCGAAGGGGAAAAGTCTGTATGCACTGCAATTTATATGTAAAAGTAAAAGCTGCCCCCAGAGACAGTCAAATAAAGTATTTTTAGAGTTCGGAAGAGGAAACGATTGAGCTTGGGAATGACTACATCTTAACCTGTATCTGAACAAACTAGGGGCACAGGTTGGGGAAGCAGAAGAACGCTCTCACTTGAGCAAGGGTGTGGGTAAAAGAAATAGTCAGGAAGGTTAGAAAACTCCCGTGATGGGTGCAAAAGAGCTGTGTAAAATCCTTGTCTAACTTTCCATTTTCTTTTGGTCATCTCCAAACCAATTAACCTCTTTTGTGGGGATTCTTCCTGATTTACAACCCCACCTCTGAACTTTGACTCAAGAGGGTCCTTTTTCTTAAATCTTATCTCGGCATCTTAATCTAATCCAAATCCAATCTCCTCCTGCTGCACCTTGCTTTAGCTGTTCTAGCTGCCCTGCCTGTGTTACCCAGAGTCTTCCTTCCACCTCCACACTCCTTAGTGAAGTGTTTGACTTTCTGCCTTCCCACTGGTCTGCCCTTCAAGAAAGCAGGAATCTTCTAACGGGGAAGTTTCTTAGGTGCCTCCAAGAAGGCTTGACACATAGCAGGAGCTCCATAAAGGGCCCCAACAGGAGATAAGCCCAACCCACCTCCCATTTAGCCACATTATGGATGGTGCCAGGGACAGGATGGCATGTTGCGGGTGAGTTAGTGAATACCTATTTTTTAAAAGTCTCCTTGAAACTGTAGCTCTGTAATGATTGCCCAGTAAAACCTGTTGTGTTTTCCAATAGCCCGAAGGTGCAGTGGCTTTTCCCTCAGCCAGGTTTGCATTCAGTAGGACAGTTACTCATTTTGTCTTTCACATTTAAGGGAAAAAAAACCCAAACAAACCCACAACTGTGTGAGGTGATGGATGTGTTAATTTACTGGATTGTGGTAATTATTTCATAATGTATTCCTATAGCAAATCATCACATGATACACCAGTTTAAAGATATTACAATATTTTTTTTTTGTCAGTTATACCTTAATAGAGTTGTGGGTTGGGGCAAGAGAGGTGAGCCACACCCACACTATTGCCATTTTTAAAAGTCTGGCTTTTAACTAGATTAATTAAACTTATTCATAAGAATAAAAAAAAATGAACAGCTACTACAGTGGTTGTATATATTTTTTCTCCAGCATCATGGCCTCAGATTCACTCAACTAAAGTGGTGTGCCCTAGATAGCCCCGGCTGTGGCTGCACTCACTGTCCCCTCCCCCAGGGGTCACTGGGTGTATGTTATCTTTAGGAAGCCTCAGAATAAGAGTAGGAAGTAGGTGGTATCACTCCTACTTTTTAGATTGGTAAACTGAGTCTTTTCTTTTTTTAATTTTTAGACAGAGGGGAAGCAGGGGAGAAAGAGAGGTAGAGAAACACAATGTGTGGTTGCCTCTGGAGCGTCCCTACAGGGGACCTGACCTGCAACCCAGGCATGAACCCTGACTGGGAATTGAACCAGCGACCCTTTGGTTCGCAGGCCGGTGCACAATCCAGAGTCACACCAGCCAGGGCAGTACACTGAGTCTTCATGTTAAAAAAAAAAATGCTTGTTTCCTGAGAGTGACAAGTCATTGATGTAGAATGTGATCTCAGCCTTATAACATGAACAAAAACTTCTGACATTATAATTGTAGTATGTATGTGTTTTCTACTACAACATGTTGGTGTCTTCTAGAGGTTCGTTTAACAAAGACTTCCAGTTTCCAGTAATAGCGCAAACCCGTGTGGAAGCATTGCTAAAATGAACTTCAGGACACAAACTCTGACCCTGCTGCATGTCCTGGTACCCACATCTGCCTCGATGCTCCGCACTCAGGACACGCTAAGCAAGTAGCCTTGTGAGACGGAATGAACGAGTGTCTATAATGAAACAGAATGAATGAAGTGCGCGCCTCCTGCGACCCTGACGCATCGTAGAAGGCGCCTGCGGTGCCCCTGGCAGCATCATTTTGTAAGTTCAGGATGGAAGCAGCTGCCCATCTAGAGCACCAATGATGCTGGTTTACTTCTGGAGCATTTAGAGGATTTCATACCATAGGTAACCGATGAGCAAAGGCTCGATTGCTGCAAAGAGGCTCCCTAAGAAAAAGAAAATATGCCCTTTTCCTTTTGTGTTCTAAAACAGTCCTTCTGATTCTGAAAGGCTTTGTGGATACACATGGAACTGTAAAAACAGAGAGCTTATCAGTTTTCACAAGCAGGCCTCCCATCGTCCTCGTTATCTGTTTGCAGAAGCAGTGGGTAGGCCTGTGTCCCGGTGTTTTTGGTGAGGGTTGCAGAAGGTGCTTTTCTCCTGTGCATAGTAAACATGGCTGAGACTTCACAGTTACACATTTTCGTGCGATATTTTCCATCTCTCACCCGATGCACATTACAGATGTTCGCCGCAACGATGCACGGATGAATAGAAGACATCTGTGTGCTCAAATGCATTTTCTGAAGGGTTTAATTGTTCCAGAAACTTTCAGGCTCATTTGAAAAACAACATGTTGAGTGTGTATGGATGTTTCATTAAGTGACAAAACTGTTTATCCCTCTAACTGCTCCAGAACAGAATATGGAAACCGAATTTTATTTCCCTAGCCTACGTCCCAAATCAGAGCGCCAGGGAAACAACAGGATCCGCTTCTGGGCTGTCCGTTTGCCTGATGCTGTTAAGAATCTGTCCCTGTTCCCGTAATACATCCCATTTGGAACCGGCAGCATTTGGCAGCAGCCTTTCACTGCAAGCTGAGTGCTGGCACGTGAAGAGAACCCCCAGGGAGTAGCGGGGAGGCCTTTGCAAAAGCAGAAGTTCACGTGATGGTTTAGGGTTTCACCGTGTGCTGCCCCACGTGTTTTTAAAGAGAGGTTTCTGAAGTGACATGGCAAGCCCTTGCTGCCTCTGTCCCATATTCAGTTGGCTTTGCTCAGTCACAAGATTGATCCCCAGCAAAAAGGAAGGATTTGATCTCCAGTTGTCACCCCAACATAACTTTCCTCGTTAACCAACAGACATTCAGAGCAGAAGTTTCTCGAAGGAAGGGGATTCTCATCTTGCTGCTTATGTGTGAGGGGTACCGTGTACTGTTATTTCTGCTGGAACTTGGTTAGGGAAGAATTCTCCATACACAGGGTTAAAGAACCCAGCTGCAATTTGTAATCATTCATGTTTAAATCCTCTTCCTCTTTCAAAGACCCCCTAAAGTGTCCCTTGGAGGTTTGGATATGTAGCATTTGTCTTCTTTCATTAAATAAAAAAGTGAAAAAAAAATACTGCTATGACTTAGGCCATCTTTCCCACTGGGGGGATGTGCTTGGAGCCCTTCCAGACACTTGGGTGTTAAACAGTGTGGAGTCCGTTAGAGATGGGGAGAAGAATGCATTGGCTGCTCGCAGTTATTTCTCTCTGTGTAATCTAGGCTCTGTTGTAACTGGGGGTGGGGGTGTTGGGGGACAAGCAAACAAACAAACCTCTAGCAGTACACGCCAGTCGGGTACACAGGTACCCTGGAGTATTGTTCCATAAATCTAAAAAATAATGGCTATGTTGTGACATTTAAAAAAACTCAGGGCCAGAGGCTTCAGCTTCTAGTAAGTAATAATTTAAATATCAACAAGTTGTACAGGTCCTGGGAAATTATTGCTCTCGTATTCAATAACAACCACAGATGGTTTCCATGGCAATGCCTGCACCACACCATTACCCCTGTATCACCTAATACTTGGGAAAGTTAATAAGGAGGGTGAGGGAAGGTGGGGGAAAGGGGTGAGTTTTATGGAAATAATGAAGGCAGTTGCGGTGTTGCTAGACCTGTGAGGCCTCTGATCTTCGGTGTGTGGGGATGTTTAAGTAAGACATCGTCAGAGGATAATGCCAGGCACTCTGTCTGTGGGTTGTACATACTGAACTTGGATCAGGGTGGCTAGAAGGTCAAATAAAAAGTCTGAAGATGGCCCGGACCAGTGTGGCTCAGCTGGTTGAGTCTTTCCGCAAAGCACAAGGTCACTGGTTCAATTCCCAGTCAGGGCACATGCCTGAGTTGTGGGTTCAGTCCTTCATCGAGGTGTATGAGAGAGGCAACTGATTAATGTTTCTCTCACACATCAGTGTTCCTCTCCTTCTCCTTCTCCTTCCTTCTCCTTAGAAATACATACATACATACATGCATATGTTATTCATACCTTAAAAAGTTGGAAGGTGGTAGTGATCTCTGCTGTTGGCGAAGGCGCCGCCGCCCCGTGTCTCCACCTGCTGCTGTAGTGCTTATTCTCTGGAAACGTCCTGCAGGGCAGTCTGTGCAAACGGGCCTGGTGGTGTCCCCATCGTGAGAGGCTTCCCTGTTCCAGCCTGCACATCGTCGTGCTGCACCAAACCTTTGTTTTCCTGCTCGGGGTGTTGGCGCCAGCATTTTTCTTTCTGAGTAATGTGCAGAACCAGTGTGCTGACTTGCTCATAAAAACGGATAGCCCAGCTAACAGAGCTGCACTGCCCCAGACCCCCAAACGTCTTATTTTCTCGAAGACCTTTTATCTTCGTTTGTCAGCAGGCTGGAACCTCTAACCTGATGGTGTAAAGTTCTTGATGGTTAATTTTGCTTGTAATGTTCGCTTTCATTATGTGGGGAAGGGGGGCTGTATGCGTCCCACTGTTGATGGGAGGAAACTTTAAGGTGTTGTAAGAAGCAGATGCTACTGTGAGCCCTCTGTTCGTTAAAGGCCAAGCAGCACCCTGGCCAGTCTCAATCAAACAAGCAGAATGCAGAAAAATGGGTGTATTCAAAGCAGAATTCACCTTGGAATTGACGTGTGCACACTTGACTGGTTACTGGCAGGATGAATTGTGGCGACAGGGGTCATTTTTGTTGACAACAGCTGGAAATACAACAGCTATATTATTATAATAGGATCGGCATCGAGTTGGATTATAATAGGGGCTTTCTTGGAGAAATGGCACAGTGTCAAATTTATCGTCACTAGCTAAATGAGTCTCTTGTATGCTCGACAAAGGGACAAAAACTGTTCCAAATGAAAACACAAACAGAGAATCCTGTTATATTTTGTGGGTATTACTCAGGGTCCCATTTATCGCACAGCAACACTTGCTGCTTTGAAGAAACATTATCCTGCAAGGGTTACACTTTTCAATTTGCCTCTGTGGTCTGCCTTCTGCGTGCATTTCCATGGAGAAGCCTCTACTGCAGCTTGACGGGAAAGCTCTTCGCCTGCAAGATTAACCTCAAAGCATCCATTTTCCCCCCTCCGGGGAATCACTTGACAAATGCATCCACAAAACCTCCACACACATCTCTTCCCACACACAGGTGCATCAACAGCCTTGAATCACTATTAGGAGAAATATCATCCTTGACGGAAAGTCATGCTACCTTTTCATTTCCAGATGTCTCGAGCTGAAAGATGTGGGTTTCCTGAGAAGCCGCGCATCAGGCAGAAATATCCCGGATGAGGATGTGGGTAAGAGCTGGCCTGAGCTCTGTTGCAGCCCCCAGCCCAGGAGTTCACCTTGGCAAGAGTGTGGGATTTGCACGGGCTGGGAGATTGGAATGACGTCCATTCAAATGACATCAAGAAAGCGACATGGACAATGGACCCAGTGCCTGTCTTTGTGCTTATGACATCAAAACGCATTTGATTTTTGAGCCCAGAGCAATTTTATATCACAGAGGAAATGGACATGTGCTGGAATGGATGGGAGAATGGGAGATTGTGTTTGCGTGGGGGTGTTTTCTTTTGCAAAAGGACATGAACATATTGTAACATTTAGGAGTGTCTTTTTGCCTCCCTCCCCCAAAGTAAGGAAATATCCTACTATGAAAATGATTAGGCAGAACCACACTTATGAATTGCAACATCTCCACCACTTAAAATTGGTTTATTATTCAGTCTCACACATGCATACACATAATGCACCTAGAATTGTGACAGTAAGCTCTCAGAAATATTGTGTTAATAACTCTTCTGTGCCCTTTGCATAAATTATTGCATTTAATTATCTCAACAAGCCTGGGATGTAACAATTACTATCATCTTCCTTTTTTTGCAGATTAAGGAACTGAAGCTTGGTAATGCTTTGTTACTTGGCTCAGGATGCAGAATTAGCAAAAGTTGGGAATGTAATATAAAGCAAATGATCTGGTTCAGACAGTTTGACTCTAAATTTACCTTCTCAGCCAGTTTCCTCCGCTTAATATTTTCTCATTTGATCCTCATGCAAATCTTTGAGATTTGCAGAATAAAAATTGCCGTCTTTGCGTTTGAAGAAAACTGAACCACAGAGCATGCAAACGATGGAGATTCGTCTCCTCACTCCTGCTCCAGTGTTCGCTAATGTGACCACGGGATGCCTCTCATTACGAGATAGCATCCAGTTACAACAGTCAACAGAAATACATATGATGATGATCAGTCTTGTGGGGGTAGACTCCCGAGGAAATGTCCCCAACTTCCATTTGACAGGAAATAGTCTCCATGGTTCTTGACGCAGTAGGAATGATCGAAAAATGACTTTACATGCCCATCTGAGTAAGACTTCTTCATAGTAACCACAATAGAAATTAATGTTTCTATGGCAAAGAGTGACGTTAAATTTTTAATCCTCACCTGAGAGTATGTTTTGTTGATTTGAGAGAGGGATGGGGAGAAGAGAGAGAGAGAAAGAAGAGAAAGAAAGAGAGAGACACTGATGTGAGAGAGAAACACTGATCTGTTGCCTCCCATATGTGCCCTGACCGGGAATCAAACCCACGACCCTGTGGTATCCAGACAACACAACATGCCAACCAACTGAGCCACCCGACCAGGGCTTAAGTTAATTTTCAAACAGTCTGGTGCACAGTATAATTGTTTGGAACTATAGCTTTGTATCAAAATTGCCTGAGAAGATTTTTGAAAATCCTCCACCATCATCTTCATCTCGCCATCCCATAGATCTGAAAGGGACCACGGGGACCTAAGTATTGTTCAAAGCTGGATTCTGATAAGGAGGCAGAGTTGCCACTCCCAGACTTAGCCCGTGGTAATGTCTAGGTCCCTACACGCATTACTGTGTTTAACCCTCACGCACTAGAATGTAATTCTGGTGACGACAGGGGTGTTTAACTATCTCTTCCATCCTCTTTTTCCAGTGCTCAGGCTGTGATTGGAACTGAGTGTTCACACTCATTAATTTCATGTCATAGAATAAAACTTGACTTTATTTTTCTGATAATGTGTTGCTTCATAGTGGAGGAAAACATTTCTCCTCAAAAAGAAAATCAGAGAAAACACACAACCAAACACAGCAAAACAAAAATTTGGGGCATGTCCTTCTACATGGAAGGGCTCCCCCTTCTCATCCGGCTCTGACCTCTGTCGGCTCTTTCAGTGGCTCTTGAATTCATTCTTGAACCTTTTGGGAACTAATTTTAGATTCAGAGAAAAGTTGCAAGAATAGTTCCCTTATACCCCTCACTCAGTCTACCCCCCATTGAACATTTTACGTACACTTAGTGCAAGGGCCAGAACAAGAGTGTTCACACTGAAGTCCATCTTTGTCATCATTCCCCGGTGTTGAGGTTTTATCACCTCTTATCTGGACAGCGGCCATAACCTCCTAACTAGTGTGATCGCTAATCGTCGATAACTCTGCCTCCAGTCGAGTCTGGGAGCACGAAGAGAGAGAGGCCCACCTTGTAGGAGTGAGCTCCAGAGGAAATGTCCTCCCCATCTCAGCCTTCAAATGGCCCCTGTGTAACATTCCCAGCTTGCATCTCCAACCTTAGCTTTGATGGCTGACTTTTCCAGTCATCTTTCCTCTTAAGAAATTATTTGGGGACTTTTATCTCGCTATGCTCCTCTCACCAGGAAAGTTTCTTGCTCCAGTTCTCTGCCACCCCACAGAGCATTCAAATAACTACCCATATTGTAGTTTCACACGCTTACTTTCCCCAGCTAGTTGATGAGCTACTTGTGAATGTGAGTCTCGACTTTTTTAAAAAATATATTTATTGATTATGCTATTACAGTTGTCCCATTTCCCCCCCTTCACTTCACTCCATCCTGCCCACCCCCTCCCTCCCACATTCCCCCTCTATAGTTCATGTCCATGGGTCATACATATAAGTTCTTTGGCTTCTACATTTCCTATACTATTCTTACCCTCCCCCTGTCTATTTTCTACCTACCATTTATGCTACTTATTCTCTGTACCTTCCCCCCTCTCTCCCCCTCCCACTCCCCTAGTGATAACCCTCCATGTGATCTCCATTTCTGTGGTTCTGTTCCTGTTCTAGTTGTTTGCTTACTTTGCTTTTGTTTTGGTTTTAGGTGTGGTTGTTAATAACTGTGAGTTTGCTGTCATTCTTACTGTTCATATTTTTTATCTTCTTTTTCTTAGATAAATCCCTTTAACATTTCATGTAATAAGGGCTTGGTGATGATGAACTCCTTTAACTTGACCTTATCTGAGAAGCACTTTATCTGCCCTTCCATTCTAAATGATAGCTTTGCTGGATACAGTAATCTTGGATGTAGGTCCTTGCCTTTCATGACTTGGAATACTTCTTTCCAGCCCCTTCTTGCCTGTAAGGTCTCTTTTGAGAAATCAGCTGACAGTCTTATGGGACTTTGTTTTTATAATGTGGTTCTCAGTGTCTGGTGGAGTGACATCCAGTGTGTGTTACTTCTAACTATAGGTTTTATAGAACCTGTGAATCATTATTCTGAGTAGAAATTTCAGAGGTACAGACCTATCAACTGCTCAGAAAGTATTATCGTTACGCATTTCAGTGTAGCATCCATAATTGAAAATGCGTCAAAGATTTTGACTGGCAAGATCTTGAAAAAGCTCTTCCTTATTTCAGTAAACACAGAAGTAGCTGCTCAGATCCGCCACTGACTTCCTGCAGCGGAGAAACACTCTCGCCTTCGTTGCTAGGAGTGTTCATATAGGTGGCCCAGGGCTGCTTGTCCCTCAGCTGAGGACAGCTGCCTGGCCCATGGTCAAGGCTCCCTTCCCAGGGTGGGTTCTAGAAATCTCACCTCATTTCCTCAATGGCATCCCAGCTCTAGAGTCCCCAGTGGAGGCCACTGAGGCCTTTGTTGTGATGGCATCACAGCCCAAGGGTCCCTTTGGCCCAATATTATCCTCTCACTTCCCCAGATATTGTTGGAAGAGGATCCCCCCAATACGAATTCTGCAAGGAATCTCTAGCTCAGAGTCTGCTTTCCAGGAAACTCAACTGGGATGCTTCCCTACCATTCCTGAGGACATTGTTAGGTGATTTTATTCATCCATCCACTCATTCCATTGGCAAATATGTATTTGATAATTATCACGTGTCTGACAGTTACTGGATCAGGAAGACGTTGACGCTGCCCTTGTAGAACATGATGCTTGTTATCACACCAGACTCCTCCGAATTCTCCCCGGTTGCAGCAGTTCCCAGAATTACCCACAGTCTCTCAGAGTATTTGGCCTTCACTTATACATGACTTATTGCTTATGATTTCTTCCCTGCCCTTCTTCTGGTTAAACTCTATCTGCCTTGAGTAATTTAACTCAAAAGCTGTGTCTCTCAGAAGGCTGCTCCCGACCACCCTCTCTGTGGGCCAAAGCGGGGATCCAAACCTGGTGCCATCGCATTCAGCTGAATTGCCCTACATAGCTGTCCGTCCCCCCACTTCCTTCCCACCACCGCACTGTACACTTCTTGCCTCTAGATTTTGTCTTAGGATATGTACTTCATATCCAGCAAACCATATGTGCTTAACTACTGAATGAGGGAATAAAAAATAGATAATTAATCTGAAAAAGAGAAAAGATTTTGCTTCTATTATCCATAAGGCCTCATTACCTAAACATATGGATGAATCGGTCGTTCCAGTCTCGTTTTATATTCTGAGGAATGAAGTAAGATGGATACACTATCCCTCTGATATTTCTGGACAGCTTTTATGAGCAGCCATTTTTTTTATATATGCAGTTGTACTTTTGCAAAACTTCAGTGCTACATGTTATATTATACGATTAAGCTTGCGTTTCATATTTCTTTGGTATATTTCCTTTTCAGTGTTCTCCAAGACTACGTGAGTCTGATAGTAGCTTTAAAATGAAAACTACAAAGGAATCTTAAACAATACAGATTCTAAAAGGGCTATCTTTATACAGTACACCCATCCAGCAGCACTCTTTCTTTTAAAAGACTTGAATAAGTTATGATGGAGTAGTTCTCTCCATATCTTTAAAAAGATTTCTTTTCTTCCTTATTCCCGCACATGGGTTTCTGTATGATATGCTTAGCAAATTTTAGCTCTTGGCAAAGAATCATGTGTTAATTATTATCTTTCTCACTCTCTCTCTCTCTCCCTTTTTTTTTTTTTTTAGGTACGTCTGTCACAAATGTAACAGCCACCGATGCTGATGACCCAGTTTACGGAAACAGTGCCAAGTTGGTTTACAGCATCTTGGAAGGGCAGCCTTATTTTTCCATTGAGCCTGAAACAGGTTTGTGAGCTAAATTTTGAATTCTATTCACCATGTTATTGCTTCAGGGAAACATTTTTCTTGGGATTTGGATTATAAAATGTTACGGTTAAGTACTTTACTGCCTGTATCAATAATATTTGAATGTGTTATTTCTGTGCAATGTGAGGTACTTGGCAACCCCGACAATCATTTTGATACTGATTAAAACAAATTGCAGTCCCTTTGCACAATATCACCTATTTAACAGACGGCCTGCCGCCATATTTTATCCTGGGGGGAAAAGGGGCCTGTACATCAGGCAGACTTAAATATCACATTTAAGAATAAATTTAGTTACTCTGCATTGGCTGAATGATGCTGGGCTTATACATCTTTCTAAGTTTCAACCTGCATATCTGTAAAGTGGGCATGGAACCTACCTCAGAGTGTTAGGGTCAAGATCAGATAAAGCAATAAATATCAGTCATACGGTTTATGACACATAGTAACAATTCAATGGATAGACACTTTATTTGCTATTAGATTCCTCTTTTGTAAAACAGATACATCTACCCACTAGAGTTTTTTTATGAAGATGTTCTTATGTATACTAATATAATATATTGTTTATTATAGATAATGTTTTATTATTATTATTGAGACTGGTGGTACAGATTCTAGAAACCAAAACTTTATAAAATAATAGGTTTTACAAATGAAGATAAATCTTTTTATTGTTTAATTTTAATAATATACTTAGAGAGTAAAGCCATTTTGTTAGACTTTTTATAATCCATAGGTCATTTTGGTGGCACACTTAAAAAATATCATAAATAACAATATCTTTGGTGTTTATTCTTCTTCTGTATTTGGTGGTTTAGTCTGCAAATTTCCAAGTAGAAAAATTTAATATACAGCTACATACACATGTAATATTATCTCTTTGATTCATGAGTTTTAAGCATTATTGAGATAAATTTTCATGTTGTACCATGAAGTCAATTATTAATTAAATTAAAAATTTAAAGCCTCTCTTTTCTCTAACTCAAAGAGTAAAATCTTCATACATTTAAAAGTGAGAAAAAATGCTTTTGTACATAAATAGGTCATGGCTTAAAATCGAATTGAGATTTGGAAACAAGAAAGAACTCTTCTAAAATGTATTAATTAGGGGCATAATTATGCGTTCTTCCCCAGTGAAGGAGGAGTCCATTGTAAATTCCATCTCATGTGGGCTCCTCTACGATGCTGGGGAAGTGGCGGAGCTCTGGGTTTTACAGGAAAAACAAAGTCTGAATATGTCTCATTACTTGGCCAAAGTCACAGTACAGAATTGGGGCCAGAATTGAAACTCACAGCCAGGTCCTTACTTTCAAAGCCACTGTAAGATATATTTGAACTTCACTTTTTAAAAAAAATTGTTGTTCAATTACAGCTGTCCCCATTTCCCCCCCCATGACTCCCCCCTGCCCTGCCCCCTCCCACATTCAATCCTCCCCACCTCACCGCCCCCCCAACCCACCATTGTCCTTGTCCTTAGGTCCTTTAAAGGTGTTCCTTGACTTAACCCTTTCCCTTCTTTCCCCTGTTATTCCCCTCTCCCTCCCTTCTGGCCACTGTCAGTGTGTTATTTCCATGTCTCTGGTTTTATTTTGCTCATTTGTTTGTTTTGTTGATTAGATTCCACTTATAGGAGATCATATGGTATTTGTCTTTCACCGCCTGGCTTATTTCACTTAGCATCATGCTCTCCAGCTTCGCTTTTCATGGCCAATAATTATGATACAGGGGCTTCTGTAAAACAGAAACATCTTGACTATTTAAGTGGAGTTGAATTATTTTCTCCTTTGCTCCTGGACTATTTGTTCAGTGGGATCTTTTTTCCATCATTTCCAGTATAATACAGATATTAATCCACCCCATATCCATTCTGCATTCAGTCTGTGCCAGGCACTGAATTAAATACAAGGAGAAAAAGTCACAAAGGTTAATCTTATCATGCAAGGATCTCACAATCCATTTTGGAAGACAGATTTTTATTTTCAACATAAATAAAAAGAAGCATGGTGATGTCATGTACATAATTCATATCTTGAAAATAAGTTACTAGGAGATAGAGATAATACAAGACCTCCCCCCACCACTAAGTCAGAGGACTTGGTACTTCTAAGTCTCGTTGACTTAATGTGGTCATTTGCTTGGTGAAGCATTGTCAGCATCACTTAATTAATATTTACACTTTGCCCAGCATATGAATGTCTGTCTCTGCATTCCTTCATCTTAGTTTTATCATTCCCACTGTGACAGATACAAAATTATTTGATGTATAGTTTAGAAAGTAAATTCCGGTACTGTTGTGAAAATTGTAGCGGAGAGAAATGATACTTGACCAATGTACACAGTAGTTGCTCAATAAATACTGGTTGAATGGAGTTACTTTTTCAACTGAAGCAGACACAATGCAGAAAGAAATAGAGGCTAAATTAGATAGCCAATAAAGAGTCATCCTGAGTTCTTCCACTGGAACATAAAGGTGCGGGAGTGAAATAGAAGCATTGTGTTGGTGCCGGTGCAGTTACACTTGAGTGTGCTCCAGTGAAGGCCAAGTGCCGGCTGTTCCCATAGAGTCTGAGAGTGACTACCTGTGAGGCCTTTGCAATCTTTTAAAAAAAAATGAGATTGGTGTGACTGTGTGTGTAGGAGAATATATGAAAGGAGACATCCCCCAAATAGAATTTATTTATAAAAAATTGTGTGCTTATTCTTACATGTTTAAACTTCAGTCACCTTCCAAGTACTCTCCATTTGATACAATACACCTATAGAGACATTTTTTTCCACTGCTCAAAACAGTTTTTGAACTTATCGATTTTGATGCCTTTTAGTGCTTCTGCCATTTTTTCTGTTTCATGTCTTCCACATCAGCAAAATGTTTCCCATAGAGGAGTTTTTTCATCCTAGCAAACAAAAAAAATGCCTCTCAGGGAAAGATCGGGTGAACGGGAAAGTGGGGCAATGGGGTCATGTTGTTTTTGGTCAAAAACAACTGAACACTCAGGGTAGTATGGGCGGGTGCACTTGCAAAGTACCCATTGTGAAAGAGTCTGAAAAAAAAAAAAATCACTGAAGCCAAACGCAGCCTCTCACAACAACTCCAGCTGGTACACTGATACAGATGGATTCCTAGAACACTCACCTAGCATAGGAATCCTATACTACAAGTGGCCCACCCTACAGAAGATTATTCTGGGTTTTTTTGTGGGGGTTCTTCCCCATAAGTGCTATGCAGAAACAGATTAAGAATACGTTTGTAAAGGTTTGTATTAGAAAAAACATAGAAAAATGCACAAAGACCATTGAGCATTTGGCTTTTTCATTTTGTAAGCAAGTGGAAAGTGACTAAAGGTGTGTATCAGGTGTGTCCTGTGGGGAATAGACTCAGACAGAGTTAGGAGGAAAAGTGGCTCATTGGGGCTTAATGCCTGAAAGATAAAAGCGCTGTATTAGTCAGTTCTGGCTGCTGTAACAAAAGACCATAAACTACTTGTCTTAAAAAAGAACAGAAATTGATTTCTCACAGTTTTCATGGCTGGAATATGAGATCAGGGTGCCAATACATTCAAGTTCAGGTGAGGGAGGGCTCTCTCTGGCTTGCAGATGGCTGACCTTGTATCCTCATGGAAAGAGTGAGCTCCCTCTCTGGCCTTTTTTTATAGTGGGCACTAACACTCTTCATAAGGGCTTCACCCTCCTAATCTAATCACCTCTCAAAGCCCTCAGCTCCAAATACCACCACACTGGGGTTTGCGTTTCAACATGTGGATTTGGGAGCGACACAAACATGAAACAGGGTTAGGCAGGGAAGCCCATCGGACAGTGAGCAGGTCTGATACCCATGCAAGTTAAGGAGAGGAAGGAGGATCGTGCAGTGCTGGTTTAACAGCATCCCTGTCAAGCCTGTGGGGTCCCTGGAGCAAAGATATTTTTAAGGAGTCCCATGTCGTACAACAGTGGCCAGGCTTTAATCCAGCCCACTATGCTTAGGCATTGCTCGGCTGTGTCTGGGAAGAGGAGAGCCTCGGCTTGAATCCTGAAACCAACCCTGAAGATGCTTCAGGTGTAAGGTGCCAACTAACCACACTCTTAAGCAAGTTCTTCCTTGAAGAGAAACCAAGCAGGGGGCCTCTGTGGCTGCCAGAACTCATGGAAAAAGAAAAGAGAAAATAGCTTTCACCCTGTCAAGTCCACAAAGGTGTTAAAAAGAATGGACAGGCTTAGTACATGCTTGGTGAATTACTCGGTCAAAACCTGAGAGTAGCAGGTGTTAATAGGTGTGCTTAATGAAAATATTTGAAGGCTGTGTATCAAAAACATTAAGAATGTCCACTGATTTTGACCTAGAAATTTAAATTCTAAAAAATAAAGAGTTTCAGGGATGGGCATAAACTCATGGCATATAAGACATCTATGACTCTGATAGAGTGCCTGACAAGTTGGTCCCCCAGGTGGTTGGTCTGCCCGTGATGTCAAGAGGAAGGACAGCATAACCCAGTCCAAAAGTGCTGGCTGAACACCAATACACATTGCTACTGATGTGAGACCATCCCTCGGTTTCTTTCTTTTTTTGAAAGACTCAGGACAACGACATTTGTATTTGGGTAATAATTTTGAAAGATGATTTCTCTTTAAGTTAAAAAATGTGTTTGGCTTAATACGTTTAGTATTTGGTTTACAATGAAATTGAAAGGAAGGTACAGAGATTTCCTGCATATCTGTTGCCCCAAAACATACACGATTTCCTTCATTATCAACATCACTCAGCAGAATGGTACACTTTTTACCAAGAATCAACCCACACTGAAACATAATCACCACTCCAAATCCATTATTTGTCTTACAGTTCATTCTTTTTCTTATCCTCACCCAAGGATATGTTTATTAATTTTGAGAGAGAGAGAGAGAGAAACATTGATGTGAGAGAGAAACATGGATCGTTTGCTTTCACACACACCCCAAAGGAGGGATGAACCCAGGTATGTGCCCTGACTGGGCATTTAGCCTGAAACCGTTTGGTGCATGGGACCATGCTCCGACTAACTGAGCCACTCAGCCAGGACTTATGGTTCATTCTTAATGTTATACACTGTATAGGTTTGGACACATGAATGATGAATGACATATGTTCACCATTATAATATATATAGTATTTCACTGCCCTAAAAATCTTCTGTTCTCTGCTTATTCATTCCCCCAGCCTCAACTCCCCCCAAACTCCTGGCAACCGCTGATCTTCTCTCTCTATAGTTTTGATTTTCCAGAGTGCCGTGTAGCTGGAATCGCAACTATGTAGCCTTTGCAGATTGCTTTCACTCACTTGGCAATATGCATTTAAGGTTCCTCCTTGTTTTTTTCATGGTTTAATATCTCACTTCTTTCAAGAGCTAAATAATACTTCATTGTCTGGGTATATCACAGTTTATCCATTCACCTATAGTAGGACACCTTTGCTGTTGCCAAGTTTTGGAAATTGTGATAAAGCCGCAATAAACATCTGTGTGCAGGGTTTTATGTGACCGTGAGTTTTCAACTCCTTTGGGTAAATGCCAAGGAGCATGATTCCTGAATTGTATTGTAAGGCTGTATTTAGTTCTATTTTGCATTCCAGCCAGCAGCGAATAGAGTTTCTGTTGCTCCACATCCTCACCTGCATTTGGTGTAGTCAGTGTTTCAGATTTTGGCCATTCTGATAGGTACATGGTGGCATATCATTGTTTCAATTTGCATTTCCCTGATGGCATACAAGAGAGAGCATCTGTTTGTATCTGTGAAGATGTAAGGGCTGTGTTTAGATCTACTTTTCGTATGTAGATGTCCAGCATCATTTGCTGAAGACGCTGTCTTTACTCCATTGCATTGTTTTTGCTTCTTTGACTCAGATCTGTTGACTGTATTTACGGGGATTTATTTCTACACTCTCAATTCTGTTCTCTTGATCTATTTGTCTGTTCTTCCACCAATCCACCCTGTATTGATTACTGTAGTTCTCCAGTAAAATTTAAAGTCAGGAAGTGCCAGCATTCCAAATTTCTTCCTCTCCTTCAATATGCTGTTGGCTATTCTGGATCCTGTATCTTTTCATATGAAACTTGGAATTAGTTTGTCATAGCCCATAAAATAATTTGCTGAGATTTTGATTTTGATTGCATTCAATCTAAAGATCAACTTGGGAAGAACTGACATCTTAACTACATTGAATCTTCCTACCCATGAATGTGGAATATCTCTCTATTTATTTAGTTATTCTTTGATTTCATTGGTCAAAGGTTTATAGTTTTCCTCAATAGCTTTTATATAGCTTTTGTGCATGTTTTGTTACATTCATACTTAAGAATTTCACTTTGGGTGCTAATGTAAAAGTTACTGTTTTATAATTTTAAGTCAATTGTCATTATGTAGAAAAGCAATTGACCTTGTATTCTGCAATCTTGCTATAATTGCTGTTAGCTCCAGGAGGACATGGGTGTGCGTACATGGGTTTGTCAATTCTTTGGAAATTTCTACATAGACAATCACATCATCTGAAAAAAAAAAACACAACAGTTTTATGTTTTCATTCCCAAACTGTATACCTTTTCTTTTCTTGTCTTATTGCAATAGTAACGATCTGAAGTACAATGTTGAAAATGAGTGGTGAGAGGGGACATCCTGTCTTGTAGCTGATCTTAGGGGAAAACTTCAAGTTTCTCACTTTTCAGTGCGATGTTAGACAAAGATCTTTTGTAGATAGTCTCTATCAAGTTGAGAAAGTTTCTTTTGACTAAGAGTTTTAAATCCTGAATGGGTGTTGGACTTTGTCAAAGACCTTTTCTTCGTGTATTGAAATAACCATGTGATTTTTAAAAAATCTGTTGATATGATGTAGTACATGCAATTAGTTTTTGAATATATGATGTCTAACTCTTCTTATGCTTTTTTGGATTTGATTTGCTAATATTTTGTTGAGGATTTCTTACATCTATGTTTATGAGATAAATTAGTCTGTAGGTTGGTTTATTTTAATGTCATTGTCAGGTTTTGCTATTAGAGGAATGCTGACCTCATCGAATGAGTTAGGAGGTATTCCTTCTCAATGAGATAGTACAGAATTGGTATACCTTCTTCATTAAATGTTTGGTAGGATTCACCAGTAAATGCATTTTCTGACTCCATTTCCTTTTTATAACAAGACTCTGGCCTTACTTGTGAGGGCCTGACCTGTAGCTATAATAACCCACATTGTGCCAGTGGTCATTCCCTTACAGGCTGTGAGACATGATCACAGTCAGAACAGTCATGAAGAAGGAGACTGTCCATTAATACTGTCATCAAGTCCTTGGTGCCAAAATACTTTCCATAAGGTCAAGAAACCAGAGGATAGGAGATGAGAAATCTTTTATGTGTCTTGTTGTATCTTCGCAGGAATGCTAGCAACAGAATTCTGGACTTTGGAACAGATAAGTTCTCCTGTCCTCTAGCTTTTTATACTCCAAATGTATAGAATTAATTTCTGTTGCCATAACACATTAATCTCTCTACCTCATGGAGAGCTTCCTCTCTTGTTTTAAGTATAAGCTTAAGACTGTATGAAATCTGCTATTTGTTTGATTAATTTTCTTCTTTGAGTGTATCATCAGTGATTACCTTATATATTGACTTATTTATATTTTTAAGTCACTTCTTATGCTAGAATGCTTAGTCTATGAAAGAGGGGGAGTTTGTCTGATTTGTTCATTTTATTTCTCTATGCCTAGTGGAGTGTTTGGCAACTGGAAGTCTTTTAACATGTGTTTTAGATAGGAAAGTAGAATGGCAAAAGAAAAGACGCAAAGGAAGAATAAAAGAGGAGAGGAAGAGTGAGTGAATACAAAGAAAGGGAAAAGCTTGCACCAACTCGTAGAAAAGATGGGTGATGTGCCCTGTAGGGAATACAACTTGGCTTCTAGTTTATATTTCTACTGTCTGTTCCTCTGGTGGGAAGAACATCATTTCAACCTCTGATGTGATTCCTGTTTTTGTTCTTGAGATTTACTTAGGACTAAAATGTTTGCCATTTTCAAGTTTCATACTATGTCTTATGTATCTAGCTATCACAATGCTATTCTTGTACTTGCAAAAAGGAGCCTTGAGACTGTGATAAGCTCTTGCCCAGATTTAGTTCTAGATCACAGGTGGAGATAGAAAGGCTCAAGGGCCACTACACAAGGAAGGAATGGTTATTAATATGCCTTCTTTATTTTTTAAGATTTTATTTACTTATTTAGAGAGAGGGGAAGGGAGGGAGAAAGAGAGGGAGAGAAACATCAGTGTGTAGTTGCCTTTCACATGGCCCCCCACTGGGGACCTGGCCTGCAACCCAGGCATGTGCCCTGACTGGGAATCGAACCGGCGACCCTTTGGTTCGCAGCCCGAGCTCAATCCACTGAGCCACACCAGCCAGGGCAATATGCCTTCTTACTTCAGAGGTCCCTGTGATAGTAAAAATAACTGCAACAAACAGATGGAACACACGTTTGTGTTTCTACAGTCCTCTGGATTTGACAGAACACTGAACCACACTGGAGGAAAGAGTTACTCTCTCCATGTCGCAAATGAAAACACTGTGGTTCATAGACAGTAAGGCAAAATGCCTTCCATCTTTCAATCAAATTCCCTGGCAAATTATAACAACCACAGGAAGAATAAAAACATCAAAAATATAAACAACAGATACCTCATTTATTGGGCACATTATGTTCTTGGCATTGTGCTAATGGGTTTGCATGAATTATCAATTTAATTTAATTTAGCTATGATTGATGTGGCTCAGTGGGTTGGGCGACATCCCGCAAACTGAAAGGTCACTGGTTGGATTCCCGGTCAGGGCACATGCCTGGGTTACAGCCAGGTCCTCATTGGGGGTGTGTGAGAAGCAACAATCAGTGTTTCTCTCACACATCGATGTTTCTCTCCCTCCTTTCCCCTCTCTCTAAAAAATAAATAAAATCGATAGAAAAAGTTTAGTTATTCCTCACAATATTTTGAGATCCACAGTAATGTCATCTCAGTTTTTTAGATAAGAATACAGAGGACCAGAATTGACAAATGCCTTGCACAAGATGTTTGATTCAAAGTGAGTCTGTCTGATTTCCAACTCTCATTTTTCAATAGTCTTTTGTACCCCAACCTGACTGCCAAGCAGTGTAGCTCATGCTTGGGGCTGCCATTGCTTTATTCAGGGACCTATAGTACTTGGAACCAGGCCCAGGTCTCTGTTATACAGAGACCCAGGAGGCATTTTGGTGACAGAAAAGATGTAAGACAGTAGTAATTGTAAAATAAATTGTCATTTTTTGTGTGTGAATAGCTTCAAAAAGCTCAAAATAGCTTATTTGTATTCTATAAATGTTTTTTTTTCCCCCTCTTTACCAGCCCCAATACCGTACGTTTGCTTGTAACATTTTGGGCACAGACAAGGAGAGAGGTGGCATTTATTTTAAAAGCACCTACTTGAGGACAGCAGTGAGAAAACAGTTGCAGTCCAGTGTAAGTGATTGAAGGTGGAACATGTAAATGAAATGCAAGGCAAGTGAATAATAAATGCTTAATTATCTAGAAAAACCACCGTAAAGTTGCAGGACAGTCTAAACTTTGCTCCAGGCAAGCAAGAGTATGAAAAATGACTTGCTTAAAAATAAACTAACTTAATTCATTGACCTTTATTTTGAAGCTCAGACCATCTTTCTTCATTGAATACAAGTAACATGTGTCTCAGTGGAACCTGTGAAAATAAGCTGCAGAAAAAATACTCCCTGGGAAAGAAAATCCACACAATGAATGGTTTCCTTTTAGAAAAATTAAGATAATGCATGGAGGCTTCATGGAATGCCTTCGTGGAACTGAGTCAATTGTATGCCTCCTGAGTCAAAGTGATAAATTGCAAACACACAGGGTCTTTTTTAAATCACGATTGCATAGGTTATCATTTCCACTGCCAAGGGGACTGACTGGCTAAAGAATGTTTTCAGTGCAGGCCTTGGAAAAGAAATATTCAGATAAGTCAGGCAGATCAACGATGCTAAGAGAGGCATTGATAAGTGAGAATGTCTTTGTAACCTACATCAATCTACATTTGGTCAACATTTACACTCTGTAAGTTGTGTTCTCGGTGTGGAAGGTGCAACGCTGTGTGTGATAAATCCTAAAAAGAACTCTGTGTGGACACTCAAACTTGTGCAACAACAGAACGCTCAGAATTCATAGCATAGGGGTAGAGAGGAGTGCCAGCTAAGCAAACTTGAATGAAAAGAAGACAGCAAGGAGGCATTTTTAAAGGTGGTCACATTGAGCCTGGGAGGGCATGGCTTAGTTGGTTGGACCCTTGTCCAGTAGACTGGAGGGTTGCAGGTTCAATTCCCAGTCAAGGCACATGCCCATGTTGCAGTTTGGTCGCTGGTGGGGATGCATGTGAGAAGGCAGCCAATCAATGTTTCTCTCTCACATCGATATTTTTCTCTATCCTTCTTTCTCCCCCTTCCTCTCTCTCTAAAAACAATGAAAAAATGTCCTCAGGTGAGGGGGAAAAGAAAGAGGTCACGCCAAAGTCCTGGAACACTGGTGGCACTTTTGACCAGTGACAGGTGCAGAATAGGAGAAACTGAAGGCATTTCAGCCAGAACAAATCAAGGGATATGTGGTCAGAGGAAAAATAAATATTGGGGTGACATTGGGAAAATAGTCCTCACTTCCTGAATGATATCAGAATGTTTTACTCTAAGGTATTTTTTTCTGTGTAAAGTAAATGTAGGCTAGAATTTAGAAGCCCAAATTGCTTTATTAGTTTTCTGTATGACTTTGGATGAGTGCTGGCATCTCCTAGAACTCAGTCTGCAATCTTTAACAATGCTGCTAATAGCCCTGATCCATAGGGCTCAGTGGGTTGGGTCGTCCTGCAAACTGAAAGGTCAGCAGTTCCATTTCCTGTCAGGGAACATGCCTAAGTTGCAGGTTCGGTCCCCTGCCATGTATGAGAGGCAACCGATCGATATTTGTCTCTTGCATCAGTGTTTCTCTTTCTTTCTCCCTCCCATTCCCTCTCTCTAAAAATAAATAAATAAAATCATTAAAACAATAAAACACACTATAAAACCACTGATAATAAAATTGTTTCCAATCATTCGTGATACTGAAAAAAAGCACTCCATACTTTGATTTTGGTCTTCACAAATTAAGAATAACTTTAATATTATTTTTTCCATTTTTATTGTATCTAAGGAAACAAAGTGTGGTACCTTTGATAGGACATTTGTACTTAGAAAAACCCCAAGCTCTTTATTAATAGTAAATCAAAAAGTACTTCAGTGATATTAATTCTAAGACACCAGTATCTATTAAAACCCTTGGATTTGTAGTTGAAAGTTTGACTGAAAGGCAGGAGTGACATGGGGAGGAAGGGAGCTGGTTGACCAGTTGCCTGGGGCTGTTATATCACAGGAAATAAGGACTCTTTCTAAGTGTTGGTCAAAGCTGAGGTATCTCTACCCATTGCATGGATGACTCACTTATAAAACTCACAGAACACCCCAGGTCAGGCCCTCCCATGAAGTGGTGGCCACTGGTAGGGAAGAAGAAAAGATGGTATTTTCTGTAACATGTGGAGTCTCTTCCACGCCTCCTGGGAGAAGAACAGGTGTTCTCCCCAGAGAAGTCAGGCAGGAAGTGAATAGACAGCAGGATTTGGGAGGTGGCCAGACAGCACTTTTCTTACCATGGGGATGTCCTCCTAATGCACTCTTCAACCAATATCTGTCCTCTTTCCACGGTGTGGGGTGTAGATTTCTATAATTTGTGAGGAAAGAATGTAGATGGAGAGACCACACACACATTCAGAGCAACCAAGGGACAGAGAGAATATGAGTGTGTGAGTCTATGCTTTTTTTTAGATCAAAAGAGAATACAGAGAAAGACAGTTGCCTGTCTCATGTTCCTCCCATTTCAGGTAGAAGAAACACCAGTGGATCCTGAGTGAAACATCATAGGCAGTAACAATTACATGCCTGTGTCTTGGTGTTCTTATTGAATCCCATGCTGTGCAAAGTAGCTGTTTTGAAATATTTTATTAAAGATTAGGAGCATGAGGATCCTCGATCTTTAACAATATGGCCAAAGTCAGACAGCTGACAAAGTTCAGTATGTAGAACTCACAATACATATTTGTTGAACAGATGAAGGGGTGAATGAATTAATGAGTGAGTAAAAAGAATCTAAAGTGTGTAATTCCACATGGAACTATAATTAAACCTCACTGTGCTGTTGCATCCAAAGTAGATGATGATGATTGCAAAACTTAACTTGAAATATCTAATAGATCAATATTCTAATCAGTTCAATATGTACACATAGTGCCCCCCACAAGTGCTGTCCCTCCCCAGTTTTGCTGATGATCGGGTCCTCACATCCCCTGAGCGTGACAGCTGGCTGCTTGCACACACTGACTTAACAGTCACTTATTTCCCTGCTTGGAGTCTCTTGTGGGAGGTAAGGTGGGGTGAGTAAGTATTGTGTTCGCATTAATTGTTTTATGATTACTAAAAATAATCTCCTCACCCCACGCACATGAAATCATTAAGCATACTTGGGCAAGCGGAATGTAGCACCACTGTCATTTTACTTACACCTTTGAACAAATCATTTTTAAGCTCAGAGGGAGCCTGCAGTGCTGACCATAGCCGGGGTCGAAGGGATGCATTCTTAGAGAAACCGAGGCCTCTGGAAGTATGCGATGAATTAAAAGACTATGAACCACACAGGCTCCTGAACGTGTAGCAGCTGCTGTCACACCCGGGTGCTTTGGGATGGGTTTTCCTGGAAGGAAAAGAAGCAAATACTTACTCCCCAATGACACCTGTCCAACCTGAGCGGACCGGCTCAGTCACAAATTTTCCCCAGTTGCTATGCATCACGTCCAGGCAGGATTTACTTGCAATATCTATTTCTAGGCTGATACTTCTTCTCTCCTTTGATATATAACTTTGAGTTTCATCTGTACTCCTTCAAAGTGACTGGATGAAGAAGAACAAAGATGTATTGTCATTGATTTTATAGAGAAGGGTGGTTTATCTAAGAATATCAAAGATGTGCCAATAAATAAGAGGAGTAAATTTTTGACAACCCTTTATATACTCAAAAATTTACTCTCTCTTTCTCTCTCACACACACACACACACACTTTTGGTGTTTTTATTTAAGGATAGCAGCTTTTATCTGTATAGTTCCACCGTCTCCCCCATCCTTATGGCCTCAGTGTACCCTCCCAGAACTTGAGATTGCCTGAGGTTATATAGACCATAACACTGGTGCTCAGTACTTGTTTTTAGACATTGTGGTAAATGTGACTTTAGATAGATTTTCCAAAAAGAAAGATTATCTAACTTTTACAGGTTCTATTTCGGAAAACAGAGAGTGAATATCATCGCGTTGTCTGTGATGACATACACATAATTATGGAAGCTCAGAGGAGGGGGTTACTTAACACAGGACACCACTGTCCTTGAGGCAGAGGTAGGTCCCGTGCACAGAGTCCCAACCCACCGAGAGGCCGGTAGGAGGAATATACAAACACCCCATCTGTTTCCTTGAAAGTCAGATTCCACAGACATCTCTGTGAAATAATTTCTTCTAGCTAAAGCCTAAAATATTGTCATGTCTCTTCTTTAAAATGTGCTATTTTTTTAAAAGGAGTTTCAACTCTAAGTGCAGGGATCTTACCTAGTTCTCACCACGCACCCCAATGCCTAGCACTGTGCTGTCTTCTGATAGTCCAGAACCACATTATAAATGAACAAATAAACACGATTAGCTCAGAGATGAGCATGGTGAGAGTATGAGCTTCTTTAGAAGTAGTTAGGTGCCGACAACTTCAGATCCCACGGAATTTCGGATTTGAAAAATCGATGTCTTGAAGATGCTTAGAATACACCTTCAAGTTCTCGTCTCATATCCAACACGTATCAGCACTTGATCATCTGATTATTTGGGAATAGTAGCTATGGCATTACCGATAACAGACCAGGTACACAGGATGCTACATAAGAACATCGCACACCACAAATGCATGTTCTTTAGATCGGTGTCTCCTTCCAGAAGCAGTGACTTCTCACTCACCCCATTGGCACACTACTCTAGATATTATGAGTATATTCTGTTCGGAAAATCAAGGGAAGAAGGTACCACGCACTGATCACCTACGATGTGCCATTTCTTATCATTTCTTCGTGACCATGTAGGTAGGCGCTATGATCATCACTTTGCAGAAGGGAAATTAAAGCTCTGCACAAATTAATTACATTAAATTAAAGCTACTCAGGTAGTAAAAGTCAGAGCTGGTTTCTTGACCAGATTTGTCTGATTTCAAGCTCTCCTGCATTGGGCTTTCTATCTCCTGATAGAAAGGCTTAGGGAAAGTAAACAGAAATAGTGAGAAGTCAATGAGTCCAGAAAAAGAAGTAAAAGAAGAGGGAGTCTCTAAACATGTCAACGTCCTCCTTTAGATCCATGGTTATTTTCAGGTCAGGAAATAGATATTTACTGATCACTTCCACACTCAGGAATAAAATGATGCATAGGGTAGGCACGCCCTGACTTCATGGAGCTTCCAGAAGAAGTCGAGCGATGTCAGTGTAAATAATTTTATTATAAATGCATCACTTGTGTATATTTTCTTGTTTACTCTGTTCAAAGTGCCATTAAGAAAATATGTAAGGGAATGAAATAATTGATTTATTGTTGTTGTTATTTGAAGGATTGTGTTAAAAATTTGTAAAGGAAAGAGTTAAAATAACAATGTTCTTGAATAATAATTAGTTTAGATGAATGCAAATATGGGGGAGTCAGGAATATTGGATAAGGGGTCTAAAATACAGCTAAAGAGAGTAAATGCTCTCTAGAGAATCTGTTCTTCATTTCTCAAAACCTGGAAGACTTCCCACTTGGGGTAAAACCCAGATGCTTAAGAAATTTGAGTATAAGAACTGATCAGTATCCCCTTATAGTTAGAAAATTGTGTGGTTATAATATGGAAATAAATGGATATTTCTCCCCATACAGGTTTAATAAATATTTATAGAGTAAGTGGATTTATTGGACTCTTATGTGCCTGGTACTGTGCTCGGAGTGCGTGAAATAGCCGTAAGGTTGCAGTTCTCATAGGCAGGGACTTAGGAGCACGCAGCCATATAAGTAACACATTAAAAAAAATGATTTAAGAATCACTTTACAATTTGTGATTATGTGTAATTTCCCATTCAGAATCTTAAATGTGATTATTTTATTATAAGTTAGACTTTTTTATATGACCACGAGGAGCAGAAATGTGGAA
Organism: Desmodus rotundus; assembly: GCF_022682495.2. Classification (NCBI taxonomy): domain Eukaryota; kingdom Metazoa; phylum Chordata; class Mammalia; order Chiroptera; family Phyllostomidae; genus Desmodus; species Desmodus rotundus. Next base: position 10,787,147 of record NC_071398.1, on the reverse strand, counting down.
TTCAGTAAAGTAATGATTTCCGTGTGCGTGAGGTTAACAGCATTGAACTGGTTGGTAAATGTAAGCGTAGCCTTAATTACATAGATTTTTTATGTAGACATATCTGGAGAGTTTCTTTAAAAGTAGTTTCCATGAGTGGTAAAAATTTACTGCGTGTGATAGACTACTATTGAAACTTTCCTTTCCATCCCATTAACTTTAGTACTGTTGCCATGGTATTTATTATCGATCTTAAAAGCTACCTTTGCACTCTGACATCTGTGGATCTCTGCAAGCCAGGAATGGAGGCCGCCTAATTGTGCTATTTCATAACAAATACATTCAGAAGCTATACGTGAAAATAATAATGGCTATATTTACATGATGAAACTAAATGCAAGTCATTCTCAGCAAAGTATAAAGTAGCAACGCCAGACAAAAATAGTGGTAATAGAAAACAGTACTGCGGACCAGGCCTGGGACAATAAAACTAAACCATTTAGTAATTTGAAAGAGCTGCGAACAAACCTCATTGGTCCTCACTTCCTCCTTTGCAAATCCGGGTCAAGTAAACATCTAGTCCCATCTAGTTCTTATAGGATTAACTTTGCTCTGTCTGTGACTCCAGTCAGGTCACTTGAGTTTAGATGACTTGATATCAAAGTAGCACTCTTATTAATCATGTTCTATTAGCTTCACCAAGTCTACAATAGTCCCCACTTTTCTGCAGGGAATAGGTGCCCAAAACTGCGGAAAGTTTAACTTATAAATTAGGCACAGTAAGATATGAACATCAATAACTAATAATGAAATAGAATAGTCTAACAATATACTTTAATAAAAATTATGTCAATGGCTGTGAGGCCCTTAAAACAACCACTGTGATACCACACCAGCCGATCTAATAAGCAAAATGGCTACTAAGCTTCTAACGGGCAGGGAGCATCTCCAGCAACGGTGCGCTGGACAAAGGGCTAATTCACGTCCCGCAGGGAGTGAAGCAGGACGGCGTGAGACTTCCTCATGCCACTCTGGTGCACAGTTGAGAACGTACAATTGTTTGTTTCTAACATTTTTTATTTAATATTGTGGACCAGTGGTGACTGTCAGTAACTGAAAATGCAGAAAGGGAAGCCGTGGATAAGGGGAGACTACTGTATTTTCAAAACCTTCCTCTTACGTGGTAACTGAACACGATTGTTCATCACCAGGCAGTGAGAGAGTGTTTGGAAGGGTGGTGCCTGTTGAGGTTTTTATGTCACGCTGTGTATACATATCAGTAGTTATTCTACAGTAGTTAAGAGGAAATATCCCCCCCCATTGTGTTCCATTTCCTATTCATCTGGTGAACGAAATTGCAGTAATAAAATATTAGAATTGTCATCATGGATTCTGTTCTAAAATGGCAACACTTTCTATCACATTTGAAAATAGATATGTGGAAAAACAGGTTTAAAAACAGCATTTGTCTTATTTACATTTCATATGAACTCGAAAGTAACGTGCCTCCCACACACTGGCAGGCAGTTACTGAAGACTGTCATCAAAAGTAACTGAAAAGTGTCCCGAGAGCAAGGAAAAAGACAAACAGAAGCTCAGTGTCACATATAAACATTTATCTATAGCTAAGCCTCTGAATGGTCACCATGTTTCTGAGTGAAGGATCCAGCCGGGTGACAAGGTGGTTTACCGTTTCAGAGGAGACAGCACGGCATGGCCCCTGAAGGCCTGAAGGGGACAAAACTCTTCTATCACACAAAATTCTCTGCAGGGGTGTCCAGCCTTTCGGCATCTCTGGGCCGCCCTGGAAGAAGAATTGTCTTGGACCACGCGTTAAATACCCAAACACTAATGAAAACAAAAACATCTCATGATGTTTTAAGTAAATTTACGATTTTGTGTTGGGCTGCATTCCTAGCCATCCTGGGCTGCATGCGGCCCACAGGCCGCAGGTTGGACACCCCTGCTAGGATATGCCCATCACTAACATATTTCATATTCCCCAGGCCCTATTCTTATTCTAAGGATGGATGATCATAGCTACTTCCAGCGCTCTTTAAAGTTCAGATTCTGATAACATGCTTAGTGCGCTTGGTACATAATTTCCACTCGAGTACTTGAGTTCCTTAACCTGACAAAGTCAGGGTTTTCATTGAAGGGCATGAACCCAAATGCCACCCCCTCGAATCCTGTGTTTCTCATTACTGAGTCACACCAGCTGAAATTGTTGGTAACATAGATCACTGGCTTCAGAATGAATTTGGGTGGAAAATTGAGGTTTGTTCACATTTAATGCACACACACAAAAAACCGACCCTTATTATCTTGGTGGAGCAGCCGCTGACTGCAGGCCAGAAGGCCCAGCTGGATGCTCAGACCCCCGAGAGGGTGAGGGGGAAATGGCATTTTCAGGGCCAGCTCCCACCCCACCCCCGTTAGATCCTGGCTTCTGCATGTTTGCCGCACCGACTCCTGGCTGTCACGTTGACAAAGAATTGTCTTTCTCCGTGCTGACTGCCAACACTTGTGGCTGAGTCAGTCTGTCTCATTTTTCCATGCAACCATTTCAATATGTGTCAAGGTGCTGAAGTTTTACATGTGCAAATATTTACGTGAGAGTGAGAAGAGGCACAACAGTAATCTGATCCTGAGGTATTCAGCATGTTTCGCAGGCATAAGTTAATTACACCAGCGCGTTCCCTGGTAGGCAGAGCGGTGCTGCGCTGGCTCTTGAGCCTTCCTCGGCCAGAATGTTCCTTGTACAGATGGAGAAGTGGGGCGAGTCGGCTGTACTCACCCCTCCGCTCACCTTCAGAAGAGGTGTGCAGGTACTCCTTCCCTTGTATGTGTTTACTTTTACATCTGATCCCTCACAAGCTCACATAGGAAAAAAAGATAGTCATTCATACACTGAGTCACTGAAAAATATTAAAATGTACTGAGAACCTACTGTGCATCGGGTGCTGTTCTAGGGGCGGGGTAAACATTAGTGAACAAGCAAAATCAATGGTTTTTGTCTGTGCGTTGCTGCCAAGGATGCATGTGGGCAGGGACTTTGACAGCTGGGTAAGGAAGAAGAAGGTGCCAGTGAGGGTGGCTATTAACTTTGTAAAGGCTGGGCAGCGAAGCCTCACTAATAATTTCACATTTGAGCAGAGATATCACAGTGCTGTCCCACCATCCATGGTTTTTCTAGGATCCAGTAGGGTTGCGATTCTAAGTATGGGGCTGTCTTGTTACAACACGGAATCATGGGAACCACTTCTATCTCGTCTTACGGTATTTATTGTACCAAAGTGTTCCAGAGACTAGACGAGGGGTAAGTCCTGTCTTTGGGGAGTGAAAAAAGACTGGAGCAGGACCATTTTTATAGTAATGAAGATGTTTAAAGCCTTAGAGAAAAATTTTGACAGAGAGGGGCAGGCCAGTTAGATGCCGATGTAAGAACAAAAGCGTATACAAAAAACGAATTCGGCGGGGTACGTGTTAGGATAGAGTGATAGACACTGAACGCAGGGTTCAAGGTCGGAGCGATGGGCTTTCATGTTGGCGGGCAGTTGCTCACACCTGCCTCGTCTTCCGATCGTGAACTATCCCACACCAGAGAACTGTGCCTCATTTGTCTTTACATCTTCAACCGTTAGTACAGTGCCTGTGTCATTAGCAGCGCTCTCTCAGCGGTCACCGATTTAAATGGCATTTTTCCCATTTTGCAAAAATGAGAAATGGAAGATGGCAGGAGATGGAGGCATGGATTCTTTTCTCCTGTCCTGCTGTGATAAGAAATTAGAGTTAAATTTAAAATATTTTGACAAAGTTAGCATAAGTATGAAAGACCACAAAGGGTGAAAGGAGGATTTTATTTATTGTTTCCTGATTTTCTCACATAAGGATTCTTTGAATATTAAGTTTACTTACAGCAGAAATGGACCCCTGGAATTCCTTCATGAAAACAGGTCATTTGCAGACATGGAAATAGGGAGGGTTATGAAATTTTATTTGCCCCTAAATATATAAAACAACAACAACAATTTCATATTTGGGAATAGGAAATGATCAGGCAAGTAGCTATTGAAATAATGGCTGATAGGTTCAGAATGACTCACAGCATCCCCTGACAGCTGGAGCCCTTTGGGGCTATCACTTAGTAACAATTCCTTGGGGGGGGGGGGAGAAAATGAAACATCTTAGTAATTTTCAATACGGTATGCCTTATCTATTACATAGTATATTTTGATTTGTTCTACAGGTTTTCAGCAAATGCATGTTTTCCACAAGGTTGGATGAGAAAGCACACTGTGGCTTCCATACGTGCTTACCTAGAGAAATGTTGAAGTTGGAGTTTAAAAATTCTGAATTCCAACAGAGGTGCTAGTACTGTGACCCCGAATGAGTCATTTGTGAAAGAGTAGGAAAAATACGTCTTCTAGGCCATTTCATACACATTTCCCTAATTTAACACTTTGCTCACCTAAGAATAAAATGTTTATGTTCTTCCTGTAATGCAGCAAAATCATGATGAGAGCAGACAAGTGACTTTTCTGAAGTTCCCCAAAACCTAAATGTCAGATTTGAAAGTAAATGTATTCTTTTGTTCTAGTCCAAAATGTTTTCTCTGATTCACATAATTTCCCTTAAATATGTAGCGCTCGTGTGCCCATGCAGCGGTTACTTCCAGGCATGGAATTTTATTCAGCATTTCACTGCATAAAATGACATGTGCACGCGGTGACTGCAACTTTCTCAGATCCAACAGCTTGCATCCTTTGTATTGTGACAAGGTCAAAAACAGACAAACATACCAACCTCTGGTTCTATCATTGTCATGAGCAACTGAGAGTTTGAAGGAATCAGTCTTTCGACTATCGTGGGTACCTCTGCCGCAGAGAATCTTATGCAGCCCTTTCAACCAAGGCTAATAATGCTTAGCAGACAAGAGGCAATCAGTGAGTGGCCATGAGATTGCATTGGAGGAAGCAGACGCGTAGAGAAGGTAGAACTTCAACATCCATTCATTCATATTTGGAACTCACCCACCAAATAGACATTCCCAAACATGTATCTTCACTTACATCTGTTGGAACGAAGACATTAAAAAGAAGTATACCACAGAGTAAAAGCAGGAGAGAATGGGGCATGAGAAGAAGTTGATCAGAATCAGGAAAAAGAAATAGAAAGGAGGGGTTGTATAATTGTTAAAAATCCAGAGCAGGAAAGGAAAGATATCCTTACTTGTTACAGTTTTAAATTTTAATACAGAGAATGAAAATCATAAGCTACTTGATGTAATTGAAGAAACCGAGCTCTAATATATTTTGACAACTGTCACGAAGGGAACAATAAATCTATAAAAATCTGCTCTTCCCTAACCCTCTGTATGTTAACTCTCTATTAACTAGAACAACTTCCTCCCGTTCCCTTCCCTTCCAATGAGTTTGCCTCTGGCTTGCCTCCTAGGAAGGTCAGCAGGCCTCTTGTTTACACAAGTGTAATTATCTCTTTCCCGGAGGGACCTAGAGATCCAGTCCCCTGTGCCTGCCTCTCTGTTATGGGGCATAAGCATATCTGGATTTCAACATTCGCAGTGGCCTATGCTAATCATAGTTAAACTTGGCCGGTGCACACGAAAACCATTGATAATGAACAACCCTCGCTGGTGACGTATTTCTATGTCATTTTTATTTATATATTTATTTATAGGCTCATTTTTATTTTTATTTTTTTCTGCAAAGTAAGTAAGAATCATTCCCTCAGGTTTACCAATGAAAAAACTGGAACCCAGAAGTTTGCCAATGGGGTGTGGCAAACATCCCCCACCCCCCCACCCCCCCCGCCCCCCCGCACTGTATCCTTAGTTCCCGACGCCATGTTTGATATATAGCAGGTCCTCAACAAACATTTGTGGAGTGACAGATTTATTCCTTGTCAGTTATTTTGTGACACGGCTTCTTATTCTGCATAAAATAGAGCCCAGGGCATTTTGTGCCCCCTGACCTCTTTGGTCCACAAAGGGGAGCATTGATTGTGTGGGTATAAATAACTTAGGGTGGGAAAAATTTTTTTTTTAATAAAAAGGAATGAGGAAAGCTAAAACCTGTGAGGATGGGCAAGACTGGAAAAGAGAGGCAACTATCATACCACGGAACGGCAGCTGATGGTATTTCTTGCACAGACCCTGATATGATTAAGAAGGAATCACACAGACACTTTGTTTGAGAAGTGGCATGAGGAAAAGAGGAGGAGGATTCTGTTTTAAGAGATACTGTGAAGGAAAGGAGAAAACTCACTGTGCTGGGAAGAAAGACAGCCTGCGGTCCCAAAGGAGAATATATGGTGATTTCAAAAGCAGAACTTGAAGAAGGCAACGAAGAGGTCAAGGAGGGGATTGGATTGAATGGCACAAAAGGAATGATGAGGAGGTTATCTAGGGATAGTGGGGAGATCTGTGCCCCTTGAATTATTGGGGATGAATCACGTTGTCAGAATTGTGAGTGCTTCTCATACGTAACTTTCAATACTTGAATGTTTTTCACTTTTGTACGTCTCAGTGTTTTATAAACACCTTTGGCTGATAAGGACAAAATGCAGTGGGAGTGTGGTAGTGGCAGGAAACCAGAATATGGTTAAGCCCAGTCTGGTTGCGGATCCTGACTTAGAAGGGAGCTGGGGCCAGTTCTCAGCACATGTTTGATACTTGTTGTGGCAGCTAATTAAAGGAAGACCCACCCCTTCTTGGCCAAAGCCCTCGCTGAAGTAGATGTGCCCTCTGACTGGTGTTAAAGCCATTGGAAGGAAAGAGTTGCCCCTCGTCTCTGAGCCTTGGACTGTGATTTTATGAATGGGAACCTCGCCCAGCCACACCTACAAATTATGCAGTGATCATTGGTTGCTGAATATGCAATGACCCATGGGGCAAAGGCATAATTTAGTAGCCAGAAATTTCTCTAAGAATTGGAGGTTAAGGATTTAGTTAATTGGGAAAATCTTATTGGCAAAGACAGTCTCTTTGCCAGGATCTCACTCTCCGCATTTTATAGATATTTGAAATCAGGGTAAGTGGGTGGGTCAGTGGGGATTTCTTGAGTGATGTACTGAGTTGGTTTGTCTCTCTGGGTTAGAGACAAACTCAAAGAAGAACAGCAATGGCTACCATTTGAAGCTAACGGGCAAACCTACCAAGCAGAGTACTGTGAAGTCAGTGATTCGTGATCATCTGGAACCTCCAAGGTGTAGTGGGAGAGACCAGCCGGTGAAATGGGAAATGCTAAGAAGAGCGTGAGGTCTATCACTGCCTCAACCACAGTGAAGCTCTCAATATAAATCATTTAACCAGAACCACAAAAGTTCCTATTTCTGTACCATTTAGCAGGAACTGTAGTTGTTACCTATCTGGATGGCTGTGGCACACACAGATGAGATGAGAGCAATAATAAGTATAATAGCGAGGCAGGTGAGTGCCTACTTTGTGCCAGACACCACACGAAGCACCTTACATGCATGTAGACTCTGTACTTGTCTAGAGCCTGGCGCAAGGAAGGTTCTGCAAGAGCATTCGTGTTTTTATTGGGATTGAACTTCACCATCACCCGGCAATAGTACGGTATCAGTGGTAGTTATAGTCTTAGTAATAGTCATCAACTGATTACTATTTTATTACTGGCTGAATAGTAACATAATATGCATTATTAATAGATGTTAATAAATACCACAAATAATATGCATTATCTTTCTTAATAATCATCTTAAAAACAAAAAACGAGAACTATTTTGAGGTAAACACTATCTCCATGTAGCAGAAGAGAAAAGAAAACCATGTCTCAAAGACATTAAAGAATTGGCCCAGGTTAATGATAACACTCGGAAATGAAAGGGCCAGAAATCAAACCCATTGTGTGATAACAAATCTCAGGCTCCCAACACGCCACATGCTACTTGTCTGTATTGGCAGGCTGCGGTCAACAGGACATGACGTGTCTGACCAAGATCTAGGGCCAGCAAGTTCCAATGGGGCAAGAGAGGAATCGGGGCCACTCTAGCATTGCGGGATAACATCGCTTCACTTAAAATCTGAGTCTCTATTATGCACTGTGGACAATGTTACGTGCTTTGTCATGTAATGAGAGGTAGGTGTTAAAACCTCTGTTAGACAGATGAGGAGATGGAGATTCTAAGAGTTGAAAAGAGTTGTTTAACGTCATTTGGATTCAGGTCTCAATACCATGGGTGGCTGCAAAACCTGTGTGTTAGCTTCTCTACATCCCTGCCATTCTCCTTCACCTAAGTTCTGAATTGCTGGGAGAAAGCATCCAATTTTTAACGACTTTCACTTTGCTTCTTTAAACCACCCACATTTATTATAAGTGTAATTAGTTATTGGAATTATGGCTTAAGGAGAGAATGGAGCCATCATGTGCTTCACAGAAATAATTCCACTTGATTGAGGATCATCAGTTCTGAATAGGAATAATTGCAAGGATTTCAATGTAACGAGAAATTGGTAGTTTGAGGAGCATCAGTTATTGGCTAGTCGTGTGTTGATGCTGGGAATGGGGGCCTGTGCAGAATTGCTTAATAGGGGACTCCAGGAGCTACAGAAGAGACGGTGTATACAATGAAGTCATTATTACGCAGTGTGTGTAAAGCTCTGGAGACAGGGCATCATTGTCAATTCACTTACAACTATTTCCGACGTCATTCCCTGTGGATGTGGATACCCACATCCCTGTGATCCACATGGGTGAGGAAGAAGTCATAGCCATTTAGTCAAAGAATACACTGCATTACGAGACAGGAAGTTCACATGTAAAGAAGCCAGTTCATACACGCTGAGATACCTGCTAGAGCCTCATGGTCAAGTGTGAAGCTTTGAAGCCTATGGTTCTCAAGCAATAGTTTTCAAACACAAATGGGGAGGGTCATGTAGAGTTAAATATATATAAAATCTAGGAGAAAGAAGGCATGTCTGTCAAACAGACTCATGTTAAGATGCTGGGATAGTATAGGAGGGGATTGTTGGAAAAATACGCTACTAAAGGGAGTAGATTATTTCAAGAACATGTATATCTAAGATCCTGAAGGTGCAGATTTGCAACCTTGCTCAGCACAGCCTGTGTGGCATTGCCCAAGACCTTTCTCATTGCTGGACCAGATCCCAAAGCCCCACTACTCATCTAATAACACATTGTCAGCTAACTAATTTTACCTATAAATGTTTTAGGAGAAATGTGGACATCTTCTCTGTATATATGACAAGAGAAATAACTAATAAGAGAACTTGAAAAATAACAAGTAACACGAGGGCATCACTGGTAAAGCGTGGAGATGAAAACAATTGTTTGTCATAAATTCACCCTCAATTAATTAAATTCATGAAATGTTATTAGGATACTCAGCTCATCAGCATTACCCTTTTGTTTGAGTAATCCTGAGATTATCGGAAATATTAGAACACCACACTGTGAATTTATACGGAGGCATTTAGTAAATACCTCAAGTGTCAGGTATGAAATGGAAGAAATGTCTAGAGAACCAAAGAGAACCCCTGGGTTCTTCAATCTACAAAGCGTACGCACCTCATGGGCATTCATCAAGGTGTTATGCCCTTCTTCGGGAAAACTGGCATGACCTTAACATGTGACTCTTGAGATGCTACGTACTAGCCCCTGGGCATTTCTTGAGCCTTGAAGGCTGCAAGACTTAGGTTCATATCATGACACCCTCCTCCCCACTTCCTGGCTCTTTTATGTTGTAATTGTATCTGAACATCTCTGGTCCCCATAGACATGACAGTTATTAACCTTTATCAAAGTGTTTGCGGACTCCAGTGCTGAGTCCCCAAAACAGTTAAGGAAAACTGTATTAGCATTCTTTTCTGCCTTTCTTTTCTTCCTCACTCTCTCCTACCTTCTTTCTTTTCTTTGTGTTATTTTCTTCTCTCCTGTATTGGTTGAGGACTGGTTACGTGCCAGAGATTGTGTTTGGTTCTGGGCATCCAGGGATGAATGAGACACGGTTCCTGTCCACAGTAATGGACTCCCAGGACAGGTTGAAATCACAGGGGAAGTGGTGAAATGGAGAAAGGACATAACAGCAAATGGCACGAGGCTGTTTCTACCAAGGCACAATAGAAGGAAAGGAAGAGGGTAATTGGTTCTACCTAAGAGGGCCTCTTGGCCTCCAAAACGTCGGATTTAGACCTGAAAACAGGAAGGGGGTCTAAGAGGCCCCGTGAAAGCCACAGGCGGTCTAGGCAGTGTTATCCACACAAAGTTGTGGAGGCACCAAAGTGCAAGGAAAGTCCAAAGAAAGGTAAGTATTTTGTTGTGGTGGGCGTTTAGTGTATATATAAATACCAAGTCAGCATGGCGCACATCTGAAACTAACACCATGCTATATGTCCATTCTATCTCAACTTTTTAGAAGCCGTATGTTGCACACAATGTTATAGTAAAGAATGAGTTTGGGCACACATTATGCAAAAAAACAATTTTTGTTACCTGGAAATCCCTACAGAGGCCTACCATTCCCCTGCCCTGACCTGAGGTCAGTTTTTATTGCTTTTCGAGTGCGGGGGAGAGGGAGTGAGAAAGAGAAAAATAAATGGGAGAGAGAAGCATCCATCGGTTGCCTTCTCACATGCCCCCCATCTGGAGATTGAACCCGCAGCCTGGGTGCGTGCCCTGCCGGAATCAAACCCGGAACTTTTGCTTTGTGGGGGAGCACTTCACCCGCCTGCGCCGCGCCGGCCAGGGCTGCAGGCCGCCGTTTCGCCATTGGTGCGGAACGTTCACATCTTGCAGAATCACTGAACAGAAACTTTGTTACTGATGTTTTGAATAAGTTTATTTGATTATTATTATACAGAATCGATACCTAAACTTTATTTACATAAGTATGGATAAATAGGTATATATTTATAAAAAGTGAATACAAAGTTATGTATAAATATGTATCTGATGAGTGTATATCTCTATACACATATATGTATGTACCTGTACGTGTGTATAAACATAAATACAAAAATATGCCTATATTTACATATATATCACTGTGTAGAGACCTCTATCCATGTATGATACTATCTGTGTATGTATAAAGTACTACATTTGGCTTTTTACCTCACATGTAATACTACCAAAGTGAAACTCTTGTTGAGCAATTAATAACATTTCACCCATGAGACTGGTGAGCCTCAGTGAGGCTCAGTGACCCGCCCACGATCACGTGGCTGGAAATACACCTACGAAGTGAGCTCTCGTCTACCCAAGCCCAGAGCCACTTTCTAACAGGCAGAGCTGGTGCTTTTCATCACAGAGTCCCGGGAAGTTTGGGGGGGGGCGTGTTAGGGGGTGGGGGTGGGGGGACCTCCAATTCCTTTACAAAACACGTCACATTATCTTTACATATATTCTTTGCCACATTTTTATAGGCGCATTATAATATAAAATAATCACAACAGACAGTATTGGAAAATAAAATTTAGAAATTATCAGCATTGTGTGTTGCTAGAGAAATTTCTTACGTAATTTTAAACATCTCCTTAACATTGTACACCTTAGATCTATATACCCATAACCACTAATGTACTGTTCGCCTGTTGGTACATACTTAAATCAGTTGCCTTTTAACAATATCATGCAAAAAAGATGTGAGCACAATCTAAAAAAGTGAGAAGGGGAAATGTATAATTTTCTTCAAATAAGTTCTTAGTTTTTTTAAAATACCAAGTCAAAGTATATAAATAAGCCTTTGACTACTGATATATTTAACCCATTAGTTTTCTAATTACATTATTATATTTTACAGAAGAGCCAGAAAGAGATGAGAAATTTAGTTTCTCCAAATGCTGTCCATTCTATCACCCGTCTGTATCCGTCTATCTGTCTATCCGTGTGTCTGTCATCAATCATCACCCATCTATGCAGCTCACAGGTCTAGTCACAAAGAAAGGGAAATGCAGGAGCTTTTGCACCCTGTGGAAGCTGAACAGTTTTCTAATACGTCACTTTTTCCTTTGTGATGTATTTGCACAGGTTTGGCATGATTGAAGTTATTATATTGAAGGTATTATTCAGTGATTAGGCGGGCATGTGTTGAAGCACCTCTGGGTATATATCTTTTACCCCTGACAACTGGTAGAGATCCCCCAGTTAGCAGAAACCGAGGGTGCAGTATAGGACCTTCGCGAACGACATCGCTAGTGGATTTGTGCCACTTAATCTTATCAACAAAAGATCCCCTTTGGCAGACATTAAGATAATAATTGCACGTTAAAATGGCAAGAATTTGGGGAATGACAAAGCTGGAGGTTTCACAACCAGGATAATGTGCGCAACGAGTCTCATTCAAAAGAGGGGTCTAGCCCAGCATTTTATATCAACTGCAATCTTAGAGCAGCACAATCGGGGGGACCCACCAGAAATGAATGACGGTAATCAGCCTTCAGAATGACAAAGGCGTTAATCAGTGTCTCCTTGCCTTTCTCATGAAGGCTCTTGATCTGGTGATAGCATGGAAATGATACAAAGAATCTCTGTGATGGATATAAAGTGCTTCTCCAGGGATGACACCAAAGACAATGGGAAGGGAACAGAATACACACACAAGTTGTAGATTTGGGGGATGTCTGAGACTGAGTTCTAATCAGAGGTACTCTCTGAATGATGAGACATGAGGAGAAGCTGCTTGGCACTCTGGGATTTAAAATCTTAAACTGCTGCATTAGAGAAATCTCCATTTGATTGAGTCAATGGAAGACAAAACGATATCTTTTACATATGGGAGAACGAATCACCAGAAATATGTGAGAAAACTCGTTTCTCAAAATGCAGATTATTATTCTATCACTTATCTATCTATCTATCTATCTATCTATCTATCTATCTATCGATCGATCGATCTATCTATCTTCTATCATTAATCATCACCCATATAGCTAATTCCTAGGTCTAGTCACAGTTAATCTATTCCCTGTAGGGTAGTGGTTGTCAGTTCCAGAGCTAGATGGTTCCCCCTTTCCTGTCTTAATCCCCCCACCAGGGTTCACCTCAATTCCCATACCTTCCCATCCCTGCTCCCCAATGCCAGTTTCCATTGAATTAAACTCATGAAGAATGGACTGTTCTTATTAGTTGCTTTTTCTGATTAGATTTTCAAAATGAAGTTCCAGGGAAACTCTTCTAAAATGTATGTGTTTACATTTCTTTTTTGAATCGACCCTGCAGTTAATGCTATTGAGAATCCAGCAGGACAAGCTTATCCTCCTGAACGCCAATTGTGTTATTATGGTTTTTTTTTTTCCTTCTCATCAGATGAGAGCCTCCCATTTACAAGGAAAAAAGTGTATCGTAAGGACGTCCTGTGATTTACCCAAGGGTAACTAGTGAAGGGGTGTAAGGCTACAACAGTTGCTGAGTTGGGAAGGTGCAAAAGTCAGAGATAACAGATGTGATATTTTTTCAGTGGAGCAACTCCAAGCCATCTCCTGAAATTTCCATGAGAAAGAAATACATCGGTTTTCATTTCAGTGAGGTTATTTAGCAAACGCTTACATGAGGGAGTTTTACGCACGGCCCCAGAAGAGAGAATGTTCTTATACTTCATACCATGAACTGAAACCTGGAATTTGTTGCCAAGTTGGTGTAATGGGAGTTTCAACGCGATGCTTAAGCTTCTGAGCACATGGCTGGGCATTGAGAATGTGTGACTGTAAGCATGTGGGGAGGCATGGGTACCACTTCTGCTTGACCGTGACTGTGAACACAGGGGACACAATGCACATCGTGGGCAATGGGAAGCTGTTGAAAATTAGCACTGTTGCAAGGTATTTTATATTTGTTTACTCTGGAAAAGGGCTTAGGGAGCTCCTATCAGCCTTTTAAAAATCAAAGTAGAAAATGGATAAAAATGCCACTTCATTGAGCATTTTAGCAAACTTTTTTTGTATTCATGGGTCCATTTTTTGATTTCTCAAGCCTGACGGGAAAAACAGCCTTATTCCTATATTTTCTGCTCTGTGTTGGCTGGTATTTAACACCAAACAATGTATTTTTCTTTTAATTACAGACGTTCTCTCATCTACAAAAGAAACCGCCTGGAGCTCCTAGTGCTTGGGGAATTTGTGAGCCAAAGGAAATAATTTAGGGAGAAGTAAAAGGAAGTTTTCAGGCAGTTTTTAAACTTAGAGTTTAGAAGCTTATCAATATCTTGCAATGTTTACGCAAGTGGATTGGTCTGTCTTTTGAATAGGGATAAAAAAAAAAGTTAAGTAACATGTATAAATAAGCCCTAACCCAATGGAAAAAAAATAGGCCTAAGAGCATTTGTTGTGTGTGTATATGAGTGTGTGTTTTTTCTATCTTGCCTTTACAGCCACAAAGTAGCAGGAAAATGTTCCAGAAATTCTGTCTTGGATTTTCTGATGAGTTACTGCTAGTTGTAAGGTTGAAGCTAGAGGCAGGGGGCTCAGACAAAGCAAGAACTGTTCATTACAGTTTGTACCGAAGCCAATGAAGCATGCTGCATGCCCTAAGGAACCTTGGAGCAGCTCCCTGCTTGCCTTAGAGATCAGGAAACCTACTCCCAATGGTGTATAAGAAAAGAGGAAGTGCGAAGACTCCCAGATGCGCAGCTTCCCAGCTGGGTCATTTTGAGTAACTAACTTCAGTGAATAGGAATTGTTCTCATTTTTACAGCTAAGGAAACAAATTCGTGCCCTGCTAATCCCAAGGAGTGGTCCTTTGGACAGTCCTATGCTGTTCATTGAAGTACTTTTGATCAGCAGATGTCTGTGGATGAATGGTGTGCTGGAGCCATGTTTGACACTTGGATAAAGGACCAGTATCCTAACAATAGCTTGTAGGATTCTGGCAGGAATGGAGATATTGAGGAGAGTTTAAGGAACTATTGACCGTGGCGTGGCCAGGTTAAGAGAGATCACCAAGGGATGGTGAAACACCCCAAGCTAGTAAGGGAAGTACCACCATCATCCCTAGGCTTGAAGGAGCAGGGGAAGGAGGCAGCTATTGGACTCTGGAGTTTGGCTCTGGCAGTATCCCAGACAACAACTGCAGAGAGTCCAAACATGAGATTGAGGTATTTGGGGGGTGGGGTGTAGAACCTCATCCTACTCCATTTTCACATTTCCTAAGGCAGTGATTTCCAACCTTTGTCATCTCATGGCATATATAAATTAATTACTGAAATTCTGCTGACCTGACCAAAACTAGGTGTCATTTTGAATTATAAAATAATAATAATAAAAGTAATTGCCTACCCTTTTTGCTCCAAAGTGACTTCCTACAACTCAGGTGCCCATACTTGTGTATAAAGATTTCTAGTACTGAGAGTTAAGCAATCAGATGCAAACTTATTATGCAATGTGACCGAAAAGATGCAACTCCATTATATGACGTATATGTTTATGGTTCAAGGTGGGGCATTGGCGCCAGAAGGCTACTGTTGCGTTCACTGTTGTCACTTTTTTATTTGACAATCTCAGGGAAAAGAGGTTAGCACCACCCCAGACTAAATAGTCAGGTATTGCATGTTTTAAAAATTCTCAGCTCCACACCAGTTGAAAATTGCTGTCCTAGGCTCATGTGTGTTGGTTGAGTCTAACACAAAGCCAGAAAGTAAGCAAGGTAACTGAGGCAGTCTGTAAAGTGCGCTCTCCCATGCCAAGAGGAGGTAAGGAATGCTGGAGAATGAGTCTGGAGAAGCCACTGGAAAACACCCAGCACTCTACCTACCATCCAAATAAGCACTCAGTAGATTCTGTTTGGGAAGGCAAAGGGGGAGGGAAACAGCGTGGCTGGGTAACTACTGTGTGCGAAGGCCTTTTCATGAATTATCTCACCTAGTCTTCGAATGCCCGACAAGAGGCTGGCTATTATCTCCATTCAACAGGATATAGTATTGCCTCCTGGTGGGTTTAGTAATTTGTCCACGATCACAAAGCTAGTAAGTGTGAGAATACTATAAAAAAACCAAAGTCGCTGGACTTCACATAAGGAACCTCTTGTAAAAGGACTCAAACGTGTCAACAGATATGCATCTTAGGTAGTAAGAAGCTGCATACCTCAACGGTGCATGGCGTGAACATTGCTGTAATAGATGCAGACCCATGGAGCAGGCTCATCATGTCCCGTTGGAACAAATAGCGCCATCACGATGCCTCACTCTTATTCTGATATAACTCATAAACACTAACCCAACTATGCTATTTTCATCCAAGCCTCAAAACTGTTTTAATTCCTAGTGCCTGAGAGACACCGCATTTGTTCTTTAATTCTCACTCATGATATATTATAAACGTGATGAGAGTAATACATGCCAGTCTTCTCAGACTGAGAGCATCGTAAGTGTTGTCCTAATGAACTCACCTGAGAGGACTCGAGTGTAGACCTGAACCCAATTTCTTTGGAAAAATTGTTGCTGCTTTCGTTGAGAAATGATGTCAGTTTCCTCTGATTATTAGAAGCTCCATGTCAAATTTCAAAGCCCCATGGGTGGCTTTAGTTCACAAAGACCTAAACTTTGTAAGCACTCATGTAACTGTCAGGGGAATAAAGCAAATGTCTAATCCTTTCTCCTGGAATTGGGCTCATAATGAAGATACGCTGAGTTACGAAAATATGTATCCATGGCAGAGCTGACATATTGGTACCTCATCATAATAATAACTAGGTTTTGTGGTTGTTTTTGTTGCTACTTTTTGCTCATGTTTATTTTCCCCTCAACAGTGTCTCACAGTGATGCAAGTCTGAGTGATTGCTGTATGTCTTTTTTTCTTTCTGTTTTTGTTTATAACCGTGTAAGTGTGATGTATTGAGTTATATTATAATATAATCAAATCCTTAAACAAACATTTGTAATGAAAGATGTTATGATGTTACCATCAATGTTTTCAAATAAGCATGGATGTTGAATTGAATGCTCCCTGAATGGGAAGCTCTGATATAAAAGTCGTGTCAAGGTCTAATAAAGTGCACAGGAACTCACAGCGCTTTGCAGAGCCTGCCCATTGACTGGCTGGATTAGATTTCCCTGGGCACTCTTGAGCTTCGCCTGCTACTGAAACGATTCAGGGACTTGAACTCTTCACATACCTTTTACAGACAGCTGATTTAATTATAGTATATGTGTCCCCTACCCCCAAAACAGAGTTACAGCTTCAGAAGTGGCCGAGAGCGTGGCTCATCTTCAGTTTGAATTGGGCATCTGTGGGGTGCCTGGGTTAGAAGTAAGGGGGAATTATGTTTAATCAGGACAGTTTTCTTTCACCTGGGCCAGAGATATAACACACATCCTACCATAGGAACATACTAGGCTAGTCACGATAATTTTTTTATGGGGTTTAAGCAATGTGGGGAGGGGCATCTTAAGACAGAGTTAAGTAAAAATGTAGGACACAAAGAAATCTAGTATCATTATAAGATATCTGATTATTCTTTGAAATGAAAAAATGGAAATCACTGCAATATCTATGAATATGGGACTAAGTTACTCATAGTGCATTCATGAATGAACAATGATGTACCTGTAAGAGGTAATGAGTTGGGCCTCTGTGTGCTAACAAGAACATATCTCAGACAGCTCCACTGTGCGAACAAAGTCCCAGAACAATGCCTACACCACAACCATCTTTGTGGTAAAGTGTTTATATGCACATATGCACATTTGTATGCATATTCAAGTAATAGCTTTAGAATTATACACATGTTAGCAATATTTATCCATGAAAAAAATATAAGGGCAAGAAAGGACTAAGTACAGACTTTCCAAATAAGGTCAGAATCTCTGCACATTTTGAATCTTTAACAAGAAAATTAAATGACTAGTACAACCCACAAAAAGGCAGAGAGATAAAACCCCGAAAATGCATCAGAAGAAAAAACACTGGCATTTTAGCACTGATGATTTTATGTTATTTTATATGATTTGATATTTTGCCCTGTTTTCCTTTTTCTATATCTTTCTATTTTGTCAGGTATTTATTTATTTTACAATAGAGAAAGTATAAGTAGGCAATTAAAATATAAATGCAATTGAACAGTGCCTTAGGATTTAGACCCTGGACTACAGCAATTCTGATTGGTGTTTTATTCATCTGAGTTGATTCTAATATTGCATTTACTTCTTTTATCTCTAATGTAAATGTGAGCTTCAGAATAATTTATCTTTGACCTCAGAGCCTTCAAGCTATTTGTGTATTTACTCCTCTCCTAGGGGAATTGGAGTCTGTGAGAAATCGTAGGATTCTTTCACTTCTGGGATTTTCCAGGGTAGATGAGGCTGTGTAATGATTTATTCTTTAATTTGGTAGGCAAGCGTGTGCCACAAAGCTTACTTTCAAAGGTCTATGTTTGCAAGTGCTTAAAAACATTATAAAATGGGTTTTTGCAAGTTATCTACTGCTGTCTATGACTACAACCTTTCTTACTGTTGGCTTCACAAATGTACACCAGTTAAGTGTCAAAAAACCCCAAACAAACACAATTATCTGAGTGGGTACTTGTATGGATGTATATGTGCGTATGTGTGGGATTCACATATTTATTTCTGAGTGAGCTCTCTGTCTGAAAGTCATTCTCCCGTTTATCTCCCATCAGCAATTATAAAAACTGCCCTTCCCAACATGGACAGAGAAGCCAAGGAGGAGTACGTGGTCGTCATCCAAGCCAAAGATATGGGCGGACACTCCGGGGGCCTGTCGGGGACCACGACGCTAACAGTGACCCTCACTGATGTCAATGACAACCCTCCAAAATTTGCCCAGAGTAAGTGAATTTCCGGCACTGCATGAGAACCTAAATATGATGTTTTCATTTGACTTTATATTCTAATTTTCAGCAACCTCCACAAAGCCAGGTACAACCATTGAGTACTTACTACACTCAAGGGATGACAATTCATATAAGTACATGAAACAACCAACTCTCCTGTTATTTGGTACTGCACGCATCCTCATTTTTACAGATTTGGAAGAAGTTGAAAGAAAATTTCCGAAGATCAAGCGTGTGGTTGAGTCGTGGAACTGAGGATTAGAACTGGCGTGTATGACGACCACATGGGTGCTTATTTCTCTCTTCATGGTACTTTCCATTAATAATATTCAAGAGAATGATGGAAACACACCTGAGATATTATTCTATCAATAGCCTCACTTGTTGTATAAAATAAACTAAATCTCTAGCGTCTGAGGTGGAAAAGGCAGATATGGAGTACATTTGCTGCAGAATAAATACTTTCTCTCAGCTGCGGAGACAACAGCGATCGTGGGCTGTACTGTCCCCGCTAAAGACATGCTCTGCCTCAGCAACCTCGACAGCATTCCAGGCAGCCACCACCAGAGGATCAGGGACACGGACAGTATTTGCCAACTTTCTTTTACTCTGACAGAACCCTTTCTTTTTGAGTATTTGTTGGGAGTGACCTGCCATAGAGAGATGATTTGGGAAGGTCTTTCTGGCATGGGGACTCTTATCTCGCCGTATGAATGATGACTAGGAATTAGCCGAGACAAGGTGAAGCCATGAGGTTGGGGGATGGGCATTGCACCTAGAGGAAAAGGGCACCCGAACACCCCGTGGAAGAAGGGTGCATACGGGGACAGGATGAGAATGGCTGGAATGCCACTGCCACTGAAGCACACGGGCTGGGGAGTGAGGTGAGGCAGGGATTAGCCATTTTAAGGACTGTGGCCTTTATGCTGGTGCCACTGGGAAGCATTGAAAGACTTGAGTAATAGGATTTGATCCCAGGGAATCAGAGAAAGTGAAATCTGGCCTTTTCCCACTGTCTTCTCTACAAGGCAGCCAGGTAAAGGGTGATTGTAACCATTCATGTCAAAGAGGATGGCAGCCCTGGCAAGCCACGGTGGTCACAGTGGAAATAGGGAAGAGACGATCATTGTGATCAATATTTGAAAGGTAATGATAACAAAAATCTAAGGATAGATTGCATTTTTCATTAAGGAGGTGAGTTCTGTTTCCGACATGAGAGATTATTAGATGCAGGATGGTGCTTTAGGCTGGGATAGGAACTACCGTAGGAGAACTAGTTTTTGAAAAGAGAGAGAAGAGAGGACCCAGAGAAAGAGAGGGAGAGAAGGAAGAAGAGGAGTGGGACTTGAAGATGACAGAGTTGAGATACCTTTGAGAATTTATCTTCAGAGATTCCAAGATAGAAAGAACAGAAAGGATGCATTTTCATTGAGAAATTTCACCTCTGGCCATTCATGAATCCAACAACAATGCAACCCTCTTCAACAAAATTATTAGACTGGAGAATGCCATTCCTCTTATCCTTCCCCCAATCTGTTATTTCCTCTCTCGTTGCCATTATATGCTCTAATATGCAACTCTTCTTTCTCAGAAGAATGATTGTTTCAATTCAGCAGTGGCAGATGAGTTTCAGAAGTGTTCCCTTTCTTGGTGGTAATAACTATTAACTGTGATCACACTAATAAAAATGATGGGAGTGAGCAGAATAGAAATGGATGAAGAAATGCTCCATTTGCTTGGTTTCCCAAGACTCTCTGAATCAGAGCTGGCAGCACAGTGAGGTCCCTTGCTGTCTTATTTACTTGATAAGCATACCTGAATGAATCATCTTATACCTTACCTGGAATATAAAGTTTGAAGGAAATGGAATCATTACACCAATTATGAGAGAACTGGGAGACTTGTGCTCAACATAATGATTTTCAGTGTCTACCCCATGGCAAAATATTTGGGAAAAAACCCATTTTATTCCCCAGCCCCATTATTTCATGATTCTAAGGGACATTTTATGTCATCATTGAATAAAAGTGTGTTAGTGCTAGAAGAAAACCTTACCCATCGTCTGAACTAATCTTGTTACAGTGGGTAAAATGAGCCTTAGTTTATCCAAGGGACCCAGTGATTGAGTTCAAACTGCAATTAGGTAATGTTCTCCAGATTTAATTTTTCCTTCTGGGTTTGTAGTTCATTGAATGTTTATTTCCCTCTCATTTTTGTTGCAATGGGACTAAAACTTCCTGGTTGTCTGGGTCTGGATTCCCCAGACACAGGCACCGAGATAAGAATTTGATTATAAGTAGTTTATCTTGGAGAGGATGCCGCGACAGGTGGGTAGGGAAGTGAGGATGTGTGTGAGAGAGAGAGACAGAGAGCATCATGGAGCCCACTATCGCTGTGGGTGGCTGGAGCTGTATCCCCTTGGGAACCCTGTAAGTAAACAAGCAAAAAAAAAAAAAAGTAGAAATGTTATTCTGCCAGGGAAAGGAGGAGCCGGGGATATCATACACTAACTTGTATGAGTTTTTGAGGGCTGCTGTGTCGGGCATTACTTCTCTGGCAGTTCTGGGCTGACAGGCAGGGACCAAAGTGAGTTCTGAAGTCCAGAGAAAACCCTCAGGCAAATCCATGTAGGAGTTGGCAGTCAGGGGCAGGGCAGGGATGCACTGAAGTGGTAATAGCCAGGGGTTAAGGTTCCCACAGCTTTCCCTACACCAATGACAAGGAGTAACACTAAGACAACTAACTAATGATGATTCGAATAAAAACGCCACTAATTAGACGTGTGTGACTGCCCCCGTAGGAGAAGGAACATGCGCTATAATTGTATTTTGCCTAGAGAGTTTGGAAGGTAGGATTTCTGGTGTTCAGAGCAATGAGGAAGGACTTTAGTAACAAGAGGAGTGTTTCATGTATCTGAACAGCTTGCTGCAGGGCAGAGCAGAAGTTTAGTAATTGGATTTTATCAAAAATGGTCTACGAGTCTGTAAATATAAAGGTAACTTCAAAACTGACTTCCAGTGTGTTATACATTGCATCTTTCTGTGCTGAAATTAGCTTACTATTTTATGTTGGGCAACAATGACTATCCCCACGGGCAGCCAATGTGATTTTACAGTAAATTGGAAAGAACATTCACATAGAGTCACTCATATCTTGATATAACTCTGCTCCAACTACATACTTGGTAAGCATGCGGTTGAATAAGCTCCAAATCTCAGAAGAGTCTTGAAGAAAGATCACTACTTCTTCTGTGAGCTCTTTGTCTCTGACTCATTTAAAATATTGCACATTCTTCAGCAAAAGGATTTTTTTTTGTTTGCTCTTCCACATTTTATTGGTGGCATTTACAGGAGTGCCCGGACCAAAGGGGGTGCCCAATAAATGTTCACTAAATGAATGAATGGATGAATGGAATCCAGGCAATACTCCATTTTTTTCCTCTTTCCTAAGGTCTCTATCACTTCTCAGTGCCCGAAGATGTGGTCCTTGGCACTGCCATAGGCAGGGTGAAGGCCAACGATCAAGACATCGGTGAAAATGCACAGTCGTCTTATGACATCATCGATGGAGACGGCACAGCACTCTTTGAAATCACCTCTGACGCCCAGGATGGCATCATCAGACTAAGGAAGGTAAACTAAGGAAGATTTGTTCACATTCAAAGCACCTCTCTGGAACTTGAGTTTTGAAGTTTGGGGGAGTTGGGTGGACTTCCTGACATAATCTTAGAGCTGATAGAGGTGTTGCTTCTTTAGTTGTGAAAAAACAGTGTCTATTTTATACCTCCAACCCCATGGGCCCGCTGTAATTTGTAGTTATTGATTTTAGAGAGAGAGAGGATGGGAAAGGAAGAGAGAGAAGGAGAGAGAGAGAGAGAGAGAGAGAGAGAGAGAGAGAGAGAGAGAGAGATTTGCTATTCCTCTCATTTATGCATTTATTTGCTGATTCTTGTATGTGCCCTGACTGGGGCTCAAACCTGCAACCTTGGTGTATCGGGACAATGCTGTAACCAATCGAGCTACCTGGCCAGGGCCCCCCTTGACCCCACTTTGCATATCAGCTAAAGCTCTGGTAGAGTCACCATGGCGGTGCTAGCCTCCCATGTCATCCATTATTTCTCTCCCATCTACACCACACTGCCTTTCCCTAAGCTGCAGAAATTTGTAGAGAAGTCAGAACTTCAAAAGCAACCTTCAATCTATGAGGTATACAGATTGGTGGACAGTTCTTACTCTTTTAAGAAATTATTTTGAGGCATATTATCTGTGGTTCCAAAGAAGAATTCCAGGGGTACGAAGACTCAGTTGCCCACAGAGGTGGCAAGTTCAATGGCTTTTAATCCTTCTATTAACCCTCCCCATGTCTACCCTCATGCTTCCTGGGATGTCTCCACAAAGTGCACTGAAGACCTGATTACAGCCTCTGCTTTCAGGCAAACTCAAAGACAGAAGTAGTACCAGCTCAGGCACTCTGGCTACTTTGGGGAACTGGGAGAACAGGGCCAGTGCTGCTACCATCAGCTACTCTCCCATGCGTCAAATGTCCAAGCACCATGTTCAATGAAGCTCATCTTCGCCTTGCTCCTGGGTGCGGGGCTACCACTGCAGAAAGAAACATCTCCATTAATGATGTACAAAAGATGCCTGTGATGTATGACTGCTGTTGCCAGCAACCATTTCTTCCTTAGTTGTGAAAAATTCAGT
Organism: Desmodus rotundus; assembly: GCF_022682495.2. Classification (NCBI taxonomy): domain Eukaryota; kingdom Metazoa; phylum Chordata; class Mammalia; order Chiroptera; family Phyllostomidae; genus Desmodus; species Desmodus rotundus. Next base: position 10,763,680 of record NC_071398.1, on the reverse strand, counting down.
ACAACATATTCCATATTTATTTTTCCTCATGCCATCTGCATTCATAAAAAATGTTTAGAACAGAGAGTTTGTTATTTTTACAGCACAGGAATTTGCAAGGGAATACACCCTTTTACTCTCCTCGGGAGGATTTTGTTTAACATCGTTCTTCATATCTCTGTTGTGAAGTAGTACCAATTAATTTTGAATAGTGTGGCTTGTTCATGTGCAAGAAGAGAGATGGTGAGCCACGCTGGTGGGAGCCCCTAAGTTTTCCTTTTTTCCCGATCAGCAGCACATTGGCGTGAGTCCAGTGTGCTCTGCAGTGCTCTGTCAGGTTGCACAGGGGTCTGCCTTTCATAACCATCCTCTTAAAATCCCCCATTGGAGAGATGTTGGCAGTGGGAACCTGGAGTTTTCTGGATTTGCTTTTGTATACAAAATAAATTTTAAGATCAATTTTGAGGAAAAAAAATGGCTGCATTTTATTTACAGCTCTCTGCTGAGCAACACCACCTTTCCACTTGGCTTGAGTGTAGAATTAAGCATTGCAAAGTATTTAAAAACTCATGTTGGAAATAGAGTGCAGTATATTTATACTTGAGTCAATTATTGAATAACCCAAAGCCACATTTTCCTTGGCTAATGATTCCTAATGTCATTTTTATTGTTACCATAAGGTGCTTTTATAAACTGAAGCAATTAGCCATTGGTTGTATTCTTGTTCATTGTTATTCATAAACTGAGAAGCATATACTATACATCGTAACACCAAAAACACTTGTGTTTTCCTCTAGAGAACACTGGGTAGGAGCCACGTTTCCACAATATGTGGGTCCTCTTTTTTGTCTGATCAGATCCTAAGGGCACAGGATGTTTTGGGGTACTTTGTCACTTTGTTACGAGCCAAGACTTAGGCAGAACATAATCTGTATACTTAGCAGTGTTTCTGAAGAATTTGAAGTTGCCAAAGTGTTACAGCAGGGATGACTGGCAAAATGCTGATGTCATAAAGTCTACTCACCGGTACACATACTGCGTAATTTCAGAATAGACAGGGAGGTGCGTGTCTGTCTCGTTTACTAGAAAACGTTCCTAACGAAGTCAAGTCCCACTAGAACTGAATTCGACGATAAAAATCGGTACAAAATTTTTTTTATTTTTTTAATTTTTATTGTTATTCAATTACAGTTGCATGCCTGTTCCAAATTTTAAAATAAGAATACATATACAAAGCTTAGACAGGAGTTCTGAAAGAGTTCACAATGATGGTGTGTGTTCCAGCTTCTTTAAAACAAACCAACCAACTGCATTGCGGATTTAAAGTACTATTTCTGAGAGTGGACTGCAGTGGAAACCTACATTGTGTCTTTGAGTCTTGACAGATGTGCTTTCTTGAAATCTGACGTATCGTGAGTTGCCGGGAATTGGACTGGAGGGGTTCTGAGGCAGATGCGTGTCTGGTCATCTAAGGGGATTATGTTCTTTTGCCCAGCTATATTTACCTAGGTTGTTAAGTAAAGTCTCTGGGGCTTTCAAGGAATGAGTTATTAATCTGTCAGAAATACTGTCAGTAATAGTGCAATGAGGTAATTTCAAATTGCTTTCAGTGGTTGGTGAGACCTAGGAATCTGTATATACCGCTCTCATCCTTTCTTCTAAACAGAAATACAAGTACCTATGTGCCTGCATACATATTTATTTATATGCCCACCTGCTTCTTAGCACAGAGCGCATAATAGAGGCCTTCTCTGAATACTCCCCAAAATAACAAACCTCATTTTAGCCACACGATCAATAGAGCAGCAATGCTTTGGAAGTGGAATAAGAAAACACTCTTTGTTGAGATTAGTGCTAAATTATGCTTTATAATGTCTCCTTGGACTAAACAATGATTATTTCTAGTTCTTCACATTTCACACGCTGTTGCAGAAATGATAAAATATTCTTCCCTGATAGAGATTGTGTCTGATGCTGCCTTATCTCCCACCAGCAGAGGCTCAATTAACTGGCTGATTGGTATGCAGGTCCTGTTATCACTGGTAAAATTTGATTATGAATCTGAAGTGAAATTTTGATGGCACAATTCATGACTATGAATATTTTGTGAATTCCAAGTGAAATGAGCAAAACAACACACAACAAGAGGAGATTAGATTCACTGAGCTTGTATAATAAGCAGATACCAATAAAGGCCTGTACACTTTACAGGTGGAATTCAGAGCCATGGAGAGGGATCCCATTAAGGCTCACAAATGGGCTTAAATGCACATAACTATCATCCATCAGCATTACACTCATTTGTTCTTGCTGCTGTGGTCATTAGTGAGAAACATTCGTCTTTGTCATTTCTTTTTTTTAATGGAGAAAAAGTTTATTATAAAAGTTCACACTTATAAAATACTGCATTTCTGCAACCCAATACTTTGACTTGTGATTTCAACATTTGGGGGCAAATGATTCTTGTGGTAGAGACAACTGACATCAGGGTAACCGTGTTCGTGTTAACTCGTTTGCATTTCAATGTTGTTATTTCTAGGTTGACTGTTCAGTTCATTTTCATCCACTTGTTTCCTCCTGTCTTGTTTCATATGGTTTCAGCATTTCCAGTTCTTTGGTTCTAGAGTCTCTGCTCTTCTGTTGACTTTTCCTCTACTGTTGGTTTGTGTTCATGTGTGGCTTGTAATGTTTTCACATTACACTGCGTGAGTTTTGGGTGAAACACCACTGCTAGGGACGAGGCCATTCCTGCAGACACAAAATGAGGAGGAGGTAGCTGGATGGCACGGACAGGCACTTAAGCCATGATGAACGCTGTGCTAAAGCTCTGCACATCCCTCTTTCTGCAGATGAAACTGCCCATGTGCCTGTTGATTCTTTCCACAGCATACTAAGCAGGCACTACCTGACAGATGCACAAGTGTCACTCATCTGTGATATTAGACAAAGAGGACACAATCAAGTTGTTGCTCAGAAGTGTCATTAGTGCAAACTAGACATAATTTTGAATCTAGGAGATGATGTATGGAACTTGCAAGCAACGAAGGAAACCCTCAAGAGTGAGCAAACCCAGTGTGACAAAGCTATTAATATAATGAAACAGAAACCGCATGACCTTTATCACGGTATTTCAGTAGGTTAAGAGATGATGAACATAGGCCAGTCAATCCAAATGAAGGCGCTCTTCAATGCAGCCATGACGGAAGTGTTTTAGCTAGAGTCACCAAGGAACTGGTGACCTCGGGCCACAAAAAGGAAACTCAAAAGGGAAAGAGAAATTAAAAATGGATTGATTTCATTAAAGTGTATAAAGTAGTAACGTTCAGATGTTATAGGTATGCCAAACCATTGAAACCACTTCAAGGTGTACCTCGTGTTATATATCTTGTAAGTACTGCCCCTTGAATCACTCAGTTAATGCTGTATTTTGAAGCCTATGGGGACAAGTTGAGGACTTCAAGGTCAGAGTGGTGGGAAATCTGGGGAAAGCCACACCTTTCCGTGGAGTCCTCCTGCATTATATGCACAATTCATAAATAGGTACAAAGAGCAGGGTGCTGTGAAAACTTGATATGACTATCCAGTCACGTTGGTAGCCATTTTTTAGTAAGACGGTCATTTCAAAAATAGCAAACACGAGATGAAATTCTTTTAAAACATCTTTGTCATTCCCTAACAGCCTCTGGACTTTGAGACCAAAAAATCCTATACGCTGAAGGTGGAGGCAGCCAATGTCCACATCGACCCACGTTTCAGCAGCCGGGGGCCCTTTAAAGATACAGCAACAGTCAAAATTGTCGTCGAGGATGCGGATGAGCCTCCTGTCTTCTCTTCACCAACTTACCTCCTCGAAGTTCATGAAAATGCTGCTCTAAACTCCGTGATTGGGCAAGTGACTGCTCGTGACCCGGATATCACTTCCAGTCCTATAAGGTATTTATCTCTTACTGGCTCCGTCAGGTGACTAGAGAGGCAGTACAGAATGCAGTTATGTGTGCGTCCTATGTGGCTGCCTTCAGGACTGACCTCGCAGGACCAAAGAGTTGTGGTCAAGATATGCTCTGTGTGTGCACACATCAGCTCAGAGCTACATACAATGCCCGAAGCCAGGGGTACCAAGATGAAGCAAGATATTGCTGCTTTCAGAGAGCTCAGTGAGAATGCGAGATTGCATGTGTTTTGTGATCCATTTGGGTGGATCTTTTCTATTATGTTGTTCTTGCTGGTTTTGCATTTTTTTTCTAGCATTATGAAAGTATTTCTGGTTTCTCTTCTTTTTCTTGACAGTTATACTGAATTATATATAAGAATTTAGAGGCATGATGTCACTGTCGGAAGACATTACGAAGACCCTATCTTATGTTTATATTTGGTGTTGGCCTTTGAAATTACCTTCTTAATCCCTGCATGGGCATTTCTGGTAGATCAGCACATCTGGATTGGCGACTTTCAGACTTCTCTGCCATTTCAAAAATACCTTTTGTTTATACTTCGCCTGCTCAGAATGTTTTCCCACGATGAGAAATGATCCTTTATGAAGTTGTTCTGCCTTTTTTAGAAAGGAGACTCAAAGTTTTTGCTGTTGAACTGCGTATAACTTTTCTCTTTTTCCAGTCACCCAAATGACAGAATAGTGCTCCAGGTAAATAGCTTTCGTTCCCAAAAGAGCACTGCAAACCTATAGCTTGTACACTGGGCTCCAAGGGTGAAGTGTTGGCTAGTGATGTGTATGAGTATGGATTTCAAATACTGTCTTGGAAATGTTTGTTGAAAAAAAAAGCAAGAGAAAAGCTAAGGAAGGAACACAGTTTTAGAGAATTGTCCAGTTACTCCAAAAATTTGAAGTCAGCTCATACCCAGCTCGTTCCCTTGGGTCACAGAAATGGGAGACTATCATCCTTCTAATTACTTTTTTCAGGGAAACTAAACAAATCAATGTTCTGCAGATTTTACTTATTTACTTCTTTTTTTTATGTATTACATTCTCATCCCTCACAAGAGGGGCTGAAAAGATGAAGCTGGAGGTGAAATCCAGCAGAATAGTCTGTTAGTGCCTCCAAATAATTTGAGTTGGGGAAAAAAGTAATTTTTTTCAGATCCAGAAAAGACATTTTAACTCAAACCATGTCAAAATTCAGGGTAATAAAGACTGTACCAATAAGGATACACACACACACACACAAATACTTCTTTCAAAAGAGCCTAAACTCTAAGAAAGAAGACCCCACCTGGAGATTTGAGGAATGGTCACTTGTCTGTTCTCATTTCTGAAGGAATTCAACAAGCTATGAACACACAGAATTCCCTGCATTTGGCTAAGAGAATTACATCTCTCAATGGGTCAAGTATTGAATACAAGGGCAAGAAGTAACCAGAAAAATAAATTGACAGGGGCATCCATTTTATGACTGAAATAGTGACGTTGTGAAATGGATTTATCTTGAAATCGTGTTATAAATTAGAGGCAGTGATATTTTTTGAATGAACGAATCTGCCTCATTTTCATGTTACTCCACTGCCTCTGAAAAAACACAGAAAGGAGCAAAGACCCCTTTGTGCACATAACCAAGTACAAGTGCAGAATGTGAAGAGGATAAGCAAGATTGGCCCAACTGAGAGACCTGTTGGGGGGCCTGTTGTGGCACTTGATTTGACAAGATTTCTACTCTTGTTAGCAAGGAACACAGGGGCGGGGCGGGGGGACTCGGGAGTATGCCAAGCCAAGGGTCCTTGGGGAAAGTGAGGAGTTCTGATATCAGGGCAATCACGAGTAAACTCCAAACATGAAACCATGGTCCCAGCAGGAATGGACTCCCTGCACAGAGGCATGTTCTCAATCAGCTAGCAGTGAGTTTTGAGGGACTTTTCATACCAGAGTGCCAGGCAGCTCAAAGGGGCAGAACTGGGTAAAAATCCAGGTTCCTCGTCTCCCCACAGGTTTTGAATACATCCATTCGCTGGTGTTAAAATGGACACTCTCTGATATTAATTCTAATTCACAGGAAATCAAGTGATGATTATCACTGTAGTTGATTGTTATTATTATGGTGGTGTTATTTTTATTACCATGAACTGGTATGAAAGGCAGGTGTAGAGGAAGCCTGGAGCCGCTTAGTAACAACTGCCCAACTTGAGAGCATTTTGTTTTGGGGCAAATTAAAGGGGACTTGGGGCTGTGGTACCAGAAAGAGCTGAGCAGAGAAAGTACCATTGAATGACACAGACATATCTCTGCTTTGATAGATGTCAGGCAGGCCCTGGTTCCTTGACATCTGTGGTCCCTCCCACAGAAGGGGTGGATGCTGTTTCAAAGCATTTACAAGGTGAGCCCCACACAGTCCTGACTGGAGGTGGAGGTGGATTTGAATAGAAAATTCCCTGACTCGCCAGAGCAGCTCATAGTTCCTCATGAGACTAGCGGACAGATTGAGAGCCATTAACCTTTTTAATCAGAACTAGAGGCCGTGGATACTCAGGGAGTTACTGAGTCACAAAGAGCGAAGCCTTATTGTCTCCTTAGGACTATTGTAGTTTGTATCTACGACAAGAACGCATCCATCTTTTGGTGGGATGTTTACTTGACCATCCAGTGAGAAATAGGCATTTATTGTGTCACACGTCATGTTAAAACATGCAGCCATTTATTGCTTGGTCGACTCACCATAATAAGACTCAACGACTTTTTAGGGCACATTGTCAAGCAGGGAATATTACGTATTTTAAAAGTCTTATACTTAAGGCTGTATCTACATCTGTTTCTGCCTCTAGATCTACTAGACTCGCTTCCAGGAGAAAATAGAGGCAGAATTCATGCTCTTGCCATCTCCCTTCTGGGAACATTAATTAAGCATTTGCTATTTTCTTCAATACTACATATCTTGTGGCAATATAGAATAAAAACGTGTAAATCATTTGAAAGATGATGTATTTTGAACTCAGGCTAAGGTTCGGATCCTATCACTGGTCCTTCCCCGTCAGGCAACTGATGTCTGGAATTCTTTGAGACTTGGTTTCCTCATCTGTGTATTGGGATAGTATCATCTTCCTTACAGGTTACTGTGATAATTAAATTAAATCATTAAATAAAATATATGGTAACAGCATTGCCAGTTAATAAAAACACCATCAATGTATCATAAATGCAAATTGAAACCCTAGTACTTATTTTAGCAGAGATTCATCTATTAAAAGTTGCTAAATGGGTACAGAATTACCTGTTTTGTTTGTTTTTTCCTGGAATAGTTACAAGCTAAATAGTCTAACTTCATTTAATCGAATTTGCCTCTGCTCCTGCTGTAAATATTGTCACTAGTAAGTGCTTATTAATATATGGCCAGGAGATGGTAAATATACCTACTCTATTCCCTAACAGCTCTGCAAGATGAAATATACACTATACTACACATAAACCTCATTTAACAGATGAAGAAACTGAGGATAAAAATTAACTCACCTAGTTGCACACAGTCGGGTGTGAGTATGTTGCTGTGATACATACCTGGGTTTTCCCGAGGACACGGTGCCTGCACCACACTCCTTCCCTTTTCCTGTGGTCTCTGTGACTCCAGCTGGGTCTCTGCAGGCTGGGATGGCTTAGCAGCACCTATTGTAATTGGAATAATGAATTATTCATGCTCTAAATGGCCTCACTCAATCCAGGATGCATTCCTAGAAGGAAGGAAACTACACCAGGTGTCCGGAATGAATCAGAGTGTGGGTGGAGTGTTCTTCACTCACCCATCCAGCCCCTTCTCATGGGTTTGCACTCATTGGCTATGAACCATATTGTGAATAGGAAAGTAAAGGGGCAAACAATATTATTGTTATTTAATGCATCAGACATAAGTTTCTGTTATATATTGTTTCCTTTAATTCTTACAAAAGACATTATGATAGGATTGCAGTTTAATGAAGGAGGAAGCTGAGAGTTTGAAAGGATGCATGTCCTGTGCATGATGACTACAGCAGGGGGCTGCGGGGCCAGGGTGTAAAGCCAAGTCTCTTCTTACCATCGGCCGCCATGTCTGTGCATGCCTACCTCGGTTCCGGCGTCTTGCGTGAGGTGTAACATGATGACAGCCACGATTTCCTGAGTCAGTTCTTTGTGACAGACACTCTGACATGGTGTCACATGCAGGAAATTGTTTGTATGAGGGGTAAAAGCTAGCACAGAGTAGGTATTGAATATAAGTCAATGTTTTCACATAAACCTGTTCATTTTTTCCTCTCAATGCCTATATTTCAAGTGTGTATTTGGGGCTGTCATGGCATTAAGAGGGCACATGTGTTGTTTAGATAGTTGCTCCCCATTCCTTTCAGAGCATTCCCCTTGAGTAAGATGGCATGCGTTGCTGAAGTTAAGAGTAGGAATGACGGCCACTCAGCAGGTGGAGGAGGTTGACACAGGACCGGGGTGGCCACAGACCTCTATTGTCCTAATTCCTCTCTTGAATTTAAGTGCCCACTCAACACAAGAGCATTGCTTTTTCCTCCCCCTCCTTCTATGCTGGCAGTTTTATGATTCACCTCAATTACCAGGCTTGCCGTTAATGAGCTCTCTTCCTGAAAACACTCCTTGAAGTCCTGATATGCAATGATGCCAAAGGGGAAATATTTTCTACTGTAGAAACCTGGCATTAATTTGGAGGCAAGGCTGTGTATTGATTGAGTCTGTCCTCAATTTTACATTGACTCCCATTTTTGGTAAAGACCTGATTGTGTGTGTGTGTGTGTGTGTGTAAATTGTGATAAGAACACACACAGATCAGTTACAAGGGCAGATACTGGGTTAAGTGCACACTACAGTATTGCTAACTGTCGACATAGTGTCGCACAGCGGAGCTCCAGAACACACTCTTATCACTGATGCTCCATGTGTATTCATCAGCAACTGCCCCCCACGCCCAGCAACCACCATTCTGTTCTTCTGCAACTGCCTATTTTGTATACTTCCTGTAAGCGAAATCGTGTGGTATTTGTCTTCCTGTGACTGCCTCATTTACTTAGCGTAGTGTCCTCCAGGTTCATCTGGGTCGTCACGTAGTAAAGAATTCCTTTTTTCTTTTTAAGGCTGAATAACATTGTTTTTCATATATAGCACATTTTCTTAATCTATTCATGTTGATGGACATTGAGGTCATTCCCACATCTTGGCTATTGTAAATAATTCTGTAATTAACATGGGAGCACGAGTATCTCTTTGAGATCCTGATATTCTTTTCAATAATATCCAAAACTGGGATTGTTAGATCATCTACGAGTTCTATTTTTAATTTTTTAAGCAACTTCCATACTTTTCTCCCAGAGCAAATGTACTAATTTGCATTCCCTCCAATAGTGTACAAAAGTTTAGTAAAAGGACTAGGTCTTCTCAAAATAATTAAACATGTCTCCCAAGTCAAAAGTATCAACTCTTCCAAGTCACTGTTTTGCAAAACTCACTAGCCTGTTATCTCAACTACCAGTAATTATTTGCTTAATTATTTAATGTATTCATTTAGTCACATAACCATTTCTTGTGTGTGTCTATTAATGTGTGTGTGTGTATATATATATATATATAATTTTTAACTTGTTTATATAGTTGTATAAGTAGTATCAATAGAACCCACTTTTTTCCCAGGAAATTTCTATAAAGACAGAGCCTCTGCCCTCTTGGACCTTGTGCTCTAGTATGGAGGCGGGCCGAATAGCCATGGAAAACCCGTCCTTCCCCTGTCAAGCTAGCCTTTAACACATGCCATCTGAAAATGATGAATAAAACTAGATTACAGAGCTTTAGGGTCACATGGAGGAAGAAATTTCCTAGTTCCCTAAGGACTTTGAATAGAGCCAAGGATAGCTGTCCGATGATCTTCAAGGGGGAATATCTCATACCATAGAGAAACTAGTATTAATTTGGAGGATGGACTGTGTGTTTGTAGACTTTCTCTTATTTCTTGTCTTCCTTCTCTCTCTCTTTCTCACTATAAAGAAATGCTTCAGGTAGAAAAAGTCTCCTTTTTCTCCTCAGAGGAATAGTACAAAATAAGTGATGCAGGGACCTTTGAATTTCAGGACTAGCAGAACTCAAATAATATTATTTATTAAAGCAGTTAGAGCAACCAGTAGAGCAATTAGAGGCAAAAAGCTGAAAACTTGTAGATGGAATTTTTGATACTCAAAGTGCATGCAAGAAAATGTTAAAATGGTTTCTTTAGGCATAATAACAAAGGCTAGAATGAAATTAACCAGGGAGAAAGAAACAGTTGGAGTTCAGTGAAATATAATAACTGATTCATAACTAAGGGGTTTATTTCATTACATGTGCCTCTAAATAGCATCTTCACTTGCAGTAGGCTCCATAATTGTATCTTCCTATAAATTTTCCATATAGAGGCTGCAAAGCAATGTTTAGCAAACATTTTTATAATAAAGAAGTGCATTTATGCCTGTTAAATTTGAAAAATAGATACACACTGCCTTCCTCCCAGAGGGGCATCTCCCTAGCTGCTCCCTGAGGAGATCTACTGGGACTAAAGACATTGTGACCACTTCAGTGGGAACTCAGGCGTCTTTGTGCTGGGGCCTCCCAGGTAAGTTCATTTGCTTAGCGGCATGGCACTCTTTAAAAAGCAGAGACGGTAAGCAGCGTGATTCGTCACTGAGTGTTGTGCAGTTTTGCAGAGCATCTGGAGTGCAGGACGGAGGGGAGGGGCCCCCAGGCCCCTGTGCTGCTCTGTGGTCCACATTCTAGTGCACTGGGCATGTTGCAAGTATCACAATGTTTGTTCCAATATGTATCATAGATTATGCATCTTTGTATGACTATATGAGCCCAACTCCCCTTTTCCGTCCCTCAGAACCCACATGAGGGAAGACCCATGACTTTAGTGAAAACTTTGACTCTATTACACTAGGCCAGGGGCCAGCTAACTATTGTCGGTGTGCCAGATCGGGCCTATAAATAAATAAGCCACATTTATAAATAAAGTTTTATGGGAGTACAGGCTCCTGATGCTTTTATGCTCTTTGACTCTGGAGTTCAGTAGTTAGGATTTAGACGGTATGGTCTGCAAAGCCAAAATTATTTACTCAACATAGAAAAGTTTGCCAGCTTCTACACTGGACTGCTAGGGGTTTGAATTTGTATCAGAAATTTGAGTAGCTGGTCCTCACATAACTCCAGGATCTAATTCGGACTCAAACTCACTAAATGTAAGATTTTTAAACATATTTTAAATCTGTGTCAGTCAAAGCAATTCTTTGTGTTAGAATTCTGCTATGTGCGCTGGGAGTTGACTTTTCCCAGGCTTGTCATAGCACCCTTGGGACCTTAGTCCTCATGGGGCCCATGATAGTGTCACTTGTGCTGACTTGGCCAGACAAACCTGGCTTTACTTAGCGTAGCTTTGGGGAAACCCCATAACAACCATACAGGCTGCAAATGGACATCCTGACATATATCGTGATGCTTACCTGCTTGGAGTGTGGAATTCATTAGTTTCTTCCATGAAATTATCATAAAACCCTGTTTTTCTAGACCTCAGTGATGACGACAATAGTGAAGCCTTAGAACTGAGGCTGGTCACTGCCCTAGCCAAACTCTGGTCTCTGCAATGCAATGTGTTTGCAAATTCTCTGACTCCAGCAGCTTTTCTCTGGCTAAAAAGCATGAGGCGGCATAAAATAGAATTTCTCTTGGAATAGACTTGCTGTCGTATGCTCAACGGACTAACATGCATTCTCTCCTAGGGGAGTAGGTATGTAGTGAAAGTTACCAGAAATATTTTGTGAATCTTTATTCATGCTTATTTAATATTTTAGTACCATGCCCTTCATGTAAAGCTCGTTTAGACTCTATCACATTAACTTCACACATTACACACAGTATTCTTATTCCCGTTAAACAGATGTGTTACAGGTTGTTTCCCCTGGAGGTCGATGGAGGATGAGAGACAAGGTATTTGTTAGGGATCAGTGCCTGTGAACGGAAGGGGACAGAAGCGGGATGGGCAGGATGAGACGTCCAGCTGCAGTGCAGCCCCGGCAAAACCTTGGCCCAGCCTCATGCGTCTCTTCGGGATGACTATGGATTATCAGAGCAGTCCTGCCTCATGCCCAAATGGCAGGCCTTTATTTGTCTGCTTGCTTAATTTTCAGGTTCCCTCTGTAGAGGAGGCTCTCAGTAAATGATGCTTAAGAGTGGTAGCTGGAGGCTGTGTACTGACTGCTCCCCGCTCGGCTCTGACCTTCCTTGGGGGAGGTCTGTCTGCACAGCCTGTATCGTGTCGATCACGGATAAGCCCCCTGAGGCTCCTTACCAGTGAAGCCATGTGACTAGATTCACACCGCTAGCCATGTAGCTCCCAAGCCCTCCTGTTCCCCCATACTGTGGCGTCTTCCCTGAGCAGATGCCTATTTGTCCTGTATTTGGAGATGCAAACACTGAAGGGGCAAAAGGACTTTGCTGAAGTGATATTTGTGTGGCATGGTACACTTGGGTGGTAATTCTCAAAAACCGTCTAACTGCATGGATTAATGAAATATTTCAAAATAAAAGATTTAGGCTGGTAAAAATAGCATAAGGATCTTGAGAGAGTACATTACTTTGGAAAATACTGATTCGGTGCTTGAAAGTTTTAATTTTTTTTAATTGATGGGTGAAGTCTCTGTCCCCACTATAAAATAAAACTTAGTAATGTTTATAGTCTGAGAGAAACAAAGATGCTTGCATGAATGGTGTGAGCAATGTTATCGAACATTATTGTACTCAGAAAGCAAAATAAATCCCCTATTTTGCATCCCAACAAAAGGAGATTGACATCCTTACCTGATGTTCAAATATTTATGGGAGTCATTTCAGCTGACCCTTTATTTTCCCATATATTTCTACATTCTGATTTGACACAATGTATTGTACAACCTTGCTTTTGATAGAGGACAATCAGATTTGACTTAGTGTTACAAAGGAAAACATAATATTGCATATTTTAAGAAGAGAGCATGTTAAAAAATGGAGAAATGCCATTTCCACCCATCCATTAAATGTTTACTGGCTTTAAGTCAGTTTGCTGGGGGATTGGAATAAGTCTAGTTGAAATGCCTTTCAAATGCACCACAGGATACAAATCACATCCGGGTTGTCTACTAGGGTATGTGGACGTTCACAGCAAATGAGAATAAGATTTATTAATGTCCTTGAGAAGGATCAGTGTTATGGAAGATATATTTAACGGTACGAAGGACAGCCAAAGATCCAAACACCCTTCCAAAGACAAGGGTCTGAAATTGGACGGAACAGGTCTGGCGAAGGAGCAGGCCCAGAGTGTAGCGAAGTTGGAGGTTCTGTTTATTGGCAAAAGAGGAAGCGTGTCTGGATCACCTTTATTAAATGCCAAGTATGTCACACTGGGCTTTGCACTTGCTTCAATACGCACGACTAAGTTAGACCATATGGGCACACCGTGTTGTGTTTAGGGATCAGTATTTTTTTAATATTATTAAAATTTAAAAAATATTTTATATATTTATTTTTAGCGAGAGGGAAATGGAGAGAGAAAAACAGGGAGAAAAACATCAATGTGTAGTTGCCTCTCTCACACCTCCAGATAGGAACCTGGCCTGCAACCCAGGTATGTGGCCTGACTGGGAATCAAACCAGTGACCCTTTGGTTCTCAGGCCAGCACTCAATCCACTGAGCCACGCCAGCCAAGGCAAGGATGAGTATTCTTGTTCCAACATACTGTTGTCTCCCTAGAAGAAATTACATTTGCTTGCACACTAGAATCATATGCTTATGTTATTACTATTGTAAATTCGACAAGTACACTTTTTTATTTCCCTACAAATGCATTTCTAGCCTTAAAAAGTTAATAAGCCACATGTTGTTCACCTGTTAATTCCTAGTACTTACCATGAGTCTTCAGTATTTACTCAATGAGCCTAAGTGTCCAATTAAAATATCAAAGTATACATAACTTTATGACATCCTTAAAAAAATCTGCTTTAATGTAGTTATATAATACTGTTAGTATTTCTTGGGTGTGCATGTTTTCCATAAGCATTTTTCTAAATAATCAATTATTTAGACCAAACTTAGAAAACTTATATAATCAAATGCCACTATGCTCATAGCTATGTAACCTTTAGTAGGAGTTTATAATGTGTCAGATACTATGGTCAGGATAGTATACTTATCTCACTAACTCTATGAGTGGGGAAAATGCATATTACTGTAATTTTACAACTACAGACACTGATAATCAGAACTGTTTGTATGAGCTACTCAAGTAATTGATAGGGAGGATTAAATGAGATATTATTGTACAAGGCTTACTTAGCAGAGAGGCTGAACATGAAGAATGCTACAGTGAATGCATTCAGTATGTAACTAAATCGTAGTTCTGGGTGAGGCAGGATGGTCCAGAATGCCATATAATGAGGCATCTTCTCTGTCTCACACCATCTATGTTCTGCTGTCCATGCAGCATTTAGCATTTTTGAACATCCTTTCATATAAAGAAAGGTCAGCATTGGTGTGAGCAACAGCTCCACAAAGGATCCCTTAGGGAGTTAAAGGATTCTCTTCATCCTAGATTTCTGCCGACATCCTTAGGTCATGATGGGCTCACGGAAATGCATGGGAACTGGTCGGGACTGCTGTGACCCTTGGGTGAACGAACAGCAAGGATCAAGGTCATCCTGGGATCTTCAATATAAAAGACTTTCTCCTGACAACTTCTAACCTCCCATCTATAGAAAAGCACGCACCAGAGATACATTTCATTTAGCCACTGCAAGTTCAAGATGTCACGTATTTCTGGAAAAAATAATCATGTTTTGCTAATAATTATGTGACTATTTTGGACCAGTTTGGTATATTTTATTTGGTCATTACATAAGTGGCTATGAGGAGAGAAAAATGGAGAAATTTGCCTAACTTGAAAGCAATACAGGTTAATAGAAGGGGGTATGGGCCTTCCACAAGGGTTTCTCCAAGATTCCTCCACCTCCTTTTCCTCCCACATCCAAATAATCATGATGTCCTGATGTGTTTTGTTTTTAGTCTCTCAGTTCCAGTAGCCCCATTCTTTGGTCTCCTGCCCTAATTTACCACACACAGATGTGAAAGTGATCTCTTAACTCAGTTTAGATCTCTGCTGTTCAACACCGTAGCCACTAACCACAGGTGCCTCTTTGAATTGAAAGCAAGTTCATTTAAATGAACTAAAATAAAAATTTCCATTTCTCAATTACACTAGGTCGATTTCAAGGGCTCCATAGCCACATGTAGCTAGTGGTTACCCTATTGAACAGTACAGAACATTTGTCTATATCACAGAACATTCTATGGAGTTCAGCTGTGGTTTAGATCATACCATTTTCCTGTTATATTTTCCCAAGTGGCTCTCCATTTCTAACAAGTGAAAAAAACGTCCTCAGCACGGTCTTAAAATTCCTTCATGCTGTATCCCTAGTGTCCTTCCCCAACTGAATCTTGAACTTCAACCACCCATCCTTTGTCAAGGTCTCTTCAAAGACACTGAACATCTCTCTATCTCAGACTTTTTATATTTACTGTGTATTTTGATTGGAATGCTTTTGTAATAGTTTATACACCTCAGACCTTCTTTTTTTCTCCACTAATCCATCACTGTAAGCTTTGAGAAGCCTCATGCACCTTTGCTGTCTTTCTCTGCAAGTAGACTCAGTTACAAGAGAACAACGCCATGTCCGTCTTGCCCCGACACAATGTCTTATATGTGAGAGGTACTCAGTAGAGGGTGAGTGAAGGAAGGAAGTAGAGCCGAGATGGAAGGGGAAATGGTAGGATGCTTGTCTGTCAGACCTCAGCTATCACCACATCTAGTTAGGTGCTTTACTATTATAGTTTCCAAAACATTCTCAAACTCTGGAGATTTTCTACATGAAATTCCTTCTGCCGAGGATGTTCTTACGTTTTCCACCTGGAGAAATTCCACTCTTTCTTCCTGCCCCTACACAGATGCTCTATTTTCTTGGGGCCATCTCTGACCACCCCTCACCCTTTCCCAGGTGCATTTGGAGACCCTTGCCCATTGCAATGCAAGTGTGATTCTGTGACAGAGCCTGCCACTTTTTGTTGTATGCCATGAGAAAGTCACACCAATCTGTGCAAGGGGGAGGAGTCATTCAAACATTTAGCATCATAATTACCCCAAAGAAGCAGTCATTAAAATGACTGGAATTAATTAAAATTAACAACTTTAAATTGAATCCCTTCACAACATCTAACACTGCATCCTTTTTTCCCACCATATTATATTTGGAATTCTCAGTTATGAATGATCATTTTGAAGACTCAGGGGAAAAAATAGAATTTCTCCAGACATATTATGTAAATACTGAAGAATTGGTCATGAGTCCAATTTTACCTGGGATTCACTGTAAAGAAAAATTTTTTTGGCTCCATGGCTGCAGAAAGTTACATATGAAACTGTAGCCTTATGAGGCTGTTTTTCTGAAGTCTATGTGGAACACACTATAAAACACAACGCACACTCCAAAAGTAGGATGGCATATGAACAGACGGATTTGTAATTGGAGATTTCTATAAGTAAAGTAAAAGGTACCCGAGAATGCTTAACACGAAAATAATAGAAAGGACACCCTTAAGGAAGAAAAGGTGAGCACAGACTCAGGTCAGGGGTGAAGGCTCTGTGCATGTGGGGAAAGGTGAGCTACGAAACCCAGTATCACCTCTCATCTCTTTAGCTTGGACTCTAGTCTCTATGGAGATACTCATAGTAGCAGATACTTTGAAAGGGGTGAAGACTGGGATAGACACAAAGAGCTTTGGCATCTTTTTCTAGTGTCACTTGCAAAATTCTGTCTTTCCTAAGGTTTCTAAAGGATGCAAATGGTCATCCTTGTTTATATCTTTCCATTTCTGGATTTTCATTTCTGCAGCTCCCATTTCTGCAGCTTCAAAGTGAGCTTAAAGAGATCACTTATAGGTTGAAAAATTGGCTTGTTATTTTATTGATTTGTTTATTCACTTGTTTGTTTATTTACCTAGTGTGAGTCTTGTAGAACTCATTTACCAGCACCCACCCCTCTGCAAAGTAGGTATTTTCTCTTATTTATGGGTAAGACTATGAGATGTGAGTGGTTAGTTCCGATGAGCTCCCACAGGGGAGAGCCCACTGAGGACTCCCTGGTTGTGCCCCCTCCACTCTAAGTGCTGCTGCCATTGAGAAAGACCTGGGCGACCTCACAGAGCAGAGCGGCTTCAGAGTCTCCTTCTGACACATCTATCCGCAATGACATCTTGGGAATGTACACGGTACACGGATTCTAAAATGTAACTTGTTACTCCAGGTTCGTTATGTTTAACCCACTCTGTTTTTCTTTGATATTATTTTCTGGTAATTGGCTTAAGGAAAAACCTTATAGTAGAGTCTTATCATTAAGTATTTCCCATTATTGCTGCAAATGTAGCTCTGTCACAACATGGAATGAGTAGGATCAGCAGAGAAACTGAGCTAATGGAGTGGATGGTGGCAGCTTAGACAACCAGAGGAGAGCAAGCTGCATCTTTGCAGCTAGAAAGGGGGCGGGGCGGTGAGCTAGTGTGTGTGTGTGTGTCTGTGGGCTGGAATGGAGCAAGCATCTTCTAAGAACATCCCTAAAAATGGCACGCTTTCAGTTTCTTTTTTTTAACTTGTCAATAATGTTTAACTATGTTATTCATTTTTAAATTATAAAAATGTCATTAATTTTTAACTGTGATTAAAAAAGGTCCTATGTGATTTCATAGGAATACAAATCAAATATGTTCAGTAAACCTTTGAACCTGCGATGGTCTATTCATGGGACAGAGATTTGGGTCAGAAAAGTTGGTGAAAAGACAAATGCAGAACATGGTGGCAGAAGTCGGGTATCTGCTTCCTCACGTGCTCCCACTGCTCAGCTTTATTTTATCACTTAAACAAACAGCCATCTTCTATGTGTTTGTTTCCGCTGATACGAGAACCCAGATAAACTTGTTTAGGGACAGAGAAGCCAGGAGTGTAAGGAATATCAGTTTATGCCTGAGAAAGAACTGGGAATCAGCAGTGGAAGCCTATTGTTTCCAGAGAAGTAATAATATTAATTATTTTCAATATATACTTATTGAGCACTTACTATGTGCCAGACACTGTAAAAGGTGCTTTATATGTAATCCCTCATTTAAACCTTAAAAAACTTATTATAATTCCCATTTTACACATTAGGTAACCATGGCACAGAGAGACTAATAACACAAGTGAGTCATAGCTAATTAAGTGATTTTCCTTTTATTCATTCTATAAGAAACAAAGAAAAGAAGGATGTAAGAAGGAAAGGCACCTAACAAACGTGTGCTTGGTACACATTTGGTGTCTAATGCGTGCTTGTTGACTGTATTAAGTCAGTATTTGAGGCTGTGCAGCAGTCTTGGGAGCCTTCATCAGAAAGTCTACCAGGCAATAAAATCTGCAAAATATCTACACAGGCAGCAAGGAGCTTCTTGACATAGTTGAGGTAGATTTTAAACTGAATTTTAAACTAAGGCATTTTTCCCCATCAAGTTCCTCCCATTGTGTAATCTTATAATATTATGACATTCTTACCTCTGATCTTACTAAAGGGCTATATTTATAACCGATTTTATAAATTCTTATGACTCACCCCATAAAGTCTGTCATGAACTGGAACTTTAAAAGATGAGAAAAATACCCTTGTCTGTGTTACTGTTGTAGGAGTTAAATAAGACTCAAACTTTTCCCCCTGGTTTTATGCTAGTTATGACTGTTACGAAGGGGCCCTCCCCACCATCTTCCACGAAGGGAAGTTCATTAAAGTTCTGTTGGCTGGACATGATGATTATGGTGCTAATGATGGTGAACTTTGCCTACTAAGTACCAGAGACTGATTTATGCTTTATTTTTAATCTTCACCGCAACCCCTGGGAAATGGGTACTGCGTATCTGACCAGTTAAGAAATTGAGGCTCAATGAATTTATTAATTATCTGAGAAATAGCAATATATCAATAATAGGGATAGAATTTATTCCAAATTTGAGGTCTGCATGATACAACTTTAAATAAGGAATTAAACCAACCACTTAAAAAAAATACCAACTTCCCAAACCCTGTCATTGTTCCCAGTGCTTCCTCTGGGCCAGAAGTTCTAGGGAATCGCTGGACATCAATCAAATAGCCAAGGAACTTGCCTCAGATTTGCGATCCATGAGTTTTAGTGATTAGACTGACTCTCCTTTGCTGTGGCCTCTGGGAAATCGGGTGATGCATGAATTTGTGAAATATATCAGCAGTGAGATAATAAAATTTCTATAACCTAGCAATGCCCGCAAAGTTTATTTATGACTATGATGCAGGAAGTGATAATTAATCCTCTGGATATTTCTTAGCTCTTTTAAGAGTCAGAAGCTACATGATAGCTGGAGCAAAACACATGTCTGTTTAGTTATTTTACAGTTAAACTTGGAACCTCATGGGTCTCATCAACAATCATTGTTCCCCAGAAAAATGGCTTTTGGTCTTCCTTCCGTAATACAACAGATGGAAATGCTTTGTAATGAGCACTTTCCCATGCTCAGGACTTGGTTGAGACTGTTGATCCCTGTCTGCCTCTGGGTCCTTAAACCCTTTCTGAGTTTCTCTGATCGCCCTGGAGATAGGGTGTAAGGTCAGTTTGTAAATGCCTGGCGTATAGATGCAAGTCAGCTTCTTAGTTTCCTTTGTAGCTCTTTACTAAATCAGAAGTTATAATTTCATTATGCAATATTTCTCAAGGAATTTAGCAATAAACTATCATCAATAAAATTAAGTACTTTTTAAATATTATTCCAAACTGTTTAATGATGCTTGTCTTTTGTGGGGAGGATTTAACATGGATGCCTTTTTTCCATGGCATTTGCATTCAAAATGAAGAATGTGAATACCATTTCTAATGAAAAAGAAATAACTAAAAAAAAGAAAAGAATTATCTATCTATCCATCTATCAATCGATCGATCAGATATCCATTTATCTGATGTCTATCTGTCTGTCTGTCTACTACCTATCTATCCATCTTTCTATGTATCTACCTGGTAATCCATCCATTGTCTGAAGTACATATAGAAACACATAAATAGATGCACATACATAAGTAGAGATGCATAATATATGTAAATATATGCTGCTTGCAATGAAATCCACTAAAATATTAACACCACAAAACTGTAGGTATCAAATTGTGGGGATTTTATTTTTCCTCATTTTCTGATAACATAGTCTAACTTTGATTATATAATAAATTTCATAAAAATGTATCAAAAATAAAATACGCTCAGCACCAATAGCCGTGAACCATGTTTCAAAATTAGGGTCAGTGACTATCAGTGGATAGAGAGATTTCATGGGCACTTCCTAGGAGGCCACCTCAACCGTAAAAGCTTTCTTCGGTGCCCTCCTCCTAAAACGGGATTGGACATGAACTTTGTCTTAGTTTGGGCTGCTGTGGATACGGAGTGTCCACTACAGAAATTTACTTCTCACGGTTCTGGAGCCTGGAAGTTCAAGATCAACACACTCACAGATTCTGTTGTTGGTGAGAACCACATTCCTGGTTTGCAGATGGTTACCTTCTTGTAACATCACTAGTAGAAACCAGAGAAGCATCCTGTGTCAACTCCTTTTTTAAAAATAAGACAATTAGTCCCATCATAAGGGCCCCAGGCCCATGACCTGATGTAATTATAATATTGGCCGAAGGACTTCCTTAGAGACTCTAGCACACTGGGAGTTGAGATTTTAACATATGAATTTCAGGGAGGCAGAAATATTCCATATTCAGTCCATAGCACTCTCCTCTGGGCCTTCATCCTATCCCGTTTCCGTTCATTTCACTGCTTGTTTATGGACCAATTTTTCCAATTATGCCTTGTGTTTCTTACGCCACATACCTGGTTGTACTTGATCTATCGTAGCCAAAGCACAGATCTTGGTTTATAAAAGGAATAAATGCTGCGGAAAAATAATTCCTATATAATCTTAATATTTAGTATAGCTGCAAAGCAGATGGCTCTAGACATAAAACACCATAATGTTGTCTTATTTGAAAATTTTTCTCAGTACAGGAACTACTAAGAAGTCCATTTAAAATTCTTAATTTCATAGAATCTAGTATTATAAAACTTTTAAAATATCTATTCCAACTTGAAGAATTCTTACCACTAGATACTAGATAGGAGAGAATCCACAACTATCTGATTTCTATGGACACAGACTAATAGAAAGCCTAAGTCTATCACTTTACTTAAAATAAAAACAAAGCAAGCCCACAGCAGCAAAACCAAAAGCACATACAGGTTGTCTAGTCAAATATAAGTGTAACACAAACACCTATTTCCTCTGAACTGCAATAAATTACACGCTGCCTAGCACCATCCCGCTTTGGACTCGAATTCATTGTTTTACATATTTTGTGGCAACTGCTAATTATCATAAGCTGTCCAATAAATGTGATGGATTATCCAATTAACTCTTCATCAGCATCCATTTTGGAAGATGATACCTATTGAAACTGATGGCAGTTTACGACCTCCATGTTGCATATGTAGCTAATTACTCCTTGGACAATAATTATCAAGTTTCTTGTGCCTCATTCAGTCATTTTGTTTTACAAATTATGATGCCACTGAGTTTCCCAATTCATTTGACTTCACAACGATGGCTCTCCGAGGATTACTAAAGGTCTGCTGTAGAATGTATGGATCCCAGGCACATGGAAGTAGATTACAGAGATATCTGTTTTGTAGGTTTTCCATTGACCGGCACACCGACCTGGAGAGACAATTCAACATTAATGCAGATGATGGGAAGATAACGCTGGCAACACCACTGGACAGAGAGTTGAGTGTGTGGCACAACATAACGATCATTGCTACTGAAATTAGTAAGTGCGTGATTACGTCTTCTAATTTCTTCTTTGCGTGACTGGGTTCGCTGTATGCCTAGTGATCTCATGATAAATGGTGTCTGTTTTCATTAGATAGTTTGGCACTGGAATGTATTCTATTATTCTGAAGCAGCCTTTGAATGAATCATGTCAGCAAGAAATAACTTACATGGCGTTACATTACCGAAGGTTGCAATACACGTGGGAAGGAAACTTTTTTATATCCAAATATTCTTATAACTCATACCTATTATTCAATCATTAAAAACAATGTTTTGCATGTTAAAATACAAGGAAAGAATAGTATAAGTGAGTGGGTAAAAAATAGAACTCAAGGACTACACACTATAATTTAAATAAGCAGACACTAATGTATGTTTTATACAATAGAGAAACTAGCACTCACATATTTGAATCTCACACACACACATATATAGGCAGAAAATATAGACAGAACCTTCACACTCTCAATACATATTATTTTAGGAAGGTGAAATTATAGACAATTTTTTATTTTGGTTTTTAGAGTTTAATGTATTTTCCACATTAACTACAGACCACTTAAAATTGTATCTCCAATATATTTTTTTTCATAAATTACATGCCAAAAAAATGTAAACTTTTTTTCGAGAGGACATTCTAGGGTTGTTAAAAGAACGTGTTAGTCTTTGTGCATTGTTTCTGCTGGTAGCTTCTTGGACTGCACTTCAGGACACTGCTGCCGAGCCTCTAAAGGATGGCGGACAGTGGGAATGAGTGCTGCCCTGTCTCAGAGAACTTGCACTCTGCCTTACCATTTTCATCATTATACAAAAACCTGCAAAAGGGACTTTTTCACTTCTAAACAAAACGCATTTTGCATATTATCAGATCCCAAAGAGACATTCAGTTCTTGAGGGAGTGGGGAATCTGAATAAGGAAATAAAAACTGACACGAGGAAAAATTCATGGACACACATACAATATAGAGGATGTAGACGATAATTATAGGGCGTGGAACCTAAAATCTGCTCTGTGCTCTCTCCAAAACCTGCTGTTTGCACTCACAACTAACGTGAAAACGGGAAAGATCTCTGAGATACACGACGGATTTGTTTGTACCAATAAACGTAATCCAGACCTTCAGGAAGTACGTGGGGTTTTTGCTGTTCTGACATGTGGGGAAAATGTCCTCCATGGGGCCTTAGCAAATGAAAATAAAGCAACGCTGTGTGAAAAAGTGAAGATTCAAGAGCAAAGAATGTGTGTTTCTTACAGCGACCTCAGGTGTAGGCACAGCAACATGCAGTCAAGTTGATATGTAGTTTCAACTCTACCACGGAGAGGGGCCTGCAGAGAGGATGAGCTTTGGAGACTTGGGTGTTTTCCCCAGCTTAGAAGTACCATTTTCTTCCTTAGCGTGCTACCGCGGTAGTCATTTCCCCTTGTAACATTAAGGGGTAAAGCTAATAAAGCATACCACTGGGTGGGTGACCTTGTCTCGTTAAAGGCGTTAATCACAGCTTGAGAGGTAGGGGCGTAAAGTTTTGGTAATCTATCATGTTGAAGCTGCATGATCACCTTAAGCCTCTGAGAAAAACTCTATCTGTTTAGATTGGTTTGAAGGCTTATCAAAATGCTCAAAAGCATCCATTTTCTTTACAGTATGTAGGTGGGAATTACCTTTAAAAGAGCTTTTCTTGTGTATGGAATGCAACCCAGTTGAGTTAGCTTTCATCCATGACACTTTTCTATGAGATGGGGGCCTTCACTTAAATATCCGTCAAGGAGGCCCTGCTTAGAAGGATCTGCACACTCCTCCCTCTAAGGAGGAAAAAGATAGAGATAAACAGAGCGGTGGTTAAGAAACAATCCAGGAACAAAAGACTCATTTGCAAGAAATCACAGGCAAGTAGGAAGACAGACCGCAAAAGCTGATGCTGACGGGTAATGAGCTGTGAATTCCAGGTCAACAGGAGTCCCAACCCCAGTCAGAGGAGGCGAGCATTTGCTCACTTACTAACTGACTCTGAACCACCTGAGGATAGAGCAGCGAGCAAAACAGGCACGGACACAGGTGCTCGTGGAGTTTTCTTTCCATGGGCACCTGGAAGCCCCTGCTCATGAGAGAGTGAGTGGGAATCTACCAGGAAGAGTGACACAGAGGCCAGGCAGATGACGGTGAGTGTAGGAATCACAAGCACGTCCATATTGATGGCATGAAAAAAAGTGTCACGGCATACCTGTCTCGGTGGACATATGGTTCTATTTAAAAATTGTAGCATAATAAATATGAAAAAAAAGACTTTATGTCTATCAGTAATATAAATATTAAGAGTAGTTTTTATTTAATCAAAAGTATATATATTTTTACATTCAATATTATTTCATATTAGTTTCCGGTGTGCAGCTTAGTGGCCAGACAATCGGGTACTTTGCAAAGTGTCGGCTGATATTTCCCGTATCCACCTGGCTGTATCTGAAGAAACCCCAAACACTAGTGTGAAAGAATATCTGGACCCTGTGTTTCCTGCACTGTTATTCACAAGAGCCAAGACATGAAAGCAGCCCAAATGCCCATCAATAAGTCAGTGGGGAAAAAGCCTGTGGTACATGTACACAATGGAATACTACCCAGCCCTAAAAAGAAGGAACTCTTATTATTTGTGACAACATCAATGAACTTACAGAATTTTATGCTAAGATGGCTAAGATTATTTTTAAAGTAGTACAGTTATTATTATTATTAATACAATATAATCAAATTACAAAAAAATTAAAATGTACACCAGACAAAATTTTCTATATGGCTTGAGAGAAATCACTCAACTATTTCCCAGATTCAGGTTTACAGTTGGCTCCAAAAAAAGAAAAAGTACAGAAAAGCTCTGCCCGTGTGAATACCGTGAGCCTGCCCATGAACCTTGAAGAATTTAAAATCGACAACCCAACCTTACATCACTCTGTTCCAATAATGAGAGTTATCTTACCTTTCTAATTAATTAATTGGTGTGTTTGTTTTTACTCAGAGATTAAAAACTAAACAAAATGCATAGACATATTTTGGCCAAGAAGCAAGCTTAATTCAGGAAGTTGACATCTCAAGAAATGTAAAACTATAAGTTTTGATAGCAATCTGATTTTTAAAAAAAAATTTTCATGTCACTTTCTTATAATCAGAAAGAATAAGAGTTCAAAAGAGAACTCTAATTTTTAGCTGTGAAGTATAAGCTGAGGTGGGCATAAATTTAGAAACTTTAAAGGTGCAATTAAGTCATCTTTTTCTAAATCATGAAAAGAAGTAGAATACGACCACAGGGAACTTAAGAAAAATCACAATCACTAAGAAAATAGCTCAGTAACTTGTTTTGCCTTGATTTGATTATTTAGCTCATCACAATATTTACCTTGCCAAGCCACACACCAGGTCTTGGGGAATAAATATTAAAGGGAGATTTATTGTATTTGGATGAGATGAATATTTAAAACCACCCAGAACAACAGAACCCCTTAGGGAGAGGTTCTAATAAAGTTAAAGAAATATTTATTCCAGGCAGAACAATTTAAAATTACTCTCAGAACACCATCTCATCAGGCAAAGATTTAAACAAATGAAATTAAGCTAAAAAAAATTGATTTTAGGGAAGTCCATCTGTTAGCTCTTAATGAGAATGAAGATGTTGTCTTTAATCCTCTTGTGTCAGATTCACTTAACTGAGGCTGAGATGCTTTACTGTGTGCATCTCCCAAGTATTTCACTGGTAATAGATCCAGCTTGCCATCACAGTCAACCAGGGCATCTCATTACAGGAGCTGGCTGTTAGATGCCCAGGTGTTAATGAGAGATTGGGCTTATCTAGCGTATCTCTGCCCAGTTTCTCTGCTAGTAGCAACTCCATCCCCTGCAACTGTAATGCAGGGCTGCTGTTTACCATGGTGGTGAAGGTTTAAGGTAAATCTAGCTGACTAATTAAACATGGAAAAAGCATTCTGGAAGCCCTACGATGCATTTAATTCTCACACCGCCCTGTGAAAGTAGGTACTATTACTATACACATTTTTCAGAAGAGGGAACTCAGACACCAGCTAGGTAACTTGCCCAAGATTTCGTAGAGAGAGCAAAGGTTGGGCTAGGGGAGCAGGACCAGCATCCATGCTGTTTAACGGCAGATTCCGTGTTCTGAGACGCCTTCCACGGAAGAAACCTCCTGTACCTTCTTCGCTTTCACTCTCCTGCTTACATTGTGCTCTGACCCCAGCACATCCTGTTCTGAAGCAAGTGAAGGAATTAGTTCTTTTGTGCAGAGCAGAAGGCAGGCGCAGGGACACGGGTGCAGGGGAGGAAAGAACAAGCGTGCATGAGACCGGGCCCTTCTATTCCAAGGCTTGTAACCCACGGTAGGAATAGTACCTAAGGGACAAAGCAGAGCTTTGGAACCGTTCAGGCTCAAATTCTCTTCCCATTGTAGAGATCAGGGATTGAGCCACAGGGACGAGAGAGAGCACAGAAGAGCAGCTTATAGGGGAGAGCATGTTTCAGTAAAGAACACAGAGAAATAAACTCACCCGGCTGATCCAAATCACCTGGGTAACTGTTAAAACCAAACCCACAGAGTCCCGGGTGTTCCCTAGGACTTACTGCATCCCCCGTCTCAAGGCAGGGATTCGGGAAGGCAAGTTTCCAAGGTTCTTCCCGCCTCCTGTCTACCCCCTGCCCCGCCCTGCCCCTGTCAGACATACATTATACCAACACTGTGAAGGAAGGCAGAGAAGGACAAGGTGTCCTTTTTCTTTAATTGAATGTATTGGGATGACATTAGTTAATAAAATTATATAGGTTTCAGGCATAAAATTCTATAACACACCATCTGTATATTGTATTGTGTGTTCACCACCCAGTCTCCTTCCATCACCATTTAACCCCCTTTACCTTCACCTACCTCCCCACCTTTCTTTCCGTCTGCTAATCACCGTACTGTTGTCTGTGTATGTGTGTTTATTTTATTGTTTTTTACTTGTCTAATCACTTCACCTTCTTTTTTGTCTGCATGATTTTGTCTTTACTTTTTTTGTGATTCCCCTGGTGATTAGGTGACATTTCACTGAGCTGAGATTCAAGCCAAGTCTCTCAGGGGGCACCCAGCATCCCTTTAGGTTGAGCAGGGTAGCCAGACCTACCTATGAGCAACCATGCATCACAACCCCAGCCGCAGGGGAGAGAAACCATACTGTGGGACGGAGTCTCCGCAGCGGCAGTGAGAAGCACTGGATGCTAGTTCTAGGGGGTCTTCCCAGAGGAGTGGGTGATGTGGGATGGCACGTGCAGAAGCCCCCGACACCGTGTCCCTAGCATCAGCCCTCGGCATCTGCAGAAAGCGCACTACTCTTGGTTACCTGAGAGTGTTTTAAAGCGGGAGGCATATAATTGCCCATTAAGTTAATCTCTTTCAGTGAGCGGTAATGCGTTGCTCTGGCCCACTACAGTGGGCTGCACACAGTACTGCACATGAAGCTTTTCACTAATGATGGTGAAATCTCCCAGGGAAAACACTAGTTTGATAGCACTTAAGGAATGTTTCTTCCTGGCATAGGGCCCAGCTGCCAGAATAATTGCTTTGTCCAACCCAGGATACTTAGGGAAAATATATCTTTATGGACCACTCCTTATTTAGAGAAATCTTAGGTCCTACAGTTGGAGGGAGTTAGCCATGTCCTGGCCATATAACCTTGGGCAGACACCTAATTTCTCCTTTCTCGCTGTTTTATCATCCCTGTAATGGGAATTACAATTGTTCCTTACAATCTTGGGTGTAGTGAGAATTTAATTAACAGTGATAGTACTATACCTCCTGTCTTCCCCCAGGCCAAACCTGGTGTCTCCTCTCGCTCCCATTCCCTGTCATCTTAGTAGTCCTCTAGGTAAAATTTCTATTTGTCACTCATTTCTTGTCTTTTTTTTTTTCCCCCAAGCCACTTGGGCTTAAGGAGAAAGGGAACCCAAAGAGTCATATGACACCCCGATTTGTATCAGTTCCCTCATGTAGTATAATAAACCATGTCAAAACTTAATGGCTTAAAAATAATAAACATGTATTTCTCTTGGTCCTGGGAGGCAGCTGGGTAGTTCTTTGGTCCGAACTGGCTTTGCCAACCTTTCCGGTCAGTGGGTGGCTTGTCTGCAGCTAGATGATCTATTCTGGCCTCACAGGTGTGTATAACAAGCTGGTCAGACCAGGGCGCCAGAGCTGACAAAGGTCTTCTCTGCTCCATGTGGTCTCTCATGCTCCATAGGCCAGCTCACCGTTGGCGGTGTTCTTAGGAGTTCAAGGAGCAACAAAAGACTGGTGAGAAGCAGTCTCTCAGTCTCTGTTTGTATCATGTTGAATAATGTCACATTGGCTAAAACAAGTGACACTCACACGACCAAATTCAAAGAGTGAAGAAATAAATGTCACCTGTTGATGGGAGGAGTTGGAAATATTATGGCCATTCTTTTTTTTTTTTAATTTATTTCAGATTGGGATGCTGAATTGGTGTGTATGACTGAGAAGTGAATAACAACCTTTAGCCTATACATAGGTACTTCTCAGTCCTTCTTCCAGAATCCTCCCTTCAGTATAGCACATGTGCATCAGAATTCTATGCTTCAACCCTTCACGTGTTTGGAAGAAAAGATAGACACACTATATCTAATAGTCATCAACTGGTTAACTGTGGGTTCCCTAGAATTTCAGATTAAATAGCAATTTGTATTACTCATATTAAATCTACTAATGCGTTTATACTCTTACAACAACTCACATAAGTGTTAACGTAACCACTCAACTTATTACTATTTCTTGATACCCATGCTGGGTCAGGTGCCTTTGTTGTAGGTTCTCACATATCCTTGCTCTTTTCTTTCCACTGACTGGTTGAGACTCATAATAACCATCTATTTCCTTGTGGTTTTGAGAATACATTTATAAAGGAAGAAATAGGTAAAGCCCTTGCTCTAATGAAACATTTTATTATTGCTTTATTATTGATTGCTGTTTGATCCTAGGAGCCTAACTCAGTGCTTGAGGTTCCCAATAAATATTTGCTAAATTAGCGAATGAATAAAGGAAATAATGTAGTAATATCACCAGACAGTACCCTGATGACTTCTGACTCTAAACATTGTTCATTGATTGGTGGGAAGGATTTTTGCTGTAACGCACCCCACTCAGCTCTTTGTCCAAAGTCTCAGGAAGGCAGGCACACGGGCACTATGGCTTCCTGGATTTTTAAAGTCATTCTTTTTTGAGTGACTGAAGCTGCCACATAAAGGGCAAGGTGACTGCCCTCTCCTTGTGTGAAAATAGTGGGGCACTGACTGTGTTTACAGGGAAAGATTCCCTTACAATACTAACCGATCTTGGAAGTCAGAGACCACAGGAAAGGTGCTGGTAGGAAGGAGCCTGCGGTCTCCTCTCTCTTTCCCCAAAGAGCCAGGCTTCTGATCTAAGAACTGTTATTTCTCTTTGCTTCTGAGAGCCTTAAGGCAAGCCCTGAATCGTGCCAGTGCACACTTCATTACCCAACAAGCCTGTTTATCATTTAATCTAATCTGTATTGAACAAGTGGAAGCAGGTTACAAAGCAGCAAAGCTGAAAGAATGAAAATGCAGCATGTTTTCTGATTACAGAAATCCCTAATCCAAAGCTTAGAAACTGGGGCTAAAAATAGGTACCAGTTCCATCTGCATCCATCCCCACCCACCTAGCATTTCAGGGCCAGGTCCCATGGCCCTTCGGCCAGAGGGTACAAATTTAAACTGTGATAACTTGCTTCCATCTTATTTGTGGTGGCAGGGCATTAGTTACTCTGCACCCTCATTCATTATACTGATAGTTTTTGTTCCTGGAGCATCTATGGGACAAGGATCCACCTTCCATTGCCCAAGGTCAAGAGTTATGCTATTTGTCACAGAACAGGTTGTGCCTGCTCCTTGTGTGACTGAAAATGCTATTTACCCAGGAATTCAAATCAACCTAGAACGAAGACACTTGACATTCCTTAGCAACAGCTCTGGGCATTATGTTGGACCCTTGACAAGCCCTGTTTTATTTCAGGCTCACAGAAATGCACGGAAGAATGATGAGGAAACCGTTTGAGATGTGAAACAAGGTCCCCAGGCCTCCATAGCCAGGATTCACGGAGCAGGTTCCCCAAAACATAATGCTTCCACCTCTCCCATCAGTGTTATTTCCCTAAAGCTACATAAATCAACAAGTCCCCAGAGCAGATAGGGTTTGGTTCATTTCAGGAAGTATTTCACGTGCAACTACTATGTATGAAGAGTTGAGCACTTGGAACACAGTAAGGTATGACTCCTTCCTCTTTGAGCCTTAACAGTGAGGTGAAGAAATAGAATACAGAGCCCTTTCTTTAAGACTTGCATTTGAAACTCTACTGTTTTATTTACTAAAAAAAAAAAAGCTTGTGATTGGAGTCGAGTGAGCATTCTCCACTGGACAGGAGAGGCTCTTCCCTGGAAGAATCCTCTGTGGAAGGTAAATTTACATCAGGATCATGAAGCAGCAGTTGGCTGTTGTTACAGCTGCATTTCCAAATTAAGGAATGTCTCATTCATGAGGAGGAAAGTTCAGAATGTCTTCTGGAGATAAGGGAAATCAGGAGAGAGACGAGGATTTGGTTGGAATGTTAAGTGAAGCAAATGATGGTTGTCTTTAAATGCCAAATCAAGGAAATTGTCTTATTCTCTCTGTTGAAGGGGCCCATGAAATACATAGAAATATCAGAATAAGGGAAATTTAGGGCTCAGAATGTTAGCATTCAGAATGAGAAGCAGAAGAGATCATGGATGGGAGGGCGAGACAAGACATGGGAAATGGGAGGGAGAAGAATAAGGCTGCGAGCTGGTGTTTCTTAAACTTTGTGATGCATAAACCACCTAGCGGGTTTGTTAAAACATAAATTTCTAGGCCATCAAATTTGTATTTCTAATGAGTCTCACTGTGACACGGATGCTGCTGGGCCAGGGACCAAACTTTGAGAACAATTACTGTAATCCCTACAGTCCTAATTCTGAATGAAACTAGAGCTGCGCTGGAGATGGAGTGTGAATGAACAGAAATTGGCATCTGGTTAAAACTAATGAGCAAAGAAGAGAAGGAAATACTGCTAGAGAGTGTGAGCCTTGGCAACAAGGATGAGAACGATGCATTAAAAGTGCCGCTGCTTGCTGTATGCGAGGTAGCATTCTAGACCTTTCTCTGCCCTTTTTCATGTTTAATTCTCACAACAATTCCATAAATCAGTGCCATCAGTTCTTTCATTTAATAAAACAAAAACACCAAAGTTCAAGCTCACCAGATTTAGATGGCTGAGTTTGGATTGGATCCTGGGTGTGTCTGACTCTTCAGCTCCGTTTCTGAACGTTTAGCCTCTATTCTCTCCCGGCTGATAGCCTAGTTCCTGTTGAGATGTGCCGTGATTCACAGAAGATGACCTATCATTTCCAGAGTTGAAGACTCTATAGCTTTTCTTCAACGAATCCTTTATAAAAAGAAGGTGAAACACAATGAGTTACTATTGGTAGGCTTTCATCCCCACTGAAGTAACTGAAGGGGGTGAATGCGGGAGGGGGAGTCCAGATGAGGTAATTTATTTAAAATTCACATCTGCGAACTCCCTGTTCCAGAAGAATTTGGACTTGTGAGAACCTCCAGTTCCTAAACTGAAAATAAATTAAAGCCTCAATGAGGGGTTGATACCGAAGTGTGAGTGTTGCTGCTACCCACTGAGATAATCCTGGAACAGTGCTGGAGTCTGCTCCGCATGCTCGCCGCTCCAGTTGGACAATGAATGCTAAACAGTAGCCTGGAGAAGGAAGACCTGGGAGAGAACCGTGGATGACAAGTGCAGAGGGAAAAGTCTCTGACTTTGGAGTCAAATAAATATAAATTCCAATCCAGGTTCCATCTACAGCTGTCTGCTTGAAAATAAGCAATTTCTCTGGATAATCTAATGTATGGATTTATTAGTTAGAAGGACATTTTAATATCAATAAGGAACTAAAACTTAATTGATGTAGAGAATGTATGTTTTTTATACATACTATAATAGATTATATTAATATATTAGAATTGTTACATTACAATTTATATATTGTTTTATTATAATATAACATGATTTCATGTAAATATATTCTCTGTATCTATTTTCAGCAATATTCGTAAAGATAAAAGCCTCATCACTTGCTCTTCCAGGTGGGCTGTGATGAGCTTGCTGTTTAAGAGATACTGACATTTTAGAACCTTTACTGTCTCAGCTTTATTTGACCGTTTTGTGTAGCAAAAATAAATAAACAACTGTAACACACTGTAAAGAAAACCTGTGGGCTTTTTCTGGCTCTTAAATAAGGCTTGTCATTAGATTGTGCGTTAGGCACAGTATCCAAGTCTCCTTGCTCGTTCATATTTGAGAATCTCTGGGTATAAAAATACCCATACTGAGCCAGCATTTGATTTCCTGCTGAACTGTTTTTCACATTTCCAATATAATTATGTAGCAGTTATAAAGAAAGACTGAACTCCACAGAATACCATAGAAACCCACATTTGTTTATTCAAGAAAATATATGAAAAGCATCTAAGACAGAAACTGGTGACTTCTCAGGGAAACTGGTACCTAAAATAAATCTGCAGATCATATGGATATTTATCAGAAGTGATTGGTTAGAAATGGATTTAAAAAGGCAGTTAGACGTGCCGTTACAAATGTCCTCTGGCATATAAATAGATCTTAGTGAAAATGGGAAGTGCTGAATTAGATATCTTTATTTTGGCTTTGTTTTCTGAATGATTGATTTTGTCCCTGGTAGTGGTGTCCATCGGAAAGAAATTTAAGATCTAATCAACTAGTGACTAGAAGTACCAAGTAATTGTGGATTGAATATACAAAACATTAGTGAGTCAAACCTTTCTGCGCATCTCGACTGAACACGAGGGTCACAGGTTGTTAAAGACCTAGTTCCTGGATGGGAGGCGGGGCTTCTGTAGTGGAGGAGATGCCTGCTGGACCACAGTCAAGTTGTCTAATGGAAGGATATAGAAAGCATCCAAACAACACATCCAAGGAAGATGCGGGTTCTGGGAAATGTTTTCCCAGTGCCCTTCACAGTCAGGCTCGATGACGTCTTGAGACAAGTGAAGAAGACAAGCAAGAATGTTACAGACAATGGGAATAGCAGGAATCCAGCCAGGATGTTTTGTGAATTTTGTGATGAAAACAAGGGACTTGATCTGAGCCCGTTTTAATCATGGGTATGGTAGCCTCCATTGTATGCACATCTCGTTTCCACGTAAACCTTTCGGTTGTGCTTTAGGAATGTGCGGTAGATTGACAGGAAAACATAAAGGAATGCCCGAGGCATATCTTCTGGTTGCAAAAAGGCCCAAGAAGCTTCCTGTTCTTTGGAAGCTCTTCCTGCTCTTCCTGTTCTAGCATAAGAATCCTGAATTAGGAAAGTTGCATGGATGCAAAAGAGCAGCGGGTTCTTTGCTAACTCTCTGATGATCGCTATTGTCTGCAAAACTGAATACTGTCTGGTGTGACGATCAAGGAGATAAACTGGAATTCGAGACCCTACTTAATTGCAGGCAGAATGCTAGCCACTGCCTGCAAACACTTGTCTCGTTCTGTCCTCCTGACACCTTTGCAATGGACACATCCTGAGCATTCTTTCAGAAATGTGTGAAACGAGGTTCAGCAAAGTCAGAGAACATATATGTATAAGGTCAGAGTTCTAATGAAGTGAGGTCTGTTCACCAGGTTTAATGCCAACACCTTAACCCTTTTTACTTGCTGCTTTCTACTAAGCAAGTCTGACGGCTGGGCATTATATAGGAACAAAAAATCAAGGGGTCAAATTGCCTACAGTCTACTTGAAGTAAAAGTCATAAAAACAAATAATACTAGAATCATGTAGCATATTTATTTTGTTCAGTGTAGTAGGAACATCTAATTTTAAGAGGCAAGGAGTTGGGAATGATAAATCAATCAGTCCCTTTGGGAGATTTAGGTTCAATTCCTGGGCCTATCATACCCCCTACCATTTGTAACTCTGGATGTCCAAGTTCACTTCAGCATGTGGGTGAAAGGAGACAGTTTCTCAGTTCTCATTCATCACTGGTTGATGGATCTTCGGTGGCTGCCTGAAAGCATGGTGACGAAGAGCTCAGGTTTTGGGATAGAAAGATACAGAATTGCGAACAGATTACAATATCTGTAAGTCATGAGATCTTAGGCAAAGTAATTATCCTTTGTAAACCTCGGTTTTTTCATTTGTAAGGTGTGGATAATAATGTCTTTCTATATCGTTGTCTATTGCATCTAACACAGTGATTTTCAACCTGTTTTCATCTCATGGCACACTTAAACTAATTACAAAAATTCTGTGGCACACCAAAAAGATATAATTTTTTTTTTTTTTTTGCTGATCTGACAAAAGAAAATAGGTATAGTTTTGATTCATTCATACCGGATGGCTATTATGTTGGCTGTTGTCAGTTTTTTATTTGACAATCTAAGGGAAGAGAGGTCAGTTCCCCTGGCTAAGTAGGCAGGTATTGCATGTTTTAAAAATTCTTGTTGCACAGGGGTTGAAAATCGCTGACCTAACTTAGTGCCTCGTGTTAAAAAAGAAAAATAGAGCAGTTGGACTACTTGAGGGAAGACCAGGGCAGTAAAAAGTTTTGATCCTTTAAGACAGCATATTCAAAGTTTGCTCCAGAGAGACTTAAAGTCTTGGAGATTCTTTCAGGGTTTCCACAGGGTCAAAAGGCATTTACAATAATGCCAAGATGCTATTTTTCTTTTTCCATGTTGTGCACTTACAAGTGAGAGTGGAGTTTTCCAGGGGCTACCGATGTGTTGATATCATTGCTCAAGGGCTAATGGGATGTGCCCGTGTGTATTGCTATGGTTTTAAAAATTAGTCGTAATTTCTAATTGGTAAATATTGAAAGATATAACCCAGTTACAATTTTTTGGGAAAACAAAAGTTTTGAGGGGTTTTTAATCATTTTTAAGTGTATGAAGAGGCCCTTAGACCAAGTTTTTTTTTTTTTAGATTTATTCTTTTTTTTTCAGGATTTTCGGTAAATAGATATTTATTTCTTTCATACTCAGTGCCAAGTCATGTTCTTTTTTAAGAATTATTTTATTGTTGTTCAATTACAGTTGTCTGCATTTACACCCAGCATTCCCCTCCACCCCTGCCATCCCCACCTCCCTCCTTTGCTTCCACTCCCCACCCCCAAGTTCTTTAAGAACTGTTGCCTCAGGAAGACATTCATTTTCTCAATTAGTAGAGGTAATTAGTTGAGGTATAATAATGATAAAAACTGGTTTTAATAAAAACCTGTATCTTGGCTCTCACATCCCTAAAATAATTTATCACTTATAAAATGTAAGGTGGATATTGGAAGAAGTAATGCATGTAACAGCTTTAGTAGGGTTCTTGGTATAGTGTATATAATCAAAACTCATTAAATGCTGGTGATTGTTAAGAGCAGAATAAAAACAATGTTAACTGCCAATGGAAATATTTTGACATTATAATTTACATTTCCAGGATCTCATCAAATAAGATTGCCTTCTTGAGAGACAGAATTGTTTCAGGCCAGACCAAGACTTGCCTCCTACATAATCCCTGGTATGAGTCTTTCAGAGACACATATGAGCAGGCATAGGGAATTAAGAGTATCACAGAGACAGAGGTTGAGAGGACCCATTCAGTTACTGCCTGAGACGGAGGCCTTTTTTCTCTAAGGACCAAACCAGAAGCACTCTTGCCTCTAGCAATAGGCAGGTCACCAGAGCCTAAGGCTATGGAGATTTAATTACACATCTAACTCCCACTGTTCTTACTCCATGTTTCTCAAGCCACTGTTTTGGGGATTATTTATTCAATTTTAGCAATAGCTGCAATCATTTGCACTCCCAGCAACAGTGCAGAAGGGTTTCCTTTCTTTCATGTCCTCTCCAATCTTCTTTGCTTGTTGATTTATTGATGATCGCTGATCTGACGGGTGTGAAGTGATATCTCATTGTGGTTTAATTTGCATTTCTCTGATGATTAGTGACCTCGAGCATCTTTTCATATGCCTATTGATCATCTGTAGGTCCTCTTTGGAGAAGTGTCTATTTAGGTCCTTTGACCATTTTTTAATTGGATCGTTTGTTTTTTTTAGTGTTGAGTTATATGAGTTCTTTACAGACTGATGGTTGCCAAAGGGGAGGAGGGTTGGGGGACTGAGTGAAAAAAGTGAAGAGATTGAGAAGTACAGATTGGTAGTTACATAACCATCACGGGATTGTAAAGTACGGCATAGGAACTATAGTCAATAACACTTTAAGAACTATGTGTGATGCCCACTGGGAATATCAGGGGGACACTTTGTAAAGTATACGACTGCTAACCACTATACTGCACACCTGAAACTAGTACAAAATAATATTGAATGTAAGCTATAATCTAAAACTTTTAGAAAATAAAAATAAATAGCTGCAATAAAATATGTTGATACCAGTAACACACAATCACCAACAAATATCATTCCTTCACTTCTTTTTTTTTAATACTTTTATTGAATTTATTGGGGTGTTATTGGTAAATAAAATTATATAGGTTTAACCTCAGTGCCAGTGCTGGGTCTAAGGCCACTCAGCAAATGTCCCAGGGTACACCAAGTCTAGGTGCCACCTGCTGTGTGCCCACCAACCTCTGCGGTGGGACAGGGTCTCAGGAAGTCATCAGGGTGAGGGGGGCAGAGTTCATCAGGCCCAAACAGTCAGGATCTGGCCCTATGAAAGGAAGGCTCTGTACCAGTTGGGCAAACAAGGGAAAAATGGCCACGTCCTAGAGTCACATAGCTCAGTTTGTCCCAGATTCTTCCAGGTGCCAAGCTCAGTGGTGTGGGGGAGTCGGGAGGGTGGGGCCCGTGGATCTCGCATGAAGGGGAAGCAGTGGCAGGGTTGTGGGGACAGGACATCCCCTCATTTCTTGAGCTTGCTTTCCTCCTCAGTGTTTGACACAATCTTGGAGTCGAGCGACCCTTGTACTTTACAAGGTTCACTATGTGGTTTGGGATCGGATTATCAAAATAGTGTGAATGGGGAATTTGGGTCGCTCTGGCTTGTCTCTAGGCTTCAGGGATGTCACAATGGGGGCTTCATGGAGCCAGACATTGGACCTACATGTGTGTGACACCGGAACCCCTCCCTTAACCAGTCTGCAGCACTACGGGGCCTTTAGCAGACACTTTATGTTTCCTTGTAGATTCACATAGTTTTCTTGTCAATCAAGTGTGTTCTGAGAGCTTGGCTAAAGCATGTCTATGCTGAAGCAACATTTACTTCCGGAAGGAGCTCCCAGACTGAAGTTTCTGTTTCTGCAAAGCTCAGGACAAAACCTGAAATCTCAGTGACTCTGGAAAAGTGAATGCTATTTTATTTTATTTTATTTATTTTTTTTATCCTCACCTGAGGGAGAGAGAGGGAAAGAAACATTGATGTGAGAAACATCGATCAGTTGCCTCTCATACGTGACCCTACCAACCAGGGACTGAACCCAAACCCAGTCGTGTGCCCTGACCAGTAATTGAGCCTGCAGCCTTCTGGTTCATGGGCTGATGCTCCAGCCACCTGAGCCACACCGGCCAGGGCATGGTGAATGATATTTTAGAAAATTTCGTCACAAAACAGGGCCCTTCCCTGATAAGAATAACTTTGGCCTCCAGACTTTATTTCTGCTAGTGATAGGAATTCCTTACATTTCTAGTCTGACATTATATACTTTATAAACTGATTCTTTCTTCTTTACCACACTGAAGCATCAAAATAACTATATGAAAATAGGCCAGGGCTGGTGGTATTATTTTGTGTTTTAGGTGATGCTGCCTAAACATTAGAAAGCTTAAGTTGTTACCTCAAGATCATTCAGCTCGACAAGGCAGAGTCATCCAGCAAGCCTGAGGCTTTTCACGAATTCATGACGAGAATGTGCTTCACTAATACCCATTTTGACAGAGCAGATACACACCAGATCGATTCTAGTGATACACACAGTGACAATGGTAAGAATAGTGGCATCTCTTGTGGGCCACACTGTGTCTTGCCATCAGTGCCGTGGGGTAGTTATCTTCCTTAGGAAGTGTGTAAGTGGCATCACACTCGCTTGCAAATCATGCAGAACCATCTTGGTAAACACCTTGAAGTGTCAGCACTTCATAAGAAATAATATTGAGAATGTGTATGTTTCCACACTCTCCAAGGGAGCAAGCTGCCTGCTGGCTTGCTCCTTGCAGCGTGTTCCTCCTCTCATCTTCCAGATTGTCCTGGCCAAAGTGAACAAATGCATCTCTGCTGTTGTGTCGCAAAGGGATGGTCCTGCCTTTGCAGGTTGCAGGATAATCTGGGCCCGAAGCTCCTCCCTGTAACATAAGTCACTCATACAGATAAAGGGGGGTCGACTTCTTTAGCACAGTTTCCTTACATAGGGTATTGAGACAATAGGCTGTAAAGAAAAAAGGATACACCATTCCCATTTTATAATGTTATCACATGTATATAACCAGTGATTATACCACATGTGATTCCCTCAAGGTCACTGAACTAGCAGCTTATGGAAAAAAATATCTACCGAGTCTGTCTTTCTATGTCCATAGACTATATATCCAAGGCAAGGTCACGTGGACTCTTTGGAGATATCTGGCTTCATCCCAGATATATTCTGGATATAGAGTCACTCCTCTCTCACCCTAACCTCCTCCTTTCTTCCCATGGAATCAGCCTTGGGTTTCTCAAAGAAGTACAACTAATTGAAAAAAATGCACACAGGCCCGTTATTGAAGGAGTGGGTCAGGGCAGATGAGAATCTCAGATCCTGTTTCATATTTT
Source organism: Desmodus rotundus (assembly GCF_022682495.2). Taxonomy (NCBI): domain Eukaryota; kingdom Metazoa; phylum Chordata; class Mammalia; order Chiroptera; family Phyllostomidae; genus Desmodus; species Desmodus rotundus. Next base: position 10,724,823 of record NC_071398.1, on the reverse strand, counting down.
AAAATGATAGAATTACTTCTCTTATTATAGTTAGAGCCCAGAAGGCAGAAGACAGTAGAATTTTCTCGCATTGATTTGAGAGCATTTTAAAATGATTATACTCCTATAACTATGCAATGCATAAACATCTGGAAGCAAAACACAAAAATGCCCATGGGTGAAAATTAATTCTTACCCATGGACATTTTCCCACCCGCAGCCACGCAACAGATATGCGGGGAGGGCTAGATGAGTATCTCTGCTAATTTTGATGAATTAAAGAAAAAAGCCCTCGTTATCCACTGATTAAGTCTTCGGGGTCATGGAGCTAATGACAGTAATGTCATTTGAGGATTAGGCGCCCACCTGAAGTGTCAACCACATTTGAAGATCATCCCTCTTTTGGTTTTTCACTTCTCAAAATATGTTTACTGTTTTCTCCCAGAAAAAAAAAAAGTTTGATTTTCTGGATCTATTGGAGATTTAGACTTTTGATTTAAGTACTTGATTTAAACAACAAAGGCTTCCTTAAAAATTACATTCCTACTACATTCTTGTGTCTGCCTTATTCACAAAGGTCGGAAGGGTCATAGTTCCGCTGGCAATTTTATTTAAAGAATCCAGCAGAGTAACAGTGATGACCTCTTCATTCATCTAGCTTACAGCTCCTTACACATATTTCATGAATCCCTGCAGCACTGTTCTGAAGTCTGTAAAGGGCAAGTATTATTGGACCCATTTTTCAAAAGTAGAAAACAAGATAAAATGAGATAGAAAATCATTTTCCTAGGATCGCATACGAGCTTTGACCAAACCTCTCTATTACTATGGCTGCAGTGTCTCTTTAAAAACATTACAACTATTAGTTGACTGATATACGTGGAAATTATTTGTTATACTTTACCATGATGAGGTATTTGTATATATATATATATGTGTACATCTACAGCTATGTGCCTGTTTATGTTCTGAGGTGAGGAGGAAAGGGAGTTGTTCCTACATATCAGAATGAGCACTGGAGAGCTAAGAATTACTTTACATTAGCTCATCTCTGTGTCCTGTGTGCCCCCTGTTGCATTAACTCTACATGTGTCAGTTTCGTCTACTTCCCCCCCCCCACCCCAACAGCTCATGAAACAACAGACTACGTGGACGGAGAATCTCTGGTGTTCCTTGGTGTTGAGACATTCATCTGACACATCTATGGTCATGGGTGAAGGTTATTGCACTGGGTCAGTAATCGGATGTGAATGGTTAGCGACTTTTGTACATGGTAGTAATTGGCCTCAGTTTTCCAAAGACAAATTTGGCCCATTTGGAACCATTGGTGGGAGAAAACACAGGAAAAGCGTTGAGCTTGGGCAGCACTCTTTGATATGAGTCTAAACCCCATTTCTTTCTCAACTGACTCCTCTTGCTGACCTCTTCTCAGTGCCGTTTCTCACTTCTGTCATCAAAGAAGAGTTTTGGGCAGATAGCCTTTTGTTTGAATTCTGTCTGGGCCTCATATTTGCTTTGTGACTATGGGAAAGTCACCTCATGTTTGTGAGCTTCAGTGTCTTACTTCGTGAAATGTGAATAATAATTATATCGGTATCATAGAATGTTGTGTAATCTAAAATAGAGAAGCTACCATTGTAGTGTGTAGTACCATGCCTGGCACATTGAAATGGATGATTAATTATATTAGGTATATTAATTCACTTGATTTTTACATATTGCTCACCCTAAATTATTCATCTCTGAATCTCCAGGGGCAAGGAGAAACGAGAACATGATGCTCAATAATATTACTCGCCATTATTAAGTATTATTAATGAAGGTCTTCCTTGCTCCACTAGCCATTTATTTTGCTGTTGGAGATATACCCTTATTTATTTATTATTTCACTTCTGAGGATTCGGTGAACTATCCAGAATCCTAATCTATTTTCTCACAGCTTCGAAGCATTTTCCAGCCATGAGTCCCTACTAATTCAGCAAAAGGATTAAAAAAAAACCCAACCTATCCCTCCCCCATAAAATCTCCAAGCCACCTCCTCGTTGTGAATTTTGCTATTTTCTTGAAGTTAAACCCCAGGCATAAAAATGGTAACTGATTTTTCACACTGTCAGTTGTGCCTTCAGATAACACTTGATTCTGCCTGCGCACTTCCGCAGAATTGAAGTTTAGAAGGGAATTCAGTCAGGGACAGTCGGAGATTTCCCTTTCAACTCTGGTTTCCCTCCCAACAGTATGATTTGATAGCTGAAGTGCACCCTGTCGACGTGGCGTCTGTGCTCTAGCGTGCCCATGGAAGAGCCAATGGGGCCCTGGGTAGAAGGAGGGGAACATACAGGCCCTCTGCAGCCCTGAAGCCAGAAAACCCTGGGCGGCATACCTGAGGCGCCTGTTAAGAGCTTAGTGTTCAGGTAGTAATACAATCGGAGCTGCTTGAGTGAACGGTGATACCGGTTCTGACCCTGGCACAGGTGTACACAGTTCTGACATTCCCTGTTGGAAAGGATTGGAAACCAGAACTGGGCCAGAAGAGCTAGGCTTAGGAGATATGGTACATTTACCCAATGGGATACTACTGGGCTGTACAAAAAGAAAGAACTCTCACCTTTTGTGACAGCATGGATGACCTGGAGAATAGTATGCTAAGTGAGATTGTTATGGAAAAATGGCTCAGACGAAGTTGTGGGGTAGCGAAGTGGAGTTTATTTACTCATGCGGACCCAGAGGAGGCAGTCTCCAAATTCTGGGCCCCGAGCTCTGACCTTCCAGGGTTTAAATAGCCCCCTGCTCCCTGCCTACATGGCAAAGCAAGGTTACAGAAGCCCAAAGCCGAAGTTATGTCTAGCTACCTTATTTGGTAAAAACAATGGCCCCTGCTGGTAAAAACAAAGAACAAAGCGCAGAAAACCGGGCAGCACAGGGGCTTAACACAGAGGTTGCCTGTCACAAAATGAGCCAGTCAGAGAAAGACAAATATATAATTTCATTTATATGTGGAGTCTTATGAACAAAATAAACTAACAAACAAAATAGGGACAGATTCATAGATACAGAGAACAGACTGACAGCTGTCAGAGGGAGGGGAGGTTGTGGGGCTAGGTAAAAAAGGTGAAAGGATTAAGCAAAGAAAAAAAATACTCATAGAGACAAACAACAGTATGGTGATTACCAGGAGCGCAGCGGGGTAGGAGGCGTAGAAGAGAATAAGAGGGATAAATGATGATGGAAGGAGACTTGACTTTGGGTGATTGGTACACAATACAATACACAGATGAGGTATTATAGAAACGCACACCTGACACCTATATAATTTTATTAACTAATGTCAGCCCAATAAATTCAATTAAAAAAAAGAGATGAAGAACGACTGGACAATGTCGCAGAGTGTTTATGAACATGGGCTCTGGAGGCCATGTTCTTACCGTTCTTTTTCGTCCTGTCTGCACGTGCTGCTCTGTAAGCTACGAGGGTCACTTATGGGATGTGTGATATAAGTCAACTTGTGTAGCATCGCTGTCTTGGCAGGAAGCTGGGGCCCTGCTGTTCTCACTCACTAGAAACAGAACTGCCTTTGGATGGAGTGCAGAAAATAGTTGCTCAGCAGACCCTCCAGGGCAGTGCTTCTCAAGCTTGCATGTGCCTTTGATCTAGTTAATCACCTGACGGTCTTGTAAAAATGAAGACTTGGATTCTCGAAGTCTGGAGTTCCAATTCTGGCTTTTTCCCAAGCGTCCAGGCTACATGGACATTGCTGGTCAGTAGACTAACTTTGAATAGCAAGGCCCTATTCAGGATATATTTCACAGTTATCATAAATCACCCCCCCCCCACCCCACTAGTGTTCCTCGCAGCTCAGCATGCCCACACTCATCTGGAGGCTTACTGACGAAGACTGTTTGACCCCGCCCTCCGAGGTTCTGATTTATTGGGTGTGAATCGGAGCCTAAGAATTTGCATATGTAACAAGTTTCCTAGTGATACTCATACGTCGACATACACCTTAAGTTGCAAACTGTTGACCTATCTGAAAACTTCTGAAAACAGTTTTGAAAAACATATTTGGTTTTCCGATATTAGGTACATGATGATCGGGTGGAAGTTGTTTTTTGTCAATTAAATTTTTATTTGAAATAATTGTATACAGTAGTCCCCCCTTATCCAGTAGGGGTATGTCCCAAGATCTGCCCCCCCAGTAGATGCATATTAGACACACATATACATATATACACACACACACATATATACATATATGCATGTGTGTATTTTATATGATGTGTTGTGTGAAAATATGTCAAGATATGTGTTTTGTGTCATGTAATATTAATATAATTTACAAAAGGAATTATGGGCAAATTGTGGATGTGTAAAATGAGACATTTTTCTTGAAACTGCAGTAACTTCAAATTTTTGTTCTTCAGTGTTTTTTCTCTAAAATATTCCTCTTCTTAAAGATAAACCTGATGAATAAAATAATGTCATTTTTATTTCTTCATATTCATAATTAATATTAACCCAAATTTTGAGTGGGTTTTATTTTACTTTTTAATATTAACATGCCAGGTGCTTTGCTAGAGATTTCTTACAGTCCCTCAGGTAATTATGTTTACACTACTCATGACTAATATGACAAATAACTGATACTACCTACAAAAACTAAAGTAGACATACTCCTTTAATATTTTTAAAGTTTTAAATTCATAAGGGGAACTGTTAAAATTCTCTTCTAAATATCTATCACTTCTTAACAAATTATGCCCCAATTTAGTGGCTTAAAACCAAGGCAACCAATGACTTTGCTCCCAGATCTGCAATTTGGGCAAAAAAATAAGGACAGCTCACTTCTGACCTACTCGGGATCAACTGGGCTGGCTGAACTGTGGCCGGAAGATGCACGTGGCTCACCCAAACGTCGGGAAGCCGATGTTTGTTTCTGTCTTCTCCTCCGGCACTTCTTCACAGGGTGACTTCATATCTGGGTCCTGTGGTGTCTGGATTCCAAAAGTAACAAGAGATGGAGGGTGGAGCCCACCCATTTCTCTTGGCCTGAGCAACTCAGTACTGACAAAGCTTTACTTCTGTCGTTCTCTTAAGCGGAAACAGAGCTCACATTCAGGGGAAGGACCTTGAATGTGAGGAATATAACATACTCTTATGCCGTGTTTTAAATCCACCACAAACCACCATTGATCTTAAATTATTTCATTCTTATTAAAAAAAAAAACATTTCACGTTTTAACTCAGGGGCCCCCAACCTCCAGGCCATGGACCAGTACCAGTCTGGGCCTGTTAGGAACTGGACTGCACAACAGGAGGTGAGCCTGAATGTGATACACTTGAATCATCTTGAAACCATTCCCCCTACCCCAGTTCAGAGAAAAATTGTCGTCCAGGAAACCAGTCCCTGGTGCCAAAAAGGTTGGGGACCACTGTTTCCACTCATTGTAACATTAACCTTAGACTTGAGGCCCAGGAGCCCATCATTTCAATTAGATACAGATGTGCTTCTGTGAAGCAAGCCTCTGGGGTCTAGTTCTGCTCCATGGGAAGACCTGTGGGAACACTAGACAAGCTGCCTGCGTTCCATATGCTCAGAATGTAATTGTGAGGCAAGGTAAGGGTAACTTCCCCTGACACTGTGGTTCCAACAGGGAGAAGCTGGAAATCACGTGGAAGTTACTGGGAAATGGCAATTCTTGAGTTCATTTGGGTGCAGTTCACTGTTCCTTCTATCGAGTACTTGTCTCGAGGACAAATTTTCCTAGATTCTTGGCTTTACCCTGAACTAGACAGCTTACTTTGGCATCCTGAATCAGTTTCTTCTTTTTCATAAACAAATGTTGTGCTTGTAGCTGCGATATCTCCTCAATTTTCTTTCTGCCTTTAACTGATTGAGGGTCTAGGGACCTCTTTTCATGATTTACTGTCTCTTTTAGTCAAGCCCAATACGTTTCCTTTAAAGACTTTGTAGGTTTCCTACCCATCAACTTATAATCCACTTCATTAGACCAAACATACACTCACAAATCTCTTTATGATGAGCCCTTTTTGACCTTGGAAACCTATTGGAATTGCTATGCTCTTAAGATTTTTAACAGACAGCCTCTGTGAGACATGTTCTGACCTTGAAACCCTCAGAGACTTCTATTTCTTTCAAGTCCCCATGAAGAATCTGGGATCTTTCCGAGATGTTCATGACAAAGGACCATATTGTCCTATTCTGTGTTTGACCTGTGGACTGAAACATCTCTTATTGTGAACGTTGTTTTTCTCTGGAGAAGCTGCAAATGAGAGTTTTATTTTCAAACCCAACTGGCCTTTGTGAACAAGTTTCTTCTTTACCTAATGTCTTTCCATTCACATTTTATTTAAGTAAGAAGAAACCGTGTAGTATTTCAAAAATGTTGCCTCTGCCTGGAATTCAATTCAATAATCAAATCTGTTAGATACATTTAATTTTTTTTCTACATGACCTGCAGGTGACATGGTCAAAAATCTAGCCACTAATTCAGGGATCTCCTTTCCTCGGGTTTTTAACAATACTTTCTTTTTCCTTTACTTTAAGACCTCACCAACAGCTTCCTCAGTGGTGTGTCTAACCCTTTGACATCTCTGTGCCACACTGGAAGAAGCAGAGTTGTCTTGGGCCACACGTTAGATACATTGTGACACATAATCATAAAAAAAACCTCATAATGTTTCAAGTAAATTTACAATCTTGGGTTGGGCTGCATACACAGCCATCCTGGCTGCCTGTGGCCCACAGGCCACCGATTGGACACCCCCGCGAGTTCAGTCTTTCGACACTCTCTCTGGAGTCCCTTAGGCTTTTACCAAGAGTCTTCTCAATCTATTGAGCCCCTGTCTGTCACCTGGTCCCAAAGCCAATGCCACGTGTTTTAAGTTTTCATTTTAGTAGCACCTTAGTTAATGATGTAAAAAACCACAAACATTTATTTTGCTCCCAAATCTGAAACTTGGGCAGGGCTCGTCAGGGTCAGCTTGTCTCTGCAGAATGTGGCACCAGCGAGGAGAGCTGGACCATCACTGACTACATGATCCTGGTGCAGCTTCCTTACATGGCTGACTGGCAAATTGGTGTCAGCTGACAAATGCCTTTCCAACCGGCAGCTTGGGTGTCTTCATTGCCTGCAGTCTGTGTTCCAACAGCAAGTATTCCAAGGGAGAAAAGAAGCGAGAGCTGCTAGCTTATTAAGTTTTAAGTCAAGAAATTGACATTGCATCCCTTTTTTCCAACACTGTTGATCAATCAAAGAGTACATTCACAGGGAGGGAACATGTAGCCCACCTTGGAAGGGCAGGCATGTTCAAGAATGTGGAGGTCATGTTTTTGGAAATGACCACATTCATTTGGATCATACAAAATCATTGTCACAAAATATACTTAAGATAGTCTCAGACTACTCTTAAAATCCTAAGTAATAATAGTAATGATCTACTAAAAACAAATATTAATAAATATTAAATGTTGCAAAGTACTTCTAAAATTTCTTATAAGCCCTTAAACTTTAGCATGCTAAAAGCTGAGAGTATCCATGGAGTTTCCATGTTCCTTCACACACTCCTTTAAATGTGTTCTTTGTGCTTTATCTTTGGATAAAATAAGTCCTTGTTTTAAAGCTGTTCTTTACAGTTTAACCAGAAATGTGATCTTGGTATTATTTTTTGTATATCCACTAAACCTTTTGTTATTTTTCTGTAAGCAAAGACAATTACCATCTGTCCTACTGAACGCAGAGGGATCTGGGACAGTCAGTAGGGATGACGTACCAGAAATGAAAACAGTAACAACACAATGAAGACGTTAATGCAGGGTCTATGTTTCCTTCTTGCAGTGACATTCTAATTTGGAAGTCTGGTTATCCAATGAGAGAGACTGAAGTAGGAAAGTGCCTGTGTCTGCAAGGGCCCAATTAGGTGAAACACGGTTGGATGAAAATATTTCCAGCACGAGACAAATGTGTGCAGCCCTCAAGCATGAGCTGTGTTTGTCAGACTTTCAGGAGGCTGCGCATCCCATTTCCTGAGCCCAGAGATTCTTTTTTAATTAAATTTATTGAGGTGACATTGGTTAATAAAATTACACGGGTTTCAAATGTACAGTTCTATGACATCATCTGCGTATTGCATCATGTATTTACCACCCAAAGTCAGATCTCTTTCCATCACCATACAGTTGACCCTGGTCACCCTTGACTACCACCCCCACTCCCGTTCCCTCTGGTAACCACCATACCATTGACTGTGTCTGTGAGTTCTCGTGTGTTTGTCGTCTTGTTTTTCATTTGCATTTTAATATTCCACATACGGGTAAAATTACATGGCTCTTGACTTTTTCTCTCTGCTTTGTTTCACTTAGCATGGCATTCTCCCGGTCCACCCATGTCGTAGCAAATGGCGGTGTTTTTGTCTTTGCCGTGGCTGAGCGGCACTTCATTGGGGACATGCACCACACCTTCTTTATCCAACCATCTCTCAAGGGGCGCCTCAGCCTCCTCCTTCTCTTGGCCCCCACAACCAAAGCTGCAGTGAATATAGGGGTGCATCTATCTTTGCAAATAAATGTTTTCAAATTTTTCAGGTTCGGACTCAAAAGAGGAGGTGCTGGGTTATATGGTAACTCTATTGTCAATTAAAAAAAAAAATCTAGATATGGTTTTTCATAGTGGCTGAACCAGTTTACATCCCTACCACCAGTGAGCGAGGATTCAGAGATTCTCATCCACTGGGACTTTTGTCAGATTTCATTGTATATGCTCTTCTCACACATTTTGAGAAATTGTGTGGATGAAGAAAAATGAAGACAAACTAGAGGTTCCGGCAAAATATACTTCCCATTAATCGAATGGCCTAGAACAGTGATTTCCAACCCACGTGCATCAAGAGGCACACTCATGTGCTGCAAGGAGTTTTAAAACATGCAATACCTGACTGTTTAGTCAGGGGCACCGACCTCTTTTCCCTCAGGTTGTCAAACTAAAAAAAATGCAACAGCAAACGCAACAGTAGCCATCTGGTGTGAATGAATTAAAATTATCCCTACTTTTTTTTTTGTCAGATCAACAAAAAATGTGTTTATTGGTGTGCCGCAGAATTTCAGTAATTAGTTTATGTGTGCCGTGACATGAAAAAGGTCGAAAATTGCCGGCATAGGATATTATGTTAAATATGACATTATCAGGATGAGAGTTTTGGTCTTGATGTTATATATGGAATATGACATTGCAATACTTCAGCATTGAATAATTATACATTACAGCGTTGTGTATGTCTGCGCATGTTGCTTCTAAAATCTACAAAAAGAAATTCTGCTCTCATAATGATACTTTGTGATTTCTCTGAGTTTCTTTGAAAGTGTTTTCAATAGTTGTGAAAAGTCAGTTTGCAAGTAGAGGATGGCAGACTTATCGTATATTTGACAACAGAGAAATCTTGCTGGTTATTGGGAAGGGAGAAAAGAGGCAACTGGGATAGAAAATGGACAAGAAAAGCTTTAGGTAATATATTTTATAGACACAAAAATATGCGAAATGTCAGTGGTTTAAGAGACTGGAAATAACAACTTGGGTAAGAACACTCTTCATAAAAATAAAATAAAATTCAGTTATATTTCCTTGATTAAAAATACAATGCATGGGTAATACAGGTAATGTAAAACAAGTGGAAGAGAAAATAATTAAATAACAAAAGCACCCACATAATTTTGTTCACAACCTATAGACAACCCCCATTAAACATTTAACGTAGTTCTCTTCAGTATTTTTTCTGTAACTTTTACTAACTATATATGCATCTTATATGGCCACATTCCCTTGCTATGCAAAATCTTTATATACGTATTCCTGTGATATTACCCTGTGTGACTAGACTACAACTTATGTACATTTTACTTTAATGTGAAAATTTATGTAAATATATGCCATTATCACTATTATTTTGAATTGTTTAATTAGAAGAAATGGTATGAAACTATGCCACTGCCATGAACACATACACACACATATAATATAAACACACAGAAAATAGTAACAGTCACATGATCAATCAATTGTTTTCTGATTATTTTCAAAATATTAATTGTAATTTTTCATGACAATTGCATATTTCTTAAGACCAGAACTCATTCACTGACCAAGAGACAGCATCGCTCATGCTTCATGTTCTCCACTGGGCCTAAGCCATGTGGATCCCACGTCCTAATTCGTATTAACTGAGTCCACTGTGAAACTTGACTTCTGTTGAGGGTGGTTGTTTGCCTTCTGTTTCTTATGCTACCTTTAGCTTCTGAATTATTAGATTTTACACTAAGTAAAGTATACTGATTTGGTAGTATTCTTCCTTTGACTCTGCAGTCCATCCATCTACCCATCTATCCATCCAACCATTTACCCATCTATTAATTACATTTTCATTCAGCTAGTAATTTAAGAAGCATTTATTGAATAATTTTTAGCTAAAAACACAGGGCCAAGTTTGGGGTAAGATGTGAAGGCAATTAGAAAGGAATCTATCTTTGAGAAACCAGAACTTTTTTTACTAGGAAAGAGGAGGGTTTGTATATTTAGACAGAACTCAGTTTGAGACTGTACACCGAGGCCCAGAAATGCTGGGACTACTGCCTTTATTTCTTAAAAGTAGTGTTTATAGTTTCTTCATCTTGAATATAGTCATACTGATTTAATTTTCAGTAAATAAATATGAACAGAGTAAGAGGCAGTGTAAAATAATGTCTAATATGACGCCTTGCAAATGATCGAGACTTGAGACCAGCGCGATTATTGTTTCCATCATTGTTTATCCTTATTGCATCTCCTATCCCAACTCACAGAAGGAAGTGCTTTGCAAACTCTTCCTGACAGTTTACGTGCTCATCCTTTCGCTCACTTTTGACTTCATAGCTGGACTTGAGTCATAAAGAGTATTATTTGTTTACTGATCATAATTTAAAGATTCAAACTAGATACATGAGGTCTGTACAGGAGGTATCCATCCATGTGGTATGAAAAATAGAGACATGTATTGAAGAAGATACAAGATACAAGAAACATTGTACACAGGACAATGATGCCTCAGTCCCCTTCAAAGTAGGCACCTTGGGACCTCACACTGTTCTCCCAAATGCTATCAGCTGCCCCATCATATTTTCCTGAATCTCATCAACATCTGAAATCTCTTCCCTTTCAAAGGCGATTTTGGTTTGGGGAAAGGCCAGAAGTCACAGGGCACCAAATCTGGGCTGTAGCAGGGTTGAGTCACCTGGGTGATTTGATGTTTTGCCAAAAAATCTCTGGACGAGATGTGATGCATGAGCAGGTGTGTTGTTGTGATGAAGCTGCCAATCACCAGTTGCCCATAGTTGTGGCCTTCTGAATCATCTGAATAGTTTCTGTGGAGGGATGTTCAAACTTCATACAAAATTTGATGCAGATTCATTGCTCTACTTGCTCAGTCATTTTTAATGTGACGGCCACACAGTACACATGCTCACTCAATGGCATCTACCGCCCCCACTGACTAGTACAGTGAAGTCATCATTGTTCACGCATGTGCATTCCAGTCCACTCTCCTTGGCTGCCAGCTTACATCAATGTTGTGCAAACCATTTTCATTATATTAACAATGGCTCACCATTTTCCAGACAGACCTCATATGTTATGTAATATAAACTTCTAATATCTTACTCATCATTTTATAGTGTGCATGAACATATACTCTGAAGGTATCTTTATGAATGAAACAGTTTAAATGATAAATTACTTCTTTAGAATACTTAACTTCTCTTAGAGATATCAATTACCAATAATGTGTGGCTATGATTTTAAACTTGAGGAAAATTTTTAAAATAAAATGCTATAAAAATTTTTCCATCTCCAAACTATATAGATATGGATGTCTTATATCTACTCTATTTTATCAAAACCTTCGTTGCTTATCACATGTCCCTCTGGACCTTAACTCATGACATTATTTCTTCCTACTTGATTACCCTGTCATGTCTGGGCATTTCCAAACACTACTTTTCCTGAAGGGTTCAATCAAATGTTACCTTTGTTTGCAAGCAATACATGTTGCTGCTCCTAGATGAGAATTCAGAGAAGGCATTGATGATCTAATTTATAATTATAGTTATTTGTTTATGTGCCTTCTGTTCTCTCCCAGGCAAATGTCACCAAGGGCAGGGAGTACACCTTACACTTTTCTATAATCCTCGTATCTCATAGCATACAAAGTACCTCATTATAAATGATAGGCGTAAGTTCACTGAATGAGTAAATCATCTTAATGGATACTTTTTGTATATATTACAGGATCTTTAACTGCCTGTTTAGAATATGCTCAATACTGTTCTGAAAGGGATAAAATATATCAGCCCATCGATACATGGGAAAAGAAAAGGGCACAGAATTCTTGCAAAAATTCTGAGGTGGGCATGTATCAGCAGAGAGGTTTCCTAAGGAAATAAAATATCCTCTGGGAACAGCAGTTGGTTGTATACTTTAAAGTTAATAACCCAAGCCTAATTCTTTGTTAAAACCTAGAGTAGTTTTGTCTTACATTATCTCAATTTGGTAATCAAGAGAAAGATGTCACTTAATTCTCTTTGCAGTCTGTCACTATTATGTGCAAGCCTATTACTACCCCTAAGAAAATAATTTTCTCTGCTAACCATCCAGAAATCTGTGATTGACTGTTCCAAATGTTAGGCATGTTCTCCCTTTGGAGTCTCTGCAATGACTGTTTCCTGTGCCTGGAATATATTGCCTCTTGCTATACTCATGATGAACTTTATCTTCGAGTCTTTGCTCAAATAAGCTCTACCCTTACCCCCACCAGTAGCGGATCTTCTTTCCTCTGCTTTGTTTTTATTAGCTTTTAATCCTTTCTGGCATATATTATAATTTACTTACTGTTATGTATATCGTTCATGTTTTCTTCCCATGGGGAAGAATGTCTTATGTTGTAAAATGATATCTCCCCAACAGCTACAAGAGTATTCGGTGATAAATATTCAATAACATTGAATAAATATTTTTTTTAATTCAAAAAATGTTTACTGAATGATGGAATGATTTATGGAATAACGAAAGAAGAGAGAATACATAACCCAGGACTAGACTGTTAAGATTTATCATTCGGCTTAAAGAACATTGGCTAATGTCTAATCACAGTGAATAATTAACTGGGATAATCACATGTTTAGTTTTCATAGACATCTTCAAATATTTGAACTGGAAAAGTCACCACAACTCAGTGTAATATCATGACCTTTCTGTTTTCATAAAGTGTAGCTTGAAGCACAGACAAAGGGCATGTATTTCCTGTTACATGCAAACAGTAAAAAAAACAACAACAAAAACCTATATTATTAGTCTCAGCCTGACCCTGCATTCTAGCGCCGAGTTCTCGTCACTATGCTGTTTTTAGGCAGCTGCTGTCTAAACAATGTTTCACTCTTCTTGTTCTCTATGGTAATGCACTCTGCCCATGTGGACCTTTCAGTGTATCAAGATGGTTCAACACGTGGTCCGACAGTCTTTGATCTTAGAGGCAGGAGTATGTGTCTCCTGTATGCCGATGTTTTTTATCTCTCGTACTGCATGTTTTGTTTGTTTGTTTTACTTTTTGTTTTTGTTTTCTAATGGAGGGAAGGTGAAAGGTATTTCTGGCAAATGATCTGACCCAAGATGTGCTTCTGGAGGAAAACTCTCTCTGTTTGTTTGTATATGGCTTTGTAATTCCACATCTGTGCTTTCTGTATCAAGTTAAAATTTAGGGCACATATTCTACCACTGCAAGCTGTTTGGATGCTCTTTGGAATGAGTCCCATGTGAATTTCAAGCCTATGTTGCACCAGTATTTTTTAACTCCAGGGAAGTGAAATAGTTTCTCTATACATTTGTTTTGCCATCTGTATAATGGATACTAAGACTAGCTGAATAGTAATCACTTGCATGTATCATTAGTAGCTTCCTTTTTTCCTTCTCTTCTTTTGCCTTTGTTTTCCCTATTAGCCTGGAACTATATTCATTGTTATTCATATGATGAAATGATTTGTTTAATTGCTTTAATACATTAGGTAATTAATTCTTTTCAGTGTTGAGCAAATTCCAACAATTCTCTGAGAAGAAATTATAATGAAGGTTGATGTGCAAGACATTAAAAGTTATATAATCTTTTTATTCTCACATAGTTGTGAAAAATCACCTTCACAGGCAATATTTGAGATTACAAAATTCTGAATTGCTCTCGTGCATTTAATTAGAAATAAATATGGATATTGGGGTGAGAAACGACACAGGGAAACTCATTAGCAGAGGTGGGTTATTTTGGGTGGGGGAACTTCTCAGTAGAGAATTCTGGGAGCCACGTCATCACCAAAGCTTCAGGCTTTAGTGGAGAGAAATCATGAAGAGATATATAATAAATCGGAGTCAAATGATTACAGGAAAAACAGTAATTTGTGGGGCCGTGAATGCGTGACCTGTGATTTCAATGTGGGAACCAGATGAGGAGGAACATTATTATAGCAATCGCTAATTTAGTTTCCCTGAGTCGACTCCAGCTACAACTTAGCCCACCTAAATTTGGTAGTCAAGCAGAAGTGAGGATGAAAAGCAATGCTTGTTTTAATTGAGTGATTACAGCATATATTAAAACCTGCCCCATGTCTGCCGTCTGGTACTCCGGTTGTCCTTCTACAGCCTTGTTGTACGATGGCATACGTGTAGGTCAGGAACCCATTACCTAGGAAGACTGATTCGTTTTTCTCTTGAGCATCTGTGTTAGAAAGGACTTCCTTAAAATGAGCCAGAATGTGCCTCAGTGTATAAGCAAGTCTTATTCTCTCCCTTTGCCTGGTAAAATACAGAGTTTCTTGAAAAAAAAAATGTTTCTTAGACATGGTGTTAGTTCCTTGGAATAATGGCTAAGGAGAAAACGGTGTTTGTAGGATTTCGCACAAGGCAGGTGACAGGACCTCAGACGCTGAGTCAGTAAGGACGGAACCAGAAAGTCTGGAGCGAGATGCAACATGGGACAAAAACAGACTCTTGTATTAAATTCTTTCTAAATGCTGCAGTTTGATTTGTGTTTTCATGTATGACTTCTTTCAGTCCTCTGAATAACCCCAACAGATAGCTATTATTTTGACTTTAGGGGGTCCTACCTAGGGACTGCCGGGTACTGTTCTATGTGCTGAATACAACAGTGAACCAAAAAAGAGCTAAAATTCTTACCCAAGTGGAATTTATATTCTATTAGTGATAACCAGGCTTTGCCAAACCATAATACCTCCTCACCGGTTGAAATCTAAATTTCTACTTCTAGAGGGGATGCTAGGACAAGTCCTTTCTTTGTAGAATCGAAGCGTCACAGAGAACGTATAAAAATACAGCAAGCGTCAATGCTCTCATCCAAATCCTCACAAGATCCCCGGTGTAGACAAAGAAAGATTCTTAAATGAAGGAAGGATTTTCTCACTATATTTCTTATCATATTGGGCCTGCTCAAAACTCTGGAGTTTTTTGTTTTTTATTTTTTTCTTCCTAATAAACATTTCTGGGCTCAAACCCAGACCCATTGAATCAAACTTTACCACACATTCTGCTGTTCACAAGAATTCAAGAAACACTGCCTAAGCTTTCATTGTAGCTATTTCAAATGAAGCGAATTTACTGTTCTGCCCCCAGTCCCTGTTGTGGGTTCCAGCTTGAATAGCTGGGATTCCATAAACCCATTTGTTCCCTTCATGAAAGGGGATCAGAAAGAAAATGATATGTTTCCCTCACATAGACTATGCCCTCCTCAAAATATCAGTTCATAGGAGTATATGTAGCATGTGCTTGGCCTTTGACCTTTGGAAGTCTTTGCTCTGACCTTCCCTCCTTGCCAGCAGGCATCTGCCGAGAATAAAGACAGTTTTCTGGCAATCACCAAGAAAAAGGAAGTCGGTCTCATGTCATTTCCATATTGAGGAGGAATGCTCAGATTTTAAGTAGAAAAGGAGGGAAGTGATGGTTGAGATGAAGAAAAAATAGAGAAAGGGGTGAACACACCTGTAACTTGATTCTGCAGGGCTGTATATATATCATTTGTATGTGGGAGGGAGAAGAAGTTGGGGGTGAAATAACACTTACCTGCAAGGGCTCCATATAACCTTCCAACCTTTCTCTCTTTCACTTCACCTGGTTGTATTTTGTCCATCAGTTTCATCTCTACCTGAGAGTCCATCCACATGCCCAACCCTCTGGAGGTGTGACTGTAACTGAATGTGCTTTGTTTGGTGGGGTTTGCTGTTTGGTGTCTCTTGTCCTAGAACAGGGTCTGGCACCCAGGAAGGAGAAGGTCAATATTTGTTGATTAAATGGAAGTTGGGACAGTGCCTTTAAAAATTACAACGATCATATGTTAAATGTTTATAGGAGAGGATAGTCGTGTTACTTCATCCGTAGGGTTGTATAAATATGACAGCATGGCAGCTGAAAGTGTTTTCTTCCCTCTCACCCAAGGACAATTTTTCATTGCTTTTAGAGAGAGAGGAA
The DNA here is from genome assembly GCF_022682495.2 of Desmodus rotundus. Classification (NCBI taxonomy): domain Eukaryota; kingdom Metazoa; phylum Chordata; class Mammalia; order Chiroptera; family Phyllostomidae; genus Desmodus; species Desmodus rotundus. The sequence continues at coordinate 10,708,285 of NC_071398.1, read as the reverse complement.
GGGAGAGTGAGAAACATTGATGCGAGAGAGAAGCATCAGTTGGCTGTCCTTTGGATGCGCCAGAACCAGGGAAAGACCAGACTGGGGATGGTACACACCCGGACTGGGGATCGTCAGTGCCTGGACCAGGTATCAAACCTGCAACCTTTCAGATATTGGATGATGCTCCAACCAACTGAGCCACACCAGTCAGGGCTGAAAGTGTTTAATAAACAGCAATATTTTAAAGATAATAATGATAGTGATAACACTCTGCTGTGGCAGGCATGGATTATTAATGGAGTGAGGTTTGCGTTTGCAAGTAGGATTTCACTATCCATTTGATCGTACTGAGAAAGACACAGAAAGAATCCTCGGAGCTTGGCCCGTCATCATACAATTTTCTGTATTACTCAGTGGAGCACAGAACGAGTCAACTAAAGAGGTTCATTCTCCACTGATTGATTCTAGTACCTTGATGGACAAAATCTACATCAAGATGATTAATGTTTTAAGGGGAATATGCCAACAGATGGAGAAAAATCAGGTTACTTCTTACTTCGTTCAAAGAGGAACCCCAGTCGTGCCAAGCCATGTCAGCAAGGAGGCCGGCACAGCCAAGTGCATTATACGCACAAGCAGAACTGCAGAGGGCAACCACGGGACTCAGCCTTTTGCCTGCAGTGCAATTTTCTCATCTTTTTCTTTTTTAAATAATACGTTGAGGAAAAATCACTTCTTACTTTTGTTTTTGACCTGTTCTTTTTTTTCTAGACATTAAGGTATTTTTGGTAGCATATAGAGCTTTTTACCATCTCCATAGGTTCAGGGGGGAAAAAAAACCTCCAGCAGTTTTTTTTTTCTTTTTCATTATTATTTGCAATTGTTTTGCTAATGACATTGAGGGTTCCAGGATTGGCCTGTGTTCCCTCACTTGCTTGACATTTTGTGCCTTTATCAGCATCTCTGGTGTCTGTATTGCAAATTTGCCTGACAGATTTACTAAGTGCAGGAGGAGCTTATTAACCTTCCTTTAATCTGGCAGATATTTTAAAAGTGAGTTTTGTGCAACTAGCAACTAATTTTTACCTGTAACCAGAGAGAGAGAGAGACAGAAATTTAGATATCCTGACTTGCACGGTGCCATTATGAACAGGTGCTCTGGTTGCCTCTGCAAACACAGTTATTAAAAAAAGTTCACAGTGCTTCCTATTATTTATAGATTTGCATATTTTACCAAATGTATCTTCTATATCTTTTTCATTTTATTCAGAGTGCATAATATTCTGCATCTATTTACCTCTCTAATACACATTGATAGACAGATGGTTTTTGTTAGGGTGGTCAGTGACGTGGGCTGCGAAAGAATTCACAAAGAGAAGACATGGCAGAGAGTAAAGGTTATTTTTACTTTCCCAAGGGAGGGAAAGGGCTGGATGCGGAGATGTGTACTAGCCCCGAGGGGTTAGGGCTTCGGGCTTTTATCGGGTAGTGAAGTGGTTGGGGAGCAGGGTGTTTCATTGGGCTGCAGCTTGTTTCAATGTCATCTTTGGCTGCATGGAGCAGGGTCTGAGGGCTGGTCGTTGCGCTCTGGTATGGTTCCATAAATTCCCGGAGCCTCTGCGCCTTCAGGGCGCTTCCAGTAATTTTCTAGCCCCAAGAATCAAGGCTCATGAAAACATTAGGGTCAGTCATGCTTTATGGGGACCAGCCAGCTCTGGGAAGGAGCGCCTGAGAAAGGGGCCTTTGTCCTATTTGTTCTGTGGATACAAGTGCAGTTGGCGGAAGTAGTGATGTATAGATGACACTATGTATATCTATGTTTGCATTCTCATGTATTAAAGTCATGTAATAGTAACTTCTGAGAATTAATCAACATCATCCATTTTCTTATCATGTCCTTGACACCAAGGTGGCAGGTTGAGCTGCCATCCCGCCAAACCCCTCTGCTAATCATTTGTCTTGAATTATGTATTTGTTTTTTAACTCAATAGCTTGGTCGACTGTCCCAATAAATGCAGAATTTACTGGGGCCAAAGCACAGGCTGAGAAAAAGCAGTCTGGAGAGCTCTGTTTGGCTTTGTAGTCAGAGCGTTAACTGCAGATAACCCAATCTTAATTACCATACATGAATTCTTCTGGGCACTGACTCGTGGAGGATTAGGGTCATTTTATACTAGTAATATTTTGTCCATCATTCAACAAATACAGCGTGACTTACAGCTTAATTTTCTTGAGGAAATAATGAACATATTACACTCCAGTGTGATGGGGGAATAATTAAATATTATTCTTATGTCTGTGATTATGGGGAACCGTTCCAAGTGTGGGAAATGTGGCCGAGCTCCCACTCGGAAAAGCCAGTGGGGAGCAAGTTTCTCTGGGCAGGACCCACGCCCACGGATAGGTTCTCCTGTGGGGAATCAGGCCTGCATTGTACCTAGGCCGCTTTAAGACTTGCTTTTTGCTAAAACTCCCTCACCCTGAATTGAGGCAGCAAACGTTTACTGCACATCTTTAAAGTAACTTCCTAAAATCTGTGCTGAACCTCCAAGGACCAGTGTAACAGGTTCAACCACTTTTCCCTTTACATTTGCAAATATCCTTCCTCTTTTATGTAATTAGCAACACCCTCTCCTTTGTTTTCTGTGAAAGGTAACCACCTGAAGGAACCTGTGCACAGTAAATGAGGATCATCAATGCAATATTCCCAGAAAAGCAGTAAAAGCCTGTCAAGGCAGGGGTCAGCATGCTCTCCCCTTGAAAGAGTGGCCGCATAGTCCTTTTTCCTCCATGGGACTTGGTAGTCCATGCGTATTTGTCTATTGTAGCCACAACACGGATCCCGAGGGCTGGGATCCGAATCATATCATGGTAGCTTATATCCCACTAACTCTCCCACTGGGAGTAACTATAAAATTAGGGTGGTAGGAGGCGATATTTGAAGACCTCCAGTACTGAAGAACCGAAGATACCGGAGAAGGAAAACCAATTGAGGTGACTCCTCAGTGTAGCACTGTTCATTCCCTCCAGGGCTTTAACTCATTGAACTCACCAGGGCATAGAATCCAAGCAGAAATCAGTGACCCGGAGTGGATGATGCTCTCATGGGACTGTGCAGGCAAAGCCGTACTTCAGGGCCACCAAGATGTCCAGAAATTGAGAGGCCAAGTCTACAGCGAGGAGGTCATTGAAGAGGAGCTATCACAGCATTATGGTGGCTTTTGCCCATGATACACTTACCTATTCTTAAAATGTGCAGGAGAATGAGGATTTGAAACCTACCAGATGGCCTGTGCTAAGAGGCTAAAAAATGAAACAAATATTTTAGCAGTTGAACAGACAGGATGGGCTGTAGAAGTAAAGGGAAACCAGAAATTATTATAAATCGGCCCTTGCAAATTCTGAAATTTATTCCTGACAGCATCAAGGTGATTCATCTACGCACGTCTTCCTGCAAGGAGACAGTCAGGTCCTATGTGAAGGAAGGTAATAGCTTTCATTCTCATTTCCAGAATTAAGGTCCAGACACAGGGAGGGTGTAACGAACTGGCATAAACAATCAATGCATTGTAAAGTGGCTTGCATTGCATATAAAATGTTTGAACATTACTTAAGGCATATTCTAATAAGTCAAGGACTCATATACGCATATGCTATTTGAGGTTACCACTAAAATACTATTAATATGAGATTCTAATGTACAAAATAAAATAATTAAAATGTATTAATCCAGAAAGATAGAAAGGAGGAAAAATAAGAAATAACTGATGAAGAAATTTGAAAGATACAATAAAAGTTAAAACCCAGATATATAAACATTCACACTAAATGTAAGCCAACTACATCATACTTCAATGAACAGACATTAATTATCAGACTAGAAAAGAAGCGATTTTCAAACCTTTTTTGGGGGAGGGATTGCTAGTAATGTTCTACATTTCTTATTAAATTTATTGGGTACAAATTTCAAGTGTACAACTAAATTTAAAACATCATCTGCACACTGCATTGGGCACTCACCACCTCGAGCAAAGTCTCCTTATTCACTTTCCCCACCCCTTTGCCCACCTCCACCCACCACCAGCCCGCTTTCCCTCTGGCCTTCACCACACTGTTGCCTGTGTCTATGTGATTTTATACACACACACATCTTTTGGCTTAATCCCTTCATCTTTTTTCAAATCAAGTTTCTTATCAGAGATAAACCTTAACTATAAAAGCACATAAGGACTGAACGATTTGAAAAAGATCTGTGCAAATTTAAGCCAAAGGAAAGTAGTTCAGCTATAGATGGAGCAAAAATATTACCAAAAAGATAAAGAAAAATTTCATAATGTTAAATGATTAAATTCACCCGGAAGATATGAAAATCCTAATCCTGTATGTGCCTAAGACCATGCTTGCCAAGTACATAAAGTGAGCAATTGACAGAAGCAAAGGGCGAAATAGACAAATCAGCACTTGTAGAAAACGATTTTAACCTCTAAGTCTCTAGTACCCAAATAACTAGACGAACAAAAATGGTGAGCATAGAAGTGTTTGAATACCATCATTACGAAACTTATCCCATTGAAATGTCAAAAACACGGCACTCAGAAATTCAGGAAAAATCACTGTTGTCAAACGCTCTTGAAACAGTTCCCCAAAATGGTCAAAACGGGGCCATAGAGCAAGTCTCAGCATGTACAGAGTGAGCTTGGAATTAAACTAGAAATAAATAACAGAAAATGAAATTATCCCCCAGTATTGGAAATTAAGCCATAGACTGACTTCTGCATGATCCATGCAATACAGAATAAAATCATCAAGGGAACTAATGCAATTTAAAAACAGACATGGTACCATTTGTGGAATACAACTAACACAGTGCCTGGAGAGAAATTGGCCCTAAGTATCTATACAAGAGAAGAAAAAAATGCTAAAAATCAATAACCTAAGGAAGCATCCACTTAAAAAAGACTGGAATTAAACAGAAAATTTAAAAAGTAGCAGAGAGATGAAGATAAATGTAGGATTGAATATAATGAAATTGAAAACACATACAATAGTGAAATCTAGCAAAGCCAAAAAGCTATTTTATTTGCAAAGATAAAGTTGATAGCATCTTTCAAGAAAAAATAGAAAAAGTACAACTTACCAATATCAGCAATGATGAAGGAAACATCATTACAGGTTCTATAGATGTTAAAAATAATAATAATTGTATATCACTAACATATTGATGCCGATAAGGTTTAAAACACATGTGAAATAGGCTACGTTGAAAAAATGCAGTCTCTCCAAGCTGGCATAAGTAAGAAAAAGAAAAGTATGTCTATCACTTTCTGTATCAGATAAATTAAATCCATAATTGCTCATTCTTAACACAGAAATTGTCATGTCCCAATGAGTCTGACACAAGCTTCATCAGAGAAGTAAAAGAGGGAGCTTTTCCCCTCTTGTCTGGAAGCCAGCGCAATCTTAATGCCAAAACTGACAAGAACATTACAGACAAGGAGAATCAACAGCCTGCTTCATGCTATCCCAGGTAGCATATTAGCAAATCAAAACCACCAATACAAAAATATAATGTTGCACCCAGGGAATGTAAGGACAGATTATAACACTTGAAAATCTATTGGTATAAATTAAAATATTAAGAGGAAAAGCATAAGATCAAGCTTAACAGATGCACAAAATGTTATATACTCATTTCTTGTTCATAAAAAAGCTTTTTGCACACTAGAAATAGAGGAGAACTTAATCTGATAAAGGGAGGCTATAAAAAAACCCACAGCAAATATCAGACCTAATGATAAAATATTGAAAGCTTCTGACTGAGATTGGAAATGAGATAAGGGTGACTACTATTGCTACTTTTATTCAGTTATATTGAAGGTTTTTGCCAGTAAGATCAGATACAAGTAAGAAATAAAAGTAAAAATATTGGAAAGGGAGAAATAAAGTTGTCACTATTCAAAGAGAACATGATTGAGTACCTAAACATAAAAAAGACTATTGTTAAATTTATAAATAATAATTTGTATGATTGTTAGAATTATAGAAAAATCAGATTTTTATTTTCTAACAATGCTCAGAAAACAGAATAAAAATACTGCTTGTAATACTAAAGTGACTCCAATTAAGTAGTAACAACGTCTAATGAGCCCTGGCTGGTGTAGCTCAGTGGATTGAGCACCAGCCTGTGAACCAAAAGGTCACCAGTTCGATTCCAAGTCAGAACACATGCCTGGATTGGGCGCCAGGTCCCCAATTGGAGGTGTATGGCAAGCAACCAATTGATGTTTCTCTTCCCCTCTTTCTTCCTCCCTTTTCCTCTCTCTAAAAATAAATAAATAAAAATCTTTAAAAAAATCTAATGAATGATGCTCAAGTCCTCTAATGGAAAACTATAAAACATTACTGAAATTAACTAAGATCCAAATAAATAAATGAAGTATACATAAAGTTCACTATTTGAAGATTCATATGTAAAACACATCAATTCTGTTTCAATTTATCTGTAGCTTCTTTGCAGTATCAATCAGAATTCCAACAGTGTTGTATATGTGTGCACACACACACAATTTGGCAAATAATACTATAATATGCATAGAAATTAAAAGGAAAAATAATCAAGAAAATATGTACAAAGAAAAACAAAACTGTTGATGTTATCATACTTATAATTTCAATGTATTGAATTGGAGCATTTATTATATAGAGTTATTAAGAGAACATTTTTTGAGCATAAAGATAGGAAAATAGTACAATGGGACAGAAAATTCCTGAAACAAGCTTGTACAAAATACTCAACTGATTTATGAGAAAGATACCACAGATGGTCTTTCAATTGTGTTGATTGCAAATTGGATGTCTGTACTAAGTAAAACCGAAACTTAACCTCTCAGACTCTCCATATGAGTAATATTCAGGTAAATCAGAGTTGTAAATGTCAAACATAAAATAATACGACTGGTAAAAGGTAACAGAATCCTCAAATTCTGAATCAAGCCACAGAGCGGGAAAGGTATTGTGATACCCATATCTAGCAAACTCATATTCTTAATATTTTGTTAATTGATTAAATTAACAAAATAATATAATTGATTTCCTAATATCAATTAGGAAAATACAGACAACCCAAATTAAAAAATGGCAGAAAGTTGAACAGGTACTTCACTAAAGAAGACATCCAACTAGCTAGTAAACATAATAGGTCCTTTCCATTTACTCATCAGGATATTGCAGATTAGGATGTCTCTCAGCCCTGGCTGGTGCGGCTCAGTGGTTGAGTGCTGGTCTGTGAATCAAAGGGTCACCGGTTCAATTCCCAGTCTAGGGCACATGCCTCGGTTGCAGGCCAGGTCCTCAGTAAGGGGTGTGCGAGAGACAAGCACACATTGATGTTTCTCTCCCTCTTTTTCTCCCTTCCCCTCTCTAAAAAATAAATTAAATTAAAAAAGAGAGAGAGATTTATCTTAAATGCAACTACACATCTCTGCAGTGGCTACAAGTAAAAATGAATAATAAATCATTGGCTTTGCCAAGTGTTGCTGAAGATGTGAACTTCTATACGTTGCTGGTCAGAGTGTAAATCGGTACATCCATGTGGGAAAGACATTTGGAAGCATGCACTGAAGCTGAGCGCGTGCCTAGCCTATGTTCTTTGAAGTCTATTCCTAAGTATGTAACAGACCTAAATTCAGATATTTGTGCACCAAAAGAAATGCACTACAAATGCACTAAATATTTATAGTTGCACTTTTCAGAATCGCATGATACTGAAACAACCCACATATCTGCCAGTAAGAGGATAAATAAATTGTAGTATATTTATACAATACAGTTATTTTTCCGAACACTGGAAAAGAATGAACTACAGCTACATGCAAACATATGAGTGAATTTACAAATAGTATATGGAACTAAAGAAGCCACACACACTTTTTTGAGATACAAAAGTGTGTATGTTCTATAAATTCAATTTTCATAAGGTTCTTGCAGAAGGCAAACTAATATAGTACTGAGAAACAGAAGTTACCTTGAAGGACATAATGGCTGGGAAGGGGTACCTGGGAGGCTTTCAGGTACCGGTCATGCCAGGTATCTTGACTTGGGTGGTGGTCGCGTGGGGATGGTAATTTTATAAACATATACTAGAGTCAAACCTTAAGATCTGTGCAGCTCATTGTTTGCATGGCTCACCTCTACGGAAGCTGACCTCATGCAAACAATTTTAGGGAGTCACCCAAGAATGTTTAAAAGTGTGATGAGTATATTTCTAAATATAAATTCACTGATAGAAAATTCAGTGTTAATAGAATCATCAAACCTGTCTTTTGATATTGTTTATTAACTGCATTGCATTGTCTGGAAAGTAATCCATAATTAAATGATGGTATTTAAGATTATGTTTAATGAGTGCTAAACTGAAGAAAGCCTGTGGCGAATAAACAAGTTTTTTTTTTTCTTTAATGCTTGTTCTTTCACTTGTTGGTCAGACTACCTGGATTCCTATTCCAGCTTTGCCACTTCCTGGCTTCGAGTGGATATGCGGAGGCTGAGTAGAGTTCATAAAATTGGTATTTTTTAGGCTCATTGGATATTTAAAAAATGGTACTTCTTTACTGTCTATTAAGATATGTAACTCATCTAAATGGATTTCAGTTCTTACATACTCTGAAATCATATTCCCATCTGAGCAAATGAAATCTTCACAGTAACCCAATAAACTTCAAAGAGATAATAGGTAACAGGTCATGCAATACTCGCTGGGTAGTTTACAATATTAATTTCCTTCCCTATTAAAGTGCATGTGTGTTTGTGTGTGCATGTAGGTACCAGGGGCACCGCTGGCTACTGCAAGCTGATATTGAATGAGCATTTAAATTGAATATTAAATAAATCTATACATCAATTCCTCTTGAAAGTGTGAGTCTCCATAATTAAGATTCTATTGTATAAGGGGTTTAAGTTGAATGCATTACAAAAATCATCTCCAGAAATTTACTTCCTATAATCCTGAATCAATTCTGTTTGAAATAATTAAGGGAAAAAATGACTGAGGATTTAGTAATAGAAACGTAATGCAATTTGTTGGCAAAATGAGAGATTTTGCAAAGAAGACTTAGATTACCAATGGGTACCTAGGGAATAATAAACTTATTATAGGATTTTATTGCCTTACCTCTTACAGTATGGAGAAAGATGAGATCTATAAGGAAATGGTAAACATGAACTTAAGTCTGTGGAAGGAGGGCAGTCGATTTTTGAGTTACAAGTGCAGCAGAAGGGACGCACACACTTGTGAGGCACACCTTTAACAAAACAAACAGAATCCACGTGTGCCTCTACACACATACACACCCCGACAAAACGAAACATTGAAAGAACAGAGACAACAGAGAAAAACTTGTAGGCATCATTAAAGAATTAAAAATAGGCAATACTATATAACACATTAATAGAAAATACAGTATTTCCATTCTTGTTAGTACTAATTTTATTGATAGGCTGTCTTTATATGCATGCATGTAGTTATATGTTATCTTTATTTAGAATGCAACTTAAGAGTTTTACGTTTAATAAAAATATCGTATCTAAGAGGTTCATAAAGTCAGTTCAATGGCCCTGAAGCTTTTTCGCATTGGACTAAAACATTACACCCTAAGTGGGTGACCTTACTTTCCACGCCCACAACCCTTGTGAGCTGGAGTGAGGAGGATGAGGGTTCACTGTAGACACGTGGGAAAAAGCAGCAGAAGGCTCACCGAGCGGTTATGCCAGGCTCCACAACTTCCAGATTCACTTAAGATGAACGCAATAAATCAGAAGCCCCCTTTACTCCCCATTTAGAAAGCATTTGAAACTGCTGTGCCAGGTAACATGCTTTTCCGCCGTTGGTGCTGGGGAAACATGACAGAGGTCAGCCGAGGACTTAACCACAGCCACTGCCGAAGAGTCCTTTTGTCCAGCGAGTTTAAGGAATTGTCAAATATGCGTAAGTCCACAATTTTCTCAGGGAGGAAAAGCATCCTTCCCCTTCCTGGAGAGAGCTACTCCTTTGTTAAGAGAAAAGCTAAAGCACTTGAGCATCGCCCCTCTGACACCCAAGCCTCCCTCTGATTACAGTTCTATTTTGTTCTCAACCACTGTGTAACGATGACTGAGATTCTAAGGAGTAACACGGAGCAGCTCCACTTTATCATCTGGCTCCCTGGCATTTTCAGAATCCTGCAGTAATCAAAAATTATTAAAATTCTGGTGGTCGATGCTTCCCTCTGTGCCCACACTAAGGCACAAATTCCTTGGTATGTGTGTGAGGGGGCTGTAAGACTAGGTGTGAACTGGAGTATTCAGGAGAAATGCCACAAGAAGGAAAAGGTAAAGCATAATAAAATACTGTAAAGAGAAAAACCAGTCAAAATTATGCCTGGCAGCATCCCTCCCCTGCTGGTGTCTATTGGTTATTGTATTCTAACTTGTTTGCTAATTAATAACTTGTGAATTGGTAACCTGTCGCTAGTGATTTAGAAGTTATCAAGCCGTGTATGGGCAAAATGTATGTCAAAATGTTTGGTCTTTAGTCACTAGAGAGCCTAAACCCACTGCTGAAATTATTTTGCATGACCTTGCAAATCCCCATCAGTTTTCTTGTAAATTTCCTGAATTGCTATCTTTTCTATTACACATTCAACCCACATCTTCCCACTGGATACACTTCCACCGTATCTCCATCCCCTTATTCAATTATAAATTCTCTTATTGGGCATTCCCCTGTTGATTGTAACTTACTGTTTGTGGCCTTCACCCTTCTGCTTCTAGGAGGCTTGAGAATTATTTGTGGCGCCTCACCAGTATATCGAAATTTGTCAAATCATTTTCCTCCCTTACAGTCTGAAAAGGAGAGGCTGTTTATTTCAATCGATGCCTGTGAAAACAGCAGCTCATGGAAACTAGTTAGAAGCAAATTCCCCAGTAACTTAGACTTGGCACTGCTCCATTACCTATGATTATAAAAGGGCAAAATTAATGGGCAATTCATGAGGCCCTGTGACAGAGAGGTGACGGGAAGTCACTATGATTCAAATGGCAGAAGTCAAGGAGCTGTTTACACGAGGTGCCATTTCAGCCTTTTCTTTCATCATATGTAAAAACACTCTGACTTTTGTGGTCGACTGAAATGGGCTTTTCCTTCCAGATCATTGTGTCATATCTCCGGTGTTTAGGAAATTAATCTTTAATGAATGCTAATCAAGTTTCTAATTATAATATCTTTATATTTAATGTTTGTGTATCAGATGAAAGGCAAACATTTTGGGGCCAGTCACAAAGGACATGAATAATTTTCTTAGAAGCTTAATTAATGAGTTTTATTGCTCTATAATATCTTTAAAATTTGAACTGCTATCATTTCATTAATTTAGATAAAAGTGAATTTTCAGCAGTTAAATATGACATGTGTTGAAACTTATGATAAGTTGCAGTAATTTTAATCATGCATGTTCATTTCACAGAGATAGCAATGACACATTTTGGGGATATTTGAGGGATGTGGGGTAGTAGTTTCTTGTTTATTTTATTGTGCGTATTGTTGTTTCAACACTTTAAAAAAACACCCATAGTAGTATCTGGGACACTCATGTATTTAAGAAAACCAAATATAACAAACGATAACTTCTCCTGCCAATCTGCCTTGTTGCTAACTTTTAATATTGTAAATTTCAAGAAATAGTTCATTAGCTCACCCATGATCACATGGTATATATAGTTCCTACTCGTTAGCACATCACAGAAGACTCTTCCTGATTTGGCCTCAACTTCCTGTCCTGAGGTCACTGCCAGCCACTTCTCTAGACGCTCCCACCGCTGGAGCTACTGATTTTGGTAGTGGCAGGTCTCTGGCCTTCTGGGCCTTTTTACATGTGGCCAACTATAGCTACAAGATTTGTTGACCTTTCTTTACCTAGGACACACCTACTCATTATTTAAAAATCTTTCTTGTGACTATAGGAAAATGTCTCTTCTTTGTATAGTCCCTCACAACATTTTGTAAGGGAATAATATGTAGGGCAGATGAGGGTACAAACCAACCATTAAAATGTGGTATTTTCTTTAGCACTGTAGATTCATTCATCATAGGGTCTTAGTAACTGTTGGAATGCAGATGTCAGTATTTATGAAACAACTAAAGAGAAGAATGATGAGAGAATAAATGAATGAATGACAAAATCTCAGACAGGAATCAGGAGTTATTTAACCTCCTTGAGCTTTTATCTTATAATATTTCAACAAATGAATTTCAGGAAGAAGTGCGATTGAACTCATGGCACATACCTTTGTTTCCCAGGCCAAGAGGAGGTTTGTGATTGTGTCATTCTATTCAGCCACAAACATCTTAACTTTTGGGAAGAAGGAAGGTAGTAGGTTGAATGGGGGTCCTCAAAAAGGTATGTCCAGGTCCTAACCCCAGGTACCTGTATAAATAGGTTGGAAAAGGGTATTTGCAGATGAGATGAAATTAAAAATCTTAGGATAAGATCATTCTTCATTACCTGGGCAGGCCCTAAATCCAGTAACAAGTGCTTTTAAAAGAATCAATGATCTAGGAAGAAGAGATGGCCTTGCTAACGATCTAGGGAGAAACTGGAGTTATGCAGATCCAGCCAAGCAATGCCTTGGCTTCCCCTCGGGGTGTCTTTCTCATTCTCTATGGCCACTACCTGGCCTACTGATTTAGCCCATACCTCCAGGGAATCTACCAACTCCACCAATCTTCTCCCATTTGCCTTTCACAACCTCCATTGTTTTGAGATCATCCATAGCTTCAACTCCACATTCCTTTGCAAATGAAGTTAGCTCTTTTATTAGAAATTCAGAGCTCTCTGCTTTATGTTTCTCTCATCCATCCCCAGACAAAATCTGAGCCAAGGCTCTGGAGCGGATAAGTGACACTTCTGCTTTAGGGGCTGAGTGCGTTGTGGCAGGGCCAGGGAGTAGCCTCAGTCTTCTTGGTTCCTCTCTCAGCAAGAAACCTCCCCTTATGAGCCATGGCAAGGGTGACAGGCCCCCAGGATTCTCAGTGACACCTTGTCCAATGAGTAGGGACTGGGTGGGAAAAGGCAGCCCCCACCTGCAGTTGCCTAGAACTTAAGCTTCAGCAACCAGTGTCTGGGCAGCATAAGAAATGCTAACATCCTGTCTCTCCTGGGTAGATGGCCCTCAGCTAACTGCTGGGGAGAGAGGGGGCCCTGTTTCTTGGTTGCATTAGTCTGAAGTCTATTTCCCATCATGCTGAGCTGTGAGAGTGTATGGAGTGAGCAGGTCTTAGTTCAAATACTACAGACGCTTTTTGAATGTTTTGGGTGTTTGTTTTTCTGTATGCTCTTAGGATCTTTTCCATGGAATTGAATTTTTTTTAAGTAATTTTCACTGTTTTTGTCTGGGGGTCAATAGAGCACCTCATATCACAATTATTAAAAAAAAAAAAAAGGAATGAGTGTGTATGCATGGCCATGCTCGGTTGGTTGAAGCATTATCGTGTACACCAAAAGGCTACAGGTTTGATTCCCGGACAGGGCACATACCTGGGTTACAGGTTTGATCCCCAGTCAGGGCACATTACAGGAGGCAACTGATCAGTGTTTCTCTGTCACATCACTGTCTCTCTCGATCTCTCTCTCTCCCCCACTTCCTCTCTCTCTCTTTTTTTTTTAAATAAATTTTTAAAAAATGAATTATGTGGTAAAAAGCTTTTTGGTGGCTTGAGCTGAATCGTGAAGGCAACAAAGAATTTAACAGTCAGGAAGAGGAGGGATTGTACTATATCAGGTTAGGGGAAACTGCCCAGTATGGTCTGTGTAACCTGTAGGGCTACAGAAATTCTAACTGTCTCACCATACTCCATTAGCATATCACTTTTTAGTGTTAGGACAAACTGTTTAGGCTTTATTTCTTTTAATTATTTTTTATTAATGAGTTTAGAATGTAAACTACTAAATTAAGGGAAAACACCTAGAAATTTATTCAGTTAAACTACCTAGGGAGATATTAATTTAGTCAATTCGGAGAATAGTTGAGTAAATGTAAAAAATACATTAAATGTGTGGTATATATAATATATACAGTTCTTTACAGCTGTGAGAGGTGGATTTCAAATTTGGTTTTGAGGTTTTGATAGGCCAAATGGAAGAAGAAAAAAATATAAGCATTTGCAAAAAGCTGATTGTCCATTGTATTTAAGCAGATTATTTACTTGTAGAGTTGAGATAGATTAAATATCAGAATCGGAAGAACATTCTCTGTCATTCATGGTCTTCTGAAAGTATTAAGTGGCAACTCCCAATCGCACAGTCCATCCAACAATGATGAAAGCAACTAAAACAGGTGGCATTATTCTAGGGATCTGGACCCCCAAACAGTGAAATACGGCCTTGTCCTAGATACTATGGTACGTACAAGAAAGTGTGTATCACTTCAATGTTGAAAGTTATCTTAATAAAAAACCTCACGGAACTTCTTTACCTTCTATGCTTGAATTTTACTCTTGACTGGCAATCAAGATCTAAGAGAAAATTGCAATTAATTGCAAGTATGAGATTAAGAAAAGAGAAGAGAGAAAATTAAGAACATGGCCCTTGGCATAATTATTCTTTTGCCAAAATGGTGAAAATAAAACCTGTCCATGTCACTTTGTCTGTGGGGTGTTTGCACGTGGGAGTGTGTGTTCATGGTCACGTTTGGTGAGAGAGAGAGAAGGCAGACAAAGAATATCATATCTGGTAGACTTGGCCCAATCAACTGTTGTCCGTGAATCTGATTCAGTAAGATTAGCATTTTCTTCATTTCTCAAGGAGCAAAATCTTGGTTAAGGAGTACAATAGCTTTTCTTTGTAGTTACAGTTTTCTAAGACTGTGTACCTATTATTCACTATCTATTATGTATCTGGAGCTTATGAAGTCTATACTGATCATGAGCTATTTATTAATTGAATGGTTAGAGAGTTGAAGACAAAATATACAGTAACAGAAGGCTTTTGTCATTATGTACAGACACAAGAATTGGTCTAAGATGGGGAATGGAAAGAATGACTATTTTACAAATAAATAAATAATAGCTCTTAAGAGTTGAATACAGATTATTACAAAATAAAATTCATTAAGTACTCTACTTGGGTGAAATAGTGCCATGAGCAAAAATATGTACGTTAAATTGGGCAGTTTCTCAAAGAAGCTTGCAGGTTATTAGGGCAAGTCTGAAAATATAGATGGTGGTAAAATCCTTTACATTTATCCAGCTTGGTAGTTGATACTTGAATACAAACTTCAAATAGAGATCAAACTTGAGTTGAATATTTATAACAAGCATATAAGCATTCTTGAGGAAATGGCTGTGATTAGTCACCTTGCAAACAAACAAACAAATCAAATACATTTTGGGTTGGACTTTATCAATAGTATACTGTGAAAAATGGTCATGTTTGGAAGGGCAAAACTACATCTTGGAGTTAATTTTTAACTGAGTCATCTCGGTAAAGTCATGTGATCCTCTGGGTATCAGTCTCCAACTAAACTATGGGATTCACATTACCTGCTTCATAGCTCTTTAGTGAGGAATGAATGAGATATGATTTCATGAAATATCCGGCACTGTATGTAGTGAACTCTCATTATTCATGGCCCTGATGATGTTCATGATTACTAGAGGCAAAGGCTAACATGCCCTTGACTATGTGCCCAAAACTATTGGAGCGCTTGTAATTTTTTCTCATATAATATTAATCATGATTCTGTAAATAACACATTAAGTTCTCGAGGTTCAATTTCCTCAGGAATAAAATGAAGTCAAGTAGATTGTTCAGAGTCTTGTAGGTAGTAGGAGACAAGGATGGAGCTCCACACAGTGTTCACTGCAAACTGTATTTATTCCCTTCACTCTCCAGTAGCTGCTCTTGAGCGTGTGGTCAGGTTAAAAGAGAGAGACATCTCTAAGCATATCATTATACCTTATTTCAAACACAGTATATACCTTCTTTATCTGCTTTATTCAAGTAGATAAAGCATAAAATATAAGTTCCTTACCTTAGGGTGATGTGCTATACTTTAAAAAAAAAACTTCTCCTCCCTCAAAAGTTGGGAGGCTCTTGCTTCCTCTTTGAATGAAGAATGAATTGATTTTTTAGACACAAGAGAGTCAAAGAGAAAGGATGTACCAGTTGACACATTTCAGGCCATTGGCTTGATTTGGGGGAAGCGAGGTTATGTTCCATTTCGGAGGTGGTTAGAATTCCACAGGATAATATTCATCCATCCTTAGTTAATCAAATTAGAATATTGGAGAGTAGCCATGGTAGCTAACCAAATTTAAAACCTGAGGCATTGCCAGTGGGGTTAACCGCATACAAATTTGTAACATGGCTCTGATCATTTGGTGTGTGTTTTAGAAATACTTCCATATTTAACAACAAAAACATGAGTATTTGAAGGTTTTAGAGATCTAAATTGGATCAATTCTCCAAAAGAAGGTTTGATATATCGAATGCAAGTCTGTTTTCTTCACATTCAAAAGTCATACACTTTCCCCTTCTTGGCTTGCTTATAAATATTCAATGCCACAGAAACAAATAAATAATTGGCCATCGCTAGTTCATTCTGTATAATTTACAAGAGATCAAAAGATTATGCACTCAGAGTCAGACTACTGTATTTATTACAAATGGAAAATCATTACATGACCCAAGTCAGCAATATATTAACGGGCCCGATTTCTCCGTGCATGTGCGTATATAACTTTAAATTTAAGGGCTCGAGGATGAAGGAATATATATTAAATTCTCTGCTATTGGAATGGACCTGGCAAATTAGAAGATTATTATCTGTTTACACTGATGAAAATGTTTATGAAAACTACAATATTAAAATGACTTCATCTTATCCAAAAAAATCCCAAAGTCAATTTTTAATAAAAAATAAAATTTGCAAAAGATATAATCCTCCATCTTTAAGATTATTTCTCTTACCGTTGTTAAGGACGTCCTCTTTGCGATTGATTTGGCTCTGCCCTTAATGCTGGGTTTTTGATGTTCATCTTTAATAGCTAGGCAGTCAAACAGGTGGTAGCACAAAATGGATTATATTCTACCCAAGATAAACAAAGAGATAAATCTTACTTGCCTACAGCATTTTTTCTTTTGTGTAACAGACTTTATCAATAAAAGGAAGCTTTCTTCATCAGGGAAAGCTTCTAATTATTCAGAGATGGTCTTTATCAGGCGAAGTTCCAGCAAATGGTGTTTGAAATAATAATATATACTTTTTTTTTTAAGCAGTGAAGCACTTGACCTTTTTTCTCATTGAGTGGTCAGATTTTATAACCACCAGGTTGAAAGCGCCCTAATTAAGGGAAGTTGAAACAGACACACCTGCTTTCAAAAAGAAAGTTGAGTTGCACGTTTAAATGAAATACCCTCAATGCTGACGCTATTTTTTCCTTCCCATAGGGAACCACAGTCAGATATCACGAGTGCCTGTTGCTATTAAAGTGCTGGATGTCAATGACAACGCCCCTGAATTCGCATCCGAATATGAGGCATTTTTATGTGAAAATGGAAAACCCGGCCAAGTAAATATCTCCATGTTGTTAATGCTGCTATGTTTGTATACAACTGTCTCATATTTGATTGACCTGCCTGGTAGTGTGCGTTTGCATTATTTACCTTCTGCAAAGTCACAGGCGAGAGGCATCCACATGGAAACAGAGAGGGAGTATTTTTCTGAGACGTTGATTCTCTCTGCTTATGACCAAATTGGCTCTGGAAGTGGAACAGCCTGCTGTGCTGTGAACCCAGAGCCAAAGAACCATCTTAAAATATCTCAGGATATGGATGAGAGCAGGGGAGGTATTAGGGTGATGGGGCCAGAAATGTAACCTTCAAATGACAGGAAGCAAAGGGAAAGCTTGTGGGGGAGGGCACAGGCTTGTTCCTCATGGAGCATAGGAGTGACTCCTGAAAGTGGAACCTAGGACAACCAGTTTGGGGAAGTTGTACGAAGTGAATTTTGAAATCTCTAAAAACATAGATAATGTAGTTAAATGTAAGATAAACAATATGTTTTAGACACACAACTGTAGTCTCTGATAACTGTGTATTGATAGGATTTTTTTTTGTTTACTTGTCTCATATAGCATAAATAGGAGGGAAAAGAAAGAGGGAGGGGAGAGGGAGGTAGAGGGAGAGAGGAAGGAAGGAAGGAAAGAAGGAAGGAAGGAAGGAAGGAAGGAAGGAAGGAAGGAAGGAAGGAAGGAAGGAAGGAAGGAAGGAAGAAGGGGTGGGGAGGAAGGGACATTGTGAGGGAGGGCTGGAGGAAGAGAGTTATGAGCGAGAACACAACGACAAAACCTGCCATACTCTGAATGTCAAAATGGAAATAGTCTGTGTAAAGTTGGAAAAAACACGAATGTAATAGACTTATTTGCACAAGGTACCAAAATACTGTATGTTTAAGAAATTTATCGTTTTTCAACTTTCTAATTTATTTCTGGATGGTGACATTTTAATTTAAATAAACAGCAGCTGACAGCATGACACTGGAGTTGTTGATCCAACTATTCTTGTGCCTCACGTGGGTGTTAGGAATTAAACGTACTATTTGCCGAGCAGTTTACCTGACAAGAGCCAGACTCGTTCCACCAAAAGAAAGGAACAGCACGGTAGCTTTATACGTTTACTTATTATAAAAGACCAGTGTGGTACTGTCCTAAGAAACAGTGAACATTTCCCCCTAGGTTTCTCTCATATATCTGAAACATTAGCATCGTTTCTACCTACCAAAATAGAACACACACACACACACACACACAGAGCAAAGCTACAATTGTAACAATAACACTGATTAATTTCAAACATCTAGACATCATAAATGTTAGTATCAAAACAGTAACCTTTCACAATGATAGAATTTTTTATAATATAATTTTTTATAACATTCTAACATTAGTTCAAATGTTTCTTAATTTCCTCACGTGAAATATCCATCTGGCATATGTTTTGAGCATTTTCATGTGACCCTTCAAGGATGGAGTGTGTTTATATATACAGGGTAGGGCAAAAGTAGGGTTACAGTTGTTTGTCTGAAAAATACTACAATATTAATAAGTAAGAATAAAAGAATAAAATGTGTTTCGTGTACACACAACTTTATCCTACTTTCGCCCTACTCTGTATAAGTATTCTGTGTGTATGTGTGTTTATATGGCAGTAAATACATTTAGCTAAGGTGGTAGATTGAGTTGGCAGAGAGTTTGATCAAAATATTCAAAATATATGCAGGTCAGTTTCAAGGGTATGTTTGTGTATTCTGGATTCTTGCTGGGGTAATGTAGCCAATCACAGATTTATAAGCCAGCCGCTTTCAATCATACAGAACCGTCAAGTGCATTAGAATTTAAATAAAACGTCATTGTTCATGCAGGACTCATCACACAAGTTTAGAGAGTCAGTGGCATTGATGTTTCAGAAATTCAACATTGGCTTCAGTTGTGATATTGACATGCATGCGTTTGGAACTCTGGGAACCTGGAGTTCTACCCGGTGGAGTTTCACCGTTTCCAAGGTTTTAATGATTCCTCAGCAGTTCTGACCCTCAGAAAAAAATCGCGTGGTTTCATCACCTTTCCTATGCAAGATCAAAATAAAAAAGAAAAGTTGATTCTTTGGTTTATGATTTTTGCAAATCACAATGACTCCTGGGAAGAAATGTGTGTGGCGTGTGTGTGTCATTGCACTAGCCTTTCTCAAATGAGTGTGTGCAGGCAGGTTTGTTAGGAGTTTATTTTACATGAAGAGCTCATTTAAGACTATACTTTCAGGGGTCACTTCTGTAGTCCGTTACATGAAAAGATCAGATCTTTGGCGGGTCAGCATCATTTTGGACACGTGACTGACTGGTGTACACACCTGCAGTCATTCATCTCCTGGATTGCCTGATCTCCCTGATCTCATCTCCTGGATTCCCCGATTTCAGATATGAGCTCTAGTCAGACCTCTGCCTGGAGCTCATATTTGATTCATTACCTCACTCCCAACGTCGCTTTCAATGGCTTGAGTATCTCATTTTTATATTTAATGTTTTCCAAACATTCATCTTTGTTACCTACACTAGTGTTTACTTATGTACGTTCCACAGAGAGGACATGTTCAATCATCTCTCCTAACACTGCGCAGACCACTGACTCATTTTGAAATCAGAATGTTCATTCTCAAAGGATCACACACTCATGAAAAACAAATGTCAAAAACAGAATCAGCACCAGATTCATAGGCTCTCAATATTTTTCAACAATCATGTCTGCTTTACAACAGCCTCAGAGGAAGGAGCGAGGGGCCTTTGAAATCTGGTTTGCCTGGAAAGTATGGATTTAAGCTAAATTCCAAGGGGATTAGCTTTCTGGGAGACAGTGTAGCTGGAGATCCTTAGTAATAATCAAGACGAGCCATTCAGAGGACCCCGTCTCAAAACTTCCAGACTGAGATTGCCTCCAGGAGGTCTTTAAAATATCTCACAAAACCAAAACCAGTGTCAACATGAACATAGAGAATTCTATTATGTTTGACTCTTTTCCACTGGCTTGAACTTATCTAAACAAAGAATCAAAAAAGAAAGGAAGGGAAGAAAGAAAGAGAAAGAAAAGGAAGGAGTTTCCTCTTCTCTGGGTATAAATTTCCAGTTCATGTTGTATCTGTGCTAAACTCGGCAAAGGTTCACTTTAAAAGTAGAATTGCAAATCATGTCAGCCCCTACCGCCTCCTCACGGTTCTCAAATGAAAGATGACTTTTTCTTGAATTTGTTCCCTTAAGAGAGTAACAGCCACCCATGACACAGAGAAGTCGTTCACATTCCATATGATACAAAATCAACATGCATCCCTTCTGATTAGAATCCTTTTAAATATTCCCTCCATTACTTAACTAAATGTCAGTATGGTATTTTCAGGCTGCCAGTTACTTTTATATTTAAAATGTTTCAATAGTTATAGATAATTTATCTTAAGTCAAAAAAAGATGGCATCTATCTTTAGTCTCGAATTCCATGATGGTATGTTGGAGTGACTACAAATTACCTGGCCCTCAGTTAAGAGGAAGAATGAAAAGATGGTCTCCACTTCCTTGAAATCTCTAATGACCAAGGCAGAAATGAGAGTATGGACTCAGGACTTCAAAATCAGAAAGCAAAATATATGACTGATAGTCCATGTGTCTAATAGGATGGTAGGTTGTGATTAGTAAGTATTAACTGAACACTAACTATATGCCAGACCTTGGCCTGGTACTAGGGATTTAGTGGAAACAATGCCCTATACATCAGCCTTTTTCCCTCCTAGACTTTTCCCTCTGTCAAACACATCATAAAATTAGAAATGATAGGATTGGAAGAAAATACCTCAGATTTTCTAGGCAGAAAAGAAGACCGAAGAGATAAAGGAAATGGAGCTACCTTAATGAAAAGACCTCTTAATATAGGACACATTCCACCAGAGACGGGGAACATCTGTCAAGTGCTGAAAAGGAGTCAGCGGGGAATAACCCTAATTCTGTCTGAAGAGAATGGTAATCTGGTTGGACAGGTGGAGAAACAGGTAACAGATGTGGAGAAGCCATTAACCCCCTTCATTATGCCTGATAACACCACCCTCAAAACCAAATGTGAAGCAGAAAGAGAGAACTTCCATGACCAGTGTTGGCCAGAGGGCCTTCTGTGGTTCTGTTCTCCATCTCTTCTCCTTAATATGGCCTTTGTAGGGTTTCATTTTTGATGCTAGCCTTTTGCTTACCACATACAGGATTAGGATAATTTGCTCCAGACGGTTCGCTGACACCGGGATTGAACTAGGGATGTATGTCTGGGAGGGAGTCAAGGTCTTGTGTTTACTCTCAGAGGATATTCGCTGTTTGAGAATTAGTTAGGCAACAACCTGCTTCAGCTCTGTTTTCTTTGGGAAGGAGATTCCTCGGTTACTATAAATAAATCTAGGGGAGGATAATTCAAGCTTCATCACCTTCTATAGTAGCTGAGATGCACTATTTAGAATCAAGTTAATTATGTCTGGGTTAAAAAAGAATACTTTGGTGTACCTCTTTTAATCTCTTCTTTCTCTGATCAATACTGCAGTATATAAAGTTAGCTTATCATAGAAATATCACAGCCTCCTCCCCCCCCAAAAAAGATAATAACCAATATTTCTAGATATGTAGTTAGCCAATGCTTGGCATGCAATGGATATTCACAGACTTTTAAAATAATGATTGTGATTCATTTCATTCAGCAACGACAGTTATTTCAATAATTAGTTTCTCAGATATTACCATGGAAACACTCGTTCTACCCACAGACGCACAGCACGCAAGCTAACCTCTTCAAATGAAAAATCATTCATTTACTTATTGAAAGATATTTACTGTGCATCTACAAGATGCTAAATACTGTAATATGAACCTGGGGGAAACACTATGAGGACAAAAACCGGTTCTGTCTAATGGAACTTAATAAGGAAGGGAGATTATTTTTTCAAACTAAAATGAATGAATAACGGGTTTAAATTTTGAAAACTGAGTCAAAGAAACATTAATGCAACTAACTAGTCTGGAGGAAACAAAGAAAAAGCAAAGATGTATTTTATAGAGCATTGTCAGAGAAAGTTACTTTGTATATTGGTATCATTGAAGCTGAACCTGAAGAAAGATGGAAGAGGGCCAGGCATGACAGAGTGGAGCAAGACCTTCTAGCCAACAGCATAAGCTTGTGCAAAGACCGTGAAGGGAGAAAGACCTTGGTCTGTCTGAAGAATCGAAGACATCTGGGGCTGAGCATAAGCGTCCTAAGCAAGTATAATAATACGTATGCAATAAGCAAGTATGAGATTGGACAGAGAGTCTGATGTTTGAATAAAATGTACACACACGCACGCACAATTAATCAGGGAGAGCATTAAGAAGTCTGTACGTGCAAAAGATTAACATTAGTCTGGTCTAAGGTGGTGGCAGCAGAGATGGAGAAAAGTGATTACAAAAGTGCATGGATGCAATAATATATACAAATATCTAACATGTAATCATCACTGATCTAGAGTTTGGGGCGGCGATCACATTTCAGATATGGGAGCTGAGGCTGGAAAAGAGTAAGGCTTGTGCCTGAGGCCAAGGAAAGTGGCAAAGCTGGGTTTCAAAGTCTGTTCTTGAAAGCACCCAAGTCCCTGCACTTTCTCGAATCTCACCATGCTTCCCAAGGAAGCGGACTCTGAAATTCCATGGCCGGTGAGGCACGCTTCTTACAAAAACAGTAATGAGAACAAGATTCTGATCAGTGTGAGCATTTTCAAAAGAAAACCAAAATCAACTCCAACCAGTAACACACTGTATTCCAAAGCATGCCACAAAAACTTAAGTGAAAAGAAATAAAGCTTAATAAGAAAAGATAATTATCTCTTGCTAAACACCAGCAATGAATGAGTTTGCTACTTCACTTATTTATTTTTCAGTTTTTGTTGATCTTTAATAAATGCAAAACAATGAAATGCAATTAGGGCATTTTATAGCCTTCATGAAGCAGTAAATATAGGAGAATTAATTTTAACTTTTCTGCCAACAGGCATTTTTCAGGACCTATCTGCATACACAAGAGGGAGACAGGATTGGTTGTAAAGCGGATGAAATTGATGGCCTCAACAAAATGCACAAACTACTGTTTTCATTTTATTTTGGCAGGAGTAAGGAGATGGTATATTAGTGAAATGCATAAAACAATATTTGAGAAAATCATATGTAACAAAACCTATTTCAAGAGAGCCACTAGTAGAAGTATGACTTTTAGAGCACAACCTGGTCAGGAGGAAAAGCCTAACTTGAAAAACGTTGTGGAAAATTTGAAACCAGAATCACTGCAGGGCAAATCACAGCTCTACCACTTACATGTTTCTCGATTTGGGTCTCAATCTTCATTAGTTTAAACTCTCATATTTTAGGCATATGTCATACTTTAGGTGCTCAATAAATGTTATGATTAGTAGTATCTACTTTAGTCTCAAAGTTGAAAAGCAAAATATACTTTATTAGTATTTTATTTGTTGTTTTTATTGTTGTTGTTATTGCTGTATCTTTATAAGCTTTGATTTGGAGCAAAACACTACAAATTATCCTTAAACGGGTTAATGTAACAGGACAATCTGTTCCCCTATATTGAACTCTTCTTCTATAAAACATTTCCTTACAAATGCTTCTTGTGAAACATTTACAAGGGTTTTGTCAAGGGTGAAGGAAGGGCTCCTGCTTCATTCCTCCCAATATGATTTGGTGAGTTAATATAATTTTTTTTTCAAATCCACTGGAACCAGCTCGCAAGAATACATATTTTCTAAACCTGTTTTGAAGGCACACTGGCAGCCTCCGCCTGTGAAGGCCGAACCTCTTGTGGGAGTCTGTATTCCACGTGTTCTTTCTGGCTCCTCCCCTAAATGAGATGGATGGTCCGCAGAGAAAATGGTGTAAAGGATTGTTTAAAATTTTTGAGTTGTTACAGATTGACGCATTCTCTCGGTTTTGTGGTCAACCTACAAGTTACTGAATAATAATTTATGATGGGAGTGATGTGGGCATGTGTATGCTCGTTTGTTTCCACTTGTTCATTGAAGCCAAGTTCCTGTGTAAGCTTTTTTGAAGAAAGTAAAACTGACACTAGAGAGTAGAAGGCTTTAGGCTCGGTGCTAATGACGTAAATTGGGTAAGAACTGGTACCAAGAGGAGCTGACATGTTATTAGAAGGGCAGAAAACAAAAAGGAGACAGACTGTAACCACCAAAGTATCTAGACATGTCACCTTCCCAAGGTCTTTACAATGTCTTCCAGGCCTTTGTGACTGAGATGGAGTTTGAGAGGATAGCTTTTCCTACATGGTGGGCCTGAGGCACACTCGTAGGGCACAGCACGTCAATATATGGTGGTGTCTGTGTATGTGTATGTGTGTGTGTGTGTTTGACCTAATAAGTTTGGGGACCACTGTATTAAAAAAAGTTAAATAGTGTTACCTTATGTTGGTTTTGTTTAACTCTGAGATGCCCTTACATTTATAAATATGTATGAATCACCAAAGGACTTTACGGTATTTGGCATTTACCAAAGTTGATTATAAAATCTTTTAAATTTCGTTCAGATAAAGCTATAGAACCAGTGGTAAATGGAACTCAGCTGGAAACATCTTGCTCCAGGAAAGTGAACAAGAGGGTGCATGTTCAGTCTAGGAAGTGCTGGTTATGTTAAGGGAGTATCAGGAAATATCCCGATGGAGTAATAGAGTGTAGAAGACGGAGGAGACTGATAAGAGTGAATGAGAGTTGAGACCTTGAAGTTATGTTAAAAACTGTGGATATTATCCTCCTAATGATGTTTCCAAAGCAAAGCAAATGATGAAGTGTTTAGAAAAGAATATCGATCGTTTCAGAGGTGCGCTAGAACACATACACCAAGCAGAGTCCCGCAAAATAAAACAGGAGGCAGGAGGAACTGGAAAATCCAAACTTTGTATGAACACATTTTGCAGGAGCCCCTTCTCTGTATTATGTTACCTCAACTTAGTTTCGGTAAAGGATTGCCATGCAAATGACCAAAAATATCCAAGAACTATGCATTAAATGGCTATGAAAGGTGCTTATATTTGAACTATATTATACAGTTTTGAAATAATTGAGAATAATTGTTATTGTCTGGATTTTAGTATAATTTCTCATATTTCCTCTTTTTTTTTAAATTTATCATCAATGTCAAAACCTGCTTTTCTTGTGTGCATATTATTTTTTTATTTTCCAAGACCCTTCTGTTAGGGAATGCTTCTTAACACTTTTTCTCTCTCTCTGTATGGACACATTTGTTGAAAGCGATGGATTTTCCCCTCCTAGATGTGCATACATAAATAATTTCATGCAACTATCTTCTTTTATATAATTTATGTGTCATTGGTGTGCAATCCTATATTAGTTATATTAGTTTCAGGTATAAAATATAGTGATTAAATAGTTTTATATACCTTACAATGTGATCACCCTATTAATTCTAGTAATCATCAGTCACCGTGTAGACTTATCATAATATTATTGATTATATTCATTTTCCTCCTTTAACCCATTCCCCTCCCCCTCTGTCTGGTAACATTGCTTTTGGTCTGTGTTTCAATTTTACTTTCTAGTTGAGAGATTTGAACTGCATGATGCTCATTCATGCATCATCTTTTCCTTCTCCAAGTTTACAACTACTACTCCAAGAAATAGAAGTTAGTATTTCAGGAAAGCTCATATTGATAATCAGGAATAAAATAAGCAATGATAGAAAGAAGAATAAACAGAACACCGATAACGAGTGCTGTCCTTTCTGCACTGCCTTTGACTTCCTCTGCTCTTATTCACCCCCTGAAAGATTTTCTAAGAGAGAGAAAATTAAGTTTTACCTGAAAAAGCAACAGAATAGATGTTTATTCCAGAGCCTTGGGAAACCATCCAACAGTTGCGATAGATTAGTCCTCTCTCACCGTGCACACACTCGCAAAGAACTATAATTTCTAAGTCTCCTTTGCTGTGCTGTGAGAATCAGAAGGGAACCTCATACCTATAAAACAAAGTACGTGAGCAGCAAAAATGGTTGGGTTTGTCCTTATGCAAAATCTTGAAGGTCTAAGTCCTGATTAAACCAAAATACATGTACAGAGGAAATGAACGTCAACAAGATTCTGAGGCAGCCTGACATTGGGGGCAGGAGGAGGCACAGAGTTTGGTATCAGATCTGTCTGGGATCAGATGATACATGGAATGTCCTTGATGCACTGTGCTTCAAGGTCTCCTCATACCTCTCTCTCAAGGTCATGTAAGAATCAGTGATAACGCTAAAACACGCCTAACATAACTTAGTTATTTATCCATTCATTTATTCATCTAGACAATAGTTACTAAATAACCACTATGTGCCAGGTATTGTTGTAATAGCAGTGAGAGGAGAAAGAAAAAAAAAACACCAACTCATCTCTTAAGGAAAAAATCAATGAATAACATACACAGGAACTCATAGGGGATGTTCTAACAGATCCCATGAGAGTTTTATGGTGGTTAACAGAACAGATCATCAGAAGTGTGTTGGTTTGCTGGCTACTTGCCTTTTAAAAAGTTACTAATGACAGGGATGGCCTACTGCTACTACACATTTTTTAGTTAATATAAAATAATCTAAAATAAAGTTTAATAAATTCTGCCAATGAGTATCTGCCTTAGGTTTAGTGTTATTGAGAAACTATGAAGCGTTCTTTTTAAAACAGAGTCGGAATTATGCTATGGCCCCACAATTCTCATCATTTTTCTGTTTCATGCCTTAGAAAGGTTATTCCAAATCAGTAGTCTCAGAAAAACAAATAGAACAGTGTGATTCCATAGACATCCAAGAATGGCCCTGGGATTCACTTCCTCATCCCAACATCCGCTTACACTTTGCTTTGCTGATAGAGATATATACTAGCTTTCAGCTTCCCTTTAAATTATTCCACAATAAATTATTAAACATTCGATTTTTCAATTGTATTCTAACTTTTTTGGTAGAAAGGCTTTTTTCTTTTTATTTGGTAGAAATATTTTAACTGCGTGCTTTGTACATACTCCTAAAAACTTGTGAACTCCCCAGAATGTTTTTTACTGTGTTCAGGAAATACTTGCCCAATTACTTAATAATTAATTGAGTTCATGATAGCTCACAGTGGGAAATATGTGTGGTTCTCCTTTGCCATCTCTTCAGTGTGCCTGTAAAATCTTGTGTGAAGGGGCCCTTCGTTGAGTGAATCTGTTCTTCTTTTTCTTCTATTGATTAAAGCTAAGTGTATTCAGTTGTTATTGCATCAATGAAAATTTCATCCTTTTTAATATGGGTGCACCTCCATGCATTTTAATAGCATAAAGTCCTTCAAGTGATCTACCAGGCATCTACTTTGAGATAAAATGACCAGAGAGTGGCCGTCTGCATTAAAATAAAATGAAGTGTCAGAAATGGTTTAAACCAAAGTCTTAACCATTACCAGTTCACAGGATATTTGGAAGTTGATTTAAAGATTTATCATTTCATCACTTTTTCCTCAACACATTATGCACTGAGCGCGGTGTGAGGCTGCAATGCAAACTCTCCGAATGAATAATAATGTGGGAGCTTGGAACACCAGTCTCTTCTCTGGGCTCAAACAGTTCTCAGACTCAAGTATGTAGCAGAATCACCTAGAAGACTGTTTAAAATGTAGATTTCTCTGCCCGCCCTGAGACTTTGTGGTTGAGTAGACTTAAAACGTTGCATGTCTAACAGTTACTGGCTTAAATAAATGGTGGGAAAAATATGTTCATTGTACATGTAATATTTAGACCAAACTTCTGAGATGTGGTATAACAGGTAATTATACATCTTTCTTGCAGGTAAGATAAATTACTGCATTTTTTTTTGTTTTGATAGTGATGGCTTAATTAATCAAATAGCTCATGAGATACACCAGCCAGCATGTGTGACTCTTTTTCATGCAGATTACTTAGAGACATTAAGAAAGGTATTACATATAGAAACTCTATCCATGAAGTGTACCATAAGAATGCATTTAGTTATGAGTGATTTCCATCACAAAATATCGAGAAATCTTCTATTTGCTTTTATTCTTCATGTTTGCTCACACAATTTAGGAGTTACATCTTCAACAGACACACCTGGGAATAGAAGTCCTTCTGAAACAAAATTGGGTTAAGGGAGAAGAGGACCCCACATCTGCTCACGAGTCACTTCTTGCCCCTCTATTCTTTAAAACTGCCTAAACAAAGGCTCTTATCAAATTCTCCTCTTCAGTATTTCTATGTCTAGGCTGTCCACCAAAGAGTTACCCGTGCTTCACAGCTTCTCCCCTGGTTCTTTTATTCTTTCATTTTTATAAAACCGGAATCCCAGGGCATCTCTCCGCACTTCAATGTCAAGGCAAATGTGTGAGGTGCTTCTACAGAGCAGATATAATGGCATTCCTATACACTCTGAGGTCGAGGGCCTCTTTGAATGACATCAAAGTTGTACTTATTAAGGTGCTCTGTCATTAAATAAATGATAGTGACCCTAAAGACAAAACAATAATCAGGATGACCGATGTTCTAACACTCATCGGGCATTTACTATGACCTGGGCACTATATTCAGAAACTGACGTGAATTTACATCCATAGTCAAAGCAACGCTAACAGAACAGTACTCCCATTATTGGTAATTTAGGAATGCAAGGACACGGAGCGTCAGAGTTCAGGAAATCCCTTCGTGCCCTGCCATGAGTAGAGTGTGAAGTTATGACTTCTGTCAAGGTGGCTCCATTTCAGGGGCCATCATCGTAATTGACTGCTCTGTCCTAACCATGAGTTACATGTTGTGCTGTTATATCATCCCTCAAGCTAAGTACAATGACAAGACCGTTCGTAAGGTCCTTAACAAAAGTAAAACACCTACAAAGTAAGATATGTTCCACTTAAAAAATGGAGAAATAAAATAGAGAGGTTATTTCGTGTATGCTTCAAAAAACCTTAATGGACTGCTTGTCACAGAGCATGTGCTTGATACAATGCAATCTCCACAGCTATGGGAAGAGTTCTGAAATTGTGATTCTTGCATTTGTTTAGGTGATAAGGTACAAGGCAATGACGTCGCTTTCCTAAAAAGAAGTGATCCATTGTTTCCTCTTTGATGAATTTGGCAAAGTTGAATGGGATATAATTGTTCAAACAGACATAATGTATTAGGCATCATCATTACAGTCTCTAAATTTCGTAAATGTGAGAGCATTTGCCTGTTAATTTTTTATGGTAAATTTGATATCACCTTGACTGTCATGCTTCACAGGCATTTCTTGTAGAAATTGTGTGGTAGTTATTCATAATGAAGTATAAGCTATAATTTTTTCCACATTAGCTATTGCCCAGAGTTTTATATTGAAGTGATTAATATCACAGAACCATAAATATGAATTATTAAGCTAATTCTCTGACATCCCAAGAAATAACTTAGCCCTAAGTTAACGCAGCTTTGCAAATGAAAGAAGCGCATTCAACCGGCACCAATTCCGAGTCTGTGTATCTACCCAAACAGTTCTCTGTACAGTGGTAATTCTTCTAATCCCTATAATTTATTCATCTCAGGATACACTCCAAGGCATTGTTTGCACATGTTATCCACTAGCTTTAAAAACAGTGTTCGTTCTTGGGTGGGAACAGATGCAAGTCTTCAGAAAGGTTTGTAGCGGTGAGGTTTGTGCCAGGGAACGTTCTATAATATTCGGCAAACACTTGCAACCTGATGAGAAAAATTAAAAAGAAATTGTGAGGATTCAAGATTTAATTCTTTTACCTCCAAGGTTGTCCCCAAAGCCACGCTATACTCACCGTAACAATTCCAAATCCCATTCGAGATGCCTGTATATACTCAAGTTGGAAAGAAACATATAATTGTCCAGTGGGAATTTTCAAATACCTTTTAATATGCTATGGCCAGCCCCCGACACCGAATGGACACAAAGATAATGACCTTAATTTTCATCAACTAATCAAAGCAGAAGTTTGAAAGTGATGAATGATTCTCCTTATTCTTGGCACCAACCATCCATGACAATTTAGAAAATTGAAAAAGATTCCTTGGACCATAAGGGATGTCACTCGACTTTTAAAGGCAGTTCAAATCATGGATGTCATCAGAGATGCTGATGTCAAGTTTTATGTTACAGGTCATTCAAACAGTGAGTGCCATGGACAAGGACGAGCCCAAAAATGGACATTATTTCCTATACAGCCTTCTTCCAGAAATGGCCAACAATCCGAATTTTACCATCAAGAAAAATGAAGGTAAATATATCAGCATTGTGAAACAGGGTAAACTATAAATTGGAAAATAAAATGTGAGTTAGTAATTTCACTGAAAATATCAATAATGTAATTTTTTGCATTCATGAGCACTTGAAATCCAGCTTATGAGCTTAATGACATGGTTATGGTATCACTTCTTTTTTCCAATATTGAAACAATAGATAAGAAAATTGTTAATGTGAATGCTAATTTTATGCCAAGGCATACTTCAATCATCTTATTATTAAAAAGTAAAGTGGACTGTAAGGTTTAACCCTTATGAAAGTTCCAGGAATTTTGAGATATCTGTTCAGGGAGGATCTACCTGGCTTATACTTTGCATTTGTTAAGATTTAATTGAATGTTTATGAAGTCTTTAGGGAAAGGCTAATCTAATTGTGTCTGGTGTGTGGGTACATATTAGAAATATTCGTTTTAAATCTGTACCAGCTTTTACAATAGCAATTAGATTAGAAAATCATTTTCAAAGGACATTCCTTGCTTTGGAACTAATCTGAACTGATTTTATTTTTCACTCATGGAGAACATTTAATGTATATCATTAGTTCGTAAGAAACAAGCTTGGATTGTTTCCCTTAACTATGGTCTGTTACATATAGAGGCCACATATTATTATAAAAAGTCTCTGAGGGGAAGGGGGTTGGGAGACTGAGTGAAAAAGGTCAAGAGATTGCAAAGTACAGGCTGGTAGATAGAAGACAGTCATGGAGATATAAGTTACAATATAGGGAATATAGTCGTAATATTGTATTAACTATGTATGGTGCCAGGTCGGTACTGGGAAAAAAAAAAAAACTCTATTTTATCTGTACATTTTTGTTTCCTAAGCTGCTTTCTATTTAACAAGGAGCGTTGACTGTTTATTCTGGCTCAGATGTGTTTAAGACTTAGTTTTAGCTGTTTTAGAATGATTAGCAAAACAGATGTATTGTCTCCGGCTGTCTTATGGCTTCACGATAGGCATGTGTTTAGATTTAGGAATGGTCTATACAAAAGCTATGCTCAAGTAACAGAATAAAAATTGGTTCATGGAATTTGTTTAGATTGTTTTTTTTTCTTTTAGTTATATTGTATTGATTACGCTATTTCAGTTGTCCCAATTTTTCTCCCTTTGCTCCCCTCCACCCAGCACTCCGCACTCCCTCAGGCCATCCCCACACCATTGTTCATGTCCATGCGTCATGCGTGTAAGTTCTTTGGCTGCTCCATTTCCTATACTGTACCTTATATCCCCATGGCTATTCTGTAACTACCTATTTGTAGTTCTTTTTTTATTTTTTTTTAATTTTTATTGTTGTTCAATTACAGTTGTATGCCTTTTCTCCCCATCTCTCCACCCCACCCCAGCTGAACCCACCTCCCTCCCCCACCTCCACCCTCCCCCTTGGTTTTGTCCCCTTACCTCTCCACCCATTCTCCCACACCCCCTAACATCAGGCAACCATGAAAACGCTCTCTTTATCCATTATTCTGTCTCTGTTTTTCTTGTTTGCTTAGTTTATTTTTTAGATTCAATTGTTGATCAATTTATTGCCATCTCATTATTCATAGTTTTGATCTTTTTCTTAAATAAGTCCTTTTAATATTTCACATAATAATGGTTTGGTAATGATGAACTCTAGTTTCTTCTTTCCTGGGAAGCTCTGTATCTGCCCTTCTATACTAAACAATAGCTTTGCTGGATAGAGCAGTCTTGGCTGTGGGTCCCTGCTTTTCTTGACTGAATATCTTTTGCCAATCCCCTCTACCCTGCAAAGTTACTTTTGAGACATCAGCTGCCAGTCTTACGGGAACTCCCCTGTAGGTAACTAACTGCTTCTATCTTGCTGCTTTTAAGATTCTCTCTTTATCTTTAATCTTTGGTATTTTAATTATGCTGTGTCTTGGAGTGGGCCTCTTTGCATCCATCTTGTTTGGGACTCTCCGTGCTTCCTGGATGTGCATGTCTATTTCCTTCACCAAATTAGCGAAGTTTTCTTTCATTATTTTTTTCAGTTAGGTTTCGAATTTCTTGTTCTTTCTCTTCCCCTTCTGGTACACCTATGATTACTGTTAGCAGGTCAATGGGAGGGATTTACCCAGGCCAGGCAGCTGCAAGGGCTGGCTGTGACCACTAACCACCAACCTCTGCCCTCCACGGAGGATCAGCTGTGCAGGGGCAGGGTGGTGGTGTTCCAGTGTGGTCTGTTGCTGTCCACTGGGTGCACAAGCTCTGAGGTTTCCTGGATGGTGCAATGAAGGTGAGCCCCCTCCTGTGTTTTGCCTGGGGCCACCCTGCCTGAGCTATAAAGCAATTTGAGATCGCTGCTACTTGTACTTGGCTTGAAGATTCTCAGGTGAAGCCCAGCTGTGAATTAGGCTGGCTGCTGCTAGTGCTGGGTCTGGGGCCACTTAGCAAGAGGTATAGAGGCTGGGGGCTCACTAAGGCCATCTGTTGCTTGTTTGAGAGAATTTAGGAAGTTGTGAAGCATGAGCCAAGACCAACCATTTATATGGAAAAGTTATGGTTAACAGCTTGGGTGGGCCCATAAGTTGGGTGGGATGGAGTCTGGGGATCTCCAGGGTGGGGCAAACAGTGATAGCCAGATTGATGGAGTCTCGGATATGGCACCCACTTGCTGGCTCTGTGGCTCTGTGGAGGGAGGTCTCAGAAAAGGGGCAATGGCCTCTGCTTGCCTTTCTGTCTGGGAGAAAGCTGTCCCCCAGCTCTCGCCTTCATGCCAGACACTTCAGTTCCTCTCTGTATGCCCCTGGTGCCTTTGAAGCTGCCACCCCAGCGCTGGAGCTCACAGGGAGTGAGTTTGGTTAAGTCCATATGTGTGTTCTTTAAGGGGAACTGCTTGCGACTCCAGAAGTTTCTTCCACTGACTCAATCCCCGCTGGTTTTTGCAGCCAGAAGTTATGTAGACTTATCTTTCTGCCACTGGAACCCTGGGCTGGGGTGGCCTGGTGTGGGGCCGGGACTCCTCATTCCCATGATACCCCTCCTGATTTTTATCCACCACATGAGGAAGTGAGACCAGCCCATTCTGCATCTCCACCCCTTTTACCAGTCTGATGGATGTGGTTTCTTTAATTCTGTAGTTGTCTGACTTCCATTCAGCTCAATTTCTGACAGTTCTGATAGATGCTTGTTCTATATTTTAGTTGTAACTTTGATGTGATTGTGAGAGGAGGTGAGCTTGTTTACCTCTGCTACCATCTTACCAGAAGTCCTGACCTGGGTTATATGTTATATTCTCTTTCAAGGAGGTAGTGAATTTTGATACAACTCCATTTGTGAGATAAAAATAACATTTTGCTGCTCTTGTTAAATATATTATGGCCTTACCTTTTAATATAATGCTACTTAGTTTTTTGGAGGATGCTTTGATAAATGTGGATACATTACAGAAAAGGAAATGAGAAAGTTGTTATAGAGATATTCCTCATTTATCTGGCGTCCACTATTATAAACTCTAAAGAGACAAAATCCTGTTCTTTCTCATCAGTAATGGAATAGTCATTTGTTTTCTCCCCTAATTAGGAACTCTAATCCAGGTACATTGCCTTTGTTTTTCAGTTAACACTACCAAGATTTCTTTCTTCTGGAAGTCACATAAATATGGCTAAGATGAAAGTCCCCTCAGAAATTCCAAACTGAGCTGCCAGTCCATGCTCATGTGCTCCATGCTTATTTTGATTGTGAGCTAATAGGTATCAGCCATTATTTTTGCATATAAAATGCCCCGCATTTAAAAATTCTCTGTGAAGAAATGTTTTCCATCCCAAAGGTTCTGAGCATTTGGAGTTTTCTGTGCTTTCTGCAGTTTCAAGATATGGCCCGTTGAAGGCACTGCATAAACATATTTGAATGGATGAGAGGTTGATATTGGTTGTCAGTGAAAGTATGGTTTGGCGATATGTTTATTATTCCCTAAACCCTTTTAAAGAGGACATTTCAGTCCCATAGTGAATGTGTGACATATGTTTTCTCTAAATTTTGGAACTAGTAGGAAGTAAAAAATTATACACTTAGGAAACCATGTTTTAGCTCCATTGTATATTTCAATAAACCTGGTAATAGCATATTTAAAAGCATGTGGGTTATCTGTTTTATTTTGGAACTAGAAAATGGAACCTTCAGTTTTGACTTACTGTACAGGTTTGCATGTATGTGTGTGTGTGTGTGTGTGTGTGAAATAATTGAGAAAAAAAAAAGATGTCAGGGACTGCAAAATTCCTCAGGAGAGGAAGCAATATTTGTGTCACAATTATTCACTTTAAGTTATGTGTTTGTTTATTTTGCAAAGAATGACTATATAATTTATTATTTCAACTAGGACATTTTTTAAAGTGAAAGGGGTCTCTGTTCATATTATATTTATGCCTATAAAAACCATAAACTAGGACTATCTATGGAAAGTAGGACCTGTGTTCACCGTGATTATGAATTTAGGACCCAAATTTTCAATATCTCCATAGAATAAGCTATGAACCCCCTGGTCTTTGGAATAGATATGTCAAGTTCATATTCTATCTCCCTGTTCCTTGTACTAGAAATCCATGACTTTTGCTCCAGAAACCACTGCTTTTTGTTATCTGGATAGTTACCATGAAATATAAAAAGCAATTTCTCTCTTCTTAACACGTAAAAACAAAATAATGAAAAAACAAAGTAATGAAAAGAAAGCGTCATGTTTAAAATGTTGGGGATCGATAGAGCAATAGAAATCGTGTGAGACTGTTACTCCTTGTTATTATTAATGGGCAGAGGGCAAACACACACAAAACTGAAAGTCAATACAATAGATATTATTTATGTTAAAACTATGGCATATTTTATGTTTAAAACATGGAAGGAATCAAATGGTATAATATGGCTAGAATTGTTTATTTTCCTTTTTCCAATGGACTTTAAAATGGCCAATAGCTGATGTTTCTCCCCTGAGATCAGCATAATTTACAAGGCCCTTCAGACCAGATGAAGGTTAAGATTTTGAAATAGCCACAGTATTCAAATTTGTAATCGATGGGTGGATGATCCCCCTTTTAAATTAGATCTTTAAAGGAAATGGTTTCAGTATTTGATATTTTCTAAGAAACTTGCAGCTGTGTCTTTCAACTGGAAGTTACTGTGATCTTCTTCTCTCATATACATTGGTCCTACTGCAATTTCCAGCCGACTAATTCAAAATCAAAGACAAAATGAGAGAGAAATTAGCTGTCTCTTGTCTCCTACACAGTTGAGTGATTTCACATATAATGCTTCTCTGAATATATGACAATCACATTTCTGCCAAAAGAGGAAGAAAACCTTTAATATGATCAAAGGTGAAAGCCAAGGTTGAAAATGGGATGAGTCATTTATATCACATGTACATACCAAACAATCACAACACCTTGAATTGTCTAAATTATATGGCCCACACATTGGTTTTTCCATTTGTATGTTAGGTGAATTTATAAACTAAAGGAGTTTTGTTGACTACCTTTCACTATTGCTTTTCTTTTTTTTTTTTTAATTGTTGTTCAATTACCACTGTCCCAATTTTTCCTCTGTTGCTCTCCCCCACCCCGCCCACCCCCAGTATTGGTTCATTCCAACTGTGAAAGTGGAAGATTCTCAACAATTAAATATAACAAGACAGAGAAGATAAATGGACCTTTTACAAGCACAGAAATATCTTGCCAAAAACTTGAGGACTGCAGAAATCTGACCTTATGCAACCTATACTTTGTAGGTAAATGATGTGACTGGAATTGCCAGAAAGCAGTCTGGTGAAATGGGAATCTTTAAGTGTCATACTGAAGTGCCCTGGTACTCATCACTAATTTGTTCAGGAACTCGTGATGAGTGCCGAAACCAATGAGTACCGAACAACTTTTCCCATAAGACATCCTGTCTTGGCAGCAGCCTCATACTCATACAAGTTCCACCAAGTGCTGTGAGTCCTGAGCAAGAACATTTTTTTTCTCATCCAAATGTGACAAGTACTGAGGTATGACTGTATTTGAATGAAGTGTAGAGAGAAAGGAGGGAAAACATAAAACTCTGCTCTCTGAGGAGGGCCTGTGGGAACCAAAAATTAAAAAAAAAAAAAAGTAGATAGTAAACTTGACCTTAATCACAGCTTGGTTAGGCTTCAGAAAAGGCAGCAGGGAGACTGGAGTACCTGATGACAGTAATATATTTTCTCTTTTTGAGATCTTCTTTCTGACCAAAATTCTATTGGTAAGAATCTCACTCTAAAGACATAATCGTGGTAATTGAACTGGATAATATAGACATTGACTAGATCTTTGGAATAAATGTGCTTCAGGTTATCTCAATGTCCATAACATGGTTACCTATTTAGGATATAATTCATGTATTATTTGGGGGGTTTCCGTTTCAACTGATTGGCCAATTTCAAGCACTATGTGTTTTATGTCGTTTTATCCTCTAGAAGCATCCCTTGCAAGAACACTAACTACAGGCAAGTTATTGTATTTTAAGCCACAGTTTCCTCATCTATAATAGCAGGATAACAATACCTATCTGCCCCCGAGGTATGCTGCAATGGATATGCATCACTAAGAGCTTAGACAGTTCTTGGCACAATGTGAGGCACATAGAAAAACGCTCGTCAGTAAATGGGGCAAGATCCTCATTACATGAACCCGCTAATTCCTAGACTCTCATTCTATGGCCTATGTCCTCTAGCTTATCATTCTCACCCTGGTATCTTTACAGCTTTAATTAGCCCATTGATTTGTTGAAGGTGGTAGAGTATTTCTGAAAGTGGGCTCTTTGGCAATTGGGAAAATCCTGACCCTCACTAGGATTCATTGCAAAAAATCTGCTTAGCAGTGTGTTGTAATCTAAAAGGTTTTATAATAGAAGGATAAAAGAAGCAAAAAAAAAAAAAAGGAGGAAGAAGAGGAGAAGGTGGGAAATAATGAAAATATTTGCCAACCACAGAACTAGCTGTAGGATTTCTGGATCTGATTTTGAATATGAAGCCTTTTTTATTTTTTCTTTTTCTCATTTGCCAGAATGAAACTCAGCTTTCTCAACACAATACCTAACCCCAACTTCCAACTTGTTAAGATTGCTTTCCATTCTAGCATATCAAGTTGTTTTAAACCACCCACAATCTTCTAACACACATACTCTGTGGGGATCATTTTTGCATAAGCTGAAAAATTAAACAGTCTTCCTTTCCTCTTTTGAATAATGTCAGCTTATCTCAGAGTTCTCTTGTCACAAAATGAAAATTTGCTGCCTGAAAATGGAAATGGTCTTCCCTGGTCCCAATCCAGCTGGAGTTGCCCTCTGTCCTTCATCTCTCAGGCTGAGTCCTCCTGTGTTCTTCTCCTGTATTCAGGATGTAAGGGGTGAGGCAGACAGACTCCTTCTCACATCTGTCTTAACCCAGCTGTGCCCCATCTCGGCTGAACTGGATCTGATCAGCCTTCCCAATGATCCACATAGCAGAAAGGGCCACCTTGGTATGCTAACTGTCCTCTCTCTGGCCACCTCTGACCTCCTTAAGTTCTTTAATTACTCCAAGCTGCTTTGAAGCTAACAGAGGACTTTCTGAAATAGCAAGTCTTTCCTCAAGTGGCCTTTACAAAAGCCTCCACCCCTCAGCTAAGCAGATCCATTATTATTGGGTTTCCCAGGCAACCATACCTAAGCAACAAGTGAAAACTGTGCTTTTATAAGGGTGATAATAAATACCTACGTACGTACGTTTCCAATTTGCTGACCCTGTCTACTCTGCTCACGGAATGGGCTTTTCCACAACACCACACACAGCACTAAACATTGACTTAGAGGTCTTTCTCATCTAAAGTTCAACTCTTATCCATATGGAGCAGGGCACTTAGTCTCAAGGTTGAATCATAAAAGGTAGTGCTCAATTTGCATGAAACAGGAGGTCCAATCGGGATCCCAAAAATGCAGAATAGCATTATGCATACATGATCTGAAAAATTTTCTGCCTCAGTTATTCATAATTTATTGCTGATGCTTCCAGCAATGTTCCGTTGATAAAAAGTCATTTATGTTTCATTTTGTTGTCTAAACTGTAATTAAGGACAATATGCAAACTAGAAGAACAGATAACAGATCTTTACTTTTACTTCCCAAGTTGCCTATGACTATACAGTTTGGTCCCCAAAACTAGATTTTCTTTGCTTTCAGTACTTTTAATAAAGGTCTTATTATTTTGTGTAGTGTTCACATCTTTCTTATTCTTCTTAAAATGTTAGTACAGGAGAACCTTCAGAAGTTAAGAATTTCCTTTGCAAATATTGAAAATCCTAAAATCATTGCTCTGGTCAGACTTAGACTGACCCTTAGTGTCTATTTTTCAGTGTGTATTATGGGAGCAATTTAGTTCTGAGATTACTAACTACCAGGGATATAATTTAGATACGTGACACATAGACTTACATGTCTAGTTGTCTGTCTACTGTTCAAAATAATGGATTGATTAGGAATTTGGCTAATAATGATTGGCTAGCAATCATTTCTAGTCCTTACAGAGCATCCTAATTCTGAAGATTTGGGGAAGAGAAAAACCAAGAGATAAACTGGCATGTGCTTAGTCATCTTAAAGCTATCTTAGGTTATCTTAAAGATGCCTTAGGGCATAGAGCCCTTCTTTTAAGAATCTTGCTTTCTGAGACTTCTGCTTCAAAACAAAAATAAAGGGATCGACTGAACATCAGGAGGAATGTAAAGAATTATTCAGAGAATTTTTTTTTAATTTATCGAATCTTGGTTGGGCCATCTCGTTGCTTGTACTATTAAAAATAATATTTACTGATTTATCATCTATTTACAAGCATGGAAATAGACTTTGGGATTTTGTGAGCACCAAATAAACAAAACTGTCCTTTGGTAGGCACAAACAAATATTAAAATTGAATGAGGGGACAAAATGTGCTGTCCTTCTATGCAAATCCTTCTTTTGTAAAAAAAAAAAAATGAGTATTAGAATCTTTGACATCACTGCATCTCCTTTCACCACAGAAGTTTGCATTTGGAGTTCACCTGAGCACTTCACAGACACGGCATCAGGCACACGTGACATGCTGTTTAGGGATGTGACCTGAAGGACACACACCACATGCTTTTGACCCCTCGCTTTATCAAAGATGATAGGGAAGGTGGAGGGATAATTTGCAAATATAAAGGCGACGCTCACCTAGATAAACATTTAAGAAACTGACTTGGGCTGAATGAAAATGAAGGAGAAAAAAGAGGCCCGTGGACTGCAGGACTGTGCAGAGTTCATAGGTCAGAGTGTTTAGGTCGAAATCCCAGCTCTTCTGATCGTGAACTGGGAGAACTTGCAGGCATAACTGAGTAATCTTGAACCTTATCTGTAAAATTGAAATTATATCTACCCCATGTTGTTTTGAATAAGAAAATATTAATTTAAATAAAAATAAAAATGCACCAAGTTCATTTTCTGGTAAGTTGAAGATACTCAATCAGCATTAGTTTCTTTCTTTTCTTCTCCTTCTGCTACAATTTTGTGAGCCTTCTGAATCTCTCATCCACCCAAAGCAACAAAAATAATAATAAGGAACCTAAAGTAAAGCATTTGGGTGATAACTATTAATATGCTTCCCTGAGAAGCTAATGATTGAACATGTCTCTAAACATTGGCCATGAGTAAAGCGAAGGGAAAGGAAAAATGGGAAAGAAGATTGTTTGTGTAACTTAAGTTGTTCTTGGACCCTCATTATTGTAATGTGATCAAAGAATAAAAATAAAGAATATCTAAAAATTGTAGATTTCCATAGGACTAGGTTTTCTATAGCTAGATCTGATTGCATACAGCTTTCAGTATACTGGTGATTGGGATATCTGAGAGTTGATAAAATGATAGGAGCTAGGAGCTCTTAGTAAATAGCCAGGTTATAAAGCTCATTGATGCTAAATATAGCATTTTGAGCTTTTTTTTAATGTTTTATTTTTTAATCCTCACTCAAGGATATGTTTATTGATTTGAGAGAGAGAAACATTGATCAGTCGCCTCCCATGTGCACCCCACTGGGAATCAAATCCGCAACCCAAGTGTGAGCTCCCACGGCGATCACACCCACAGCCTTTTGGTGTATGGGGCAACATTCCAACCAACTGAGCCACCTGGCCAGAGCTCAAAGAGATTAAAAAAAAATAAAACTCTGACAGTGTGCTTTGAAAAATGCAATGACAGTGCATGTCTACCTCTCGAACTTTATTTTCCACCACTTTCTACCTTACACCTAGTCATCTCATATGCCACTTACGCAACCTTTGGCTTGAACATGCGAGCGAACCAAGTGATGCTTTTAAAATCCCCCTTCCTTTTTCTTTGTCTGGAATATACATCCTCTGCTACCTCCCCTCTCTATCTAGCTAATTTCTAATCATTCAAAACAAGTCAGGTTTCCCTCATCTGTGGGCAGAGCAAGAGAGTGATTAACAGTTGCTGTGAAATTTGTTTTTTCTTTGCTTTGCTCTGTAGGACAATGTGCTAATGGCTAAAGCAGACACATGAGTCAAGGAATGTCTCCTCCACTGTCCTCAAGGTTATTAATAACAGGTCATATCTTTACTCACTCATTCAACACCTTTTTTTTTTTTTTTTTTTTTTTTTAGTATTCACCATGAGCCAGGAACTACCATGGAAAGTGGGAATAAAGCAGTGAATAAAATAGACACCATTTTATCCTCATGTACAGTGTATTTTTGTTCTCCTAGGACTCAGTCTTATACTAATTTGAATTTTCAGAGAAGAGTGATATAATTTAACATGGATTTTTGTTATACAGTGGAGAGATTCACAGGCTAGCCTGCAAAGTGCTATGATTTTGGAATGATTGCATACTCCAACTTCTATACTGCCGTAAACAGTTTCCTCTTAGACCTTACCCAACTCGTGAAGCTTGTCTTACAAAAAGAAGAGCTGGGCTTGCCTAGATTTCCTGTCTCTCATTTTGACAAAGCACTTGGCGGATCGGGGTGGTGATGCACCTCTGTGATCATAGACAGCTAATTCTCCACGTGAGTTCCAGATTGCCGTCCTCATTATACCTGAGCTTAGACAAACTCTGCTGAACCACACAATTCCTTGTGTTTCTGGATGCAGAGTTATAGCGTGTTGGTGAGCTTTCTCCAAACTCACAGAGATCCATAGACACTAGTGTACTTTATGCTTCAGCACCGCCCACGAGCTGGAGCTGGTGATCTTTTTTTGCTGATTTATTAAAATCCGTTATAGTTTTGATTCAAGTCTCATTTATATGCAGTTCATTCCTTTTCCATTTCCTGTGCCTAGTCGGTTCAGATACCTGTCTGTGAATGGGTTTTTGCTAACCTTCAATGTGTAATGTTTACTGAGGGTCCCAGGCAACTAGACGATGCTGATTTCTGGACATGACATTGGGTTCATTTTCTCCCTATTTTGTATTCTCTCTGTTCTCTAAGGTGCCACCAGAATGAATGTACTGGTGCACTTCATAGATGAAGATAGTAATTGCTGTCCTTGGACCTTTCTGGGTTACTCATTGCCTTGCTTTCATCCTAGTAGATTGCCTACTAGAATGTTCTCCCTTTATTGCTTGAGTACATTATCCTCAGCCTTTTGAAGGCTGTTTATTGTGGAGGAGTTTGGAAAAACGGGTGATGCTGTATGTGGACGCTGAGCGCAATCATCCTTCCCTGACTTTCATGCTCTCACTTGGCCTGTCACTGCTAATTCCATCAAGGTTACACGGCGATTTACTTCCCCTTGGACTTCAGACTCTTCTTGTACAAAGTAAATGGGTTCATGCTGGGAATATAAGGAACCATCTATTGTAACATACTGAGTTTGCAAACGGGTAGTATTAGGAGAAAAATCGCAAACTTGAAAATCGGGCAAGTCCCACATTTACTGATTAATAAAGATGTGACTTTGGGCAAGGCTTTTCACTGTCTGTAGCAGACTGTGTTTGACAGTGTTACAACAAAATTGCTGTGATGAGCAAAGGGAAGAATATAGGATAAATGCCAAAGGCATTCCCTGGAACTCACGTGATATGCTATGTACTTTGTCTTCTTTATCAACCTTCAAAAGAAATGATGCATATGAAAGTGATCGTTACAATAGAAATTACTGTACCAAATCTCAGATGATTAAAAGATATATGCATATAATATTATAGATCCTCTTTCTTAGTATATTTGGGCAGAATTCTGGACACATTAAAGAA
Organism: Desmodus rotundus; assembly: GCF_022682495.2. NCBI lineage: Eukaryota > Metazoa > Chordata > Mammalia > Chiroptera > Phyllostomidae > Desmodus > Desmodus rotundus. Next base: position 10,665,162 of record NC_071398.1, on the reverse strand, counting down.
ACAAGTTATTCTCATACCAAAAGAGCTCAATAAACATATGATACATGGTTCCAATAGCTCCGAATTTGCAAGCCTTGCTTATCTTCACAGGCTGGAGACAAGAACATATAAGACTTTTAGGAAGATATTTAATTATTGGGTTAAGTTTTGATTTATCAGAAAGATCTCTCAAAGAGCAGCTTGAAGAACGTTTCACAGAAATGAGACACACAGCCATGTGTAGATTTGCCTGTCACAGTTAATATAGAATGGTCAGACATACAAATAGTTAAAAGTGAAATAAGGAAGAGCCAAAAATGTTTTTCAGAGGCAAGTAAAATGAAACACTTTGTGGAGATTCATAAACTCTATGATCATAAGCCTTTACTTGATTCCCAGAAGAAAATTAATGAGGCAGTTCTTAGTATTTTGAATATACCTACATCCATCCTTGATGTTTTTCATAGGATAACAAATGGATCCTACAGATTTAGAAAATTTTTCACACATATACATACTCACATACAAAGATTACTAATGGGGCTGGGAAGTAAATTGATATAAACACTGTATATATGTGTGTGTGTGTATATTTATGTCTATATGTCTATATGTATATATATAATGTCCATATACACACATATATATGAATACATTTCTCAGTGCATTTCTTTACATCTTAAAAATAAAAACATAATTTTGGTCATGTTCTAAAACATGTGTTGTGATTTGACATGAAACTTGCCTTTGTTGTAAGTGTTGGGTACTCTAGAGTTCAACGAAGAAAGTTAGAATGGTCAAGAGACTATCATCTATAATTCATTTATCTTTCTTTCCTCAAAGTAAAACAGGACACTAAAATATATGCAGGTAATTATGAAGTTAAAATGTGATTGGGTAAGGGGGGAAATAACTAGAAAACCTGTGCCCCCATTTTACTGCTGTTATAAGGGATCTGCCTTTCTAAAATAAATATGTATTCCAAATGGATATTTCATTTTGCAAGAACATGTTTCAAAGAATAATCTGACATCTCATACCATAGGACTATAACTGCTTATGAAAGAATTTTTATTGAAAAATATACAAATTGGTCATAAAGTATTAGAAAGCATGCTTATATTTATTTTTAGGGTTTCCATTAGAAGACCAGTGGTTATATTGATACAAATCTGCACTGTTACCCTAAATGATCTATGTGTCAAATTGCAAGAAATAAAAACAATAGCTAAATTCTATTGACTTCCTACTACTTCAGATAATTTATGTTATATCTATCTATCCATCTATCACGACACATGAATGTTCAAGGTGAGTACTATTTTAGCGATGAGGAAATTGAAGCTCAGATATAGCAACCGATGACCCTGGCGTGAGACGTGGCTACCAGCATGCTAAAGCTGCATTCTCACCAGTAGCACGCCTGCCCTTCAAAGCTTGCCCTTTTCTCCTAGAGCATTTACTCAGTAAAACTATTGCTCTCTTACTTACAGTTTGCAAATACCTGTGCTTTTTTTTTTTCAAACCATAGAAGGTAGAAACCATCCACTAAGTATTAGAGAAGTCCATCACAGCGTTAGTTGAGTAAAAACTGGAAACATCAAAAAATAAATAAATACAAATGATCTATTGCAAATATTGTAGTCTTAGAACACACAATAATTATTACACCTCATAATAATTATTTACTTAACAAATGCTACGTGTAAAACATGATTTTGGACTGTACATGTCTGATCCTCACAACAGTCTTTGTGATTCATTCCAATGATGCTGGGTTATTAAGAAACATGCAAAGCATTAGTTTCCTATGCTTAGGAAAACAACAGTGATTCTTGTGTTGGGCTAATCGCTCTGATTCAGCCTTACACAACTTTCCACACTCCATTTAATGAAGATATATAAAAACGTAAATAATGATACAGAAAATATAGAAAAATGAAAGCCAAAACAATAAAACTGACAATCTACATATTGCCAACATCTGAAGATATGTCAATTAATTGAAAAGCTGAAATGCCTAGATTCAAAAAATACTAGCTGTGACACCGCCAGTATGATGAACCAAAGATAATCTGTCAGAAACAGAAAAGCTACTTTCCATTAGGTTGGTTGGAAGGCCCGTAGTGGTCCTTTGGTAAAGAAACAATGTGACGTTAATCATAAAAATTGAGTATCCATTCCTATGTGAGTGTTCCTTTTGCTCTCTTCATGTCTTCTAAAGCACAGAAACTCATAGAAACCAGTACAACAGAAAGTATCTAATTAATAATAATGGAAAATTGCAAGACAAAACCACCATTTAATCCTGATTATTCATATTTTATTTGGTCCTTGTTATCCTATTGTGCTGATCATGTTGAATAACTCAAACATATATGCAATACACTGGAAAAGAGAACACAGATAAATCACTTAGCCTTTAAAAATACAAACCGTCTAACACACATTAAATGAAAAGAAAAAGCATTTAGAAATGTTCTGGAAATGGAACTTTTTGTAGCCCTGTGATTCCACATAAACAGGTTTTACACACATTTTAGTAAAATGATTTGACACTTTAATGATCTAAAATTCGGGACATGTAAATACTTGACTCCTGACCTAGATCAATAGTTTTCCTTGGATATTTCTAGGGTTACTATGGTACAAAATAGAAACTTAACCTGGGGCATCCGACCTATACATCAGTGTAATCTAGTGAACCATTTGTGCCCATAGGCCAATCCTGTTGGCCTGAGTGGACACCACACCACCACATTGCCTCTGCCCCTTTCTGATCCAAACCCAGTCTCATGCCCTAAAACTTTAATTTCATCAAATGTAAAATACAGTTGAATTTTGCCATTAATTTATGTCTAACATAAATGTTTCATAAAGAGCTGACAATTGAATACTATATGCCCTCAACTGTAAGACCCACCCTAAGTTGAGAGATATGAAAACATGAAAAAAGAAAAAGATACCTTAGAACCAATGAAATGCAGTATTCCAGTGAATAAACCATAAGGAGAACACATTGGCTTATGAACAGAATGAGAAGGAAAGAACTAGAATCTAAGCACCACCATAGTGCTGGGTGCAATGTTTCTGTCACCTAGGTGGATGCCCCACTGCAATTCGAGTTATGGATCAACTGTAAATGCTGGAAAGAAGCACATTTCCAAAGGCAGTCATCGTTTTTATTATACACTGACACGCTTAATCCCTTAGCACACTCTCTTCCAAATAAGAAAAGTACCATTAACAAGGAATTACATATTAATTTTTCTCAAAAGCACAATTACTGATGTTAGAATTGCAAAGGGACAATTTAAAATCCAGATATTGGCTGTATGATGTTCTCCTGGAAATGCATTTTGGGGGTATGAGCTGGGTTTTGTTTTTAAGTATAGAACATGGAGTTTTAGCACCATAGAATTTCTCTTACCAGGGCCCTTCCTCCTTAGAAGGGTGATGGTGATATAAAAGTAGAAGAAGATAGGAAAAAATAGTAAAGATTTTTAATATTATAATTCAGGTGGACAAAATAAAAGTTGGCAAGGAAAGAAGGAAGCTGGCATCAGGTCATGATGGATTTAATGGACTTAGCTAGCTATGTAAAACTTCCCCTGAAATGTACCATATAACACACACCCATATTTTGGGCCAAACTTTCAGGAAAAAAAATCTTTCATTTTAATGTTTTAATTCAATTATTTATTTATTTATATTTAGATACTTGTTGTTTGTATTATCAAGGAATTTTAACATTTACTATTGAACATATTATGGTACAAGAAATTTTATGTAACAATTACAAAACACGAAATCAGACACAAGGTACAAGAAATATTATGTACTACCCAAGTATAATGTTCATTCTTATTTTTCCCTCCAAAATGTGAGCAAAAAAGTATGCATTATACACAGCAAAATACAGTATTCTAAATCTCAATATACTGAATCCAAAAAGGAGTCAGGAGGGTCAAATTAGAGAGGATGATATCACAGCAGTAATTTCTAAAAATGTAAAAAAAAAAAAAAAACAACCCAAAAACCCCTTTCATTACTTGGACGGAGATATCCTCACTCATTGCTCTCCTTAAGAGTACCACCCAGCCAGGGTGTGTGTTACTCGGGCTTCCTAGGGCTCCTCAGAAGGGCGAAGATGAAAGGAACAAAGCAGGTTTCGAAGGCAGTCACCAGTTCTACTAGGAGACTCAGTGGAACTCAGGAAACCAATCCCACAACCTGATTAGGAAGATTAAGCACGTAGAATCCATAATTTCCTGGTCAATTCCTGGAAACCCACTCATTAGGCCCATTAGATGTTGGGTTTACAGAAGCAAGACCATTCCCATTTAAGTGGTTCTGAGTCCAAGATACTCGGCATACATTAGCGTGTTCTCTCGGAGGGCTGAGAGGGGGAAAATGTTATGATGAAGGGAAGATTGGAGAGAAGGGGTAAGGCATGGGATAGTGTAGCTGTGAGTCTATTATCCTTGATCCCAGGCAATTTTTATCTCCTTGGGCTTCAGATACATAAAATATTCTCAGGGGCAACAATGCTGAAAGTGAGCACGGACAAAGGCGATCAGGCCGTTTGGCAGGGAGCCGTTTCCCACAGACCGGGCTCTGTCGATGGGCTCCACTACTTGGTAGCTGATGTTGGATAAAGTATGGCATCACTCAGCCTTAGTCTTTTCTTAAAATGGATACAGCCAAGCATAACTTACAGCATTGCAAGGACTTAAAAAAAATTAACTCAGAGTATAATGCATGGCCTCAAAGGGAAGATCAATGAATGGTGGCTATGTTTAAAGAATGTAAAAGACTCTTGAATGAATGAATGTATTTAATCTAATGTCACACAAAAAGCTCATGAGTTTACTCTTCTCTTAGGAAAAAAATAGATGGAGAGAGTACATATATTTATTAAAATATTTGCTTACAAGGGATAGAAAACCCCACTTGAGCTACCAGAACTACAAAGATAAATGGGCCCAAATGGCAAAAGAACAGAGTTTAAACGGCTTCTCTACTAACCAGACCCCAGGGCCCCAGGGATGCTGTAGGACACCGTTCTTCCCTTTTCATCCTCTGTCTTGCCTTCCATGGATATTCTCTCCCAGGAGAAAGAAAGAAAGCTCACAACACGAGTAGGTCTAGCAGATCTCACCAATCAGGGTTTGGATGAGAGATCTTTACCTCAGGTTCCACATCAGTTCCTCATTAAAAGGTCCGTGTTTGGCCTAGGAGATGAGCATGTGATCAGCTGAACCACTCTTTGTATTTATGGGGGTGAAGTATTCTTGGGGCTGCTTCAGGAGCTGTGAGAGTTGTTTCCTGTTCAAGGTCCCTAGACCTGGGACAAGTGGCAACTGAAAACTATGACCTCCGTGATGTCTCCTTTGTCTCATTATCAGAGAGTCATTGTCTTATCACCATATCCTCGAACCCCCTGAGGCTATAGCTTCCTAAAGGTGCAGCCATCTATTTCATTTTATTTTTCAATGACTGTTTATATTCAATATTATTTTGTATTAATTTCAGGCGTACAACCTAGTGGTTAGACAATCATATTCTTTACAAAATAACCCCCCTGATATTTCAAGTACCACCTGGCATCCTACATAGTTATTATGATATTATCGACTATATAGGTGAATCCATTTACTAATTCACACAAATTCAACCGTTGGCTAGCGCCAGCCCTGAGACCCCTGATGGGTCAGCCTGGGCCAGTCCCCACCTCTCACTGGAGGTGAGCCACTTGGTTGACGGTTTCATCACAATCAGAAGAAATGGAGGAAGGCCACTTTTAAAAGGAAGGCAGGTTGGAAACCTAAAAGAACATGGACAGAATGAGAAGATGAGTCAGCAGCAGGCCAGTAACATCAGTGCTGTGAGCGACCTCAGCAGAGGGATTCCTTTATTTCCCTCGGGAAGCTGCTCAGTAAAGAATGACTCGCCCTGCTCAGAAAGTTATGGATTGCGGTTGTCTATTATGTGACTTACATTGCATTGCATTGCAATATGTCATTGTGAGATGTGACATAATATAATGGAAGTGACAGGCAGCTAAAATTTTACAGCAAGAAAACTTTTTGTTATATCCAGGATCTGCTATCAAATTTGATAGCAGCTATCAATCCATTTTTTTTCCTGCAAATAGATCAAAAATTTGATGTTCATGAAAAGCAGGTCATTTTGAAACATCCACAAACACTTCAGTGCCTGCACAACTCAGTTACCATAAATCAGTTAAAAAAAAAAAACCCTAAAAACCAAACACTCTAAATCTCTAGGCTGCATCAGTCTTAACTCAAACTCTGTTTTTGCTTTCTGAGTGCAATATTTTTTTAGTTTGCTTTTGGAGATCATTAAGAATGGATGATCAGGTTAATAATTTTGTGCCTAGATGTGGCCAGTGGTTCACCACTGAGGTGGCTTTGCAGTCCAGGGGACATTGAGTGATGTTCGGAGATGTCACTACTGGGGAGGGGGCGGAGTGTGACCGGCTTCCAGTGGCTAAAGGACAGAAATGCTGCTATATAGACTATGATGCACAGGGCAGTGTCTACAAGCTCATTCTGCCTAATAGCTTGGCCTTGCTTCTGATGCTAGAGGTCATTGTTGAAGTGAACGGGTCCAAATATGGCCACGACCTGGTCTAAATGTAGCCCAAGTACAATTTTATTACGTCTGGACCTGGTTACTTCCATTCATCCATCCTCAAGACGGGCTGTGGTAATATATTATTTAAATAGTCAGCTGAATCTTTTGGACTTAAGGGCAATTAACAGAATCTCTGTGCATAATCTACTAACAGCCTCACTGCAGGTCCAACAGGGACAAAAAAGCAGGATTTCTGGTTTCTGAAGTCTAATTGTACCTCTAGTATACATTTCTCTTTGAGGGCTTTGGAAAATGGTTTTTCCTCTCATGCCCCAGTGGTCTCATCTTCACTACAGGAATTTGCATAGAGCAAAAGTATTCAACTTGGTGTTTTTTTAAATAGAGGAATCCTTTTATTAGGCTATAGTTTTCAGTGAACTCTAGTTCTATAGAGCACATAGACAGGAAGCTTTGATGATTGAAATACAGGTAAGGGCCAGGGCCAGAAACCCTGTCGATCTCCATTGCCCCATCCCCCCAATATCATAGAACCCAAGATATAACTTGAAAACCGATGATCTCAAAGGCTTCCTCCAGGGGGAAATTCACTTGGTATTATGAATTACACCAGGGAACAACGCTGGAGAGTCAGTATTGCTCAGCATAGAACAATGATGTGTGGACAGCTTCTTCAAGCTTCCCCTTTGCTGCAGAAAGGCACTTCTGGAAACAAAGCAGATAGTGATCTATTGTCAGTGCTTGTACCTGACGAGGAACTCTCACTGTCTGGGATTTCCATCCGCGGAGAGACGGAGTGGCACCATGAAAAGCACATAGGCTTTAGATGATGAGGGTTCCGAAAAGGGCTCCTTGCTCAGTCACTTACAACTCTGTGAGTCCCTTATTTAAGGTCTGGGTGCTTCTGTTGCTTTATTTGTGAGCCTGGGTTAGTAACACCTCCTACAGAAGTGATCTTGAAGATCAAATGTGATAGTGACAGAAAGCGTTTACCAAGGAGAGTGATGATTAATAATAGCTATCATTTATTGACTGCTTAGCATTATAACTGCAAGAATTACAGCTAATGTGTGTAGACCACCTGCCCTGTAGATGATGCCATGTATACAGTAGCGACGGTTATTATTCAGCTAGAACTATAGCAACCACAGAGTCCTGGAAACACTTGTAAAATGCAGGTGGTTTAATTTCACTTCTTTGAATTGCAACTTATTTCCTCTCTCCCATCTTCGTGGCTCAGAGTCTCTAGGCTCCTCCTGGGATCTCAGGGTCTGGCTTTGACACTCGATGCACTTTAACTTAGACGTAACAACAACGACAACATCCGAGTGTCTAGCATTTTTTTATGGGGAGTATCTCCACTTTGCAGATGAAGAGCCAGAGGCGGAGGTAGGTTATGGACCTCGGCCAAGGTCAATTAAGCACTAAGTGACGGATCCAAGATCCGAGTCAAGGCAGTCTGCTGCAGAACTTAGTGCGTGAGTCACGTAATTGAGCGTTGCCTAGTTGAATGCCTCTTCATAATGAGACCCCGTGATGGCAGAGAACAACAGCCCTGTAGCTGAGTCACAATTCTGTGTGCTGACAAGTCGCGCAGCTGCGCTTAGCTTTCGAGTTCTGGTGTGGGCTGGGCTCAGCGACTCTCGCCTTGGTTCACTCACCTGTGTGAGGCTTTGGTGGAGGCAGCTGAGGCCTCCTTCCAAGTGGTTTCTCCTCCTCTAGAAGATTAGCCCAAACTCACAGGGTAGACTGTCTCCCGAACTGAGAGCAGATTCCTCAGGCTCTCATGATTTCTAGGCTTGGAATTTATACTTGGTCACTTTCAGCACATTCTTTTAGCAAAGCAAGCCTTGAAGCCGGCCCATATTAGGGATGGGAAAAGAGATTACATTCGTTGATAGAAAGAGCAATATGTATTTTCTGTAGTCTACCACTGCCTACCTTCTGTCCATACTCCTCCCTACTCTTCTCACATTTGGTATGTGTTCACTCCATCCCAGGATTCCCCCCACACCTCTTGCAATTATAGCGTTAGCTTGTCGTGTGCTGGGACAGGTCTGAATGCAGATGAGATCTCTCTGCTTTAGCTTCTCTCAATCAGGAGATTATGAACTGAAAAGACACATGATATGTCCCCATATGTGGAACGTGTTGTTGAGTTGGCACCACTTCCTGGTGACCCTATTCATCAGTGACATCCACAATGTCCTGTCCTCAACAGCCCTGCTCAGCTCCTGCAGGCTCATACCCGTGGCTTCTTTTATGGAGTCAATCCATCTTATATCAGGTCTTCTTTCCCTGCTGCTTCCAATTTTTCCCAGCATTACTATCCTTTCCGATGCACCCTGCTTTCTCCTGATGTACCGAAGCCAGACAGCTTCAATTTCATCATGTTTGCCTCCAGCGATGCTTCAGATTTAATTTGCTCTAAGACCCACTTGTTCATCTTTCTGGTGGTCCGGGGAATCCATAGAGCTCTTGTCCAACACCATATTTCAAGTGAATCCATGTTTTTTCTCTCAGATTTTTCACTGTCCGACTTTTTTATCTGTACATAGTCATTGGCAACGTGACAGAGTGGATGGTCTTACCTTTGGTCTCTAACGGCACATCTTTGTTCTTGGTGATCTTTTCCTAATTCTTCCATTGCTGTCTTCCAAGTCTCAGCCTTCCTTTGACTTCTCGGCCACAGTCTCTATTTCAATTGATCACTGAATCAAGGTAAGCAAAATGGTGAAAATCAAAAAGGATAATTGGATTAGAGATTCCCATTTTAATAGGGGAGGAATGCGAGCTATGTAGAAGTCAGTGGTCCATGGCTATTCTAAAATCCACCTGGTTGCCGGTGGTCAGATCTTCTTATTTCAGGGGTAGGGAATGAGCCAGGTCTACTCTCCGGGTGTGGCTCCCAGGTCATTGTTTGCTCCAGCTCCTGGCTCTGCCCTCTATGTTTTTGGATCCTCTCTTGAGAAATCCTTTGTTTTTAACAAGACATATTCCTCGTCAGCTGAGTGTTCTCATCTGCCAGTTGTCTGAGGCTTCTTTTTAAGTTAAAACTGTTTCAGTTAATTTTAGTCATGCCAATGATCCTTTTAAATACTTTGTAGGGTTTCCTATGAGTCCAGTTCAGATCCAGTGCATGTCTCCAAACACTGTATCTATTCTTCTCTTGGAGAAATGTCTCTTTTTGCTTTCAGCATGTCAGCCTGCTTTAAGACAATGCTCTGAAGATTTGTTTTCTAGTCAAGGTGCTCTCTGAAATAACACCTTAAATCTTTCAGATGTTACCAAAGGAAGGGCAGTCACACCCTTTATTTGAACTTTACCCTATGAGAGGGAGGGGCTGGCAAACTTTTTCTGCAGAGTAGGAGATACTTTGTGGGTTGTGTGCTCTTCCTTACCTCTATTTGTTGCTGCCTTTCTAGTGATAAATCAGCAAATACCAGTAAATACTACATAAGCCAATGGGCATGGCTATTTCCAATAAAACTGTTTACAAAAACAGGGGGCAGGCCGGATTTGGCCCAAGGGTCGTGGTTTGCTAACTTCTACTCTAGGTCATTTTATACTCTGAGACTCTTTTACTATTTGAGAGACAGAAACTGAGAAACAATTTTATTTTCCAATCCAGTAAGCCCTATATCCAAAATTCCATTAAATAGTGCTTATAAAATAAATGGGGTTTTTTGTTGTTGTTGCTATTATTTTGTTTTAGTTCATCTCTTTTTTCCCTCTGCCTTATCCCTTGTCACTAAAAGAAGCCAGTTGACACTTTTTGCCATTTTGCCTGGAAAATAATGCACCAAGGTTGGCACATTAAATAGGGGCTTAAAAAAGTCTTTACACAGCACTACGTATTTTGCATTACTACATAACCCAGGTGACCACTGCAAACTGGTGACTGACTGCCAGTCTGCTGTAGTGGTTTTCTCTCCACTTCCATAGCCTCCACTAGAAAGCTAACGCTGTCATTGCCGCTTTTCCTGCACTTGCCCCAAGTTTCCTGACCTCTTCCCCAACCTCTGCACTGCGCTGGTCCCTAAGCCAGTGCTACATGGCTTAGATTTTTCTTTTACAACCACCCCTTTTGAAATACTTCTTTTTTTTAACAGTTGGCTTTTCTAAGTAACACACTAACCCCAAACTTAGTAGCTTAAGACAATAAACTTAAAATTTCTTATGATTCTATGTATCATCTGGGTCACTTTTCATGCCTGGGAAGATTCAGTTAGGGCTGGATGGGCTAACGTGGCTTTGTCACTGTAACAATAGCAAAATATTAGCCGGGCAATAGGGCTGGTTTAGCAATGTGCGTCTCACCATTCATAAAGCTGGTCCACACTTGTTTGCGTGGTGTTGGTCGCAAGATACCCAGGTGCAAGAAAAAGGGGAAGGCACCAAATACTTGGCCACATCGGTCAAAATAAGACCCATGGTTAATTCCAGATTCAGTGTAGGAGGGGACGATCCAGGGGCATAATTACAGAGAAAATTATTGCAAACATACTTGCACAAAAACGTCTATAACCAGCCTACTCAGTGTTTGGCACCGTCTTTCTTCAGGGAAAAACAGATAAAACTTTCTACAGACTAATTGAAGTTCATTGCTTATTCTATTATTTTTGCATGGGGAGGATGGCTTCCAAAGACTTTTTGTTATTGTTGCTTAACCCATGACTGTTCAAATTATAGTCAAAATACTAGGGAAATCAGGATCTATTCTCTTTCATTCAGGAAAAAAACAGTAGGTTCTCTTCTTATCTGGCAACATGAAGGCACAACTCAACAGATGCCCATGTGCACGCACATACATACTCTTTGGGGAGGGGGTGCACAGGAATTCCAGCACACCCCACAAGCTACGTGCAGTTCTTCCCATTCTCTCTGCAGGGAGAAATGTACAAGAGTAGCAAGATAGTAGACATTCATTTATAGAGATAGATTTGTAGGAAGCAATCCATCAAACTGTAGTAATGATGCATAGCAGCACCAAGAGAAATATGTAATGGCTCATAGGCAGTCTCACACACTTAGGCTGAAATCTCTGATAGGAAGGATGTTCACAGGACCGGCCATCATTTGCCTTTGGAAATCAATTGAAATTGATTTATATCAGCTGAGTGTCAGTCATAAACCCATTGCCTTTTTCCTCTGGATAAGCTAAACTTTCATCCCAGTTTGCCAAGGCAGTTCCAGGGGTATGCCAATTGTTCCAGCAGCACTATAGTTGTTAATAATTACCTCTTTTGTTTCCAATATATTTGGGTGATAAGTTATATGGTCACCAAACCTCTAAGCTACCAACTTATGAGTGTTATGACCAACTTATATAGGAACTACTTTTCATGCATTTTTCTCCTTTCATTCACTCATACATTTTTTTTTCATTGTATTTTTTTCCCAATATCATTTAGTCTCCTTACACCCCTCCCCTGGCAATCACCATGCTGTTGTCCATGTTTATGAGTCCTTTTCCCTTTTTGCTCAATCCCTTCACCACCCCCAGCCTCCTCCCACCCTGTCATTCTGTTCTTTATCTATGAGTCTGTCTCTATTTGGCTTGTCAGTTCAGTTTGTTCATTAGATTCCACATATGAGTGAAATCATATGGTATTTGTATTCCTCTAATTGGCTTATTTCACTTAGCACGATGCTCTGCAGACCCATCCATGCTGTCTCAAAGAGTAAAATTTTCTTTTTTATAGCCTAGTAGTATTCCATTGTGTAAATGTCCCATAGTTGTTTTATCCACTCATCTGCTGGTGGACACTTGTGCTGCTTCCATATCTTGGCGATTGTAAATAACACGGCAATGAACATAGGGGTGCTTATGTTCTTTCGAATTAGTCTTTTAGATTCCTTTGGATATATTCTCAGAAGTAGGATAAATGGGCCAAAAGGCCGATTTTTGATTTTTTGAGGTCTCTGCATACTGCTTTCCACAGTGGTTGCACCAGTCTGCATTCCCACCAATAGTGCAAAGTGTTCCCCTTTCTCCACATGCACACTGGCACTTGTTTGTTGATTTGTTGCTGATGGCCATTCTGACAGGTGTGAGGTAGTATCCCATTGTGGTGTTAATTTGCATTTCTCTGATGATTAATGATGTTAAGCATCTTTTCATATGTTGTTGGCCACGTGTATGTCCTCTTGAAGTGCCTATTCAGCTCCTTTGCCCATTTTTTAATTGAGTTGTTTGTTTTTTTGGTGTTGAGTTTTATAAATACTTTATAAATTTTGGATATTAATCCCTTATGCGAAGTATCAGCGAATATGTTCTCCCATTCTATGGGTTGTTTTTTTATTTTGTTGATGATTTCCTTTGCTGTGCAAAAACTTTTGACTTTGAGCCCAGGCTGGTGTGGCTCAATGGATTGAGTGCCTGCCTGTGAACCAAAGCGTCCCCAGTTCGATTCCCAGTCAGGGCACATGCCTGGGTTGTGGGTCAGTCCCCCAGTAGGGGGAGTGCAAGAGGCAACCACACATTAATGTTTCTCTCCTTCTGTTTCTCCTTCCCTTCCCCTCTGTCTAAAAAATAAATAAATTAAATCTTTAAAACAAAACAAAACAAAAAATGTTTTCATTTGATGTAGTCCTATTTGTTTATATTTTCTTTTGTTTCCCTTGCCTGAGGAGATATATACAATAAAATATTGCTACGAGCATATTGCTGCCTATGTTTTCTTCTATTATTTTTATGGTTTCAGGTCTACCTTTTAAGTCTTTGATCCATTTTGAATTTATTCTTGTGTTTGGTGTAAGAAGGTGGTCTAGTTTCATTTTTCTGCACATTTCTATCCAATTTTCCCAACACCATTTATTGAAGAAATTATCTTTTGCCATTGTATGTGCTTGCTTCCTCTATCAAATATTAATTGACTCTGAAGGTATGGGTTTATTTCTGGGTTCTCTATTCTGTTCCATTGATCTCCATGTCTCATTTTATGCCAGCACCATGCTGTTTTGATTACTATGGCTTTATAGTATAGTTTGGTATTAGGTAGCATGATTCCTCCAACTTTGTTCTTCTTTCTTAAGATCACTGTTGCTATGCTAACAAGATTCCAATGATGTACTTTACAGAACTAGAACAAACATTTCAAAAACTTATATGGGACCACAAAACACTCAGATCCATTTAACAAAAGCTGACTGAATTCCTGTGGCTCGTGAGGAATAGGTAGAGGGACCAATACAGAGGATACAAGATCCATGTCACAATCCCTATTTTCAACAGCGCAATTGGAGTTCTTTCCATCTTCCGTATCGGTTTGTGTCTCTTAAGTCTGGGGTTTTCGGAAGATACAACAAGATCGCAGACAAAGGAATCTCAGTGGGATTGAGGCAAGAAAGGGGAACCAATGAGGATTTCTAGAAGGGGATATCTGTGCTGAGTCTTACAGGGATTTCTAGATGGAGAATGGAGAGACCTACTGGTGCTTCAATCCAAGAGAGCAAAACGGGGAAAGAGAAGATTATGTAGAAGTATAACGTATGTGTGTGCAAACCTTAGTGCCCAGTAACGCAAGCAGAGAAGTTCAGTGCAGCATTGGCCCAGGCATACCGAAAATAAATGAGGACATTTTCCTTAGCAGAGGCCTTGAGAATAGAATACCAATAATCAAGGCAACAAGAAGGACACGCGGTTTGACTAGAACACAGAAAAGGAGCACGGATATTCAACGCTGAAAGAGGTAAATCTAGGCTAATTCCTCAAGTATACTCATCAAAGTATATGACTGACCCAAGTAAATAAGAGTGGGGTTCATCCCCCCCAAAGACAAAGAGGGCAGCTTGACTAGGACAGCCATACATATAAGGGGATCCATACTCTGACTGGCACCACTAGACTATATATTAAGGGGGCGTGCTGGCATTAGGGACTAAAAATTAGGCTGGAGAGAGACCCAGGGGGATTTGAGGAGTACAGGGTGGAGGCAATCAAATAAGAAAAAAAGGAGGCAATCCTACAATGATTGTGTATACTACAGTCAGTCTTGAAGGAGGAGCCACCCACATAAAATAAACTATCCCTGTTAAGAAAACACAGCCCAGCCATTCCAAATATAAGCTATACAGATATATCCGTTCTATCTCTACATTTTTCTTATATTCAACGGTGATCTTAGAATAAATACATGGTCCTGTTAATGAACATGTTGCTGGGCCTAGGAAAAGAAAAACAAATAAAAAGATAGAAAAGCGGAGTGATTTATTTCAAAGGTTTAATCGATAGCAACTATAAAGGTGTGTGTGCTTATCGAAGGAGCATAAATATTTCACAGTTCCCATTTCTGCGAACACTGGCCGAACGCTGAAGATCATATCATGCATATTGATGGGAATGGCGTTCTTTCAAACCTCATTTTGCTCATATGAAATAGGAGAGCTTATAGAGACGAGAGAGACCATTTTAGGATCATCTAGGTGCAAGGAAACACATTTAGCAAGGCAGTTTATAACTTGCCACCACCGCGCCAAGTTATTCCAAGGTTTCAGAGGGCCAATAGTGACAGGACTGCAACAAGGATCAATAGAGAATCCAACACTCAACGCAAGAGGGAGAAGCATTGTTAACCTTTATAATCTATCTTTATTCCTGCTTCTCGGCAATGCCTCCAAGAGTTAGACAGGTACATCAGAGACCCTCTTGATCCAGGCAACTTCGTCATCTTTAAAATATGGATATTGTACTGTCCAAATGCCACTGTAAATCCCCTATGGTGTGTGTGTAGGGGGGGGGCTCTGCCCGCAGGGCCCTCCCCTCCCCCGGCTGCCACGGATGAGAATAAGTCTACCAAGACCTGAGTGCTTGGGGAGGAAAGGTGGCTGATCTCTCAAAGGAGAAGGGCTAAGAGCCTTTTTCTCAAGGGGCTTTTATTGCATTCAATTTGCACAGGAATACAGGTAAAACTCATCACTCATTGGCAGGCAGTAAGGCTCAAACTATAGATAACAAAGAACTCTGAGGGCTTATTCTGAGTCAGGGTCAGTTAGCTAAAGGGCTATAAGATTTTGGGAAACAAACTCATTTCAGGCTTGGACCCTTATCATTTAAATTGAGGGTATTAGCAAAGCAGGTTTCACAGGGTTTTATGTATTCTTTCTTAGGCCTGATGGCCGCCGCCCCGCCCCTCCCCGGGAATCCGCCCTTTCCAGCACAGACTGCACCGCCCTCTGTCATTGTTTCAGGCTTAAATCAGGCAGGGGAAGTAAGGCAGCCAAGAGATTAGGAGACTCTTGCAGACAGAATGAGGACTCAGGCTGTGGCAAAGCCGAGGGGTGAGGGTCCATCACCCCCTTTTGCTATGGCCCCCCAAGTCCTTCCCTGTGGGCCTTTTTCGTGACCATGCCTGTCTTAGGTCACCCCTCCCTTGAGGAATCTTACCCATCATTGGCTAACTGGTCAGGCTCAGGGCCAAGCAGGGTAAAGTAAAGTGGGCAGGGGCAGCAGCCTTGCCAGGGAGATAAGCTTTGTCTCCTTAGTGGCTTATGGTCCCAAGGTCTATCACTCAGCCTTAGCCGTGGGGGGGTTCACAGCTTCTGAAACCAGGCAGGGCAGTTCCCAACAATGGTGCATTATTTATTCAACATATGTTCATCACACTTCCTTGTGCCTATATATGCTGAAGAATTTCAACTTCAGTGCAATAGACATATAAGAATACAGACATAGACAGCCGTGGTTTGGCTTGATAACTAACATGAAATTCAAGTTCCTAGAAAGGGGAAGGCAAACTAGATCGGGGGCTTTTAAGGCATGGTTAGACTGTAACATATATTAGTAGTGTGACCTTGAGCAAGTTAAATGCTCTAAAACTGTCTTTATCTGAAATAGGAAAAAAAAAAACCAGTGAAGCCATCTTTATAAAATTGTGATTTATGTTTATAAAAATCTTCAGAAGGACTCAATACCTGTTTTCTCTGTAAAAAAAAATCCTGACTGTTATTACAACCACTGAAGCAAAAATAAAGCTGCAATCCCAGTAAACACGTGGTGAGTATTGCTTCTTGACTTACAAAGCAGGGGTTTTACTTTCACTACCCTATTGGTTTCCCCTCAAACATCCGTGAGGAGATAGATATTACTGTGATCCTTAGTTTAGAGCTGCAGCATCTAAGCTTAGGTGAAGTTGCCTTTAGGTGATCGATTGTCCTGAATCACGAGGCTAATCAGTGGAAATTCCAAGTGTGGGTGCTGGGATTTGGGAGGAGCTCGAGGGAGAAAGTGAGGTTTGGGGTAGAGGGGGGCTAAATATTAATTGTGTGCCTCTGATGGACCAGGTACTTTTCTATATCTTATCTCATTGTAGCCTTATGACCTTCCTAAAAGGGAGGTATCACTTGCTCCATTTCACGTAAGAAATGTAAGTTGAGTGATATGAAGGGACTTTTTCAAGGTCACGGAAGAGCTAAGATTCAAACCCCAATTATTTTGATTCAAAAGTCTTTAACTTACTTTACATTTCATTGTAAAATCCTGCTTTGGATAACAGAGAGGATGCTCATTTCTTCAAACTGTCGGGTGAAGCAGGGGACCCTCCCTGTATATTTGGGACAACCTGCCAATGTATGTTCAAATGAATCTCCCTTCATCCTGTTACCCACCCCCACTAGGTCTCTAACCCCTCTAACCCCTTGGGTTCTATGCTTTAGGCTGTCACACATTGCAGATATTCCTGGTATGTGGTTCGCAAGCAACACTTGGAATTAGAAGTAAACATAAACCTGCAGAAAGTAGTCCTCCTGCCCATTTAACCCCCCCCCCAAAACAACTGCAGGGTTGGGGCTAAAAAATGTTGAGGCACGGAATAGGTTCAGGACTTCTTACGACTTTGAAAACTTCACTTTGAAAATGATAAGGACCATTCGAATTGATGTTAAATGTGGTTTATCCGCTTAAGGCAGAAAGAGAGAAAAAACTTTTTTTTTTTTAATGGGTTTCATTTTCTCTGTCAATCAACCTGAGATCCCTCAGTACAGAGTATTCCCTAGCCAGTAAGCGGGTGGAAGGGAGCTCGCAGTGTTCAAAACTTCATATCCCCTCTGTCATCTCAGTGGAATAATTCTGCAGAAGCCCGAACCACAGGCAGGGACTAACAGTGACCTTCAGCCCTCAGGATGGCTGCATTTGGGGTTTTCTCAGACACTAAGTGCATTCCTTTCCTCCCACTGCTCCATGGTCCATCAACAATATGAAAAAGCAAGCGCTTGTCAAAGGATCAAAATTCATCCTTTTACAACTCCTTTCAAAACAAACTGCTGTGTGGAGAAGTCTGGCCCACTTTGCAGGAGGTTAGGGGCATCGAGAGAGTTTCTGCTGTACAAGTCTTGAGTCCTTAGCTTCATGGGTAAAGAAAGCTGGGATCTTTCATTAGCGTTTCCAAGGACACATAGGCAGTAATTATCAATGTATCCTTGGCTTGCATCTGACCTGCATGAGCAAGATATAAATTAGCTGCTCTGGCAGAGAGGTTGGGATAATGGAGGTAACACTGCCTTGCATGATAGTGAAAGGAATGAGTGAGTACTAAGAGCTGTGGCCCTCCTTGCTTCTTCCTCTACTTCCTCCAGCACAGTCTGGAAGTTTCTTGGGGGAAAAGGTTTTGAAATGCTCAAAACACAAGTTCAGGGGACAGAGAAAGAGGGATATGAAGCCCTTCTAGCCAGTATCATGGGATGAGCTTTTTAATTGCTTTTACTCTCGCTTGTTCTCATTTTCCAAACAAGGCAAATGATGTTCCCCTCCAAAAGAGATGGGAACGGACTGAAGTATTGCATGGTAAAAACAGGTTTGATAATAGCTAAACAAGATGAAACCTAGAAGGGACCCACTACAATTTCTGGCTTATCTATTACGCATATTCACCAAAAGTCTTTAGAATTTACTAAGGCTGAATACTGTTATTTTCTCCATTTTACAGATGATAAAAACTGAAGCCTGTCAGGGTTAACTTGCCCCATGCACTTAGTTGACAAAGGCAAAGCCAAAGTCAACCCCAAGCAGTCTGACTGTAGAACGCACAAGCCAAAACATGGTGTTAGACGCATTTCTTGTAGTACAAAATAAGGGTAATGACTCCTGGTGGGAAGGTTTGTCTAAGAACAAATGGACTTGTGAGCATAAGATCATCTTGTGGGATGTTTCCATTGATAATATCCTTCCCATGACAATCAGCAAGATGTCTCATAACATCCTTTAAATTTATGAGAATAGGCTTTAGCATCAGGAATCCCAGAGGCTCACTGCTGTTGCCAAGGAACAGAAAGGCGTTTGGAAAGTTACTCAGACTGTCGGAGCCTCGGAGCCCTAGTCTACGAAATGGGTGTATGATTATCGTTCCTTCCTTTATACCGAAGATTGTTGGACCACATACGTACACGTGCAGTGCCTGTTAAGTGAAGGCAACATCTCTGTGAGCTCTGTGAAATATGCGGCTCTGATGGTTTGGGGCTTTGAAATGAGGCAAGGACTGTCAATTCTCAAATTTGATTTGCAATCGCATTTCCTCCTTTTTTGTTATTGTGGCGTGAAAGGAAGAAGGAAAATAAGTCAGACTAAAATTAATTCATTACAAGCCACAGACATACTGTTCAATGCATCACAGCCTTTAAGGAAAGTGCCAACACTATCTTAAAGTTGCTGGAACAGAGGGAAAAGCGGTTGTATAATTCACAGACAGTTCTATGGTGAGGAATCTAGGGAGTAGGTCTAGAGGACCCTTCATAAAACCCAGTGCCGCTGCTGTCTCCGAGACAGCTGAGTCACTAGTGAGAAACTTGTTATGTCCCCTGGTTCCAACAGCCATTTGGTTCAGCGTAAATTCTGCCTTCAAACCTCAAAAGGACACACGCAAGATGCAGAATCGTCCTTGTGATTTCCAAACATACACTGCCTAACCTACAACACATTAATTGCAATTCATGTAAAGAAACACACACCCCAGCCTTGTCCAGGTTTCCAGCTGCAAGACTGCCAATTAAAAATTTCTCCTTTTCTGTGCTCAAGTAGCATTTCCAGCATAGATAACAATTTTACTGCGACATGTTTAATACCGTTAATGATTTGATCTTTCTGCAGAGAACTTAAAAGCCTGGTGCGGACAGTGACAGACCCGAGGTAGGTAGGTGGAAGGTTACACAGCAGCTGTGCCTAGCGATCTGAACGTATTAGAAAGAGTGGACCAGAATTAAAGGAAGCAGACGAGGGGCATTTACAAAGCAATACTGGAAGACAAACCGACTGCTGATTTTTTAAATAAGACCATTGGAATGAGAAAGTGGATTTGCAATTTCTCTTTGGCTTTATTTTCACGGCAAAAATCAAACAGATAGTTGAAGCAATCAGTACTGGGAACAGTGCCTTGGACAGAGTAGGTGACTAACATATTTGAAAAATGAGGATTCGGGCAAAAAAAAAAATCCTGCTGTCACGAAAATAGAGTAAGAAAAATGGAAGCATTCTCGCATGAATGGTGATCATTATTTGAATAATTGTCTCAACGTCCACATTATCTTTGTGTTTATAAGATGTGGCTTTTCTTTGGTTTTGAGAATTCAGATTCACTGACCCAGAACTGTCCTAACCTGAAGAAGACTTTTTGCTTCAGCTACGTATGACTGAAGGCTGGTAACTTCGCATATACTTAATTCCCCCAGATTAGATGGCCCAGGGGGACTAAAACATTCATCTTTCATTCCAGAAACAGTGAAGTCATTTTAGACATGACCCCTGCCCACAGAGGAATTTCCCATTAGCACCAGTGAACACAGGAGTGATTAATCGGGTTAGTTTCATTTTCAGGTGAGAGAGCCGGTTCTGCATTGATTTAGAGCTACTGATTCTGCCCTAAAAGCCAACCATCATCTTCCGAGTATATGTGCAATCAGGTAAACGCCTTATCTCCACTGGTGGGGGCTACACCAAGGGAAAGCAAAACATAAGAATGGCAATAATACTGACAATAAAACTGCATCATTACTCCGTGTCCGGGCCGTGTGAAGCGCTTTGTGCACACGCCCTACACCGAGTCGTCCTCACTATTCGCTTGTGCGGTGAGTGGCACCGTCATCTCCACTTTATATAAAGGGAAACTGAAACCTTTGTGTTCTAATAGTCTTATGGAAACTATGTAAAACTAAGTATGTGTTCCGTTCTTTTTTTTTTTTGGTTATTTTTATCGAATTTATTGGGGTGACATTGTTAATGAAACTGTATCGGTTTCAGGGGTACAGTTCTATAATACGTCCTGTGGACATTGTATGTGTGTTCACCACCCAAAGTCAAGTCTCCTTCCGGCACCATTTATCCCTCCTTTACCTTCTTCTACCTCCTCCCACCTCACTTTCCTTCTAGTAATCACCACACTGTTGTCTGTGTCTGTTGGGTGTTTTTTTTTTTTTTTTTTTTAATTTTGCTTAATCCCTTCACCTTTTTTCACCCAATCCCACAACCCCACCTCTCTGACAGCTGTCAGTCTGTTCTCTGTGAGCCTGTTTCTATTTTGTTTGTTAGTCCACTGTGTTCATTAGATTCCACGTCTGAGTGGAATCACATGGTACTTGTCTCTCTCTGACTGGCTAGGTCTCTCCTTACTTCCTCTCCTTTTATTGGCTTCAGATCCACTTCACTCCAGCTGCCCCCAGTCACACCGGCTTCTTTCTTATTGAACTCACTGAACTCATCATAGGCATCCTCACCTCACAGTCTTTGAACTTACTGCCCCCGCTCTTGATACACTCTCCTCTACCCCCCCACCTCACCCCCAAATACCTGCATGATTAACTCACTCACGAGATGCCTCAAATATGCTCAGATGTTCAGATGCTGCGACCTTCACTGAGGAAGCTTTCCTCTCCTCTCCTGCATGGTCCCCCAAACCTGCTTCCTGTTCCTTCAGAGCAATTTTCACTTGCTGTGGTAGCTCACTGCCATTCTCTCGTACCCAGTGCTCCTCTTACTTAAACTAAGTTGGATGAAGGTTCTAGATTATGTGCTTCCAGCAAAGACCCTTTATAGGAAACACGTCCTTTCCTCTCAAGTATTCTCTGTTTTCAATTCAAAATAGTGTGTTGAGCAAGGACTCTACCAAGATAACAAAAACCACTCTGAAAATTTGAAACAGGAAACTTACTACAAGGCCAAGATGACAAGGATGATGGAAGATGCTGGAAAGCCAAAGAGGGAACAAGGAGGCAACCCAGAGCTTGACAACAAAAGGAAGTTACAACCTCACCTACGCAGAGAGAATAAGAGCACATGCAGAATTCCTAGAGCTCAGGGCCTGGGCTTACTAGAAAAGTTAGAATCACAAAAGGCCAGTGAGAGGAAGGGGAGCTGAAGCCTCTGAGGGGGTTTTAGCTGCTGCCAGAAATGCCACTTGAGATAGAGGAGAAGGGAGAGGAGTCATTTGGAGTCTCCTTTTCTCCAGCCCCCTGTTTCCCATGAGCTGAACCCAGCCAAGGTCCAGATAACACAGGAGCTGTTAGGTCAGCACCTCTCCCATTTCAGAGCAAAGCCCTGGACCTTCAGGAAAGGAATCTGAAAACAAGCAGCCTCAGTAACATATTAATATGCAGCTTCAGGTTGGCTATAGGGCCCCTTGTTAGAGACCCTCAGTGTAACCTGGCTTCCTTCTTTCATTGCACATGCAGTAGTAAAAGTTAATGAAATGTGTGTGATTTCTGCACTTATTATTATTATTGCATAACTGTGTTGCCCACTAGATAACAAACTCCATAAAAGCACCTGAGCCTTTTTATTGCTATATCTATAATGCCTAGTTCATAGAAAAACTTCCAGAGTTTTCTCAATAAATAGCTGGTAGGTAAATGAATGAGTGAATAATCTGAGATTTAGCAACATAATGATTTATGCACACTTTATCATCACATTGCAATAATTATTTGTCTATTTTCTAACTTCTTCTAATGTAATAAAGGCAAGAGCATAGAGTTGATCTCAAGTTTTGAGATATTATTTGGTTGGCCGAAAAGACACGTTTTTTATTTTCACCAATAACTTTATTGATTTGGATGTTTTGAACATGTTGGCTATCTCTTGCATGGTATAATGTTGATCATTCTCAATTAATGCCTTGATTTCATTGATATCAACTTCAACTGGCCTACCCGATCGTGGAGCATCATCATCCAGCAAGAAATCTCCAGCACAAAACTTCACAAACCACTTTTGACACATTTGATCAATCACAGCACCTTCTCCATACACTGCAATATCTTTTTGCATTTCACTTAGGTTTTTACCTTTCTTGAAATAATAAAGTACAATATGCTGAAAATGTTGCTTATTTTCTTCCATCTTCAATATTTAAATGGCTGCAAAAAATCACCAATTTTGATAAGTTTTTTTAATGCATGCTGATATGGCAGCTGTCAAATACAATCTAACAAAATTGTTTTGAATGAAATTAAAGACAACTAAGCACTACTAGAGCCATCTTATGGGAAAAAAATGAACTTTTTGGCCAACCCAATATATTCTAGTCTCTACAAAATCCCAAGTATTTGTAAGAAAGCAAGAGAAAAAGACAATAGCAAAGACAATTCCACGGTAACAGAAGTCATTTCTGCTGAACACCAAGTGAGTTGCGGTGAGCTAATCCTGGAGGGGAGCTTTACTCAAAGATGTTTATATTCTGTGTTCCATGGGCTTTTCTAGAATTGCCGATTACAGGTCCTACCCCTCCTCATAGCTGATGAAGCTGATTGAAATAATGCCTTTTATAATGAAATTGCCATTGAGTAGCCAGAAGCTAAAGTGGATTTCAGAATCTTTCTATCTATAAGACCCTTATTAGGAGGACGGCCAGAAATTTGCAATCAGGAACTCTAAAAAGATAGGAGTGAATGCAATGCCTGATGAAATGAATAATACCTAGGGTTAGCACCTCTAGAAAAAACCCTAATTATATTCAAAGTTTCTTTATACTTTTAAAGAACCAAATAGTGATTAGTTTAATGACCCTACCTCTTTCAACATGCTTGTCAGACAATCCTTGATTGTGGTTGGTTGGAAAATACTGAAGAGAGAGAGAAATTCAAATTTATACTTCAATAACTGCAATTAGCACCACACTGTATTTGAGGGTATACATGCATTATGTCATCTGATTCTCATTTAAAAGTATAAATACCTCCTGGAAAGTTGTGTGAATTAAATCATGGGTACCATTTACTGACTTTAGGTTTTTTACTGTGCTATATTTTTTACATATATTTTTTTACTACCTCTAATCTCCCTAAGAGTTCTGTGAGTTGTGTGTTATTATTCCATTATTCAGTGAAGGGAATGAAGATTCAAGGAAGTAGAACATCTTGCCCATCTAGCTTCACAAAGCTAATAAAGATCAAAAATATAATTAGAAATAGTATCTAAGTTATTTATTTAACATTTCATTATGGAAAATATCAAAGGCACATGAAAGTAGACAAAACATGTTATTGAACTCCACATACCCATATCTTACATTTCAAAAATTGTCAGCTCATGCCTGAGCTTATTTCATTTATTGCTTTACTATTTTCCCCACTTGTACTTCTTTGAAGCAAGTCCCAGATATGAGAATATCTAGTAGAGTCCTTCTAGGCTCTTTTTAAAATTTTTTTACTGATTGATTTGAGAGAGATAAGAAGAGACAGAGAGACAGAGAGAGAGAGAGAGGCAGAGAGAGAGAGAGGGAGTTGTTGATCCACTTACTTATGCATTCATTGGTTCGCTCTTACAATGCCCTGACTGGGGATCAAATCCACAACCCTGGTGTATTAGGATGCCTCTCTAACTAACTGAGGTGTCTGGCCAGGGCCTAGGCTCTTTTTTAATGCAACAACTTTTGTACTGATAGATGGAATATTTTAATGCAGAACTCGTTATTAAGGGAAAATGTTAAAATCTACCTAAAACCTAAAACCTAAAACCTATTTTCACTTTTAGTTGTCACTGGTGATTTACCCATTTCAGCCTGTACATAGATGGGGGATTTTTGTTCCAAAAGTTAAGCAAGATCATTGTAGATGTTCCATTGGCTTATTGAACCGGAACAAGAATTCACAATGAAACAAATGTACGTCAAAAAACACGTGTTGTATTTTTCTTTAAATGCCTTTGTCTTTAATATAAGAGCTGTGAGAGAGAACAGTAATCAAGGAAGAACACCATGATTACAGTGAACTGGAGGATTTAATTGCAGATATTGTAAGAGGAATTTTTTTTGAAAAAACTGATAAATATTCAACTGTAAATGCATGGTAACAAAAGCAACACAAGAATTTAAGTAGTACTTCTACATACTGCTGTGAGTACTGAGATCTTGGCAGATGATTGTTTAAAAGGAAGAATGCAGAGTCATTAGCAGAAAATCCATTTATGATATCCCTTGGGAGCCTTTTGGAACCAGGCTCCATTTATCCTTAGTTTTTAAAATATTTTCCATCTCGAATTAGAAAAATAAAATTATATATTTTTTTCCTAATGAACTCTCATTGCCTCTGATCACTAAAAAGTAATGAACTGTTGAACATCCACAGAAATTGTTTTCAGTCTTGAATTGCTTCTTGTAAAAAGAAAAAAATGCTGTGACTCTTTTCAGAAGATTGGCTTAGATTACATTTGTCACAAGGAAAAAAGAGATGATCATCTTTTCTGTTATAAAATGGCAAGTTAAACAGAAGGATCTACTTACTGATTTTGTAAATACCTACTTTTTTAAAAATATGGAATATCTTCAGAGTTTATCCTTCTTTACGTAAAGAGATTATTTTCCCAGAGATTCAGTGAAGGTTTCTACAGTTTTTGCAAGGCGTTACACATAGCGGCAGGATGATCCCAATTACCATGTGGGACTCACCTCATTTTAGGAGCCACATATTGTCAGCTGTCAGTCCACGCACAGTGTGCTAGAAGGAGCACCATGGGAACAGACTTCCGGGGCATGATATTGACTAGTCTTGCACTCTTCAAAGCGTTAGTGGCTCTGCTATGTGAATGCTAATACAAGCATGCCAGAATTCCTTCTTTTCTTTTTCAAAATTTTAAATAGCTTTTTCAGATGTAGTTTACATTTCATGAAACTCACTTATTTGATGGTGTATGGTAACGATTTTCTAGTCAAACTCACAGAGTAAAGCAACCATCACTACAATCTAATTTTAGAACAATTCTATCCTCTCAAAATAATGGATAGATGTATTGAGATCCAGGCTAAAATTCTCCTTCACTTATGTTTCTAAAGCCCATCGCAATTTTCACAATTTTAATTTTCCAGGATGGCAGGTTGTTTCATTCCTCCACTGATATGTGGTATCATTTTCTGATTTGTATAAAGTCACAGTTGAATGTGGGATCATCATATGAGAACGTCTAGTCCTCCAAGGGCAGATGTACCCTAACAAGACAAGCCTAATAGCTCAATCAAGGACTTTTTAAGAAAAGGCACCATTTACATTAAATGAGTTAAAAATGGTGGTGGAGATGGGAGATTGAGAAACACATGAAGAATCCCAGTAAAGAAAAGCAGCACCGGCAGTCGATAGCCCTCGTATACCAGCCATGAGAGTTTATACCCTTCTCCGTGCCCTGTGTGCCCTCTGGGCCAGACTGCCCAGGGGTCAGAATCAAGTACACTAGAGTTTCCCTTCCGTCTTGAGGCCGTTTCTGCATTTTGGGAATGGGGGGGGATTTGCTCAATTCATCTGAGTTGTGGAATCCATCCTCGTGAAACCGTTTATATCACCGCCTTCATTCATACCTGAAGTTGGTAATTTGTGTTTTCTCTTTTGCTTCCCGATTAGTCTAGTTAACTCTTGATAACAATTACTGATCATTTCCAATGAACAATATTTGATTTCACTAAGTTTGTATAGTGTTTGATCATTTACTTTTTCATTAATACTTATATCTTTGTTAAATTCTTTCATCGATATATCCTGGACTTTTTTTTTTAACTCAGATGGATTTGCACTAATTTAGATAGAATATTTCCTTGGAAACCATATATTGCCTCTGGATACCATAATAACCTCATATCTGGAAACTTCCTCAATGTTCATCTTGAAGACTCTTAATATACTTCTTACATATATTTTCTTAGTTTTTACTTTATATTTTACTTTATAATTTACTTTTATTCCAATTTTGAGTCTTTCAAATAAAAATTCATTACAAAGTATGAAAGGATGAAACCCAGATGTTCTTAAAAGACGAATATAGCTTTTTTGCTTTATCTCAAAGCTAAGGTAACTGATAGCCTTTCATATATTAATAATAACCGCTATTATTTTAAGTTTTATTAAGGAGTTTGCACATCACAGACCCTGAAAATACATTTTAGGTGAAATAACATTCTGACTCCTCAAACACCTTCTGGCACTCGGTTCCCTAATTAGTAATTTGGGCACAATAAGAGCCCCAGCTATGACCTTGGGGAAGTTACTGGAAAACGCAACCAGGTAAGTAATAAAATTGGAATGCAAACACAATTAAGAATGAGTCCAGGGCCTGAACATTATCTAATATGATATTGAGAAGCATTCTGAAATATACATTCTAGAGAAATTACACCTAATAAAAGCTGTTCAGCAATCAGAACGTTGAAAAGGGAACACATTTCCTTAAATCTCTCTCTCTTTGCTAGCCATACCTCTAATAATTCCAAAAGGCAGAGAATTTGGTGGCAGGGACCTTTATATCCCTGCCCAGTGCCACACACTCCTTGTCAACAGGGGCTGGCAAGCTGGGAAAATCAAATATTATCTTGAGAATGTGTTCAAAGACACATCAAAAAATCCTTTTTATTTTACAGGAAAGTATTAAAATGAAATCATGCATGACTTCAAAATTTATTCAGATTTCTCCATTGCGTTTAACAATAGGAAATTTTATCCGATTACATTTTCAATAAAAGAAGAGTTTGAATGAGTTTGATGTGATTTTTATTTCAATCATAAGGGTGACCTACATGGGTATCTTTTTCTTCAATCATTCTATTTCTGCTCTCCCCATCTGTACTTAACCTGTTAATATGTGGGTGAATTGGAGGAAAAGCAAATCAGTTTGACCTTTAAGGTAAAGTCATTTTTGTATGATTGAAACAGTACTCTTTCCCATACTATAAAGAATGTGGTTTTAAGATTCAAAAGCATGTGCCATTCTCAGCAACCTGGGAAGAATGATAACGTGACCATTGCTTGAATGATAATTTTATCTACATAACTGCCTTCCATTCTCTAGCCTTCACTGTGTATTAAGACTTCTGCCCAAAGATATATGTTTAGCCAAGCTGTTTTAATATAACATATCAAACTTTAAAATGATTCAAGGACAAACACTGGACTTTAGCTCACGGTAGGATGCCACATTTTCTTGCATCATTTCCCTCCTTATTTAGCAACTATTTTACCACTAAAGCAGAAAAGCAGGAATTATTCAGGAAAATTGCTCTCAGCCCCTACCCCTGCTGGATTTCAGGATCCAGAGCAGAATACCTGCCCCAGGGGTGCCTGTGAGCGCCGGGGCCAAGCCACTGACCCCTGCTGGCAACTGAGGGGAAAAACAGAATAGACTAGAGCAGTTCTCAGGCATCCCAGAGATTTTTATGCAAACAAAATTTATTTACAATGCAGATGTCCAAGGCCTATCCCAGAAATTCTTATTCAGTTGATTTAGAGTAAAATCCAAGAATATGCATTTTTTAACATGCTCAGATATTTATATCTGATTACTGCCTGAATTTTGCAATGAGCTTCTGTTTGTGTGAATATTTGCTCAGACACAATGATAATTAAATGGGCTTGAAATTTGGAATGTCAAGATAGACCAGCTATGTCAGAGCCTAGTATATAATAGGCAATTTATTTTTATTTTTTTAATCGTTGTTCAGATACAGTTGTCTGCATTTTACCCCCACCACTCCCCGCAACCCCAGCCACCCCCACCTCCCTCCCCTCATCCCACCCCCTCTTTGGTTTCGTCCATGTGTCCTTTATAGTTGTTCCTGAAATCCTTTGAAGAACAAACTGACAGTAACCAGAGGGAAGGAGGGAGGGGATGATGAGGGGGAAAGGGACACTTTATTTTTAAAGTTAATATAATAATAAATGCAAGATTGATGGTATATGCTTCTCTCGTTGCATTCTATTTGTGCAGGGTTAGATATATTTTGGACTTCTCAAGGTACTGCTTCCAATTTTAAGCTCTTGTTGCACATGAACTCACGCATGTGCACTGATGTCTTTTATCTATTTATTTAACAAACCAATTAAAATCATTATTTATTTTATAGTCAAATCTCCATTACATCTCTGAATTAGATACTCCAAAATCCTAAGGCTATGTGTTCCTATTGTCTCCTTTGTGGGAAGTAGTAAATTTTCAGCCTATTACGGAAAGATAATAGAACTTCCCTACATTGAAAAGGAGGATGTGAGGTTGTTGGATACAAGGGGAGGAGATGTACAGAATTATATAGACACAAAGATGGTGCAGGAAATTGAGCCAAAACAATTTTTGGAAATGGGAAGGCTAGGGATTACATATTATAGTTCCATTATTGAAATATTGAGTTTGGATACCGAACATCCAGTTGGATTATGTCCGATAGGTAAGTGCAGGAGGCAGAAGGCTAAAATTTTAGGGAAAAAAAAATATTGTGTGGTATTTGAAGTCAGGTAAGTAAGTCAGATTCAAACAGTTATAAAGAGGTTAGAGACAAGGCAGACAGATGTCATAGAAGAGACACATGGGAGGAGGGAGAAAAGGGGACACCATTGTCCTTTAACAAACCAGCCTTTTCCTCTAAACCCAGTTCACATCCCAATCCTTCCTTAAGGTCTTCTCTTGTCTGTGTCTATGATGTTAGAAATTTAAATCAAGAAACAAGTGGTGTAGTGGACCACAGGATATGGGAGCTGACCCAGAAGAGATGGAGCACAATTAGAGAAGAATGGACCATCAGGTTGTAGGCTATTTTATTTCTTCTTCTGTGTCAGAAGCTCCTTAAGATCAGTCATTATATCTTCAATTACCTAACCATCCATTAGTTCACTCCATAAAGATTGATTGAAATCCACACGTGGAGACTTCTACAGAGTGACACATAGGGCAGCCAATGGGATGCATTCACTACAGAAGACAAAATCCTGCTTAGTGAGACAGAGGACTGTCCTGTCTGACAGCGTGCTGGGTGGGATGTGCGCCAAGGAGGACTTTCCTCTGACAACGATGTCTTGTAGACAATAGACACTGAATAACTGAGGGATGAAGTAACCGTGTATGGGTGTGGACTGGAAGGAAGTTAAGAGGAGGACACGCATGGATTTGTGCCTTTTTTGTGGCTTTCACTTTGTCTTATTTTCATACATGCAAACAAAAAATCTTCAGGGAGATGCTGGTATCCAACAAAGTAACGAATTCCAGGGATACTTGACCTGCTCCAAGTCAGAACAGGTTATTTAGATAACAAACTATTTTGGTACTTCCTCTCTTCCTTATTCTTAGCTCTCTGTTCACTATATTTAATGATTTCAATGTCTTATACACAATGTATACTTCAATTAAACTGCTATTTTAAAACAGTGTTACTCTCTGTTCCACCTACACTATATATCAAATGTGTTAATGAGCAAAGATGTATCAGCTCAACTGCAAAATGAATTCATCTCTGACTCCCATTTTCTTAAATATTTAGAGGTATCTATTCAATCAATGGGCATGTTGTGGGAAAGTCACTCTTCAACAAATGCTACCTTTCCGTGTCTGGGTTGTTAACCATTAGGTTTTTTTCTGAAACTTTCACACAAAATTTTACTAATGGCCTTTGTGTTTCTTTGTTTTGTTTTGGTTTTTCCCTTAATAGTTTGCATACTTTAAAAAATTGACACATTCTTTTCACATCTTCATAAATCCTAATACAGAAATATTCTTTTTCAGGTCGGTTGCTATTTGTAAAGGCTTTAAAATTTCCATTCAAACAAAAAAGAAATTGGCTCTTGGTATAGTTTTCACTTTCTTGAGTTAGTTAATGCAGCTATTCTTCAGGTAAAATGAAGGTTGGAGTATTAAGCATCACCCTTCACTCCCCCAGGCCTGGAGTTGATAAATCTGCCTTTCTCCAGGCACTAAGGAGCTGCACGAGGTACAAGGAGCATTCTGAGTAAGAGCAAGCATGCAAATTAAGTGCAGGGGAAAAATAATCAAACTCAGAAACCTTGGACAGTGTGATCGTATCTGGCATGAAACTTGTACTCTGTGACACTTGAGTTGTTCTCTGGCACCAAAACTGACATCTGGATAATCAATTCAAAGTTATGTTATGCTGCGCTACTTTAGGGGTTCGGAATAAGGTGTCCCAAGTTGGCTGCTTTGCCACTCTCGCTGTGATACGCAGTGCTACTCTATGTTGTGTTCACTCTCACAGTACAGGATTTTGATTCATAGAGCGCTGTATTGAATATCTTAGTTCCTTCTAAAATCCTATATGCTCCCCTACCAAGGTGCCTCTACCACTTTGTTTTTTGTTGCCTCTGATAAAGGTGTCCTGGCGTGGAAAAACCTCCTTCCATACACTTCTTTGTTATCTTATCTTTGAGCTTTAATATAACCTTCTTAGAGCCCATTTTCCCTTGTTTTCTGAGGTGACTTTTGTTAAGAGGACGGAGAGAATGTAGAGAATACATTAAAGGTGGTTGTAATGCTTAGCTGCCAGCTGAGGAGGTCACTTTATCTTTCAAAAACCCCATTCTTTAACCCCGACTGGTGTGGCTGGGTGGATGAGCACTGGCCTCTGAACCTAAAGGTTTGCCAGTTCAATTCCCGGTCAGGTCACGTCCCTGGGTTGTGAGTTGGGTCCCCAGTTGGGGGCATGCAAAGGCAACCAGTCGATGTTTCTCTCCCTCTTTTTCTCCCTCCATCCCCTCTTTCTAAAAATAAATAGAATAAAAATCTTAAATAATAAAAAAACCCCTCTGTTCCTCACATGTAAAATGGGGGTAAGAATGCCCTTCCTGCCTCTGTATATCATGTTTAATTAGGTTTACTGGTTGTATTAATTTTCTAGCTCTGCCATAACAAATTATCACAAACTAGGAGGCTTAAAACAACACAAGCGTATTGCCTCACAGTTCTGGAGTCCAGTAATCTGAAATCAAGGTGTTGGCAAGGCCACACTCCCTCCAGGGACTCTAGAGGAAAATGCATTCTTGGTCTCTTCCAGCCTGTCTAGGCTGTCCGCACTGCATGCCAGTCATGGAACGGCCACCTCACACCCGTGTCTGCCTCTGAGGTTGTGTTTCCTCTCCCTTGGCTCTGTGTCAAATCTCCCTCCGCCTCACTCTTACAAGGACGCGTGTTATTGAACTTGGTGTCCACCCAGTACTCCCAGCGGAACTTCTCATCTCTGGGTTCTTAATTCAGTTACATCTTCAAAGACCCATTTCCAGGTACCGTAACACTCAGAGGGTCTAGTGAATGGGAAGGGGGCATGCTTTTGGGGGTCACCATTCGGACCACTACACTAAACACCACATTTATATATGTAACCTAAAACAATGACTTTGTATTGACAACTTAGAAACAGTATATGTAGCTTCTAAAGGAAACTTAGAAGATTCTTGAGTTTCGTAGGTTACCTGATGCGTCCTAAGTTTCATAAAGTGCAAGGCACAGCCCACCCTCCGTACATTTCCTCTGCAAAATGACAGTCGCTCAGCTATTTATAGGACTATCATGAAATAACTGTTTCTTTTAAAAATGTTCTAATTCATTCTGTGTATTATAAATTGTTGACTAGATCCTAAGTCAGATGTTAGTCTAGGAACTTCCAAAGGATCTAGCCGTATTTTTTTTTTAAAGCCAAAGTAAACCTTGGACACTATTTAATGGCTAGTTATATTCTGTTATTAAATATTAGGAGATTTGGCGATCAGTCAATACCCAGGTAAACATTGAGATTATTGACATCAGGTGTCACAGTGTCAATCTAATGAGGAGAACAGGGAAAAGGGTGATGAGCTAATTAGGTGGCTCGCATATCCAGCTGCCTGCTGCAGGCTCACTGCGCTGGGACACTGTCAGTGAATTATGTGGGCAGTTATGGCGGTGCTGGAGGAAGCAGGCTTCACAGAGCCTTAGTTTTTATTAATTCATTAGAGCCTGATTGTCTCCAGCAAGACTTAGTGTCTAGAGTAATAAACATATAGAAATAAAGCGTAGATGGTATGCTATTTGCTCCGTATTTCTAGATATTGGATACTATTTGTACATGTATCTACTCTGCTGAAAGCTCATGGATGTTAGTATCTTTATTGCTTTGTCAAGTTTTTATAAATAAGCGAAAGATACAACAAGGATAAGAACTTACTTAATTAAATCTCTTGTCCACTGAACAGAGTGCCATTTTCCCTTTGTTTTGACCTTTTTGCCATTTTCATTCCATTTCACTTGAACAAGAAAGTTTGAATTAAATTTGCAAGTCAAATACCAGAATACATTTCTCTCTAAAAAATAAAAATAAAAAAGCATACTATCTACTGATCTCCTCTTCATCTATTCTTTTTTGTCCTAAATGTTTGTCTGGCAAGTGCCTTCATTAACTCTGCCTCCTTGCTGCTCTTGCTTACATCTGAAATGGTGAACAAAAGCCCTAGCTCCATGATTTCAAATAAATGGGACGCAGACCAAAGCAAAAGTTCGGCATCGGGGTGACCAAGGCGGGTAAAGTACACCGAAACAGATAGAGAATTTAGGTTTTCCTGCTTCCTTTTCTCTAAAAAAATGAAGCACCAAGTGGAAAAAACATGGGATATTTACATAGCAATAATAATGATAACTCTTGTTTTATTAAGAAATACAAAGTAAATACATGGAAGTAAGGAAAGGAGGAAAAATGGAGGAAGGAAGGGATATTATATATAATATAATATATATATATATATATATATTACCTACACACACACACAAATTACCCAGGTAGGCTCAGTCTCTTTAGATACACTTTTAAATTTTCAATGACTATGCATATAGAATTAACTAGTGAATACAGTACTGTTGTATAGGCTCAGGCTGTGGTAAAATACCGAAGACTGGTGGATTAAACAACAATTATTTCTCCCTGTTCTGGAAGTGAGGAAGTCGAAGATCAAGGTGCAGGCAAGGTGTTTCATTCTGCAGCCTTTTCTCTCCGCTGCCTGTGGGTGGCCACCAAGTTGCTACGTGCTTATATGACCTCTCCTTTGTGCACCCGTGGGTGGCAAAAGAGAGAGCTCTCCGGTGTCTCTTCTTAAAAGGACACTAATTGTATAAAATCAGACCCTACTCTGATGACCTAATTTAACCTTAATTACTTACTAAGGGGCTCCATCTTCAAATACAGTCACATTGGGTGGGGGTTGGGGCTTCAACATATGAACTGGGGGAGGAGCACTAACAACACTCGGTCTATAACAAATACTGGCTTATTTACTAAAGGAAACTTTTCTTATAGGGATAGTCAATGTCCCAACTCTAAATGACCCAAAAGCTGAATTTCAATAATCAAAGAGGAAAATCCTCCCAGACTAGCCATAGGAGATAGTTATTTGGACTATGTACCCCCATCTGAATGTAAGTCATTCGGTGTCAGCTCAGTGAAGAGAATTCTGGTGTGCACGTCTTTAATATAATGGTATTTCCGTCGCTTTACAACAATTTTTTCCTCTCTGAGCCTTCTCTATTTGAATCTAATCACCCTCAGTTTATTGCTCATGTTACATGATACGAGGAATGCCTAGAGAAAGACTTGGAAACTATCAATATTTCTCTGAAATTCCCACATTATTTCCAATAGCCTGAAATTGAACTTTCTCAATGACTTATTTTGAGCCACATATAATTCACTATGACAGAATAATGTAAGAGATGTAAATATGAGACCCACAAAATATGGCCACTGATTACACGGCCATTTATTTATTCAGCAAATATTGGCTGAATACTCACTATGCATTTAAAATCAGTTATTTGTTACTTAGAAATTCCCTAGTTTATTTCTGTATCACTAGTGTCTATTGTATCCCCATTGCTCTCTCGTTTCTTTGTAATAAGACCTGTGATGAAAAATAAAAGATTGTTATAAGATTACATAACAAATGTATCTGGAGAGATGGGAGACAATGAGTGAAGGGAATTAGCCACAAAGAAGCGATGTTAAGCAAAGATATAAAGAATGCACAAATATTAACAATTCAGATTAAGGCTAAGGAGGGAAGAGAGATTGTCAGGAAGGAGAGAAATCAAATATGAAAGCCCTGACAAGAGAAGGGTCTTGGTTGAGAAGGGGCAGGGTTGGCTAGAATGCAGAGAGAGAGAGTGGCAGGACGTAGGCTAGTTAACAAGGCAGGGGAGAAAGATAAATCTCCAATCTGTAATAAGAATTCTAAATGTACTCAGCAAACGTCTAACGACTCAGTTAGGTGTTCAGTTCCTTAAACCCGAAAGCATCCCTAGAAAAGTGGGTTAAGCAACACGGCCAATGTCGTTATGAGGATCTTCGCTCCAGGCCAAGTCCTGGGCTAGAGACCAGGAATAGAGCTGTGACTAAGGCTAGTCTCCCTGAAGGGGGTTACTCTCCAGGGAGATAATACACACATTTTATTGAATAGTGTCTATTTGTCTCTATCATGTCACAATCACTACATAACTGTTTTAAGAGTTAATTTTAAAATGACTACCTTTCAGACAGCCTCTAACAACCTCCGTTAAAATTCTAACAGGAGCTCTTGAAAAACAAAATGACAAAAACTAAAAATATGAGCAAATTTTAGTAATAATCTGTTGTCAGAATATGAGAGAAACTTCATACATAGCGGCACAACTGTAATGTGCTCTCTGAACTAAAACAAGATGATGCACTTGAGCCTCGGTGAGTCTATGTACCTATTGTTTACCTGGTGGTCTCTTCCTTATTATTTATTTGGTATATAATTTGTGTTACTCAGCCAAGGAGTAAGGAGTACAAGTGTACTGCTATTTTAGAAATACTGTCATTTGAAGTATGCCTGGTCCTATTAGTCCACTTTAATTCCCCATCAGCCCTTCCCTTCCATGGTTAGTCATAAACAGAAACACATGGGTGTGGGGTGTGAAGCAAGGTCCTAAAAATGGAATCATTCACCCTCTGTGGTGTGGTGCTCGTAAGTAAAACATTCCAGAAGGATGAGAAAACTGAGAAGTCTCTAAAAGGGACATAATGGGGAATACAAATATTTCAATGCTTCGCTGATTGAGATTATCAGGCAACTAGGTGATAAAGTTAAGATGCGCGTCTATCTCAATGCAGCACAAACACACCACATACCCATCATGTGGACATTGGTCTGGTCCCCTGGATGCCAGTGTACCTAGAGAATGCCAAAGCTTTCGGTCCAACCTCCTCTTAAACAGGCCTTGGAACACATTCTCCTATCTTTTGTCAAACACTGTTGTTACTTACTCAACTTCAAGATATTTAATTTTTTAAATTATGGATATGTCTCTGGGCTTTCAGTGATCATTTTATCTTT
This sequence comes from Desmodus rotundus, assembly GCF_022682495.2. Taxonomy (NCBI): domain Eukaryota; kingdom Metazoa; phylum Chordata; class Mammalia; order Chiroptera; family Phyllostomidae; genus Desmodus; species Desmodus rotundus. The sequence goes on along the minus strand of NC_071398.1, from coordinate 10,629,015 downwards.
TTGTCTTCTATACGTTACAGTTTCAGAAAGTGGCTGTGTTTTCTCTAGCAAATCATTATTGGGATATGCTCTTCTGTTTGCTGTGCTCAAAGAGAAAAAAAATGCAATAAACACACTAAGCGGGATCTGAAGCCATAAGGTGAAACAGGTTAAGATGCAGAGATAATAAGATGATATAAAATGGAAATGCATGAGAATATGAATGACTGAAAAGAAGCTTTTGAAAGAGCGCAATAATACCATTGAAGCCAGAGGTAGAGATAGTGAACAGCCAAGTCACTGTCCTTTATATGAAAGCTTTTTTTTCCCTTTGAGTCATTGGGAAGCAAATAAAACAAACTAAAGGACATATTTAAAAGAACACAATAAGCGTGCATGTAAACAGACAATTTAAAAAGTGCCTTTTAAAAAACACCATCAATCAATGTTCAAAGTCAAAAGTTGTTTTCCCTATTTAAAGTTTTTAAAAGATTTTATATATTTTTAGAGAGAGGGGAAGGGAGGGAGGAAGAGAGGGAGTGAAACATTGAACAGCTGCGTGTTGTATGTGCTCCAACTGGGGACGGAACCCATAATCCAGGCACGTGCCCTGACTGGGAATTGAACAGGCGACCTTTTGGTTTGTGTGATGACACCCACCACTGAGCCACACCAGTCAGGGCTCTCATATCTTAATATCAGGATCAAAGGACAGGTGTCTACCATAACTTATTATATACAAAATTGTATTAGATGTTGTAGTAGTGAGACATGAAAAAATAATTAATGTTGTATAGGCACTCAAAGCTATATGTTTTCCTCTAAGCACCGCTTTAGCACCATCTCTGATATTTTAATTTGCTGTATTTTCATTTATCTTGCCTCACAATATTTTTTAATTTTCCTTTTGAGCTCTTCTTTGACACATTGGTTATTGAAAAATACACCATTTAATACTCATATATTTATGAGTAAATTTTTTTAATATCCAAAATTTTTAAATATCAACATATAATTTTATTTTACATGGCCAGAGAACATACTGTATATTATTTCTACTCTTTTAAATTTACTGAAGTTTATTTTATGGCCTAGCATATGGTCTGTACTACATAATGTTCCATGTGCACTTGAGAAGAAAATTTATTGGGTAGAGGGTTCCATAGACATCTGTTAAGTATAATTGATTTATACTGTTGTTTAAGTGTTCTATGTCCTTATTTTTTTTCTGCTTCATTGTTTTATCCATTATTGAAAGTGGGATATTGGGCTATTCAACCATTACTATGGAATTTCTAGATATTTTATACTCAACAATATATTATGTACATATTGTTTCATACAATTGACTTTTAAAACAGTTAAGAAGGAAAAAAACTATGTATTTAAATTGTCATATATAACTGCATAGTTACTTTCCTGGAAGCTCTTTGTTTCTGATGTGATTTTGAATTATCATCTATAGTTATTTGCTTTCAGCCTAAAGAACTTCTTTTAGTGTTTCTTATAAGGTATTTCAGTTAGGTACAAGTTTTCTCACTTTTTAAAAAATCTGAGAGTGTCATATCCTTTTTTTGAAAGATAGCTTGTTGAATGTATGCTTCTTGGTTAAGAGCTTTGGCTTTAAACACTGTAAATATGTTATCCCACGTCCTTCTGGCCTTTATTGTTTCCTTAGGAATTCAGTTTTCAATCTGATTGGAGTTCCTTTGGATGTGATAAGTCCACTTTGTCTTGCTTTTAAGATTTTCTTCATGCCTTTGACTTTCAGCTTTTTTACTGTGATATATCTGTGAATCTCCTTGTGTTTGCTATCTTGGACTTCATTGAGCTTTCCGAACACGTAGACAAATGTTTCAAAATATTTTTTTTGGTTTTGTTTTCATAGATTTTTAAAAAGACTTTATTTATTTATTTTAGAGAGGAGAGGGGAGGGAGACAGAGAGAGAGAGAAACATCAATGTGTTTCTCAACACATGGCTGTCTCTTTCAAGCTCCCCAACTGGGGACAGGCCTGCAACCCAGGCATGTGCCCTAGACCAGGAATCGAACTGGCGACCCCTTGATTTGCAGGCTGGCACTCAATCCACTGAGCCACACCAGCTAGGGCAATGTTCCAAAACATTTTGAAATTTCCAGCCATACTTTATTTCCTTCTTCCTTTCTGGTACTCTCGTTGCACATGTGGTGGTGTACTTGGTGGTGTCGCATGTTTTCCGGATGCTCTGTTTATTTTTCTTCATTCTTTTTGTCTCTCCATTCTTTCTCTTGCATATTTTCTTCCGATCTATCTTCACATTCACCAATGCTTTCTTTTGCCCGTTCAAATTTACTGCTTAGCCACTCTCATTAATTTTTCATTTCACATTGTACTTTTCAACTCCAGAATTTCCACTGTGTTCCTTTAAAAAATAATTCCTATCAATTTATTGATATTTTCTGCTGGATGTGACGTTGTAATCATACCTTCCTTTCCTTATTTAATCAGAGCTTGCTTTAGTTCATTGAACACCTTTATAATGGCGCCTCAGAAATCTGTGATTAATCTGGCATCTGGCTGCTCTCATGGACAGTTTCTTTTTTGTCTGCTATTTTTTTCTTGTGTATGGGTCATATTTTTCTGTTTCTTTGTGTCTTGTAATCTTTTGTTGGGCATCAGAGATAATATATTTTAGCAAATCTGGATATTAAAGCTCCCCAACACAGGGCTTCTTATTGTTATTTGTTTATTTGTTTAATGACTGGCTGGATTATTTTAGAGGAGTTTATTTCCCCTCTGTGGGATCCCAGCCTTGGGTATGCCTACAGTCAGCCTGGAATGATGGTGGTTTGGGCAGAATTCTCTTTGTCTCTTTCCCCGACCACACACCAGTTGTTAAACCTCACTAACTGCCAGATAATTTCTGAGTTGTTTTCCATTTAGAGGGCCTAAATTGTTCTACAGATGGATGTAACCAAATGTGGGCCTCTTCAAAAGAGTATTTCCCTTGATCAGTGGTCCATGTTTGTTGTGATAGAGGTAGACTCCCCATCTCCTTCCCAAGTTCTCTGCCTCTCCATCAAGGCAAGACTCTAAGCCTTTGGCTCTGGAACTGAATTACATAGAGACTATATGTATTTTTTGGCACGACACCTCTACATTAGGAGCAAACACTTAGTGCTGGGGGACAGCAGCATCAAATCTTTTTGACTTGCCCCTCCCAGTGTGGAATCATTGCCTTACAGGCCAGGGCAACAGTAGCTGGGGCTCTGTGTTTCTCCCTTATATTCCCAGTGGAGTTGTGCCCAGATTAGAGCCTCTATTATACAGGTAGATGCCGTGAAATAAAAAGGAGCCCCATACCTTGGCCAGACTGACCCACAATTTAGTTTCAGCAACCGGTAGGTAGGAGCAGGATAGGAACCACTGACATCTTTTCTCTGCTGTTAAGATAGTCTTCTAACTGGTCGCTGGGGGAGAGGAAGCCCTGGGATCTTGGCTGCGCTAGTTTGGAGTGGAGTTCCCATCTCACAGAGCTGGGAGAAGGAGTGGAAGGGGTGGGTTCTGATCCACACACCTCAGTCCCACCATTCTTACCAAGCTCTAGCAGAGCTTCTCGATTAAATGTTGATTAATGTTTCTTGATTTGCTGTTTGCCTTCAGGGCCATTTAGGGATGTTAAATAGTTTTCCTCTAAAAAAATCAATAATTAAATACATGAATTTAAAATGTGCTGATTTATGATGATTTTCTTAGGTATACAATAATGGCAATTTTATTTGGTCTAATGAAATAACTAAACTCAATCATTAATAAACACAAACACCAATCACGAAATAGTTTTTTAAAAAAGTGAGTCGGCAAATAAGGAGTTGACTTTCCCTGGAGATAGCAGGGGAAATTCACCAAAACTGACTCAGAGACTACCTTTACACAATCAATAATGTTTCTAGGAGAACAACGTATGCAGATGCTGGGAGTAGTAAAAGATACATACAGGTGTGAGTTTAGTGTCAGACCCACCAAGGCTTTGCTACGTAATAAAGGAAATAGCTTTGTTCTGCAAGAATAATATTCCTGCTGCGCTCTCTAAATTATCATTATAGATTGTTTTAAAGAGAGAATATACAAAGAGAGTTTTCTCATATAAATAATGTCAGTCACCAAAAAAGAAAAAAAGCCTCATTGTAATTGTATGAATTGCATCTTGAAGAACAACCCCCATCTTCTGTTTTGAACTATAGTATATAACACCATCCACACCTGTTCCTTGCATTAATTCACTGCACTCACACTTGTCGCCCATTTTCTGACAATTGCACACAGCTATGTATTCTACGTTGGTTTCGAGACAATGTTCTCCTCTCTTTTTCACTTGGTGTTATTTCCTTCTAGGTCATGGAAATGAAGATTACTGGACCATTTGGTATATCACTGGTTAACTCCATTAGAGACTCCTTTTCACTCTTCAAATTACTAGATAATGAAGCACAATCAGAAGAAACTTAGAAAAAAATGTTCACTAAGACTGTCTTTCTCTGTCTGACTGCTTAATAGTAAGGCATTATAGGGTCAGTTATACCTTAAACAAAGAAAACTAAATATAATAAATATAATTTATGCATCTGTTTTAGGGAATGTCTCTCATTTTTTGGAAATCGTGGTCTAGCACTCTATGGTAGATTCAACACGGTGACTTAAGTCATTTGAGCTGACTATCTGTTCATGTATTTGAGTATTCTGGAAACAATAAGATGCTGATGACCAGGAATTGAACAGCAATGGTTTGGAACCTCTGCCCTTAATATACAGCAGTGAGGTAGCCAAACGTTTTCAGGTCTGCACACTTGCCAATATTTGCAAAGAAATTCCAACTGGAATAATCATTTTGCCCCCTCAAAATTATACATGTTTACCAAAATTATGTTTATTTGCGTTTGGCTGGAAAACCACTAGGAGATAATTAGTATTTCTATTTTGAATAGATATGTCTTTCATTAACAAAATGAGACAATAAATCATTATGTGTGTAATATGACTATGTTTTGTGAGATAGAGATGAAGACAACAACAAAATAAACCATTTGGGGTGAAATTAGAGAACCATAAGCCTAACATGGGACTAATGTCTCCTCACTGACAAGTTTTACTTTGAACTGAAGTTTGCCCTTAAATATTGCTTAAATGTCCTTAAGTGTTGCTTCCAGTAACCAATATGTATCTCCATATGATTACCTGACATGTGCCAAATGGAGCACTTTCTCCTATGACTTCTCATTTTATTCTTTCTTGTGTAATCACGATAGGTCTTCTCCACTACATTTTAATATGTGTGTCCTATCTCCTCCAGCTGGCAATGAATAGGACTCTGTCACCTTAGTACAAATGCTCGGGGGTGAATGACGTTTTAGATCTCTGTGGGTGACAAAGCGCATCGTTTTATGCGCCGTATTGTCATGTCGCCTATCTTTGAACACAGAGCTTCTCAAACACGTCTTTCAAACGTGGTGAAATTCTGCCCAGCCAATTTTGCATAATCAGGATAAGTGAGCGAAAATTAAACTTATTTATGGGATTTGGGGTAATTTGTGTCTTCTGCAAGGAGAGTATTTTTTTTAATAAAAGAAATATGCTGCCTTTACAAGTTGATGGTAAAACTCCATCAGTTCATCCAAGGCCCCGTTCAATGGGCCCATTGGGGTGTGGAAGTTGTGGTCCAAGCCGACTGGGCAAATGGGCAGAAGGGAGGGGCAGAGAGCCTGAGGGGACCAGTGGAGCTTGGACTGTCCCACGGCTGGCAGAGCATTTATGAACGGGAAAAGCAAATGTTGTTTGGGTGGCCATTTTTGAAATGATGCAAACTCTTATAATTTTCACCTTTTCCAGATAATTCCCTCAGCATTATGGCAAAGCATAATGGATTCAACCGTCAGAAGCAAGAAGTCTATCTTTTACCAATCGTGATCAGCGACAGCGGGAACCCGCCCCTGAGCAGCACCAGCACCCTGACCATCCGGGTCTGTGGCTGCAGCACAGACGGCGTCGTCCAGTCTTGCAATGTGGAAGCTTATGTCCTTCCGATTGGACTCAGCATGGGCGCCTTAATTGCCATATTAGCGTGCATCATTTTGCTGCTAGGTATGTATTTCCTTCACGGCCTAACGGCCACCATTTTTGTGGTTCACAAACGGCTGCCATTGAGGACAGCAAACCCTGACCAAGCAGGCACCAGCATTCCTTTGGGCGGAGGAGCTTTCTCGTCCTTCCCCAAGCTCTGAGGTCATGAAGAGGCAGGGAAGAGTAAGGGCATTGTGACAGTCAGTGTCCCAGGTGGAGAGGACTGTTCAGTGCCTTTTTCAGCCCCACCGCCGGTGAAAAACTAGATGAAGCACCGCGGTGGTAGAAGTGGGGATGGGCCTCCACGTGGTTCCAAGAGCGTCTGTAATAAAGAAGACCTCCAGGTCTCTGGGGGTACCCCAGTTGGCTGCAATAAGGGTTCCCATATGTCCAAAATACTCTTTTATCTAAACAGGGGTTGCTGAGTCCATCCAGTCACACAAGGTTTAGTGCGATAAAAAGAAAACGAGCATATATATATATACACACACACACACGCTTCAAAATTACATTGTCTTCCTCAGATGTTTTTCGTGATATTAAAATCAAATAGTATTCACCCAAAATTCAGTGCTCATCCTTCACAAAGGTGTTTTGCTTAAATTTCCAAGTCAATGTTATTAAAGCTATACCCTCATAAGTTTTAAAATCCTGACCCAATCTCTGAACCTACATGGTGTGCTGCTCATAAAATTATATGTGACTTTAGCTGTTATTTCCTGTTTTTTTTTTCTTTTTTTCTTTCCTTGTGCAGTCATCGTGGTGCTGTTTGTAACTCTGCGGCGACATAAAAACGAGCCATTAATCATCAAAGATGATGAAGACGTCCGGGAAAACATCATTCGCTACGACGACGAAGGGGGAGGGGAGGAAGACACGGAGGCCTTCGATATCGCGACTTTACAAAACCCAGATGGACTGAATGGGTTCTTGCCCCGTAAGGATATTAAACCTGATTTGCAGTTTATGCCAAGGCAAGGGCTTGCTCCAGTTCCGAATGGTGTCGATGTGGATGAATTTATAAACGTGCGGCTCCACGAAGCCGATAACGACCCGACGGCCCCACCCTATGACTCCATTCAGATTTATGGCTATGAAGGCCGAGGGTCTGTGGCCGGCTCCCTGAGCTCCTTGGAGTCCACCACCTCGGACTCGGACCAGAATTTTGACTACCTCAGTGACTGGGGTCCCCGCTTTAAGAGACTGGGTGAACTTTACTCTGTTGGTGAAAGTGACAAAGAAACTTGACAGTGGATTCTACATAAATCAATGGAACTGAGCATTCTGTAATATTCTAGGGTTACTCCCCTTAGATACAACCAACGTGGCTCTTTGTTTTAGAGGCAAGTTTAGCACCAATCATCTATAAACTCAACTACATTTTAATGTTGAACCAAAAAATTGATAATAAAAAGTATACGTTAGGAGGTTATAAATCTTGTGGAGTGTGAATTAAACTATGTGGAGTGTCTAGAAGTCTTGGGTATTTGATAGTTACCTGACCACCACAGGCAAAGATTGGGATCCTAACTTGTGCTTAGGAAACAAAAACGGTGTAAAGAGAGGAAAAAATAATCAAAATTAAAAGGTGCTTTCTTAGAAAAAAAACGGACTTGCAAGGGATTTGCTGCTGATGCGTGGAATCTGCGAGGATTTTTATAGACGCGAATGGTGTTTTCCCCGTCACTAACAAGGATCCCGGCACACATGATAAAGCAATACTTGGTCGGCTGTACATTCTGACCTTTGGGAGTTTGGGAAGGCCTCCTAGATCACACGGTACGGTGACCACACATTGTACATAATCGTTGGCCCCACGCGTCAGAGACTGAATAGCATCTTTAAACATTGTGTCGAGCCTTAAAATATTCACATGTTCGTAATCCATTCCACGGTGGGGACTGCCAACTCCGTGGTGGGAGGAGAGCAATCCCGTTGAACAGGCTTGTTTTTTGGAAGCAGGATTACTTCTTCCCTCCACCTCACCTTTTCCACCAGAATACAAAGATCAACTATGTCACACAGTGGACTACATAAGAGACAGATGGTTTTATTTGTTTAATCCTCAAAAATAAATATTTTATTGATGTCCATTAATGCTTTTATTTATTAAGGTTGGTAATCTATAGAGTAAGGGACTATATGGAAAAAGAAAAGCTAAATTATATCCATTAATAATCCTTTAGATTGTTTTATATAAATATAAATATATATATACAATGAATGTTTCATACATGTACATTTTGATGAGATGAGTATGGAAGGCAATATTATCAAAAGGGGGACTGGTAGTCTCTTTAGCGTAGAAAAGTGTTAAATGTGACTGGTGATGGCAGGAACAGCATTTTCCCAGAGAAACTTTTGGACTGTTTTCTATTTTGTTCATAATCCTAGTATTTGGTGTTTTTACTACAAGCACAAACATCCGAAAGTATATTGATTCCTGTGAATATTTAAACTCTAGACTTTTAGATACCTTTACACAATGCCCTGCCCAATAAACATGCTTCAAGTCTCCCCCAGTGTTGGAGAGCAGGAACTGATTTGTACATAATTTTACTGCTTCTGTTTTTAGCACTTCTCTCCCTGGTCTTCATGGTGATACACGGAACAGCTTAGCCTCCGAAAGAGAACAGCCCTAGAAGATGTGAGCATATTCACTTTGTAACGCACACCTGCCCCTTAGGAGTAGAAAATGTATCATGAAACTGAACTACTACATGCAGATCATTTTAATTTTCTACTTTGCTTTAATGCAATATTGTTTATTTACTCCATGTATTGTATTCAGAGAAACTCCTGTATTGTTTCCTACTTTGTGAAATATATTTTTATAAATACCTTTGTTGTCTTTACTTTTCTTTTCCCCGATCAGGTGAAGACCTACTCATAGACTCTTCCAGTCTAACCAGAATCGTAAAACATTCAATGACATTATTCTGGGCATCGCCTGTATTTGTAAGAGTCTTTATCTAAAGAACTAGGGAAGTGAAATGACTCGGCCACAGCCACACAACAGGACACCCACAAGGACATTAAAGGGACATGGTGTATGCCAAGGCTAGTCCGGCTGTGCCAACCGTGACACCCGTGTTCTCCTGGAATCAGACAGTTGAATCAGAGTTAGGAGCAAAAGGTAAAAGAGGGAGGAAGCAGGATAGAGCAGGGGAAGTTTTCAGACAGGGAAATATAATGTAAAAAAATGTAGAAGATGTAAAAACAAAGGGATTAGAAAGCAGAATTTGGCAAGAGAGCCTTAGACGGCATCGCAGACCTGACGCACCTCTGCCAGCCAGCGAGGGGGTTCTGAGTGAAAGATCACCTGCTAGAGAAGTCTTCTGGGTCAGAAACAGGTGGCAGTTCCCCTCCCCACCTGCCTGAGAAGAACAGGACTACGGTTATTGGAGGTCAAAGTGATTGCTCCAAATGACTAAGCGAAGACCTACAGGCGGTGGTGCATCCTGGATGATTGGACATTGCATGGAATCAATTCAGCCTCAGCCCTGTCCACTAATAGACCAAATCAAATTACTAAAGTGTCTCTTAAACATCCATATATGCATACTCTGGAGTAGTAAGAGCCCATTCTTTATAGTAATCTTTGATGAGTACAGTTATTTCAGATTAAAAATAATTCATAAAAGATGGTTAAAATATGCTAGAAATTAAATTCAAGTGTTCATCTTCCCCAACAGACTTGTGATTTCTAGGATACGAACTTTACAATGAAAATGTTTTAGAAAAGAGTGCGTGGGTGTTTGTGTGTGCACAAAATCAAAGAAAACTTTGATTCACGGGCCTCACTAGTGCAGCAAGAACGCTTGGAAAGAGCCAAATGTGTCTTTGGGAGCGTTTGTTTAATCAGATGCTTAAAGTAAGACAAGTCTCTGCATGAGACTTAGGAGTCTCTTAGGAGCAGCCCGATTTCACACTGAGCCTCAACAGAGTTCTGGGCAATGCCGTATTTTGGAGAAGGAAATGCGGGTGCTGAGAGCTAAGTAGCCAATTACTCTTTATAGCCACAAAAGGACTGGAGGCAAGTAGGCCCTTCCAACAAGTTGTATTATGCGATCACTGGCTTTGCAGGGAATCTCACGAAAGTATAACCTTCTGATTGCCTTTTTGATTGAAAGTTCCATCTGAGATCAGGGCAGTGCAACCAGTAATAAGATTTCAAAAAATCCCATCACTGGCACTGTAGGAAAGGCTGAGCATGACTGAAATCCCATTTTTGTCAGACAAAAAGATAAGGTGACAGGGAGCATCGCTATAAAAGCTATATAAATGCACAATTTAAACAGGAATATCAACACTGAATATATATATATATATATATATATATATATATATATATATATATGCACACACACACTCATCTCTCTTTAAATATACACATATATCCAATTAAGTTACCAGGGATTAATTATAGGTGTGATTTCTTGTCTCACAATCTCAAACACTGCCCAAACCCTGGAACAGTGGCTTTTTGTTTTCTGACTCTAATCTTGAATTCGAAAGAACTTGGATTGAGGGTGAAGGGTTTTATTTGAGAACAAAATAATGGCCTATGATACCCAGGATTAGAATTAAATATATCACATTGTGAAACTGGATTTAGCTGTTTTTATTTTCTTGTGTTGTTGTGGAGAAAACAATTACAGAATGTATTTTTCAGGGGGTAGTTTTCAACAGTTTTATTTTCCTAAATTGCAGTACTGTCTTATTGGTTGTACAAAGTTTCTTTGCAAAGTGACTCAGTTGGCCAGACAGTGTAGCATATATGTCCGTGCAATCATTGTTCTCTATTATAGTAGAATATAGAGATTCTATCATAAGTAGACATTTACTTTTATTACTTTTTCTTAGTCAACACACATTTATATGTCACACGGTTCACTGTTTTTTACATGAATATGCCCTTGATACTAAAGATACTTTAGTCCATGTATTTTTGACCCAATCCTAGTATTTAAAATTCTAATCAACGCAATTTAAAATCCCCCTGACTTGATGGGTTATCTAAAAGGAAACCACTGTGTCTCCTGCATATACTGAGCGTCAACCAGCTGAGAAATTAATCTACAGAGTGATGTGGAAAGATTAAATGAGACAGCATCTCCAAACCTGTTTTCTCTATTTATAAAATGGAACTAATGAATCTCATCCAAAACTAATTGTTGAGCCCTGGCTGCTGTGGCTCAGTGTATTGGGCGTTGTTCCATGAACCAAAAGGTTGTGGGTTTGATTCCCAGTCGCGGCACATGCCTGGGTTGCAGCTCGCTTCCCTCAGGTACATTCAGAAGGCAACCAATCCATGTCTCTCTCACACATCCATGTTTCTCACCCTCTCTCTCTCCCTCCCTTCCCCTCTCTCTAAAATCAAAAATAAAATAAAATAAAATGTTTAAAAAATAAGACTAATTGTTGAAACATTCTTTGTCAATGATCTGGTAAGTAGGATTCCAAACTTGATTTAAACTTACGTTGGTCTGACATTAAGGCCCCATAACTTGTGACTAAACAATGTTCTCTGTAATTATAATGTGAGACTTGGAATGATAGGAACTGGGAGCTAAGTTGTCTACAGTGATACAAAAGAACCGAGGAGGAAGGAAGGGACTTAGAATAGAAGACCCAAGAAACCTGCACGGAGTTTTCAAAAAAGTTGGAAACTGAAGAATGGGCACCATAGAAATCAGAGCTTCACAAACACCCACAACTAGGAGGGGAATTTTTTTTTTAAGTGCCATGTTTATAAGTTAATGATACATTTTTGAACATTCAGAAAGGTCCAGAAAGTGGGAATTCGTAAGAGCCACTTCGGTGTACCTAAATTGTAACATGTTTTATGTGTGAAAAAAATATGTAATGTTCAGAGATGTCTTAAGGATTTTTTCAGAGTTAAAAGTACACATCCCATAAGTGAGAGAGACCAAAACCCAAGGCTGGTCTTCCAGCTCCCAAACAGGGTGGAAAGTAAGTGGTGTTTTTGTGCGTGTGCGCTGGCTCCTGTGCTTATGGAAGAATCATCTGGGTCTCGAGGCCAGCAGGTGTTTGCTGGAGGAATGGGCATCTGGTGCTGTTTCCCCCACTGGAGTTGCCTGTCGTTAGCTGACGCACGTGTTGACTATAAGTATTACCTCTTGCCGGGATCTTTATTAATGGTGTGCAGCAACCCATCAAGGCCAGGCAGATCCACTCTCACCTCCGGGAGATGGGAGAAAATGCTCAGAGCCGTGGGGATGCTTAACATGCCTTTATTCACAGGTGGGAGAGCCACGCATGCCACAAGCTGCGTGCCTAACTAGTGGGAAGCCCCTACCTGTTTAAGTACTAGAAGGGAACAAAGCCAGAAAACTGCCCAAACCTCACATAACATAACATAGTTCTGCGCATGCGAGCCCACTTTATGTTATGGGAACAGTTTATCCCATACAGTTTAAACCAGTCTCAAGGCTATGAGAACACTGGTTATCAGGCCCCTCCACAAGGCTAAAGTCCTGTGGCCATGTCCACACCTGTTATGGCATACTTATACCCCTCTGAACTAGGTAGGGGCCCAACTACATACACCTGGGTCACTACAGCCACTGGGTCAGTGGTACCCATCCCACCGCTACCTGTCCAGAAGTTCCCGCAGGCCTTCTGGGATGTTCTTGCGAGCAGACAACACAGGTCTCACAAGCTTCTTATGCCTCTGCCCATGCAACAAGTAACCCCCGAGTTTTGATAGTGGACCACATGGTCTTCTGCCCAGCATGTAAGAGGCAACAGTGTAGCCGCTGGGCTACTTCCCTTCCTGAGGGACTGGCAAGTTTTCTAGCCACCGTACCTTGGCTAGAGTATCAGCCTCATCATTCCCAGGGGAAGCAAGAGGTGCAAGTTCAGTAACATGATATACAGTGATTTGTTTCTGGTGCCCTAACTCCCGTAAGTCTTGCCACAAAGCCTGTCCCCACAATTGCCTCTGCATGACCATCCACTTATTTGCATGCCACGTAGAGTTCCATAATGTCAGCCCCCAGTATATCGCCCAACTATCTGTGCAAACAGTCAGGGGTGGGGCTTCACTGACCGTCAGGAGCCATATGACTCAGAGTTCTGCCCGTTGGCTGTTCTCTTCCACACTGGTGTCAAACCAGATTGTGTCTGTCTCTGATTGAATTGCTATGGTGGTCCACACAACAGGCTGGTCCCTGCCGGACCCCTCAGCGTACCATGCATCTGAGGGAATAGGTGCCTGCCCTTCCTGGAAGGGGCTAGCTTCCATCTCTTTTAAAGGGACAGGAACAGTAGATTTCTTATCTACATAAATAACTGGACCTAACACTTCCTGTAGCTCAGCCTGCAAAGAGCCTGTGAACAGAGAACTCCTTTGTTGCAGATAAGCTCCCCACTTAGCTAATGTGGGCGTCTGAGCCATCCCACTACAAGGCTTGGCCATCCGGTCTCGAACCCACCCTGTAATGGGATAGGTGGTCCTAACTGTCACAGGGGCAGTTCCTGTTATGGCCTCTGTGGCTAACAGGGCAGCATGTACAGCAGCCAACTGCTTTTCAATCAAGGAGTACTGTACATAGTTCCCTTCCATAGTTGGGATCGGAAACCCAAGGGTTGACATAGCCATTCCGATCACTGCCACAGACCCCACCCAAAGCCTTCCTGTGTCACATGATCTTCTAGCTCATAGATTCTAGCAGAATATCCCCCTCCCTCTTCTTGGGAGGTTGGCACAGCCAAATGACCCTTTAGACGCAAAGGATGGGCCTTTTTGGGTCACACCCCCAGGGTTTGGACAGATACTTTAGGTCTGCACCAGACGCCAGTGTGTGGGCACCAGGAGCTGCACTTGTCTTGTGCAGCACCACACACTGCCTGGGTGGGTGCTGGTTGCTGGTATTAGCACTGAATCCCCTTGGGTCACCAGGCTGCTGTTTCTGTGACTCCGGTGACTCCTGTCTCTGTGGCTCCAGGTGCCACTGTCATCTTCTGGGGCCCCTCTGATGGTGCTGCACTAGCCTGCTTCCACTGCCACCGCCTCTGCCTCTGCCACCAAGGCTCTCTGGCCCTCTCCCTATCAGTGAGCTTTCTGGGCGCCAGTGCCTGCTTCCCCATCTTGTGCCAGCTTCAGCCTGCTCCCTTGCAGCCTCCCCTGTTGCACAGCCAGCTCTAACAGCTCCCACAGCCGCCCTGCCTCCTGGAACACTGCTGCAAAGCTCAGCTCAGAGCACTTGGCCTTGATCGACAGGCACAGCAGCCCACAATGCTTGCTTGCAGGGGTCCCTGCCTCTTGTGATCAGTGTGCTGGGAGCAGAGCTTTCCAGGTGCTGGCACCACTGCTGCCGACAGAGCACCTGCCTGGGCTGGCCCTTGGCCGGTTGCTTTCAGCAACTGTGTTCCATGTCTGTGTAGGGCAGGGGAGGGAAGGGGATTCCTAGACCCAAACTTCCCCCAGGAGCCAAGGGCTGCTGCCCTCAGGGAACTCAGTTCCTTTTCCCCCCATCCTTTTCCACTGAATAGCTTACTATGAGTGGGGAGGGGGATTGCAGCAGCTCAGATGCTCAGAGGCTTTTTACCAGGGTGCAGAATCAAGCTTTCAAGGCTTTTTTTTCTCTGCCTCCGTGTTTGTGTAACTTTGCTGTGTAGGGAAGTGCAGTCTCCTCTTCATTAGCCTTCAGGGCTTTCTCGCCTTCACTGGGCTCTTGGAACTTCACTGTCTCAAAGCGTAGTCTCCGTCTCAGCTCACAAAGCTGAAACACCTGGCCCATGGCCTCCACAGCCAAAGAGGCACTGGGCGTTCTAGGGTCTTCCCCACCACCCACAGGGCTTTCTCCACTATGTCCGTGCACCACGGACATAGGGCCAGTCACGGGGTGGGAGGCCAAGCTGCCAGGAGCCTGGCCACCAAATACTACCTGCCGGTGATCAGCTACTCCAAGGTCCCCTCTGGGGGTGCTGGCTCCATGGAGTTCTGTGACAAATCCTGCCGACTATGCCAATTGTATTGCAACCAGTTAAGGTTGGGCAGATCCACTTTGGACTCCGGGAGAAGGAAGAAAATGCTCGGAGTCATGGGGATACTTGACATGCCTTTATTCACGGGTGGGAGAGCCACGCATGCCACAAGCTGTGTGCCTAACTAGTGGGGAGCCCTTACCTGTTTAAGTACTAGAAGGGAACAAAGCCGGAAAACTGCCAAAACCTCACATAACATAACATAGTTCTGCACACGTGAGCCCACTTTATGTTATGGGAACAGTTTATTGGACCCAATCTCAAGGCTATGAGAACACTGGTTATCAGGCCCCTCCAAGGCTTTGGCAACACTGCTCCTCTTAATTTTTCTTTAATTCAACCTCTGAAGTTGGAGAACAATTCCACATGTGTCAAGTCCAACTGTTGTATGAGTGAATGGATGGTCTAGGCTCAAGGATGGAGCTACAAATAACCATGTTGCAAGTAAACTTAAAAAAGAGACCTTTGTAAATTGCTTTTCTAAAAAATATGTGCTAGATCTGATCGAGGACAAGTGATACACTTGTCCGGCCTTTTCAAGAGTCTAACTGGATAAATTACAGAAGCAAATTAATGATAAGACATCAGATGTGTTTATGCTGTGGAGGAGGTGAGCACAGTTTTATGAAAATACAGAGAAACAATACCTAACCCTGGCAAAGGCACAGGACCTTGCTAGAGACTAGGTTACAGTGAATCCTGGAGGGAGCATCTCAGTAGACTGCAAGAATCAGTAGGTAAGATCAGCCTAGGACCCAGACACTTAAAAATGAATTGTGTTACTGGGTAAGTGATCTCCCAAAAGACTTCACAGCTAGTGCTTCTTACCATATGAGACTCCCCATGTGACAAAACTTCCAATACGTTTATTTATTTCACAAATATGTGCTGAGGATTTTTCACTAAACTGGGTGCTGGGAATATAACAATAAGTAAGACAGGAAAGTCTGTTTCTTCAAAGGCCTGGTGGTGGGGGAGAAGTGTAGATGTGTAGGATTAAGAAAAATGAGAGAAGGTGATATGAGAGAATATAACATGGATGGATGGCAAACTAAATATTTTACAGGGTGATGTTCGAGTTTCCATGATAAGTGCAAACCATAGCAAAGTTCTTGGAAAAGTTTCTGTTGGTTGTTCCGTGGTACTAAACAGATGGACATATATAAAAAATAAAAATGAGGTCTGGATCTTAGTGAATGAGGATTAAAAGGAGCTACAATATGGTTTGGAGAGCTGGGCAGAGACTACATTTTACAAGTCCTTGTCAGCCAGCATAAGAAGCTCAGATTTACTTTATATTAAATAGGAGGCACTTGAGGGGACCCAAAGGCAAAAGAATGACCTGGCTTATATTTTTAGAAAGATAACTCTGGTCCTGATATGGAAATGGGATTACAGTAAACAAGAACAAAATCAGGAGAAGAATAAAATCTCCAACCTAGGTCGGAGTCTGTTGCAGTAGCCCCAGCAAGAGATTAGCTTGACAGTAACTACTGAGGTGGTAATAGACATAGGAAGAATATACAGAGTTCAGATTTATTTTCGACATAAAACTGGCAGTGTTGGCAATTGCTTTAAAGCTAAATGAAGGAAATATTTTAGAGTTTTTGACTTGAACAACTACATGATGGATGGAGCCATTTAGAGAAATTAGGGTGACAGAGAGGACCTGGTTATCAAAAACAGTCATCTCGACCCCTCTAATGATCCACAACAGAAGGGGTCATAGAAATTACAGTCCTGTAGAAGTTTCCATGTGGGGCATGTAAAGAACCTTCCAGGAAACACTACTACACTTGGATATTTTGTTATACCAATAGCTGAATCAATAAAGGTCACAAGTGACATGCTTAGTCTCAGGCAGAAAAAGTTCAGCAGACAGATTAGTTTGAAATTTTTATTTTTTGCTTTCTAGAAATGGAGGGGGAAAAGGCTCCATATTAGTGAGTTCATTCTTGCCTGGAGTATGATGAATTCACTTATTGTAAATGTTTCTTAATGGAAATGAGGACTGATATCCTGAAATATTTATCTATGATGATTTTAAATCGACGGGGGGAGGAGGCACATGTAGCTGTGCACATAAATATAAAATGTTGTCCAGGAAGCATTCCTGAGGAATGTCCTTTCTCTTTGGGCTGAATGCTAATTCTCAAGGAAAGAAGCATTTTGGTCTTTGTGGTTTAGCTATAATAAAAACCTCACGAAAAAAACACACACAAACAAATTTTGTTTGCTCATTTGTTTATTGCCATGCTGAGGTCTTTTGGATGATAGTCCAGTGACAAACCTCTTCTCTGTTCCCTATTTTTCATTCCTGTAGGGAAGAAGGGCGACAGCCAGTCTTCCGTACCTGCTTTGTGCTGAACCTGGACATCATTGTGGGGCCCCACAGAGGAACAGAACTTTCCTCCAGCTAGTCTAAAATCAGTTTGGTTGTCACCAGGCCTAAGCCCAAACTGTTCATGGCCTATTGCCTGTGCTTTCATGGATTCTAGTCTCTTTGTAAGAAAAGTTAGCAAGCAATTTAAAATGCAGGATCCATCCTACTGAGTATTATGCTAAGTGAAATAAGTCTGACAGAGAAAAACAAATAACATATGATGTCACTTATATGTGGAATCTAAAGAACAATATAAATGAGAAAAAAATAAAATAAAATAAAACAGAAGCAGCCCTGGTTGGTGTGGCTCAGTGGACTGAGTGCTGGTCTGCAAACCAAAGGGTTGCCAGTTAGATTCCCAGTCAGGGCAGATGCCTGGTTGGTGGGCCAGGTTCCCAGTTGGGGGCACGTGAGAGACAACCACACATTGATGTTTCCATTCCCCTCTGCCTAGAAATAAATAAAATATTAAAAAAAAAAACAGAAGCAGATTCATAGACACAGAGAACAGACTGAAAGTTGGTAGAGGTGAGGGGGGTTGGGGAGACGGGTGAAAAAGATGAAGGGATTGAGAAGCACAGACTGGTATTTACAAAATAGTAATGGGGACATAAAGTACAGGATAGGAAATACACCCAATAATACTATAATAACTATGTATGGTGCCAGGTGGGTACTGGAAATATTGGGTGGAACATTTTGAAAAGCATATGATTGTCTAACCACTATCCTATTTACCTGAAACTAATACAAAATAACATTGAATATAAGCTGAAATTGAAACATTAAAAAGCTAAATAAAATGCAGGGTCTAAAATTTAGACGTAGAATTGATCTGAGGAGGCCTGGAAGTGGTAGAAGCCATGTGAGTTCAGAGAGTCTGGTTAACTCCATTCCCCGTCTGTTTGGTGAGGTCGAGATGACATTTTCTGCCAGCCAGACAGCTTTATCTAACAGCTTAGCTGAATTTTCCTCAATGATACCACCGGCATTAGTATAAAAAGCAGCAAGATGTGTTAGCTAAGGCACATACTCCTCCCTGGTCTGCTAGAAGGTGGTCGAGGGCTGTTCTGTTATCTAGAACCATTTTTGCTAAGCAATCAATAGAATTCTGTAATATTTTGAAATCCAGGCCTTCCTCATCAGCTAGCATGACCACCGTGGCAGTGACTTCTTTAATTGCTACTGTATCATAAATGGCACCTCCCACTAATGCTACTAATGATCTTATTAAGGTGATGACCCAAGCAGTGAGGAGCCCTGCTGTTCTCTTCCCTCTTTCTCCCCTGGTTTGCTGAGGAGCTGAGGTAGTATGGTTATAAATCTGTGCATATTTAGGGTCTGAGTGGACTCTTGCTATTGCCCCCACCCCCCCTCCCCCAGCCTGTTTATGATTTAGGCACCGGGCTGCCCAGCCCTCTTTGTTGAACCCATCCCCACTCCCTAGGGATGTATAACCTTCTTGTAAGATCACTGTCTCGGGTTGACTATGGGACTGGTTTGGGTGGAGTATTGAACCTGGGGTGGACAGCCAGTAATCTAAGGGCTGAGAACCACGGAACCCCAGGCAGCAGCTCCAAACACAGTGTTCCCTGCAGCGCCAGGCTGCTGGTCGAGCCTGTCTTTCCTATTGCTCAAAATCACAACTCATTTCACTGTTTATTTCGCAATAATCACCGAGTCTTGTTCTACCGGCTTCTAGCGGTTGGCAGTTTGTGCATTCCATACAATCTCTTTCGACTCAGGGGTGTCTGGCCCTTTTGGTGTCACACTGGAAGAAGAAGAGTTGTCTTGTGCCACACATTAAATACACAAACACTAACGAAAACTGACGAGCAAAAAAAAGTTTTAAAATAAATTTATGATTTTTTGTTGGGCTACTTTCATAGCCATCCTGGGCCGCATGCAGCCCGTGGGCCACATGTTGGACACCCCTGTTACATAATAGGGATGGCATGTGAAATCGCTGACAAGCTCATTAAAGTTAGGGTCTGTGTTGATATACCAGGACAAATCTATTGCTTGGAAGCACCACTGGGCAGGTTCCACTTGCGTGGCTGGGAGCAGGTTATCTGTTTTGGGATCTCCCAGGTAGGGAGTGCAGTTGCTTATTTCCTCTTCTGGTAAAGGGGAGGTATGTGAGAGTTTCCCTGTTTAGTTTGGGTGGTTGGTGGCAGATCCACCAGTCAATAGAGTTCCATCCCTTCTGAATATTTTGAGTGATGTTATAAAGGAGATTGGTTTGCCGGGTATGTACAGGGTGAGGAATTGGCAACAGGGAGAAGATTGCTAGGAGGGTAGCCATGGCTTGATACAGGACTTACACCAAGTGAGTTGGAAGAATGAAGTTAAATCAAGTAGCTATAGATGTTCCCAGAGGACCGCAGATGAGAAGAATACAGATCACAAGCCCCTACAGAAGGCACAAGCCCAAATCAGAGTGGACTTAAGATTCATTACTTATCTTATATGGTGTCCTATCAAACAGTATCTTCAGGTCAGACACTGGCTCGTGGAGTATTGTGGGGCCTTAGGGTCTTGTGGAGCTTCCACCGATTCTAGTCCAGGAGCTCATTTTATCCAAGTGTGATGCATGCATGGAATGACCCCTGTGACTTTAGAGCAGGAGGAGTAGGTAAAACTACTAGATAGGGTCCCTTCCACTTCGGTATAAGCTGGTTTTGAGGGCTGCCAGTGCTCCATATCTTGAGATTTACCCACTTCCCAGGTTAGGAGGAATGAAGGGTTAAATCTGTGGGAGCCGGTAGTACCTGACTTTCATGAAGTGTAAGGGCCTTCATGGTTTCCACTACTTGGGAGTATATTTAAATTGCTCTGCTCATGGGGGCTGAGCGATTCCTGTTCTTGGATATAAGGAATTGGCCTTCCATACATGAACTCAAAAGCACTTAATTTTAACTTTTTGTTTGGAGCAAGGCACATACGCCATAAAGCTCCTGAAAGGAGCCTTGTCCAATTCTCTTGTGTTTCCTGGCTTCATTTGGATAAAGTTCTCTTGGGAGTCTGATTAGTCCTTTTCACCTTTCCTGATGATTGAGGCCTCATCAAGCTAAGTGTAGTACCCACCTGACTCTTAAGGCTTTGGTAACATCTCTTGTAATCAGAGAGATAAATGCGAACCCATTGTCATTCTGTAAAGATTTAGGGAGCCTGAACCTAGGAATTATTTCCTTCAATAGGGCCTTTATCACTTGAGTCGACATCTCAGTCCTGGTGGGAAGGCTTCCAACAACCCAGAGAATGTGCTAAGAGGTATCTGGAATTAACTGGCACTTGAGGCATGACAGTGAAGTCCACTCATCTGGCCTCGCTCCAGAGACTGGAGGAGGCCGAGCGTTCAGGTCATTGGCATTGCAGGTCGGGCAAGCATTTATTATCTACTCAGTTAGAGCTCTCATACCATGGAGTTGCTGTGGTGTTGATCAGCCAGTGGCAAAGGGCTTTTTTCCCACAGTGGCTTCCTCGATGGGCCTTCCCGGGCGGCATGCACAGCTGCCGCTTTGGGGAATAAGGATTGCCCATGTTGGTTGGTTAGCCACCCGCTATTGACGAGGTTCTGTCTGGGGCTCCGCCTTTCTGTTTTATGGAGTTCCCCCTCTGGAGATGTTAGGGAGTAATTTGATGGGTTAGGCTTTCCAGGTGGAAGAAGTCGTTGCTGGATAACTTCGTTTGAAGCAGCGCTTCTGGCCACCACCACATGTGCCTTATTATTTCCCTTTTTCAGCGTGTCCCTTTCGGTGTCCCTTACAGGAGATGACAGCAACCTTTTGGTATTGTAGAGTGGAGAAAGCATACCAGGAGTCCTTACAGATGTTCAGGGTCTTTTGACAATTCTAGGGCCCTAGTGAGGGCTATTAACTCAGCCTTTTGAGTGGAGATCCAAGGAGGCAGGGCCTCCACTTCTGTAGTTTTATTTAGGATGACAGTTGCATAGCCTGCTAGTCTTTTAACTTCCTTTGTAAAGCTGCTCCTACCAGTAATCATGCTTTCTCTACATTTGGGAGGGGCTCACTTTCTAGGTCTGGCTGGCTGCGGTATATTGTATCTATTATTTCTATGCAGCGATGTCCCAGATTTCCCGGCTCAACTGAGAGTCAAGGGGCTATGTTTAAAGTGTAGCATGTTTTCATGGTGACAACTGGGTTGTCTAGAAGCAAGGCCTGAATCTGGATTGATCTCCCAGGTGACAATCATTCTCTCCCCTAGGAGTTTATCAGGGCTTGAACCTGGTGTGGGGTCCAGATGGTTCCAAGTTGTTCAAAAGTCAATTTTGTTTTAAGGGAGTGGCTGTAGTAGCAACTGCCCCTAAGGCACAGGTGGCAAGCACAAGCCCCGCCCCCCAACCAACCAAATGGGGCCCTCCACCTTGTTTTATATGGTCCCAGCCCGCGTTTCTACCCGGAGGCAGTGCTGAGCTCTCCTTAACTTTAAAGGAGTAGTTACATTTATACAGGCCTAAAATTACATTCGGCCCTTTGAAGGCAACCTCAAGGTTGATGTGACCCCGGTGAAAGAGTTTGACACCCCTGCCCTAAGGCAAGGAGGCCATCCTTTGGTTATCTGATCTAATTGTTCAGAGCAATTACCTGGGTCAGAGATCCAGCTGAGTTAAGACCCCATCCCCAGTGCTATTCTCTGTCTCATCAAAAGGCTTTGTTAAACCTGGGCAACCTAATGCTGGAGCTTGAAGCAGCTGTCCCTTGAGTTCCCAGAAAGCCTTTCCACATTCTGAGTTTCATTCAAATCGTTCTTTGTCCTTTCCTTTTAGGCATTGTGGAGAGGCTTGGCAAAGAAACCAAAATTAAGGATCCAAATATGAGGGAATCCAACCATCGCCAAAAACCCTCTAAGTTGTCTTCTTGAGGCTGCAGGGGTGGGGCTGGTGAAGCTGCAAATGGTGTGTTCCCTCTCCAGAAGCAAGCTTCTCTGCCTCTCAGTTATGATAAATCCCAGATAAGTAACTTTTGTCCGAGGTATCTGAGCCTCTTTCCTTGAGGCCTGTATCCCTTATCATCAATTCTGTAGTAAGGCTATCAGTCAATATGTCATACATACTGAAGGAGGGTACCCTCCTCTAAGTGTAGGTCCCTTAAATCTTTGGCTAGGGCCTCCCCCAAAAGGGTGGGAGAGTTCTCAAATTCTTAGGGCAAGACCCTCCAGCAGAACTGCCATTTTTATTGAGTAACAGAGGTCTTATTATTCAAAGGCAAAGCTCTCTTTGGACTCCAGGGCCAAAGGAATACCAAAGAAGGCATCTTTCAGATCTAGGAAAGCACCAGGTTCTATTGGATGGTGGGCGGATAGTAAAGTATAAGGATTGGGGTCCACCAGGTAGATGCCTTTGGTGGCCTCAGTTACTGCCCTTAAGTCCTGTACTATCCAATATTATCCCATCCTGAGAGGGTAGGGGCGTTCCAGGCTGACTGGCAGGGTCTTACAAGCCCCTGCTTGATTAGCTCTTGTATTATCGGAGCTATTTCTTCTAAGGCCTCTTGATGCAGGAGATGTTGTTTTTTGTTACGACAGCTGTGTCCTGGCTTTAATCAGACAATTACTGACCTAGCCCCTTTGTCCCGTCCTATTGTCCCTGAAGCCCTTGAGCTTGTACAGGGACATTTGGTCCCGGTAATTCAACCTCCTCATTTACTGGAGATTCTTTTTGTCCCCTATTATCTAGGAACATGACCAATTTGTTTCTTTTTTTCAAAAGGGACATTTACTCCCATTATATTTCCATTCAGATGGATGGTTGCTCCTGGTTTATGCAGTAAATCCCTTCCTAGTAGAAGTGTAGGACATTCCGGGATGGACAGAAATGAGTGACTAATTCCCTTCTGTCTGATTTACAATTAAAAGGTTCGATGAACTGTTTGCTTTCTGAGTTTCCTGACACTCCCATAATGTTACATTTTTTATTGAGGAGTTTGCTTGGTCTGGTGTTCGAAATCAAGTATGTGGCTTCTGTATCAACTAAAAAGTCGACAGCTTTACTCCGTGTCCAGTGTCTCCTGGGACTCCTCAAGAGTTATTTGGATTTTCTCAGGAGCCACCTGAAGAGCCCCTGGGCCCTATCAGCCTTTGTCTGTCTGGGCCATCAACAGCTGTTTACCTGAAGGAGTCTGTGGAGACAACCCACCCCCACCTCCCACCATGGGGCCAGAAAGAACATTCTCCTTTCCAATGGTCTTCCGTCCTGCATATGGCACAGCTGATTAGCCCCAATTTCTTGGGCCAAGTCATTATTTTCTAACTCTGGGTTGGGGTAGACCTGGAGGGGACAAATAAGAGAGGGACAATAGGCCCTGAGGTCAGAAATTTGAGTGAAAGTGGATATAACATAGGACCAGCACTGGAGTTCCTGCCTGGGGTGAGGGAGGGGAGGTGGTAAAGGAGGGGGTAGTGGGAATGCCTGGATCAGCAGGGAGTGCTTGCAGCTGAGCAGAGGGAGGGACCCGGAGGCTCTTCACCGGGAGAGTCTAATACTGTCAAGACAGACTCCTTTTCTTTAAGGGTGACGACAGTGGGCTCTAATTTGCATTGGTTTAGAGGCCCATATCTTCATACACAGCCATAAAAATCTGAACCTAGGGAATCATTTCTTTGTTCTTCGGCAAAACAAAACAAGTCTAACTGGAGGATTGGGTTATGATTTAGGCAGCTGTCTGTGGGCCATGTTTCCCATCTTCCAATTTGTATTGGGACCAGGCCTTGTTACAGGAAAAAGACGTCCATGTGCTGGGATGTAGCCTCTGGGGTCTCTTGATCAGTATGGTGGTTGACACACAATTCCCACACCTTGGATCTTTGGTTCTGAATTTGCCTTCAACTACCTGTAGGAGGAGTCTTGTGATTTATGGGCACACAGATGCTCTGCAACCTACCGAAATAAGTTCCCTTACCTGTGAAGCCTGGAATTCACGCCAAACAGCGTGTAGATGTTGGGGCTCAATTTGGGGAGGTGGTCATGGGAACCAGGGTGCCTGGATTGCTTAATAGGGTTTTCTAAGTACAAACTTCTTTCCGCAGATGCACCCACATCTACGATGTCAAAGCTTTTCATGCATAAGGAAGAAGGAAGGGATAATTTTGGTTTGAATTTGATTTAATTACCTAATTTCTAAATCTCATACATATTCTGCTGGTAACTTCTTTTAGGCTCAGATTAGACAGTTCCCGGCTCTGCTTGGTAGATAGGAGGTGACTCACCGATGGCCAGACAAGGACCAGTGAATAAAAAGACCCTTGAGGGACTCTGACTGGTATAGCTCAGTGAGTTGGGCTTTGTTCTCCAAAGTAAAAGGTGTCTGGTTCAATTCTCGGCCAGAGCACATCCCTGGGTTGTGGGCTAGGCCTTGCAGGAGGCAACCATTGGGTCTTTTTCTCCCTCCCTCTCTCTAAAAATAAATAAATAAATTCTCTCTCTCTCTCTCTCTCTCTCTGTCTCTCTCTCTCTCTCTCTCTTTTAAGACCCCCAAGATGTCTTGCCAGCTCTGTCGGGCACAGTGCTTCTGCCCTTTTAGCACATGATAACCCATTGCCATCTTTGCTTTTGGGTTCAGCAACTTGGTCTTTGCTATTGGGAATCCTTATAAGTTTCTGTAAGCGAGCAGAGCTCATGACATAACTTAGGTGTTATTAATCTACCCCACATCAATTTAATCATTAGACCAACTGAAAGAACCTAGAAGGGCAGAAGAAAAGTTTTTCTCCCCAACGAGTCTTCAATCCAGAAAAGATGTAAAAGAATTGGTCTTCGATACAAGTGGTACCATATTCTCATTTGTAGTAAGAGGGCACACAAATAACCTATGCATTCATTCATTCTAAAAATAAAAGACTTTGTTAAATTCTTACTATTTATAGCAGCTGTGCTGAGCACATGCAGGTCAGCAAGACCAACCATGGCCACTGCCCTCAGGGAGCCTTCATTCAGGTGCAGGAGACAGATGAAGAGGAGCAGAACTGGTCACCCAAAACATGCCTCTTTGGAATAAGGGTTATTTTAGGCTGATTTTTTTTTTTTTTTAAGAAATAGCAAAACCCAAAAAGCTCTGAAAACTCAAGACAAGTTACCATTTTGAAGAGACATTTACATTTATAAGGGAATCTCCAACGGTGTCTTCTTCTCAGTAGCAAAAAGAGAAGTTGATTAAATAAATCTCTAGAAACTCTAATCAATGGAGAAGGCATGGATCAAGTGTACATAATAACTACATCCTTTCTGCACTGTTTACTATTTTAAAAAATCACCTGGACATTGTGTAAAACTTGTTCTCAAGTATATGAGAAGTGTAACTGGTCTCCCTGATAACTGGTGAAATACTGTAACCTGCTTTAGTTGCTTACCAAGTTCTTGGTTCCTGAAATGTTTTACATTTCATTAGTATAATGATAGAGTTTACAGTTATCTACAGTATGTAATTACATCCATTAACAGAAACAGTGCATTTTTACATTAACTATAATGAGAATTAATGGGTGGTTATATGGCTTTTAGGCTACAAGGAAAAATTTGGGTACCAATTACTCTTGTGTAGATGAGGATACATTTATGTAAAAATTTACTTTGGTAATTCTTTTAGAAAATTATGAGAACTTAAGTTCCAGTAACCATGACTTATGAAAATTAGAAAAAAAAAACATATGTTCTTTGATGTCCACAAGAGAATATGGACCAAAAGTGTGAGGCTGAGAGAGGCAGGAGGCAGCTGTGGAAACTATATTTCATGGCCCATAAAATCAGAAAGATGTCATAATTTTGAATGGCGGACCAGCCACTGTAAGCAAATTCCCTCCTGGCATACATATTATCTATAATAAGGCAAAATGAATTTATACACATCTCAGTGAAATACAGGGGAGATACTAAAATTCTTCTAGGTGCCTAGGGCTGGTTAAAGGGAAATTAATGTTTAATATAAATTATTACCATCCTGACTAGTGGTTCAGTTGATTGGGCATATTTTCACAATGCGAGAGGTCACTGGTTCGATTCCCCATCAGGGCACATGCCTGGGCTGCGGGTTCAGTCCCCGGTTGGAGCACGTACTAGAGACAGCTCATTGATGTTTCTCTCTCATGTCGAAGTTTCTTTCCCTCTTTTTCTCCCTCCCTTCCCCTCTCTCTAAAATTAAATAAATAAATCTTTTTTAAAAAGAAATTACTATTAATTTATGACTTGCAAAATACCTTCACGGGTTTACAAGAAGTCTTACTCCCTACATATCTCTCAGACTCTCTCTCTCTCTTTCCCTCTTCCTCTCTCAGCTATGTTACTCAAAGTGACCACTCCTGCTTGAAAGTTTTGCAGATATTTTTTTTTCCACTATGGGAAAAGAGAACTTTTTATGCATTTTGAAGTACTTAGAATCTTAATGATCTCCATTTCATTTATTAAATCAGCCAATCTTCTTGTCAACCACTGTGGTAGTTATAGTGGGGGCTATTATCCTCCCCTCCCCCCCTTTTTTTTTGCATCTGGCAAATATTTGCCTTGGACTCTTATTAAGATACATTCTCCTTTCCTCATCCAATTAATTGCTAAGGTGTCTCCATCCTTTCAGACCATAAAAACAGAGGAATAATACCTGAACTACCAGTATGTTCAGTAAGGATCCTCTGTGTGAATTTGCCTTTCTCTTATCTACCACCTCAATTAAGAACACAGCAAAAGTGAGACATTGAGAACAATCAACATTCTATTAGACAGGAGATAACTGGCATACAGAAAATATCCAAATCAATACAGTTACTGGTGAAAACGAAAAAAAAAAACAAACATCAGCATTATGAAGGAAAGAAAATACCTTGCCATTTTCTAAATCTTGACAAAGCACGGAGCATTCAATAAGGAGACTTCCGTTTGCTCCTGCATTTCCCATGGTTGGGTCTATAAGTGTTCCATGCAGATGGCTGTCAAGCAGGCCTGAGAACAACACTACACACAAGAGCTTCCTGGTGGAGCCAGAAAAAAAACCCTCTGTCCTCTCTGGAGATCTGGAATGACTTTGCTTGAAGTAGTGGAAAATTCTATTCTTCATGTTTGGAGACATGGGCTCAAGGAATACAGGTTAATATTCTCTAAATTAAGTTTATGGTTAGATCTCAGTCCTAATGTCCTGCCATATTTAGAGTCTTAAAGAACCCTAATTTCTTCCAAAGGGAGCCCAATTGATCTCTCTTCCAGGTGGGTCCTTGGATACACCTACCACAGTCTAGTGAGAGACCCTAAACCTCTTCCTTCCCCCTCACTGCCTTCCCATAAGGGTACCAAAATCAGCTTTTCCACCATGCATTAATCAGTAAGCAGTGATCTGAGAGATTTCACTTGGGCCTTGTGGGCACCATATCTGTTACATATGTGCTTGATAAAAAATCGGGGCCTATTTCAGGGAGAACGATTTTGAATTCATTAGACAAGCCAGAGTCTTGCTGAATCTCCTCCCCAGCTGTAGAAAAACAATAAGCTTATGTCAATAGTTAGAAAGAGTGACCATCCAACTCTTCATTAGTGGAGAGGCCAATGCAAAGGTCAGTGGGCCATCAATATTCACATGGAATTCCAACCAGACCATCTCAGCATATAGTTGGAGAGTATTTTCCTTGCACATGCTCTTTTCCCTTCCTGTAGCAATATAAAATGGGGGCGTTATAATCATTGAAATAAAATACTGTGACTTCTAATAGTATAAAATTGTCATTGTTGATTTCAAACATAATTAACAGAGCAAAAAGACTGTGATTTCCACATTGGTCCCCTTTAGCCATTTATCCATCCTTCACTCATTTAACAAGCATTTATTGCCAATTTGTTTTTCTGTGGTAGACACTGTTCTAGACAATTGGGTAATATCACTAAACAAAAGAGGTATAGTTTCTTCTTTCCCCAGCATTTATAGCATTATGAACAAAATAGACAATAAACAGTAAATATAAAAATATTCTGGGGTTGAGATGTTTATTTACTAAAAGTTAATCTTATCTTTATGTCAATATTTTAAAACCTCTCTGGATCCATTTATCCACAAACTCTACTTTCTTAAAGCTCTTGCAAAAGGCAAATCGGTGTGTGTGTATGAAGAAAGAATGACAAAACTATAGCAATTCACTTAAATACGGATATTAACTAATATGTAAACAGGGAAACCGAGCAGTAAGGTTCCAGCCATTCTGTCTGACTTGAAGTCATTCTATTCTTCTATGGGACACTACCTCTCAGAAACAATGCCACAGCAATGCACGATTTTTAAAAAGATCTTTTTCCTATAAATTATATGTTTCTGGATAAATTAATTACCAATTCTACTTTTTCTCTGTTCTCTCTCTCCTTTCTTTTTTTCTTTCTGTTTTCCTTCCTCCCACAGTCTCTTTCTTTCTTCCCTTCCTTAAACTTTTTTTTTCCTCCAACCTCCCTTCCCTTCTTTTTCCCTTTTTTTTAAATATAATAAAATACATTAAAAAAGGAAGCTTCAGGGTCACTAGAATTAATTTGGTTGAAAAATTATATGCAGAACTTCTGGCCTGTAAGTTGGGTGGGGTAGTCTCTGGGGATCTCCAAGGCGGGTCAAACAGTGTTAGCCAGGTTGATGGAGTCTCAGTGTGGCACCAGCTTGCCAGCTCTGTGGCTCTTTGGGGGTTGGGGAGCTTTATAAAAGGGACAATGGCCTCTGCTGGCCTTGATGCATTCAAAGGTCTTCCCTTCCAGGCTACTGAGCACCCCTATCCCCACCCCGCTCAGTTACAGGCTCAGCTGTCAGAGCAGGTTCGTTTCCATAATTCCTTTGCTGGAACTCCCATCTGGGGGGTTTAGAACGTAGAAAACAAAAGAACAATTTGTAAACATGTGTTTCTCTAGCTCTGAATACAATGTGGAGGAACAAAGGGAGTCAGAACTCCCCTATCTAATCTTTGAAATTGTAAAGAAATCATGACTATTTTAACTTATTTAATTTTGTGAAAATAACACTTGAGCGTAAAATGACTGAGGTTTGGGTTTCCTTGTTTACCATTTTCCTCACTTAGTGCCACACAGACTAAGTGATAGGAACACAATTATTTCATAGGGGTGTTAGGCATTTTCCTTCAAAATGTGTAATGTGAACCATCATTTAATTTGTACAAAGGTGCTTAAAAAAAAAGCCAATGAAAAAGTATAGTGAAAAGACCCTTGGGTAAGGAACCAGAATATATGTTTGTTGTGGTTTGGTTGTTTCCCCCCACAAAATGCGATGTGTTTGGCAGCTTGTACCAAGCACTGCACGTATTGGTGAGGAGATGGATCATTAAAATGCAATCCCTACTTTCTAGGAACTCAGTTTCCTGGGGAGATTATAAATGGCACACAGATCCTAGGATATATGAAGTGAAAGATGATATAGAAAGAGATGCTTGCAACAATTTGATGCTGGAACAAACAGGCTTTCAAATTTTCACATTACGCTAAGACAACATGTTGCCAAATGAAATCCCATCCCAGTACCTTGGTTAGTGTTCTGAGAGTTGGGTCTGGATGGAAACGGAAGAAGCCAGCCAGAAATAAGACACTTTGAAATCCTGCCCATGAAATACGCCAGAGAGGGAGTGAACTTTCTATATGGGTCTCTCTTCTCACAGGAAATTTTATTCTCTTTTCTGGGCCTTGGCTACTTCACTTAAAAAGCAATGGATTTAGACAGGAAGTATCTAAGATATCTTTGAGGTCTGACAGTCAAAGTCTACTAAAGTCTGTCTCCCAACCTGTTCTGTTTTTTTCAACATGTTTATCTGGTGTGTTAAATTTCTACCCAATTTACAGAATAAAAATACTCTCCCAGGCCTTAATGCTTACTGAGAAATGTTTGTGAATGGGCACAGCGCTATTACAAAGGGGAGAAAATCAAACAAATTGAGAGAGAGAACATAGAAATATCTAATTCTCAGAGTTTTACGAGTTGTTTTCTTCTAGAAAAGCATTATAAATCAAGCACATAGGGAGAATATATAATTCACTTTTTGAAGCTATTCTGAGTGTGGAGAAAAAATTAGCATAAGGTTGTAGAAGAGCAAAGGAAAAAAATGAATAATAAAACAAGCAGTGTTGTTTTGAGAACTAATTAAGTTAACTTTCCTCCTAAGGGGACCACACAGCTGAGCTCCTTGGCTATAGCTCTTCTCCCATCTAGGTTACTGGTTCAAATGCAGCACATGCTGTTAGCAATCAACAAAACCCAATCTAGCAGATCACTTGTTCAGTGTCTGCAGAAACTAAATAGATGGACAAATGTCAATCTCTTAAGTCACTGCCTGTCACCAACTCAAATACTGCTCTGCATTAAAAAAAAAAAAAATCAAGAGAGAAAGTCAACTCAACTCTACCTTACAGTTGAACTTCTCTTTCTTCTACATCATCAGTAAGGTGTCTAACATTGACTGATTTGCTGCACTTTGCATATTTACTAATTGCCACTGCACATAACAAAATGGCCATGTGGTTCCTTTTACAGAACTTCCAATCCAATAGGGAGGGTAAATGGTAAATGAATTAGGAGGAAACTTACTTGCTCATCATGATAGGAACTGGTACTTGGTCAGGGGGGTGCTTCTTGTTCCCCCCACAATCATTGTCATCCTTTTCTGTCTTGCTGTGGGTCCTTCAGTGGGGTAGGGGGTGATAACTGTTGGACAGAAGTATCCCTGCTCCCTTGGATACCAACTGAGTTTGGGGCAATGGGAGGCAATGACCAGAGATTAGAGAGCCTGAGGTAGGAGACATCAGGGTATTCCTTTCCCATCTGTTTTCTTGCATGGCTGTGGTTCTGGCAAGGGCTGAATTCTTTTACTTCCTGCCATAGCTCCTCTGAAGCAAATTCTTCTTTCAAGGTTCCAGATTATGCTTGGCTCTAGTGACATCATTTCTTCCTTTTCCTCTTCAGATCTGAAGTTGGGGATTCCATGCAGCTGCCAGAAGTGCACTGTCCATCATGTTTCTTTAAACTGGCTTGTACCTCTGCCAATGTTCCTTCATTAAACTCTCATGAATTAAATCATCTCAGTGTTTTATCTGTTGAAACTTGATATGGTTAGCAAAACTAATGTGGTTAAACTGGGAATCAAAATGAATATTCAAACGTAAACAAAAAATATTGATTTAAACATATAAATTTACACTCATCAGTCTTTCAATTGAAGGAAAATGTGTTTCTTGGAATATGTTCTTATTGATTAGAAGTCAAACTTGCCTTTATTGTATGATTCTCACATATAATGAATGCATCCTGTCCAATTTCCAATTTCAATTTCATCAAAGGGAGAAGAGAACTCGCACTTGTGAAATAAGTACAACATCCATTTGAAATTTCTCCCACTCTTTTATATTGCTTCTTGCTCACCTAAAGTAGGAATGCTTTTTTTTGCAATGCTCTTTATTGTGTCTTTATAAAATGTTCTATTTTGTTGTCATAAATGCAGCAATTCTTTCTTTCTGCACTCAAATATTACATAAACAATAAAATACAATAAATAATTGCCATGGCAAGTACAAATGGAATTAATGGGGTTGGAAACAAACACATCTGAATAAACAAACAACACATTGAAATGTCAAGGCATCGTAAAAATCTCTATTGGCTGTGCATCTACTTTTTTACCCAGGAAATGTACAGTGTTGATTAAACCAATATTTTGGTTAATTAGAAGAGGTTTATAAGAGTTTTACTGTTTCTATGAGCATGTATAAATAAAATTACTAAGAATATGAAATTGTGGAAGTGTGTACCTAACAGTGTGGGGAAGGGAAGTCAGGAAGCATTCCCAAAACAAATAATATGAAAGTTAATCTATCTGAAGGAGGAGAAGGCTTTTGAAGGCAAACAGAGAAAATTATTCCTCTAGCAAGAACAACATGAAGACATTGATGTACAAAAGAAAACACCAGATGTAGAGCAAAAGAGTAAGTAATTTCAGCTGCGGTGTGAAGCCAGGACTCACCTTGCAATACAGTAGTATACCTTCTGGCCAGTGTTTTCACCTCTACAATTAGATATTGAAATCCACTTCAGGGGATGAATGGGAGTTCAGTGCGATTGACAGAGATCTGATCAGATCACTGGGGAGGAAAAGGAGGGACCTTAGGAGGAGGTTGCCTGAGGCAATGGTAAAGAGTCTAAGATGGGATTGGCTGAGAAGCTGAACGCCTCCAGATCACATGGAATTATGCACCAGGAGATTCAAAATAAAAAGAGGGCTCTCGGGCTCTCTCTTGCTCTAATAGGCCTTGATGATTGTGCTGCAGCTGCCCGCATTTCCCAAAGGATGCTATTTTGGATGGATTTTGGATGGGAGAAGAAACTCCAGGCGCAGCCTAGGATTGGGCTGGCCTGGCAGAGGGTGGCAGGGTTATTCCTTTTGGGTGTTTTAGAGGGGACAAGCTCTGGAGCAGAAGCCTGCCATTCTTCCAGAATTGTGTCATTTTAGTATCTTATGTTGTTTTAGTTTGTAAACTAACCTATAGAAATAAGATAATTAAAAACTAACAGGGGTAAATGCTAGGAAAACGCAGGTGTTAGACCTTAGCCTTGATTGGCAGGCTTAAGTGATTAAAGCTGTAACTAAAGAGTTAAAGACTTTAGCCTTAATTGATAAGCTTAAATGACTAATGCCAGTGGAAAGCTGTTATTCCAAATTTGTGTAGCTTTTGAACAAAGACTCCTTTATCACCAAACCTTTGCCTGTGGAATTTTGCCTAGAGGGTGGCGGCAGTGTGCAGGAATCCACTTGCTGTTCTGTAACACGTGGCACACGGATAAAGTTCTTGATAACAGCTGGGTTACTTAAGAAGGTTAATCTATTATTGCCGATATCAAGGAGAACGGGTTTGTCTTACTTTGTCATTAAAGTCCCGAAAAGACACACTGTCCATATTATTCACGTACAAGCAGCCCCTGTATAGAATGTTGAAAATTCCAACTTTGTAATGAGGTAGCAGCTATTCACTTGGTCATTGTTAAATTTGTCATGAATGATGTATTTTAAAATATGAAAAAAACCCACTATAAGGTTCTACAGATCTGTGAAAAATGTTAATGTTTTTCCTATAATAATGATTATGAGAATTACCAACATAATGTCTATTATTTCTCAGAACTGTTCAATTGCTCGTGAGTAGACATATCATAGGTATGCAGAAAATTACAACGTTAAGTGTGACTTGAGTTG
Organism: Desmodus rotundus; assembly: GCF_022682495.2. Lineage (NCBI taxonomy): Eukaryota > Metazoa > Chordata > Mammalia > Chiroptera > Phyllostomidae > Desmodus > Desmodus rotundus. The sequence goes on along the minus strand of NC_071398.1, from coordinate 10,595,329 downwards.
GCCCTCTGTCTAACGCTGCTATGTCATCAATAAAATAAGAGCGGAGTACCTGAGATTCAATCATCCTGGATTTCACTTCTTTGCCACCAGTCTCCCCACTGGCCCCTCCTCCACACCCACTTTAATTCTCTAGCTGTGAAAAAGGCAATATCCTGCTTGTGATATTGGAATGAAGAAAATCTAACAGGTCTGAGAACTGAAAATTTGTTTTGTTTTGAATTTTAGGGCAATATACTGTGGTTAATTTTTCACTTCTGAAAAATATTGCTCTGTAAAACCTTATAAATTATTCTGAAAAAAAATTTCCATGCAAATTCCTGTGTTCCTTTTTTTTTTCCCCTAGCATACAATTTGAATATAAGACTTGGATACTGATTTAAAATTCTTTCAGGTAAAACTGAAACACCAAGACTCATGTATAATATGCTACTTGATGTCCTATGTTTCTGTATGGGACAGAAGGAAAAAAATTACCCCCAGGTCCCACCCTTATTGGAAGAGAAGAACCAGGCTAATCTGTTTGGATCAGAATTCCAAGAGATGGAAATCTTACTTAGGGGTAGGGTGTTATCTCTTAGATATAAATACTGAAGAGCTTACAGATGCACAGATAAGACAGACTTGATCTTCCTTAGACTTGTTTAGGACTTGGTGACTTGGTATGCAGATGAAACATCAGGGGTCTTATTTTGATAATTGATGGAGCCCCCTGATGAGCACACTAGAGTTCATTAAACTATTCTCTCTGCCTTTGTGCATGCATGCAGTTTGTGATAAGTTTTTGTTGTTGTTTTTGTTTGTTTGAAGTTCACCCAACCTGGTTTTACCTGGGGCTCTCTCTCACCCTGTACTGTCTTTGATCAGACACAGCCATCTGATCTCCCACTCACTTCTCCCTCCACGCTTCCTCCATCCTGTGCACTGGCTATGGGGCCACCCCAAGCTCTACAGAGAAGGGAGGTTTAACACTGGCTTTAAGCTGGGGGAAATGGCAATGACCTTCTGCCTCAAATCTAAACTATATCCCCAACCCTATTTGTCTGAGTTCTGTAGTGAGCATTTTCTCAGTAATATTAAGACAATGCAACCATGTTGCCAATTGAACATGAATCATGGTATCTCTCCCATGAAGGTCTCAGAGGGAGGAACAGTAGCTGTATTGAGGTAAGATCTATATACTGGCCTCCGAGCTGTACCCAAACTAAACAATACCAGACTTTGTATACCAACCCTAGTATACCCTGCTCTTGTTCATCCTGATGAGAAGTACCACATAGGCAGTTGTGGATGAAAAGGGGCCACATACAGAACGTGACACGGCCTGCATGATAGCCTTGCAAACGCAGAGATGTAAAGTGACCACAAAGGAGGGTCTGACATTAAAACTAATGAACGAAAAGCAGGTCGTGGTGGGCAGTCATTACCCTAAGTTAGAATCCTCTATGGCAAAAAGTCAATCTCTACCTTCACTGTGCCTGTCTATTGCCTTCTTGCATCTATGATAACACACCTTTGGAATGTTAGGTAACTGCTCTTTTTATCCAAACCCCGGGGGCACAGTACCACTACACCAGAGCAGAGACCACAAATCCCCTCATTTGTATTATTGTCATGTTAACTGTTGACTGTTAGCTATCCTGTGCCTACCTGTGTAAAAGAAGTATGTGCCAATCGTTTTACCTTTTTACCCAATCCCAAAGGTTCCACACCTTTGCCTTCTCCCGCCTCCCAAATCGGTCACCAAAGGATTTCATGTAACCCCCTTATGCCTCCTCTTTGGATTGTAATGTACAAAATCAGGTGCAAAACTGCCATTATCTGGAGCTTTTTCTCTGTCTGTTGAGATTTTACTTCCTGGTGGTTGTTGTCAGTGTGGCTCAAATAAACTTATAGAAATTCTTACAGGTTTGGATGTTTCTTAGGTTGACACGGTCCAGGTGCATAGCTGTGCCTCAGCCATAGGTTCTCTTTCAATAGCCCCAGAGTCCCTCAATCCCCACGTGGAGATAGTTTTTCTTCCACGTAAGTGAGATCTTCTGCCTCTTCTCCATCCCTGCTCACACTTCTTTTAATTCAGAATTGATTATTTCTCATCTGGACAATGTTAAGGGCAAATTTATGAGAATCTTTGCCTCCTGTCAAATACCAGGCTACCCATTTTCCAGATCTCTTGGTGGCGGGGGGCTCTCTATAATTCAAAAGTGAACTTCTAGTACATGGAAGAATGTATAAGACTGATGTTATGTCTATTTACATTGCTGGATACCTTTCCTCTCCTAGTACTGAAACTCATCCTCCTTCAAGAAAGTGATATTTCTCATTAGGAGACACACGGTCCTTTGTACTGTGTCTGGTCAACTAGCAGCACTTCCTGATGGGGGACTCAAATGTCGGAAAACTTTAGTGTAGGTAATAGCTAATAAGTTTAGTAATCGATGTATATGAAAAGCTATTGGTCCAGGAACTGAAGATTTGACCCACCTTGACTCTAGGAGACCATAAGCAGTTCCACTTTCATGCCTCAGGAGGACTGCAAGCAAGTGAAGATGGTATCTGAGCCATTGTGCTCCAGAGTAAGACGCCCACCGCCCAGGACACAGCTAAAGACCACCGCCCGGGGCACAGATAAAGAACGCTTTTATCTGATTAACTTCTTCCCTGAATCCCAAACCCCTTACCTACACTTTTCTTCCCTTTATGAAAGGGTCAGTTTAAAATGGAATTCAAGACCGTCTGCTGGGTACATAACCCGCCTTCCTCTCAGATCGCCGGCCATCTGAATAAAGTGCCCACACAGATTCATTGGGTCTGGTAGTGCCAGGCAGCAGCAGGAGCACCAGCTTTTGTGGTCTCACCCATGCTCCAGTGACAGCAAACTTTTGATCAGACCTCAGCCACGCTTCACCTTTCATACCTCTCCGCTTTTGCACAGGCTTTCCTTCTTCATAGTCCTGTGAACACCCAAAATGGTTATTCTGAACCCCATAATTTGCAGTGTCCCAAGTTCTTTAATGAACGATATAAACTGTCAAACGAAATAGAAACGGATTCATAGATGCATAGATACAGAGCACTGACAGCTGCGGGGGCAGGTTGGAGGGCTGGGTGAAAGAGGCGAAGGGATTAAGCACAGACAACAGTGTGTGATTACAAGAGGGAACGGGGTGTGGGAGGAGGTAGAAGAGGGAAAGGGGGCATAAATCATGATGGAAGGAGACTTGACTGGGGGTGGTGAATGCCCAATACAATATACAGGTGATGATAGAACTGCACACCTGAAACCTATATAATTTTATTAACCAATGTACCCCAATCAATTCAATAAAAATGCGTCAATTTTGAAATGACTTGCCCTTCAATAAGACTAGAAAAACCCTTCATACATTGGGCAATGATTGTGTGTGCGCACGTGTGTGTCTCTTTGCCATTCGGTGCATTAACTTTTCCATGGCCCACTTAACTATAGAGACTCTTCACCAATCCCTTTGAAAATCTGTTTATTAAGTACAATGTTCTGCACCACTCAAGACAAAGATGAAGCTCATTAGCATGGCATGCAAACTCTGCCAGACCTGGCACCCAAGTTCCTCTCTAGTTTCAACTCCAGTCACAGCTGGACCTCCTAATGCAACCTTTGTTACTAATGAACTACACACCTTGCCTTTCACACCACTACACCGTTACACTTGCTTTTTTCTCTTTCACTTCTACCTTTACTTTCCATTTTAGACTCAGCTCAGTCATGGCCTTTTACAGGCTCCCAATGTCTTTGTCCATGCAGTTCCCTCTTGCAGAGATGCCAACAGACTACCTTCTTTCATTTGAGTGATGTGGAAATCTGCCAGGCAAGGCAAATGAGTCTCTCAGCAAACAGTAAAAAGTGACTTTGGAAAGTAACATTAGGAGTGGAGAATTCATACCTGAGGCAGATCTTTGATGGTGAAATTTCCTTTGATAAACAGGAGACAGGCGCTGCAACCAGCTTGAGTCTTGGAAATAAGGAGAGGTATGAGGGCTACTGTTTATTGACCTTGTGCTTCATTCTACAGTGATTTCCTAGCGAGCACTTATCCTGTGCCTGGCATGGAGATAGGTAGTGGGCTTTCAGAAGCCAGTGAAGCACATCCAATCAAGACATTGCCATCACAGAGCTCACCGGGCAGCTGGAACATACTGAAGTGGACAAAGGCTTTGAGAAAGGACACCCTGGAGACATGGGAGAATGTACAAGACTGAGGTCATTTCATTTTGTGGGGGTTATTCCACTGGCCCATAAGGACTGGCTTTCAGAGCTGCAAAAAGTGCTATAAAATATAAAAAGTATTTTTTTGTGGAGACCTAGTGTTTAGCACTGAGGTTCACGCTTGCTTACATATGAAAGGAAAGAAGACTGGATTTGAAGACAAAATGATAAAGATAAGACCCAGTTCTGCCACTGTACCATTGAGCAACCTTGAATAAATCACATCAACTCTTTAAACATGAGTTTCCCGGCTGCAGAATGTGAGCACTAACACCTAATTTGACATATCTAAGGGCTGAGAGAGGCTCAATTAGGACGATAAAGGGGAAAATGCTTTGTAAATCATCAAGAGCCATGTGCATTTGTTACTTGTACTGTTGCTATGTGAACCAGCCTAGGAAATCTGGGACTGAGCAGGTTAAGACTTAGAATAAACATAAATGACTAAATAGATGGATATTTCTGACTTCTAACTTTCAAATCTCCCTGCATTTCCACACCAAAGTTTCTCTTGTTTTAAAGGTTTGTGGGGTTTTTTTTTCTTCCCTGAAAGAAGGAGTTTTTAGAAAAAAAATTGTTATTGTTAGACTTTGTGTAGGACTCTGGTGGAAAATTTTCGTAGATAAACATGAGTCTGCCACTGGAACAACCTTGGCTCTGTTTGGGGGCCAATAGTGGGCACTAGCAATGTTTTGTCCAGCCCCTACCCCGGGGCCTTCTCACCTGTTCTGTGTGACCATCTGCAATCTGTATGTCCTGGCTTGTATTGATATCTGCATTCTTCTTACAGGACAGCCTTTGGCCATTGGAGCTACTTTTGTCTGAAAGCACAGAAATTAGAATTGTCTGATGGTTTATAATCCCCCTACCTCCAGCCAAGGAGAGCTCAAAACCAGTGACAGACTAGCTCAGAAATATGAAAACCTGACTTCATTTACTATAGTTTGGACACTTTAGTGCTCGCCTGCGTATTGGGCTGAGGCTGGGACTGTATCTGAATTGTTACCCTTATTTCTTCTTCTTACATTTGGCTTCTTCATGACAAATTTTTCCCACTTTCTCTTGCCCTGTCCCCCCATTATTTTACCTGTTTCTCTTAGGAACACTGTTGAATAAATGATCCTCATTTCTGGGACTGCTTCAGGGAAATCTGACCTAAGACAAATCCCCCTAATTTTGGGAAGCTTAGGTAGATATGAGCCCCAACATAGATTTGTCTAAGTAGATGGGAGATGATGACTATAGAATGGAGACAATTATTTTGGTAACGATACCGGCACTATCTCAAACTTTTTTCTCTTTTCTGACCGCATTGAATGAAGTTTAACATTATTAGATGCATTTAGTTACTGAATAACTCTCCTATGATACTTATTATAACAGGCAATGGGAGCATATAAGATACAATTTTTCAAACTGCAAGAGGAAACATGTTATTTGACAATAAACAGACTGAAATTTTATGCTGTATTTAAACATTAATAAATATTGTCCTTATCATTTATAAAGTGTGAAAAAACTAACATGTATTAAACACAATTTACTTAACATACAGGGTGGGGCAAAAGTAGGTTTACAGCTGTTTGTATGGAAAATAATACAGTAACAAATAAATAATACAAGAATAAACTTTGTGTTTCACATACTCACCACTATAAACCTACTTTTGGCATACATACCCTGTACGTTGTTGCGTTCAATTCTCATCACAACCCTGTGGAGCAGTTATCATTCTCATCTGAAGGTGAAGTGAATAACACGAAAGATACAATAACATACTATGTGACTGATGCATTGCAACCTAAATCAGCTGCACTTCAAATCCTGAGCTCACTGTACTATGCCATAGAGTTCTGCTGCATAGAACACAAGACAAGAATAGGAAGGAGGGAAGGAAGGAAGGAAGGAGGGAGGGAGGTAAGGAAGGAAGGAAGGGGGGGAGAAAAGGAAAAAAGAAAAGCAAATAGCAACAATCTTTCCCCAAGTGATTTAATAAAATACGGGATGACAGAAGCTTTGTTTCAGCTCCATTAAATTGGACGGGGCTGCACTTAAACACCGATATGTGCGTGCATATGCCTTTCAGTATCCTCGTATTTAGTGGTTCTTAGTGTGCGGAAATCCCATTCTCTGGTTCCACCACTTTTCTGAAGCAGAGATCCTGGCAGAGCTGGCTTCTAGATGATGTTCTGTGAATATAAGACATAGTCTCCATTTTCAGTGGAGAACAGTGAAGGGATTGTCACCATCAGTATGCATGAAGTAGCATTAGGTCCAAATCCCAGCTTTGACACTTGCGGGTTATGTGATCTTATGTGAGCAAAACTCTGTGATCCCGAGATTTCATTATGGATAAAAAGGGCATGATAAAACTCTCAGGAGTTGTTATAATTAAGAGAATATATATGTTTAATTAAGAGAATGAAAAAAAGAATAAGAAGAATGTATGCGAAAGTGATGCTCTTTATTTCACCCTTACTTTTTTAATGAAATTCAGAAGTGGATATTAAATCATTGTTACTTGTGCTCTGGGTCAAATAAAAGACAAGAGGTGTCTTGGGAGACAGACAAAGTCATGGGGAAGTTCAGAAGAGGGTAAGGCCACCCCTGCTGGAATTGTTACCCCTTTTGGGAGGCAGGCTTTAGGTAAGGTTGGGCTGAGAATTAGCATATAGCCAGTCCCTGTATATTGGTTACTTGGGAGTGTCTTCTACAGATAGTTACCAAACTGGAGGGATGGCCAACAAGCAGCCCATTTGCGCGTGCGCGCGCGCGCGCGCGTGCGTGTGCGTGTGTGTGTGTGTGTGTGTGTGTGTGTGTGTGTAGCTGGGGAGAGTTTGCCCATACCTTTAAGCAATTAAAACAGATACTTCAGATCTATAATCACATTCACAGAACAAAAATGAGCTTCCAGAGATGCATTTTCAGATGTTTAAATTTTTACTAGTTAATTTAAGAGATGAAATCTAACACTCAATAAAAAAAAAATCTCTGCTTCTTTGATTGTCCACTGAACAAAGGCCAAGAGCAACAAAGAGGAAAAGGACATTCTTTCAACTCCCTTGAAGTAAAAACCTTTGTGCATTTTCTGGATTTATTTGAAAAAAAAAAAAAAAACTAAACCCAACAACTGAATCAAGACAAAGGGTGAGCAGAGCTTGTTTACCCACGCCTGTGATGCAGTGGTGCCTTTTCTGGTCTGATAGCCCCTACAGAGAAACACTTGCCTTTGTTCTCCGGTTCCTGCAGAAGAGCCTGGACCACACCGCAGATTATCAGACCTTGTCTTTGATTCATTTGAAAGGCTGTAATCGAGCAACTTCAAACCCCATTGAAAACCTTTCTGTGGTACTCAGAGGGCCGATTTGGGAACAAAAAAAGGTTTCTGTTAACTCTTTGTTAAAACTGGGTCTCACCCCACAACCTGAGGATGGGCTGTGATTTTAGGGTGTCCTGAAAAAAAACAACCTCAGGTACACTTGACCCTTTGGAAGCTCACACCCATAATTTAATTTTCTTTGCAAAACAACATGAAGGATGAGTTACAACAGGCCTTTTGTTGCTTGGGTTTTATGAGATTAGTAAAAGATAAAGCATGGCCTTGAAGCAGAAATCCTGTTTTTAACCCAAGGTTCTCACTTGGCTCGTAAGCTTATTTCAAGCGATTTCCTATTCCCAAACAAAATAACAATAATCAGCAAAACCCCAGGAACCGTGAAATTTATCAAGGAAAAATAAGGAAGATTTTTTTTTCCCCCCTCATAATCCCTCCTTTCTGAATCACGAAGGAAGAAAGGAAGGGTGCTGTTGGGCTGCTAGGTTCTCTGGGCAGGGTCCCTCCTCCAAGAACCGCCTTTCTCCCACTCACACCCTTTCACTGTTTCCTAAATGCTTCCTCCTCCTTCTCTCCTAATTTTAGAAGATAACAAAGGCTATCAACCACCCGACAGGCTGAGGTTGCTCTCCACACAGTTGGTGATTACATTTATTTACACTGGCTTCAACGGGGTCTGGACACTTTTTATAGGTCTTTCCCCAGAATCACTCTTTTTCTTATTGTTGAGTCGATTGCATTATTATTTCTCTTCACTGTAGCAGACATAGATGGCAATTACATACCGTTTTTTAAGATCCAAAAAGGGAAGAGATTGATCAGTTGTAACATCCCACAATAATCCGTGTTTTCTTCGCATAATGCTATGCACTGTTCTAATATAGGTGAGTATTACAGTACACACATACACACGGATATGTAATATATACCATGATGTTTTCCAACTGTTCTAGATATAATGTTTCAGATGGTTTTATAATATCGTAACCTAACTAAAATTTGTATGATACTATAATTCATAAGCTAGATTTACCAAAGCTTATTTAACCTAAAAGTCAGACAACAGGTGATTGTTCCGTAGACTTTTATTATAAATGCATATATTACTCTCCATGAACTTTTCTTGATGTGTGTGTTAGATGGGGTTTTAGTGGCATGCATGTCTCAAAAATGATTTATTAGCTTTAGCACTATGACATTTTTAGGATTCTCATAATTTTATATTATTATAATGGAGTTTTACTAATTTCCACCATATTGCACATAGAATCTACCATGCATTTCTGTATCTGTGCTAAGCACTGCGGTTGAAATTTCCATGAGCAAGCACGCTTGGGATGATCTATCAGCTTCCCAAGTTGCCCTGGTTAATAATTAGATCCCACCAACTTAAGTGGCTTTAGTAGGATTTATCAGGTTTATATAACATTTTGATTTATCAGGTTTATGTAACATCATCTCTTTTTTTTCCCCCCTTGGAACCCCAGCCTTCAGGGAATAAATAATTCCTGTATATGTACTTTTTCAGAACAACTTTGACACAGTCATGTGAACACACAATTTTATCAGAAATCTCCTTACCTGAACACCCCATGGGGAGCACCTACCTGCTTCAGTTTTGATACATCCTTCAGAAAATAAAAAGCATTGCTCATACCTTGAGGTCCTTAAAAAAGGCTCAGGACAGCAGGGCTCTGGGAGTAGCCACAGGTGCAGCTCTTTGGGGCGGGATTACCAACCTGCTAAGTTATTCATTCTAAGTAGCATATGGAGGAGCTGCTTCAGTTCAGTAAGGTCCCGCACTGCTTATTGGGACCGGGATGATGGAAAATAAGCACCATTCAATTTTTCCAGTATGCAAAGAACTTCACTGTGCATATGTACATAGGCTTTCAGTTATCTTTCTAAAAGACACAATGTTAAATATTTAACAAAGAAATAATAAATGAGCAAGTGTCCAGGTGGGCTATGGAAAGATAGGCGTCTTAAAGTAGAAGCTTACGAAACACCATTTAAGTGAATGTTTACGGACCTGTCTCTCTAACTATGACCTAAGATACACCACACATTGGCAAAGCTAGTCACTGACATTCATTCACACTTAACACGTTTACACTGAGAAAGTATTTAAGGTAGGCATCAAATTAAAACACTACAGTTCTTTTTTCTGTCTTTTTCTAAGTAATGAACTCAAGAGCTCTTTGAGAAATGAGAGAATATTTTATTTGCCTTATCCCCAGAATTGAGCACAAGTCCAGTCATGTAGTAAATACTCAGTAAATAGTTTTTGAGATAAATTAAAGACCAGCGAGCAGAATTAAGGAAGCCATTACACATCTTAGCATGCACGGGAGGCCTTCCCAAACAAACAATTCCCCAGCCCCCAAATTTCAATAATGTCAAGGTTGACAAACCTGGGTCTCGATGAAAGTATAAACGATTTATGAGAAAGATCTGAATAATGAATACTTGGTTTTTGATTAAGATTAATGAAATTGTTGCCATCTTTGGGAGAAGTTGTCAAACTTTCCAAAAGACGAGAACAAGTGTAATTGGGTCCAGCTTTTACAATGTTGCCTCTGTGAAGCGATGAGTCCCCAGGTCACCAGAGCCGTTGGCATGGACTTCGAGAATGGCGGCTGTCTGTACCACTGCCCTCTGATATCATTCTCTGTAGCAGCCAGTGCAGAGAGGTGACTGGGCCACGGAAATGCCCCGGTCAACACGGCACAAGAGCCAGATCGCGTAGTGAGTCATGTTGGTCCTCCCTTAGACTCCTGAGGGGTGATGGCCTTTCAGTTCCCAATAAAATATGGCCTTCCATTTTAGCCAATTGTCCCTGCTTTACTACGTGAAAGAGAATCAGGCTATAAATACTTCATGTTTGATGAAACTGACCAATAGAACACTACTCAGAGTGGATTACAGCTGCGTCCCTAAAGCTGCATTAATATAAACAGAATCATTCGGTGCTTCTACGATCCAGTCGTCCTCGCATGCAGGTCCTTCTGCTGTGGAGAGATATCTGAGTCTGTTATCCTCCTTTAGCCTTCTGTCTCTTGGAAAATGATCTTGATGACTTTGAACTTTAAACTTGCCTTCAGCCTCCTTGCTCACTCCTCTGGAAATCATTTCCACATTCTGCACACCTCTTAACTGTTGAAGACAGAAACTGGCCACATATGTATATATTTTTTTTAAACAAGACTTTCTAGACCTCAGGGTTCTCATAGAGCACCTATGACAAATGATGTGATTTTCTTTAAAAATGTTACAACACAGAGTTTGATTTAGCAACAGACATGCAAGCTGCAGTCTTTGGAGAGAGAAGAAAATGAGGATTTGAATCCTAACTCTACACTCTATTATTGGCTTTGGTGAGGGACATGAAATCTATGAACACCTATGTACTCATGGATAAGACAGGAATAATTGTCCTATCCACTAACAGGGTAGTTTACCCCATAAGAAAAGTATTGTGACTTGTAATAAACCACACGGCCGTAAATCATAAATAGGAACACCTAGTAGTGCCAAACTCTATCAGTCATGGTTCTTCACAGAAACAGAACCAATAGGATGCAGGTATGTAAGTGTCTGTAACATCACCAGATAAGACCCAGCAATACAAGGACCACAGGATAATAAAAGGTGTTAACCTTCTACTTTCAATTTCATTGAATCCAGAAGCAGTGGTTCTACCATATATAAATACTCAATAGATTAGGAAGTAATTATATATGTGCTTTTACTATTTTTACATTACTGTTCTTCTAGCTTCTCGTTTAGAATGCTATCCTCCATATGTACCTTTTTTCTGTCAATGTCTCCCAAAGAGAACATAAGTTTCCTTGGCCAGTCTTTCAAGAGCTTTTGACTCAAATGTACGGGGCTTTTGTATGCAATGTGTACTGAATGTCCATTGTTTGCTATGAGTGTTAGTCATTTCCTTCTAACAGCAAACTTCAGGCAATTAGACTCTTTACCTAGAAAATACGAATAGAGATGCTGAAATGTTGAAACTTGCTCCAGATTTCTGAACTAATAAACAAATGAACCAGGATTTTTACCCAAATCTGTTTAATTACAGATCCCAAAATATTCTTTTAAGATGTCTAGGACAATGTTCTAAGTTGGAGCCACAGATACTTGGATTTCTAAGTTCCTCAGCTGGTAGAACAGGTTGAAACAATCTCCCAGAAAACTTTCTCAGGATAAGACATAAACATCGCATACAAGTTCAGGATTCAGATAAAGGTAATTGGACACTGGAGGCCATGCTCACCAAGGTATTTTTTCTGAGATTTTATATCAGAACCCTCAAAACACCTCCGACAGAAAATATGGGGGAAACTGGCATGAAAAAAAATGTTTTGTCAGTCCCATATCATTGCTCGTGTTTTTGCAAGGCAACTTGTACCAATCTAGAATGTCATCTGGTAAATCCATCAACTTTCCAGAATGAAATATGGGGCAGTTAAGCTATTTGTTCACATCCTGCTGCTCCACAAAGGTCCAAAAGATGTAAGAAACACTGTCTGCTGCTTTGAAAACAGTCAGGTTCTGTTTATTGCAGGTTTGTTCGGGCAACGTCAGGACATATTTTCACAAGCTATACGGGTACTTGGGCGCACAGTTGGAAATTCTGTACTCAAAGTTAGTACAGTAAATTCTCAACAAAACAGGATCTGCCCAAAGAAGGGGGCCCCCGTTTATGGCAGAGAACTGTGATTCTTCATCTGGATTAGACATCCAGTTCCAATAATGACCATGGGCAAATAAATAGAACTTTACAGCTTCTACTCACAGCGAGGCAATAAGTGTTGACCTTGGAGGGTCATGTGATCAGATGCTGAGGAGCAAATTGACAAAAGAGACTGGAAGTCACAGTGAATCTACTAGCCTTTGAGTCATGCCAGGTATCCCTGTCAAGAACTTCTATAGAATGCCATTAGTAGAACAACAAAGAGAAGGGAGTCAACAGCCAGGCAAAAGGGGTCATTCATGAAAGAAGAGAAGAGGACAAGGGAAAATTACAGTTTTGACATTAGTAAGTGGAAATAAATGGGATGCTCTCAGACTGGTGTTTGTAAGCAGGGAACAGGTAATTGCATATAATAAATGTCCTGGAATTGTCATTCTTTGGGGGCTGGTGTGCCCTTTCCCTTTTGTATTGCCTCCTTTGGAGAGTGGTGAGATTTGTCTTATTTTCTCTCTTATCCTTGAACTCTATATTGATACTGAGGCCTCAGAGAAAATAAAAAGTCACTCCTGGAAATTGGAGTCCCCCTACCCCTGGCAAGAAGAAACAAAACTCCTTTAAAATACACATTTCTTTCCTTTAGTATCTGCAACATAACCCCCCAAGCAATTTATTTAAACACACCCTTTAGGGTCCTTTTGTTAGGTCCTGTGATGATACAACTTGCCTTTGAGTAACTGCCTGTTGTTCAGTGGGGAAAACAGAAAAGAGAACCAAGACTTATAAACATTCCATCGCGCAAGAGACACGGTACTTGACACTCCTCGTGGCTTCATCTGTTATCATTCACAACCAACAAGACATTCCAAATCCTAGAGTTTAGACTTAATGTACGTGTAAAGAATAAAATGAAGATTAAAAATGTTAATGTTCTCATGTATCCAATTCTTATGTGACCCACCTTTTTCTAATTAAGGACCTGGCAGCATTATTGAGCATATGATTTTGGGCTGGCTGCTTTCATGGTTTCAAGAAGGATGCAGCAATTTTTAAAATTGATTTTAGGGACAGAGAGGTCGATTTGTTGTTCCACGTGGTCATGCATTCATTGGTTGACTCTTGCATGTTCTCTGACCAGGGATCGAACCCACAGCCTTAGCGCCCTGGGATGTCACTCTAATCCACTGAGCTACTGGGCCAGGGTGAATATAACAATTTTATGTATCACATCCAAACATGACAGATTCAAGCGGGGGTAGTGGATAAAAATCCCTTAGGAAACCCTGGCATCTTTTCTCATTGGAGAGGTTATGTCCGAAGCATGTTACTAAACCACTCTTTGACAGAACAAATAAGGACATCATAATTGACTCCAACAAATAAGGGCTAACTTCTTTAGAGAAAGACTGGACTGCTTGGGGGAGGAAAGATACCTGCAAAACATTGGGATTTTATAAGGGGGAAGGCGGCAGATTATGAGTGTATTCTAGAATCACTGATTCTTTCAACATTCATGATACAGAGCAGGGGTGTCAAACTCATTTTCACCAGGGGCGATATCACAGAGTATCTACTCCTTATGTAAAAAATGTAAGTACTCCTTAACTAGGGGAAAGGAGCTTGGCACTGCCACCAGGTAGAAACAAGGTGCTGGACCAGGTAAAACAAAGTGGAGGGCCAGATTCTGCCCTTGGGCCTTGTGTTTGCCACGTGTGATATAGAGCCTCTAATGACTCTAATAGCATGCGAAACTTAAGCAGAGACGGAATTTGCACACATTGAATTTAGTCTCCTTATCCATTATGTTCTCCTTGGTGGTGTTTCTTGTTTCCACATGATGGTTACAAGCAAAGGTTTGCAGGAAAAGGGGTGGGGGGGGCACGTGATTATGAAATTCTAAATCACCACCTTGACCCATCAAACATTTGAGAAATCCGTACATGAAAATTTCATGCCTCTCAGACTGTGTGAATTGAGTTCAATTCTTCGTGGTTTGCTGGAAACAAACATAACAAGTCCAAAGCTTGTTCACTAAAAATGAAAACTTTATTGGATTCCACAAAAATAGATACAAACAGCCGAAATACAATGTGTGGTTAACCACAGACGATGCAGTCCCTTCTGCTTAGCTCTGATGCCATCTGAAACTTTTTCTGGGCCATTGCTACTCTGCTAGTCCAGTAGCTGACCATTGGAATGAAGAGAATTAATGTGAAGTAGCATTTTTTTTTTGGATGAGCTTACATAGATATCAAGTTTCATTAATCTGTAGCGGGCTTATAGTTTGTCCCTTCACTTGGGGAGGATAAAGGGTGGAGTCTGGTTACATACACCTTGAATAATCAAAGTGTGCCATTCGAAACTCTCAGTCTGAACATGACCCATAGCCACTTGTTGGTAGGAATGAAGGAAGGCGATAAAGCCAACTCCTACCTTGCTGGACTTCACCTGCTGTCAAAAGGCAAACACAGTTAAGCTCGGGTTTACCTCTGTTTACATTGAGAACTTTAAGATCGTATGAAATTCCTTCTGTTTTGTAGATAAATGTCCTAATTTAGAATGGAAGAGAATTGCCCAATGTTATTACAGTTATAAAATAGCAATGCATTTAGCATGGCCTCTGGACTTTTGATAGCAGGGTACAGTGTTGAGAAATGACTATGCTGATTTCAGAACTTCAACGTAGCAAGTGGGAAGTGCCAAGTAAACTTCGGTTTACATTCTCACTACTGTATTTAGGAGTGGCCCTTTGACCTCTGGGGACAGCACAATACCTGACTTTTATGGCTGTTGTGCAGATAATTAATAGTCCATGTATAGATTCAATATAATGATAAGAGTACAAGATATGTATATGAAGCTTCCAAGCATCTATGAACAAAAAGAGAGGGCATCATTCGGCATGCTCCTCTCGTGACTGTTTGGCCTCCCTGCCACATCCTGCCCTTTCCGATGTACCGTATGCTGTGGGTGGACTTCCTCTGAACAGGCTGCATCTGTCCCCTCTCGGCTGGTCTCTGCCCGATCTCAGTCTTTGGAAACCTCTGTGAAAAGAAGTGACAACAAGAAGTGAAAACCAAGTGTAATACGGTGTCCTCCCTTGGATTCTGGAACAGTGGAAGGACATTGGTGGTGAATTGGTGACATCCAAGCCAAGTCTGGGGATTAGTTAGCGGTGACCTACCACAGTCCTGTTTGTTAATATTAGGGGAAACCTAGTGAAGTTTATGGGGAAACCCCATGTACTATCTTTGAATGTTTTTCTGTAAGTCTAAAATTATTTTAAAAATAAAACATTTATTTGAAGAGTTAGTAAATGAAAAATCAGGATGCTTACCTGCCCCCTTCATCAGTAGGCCTCCCAAGCAGTGAGCTATGTCCCCCAGGGCCCAGTGGACGTATCTGTCTCCATTTTCCTCTGAAATGTGTTAGCACCACCTCCCTTGCTTTTTTCTTTTAAGCTAGTGATGGTAAAAGCTTCCTTCTGTTGCTATTATCAGGCAGGCCTTATGGTTAGCTATTTGGCCCTCCAAGTGCTCATCAACAGAGTAGTCTCCTCCATTATTTCTGTTTGAGAAATTCAGAGTCGTGCTATTTTTCTTGAATGGATCTTGGCTAATGCACTTAGGGGAAGCTCCCATAATAAAGGTTATATCCTTTCTATATACAAAGTCCACTCTGGGATTTGATACTATTGATCAAATGAGATTGCAAATCACACTGGGGAGATGAAGGCTAGGTTATGGAAAGTACATCATGAACTGGGAGTTAAGAATGTCAGAAACATCCATTCATATCATCTGTTTTGGTGACAAGATAAAAAATATAAAATGTAACAATGGGTTTCTCAGGCCCCATTTAAGGGTCTTCTAATAGCTGCTAAGACAAAAATCCCTCCGGATAACATACATTTATTCGTTCATCATCCTTCAGGGTATGAACTTCAGCAATGCCGTATCAGTGCCTTGGACTCTTTCCTATTCCTGGGATTTGTTAAGATGGACCCATGGTAACCATAAACCTTGGGGATGATGGTCAACCAAACACCAATTAGCCCCGTTAGCTTTCTGGAAAGCTCCCTTGAAATAACTGGCACATTCTCTTTCCATTAGTTCAACGTATTCAGTTAAAAATGTAGTAAGATGGTTCCTTGATGGGCGTGTGCTATGAACCAGAAGAGTTAGTTACAGGAATTCGTTATTCAAAGATATCAGGGTAAGACAGTTTATATGCTCTTCTACATAAGGGGAGTATATCTGACATACTCCCAAGATAATTCCAAGACTTTCACGTGGACAAGGTAAACAAGACACTATGCAGGTGGTGTCAATGGCTTCATTTGTGACTGGCCGCCTTCATAATAACATTGATCTTAGAACCTGATCCATTGGTCTTACTGAAATGTTTTATATGTTGTAATTTGATACCCAAATCTTGCATTCTGTCTCTTTGCATATAATTGTGCTGATGATAGTGCATAGCTTAATCTATTTCTAGCTTCTTATGGGGCATTGTGTCCATCGGATGATGTTTGAATGGTATTTTATTGTGTTATTCTATTATTGTCGCTATAGCCTGCATATATTGTCCCTCTCCAAATAAAAATGCCATAAATCTCTTCATAGGACCAAGGTGAACAGTTCCAACTGCTAGGTTCCCAGAGATCTGGGGTCAACATTCCTCAGACAAGTCCTGATTATCCTTGTCATGGCTGTTTCCTGCTCCTCTGCAGCCTACAAACAAGTCCCAATGGCTGACACACTAGCAACAGGGGAGAAAGTACAGAATGGTTCAGCCATCAGCACAGCTCTCCGCTGCCCATGTCCTCTCTCAGCTATGGAGCACCCAGTCACGGAAAGAGCTCAGGCCTGGAAATCAGAACGCCCTCCTTGTTTTGGCATTAGAAGTGAGACCTAGAGCAAATCACTAGGACCCCCAGTGTCATCTGTGAAATGGATGAGATTTTATAACTCTTATGGATTAAGTAGGGGTAGTTTATAACACTTTATACAGTGCTTGAGATACAGCAGGTATTCAGTGATCAATCATTTCCTGTCATCCATATGGAGAATAATCCAATGCATTCTCAGCTCTCTTTTCCTGGATCCGGTAAGAGTATAGTTAAAAAACATTTGAAAGAAAGAAAAGCAATAATCCTCAAATAGTATGATAGCTGGTTTCCCTAAACACCCTATAATTTTTCATTTTGACAACTTGTAAACATGCCTCTGATGTCTTAAGGACTCTGATGCCTGTGCAGATGTTTGAGCTCAAACCTAAATTCAACTTATATCTGCTAAATACTTTGGTTTCTTTATTGGGGATTTGGTAGGAAAGGAAGTGGGCACAAAATAATATAATGGAAAGACATGTGGAGTCTGATAGATGTGGGTTTGAATTTTGCCTCTGCCAATTATCTGAGAGGCTCTGGAGCATGTCTGTTCACCTATAAAATGATAATGATAATTATTACTTTACCAGGTGTTTATGATCATGAAGAATTGAACGCAGTCATTGACTTGGCAAGGTACAGCCACATTTGGTACCAGTGGGCTCCATGATTGGTATTTATTGTTGTTACTATTGAAGCTATTTTCTTGGTTTTTCCATTTGGGATGGTCTTCGACCTAGAGGGTAAACAGGGAGATGTACCCTAGATATTCTGCTTCTGATACTGTTCTCTTCTGTCAAAGTCATGGTCTGTCACCCCTTCCTCCTACAACGGGCATGTCACCTCACCATGCCATTCTCTTCTTAGCCATTCACATCAAAACTTTCCTGGGTCAGTAGACCACCAATTCATAATGTTAGTCCTGGCAAAGAATAAAATCTGCCATGCCTTTGCTAATTGTTATTTTTATTTTTTATATTACAACCCTATTTTTCTAAACTCCTAATTTCCATTAATTTCCTCTACCTGTACTCTATTTCCTCTGTATTTAATTCCAAGTGTGTCTTGTAATTGCTATTATGCAACCATAGTAAGAACCTGGGAATAGCTGGGAGCCAATCTACATAATGTTAACTCCCTAAATGGTATAATAGCCTGCTCTCTTGTTCCTACATAAAGAAATGAGTTTATGATATGACTGCCCCTATGACCATTTCTTCCAGGAATTGTCCTTTTTTTTTCTTTATATTCCCAATTAAGTATTACATTCTTATATAGGTATAGGTCAGTCATAGTCTCTGTTATCAAGAAAATTTATATCATATAACAGGTTAGATGACACCAAGGGCTTAGAAAGCGTATTACATAGAGATTAAGGGTCTAAGCTTTAGGCTACCTCACAATGTATTCATTTTTTCATTAATTCACTAATATCCTTAACAAATATGTTTGAGCAATTCCAATATGAGAGAGAATCCATATGTGTTCAGAGGAGAGAGGACAGGACTTGAAATGTAGGATAACTGAATTCATATGTTGCTTTATCCTCAGGAAACAGATTTAATTCCTTGAGCATCAATTCCTTAGATCAAACAAGAAGAATTCGAGGTATCGTATTTAACATGTTTCACAGCATCTGCCACACTGTATGCACTTAATTAATGCTGTTCCTTTTTATTTTTTGTTGTTATTTTCCGGCTAATGTGAAATAGATGGGCCATATTTAGAATGACTACAAAAGCTCTTCATTTTAACATTATGAAAATACGATGAAAACACCATTCGTTTTGTACTCTGTAATTACTATAATTAATTCCCTCTAAGTATGAACAAGGGACCATGGCTCCAGTGACCCGGACCACACATGTGTCAAGAGAGGTCTGTGCCCTCCCGAATAGCAGGTGTACGTTTGTGTGTAATGGGATTGTTTCTGAGTGAAACTACAGGCACTTAGAAAGAAAACTGCGGTTGATATTTGGCAGATGAGTCACTTCTGAGACCTCGGTGGCCACAGAGGATGCATCACAATGATGTAATGAGAAGAGGAACCTAAGCAAATAGCCTTTTCACCACTGCAGAGAAGCAGAATCATGGTCCTAGTAGAGAGATCCATGAAATAATTGCTTTAGCTTCGAAAAGACTGTATCACTGATTAAAAAGAAAAACAGACAAGCAGAACTATTGACTATTGACATCTCACCAGTCCGCCTACAGTCAATAATTTTTTTAATGTCCTTTCTAAGATCTGACAATATGAGAAGAAAGTTCGCTCTTTGGATATGTTGAACCTACCATTGAAGACTCTGCCTTTCAGTAGTACATGCTGGCTTTCAAAGTGTGGAAGAGATGTTGTGCATGCTACAGACTGCGGTGTAGAGGTGTCAATAGGATTTCAAGTACAGGCAAGTAACAATTCTAGACCCTTCCTTATATATAAATGCTTGAACTATACAGGGTGGGGCAAAAGTAGGTTTACAGTTGTGAGTCCTTGAAACTGATGTGGACACTGTGACGCAGTGTCCACGGTGGTGTGGCCAAGACAAGACAAATTCACACGGACTACTGAGTTCTAGGGAAGAAAAGGGATGGAACGGCCACTGTCTCAAGGGGTGAATACACCGACCCCTGCCTTGACAGGCTTTTATTGCTTTTCTGGGCACATTATACTGAGGATGGTCCTCATTTACTATGCACAGGTTCACTCTAGGTGGTTACCTTTCACAGAAAACAAAGGAGAGGATGCTGCTAATTACATCAAAAAGGAAGGATATTTACAAATGTAAAGGGAAAAGTGGTTGAACTGGTTACACTGGTCCTTGGAAGGTTTAGCAAAGATTTTAGGAAGTTACTTTAAAGATATGCATCAAAGGGGAGGAAGGAGTTGGGGGAGGGAGGGGGGTTCGGCCAGGGTGGGTGGAGGGATGGGGAGAAAAGGCATACAACTGTAATTGAATAACAATAAATTTTTTTTAAAAAAAAGATATGCAGTAAACGTTTACTGCCTCAGTTCAGGGTGAGGGAGTTTTAGCAAAAAGCAAGTCTCAAAGCCGCCTAGGTACAACGCAGGCCTGATTCCCCACGGGAGAACCTATCCGTGAGCGTGGGTCCTATGTGCCGGACCTCAGTTTCCACTGGCCTTTCCGAGTGGGAGCTGGGCCCACACCACGCAGAACGGTCTCCTATACGAAACACAGTTGATTCCCGTATTATTATTAATTAACTATTGTATTACTTTCTGTGCAAACAACTGCAGATCTACTTTGCCCCACCCTGCAAATATGATAATTAGATTCTTTCTCGCATTAGTGGTGAAGAAAACTGAAAACTCAGAAGTTAACTGCAGAAAGAAATGACCGCCCGTGGAGCTGGGCGTTTAATAGGAGTAGGTATACCAGATCGCAAAATGCAGAATCAGCCAAGAGGAGCCAGAGCTCTCACGGGGTATTTCAGTGTGAAGGGCAATTGTGGAAGACAGGGCTGCCTGCTGGCAGCATCTCTCAGAGGTGACCCAGGAAGCCAAAGGAAAAGTAAGAAATACACAACTTCTACCAAGGTGTCTTATGGAATGAAGCACACCAGAAGCCAGAGAAAAGAGGATTCTGGAAATATAGGTACACCGAATAAGAGAAAAGAACAATAAAAAGGAAGATAATAGATTAGAAAGTACACAGACAATTCACTGGCATGCTCTCTAATCCATCCTATAGAGGGCTGCATAGTCGTTAGCAGAACAATTAAATTTGATCCTGACATTATCCTGTCAAAATTTCGGTGACTCTTTGTTTTCAGAGTTATTAACTGTTTTTCACGGCCTTATCTCTTGCATGTCTCCATTTTGCAAATTATACTTCAGCATTACTCCTGTACTTGCTTTTGTAATATCTGCACCCATCACATATGCTGCTTCCATCCTGAGGCGGAACGGATTCTGTAGACAAAAGACTAACCCTCACCTGAAGTCTCATATCAAAGAACCCATCCTCCAGGTTTAGTCCATAAGCCAACACAGCCACCAAATACAAATGCAGGACACTTGTGAAAACAAAACAGTACATCTTGGGGGTTGTCATTTGGGACAGTCCCTTTGTCCTACAATGAGACCGACAGCTCTGACAGTAGCAACTGCCTGGTTCATCTCGGTATTTCCTGCACCTAATACTGTATATGGGGGGACCCCCCAAAACCCAGAATTTATAAGAAATTGTGCATTTATTCTTACATGTTTAAGCTTCAGTCACCTTTGAAGTACCCTCCATCTGATGCAGTCCACCTATAGAGACATTTTTTCCACTGCTAAGAACAGATTTCGAAGTCATCGATTTTGATGCCTTTTAGTGCTTCTGCAGTTTTTTGTTTTACCTGTTCCACATTGGCAAAACATTTCGCTTTGAGGACTTTTTAATCTAGGGAAATGGAAAAAAAAAGTCACTTAGGGTGAGATTGGGTGAATAGGGAAGGTGGGGCATGGGGGTCATGCAGTGTTTGGTCAAAAACTGCTGAACACTCAGTGCAGTGTGGGCAGTGGGCTCATAAATCACCTATTGTGAAATAGGTAAATGCATTGAAAGAGTCTAAGAAAAATTCAGTGAGGCCGAATGCAGCCTCTCACAACAATGCCAGCTGGTCCACTGGTATAGATAGATTCCCAGAACACTCACCTAGCAGGGGACGCCTGTACTACAAGGGGCCTGCCGTCCAGAAGATAATTCTGTTTTATTTGAGGGGGGGCAGTCAGTCACCTGCCATATGTGACATGTGGAAACTTACTACATATATAGAGAATAAATAGCTAAATAATGAAGTAAAAAATCAATAAATTTGAAAGTCCTCACAATGTTCTCTTTAAAAATCTCATAACTTTTCTTCTTTTTCTCCAACTCCACACTAGGTGTTCTAATTATAATACAATATGTGAACTCTTGATAACTGGTAATATAAGAAAAAAAGTAAAATTATATTATAATACTATCCCAATATATTATTGAAAGTTTCCCTTAAAAGTACACTAAATTGTTGTAGATCCACCTGACAACTTTTGCTCTTTTGCCTCCAATAGGTTACCAGGTAGTAGTTCAACATGGTTGACCTTCATGGGCGTTCCCTTACATTGTAGTCTCATGAAAACCAATATTATCTGAACAACTGGGTACCACACATTCATGTTTATGTGTCCACCTGGAATTCATGTCAACATACCATGTAGAATTCCAATTCATGGTTAAATATCTCTTTAAAAATTATATGCTTAAGCAAACATTAGGAAGCAACTGAGATGACATTTAAGTCAATCACCTCATTAGCTACCAGCTTTTATAATAGCACGATATTCATAGGAAAAAATACTTTTCAGATTCAACATCAAATTTAATTGTCTTGGGGTCTTCGCCATCCGATCAAATGTCTCCTTAGGTGACAAGTCAATGTTTTCCACTAGAAAATATCAAAGCAGGTAATACTCAGCGGTGGTTTGTATTTGGACATGTTTTGTTTTCTCCTCTGTTCTCCTTTTGCCAGGCTAATGATTATAGGAAAAAATCCCGGTGACATTCAAATCAAACTTCTCTATAAGAATAAATAACCTAAGATAGATTTTGAAAACCTTGCAATTAAAATCCCTAAGCCTCATTTTAATGAATGCTTAAGATATTGCTCACAGTTTGCTAAATTTTTCCCCTTGACTTTCCAATGTCCTCACAAATGGAGATACAAATCCAGTGTCCATTAAACTACATTTTATTATCTTTAGGTTATTTGGCAATAGGTAGTCTTAGCCCATTCAGGCAGCTACATAACTAAAATATGATAGACTGGGGGGCTTACCAAATAAATTTGGAGGCTGGGGACTACAAGATGAAGACTCTGGTAGACGGAATGTCTGGTGAGGGCCTGCTCCTTCATAGATGACTGTCTTTTTGCTGTAACCTTACGTGGCAGAAGGAACGGGGGACCTTTCTTGAGCCTTCCTAATAAGGGCACTAAGCCCATTCTTGACGGCTCCCACTCATGACCCAAATCATCTCCCCAAGTTCCCGCCTCCCTATAACATTACTTTGGGGCTTAGAAACTCAACACACCATACGAATTTGGGCGGTGGGGGGACATGTTCGACCTGTCGTGAGGACGTTGAGTGCTCTTCCACTTGCCCTCTTTCTCAAAGGAGAAAAAATGTGTTGAACAAAGTGATAGCATGTGGGGTCCTCTACTTAAAGTTTATCTTCTCTCTTTCTGTTGCGTTCAGAATCACATATCTTAAAAACTGAAACTGCATACAGACTCAAAGGAATACATTGACTATAAACTAATACATGTTGGAATGGAAGCTAAAAGAAGAATCTACTAATGCAGGGAGAGAGAAAAGCATTAGCTTACTATCCTTTCTTCTTCTTTTTTAAAATTTTACTTCAAAATCTGTGCAGCGTTTATTGGCAAGGCCAATGAAAACTTTTCACAGAGGTGGAATGGGGAATGTAGGAATTGTAACGTAGAGAGTGTGTGTGTGTGTTTTGTGAAGGTGGGGGGAGAAAGGAAACAATTTTCATGCCAACGAAGCGTGAAGTATACATTGTTTCATACTGTTTTAAAAAGGAGAACCACACTGAGGTGCATTGCTGAATGAAACTTGAATCAGGAACTCTTTTGCTGGGAAGAGGAGCGATATTTACATCTCCCCAAACCCAAAGTTAAAATCCCTTCCAAATCATTGCGTTCTATTCAAGGGACTGTCCCCAAAGAAATCAACATCCGATGTGTAATTGTACCACCTACGTATCAGATGCAAAAAGCACAAAGATGTACAGCCTGTTTACTTGTTTACATGCTTTACAGTGATGCCATATCTCCCTTACTAGTGTGGAATAACGGGTACCATTCTCCATTTTTAGACCAATAAAGTCCATCTGGGTCTAAAGGCAAAAAGTAATGTGAAAGCTCATAGCTGGTTTTTTTTTTTGAAAGACCAAATTAAAGTAATAATTAAAACCCTATAGCTTTAATCAGGACTACAAGCCTTGAAAAATATACAGCATTATCTCCTGGGCTAGGAACAAATAACTCACCTAATTTGTTCCCTATTAAGTCTAACTGACTCTCTTACTTAAGAGCCTTCAGCAAAATGGGGTGGTGGTGTGAGGGGAACTAGAAAATATTATTTTGTTTCTTTTTTTCTTTAAACATTTTGTGGGTTAAGGTAGTGTTTAAAGGCTTCGGGCAGTGGTGGCTGGGTGATTCTGACTAACCCTTTCACTCAGTAACTGGAAAAACTGAATTAAAAAAATTGAAGTTACCGGGAAAACATCAGGTCGGAAAAGTAAGGGACTCAAGGATCAACTTTGAGACGGGAGCGCAGGTCTGGGGAGGGGGTCTAGCGTTTTGTTTGTACTCACCGCGTGTTCACTGGCTTGCCGGTGATCTCCCCACATCAGCGGAAAGGCAAGGCTGGGCGGAGCTTTCCACAGCGGCACGTGGGTGGGGACCCCTGGAGCTGTGGGCCCCTGCAGAAGGGAGGGTCTGGTCACACCTTCTTGACTGCCCGGCTGCAGTGGGAACGTCCAAGGGGACCCTCCAGTAAAATAGGAATAAACCAGTTTGGAAAACACCTAAAGTCTTCATTGGATTCGAACAACGCGGAATTACGGGAGCCCACAGACCAGCCGCTAGCCAGAATCAAATGTCAGTTCCCACTAGAAAAACATGTTATCCTCTACAGTTATCAAACTATTTTTACAATATTTGCATGTACAAGGTCCAGCATTTAATTTGAAATAGGGAAACATGTTTTTTTTGTTTTTTTTTAGAAAACCAGACCACATGACAGAGGACAAGAACCACCAAAATCAAGTAGAACAAAAACCTAATTTAAAAAGAAGACATTTGGAGGATAAAGAGATATAACAGTAGATAAGACACAGCTAAAAGATGCTTAGTGGATTTGAAGAAAAGTCAGGTAAAACTGTACGGAATGAGGGCTGTAATATTAGAAAACATAGTCTTATTAACTACTAAGGCTAAATATATGCATACCCTGTAAGCCAGGGAGTCTACCCTTAGTCATGCCCATAACAAAAACGTGTGTACTTGTATACTGGGTGGGGCTAAAGTAGGTTTACACTTGTTCATATGGGAAATATTACAACAATTAATGAATAATAATACAAGAATAGACACGGTGGTTTGCATACTCACGATGTAAAGGTACTTTTGCCCCACCCTGTATGCATACATAAAACCATGTACAAGAATAATTATATGAGTATTATTGGTATTAACCAAAAATCAAGATACAAGTTGTCATGTATGATAGTTTAGAAAGTCAAATGGTGGTATATTTACATAATTAAATAGTATACCATAATAAAAATAAGCAAACAATAAATATACATACCATCTTGGATAAATATCATAAACATGTTCATGAACAAATCAGCCAGAGACAAAAAAAAGGCCATACTATGTGATTTTACTTACATAAATTCAAAGCAGAGGAAAAAATTAATCTCTATATAAAATAATATAGCAAGTACTTTGGGAAGAGCTGCAGGAGCGTGTAGGAGGGGCACAACTGGGATTCTTGGGGGCTTGGTATGGGAGGGAGTACAATCAATTTGTGAAAAAGCCTTGAACTTACTCTTGTGATTTGTACACTACCCTATGTGTGTTTTGCATAGAGAAAACACAACAAAGGTAAATGCAAAAATGTCAAAAATAGAGCCCCAAATGGCTCTATTTCAGAATATATAAAAATATTCTGCAAAGTAATACAAAGACAGACATTGTAATTTAAACAATGGGCTAAAGATTTGAATGGCTCTTCATTGGAGAGGCTTAGAGTAGGCACTGCTTTTTTTTTTTTTGCATTTAAAAATTTTTAAAAAATACTTAAAGTAGAAACTATCAGGAATCTCAAGAAACTTTCTCTCAAGTGGTTATCTTTCCAAGACCCAGAGACCCCACTTCTTTCAGTCTAGAATTTTGTACCAGAAAACTTTTCTTGCTGATGCTTCTGCCTAGTGTGAACTCTAGCACCCTGTCCATGCACCCTTTGAGAAGCAGAGATCCAGGGAGGCTGACATCAAATGAGTCCCCTTTTTCCCTCTAAGATTTTCCATTTTAACAGAGGCCTTGAGCAGAAGCAGCCTTACGTACATCAGTAGCTCCTGAGAATAAAGTTATTATGGATGGCCATTCCAGTACAGGGAAGGGGTTTTCCAAGTGCATCTCCAGTGTCCCTTCCAGTGTTGCATGGGAATGCAATTCTCACTGGGGACACAAGGATTCTAATCGCCAATTGTGATATGAGGGGCTTTAACTCCATTCTGACACGATTTACCCACAGGTATGGTCATATTCCACAGGTTAAGGGGTCAGTCCTACAAGACTTACCCCCTGACATGCCCCAGACAGCAGTCACGAGCCCAGGTTACTGCATGTGTTTCTTACCAACTGCTACAGAGCAGAGGTTCCAAGGTCGGCTTCCGGGAGGGGTTTGGCTCAAGCAGCTCACAGAACTCAAAGAAACATTTTACTTACTAGACCACTGGTTTATTATCAGTATATAGATAGATAGATAGATAGATAGATAGATAGATAGATAGATAGATATAGATAACTCAGGAACAGCCCGATGGAGGAGATACTCTAGTCAAGGGATGGGAAAGGGCATGGAGCTCCCTGATCTCTCCCAGCCTGCTACTTTCCCCCAAACTCCACAGGTTTACCAGCCCAAGAGCTCTCTAACCCCGATCCTTTTAAGTGTTTATGACGGTGTTATTACATACTCATTGTTGATGAAATCATTGGCCATTGACAATTGACTCAACCTCCAGTCGCCAGATATTATTGGAGGGTGGTACTAAAAGTTGCAACAATCCCCTTACCACATGGGTGGGTCCACGGGCCCCCACCCCCATCCTTAGTTTACCTAGTTCTTTCCCAAAGTCACCTCATTAACATAACAAAAACACCTTTGCCATTCTTACCACTTCAGGAATCCCACTGGTTTTAGGAGCCTTGTGACAAAACAGGGACAAAAACCAAATCTACATATTTTTATTATAAATCACAATATCACAAAGACCTAAGTCATAAAAGTTCAGATATGAGTCTATGAATTGCCCTACATATAAGAGGGAAAATAAATGTTTAGCACAGAAAATGTTTGCAAGCAAAGTTCTTTCCCCCTCAAACTGGTTTAGTCATAGAGCCCTATTATATGGATAATTTAAATATAGAGAATTATGTCCCTTTAAATCACAAGGAAACAACAGTCATCACTTGGGTATTTTATATAAATTTGCTGGCATATAAATGTATATTGTGTATATGACTCAATGCGATACGTAATTTATGAGGTTCATCTTCACAATATAGGCTGAAAATTCCCATGAAGCACTTTGAGTGTCCTCCTACATGAAAATATTAAAGGGGGCACGGTATCATAGATGGTCAAGGAAAACAGAAAGCCAGAGAGAATGGGCAAAACTTCGGGTCAGTCATTAGGAGTAGGATAGAGAGGATGTTGTCCCCGATACCTCACCTTTCCCAGCTCCCATGCTCATTGCGATACAATTTTGCAGTCCCTCCCTCCCTCTGAAGTGAGGGTGTATCTCCCTCTTTCACTTTGGACCTGGGTTTGTAATGCTATTTAGCAAGTGAAATATTAGCACACATAACACAAGATGGGGCTGGGAAAGTGCTTGCGCACCATGAACTTTGGCCTCTTGACTTCTGCCATCACCAGGAGAAGAGGTTTCCTAGACTAGCTTCTACCCCATTAGTCTGGGCCGCACAAAAAGCACGCAAGGCCTAGAGCCACCAGCTGGGCTCAGGCTGGAAGAGCTTCCCAGGCAGCGACCTTGTGGCACTGGCTTACCGACACACAGGTTGATACAGCCTAACCGTTGTGAAACGACACATGGTAACATGTCCTTATAACACATCATAAAGCTTTCAAATCAGTGATCTCATTATAATCCACCAGTATTTGTTCTGCACAGGCAGGAAGTCATGGCATTAACTGATTTCATAGATGCATAAACTGAGCCTTATGTATTTGATTAAGGCAATAATTCCTATGTGAAAGCCAAGATTCAAAGCCCAGGTGTCTGAATCTCAGGTTTACTGCAATTCTATTCCTCTATGTGGCTTTTTCAAAAATCAGGATGAAGAAACAGGAGGAAGAACTGAAGAAAATGCAATGATCATATAATCTATTCATTCCAAAACAAATTGGATTATTTCTAAATGTTTGAGTAGACTTACTAACAGAGATCTAAAGGCTAACAGTTATTTTTCCATTTTCCATTTTCCATTCTGTCTGTGACAAAAGCCCACAAAGAAATGCATTAGGAGCTAAGGATTGGGGAGGAATGCAGAGAAAAAAAAAAAAAACCCAAAACCCTGTAGCTAGATAATCCATAAACTAAACAATCAACCCTTAACTGAAGGCACACGTGTCGACTGAGATGCCTCCCTAACAGTGAGACCGTAGGCAATGATGAATGACTGGAAGAAATCAGCAAAAAGTCCTTCCTGAGCTCCAAATTGTGCCCTGAATATAAAAATCTGCTGGAATAGGTGACATGTTGCCACAGGTTCTGGGGAGCAGACAGAAGAAATTGCAGATCTGCCAACAATTTATTTCCAAAGACAGAGAGAAATGGTGATGTAGCAATGTCACAAAATAACGCAGCGAGCTTTTTTATTTTTCTGTCTGTCTGAGGAATGGCGAGCCAGACGAGAGTTTTATTATCTGAGCTACAGAGAACGACAAAATGCAATAATTAAGAAATCCGAAGACTGTCATAAGAGACAATATGAAGCAGGAAGCTGAACAATTACTTAAAGTGCTCAAATCGCTTAGCTCAGAACTTCACGGCTTTAAATATTTGGGGGAAAAATGAAGAGTTATCTCAGGGTGGGGGAAACTTTGAATTCCGAGAAAAATAAACGGGAGTGCATAAGAATATTTATTCAGTCATCTGCCGAATGTTGCTGCCGAGTGTAGGAATGTTGCAATCCTACAATGCCCCAAGTATATATTTTGTAAAGGAAGAAACATGAAAATAACTATTTACTGTTCTAGGTTCCCAACATGGGCGATTCCAGCTCTGAAATTCCTAAGCCTGAGAGTCTGATTTTTATTTTTCTTTTTTTAAATAAAATCACTCAGAAAATTATCTTGGTCTTCTACCTCCTTTAATACCTGTATTTTACACCAGCACAGGTGGTCCTTAGGTTGTGGTTGTGTTTGTTGTGGCTACTGCTGTGCGTGTGTGTGTGTGTACGTGCTCTGACTGAATGAGATATGGACACACTTGTGTAGCCTCCTCGACGCTCTAGAAGTTGATCCAAACTCAGCACAGTCACGTTCTAGAAAACACAACTAGGAAGGCAGAAATAATTTCAAGTTAGCTCAAATGTTTTACTTCCATTTCTTGGGCGTGATGTAGAGGCTCTTTAAAAATCACCATTTAAAAAAATCATTTTTATTGTTATTCTTTTATAGTTGTTCCAATTTTTCCCCCTTTGCCCTCCTCTGACCAGCCCACCCCCTGCTTCCACAGTCAATCCCCACACTGTTGTCCATGTCAATGGGTCATTCATACATGTTCTTTGTCTAGTCCTTTCCCCTTCTATCATTATCCCCTTCTCTGCTCCCCCCTGGGGCTGTCAGTCTGCTCCGTGTTTCCATGTCTGTGGCTCTATTTTGTCCCTTAGTTTTTTTTGTTCATTAGATTCCACTTATAGGTGAGATCATATGGTACTTGTCTTTCACCTGGCTTATTTCACTTAGCATAATATTCTCTAGTTCCATCCATACTGTTGCAAAAGGTAGGAGTTCCTTCTTTCTTTCTGCTGTGTAGTGTTCCATTGTGTAAATGCACCATAGTTAGAAATCGCTAGTTTTTCTCCCCATCCCTTTCCTACAATCCATGGCACCTCCCGTGTCCGTGTGCCCCCTCCAACGATCGCAGTGATCACGTTGCTTCTGCTCTTACCTCTGCTCTGTCTCCAGGTTCTGCATCAAAATACCCACAAGAAACAACTGGCAAAATACTGTGCAGAGAGTGGTGACGGGAACAAGCAGTCTTAGGTAGGTAAAGCTGGAATCTTCTCTATAGAAGAGAGAAGATAAAGGCCAGCATTACTCACCCAAATGATGTTCATCCAGACACATTTAAAAAAACTACCCTTTTCCTAAGAGTACATCAACGTTCATAACTGTTTCAATGAATATATCAAAGACCTATTTTCCGAGACAAAGTGTCTGCTGGTTGACGCATATCATTTGATAATAAAACTCAAGTATGCCAGACACAACTAATAGCCTTCCTTGACTCTTGTTATAGTTGGAGACCTATTCAGAAGGTAATTCATTTATAGGGCTTAAAAAAATTAATGTATAGAGTTTAGTGAACCATTCAAAAAAGTTGGGCAGGGAAATCTAATAGAGAATTTAGAAGCATCCTGTCTGATTGAAATTATGAATGTCCATCTACATAAAACTGACTGACAGACAATCAAATAGGTAATTACCATCAGGACACTGTCAAAAGGGGAACAAGATTAAAGAATTAGATTGGAACAATACCTGTGAAGGCAGAATTTAAACATTAAAATACATTTGTAGCCAGACAAGCAAGCATTTAAAAAGCACTTTTTATGTACTTCACTTGTATTAGAAGGTAAAATACAGTGAAACACCTAGAAAATGTCTTAAAGTTCAAGGTTTTTCCTAAGCAGAAAAGAACCAAAAGTAGTAAAATAATGCCCACACACAAAAACTCTGTGCAAATATTGATAAAAAGCTGTATTTATTCACCAAAAAATGGAAGCCAGGAAGATAGCTTTCATAGGTAAATGGATAAAAGAAATTTTGACCTATCCATGCAACAGAATCCTATTCAGTGATAAAGCGAGCCACGGTGCCATCCACAAACACAGATGAATCTTAACTGCATAATACTTAGTGGAAAAAGCCGGTCTGAAAAGGCTACATATTGTACGCTTCTATTGATAAGGCATTCTGAAAAAGGCAAAATCGTAGAGATGTAAACCAATCAACTGTGGTTGCTAGGGATCAGGAGGGAGAGGAGGTTAAGTAGGTGAAACACGGGATTTTTTAAGGGTGAAGAAACTGTTCTATGTGATGCTGTATTGTGATACATGCCACTACACTTGTAACATTGCATTGCTGATACATATACTTGTAAAATCTGCAGAAATTCACAGCAAAAGAATGAACTTTAATGTCTGCATATCACAACAGAATTATTTAGGAGGTGGGAGGACATGAGGAAGGAATATGGAATGGGACCAAGGAATCAAACTGTAGTAGAAATGTATTGAACAACCTCATTAAAGGGGTGGAGAAAAAGATTCTGGCCACAGTAACTTTGGAGGGAAGTACAGTCTGTAAGACTACAGGCAGGCGGTATTACCATCCGTGAGCATTGTACTGTAGTTGATAAAGTTTCCCTCCCCCCTCCAGTGGTATGGGTTAACACTTCTGAAAACACTATATACGGTACACGTACTGGAATTGAATAGGTAAGTGAACGGCTGGTGAATGGCAAGATCCAGGTTTCTGACCACTGGACTTGGAGATTACCATAAGCAAGGAAAGCAGGTACAATGATCCAAGTAGGAAGACTTAGAGTTGGAGACATCAGCATAAATGCCTATTTGGTTTAATATAGACTTAGACATACTTATTAATATGAGATCCTAGAAGCAACAATAACCCAGTAACAACAAGCACATCCAATGTACAGAACTTTGTTTCTGATACCATTGTCCAAAAGAGGACCCAGCGTATCCTTGGAGAAATGGCTGATTCTAAGTCCTAGGGAGGGAAATGTACAAGATGAACTTGGAGAACCTTACTGTGCCAGAAAGGAAGTGTTCCACACAGACGCACACAGTGATGGGTGGGTGACTGAGAGATGCCGGAGCCAGCCGGAAGAGCTCCCAATGGCAATGTTGGGACACTTTGAACAAAGTAAATAAAGTTTTGGATTATAACCCAAAATTAAAATAAGTGTCCATGAGTCATAAGTAAATAGTAGAATAATACATTAATAAAGGGGAGAGAAGAGAATAGCCTCTCAAGGAAGTGAAACATAACCTCCCCCACACATACACACCTGGACCAACGAGTCACGCTAATTGTATGGGGACTTGATATGATATGTTGAGAATCACACTTTCCCACTATCAATTTCTTCCCCCACATCAGTCTCCAGTTTATTGATGAGAAATAACAGAGAAATCCTGACTTAAGAACATTCTGCAAAATACCTGATTAGTTCTACTCACAACTTTCAAGGTTATCAAAACTAAGAAAAATCTCAGAAACTTGCAGCCAAGGGGAGCCCACAGACCTGGTAACTAAATGTAATGTGGTATCTTGGATAGGATCCAGGAACAGAAAAAAAAAACAGGTAAGAATTATTGAAATATGAATAAATTATGGACTTAGATGATTGTGACAAATTTGTCATAATAATGGAAGATGTTAATAAGAGTGAAAAGTATAGGGAACTCTATTATCATCTCAAATTTGCTTAAATTTAAAGCTGTTACAAAAAATTTAAAAACTGTAGATGACTTCTTAGGATTTTTTTAAATTTAATAAGCATAACCCAATACCAGACACTAAAAGAATCCAGGAACTCTCTCTTATAACATTGGACAATTTGATTTTACAATCTCTCACATCCTCTCAATACTAGCCATAAACTTTATGACAGTGGAATGTACCTTATTTGTCTTTATATCCTCATAGTATCTAGCACATTATTGTGTAAATACAAGTGCTCAAAAGGTTTTGGTAGAATGGAAGTCACATATATTAAAGGTTCCCTAGAATTAGGTAATGAATAAATTGACAACAAAATGAATATGAGCATTCATAACTACTGTAAAAAATCAGATGCATCATTCATTCTAAAAGAAATCGTTGAACACACATTATGGATTTAGTGGTCAGTAGCTATAATTAATGTTTACTGCAGACTAAAGGGAGAAGATTAAATTTCAACTAGTGCTTGGTGTTTGAGGCATAGTAGAGTGAGTAGCCTTTCCACAGGCTCTCAAGAAGAACCTTGCACTTAAGACTCGAGATTGCCAAATTATTGGTAGAAATAAGTGTACTCTGTGTGTTCACAGTGCCCCAATAAATGCTTATTCAAATGAAAACATAGAAAACCCTTAATATTCATCCACTTAACAGTCACCATTCCTGCTTTGAGATGTGACTTGAAAAATATATAATACAAAGCCAGTTTGAGAAAAGTCAATGTCCTACCTGTAAAATTGTAAACTACTACTTGTTTGGTGAGAAGAATTCACTTTGCTAATTGGGGGGTGTGGGGAACCATTCCAAGCGTGGGAAATGTGGCTCAGCCCCTACTCGGAAAAGCCAGTGGGGAGCAAGGTTGGTGGGCAGGACCCACGTCCATGGATAGGTTCTCCAGTGGGGAATCAGGCCTGCATTGTACCTAGACCACTATGAGGCTTGCTCTTGCTAAAACTCCCTCACCCTGAATTGAGGCAGCAAATGTTTACTGAGTATCTTTATCTTCCTACAATCTAGGCTAGACCTTCCAGGTATGGAGCATAACCTGTTGCGATCACTTCTCCCTTTACATTGCAAATATCCTTCTTTGATGTATTCAGCCAACATCCTCTCCTTTGTCTCCAAAAGATAACCACCCAAAACAAACCTGTGCATAGTAAATGAGGACCATCCTAGATGTAATGTGCCTAGAAAAACAATAAAAGCCTGTCCAGGTGGGGTCAGATCTCTTGGGCTCTCTCTAGCCCTCTCGCCCTCTCTCACTTAGAGAGTGGCCGCGCTGTCCCTTTTCCTCCACAGAATTTCTATAGTCCGTGTGTATTTGTCTATTGCTGCCACAACACCCAATCCTGCAAACTGGGATCTGCATCGGGGGGCCTAGCTAAACACCCAACATTTTCATTTCAAACTAGTATTGTTCCTTTGTATTAAAGAGTCACAGTACACACTATACCTTCCACTTATAAATTGCTTTCTAGTTTACTTCAGTATTTTTTAATCTTTATTATATTTTTTCCATTACCATTTAGTCCCCTTATACCCTACTCCCCGCATCAATCAGCACACTGTTGTCCATGTCCATGAGTCCTTTTTCCTTTCTGCTCAATCCCTCGACCTCCTACATTCCCCCACTCCTTAGCTGTCATCCTGCTCTCTCTGAGTCTGTCTCTATTTGCTTGTTAGTTCAATTTGTTCATTACATTCCACATATGAGTGAAATTATTGGTATATTTCTTATATTTCACTTAACATAACATTCTCCAGGTCCAACCATACTGTCATGAAGGGTAGAACTTTCATCTTTTTTTAATTTTTAAAATAATTTTTTAAGATTTCATTTATTCATTTATAGAGTGGGTGGAAGAGAGGGAGAAATAGAGGGAGAGAAACATAGATGTGCGAGAGAAACATCCATTGGTTGCATCTTGCACACCCCCAACTGGGACCTGGCCCACAACCCAGGCATGTGGTGGGACCTGGAATCAAACCAGTGGCCTTTTGGTTTGCAGGCCGGCACTTAATTCAGTGAACCACACCAGCCAGGGGAAAACTTCCTTCTTTTTTATGGTCGAGTAGTATTCCGTTGTGTAAAGGTCCCATAGTTGATTTATCCACTCATGTACTGGTGGACACTTGGGCTGCTTCCATATCTTGGCTATTGTAAATAACTCTGCAATGAACATAGGGGTGCTTATGTTCATTCAAAGCAGTGTTTTGGATTCCTTCAGTTTTATTACCAGAAGTGAGATCATTTATCAAAAGCAGGTTAATTTTTAATTTTTTGAGGTATCTCCATACTGCTTTCCACAGTGGCTGCACCAATATGCATCTCCATAAACAGTGCAGAAGTGTTCCCCTTTCTCCACATCCTCGCCAGCACTTGTTGTTTGTTGGTTTATTGATGATGGCCATTCTGACCGGTGTGAGATGGTATCTCATTGTGGTTTTAATTTGCATTTCTCTGATGCTTAGTGATGTTGAGCAACTTTTCATGTCTATTGACCATCTGTATGTCCTCTTTTATTAACCAATGTCACCCCAATAAATTCAAGAAAAAAACAAGAATATATAAATTAATTTAGAAAGTTAAAATAAAAACAAACAAATAAATAAAGTGAAGCTTAGCAGGAAAGGAGCCCGAACTCACTCTTTTCTCACTAAACGGTCCCTCAGTCCAAAGCCCAACTGAAAATAAACGGCAAGAACCCAGCTGATACGGTCTACAAGCATTAGCTTTCTGAGGCCCCGAACAAAGTTAGAAAAGCTTGGAGAGTGGGTCAGGAGGGGCAAAAAAACCAAAAGCAAAAACAAAAAATCCCAGCACATTGTATATTCACAAATGTGTATATTTAAGTTCTTATTTGTATTCCACCAGGATATTAAGGCTCTACTGTGCAAGAATATATAGTCCCAAATGGATAAGGAGTTTCCTGCTGGAATATGGTGGGAGATAATATTGTTAAAAGTGGGACCAGGGACTTCTTTAATCTTTAAATACCCTGAGTGATAAGCCTTTTCAACACTTTATTTTTTAAATGGGGAAGTGCAGACCTAAAACAGTGACTTGTAAAAATGTAGGTCCAGTAAGGGAAAGTGCTCGATTCTAAATGCAGTAAGGCAGTCTCCCCAGGTCCTCTGCTGTCTTTCCACCTGTTCATGGAGTGTCTTACAGAACTGATGGAAGAATTTACACTTTCCTAGAGAAACACTCATTGTGAGGTTAGTCCTTCCGAATACCTCTTTTCAGGCAATCTGCAGCTATTTTAGATAAATGCAGTGATGACATAGAAAGAAATGTGTGGAAATGATTTAGACTGCTGTCTTAGGCTAGTGTTCTTCCAGTACTTTATTTCTTGGACAGAAGGTGGGGTTTCCACCAAAATGTTTAATAAAGATGCTTTAACTTAAAAAGGTACATATATATGCATGAATGTTGTCAAGTGTATACACCCATGTTTGTGTGCATATGTGTATATTTTACTATGTCAAAAATAAACAAATCACATCATAAAGCAGAATAAAACATATTAACTTTCTTCAAAAATAGGCACAAGCAAATGGCATGTGACATGGACTTCGTTCATTGCCACGGTATTGACAGGTGGATATTAACAACAAACCAAAGAATTCCCAGAGCTGGAAGGACTTCCAGTCACCCCCTAGCCCCCACCATTTTGCATATGAGAAAATTCAGGAGGTTCAGTTAAGAAAATAGGACTCTCTTATTTGAGAGTGAAAACTGAACTTTACAAAGCTTTTGCCAGGATCAGAAGCTAAAGTAAAAAAAACAAAATAATAATAATAATAAAAGTATTGGCTGGGCCATGGGGTGGAAAATGTAAGCACAGAAAAACCAGCTCAGCAGCGAGAGAGGAGTGAATTGCAGCCAAGCAGAATCACGTGTGAGAAAAATGGCACCTGAGACAGAGGAGGGAGCTTTGCGATGCTTTCTGGTTCTGGTCCCTCTGAATCATGCTTGTACTTCTGTTTCTCCAGACATTCTGTCCTGAAACCACATTCTCACATAAGTAATTGAGTAAGCTTCCATGAGTTAGTAGTTTTGGTATTAAAATAGAGTTGACTGGTACAGACATTCTCTGTGTCCCCATGTGACATTTTTCCTTATATCCCAAATGTCGGTTACACTAAACTTAATATTGCACCTCTAAACATGTCTGGGTTTTCTGGGGAGCTCTACAGTATGTCATAGAAACCTCAGAAAAAAACACATATTGTAGACACGTCCACACAAAACAGAAGCGACTTCTAGGAATGGAATATTGGATCCAGAGATTTCCTCCTGCGAATTTTGGTCCATCCACTGGAAGTCTTTTCTAAAACCCAAAAAACTCATGTGTTTATTTATTTTTATTGTTTTTTTTCCACTGTGGCATTGTCATGTCCTAAACAAAATTTCTGAATAGAGACCCTTTGTAGGAGTCTGACCATTGATTCAAAGGACCTTCGTGTTTCTAATGTCTTGTGATCACAGTGAATGTTCAAGAGCTTTGACGAACTCTTGAAAGCAATCAGAGAACCAAGTTGCTAGGAGCTCCATACTCAGTACAGCCAAGATCTACAGAATATTAAAGTTTTGGAAAATCTCAACCATCTGCTGTCAAGTAAAGTCTTCACATTCCAGGTCCTCTGACTATTTCCCTGGGTCTCTACCCACAGATGACATGGTGGTTTGTTAAAGTCTGACACACTCTTACAATCTAATTTTCTATTTTAAAAAATGCAAACATTGAAAAAAAATGAAAATAAGCAAAAGAAGAATAGGGACAAAAGAATAGCCCTGAGACCCTAAGGATTCTTAAGATACTTTTTCAAACATCTTCCTATTCCCTTAAAACTTTCACTAACAATCAAAGGCTGAGAAAGGGAAAGGCAATTTCCCCAGGGTCACACAACTGATTATATGACTGAATAGATCTCAAGTCCTCAGTGTCTGGTTTTAGGGTGTGACGAATAAGAAAACACACCGAGGCCTAAACCAAGCCTGATGCCCAGCACAGGGGCCACTTGGCTCGAGTGTTTAGGTCAATCAGTTGGTGGCTCCCTGCCTAGAGAAAAGTTGCTCAGAAGTCTGAGGCTAAAATGTACCCAGTGACGTGGTTTTGTTTTTATTTCTGCTTGCTTTTTTCCCCATATCGTCACTGAACGATTTTTACTTGGTCCCATTACTGAAAAATAGATGGATTGCCCATAAAATTCTGGATTTCTGGCCTCACTAAGATGAATACACGCTGTCAGCTGTGGGCCAGCGTTGCTGACTTTGAGCTGTAGCCACTCTCTTCAGACAGGAAATGCGTGATTTAGTTCCCCTCTGCTCCCAGCCTGCTTCATTCATTTCTGTTACTTGCCTGGCACTGACATTTGATATTCCCTCGGGTTTCATATTACCAACTCCATGTCACATGGGCATTGCTTTGAAAAGACTCCCTTTGCCCTTCCACACGGAATGCTTTCGCATACAGTACACCGTATTGTCCAATACGGTCAGTGGGCTTTGGAGTCGGACCGCTTTGCTTCAAATTCTGGTTTTACCACTTCCTGGCTGTGTGAGCATGGGCAAGCTGTTTAAGAACTCTTGCCTCTGTTTTTCATCAACAAAATGGGGTTGGTAATACTACTGTTGTGAGCATTCATTGAGTTCATAAAAAATACATTTGCCAGAACACGACTGATGTTCTTTTACATACGTGTTCGCTATCACTATATTATTTCCTTAGATCTGCCTATTGTTCCATAAAAAGCAAATGTGATTCATGAAGTAAAGTCAGTATGGGAAACTCTGGAGTCATATGTATAGACTTTGTTTTACTTGAAGAACATGCTTTTTTGTTGTTGTTGTTATAGAATGATCCTTCAATGGTAGCTTCCTTCCCAATTAACTGTATTGTGTCTAGTGAGTATATTATGACTTTAATATCTTTGTTCCTGCACTCTATTCTGATATGGTAACAACTTTGGAAGATAAAATACGAAATAAACCAATTAGAGATAAATCAAATAAACTAGTTTATTTCTTGTTTCTTTCTTTTTTGTCTTATTTCTTGTTTCCTTTTTTCCCCATATAAGACCAAGGATGGAAAGTATCTGAGATCCAAACAAAGGTAATCTCATCCTGTGCCCACTGCAGACAAAACTAATCCATCCTCATGCTCTTTCCCTAAGAGTTTAGATCTGACCATACAACCCTCGTCAGAGTGGTTCGAAAAGCTACTACTGTACTGTTGTAGTTGACCCATCTACTGAGAACGATTATTTAGTTATTTTCCTATCTGTTAACTGTACTGCCATTCTGCCACACAATTTCAAAATCTAAAAGCCATCATCCACTCCTTTCTCTCCCGGGACAGAGCATCAGCTTCAACATCCTGCCAATTATACTTCTACAGAATCTTTGGAAGCTGTCACCTCCTCTCGGGTTTTCACTGCCATTGTCTTGGTTGGAGCTTTCCTTGCCTGTCACTTGGGTAGGAACACTGGCTTCCTATGCTTCTCTGCCTCAAGTCCCCTTTTGGTGATTCTACTTGAATGGATTTTTCTAAGACCACAGGTTGAATCATGTCCCCTTCCGGGTC
This sequence comes from Desmodus rotundus, assembly GCF_022682495.2. Classification (NCBI taxonomy): domain Eukaryota; kingdom Metazoa; phylum Chordata; class Mammalia; order Chiroptera; family Phyllostomidae; genus Desmodus; species Desmodus rotundus. The sequence continues at coordinate 10,555,992 of NC_071398.1, read as the reverse complement.
TATTCTTTTTCCAACACATTTATGGCCCTGTCCTCTCAGTATTGAATCCCTCCCATGCTCCACAGCCTCATCTCTCACTGTCATTGAGTCTGGCACTGTTGCTGAACTCAGTTTCCTCAAAGTGATTTCTAATTTTTTTGCTCCCTGTTTGCTCGCGGCATGTCTATCTCCACGTTTAAAATAAATACTCATCTGTCTAATACCAACCCCTCTCTAAAGTACCTGAAGCACTTTTATTTAGTAAAAATCAGATATTCGATGGATTTCTATAGTGTTCTATATATATTTCGTCATAAATAATCATATATCACATTGTGTCATTGCTAGTTGTATGTGACTTACTAAACTCTAACAAGGAAGAAACTGTATGTTAGCAAGTATTTTTGAATACTCACTTTGTCCATATCCACATTCATAAGATGCCATTTTAATGGACTTTGGATCCTCAGCTATTATACTGAAAAGGTAGTTAATAAAACAAGATATCAACTGGGTAGTGAACTCAGTATGTGTTTATCAAACAGAGTTGGGCACTCAAATCACCAAAAAGTCAAGACACTTCTCAGCTAGATGATGGGTTCGCCACTGTAGAGGGTGTTGCCCTGTTCTAGTGAATCAGAGAGGCAACCCTCAGGGCTGCTTTGGGGGAGTTACAAGCAATACAATATGCAAAGCTTGAGAAAACAACAACATCAAACTGTTCACTTCAGTGTTGTCCTCAGGCTGACAAGATTTTTCTTAGCTTGACAAATTTTAGCAGTCTACTTCCTTCCTAGCTTTGCAGTGCATTGTAAGTATAGGATATCCATTCAATCGTCTTTCTACAAATCAGACATTACAGATATTTGAATGCTTCCACTACCTAGTACTTAAAATGTTCATTCATCCTTGCCCAGGAGCAACTGGAACATCTGGAGCTATTCTACGTGAAGTCACTGGTGCAGTTTGCCTTCTGAATGGGAATGTGATGGGTGAGCTGGAGGGCAAACCAGTGGTACGTGTGACAGAAAGCAGGTGCAGTGGAAAAAGGAAGGAGAGATTTTTGCAACATGCTTTCTATAAAAATGGCTGGGACATTCCATAGATTCTTATTTCTTTTGCAAATGATGCTCATCCACTTTAAGTAACAGTTTGAAATTTTGACCTATGCATATTGAATAAGTCAAATTATTCTTCAATGGTGATGAGGACTAAAGAACCACATGGTGACAATTTGTTTCTTTCCCAATTCATGTGGATTGTCACCACACCCCAAACTGAACACCTGAGTCTTACTCCACTGAAAAAGCTCTAGGCATTAATGTTTAGAACTCTGGATGCTCACGATCACAGAGAGAAGGAAATAAGAACACATTAATATAAAAGGTATGAGATATTGTATAGGACATTAAAAATAAGGATTGTTTTGCCAACAACTCGCAAATTCACGCTTTTACTTAAGAGAGACACATTCAATAGGAGGCATGACTGTTCATAGAACATATATATCAGAAGTCTTGCGACCGAGGGTTTGGAATTTTTATAAATGTTACTAAGAAAAATAATTCTGTACTCAGAGGTAAAGGATAGTGTTTCTAAAATAAGAAAGGAGCGTCTTTACAGCTCTGTCCCCACCCTTTCAGTGTTGGTGTCAGAAATTACATCTTTATATATAGATTGTGTCCTCAAAAATATAAACTAATTTTTAAATGCATCAGCCTTTTAAATTATGAAAAAAACAAGATTTGGAGCAACAAACCGAAGTTACATAATACTAACTTTTTCAATAATAATTGTACCTTTTTGTTAAACGCATTAGTCTCTGAAATCATGTAAAAACAAAAAGTGCAATTCCAAACCACTGTCACAATAATACTACCTCCTGTACTTGCCCACGTGTTGACCTTTTTTGAGATCTTATCTCTCCATGCAGCTTTAATTACTGTCTCGTGCATTTTCCTTCCACCTTGTAGACTCCCTTGAGCATTTCTTACAGGGTAAGTAGAGTGGACACAGACTCTCTCATCTTTTGTTTATCTGTGAATGTCTTAATTTCTCCCTCACTTCTGAAGGAGGATAGTTTTGCCAGATATAATATTCTTGGTTGACAGATTATTTTCTTTTAGCATGTTGAATATATCGGATCACTATGTTCTGGCTTCTAAAATTTCTCGTGAGAAATGTGATGATACTTATTGAGGATTCCTTGTATTTGACAGATTGCTTCTCTCTTCCTGCTTTCTTTTCTCTTTTTTATTGTATTTTTTTCCATTAGCATATATTCCCCTTACACTCCCCTGCCCCGTGCAATCACCACACTGTTGTCCATGTCCATGAGTCCTTTTTCCTTTTGGCTCGATACTTCCACCCCCTAATCCCAATCCCCCAAAGTTGTCAGCTTGCTCTCTCTATAAGTCTGTCTCTGTTTTCCTTGTTAGTTCAGTTTGTTCATTAGATTCCACATGTGAGTGAGATCATGTGGTGTTTGTCTTTCTCTGACTGGCTTATTTCACTCAGCATTGTGTTCTCCAGGTCCATCCATGCTGTCACAAAGGGTGAAATTTTCTTCTTGTTTACAACAGAGCAGTATTCCACTGTGTAAATGTGCCACAGTTGTTTTATTATCTATTGATGGATACTTGGGCCACTTCCATAGCTTGGTGATTGTAAATAAAACTGCGATAAACATAGGGGTACTTATGTTATTTTGAATTAATGTTTTGGGTTTCTTTGGATATATTCCCAGAAGTGGAATTACTGGCTCATAAGGCAGTTCCATTTTTAAAATATTGAGGTATCTTCCATGCTGCTTTCCATTGTGGCTGTACCTGTCTGCATTCCCATCAACCATGCAAAAGGGTTTCCCTTGCTCCACATCCTCCCCAGCACTTGTTTGTTGATTTATTGATGATGGCCATTCTGACCACTGTGAGGTGACGTCTCATTGTGGTTTTAATTTGCATTTCTCTGATGATTAGTGACACCGAGTATCTTTTCATATGTCTATTGGCTGTATGTCTTCTTTGGAAAAGTGTCTGTTCAGGTCCTTTTCCAACTTTTGAATTGGATTGTCTGCTTTTTGGTATTGAGTTTTATAAGTTCAACATTCCCTTTTTCTTTGACTTTTGAAAGTTGGATTATAATGTGTCTTGTGGTAGGTCTCTTTGAGCTCATGTTTGAGTTCACTGAGCTCCTTGGATGGGTTTATTCATGTTGTTCATCAAATATGAGACCTTTTTAACCATTATATCCTCAAATATTTTTTCTGACCCTTTTCCTCTCTCTTCTCCTTCTGTAACTCCCACAATGTATATGCTGGTTCTCTTGATGATGTCCTAACATCTCTTAGGTTCTGTTTGCTTTTCTTCAATCATTTTCTTTCTGTGGCTCAGACTCAATAATTCCTACTGTCTCATTTCTGAGTTCACTGATGCTTTCTTCTGTCGGATCAAATCTGCCTCTGAATCTCTCTAGGGAAATTTTCATTCAGCTTTTGTACTTTTCAGATTGACAACTGTCAGACAGGAGGGGTGTTGGGGGCTGGGTGAACAAAGATGGAGGGATTAAGCAAAATATATATATATATAACAATATATATATACACACAACAGTACATTGATAGCCAGAGGGAAAGAGGAGTGCGGGCAGGTGGAAGTGGGCAAAATGGGGATGGAAAGAGACTTTACTTTGGGCAATGAGGGCATGATGCAGCATGCAAATGATGTTTTTTGAGTTGTACAGTTTTATTAATCAATGTCAACCCAATAATTTTTTTTAAAGAGATAGAGCCAGGGGCAAAGAGAGGTCTCTATCTTTCCTTTAACTCTACTTACCTTCCCAAACATGAAGTTATAAGTTCCATACCTAGACAGAGTCTATTCGTTGTTGCAAAATTTAGCAACCTCAGCAGAAGAGAACTAACCTTTTCAGTAGCTCCAATGGTGGTCTGAAACTGGTGGTCCTTCGGTCTCACCAGTATCGTATGCCTACCTCTGAACCAACTTACAGAGATCAGGAGTGTGTAAAAACATGTCCGGAGCTGAGACCAATTACATGGCTTAAGGGTGGAGAAGCCACTGTTCCCTAAAGAAAATTGGGGTTTTATCTCCAGCATAAAGGGAATTTGGTGCTGACTGAGTCTAGGTGCACAAGCAGGCTCCCTGCTTTCCTCTTGTTGTAGTTGTGATGGAATCTGTTCTCCCTGAGCATATTCTCCAAAGCAGTGCTCTTTCAATAATTATTCATGTTAGACAGATGATTTTTAACTTGTGATGAAAAGATATCAGATAAAGCATTTTGAAAGCAAGACAATGAGGCTCATAGAGTAGTTGCTCAAAAGGTGGGACTCTGCAGGACAGCTGCCCAGTCCCCAACTGCCAGCAGCACCGACTCCATCCCCAGCACATCAGGTTTTAGAAGCTGAACCAGGACACTCCCTCCCTTCACTATTCTTCTACTACCCTCCATCCCTTCCTCTGCATCATAAAAATGAGTGCCTTCTGAAACACTACTAATTAGCAGGAATAGGTCTATTTTATAATAACTGTAATTAGTGCTAATTACCTTCCCCTAGGCTCACCAGGTTAAAGAGGGTTCATTATTATTATTGTTACTATTTTATCACAGCCGGAAAAGATGAAGAGATCACATATTCTCGAGAGGCCTTCATGTCTGGGAGTTAAAGCTTGAATTTATTCAACGTGTACATCTGTACACATATGTCTATGCTTACGTACGCAGAATGACAGATTCACACTCACACATGGTTGCACACGGGCCCACATACTTTTTAACGGGATTTCTTAATTATTCAGAAGGAGAGGAGCTGCTTCAGGTTCTGAAGCAGGTAATTCAACTAACTTATGACACCATAACACTTACTCTAATTTACATTTTACAAACAAGCCTAAATATATCCTCCCCTGAGCTGCAACAGTAATTCAGTTTATGCTAACTGTGGAACTTAAGGTAACATTCTCTTTCTGAGGTTAGAAATTATGCTTAATATATGCAACGTTTCTCTTTTGTAATGCTAATTAAAACAAAGACCGAGGCAGGGAACAGATTCAGGCTATTTATGTTGCACTACCTGCAATGTCCTCCATGTTCATCCAAACCAAATACCAAACTGGCTTCTGCTTGCACAGAGACCAGTATCACTGTTCCCTCCATTTCTATAGGTGGCACGTTTAAAAGGGAGGGTTTGAACGTAATGTTAACTCAATGTCGATTGTCAGGTTTAGTCTAGCACCTTGTAGATATGTCACATTTAAAATATGTTTAAAACTCAATAATGTTTTTAATGGTGAACCTAAATGTCTGCCTATTTACTGCTTAAAATGAGAACTTGATTGTCGTCCTTCAGCACGATGTAATGGGAACACCCCTGGCTTGGGAGGAAAAAAAACGTCCCTGGTACTGATACTTTTTTTTTTTCAGATAAACCAGAGGTTTGGAACGGACAGGATGTGATTATGTGCATGAAATACCTCCTCTATCATTAAACTGAGGAATTATTGACATGTCATTGTCACTTTCAAAAATGGAATGAGCGCGTCATTTCCTTCTGGGCTTTTCTGGAGAGTCTGACTTTTAACAGTATCAGGAAGTACTATGGCACCCAGGCTTCTGCCACCCCTAACACAGAGGGCACCAATGTCTTCTGATAAGGGGACTTGAATGAAGCTGTTTTCCCTGCTGGCACTGCAGCCCAGGCAGAGCTGGCCAAGGACAGCCTCTGCAGAGGGGAGTGCATCCAAGCGTGGAGGACCCCGCTACGGCTCCGCTCTGCCTGTGGCACACTGATCAAAAAGATGCTCTGCCTGAAAAAAAAAAACCCTTAAAACTAGACATTTACTTTAATGTTGGCTAAATGTATCTTCCCCACTTCCCAAAGATAGAATGGATGGTGGAGAACCCTATGTATGGATTTAACCACTGATAGCCTAGGGACTTATGTAGAATATGTCACGTCCATCAAAATCCAGTGGGGTAATCGAAATCCATTGTCAGAGTGGCTTCTAGGTCACTAGAATCAGGAGTGGTGGCAACGTTGGTGGTGGTGGTGATGGTAGTAATAGTAAGAGTAGTGATAATACTATTAGTAGTAGCAGCAGCAGCAGCTAATTGGTCCAAATGACAGATTATTCTTCTAGTGGTACATTTTGTAATAAATCTCAGTAGGAATCTTCCCCGATGGCAGAAATTCCCCATTCTCTCTCACCGGTTTCCTTAATCTCCTTGACTGAGTCCCCTTATCCACACTGTATATTAAATCTCACCCACGAGCTCTAGACACAGTTTATATCTTCACCTCTGATCCAAAATATTTTTCTAGCTAGAAATTAAGAATTTGGGCAATGAAATATTACAATAATGGTTTCTCCTGGACAGTCAAAACTCATGTTTTCTTTTGGGGATATTCTTTCTTGTGGGCTGAACGGCAGAGAGTTGGGGAAAAATTTCATGATTTCTAGCTCCTCTTCCTTATTCTGTCTCCATTCCTGCTCCTGAATTCCATAAGATATCTTAATAGTAGCATTTGGAGTTTTGTTAAAAATAGCCAAGTCTTGGGGTGGGATGGAGGGATGGGGAGAAAAAGCACACAACTGTAATTGAATAACAATAAAAAATTAAAATTAAAAAAAATAGCCAAGTCTAGTTGGTATTTATAACTTAGAGGAAAAAAAAAACCAAAAAAACCTCAACTAATGAATGCAATTGATTTAAGCGACATGGTATTTTATAAACTATATCATCATCATCATCATCATCATCATCATCATTATTTACTTTGTGGAATAGGCTAAGGCTTTCTCAATAACGCTTTCTCATCCTTTATAAGAATGTAATGTAGGAAAAATTTTCAGGTTGTATAATAAGCAAAAATCTAGACTATGAAAATTTTATATAAGTAGGTAAGATTAGATTCTGGAGCTTGATCAGATAAGGTTTATTTCTTTCAAAATGCTGCTTCACAAAATTATAGGATGTGCTCTATTTCATTTCATCAAATGCCTCACAACTCCTGACTTCACTGAGTACAAAGACATCACGAATGTGCTATTTAAACATTCAAACTAAGATGAAGAAAGAGCAGTTGACATAATCTATCACCTTGCCCAAATATAAAATTTGGTTTTAATTACACTAATTAGAAAATAAGCTTTAAAAACTGTGCAAAATTTACAACAGGATAGCAACATAAACTTTTTATGTTTCCTAATCAGTTAGAGAACTGTGAAATTCCCCATCGGTACTGTTGCTAATTCATAAGCCTCGTACTTATAAACGTATGTTAGCTCTTGTTTTTAAAAATGCATGCTTGCCTTTCTCTATGGGTTACATAGGGATTAAAGGATGAGTATCCACATAGATTCTACCTATTTGTGTTCACTCTCTCCACATTCTCTGTAGGGCAGAAGTTCTCACACTGGAGATGCAATGTTGCCCGCCTAGGGAACATCTGCCAAGTTTTGAACACACGTTGTTGTTCTTATAACTGGGTGGAGGAGTGCACCTGGGATTTAGTGGGTAAAAGCCAGGGTTGCCGCTAAACCTCCTACAATGCACAGCATGCTTCTGCACAAGAAAGAGGTCCTCCACCTAAAATGTTAACGGCACTGAGGGTGTGCGAGCTCTGCTACTGGGGGTCCCATATCCTCAATACACCTTTTCAGTTATTTTGATTGATGACTGAGTGAGATGTGAGGCCTCTGTACCTTGCAGCTGACTGGGAGAACTCAGGGACAGGGGGCTTCATGGTCTTATCAGGCATGGGCCCCTTGGAAGATCAGGGTACTCCGAATTAAAGAAATTATTTTTTGATCAAGTTGCTTCTCACATAGGTTTTTGTCATTGATCCAGAAGAAGCAGAGTGTTTTTTTTCCTTTAGGTTTAATAATGGTTATTGAAAATTCCTAGCAACAAAGTGAGAACAGCTAGTATTTTAAAATTGTTTTCATAGAATAGCATGCATTTGTCTCCAAGAACTTCACAGATTTTTGTTAATTAGATATGTTAAAACGTCTTCAATGCAAGGAAAATAGGCAATTTTAGACACGGAAATTATGTCTCACGATTAAACAGCCAGCAGGACCCTGAAATAACTACTTCTGCAAAGAAAGACGTTTCATTGTGTGACGCCTGAAGCGTCACCACCCCACGCAAGACCATGTGGTTTTCCTCGGGAACCCCAAGCAGGAGCTGCCTCTGCCCATTGGCAGGAGAAACCATAACCCTTCCCAAGGGACAGTGTGGCAGCCAGTGTTGACTGCGACAGAGTCGGTGACACTCAAAGACTAATCTTTCAGCACACAAAACCGCCATTCCGAGCCTTGTAAGTAAAAGAGCCAACTCGAACTTGTTAATGCATATTGGAAGGAAGCCGCGTCGCCATGGTAACAAAGTGACAGTGTTTATATTTAAAGGGACTGTACTCTTCTATCGGTCACTTTGTGGTTTCAGTGTGCCATTTGCAGATAATTCTTGGCCCGTGCTAAGGCTCAGACATGTAAGAATATCTGCGACACTAAAAAATGATAAATAGGATAAATGAGCCAGGAAGGGGCACACTCAGTCTCTTCATCCTCCCAACCATTGTTTGGACTCAGGTGCTTGTCATCTCTTACTAAAAAGTCCTTGAACAAGATGGTCTAAAATGATCTGTCTGCCACCAAGGCCCACACCGCTCTCTCTCACTCCTGCTCGCTCTCCCTCTCGCATATACACACGTACTGCACACAATTACAATTTAAAATTGAGTGCAATTCTGAAAATCAAAAATAAGTATTAGTTCTCAAGCACACCATTCTAATAAATTATGTTTCTATATTTTTCACTTCATTTTATTATTCTTGTTCTAACAGTGTAGTAATCGAACAATATAATTATTAATTCTAAGTTGTCCTCTCATATATAATAACATTTCTATTTGATTTATAATCTTCATTACCAGAGTTTTTATCAGTATAATACAATTTTCAATATAGTTAATGTGTCACAAATTCACTGCTAATAAGAATGTTTTAAGGAATCCTTGCTTATTACTTTGTTCCCTGTATTTTTAGATGGAGATGCTCATTGCAGTGTTACTTACTCTGAGCAACTAGGATGTTTCTAAGAGTTCTCCAGCATCTAATCAGAATTACATGGCAAACATGAAATTACCCCCACCCCCAGTTTCATGAAAATAACCAAACTGCTCTCCAAAAAATGTAGCAGCTAACACCAGATTCTAGCAATGCGTGATGATGTATTTTAGAATATTTCCATTTGCACTTAGTGTTGCCTTTATTATTAACTTTTATTAATTTATAATGATATACTGTCCACTTATCTGTTAAACTGGAGTTTTGCAGAGTAAGCCTGATGGCTAGGTGTATCTTAGAAAGGCTTATCCTTGTATATAGTCAGGGTTTAGTTAGCCACTTTTTTTTGTGATTATTCATAAAACGTAGCTGAGGGCCACTTATGAGCATCAGCAATAGCCATACAGAGAGGAAACATATGTCGGCTCTGTCTTCCATGAGTTTGCAGCTGGTAGACAAAAACAAGTGGCATGTTCAAATACTGATGACAATATGAAATTTGATAAAGGTCAGACCAGAGAGGTTATAGCAATGTAACGTTAGCACCCAGAAATAAAACAGCGAAAGCTTCAAGAAGTCGTAGCATTTCAGCTGGCCACGAGGAAGGGATAATCTAGGGAAGGAAGACAGGGTGTGTGCAAGGCGGAGCGACTGGAGCAAAGGCACTAAGGTGGAAAACACAGCAGTGTTTCTAATGGGGGAAGAAGGCCTGTACCCCCCAAAATTATAGTGAACGATGTGTGGATATTTGTGTACTTTTTTTGAAGCGGCCCAGAAGTTTCCATCAGATTTTCGGAGCTGTCACTGACTGCACCACCTTCAGTAAAAAATACAATAATAAAAAATAAAAAAAAGAAGCTTGAAGCAATGGGTAGAAGAGGGAGGGGATTATAAAATAAGTGCACATTATTCAATTTACACATAAGTGGGAATAGGATTAGCTTACAACACTCTATATCTTGAGTTTATTTTAATGCCAGCATCTTAATTTATTTTAATATTAGTCTTTGAGGAGATAGAGTGAAACTCATTTTTTGGAAGAACTAACATCTTATGCATGATAATTCTGTTTTTTTTTTCCTTTAAAACTCTCTCACTTCTCCTTTTCATTTTTCAGTATAAATCTTTTGAAATACAATTGGGACCCAATGCTAGTCCTATGAAGAATACTTACTTCCTGTACATTCCACATATATTTATATATGTTATATATATATTATATATATATATATAATATATATATATCCATATATTCCCATTTTAGAAATTAGAACACTAAGATCAAAATAATTGAAGAACTTCTTCAGGACTCAACAACAATGCAGTTGCAAGCTGGGACTTACCTTTGGAAATATGTCACCTATTCCATTCTCCTCACACTCAGTCACCTGCCCCGGATGGTAAATGTACTTGGAGTTGCGTGGTTGGGAACGTGGGGCTTTAAAGCAGGTGAGGGTCACTGTAATGTTACTTCTCTCAGCTCCTGCTTCTCACACTTGCACTCCCCAGTGCTCCCTCTGTTCCTACTCTTCCATGCATGCCACTTCTCCATTTTCTTGTTCTATTTATTTTTTGGCATTGTCAAAAAAGTCATTTCATTTTTTTTTTCATTTTTTTTATTGTAGTGCAAAACCTAACAGGAGAACCACCCTCTTGACAAAATTTTAAGTGTGCATACGGTATTGTTAAGTACAGGCACAAAGCTGTACAGCACATCTGGAGAACTTACTCAGTTTGTATAAGTGGGACTTTACACTATGGAACAGCTGCTGCCCCCAGCCCCAGGCAACCACCTTTCTTCTCTGCTTCTGTGACTCGCACTATTTAAGACACCTCGTATTAGGGAAACCGTGCAGTGTTCATCCACGTGGGACTGGCTCATTTCACTGAGCATGGCGTCCTCCAGTTTTGTCCATGTTGTAGCATGTGCCAGGATTTTTTAAGGCTGAATAATACCTTATTGTGTGTATATAACATTTTTTAATTTATTGATTTGAGAGAGAGAGAGAGAGAGGTCCATTTGTTCTTTCACTTATTTACACATTCATTTGTTGTTTCTTGTATGTGCCCTGACTGGGAATTGAACCTGCAGCCCTGCTGTATGGGAACAACACTCTCACCAATTGAGATGCCCAGCCAAGGCTATAACATTTTCTTTATCCACTCACCCATCAATGGGCACTTAGGAAAACAATTGCATTAATTAACACTGCGTGGTACTGGCATAAAGATACCTGTTTTCTTAAAAGACATTTCACACTCTTGTTTCCCTTCTCTTTCCCTGTGTCCATGCTGTTTGACAGTTGATGATTAAATGCCCCAAGGTAGATTTTCTGTTGTAAAATGCCTGTCCTAAAACATCAATTTCTCTTCCGTGTTAGGATTCCTGGAAACTAACATGATGTATCTCTTTGTACTTTGGATGTGGACTAGAGTCTAGGTATTGCTTTTTTTTCTTTGAACTAAGAACTAAGTAAAGGAAAGGGGAAAAGGAAGAGATCTGATGTGCCATTGAGGAATATAATGGAAACACAATTACTGATTTCTGAAGTGTCTCAAATATAATACCCAGAAGTTGTGTCTTGACAATTTAATAATGCAGAATAGAATAACTTGGTAAAATTGTCATTTGAAAATGGAAAATTGGGGTTTTATAAAAAATATTGTATGATCTTGATTATTATTCAGATCTAATATGAATTCGCGAGCTCTTTAGGAGCCTGGGAATTTCAAATGCTTATCTTTTGTTGATCGTCAAAGAAATTCAGCTTTTCCACTGGTATCTGTCAATACCTGGAACACGATGTAAAGGCTTCCTCAGTATTCAGTTTACGATTTTAGCTGTGGTTTCTCCTCAAGTTTCTTTTTACATTTTCTTGGGAAGGAAAACAACTATTTTGTATGCTTTAAAATATGTGGTGGTCAGATAGTCTGTCAAAATTCATTGGAAAATGTTGATAGAAGAGACCAACTCCTTTTCACCGCTTCTAAGAGTGCTGGTGATAGAAGAATAAGTGAACTTCACTCAGATTTCCCCACAATAAGGGCCAGATAAGAAGGTTTCATGTCAGACTGCGAGGGGAAACAACCCTGAATGAGGCTTCTCAACACACTCTGATAAGTCAGGTGTCACAAAAGAGTTAGGCATACCTAGATTAAAAGTTTACCGTCATAGGAATTGGACTCTCTATATAGCTGTCATGTCATGAAGCCCCACATAGGGTGAGCAACTTGCCCTGGTCTGCTGGGATTTTCCCAGTTTGGAACTGAATGCCCCATGTCCCAAGAATACCCTCTGTTTTGGGCAAATCAGGACAGTTGGTCTTGTTAGCCAAATATAAACACCAAATATAAACCCAAGTATCATGCAGGCTTAAGAGAAGGCAGAAAATAAGCCTTTTCTCATGTAGACTGGAGAGGACACAAGGGAATCCAAAGAACCCTCTTTACAGCTTAAATACATAGTAATGTGAACATGATCTATCACTCTTATAGTATCATTGTGTCATAGATGTTATCACCTCAGTTTTATGAATTAAAACATGTTGATAATTATGCCTAAGGGGCCACACTTTGTATGGAGAGCAAATTCTCAAACATGAGTACCTTCAATGCCATTCCATGAACAAAGTATATCCATCTTCCTAGCCTCGGTCAATGGAGGCACAGAGCAGACCCAATCAACATGAAGTCATCTCAAAAAAAAAAAAAAAAGCTGTCATTGTAGGTTTGGTAATTAAAGCAAAAATTCTGGGCAGCCTGAAGTTCAAGTCCAACAGCTCATGATAAGAATGGGAAAAGCAACATTATAAGTTCAATTATTTTTACCTACCAAACCACAACATTTGAAGGAAAACACAGAACAGGATACCCCCCAAAATATGGCTATTTTTTTTTCCTAAGCTGTGTTTTAAATTCAACCACGTCTCACCCCTCTCACATCGTTATCCTTTCTCAAGTCTCTATGTCTACTCTTCCTCTTCAACAATCGCTATTGTGCACAGTATCCACAGCGAATCTCTAAAAGCATAAGCAGATCAAGCCACCTCTCCCAAAGCCCCTGGTGAATTCCATTTGCACTTGGCATGAGTTCAAGCCCTAAAAGCTGGCACAAACACCCTCTTTCCTCTTCAACTTCATATCTTACATGGTTGCCTTGTCCCTCAATGTTCCAGCCATGCGGGTTCCTCAAACAGACCAAAGCTACACCCTCCCCTCTGAACATCTGACCTCCGAACATCTGACCTGCTGCTTGCCTTGAAACAGTCTTCTTCCACATCTCCACCTGACGGGGTCCCTCCTACCACCCAGGACGCAGAGCATGTTTCACCTCACCAGCCAGGTGTTCTCTGGAGTCTCCATCTCTTTGCTTGTTTAATCTTGTTCATACCAGAAATGTTTTATTAAGTAAGCAAATGAGATGGTTTTTGATGGTGAAATTTCATTTCACTGGCAAGTATTCTCTGGAAACAGAAAATGCGACTATCTGCTTCCAAGCACTGGGAGTTCAAGGGTTAATCATGTCTTGCGACTACTACATATTCAAATATTAATAAAATTACTGAAGTAGGAATGTCAAATACATCCTAGAGGGTATGCCCATGTGACGTATCACCAGTGAAGAGGACCAGATGAATGGATAGTGGCAATGACATTGGGTAGTGTTGACTGCACGTGTCTCACATGCCTTTGGGGGAAGGGAGGCTGTACCTCTTTGCCCAGTTTACATGGCTCTCTGTGAGCCTGTGCTCCCAGTTAGTTGAATTATATTTTTTTCTCCTAGGAATACAGATCTGGACGGAGACACATAGTTACAGAATGCAGTTTAAAACAACCATTTGGTGGAAGCGAAAGCAGCAGAAACTCGTGGGCTAGCGAGCGTCTTCTTTCAGGTGCCCTAACTTTTCTTTTCAATGCGTGTCTTTTTCCTGTGCAAGCTAATCAGAGTTGTTTCTGTTGCTAAGAACTGAAAGACTGCTGCCAATATGGGAGGGATATGACAGCAAGGGCTCCCGGGGAGGCAGAGCGATTGACATAGCAGCAAAGCTGAGCTGGAGTAACCGCTGAACTGTTGGAATGTCGCCAGGGGCGTTCCGAGGACTCTAGCAGATGTTTAGATGGTGTAAGTAGGATCTGTACTTCTGTGGGCAAAGTCGATTTAAAGGGACTTGACGTAAGGGGTGGGCAGTGGAAGGTGTGACAGTGGCCTCTAGGCACTGCCAGATACACTAACATTTTCTAAAAAGGAAAATAAAGATAAAAATATAACGAAGGAAATCTTTTTTTTTGAAGGTTCTTGTGATCTTTTGTTTTTTAAATCACTCTGACATTTTTCTTGAGTAAATTTCTCCTCAGGTATTCTATTCGCATCTTAAATAGCCCAAGCACGCAATGATCTCTGCATTGCATCCCTAAAAATGTATGCCACGCAATAAAAATGGGGTTCCTTGGAACACAACTCAAACTTCCGTTCTTCTCCTTGATATGTGTGTGTTTCCCAGGAGCCTCTATGATTTGGGTCAACTGATTATTGACACTTAATACCACTGTTCTTCCGATGGGGATTTGATACAAGCAGAGCCCAGTTAGAACAAAGGCAGTTTCATTACACCGGATAATTACATTTTTAGATATAATTGTCTCCATTGGGATCGTATGAAAACAGAGCAACAGAAATATGCAAAACTAAGGATAGCCTTCTATTCATCGAGAAGAAGATTTTTAATAGAAAAAATTCTCCAATAAAATGTTCCCTTGAATTATATGTCTATGAAGCAAGGGTTTCCCTTCTGCTTTTTATTCACCCCTCTTATATTCTTGTTCAGTGTTTGTGTGGCCCAGTAGTGAGTGGTTTAACCCTGTGAAAGCTATTAACATTGTTACACAATTCACTTACATCTATCTCCTTTTATAAGCATGCCTCTCTTTGTAATTGTGACACGGCGGGTTATTGACCTTCAACATCAGGAATAACAACTCACATCTGAATAGTGTTCTTTGGTTAACAATTTGCACTCACTTCTATTCACTCGGCTGATTCTGTGCTGCAACCTGTGTTAGATATCAGTGTGTTCATTTTACAGGCAAAGAAAATAGGGCCCGGGAGTTAAAGAACTAGACCAAGTTCACGTGATTAGCAAATGAAAGAGCAGGAATTCGATGCATGTCTGCAGGATCTCAAAGTCCATATTCTTTTTCCAAAAATGCTAAGTTAGAAAAACTATGGAAATAGGAGGCTCAATAACATCTGGGGAGAGAAAAGAGCATTCAATGAACCAATTCCTCTCCCCCCACTCTGGAAAAAATAAATTGCTATTTTGCATTACAATAGTTAATCCATTGTCCTTGTAAGGACAGGGACACGCATGTCCCATCAAGAAATACTTGTTTTCAAATAGACTCAGGACTCTCATTGTTGTCTCATCTATTCTTGCTACTAGTGCTATTACTGTTATTTTTATGATAAGTGGGTACAATATTAAAAGGTGGGTGTTTTCTCACCATAATCAGACACAAGGACAAGTATTTCACACCTGCGTGACTGACAGGCAGCTGAAACCTGGGAAGCACGTTAGCACAGCCTCCTCAGTCCCGCTGCTTCAAACCTCCAGGCTGACTCTCAGCACACAGCAGCTGCTAGTGGTTCTAGCCAACAGAACAGTAATCCTGAAAGTTATAAATAGGTTCTTTGATCACAATATTGACAACCTAATTGAAAAATATATATCCTACTGTTTTGCTGTTTGCTAGCCAGTGAAATAAGACAGAAACCCCAAGGAATCACACAAGGCTTTATATGACCTGCCACTTTGACTTATGTAAGTGCATTACCCCTGCGAACGAAAGGCTTTGTGTATTTTTAGTTCCTTATTTTTCCCCATCAATTTGGTCTATGAGGCAACTGTAAACAACACATGTTGAAAGGACAAAAAAGGTTGTTAAAACTTTCTCAGCTTAAGTCTTCATCTGGGCTCTTCTTAAAGAAGCAGAGAATAAAAAATTTGGATGCATCTGCACCTCTCCCAAACCCACACAGCACAGCCACGAGCATGCCTATGGTGGTGAATGAATAAGGTGCTGAAGCCACTAGTGAACAGAATCGACATTGTTTAGCAGGCTGGGGACTTGGGAAGCATTCCTCATCTGCCAACCTAATCAATGAATGATTAATTACCCACATTATAAAGTGTGCCTTATAAAAGTGGAATTCGTTGACTGTTTCAGTTTGTCATCAGGAAACATATTTTGAGTACTATTTGGGGCAAAGCACTAGAGAAGTTTCAAACCTGAAATACAACCAAAAGATAGGAATGCTCACTGAGTCCCCGTACACCTTCCCCTCAAAGTGAGGACCATGGAGGAGCAATACAGACACATTATTGAATTTCTCATAGGGTTTTTTTTTCCCCTGCCAACTGGGGATAAATTATATTTACTTTCACTCTTGTCAATAGAAAATGAATACAACACTCAGATTGCTTCATCTAGTTTCACACTTCTCAATCTTTAACTTGTGCCTAACTAACTCTAAACCTTATCCTTCTTTTCAACATATCACACTGTTATCTTAAACTAATAGTTTTAAATTTTAGGGGGCACAGATTGCAATCCTCCCCCCAAACTTCTTGCCCATATTATCTCGTAGTAGAGATAAAATATTCATTCATCTGTCTTTAACAGTACCTGAGAAAAGTGTTACGTGTATTTTACCACGGTAATGAGTATTTTAAGAAGGGATGGAGAGATGGAAAAAGAGAGAGAAAGAAAGAGAGAAATTGATTTCCTGGCTTCTTTCCAAAGCAATTGAATTTGCAAAAGGAGGAGATAGTTGATGGCAGGCAGTCTGAGAAAGTAAGACACAAATTCATTTTTACAGAAACTTCTCAGTTGGTCAGTGATTTCCAAGGTCAACTTCACAGTCGGAAAAACTTAGGCCCAAAGAAGGGAATTGGCACCTTCGGGGTCACAGTGATGGAGCCAAGTGCTAGCAGAATCAACATTCCAATCCTGTCTCCAGGCCACCTATCTCAAATTCATTCCACAGAGCGCATGTCTGGTGTGGTCCGTGGAGATATTGCTTCCTGGTCCTTTTCTGTGAGGCAACTGCAGGCTGAACATCTGGAACCCTCTTTGCACCTGCCCCTTGAGTTTCTCGTAAACAGAAACCGAGACCCATTTTTTTCACACATCTGTAAATACAAGATGAAGGGGGGGGGTTAATACCTACTATGTGAGGTAGAGACATCATTAGTTACTTTTTAGGTGAGCAAAGTAAGGCTTGGTCAGTGTAAGAAAATTACATACATTCACAAAGCTCAGGAATCGCAGCTAGGATTACAAATAATCTGAATGCCCTCAACGTCCGTGCTGCTCTGTCAACACTGCGAGGCTCCTGATGAAGGCCGTGGCCCGCTGCTTCGAGGAATAAAAGACTATTGGAACTGGGATTTAAAACCCGAAAAGCCCCAATATTCTTCACCTGAAGGTCCCTCAATGTTCACTGATGCCTGGGTGTCAGAGCTCAATTTTAGAATTAGTTTTGTCCAAATCTAAATCATATACTGCTTTTCTTAAACAATATCTGTCCTGTGGTTGGAAAAAAAAAAAACTAGAAAAAGCAGGAGCTCCATATACATGTTGTTTTGGGGGGTCTCTAACTCAGTTTCTCTCCCCAGTTGTCCTTTAGCTGTAGCCCACAGTGCCCCCCACCCTTGCCACAACTGCATGGAATTCACGTTAAAAGCAAGAAGATGAGAAAAGACAATATACCTTAGAGTACTGAGTCCAGATTTTTTCCAAGTGAAAATGGCCAAATATGAATTTCTATGCAAAACAAGTATGCCGGGAGCAGGAACAAGACAGGAAAGTCAATTAAGACAAATATTTTCCCAAGTCTCATTCTGTGAGTGTCAGACAACAGTCAGTCCCGTCCACTCCTGAACAGAAGGAGAGAATTGTTTGATTCATGAATATTAATTTCCTAACTCCCAAGGAGAAGGAAAGTCAAACTCTGTGATCTCTCGGGCCCTGCAAGGGGGTGTGACTTACCCGAGTCATATGAGAACACAGCTGTGTCTTGCTCTGGATGATAAAATGGGACCTACCTGAAGTCCCTGGCTCTGATCCTGCTCTCATAAAACTGCTTCCACAGAAGCAAAAGCTTAAAAATTGGATCAGCTCATCCTTCTTCTCAAAACCCTCCAGAGATGCAGGGTGCAGCATAGGGAATAGTCAATAATATCATAACAAGTACACACAGGGCCAGGTGACTACTTGAAATATCAGGGGACCACTCTGTAAAGCAGATGATTGTCTAACCTCTATGCTGTACATCTAAAACTAATACAACATTGAATGTTAACTGTAATTGAAAAATAAAAAAAAAAAGCAGATCACTTGCCACGTCAAGAAAAAATTAAAGCCTTACTCTTGCAAGCTGTGCAAGGTGCAACAACTTGACCCTTGAACTCTTCCTTGACCTCTTCTCTAGGGGCCCACCTGCTTCCCTAGGCCCCAGCACACTGACCTTCTCTCTTCAGCACACCGACGTGGCCCCGTCCTGCAGCCCTTCACCTGCTCTTCTCCCTCCCGGGAAAGTCTCCCCAGATCTCTCCATCACTGGTTCCGCACGCACAGTCTCCGCTCCCAAATTCCTGCCGCAAGGAGTGCATTCCTGTCCACCTCGTGACCCCCCCTTAAAAACTGCAATAAAGTACCCATATTATTATTAAAGCCATCTTACCCATACTTACGTATGTAGTTCAGTAGAGTTAAGTACATTCACACTGTTGCAGAAACAAGCTCCAAAAGTTTTTCACCTTGCAAAACTGAAACTTCACACCCATGAAACAACAATTCCCCACTCCCCCCTCTCTTCATGGAGGCCCTGGCAACCATCATTCCACTTTCTGATTCTGTGAGTTTCACTGCTTTGAATAGTCTCTTGGCTTTTTGTGACTGGCTTATTTCACTTCGCATGAATCCTCAAGGTTCAGCCTTGTGGCATGTGCCAGCATTTTCTTCCTTTATACGGCAGAACGATCTTTTATTGTAGGTACATGCCACATTGGGCTTGTCCACCCGTCTGTCATTGAACGTTTGGGCTATTTCAACTTTTGGCTCTTGTGAACAACGCTGCCCTGAACATGCGCCTATGGGAAAACTTGCTTTCAATTCTTTATTTTTTTATTGTTGTTCAAGTACTGTGGTCTCCATGTTCCCACCACCACTTCTCCCCACCCCCCACCCTTCATCCTTCCTCCCTTTGGCTTTGTCCACAGGTCCTTTATACATGTTCCTTGATGACCCTTCCCTTTCTGTCCCCCGTTACACTGAGCGCTGGCCTGGGAACTGAAAGGTTGCTGAGCTTTCGATTCTTTAGACCAAGAAGCGGGTCGTTGGGTCATGAGGTAGTTCTACCATCTTTCCGGAGCTGTTAGGCTGTTGTCCGCAGTGGCTGTACCACTTGACGCTCCCACCAACAGTGCACAAGGCTTCCCACTTCTGTACATCCCCACCAGTAGGTATGATCTTCGATTTTTGTGATAGCGGCCATTCTAGTGGATGCGAGATGATATCTCATTAGGGTTCTGAATTTTCATCCTCTAGTGATCAGTGATATTGAGAATCCTTCAATATGTTTGTTGCCCATTTGTATATCTTCTTTGGAGAAATGTCTACTCAAGTCTTTTTCAATAACATCTTAATATTCTATGTCTAATATGGGTAAATTTAGGTTGTTTATAATGTTCCTTTGTTGTACTTAGTGATGTAATGATACCATTGTACATAAATATTGATGGGTAATTCTGGTTTTCCCCTCAGGAAAAAAAAATTCTTAAGAGAAGAATTACAATACTAAGTCAAAGATGTACGAACATTTTATACATTTATACTAAATGTCCTGATTAGAACTTTTATACCAAAAGTCCTGACTCACTGGGATGCCTTTTGTTCTCTGTAATTTGGCTTTATTAGCTCCGATAATGGGGAACATGTGGTTCTGAGAAACTTCTCAAGATCTGAAATTCACACGTCCATCCGTTCTGTGCTTGTCACAATTACTCAGACACCGTTTCTAAAGAAAATACTGGGATTCAACCCCACCACCACCTGGAGACAGTAATGATTGGTACCTTCTGAAACGATCATGTGGTCTCTCTGGTTTTCACAGGACAAAGCCAGAGAGAGAGTGATTCCAATGCAGTGTTGAGAACTTACAGAGAATCTGAGTATTATTCATTAATTTGCTTCAGCAACTTAGGATTTGAACTTGTGTGTTTGTAGCACACTTCCCAATACTGTTCTAGAACTCCCTGTGGCACTAAGGGAGGAATTAAAAATCAGCCATGGACACAGCGGTGATATTACAATCGAACCTATCTCATAACGTCTATAAAAATAAATCATGGCTATTTCACTCTTCTTTCGATTTTCATAATGCCTTATGCAGCGGTTGGTCTTCAGCCAAGGCAAGGAAGAGTTCAAGTCACTTATGTAAACTCCACAGATGCTAGCTGGGATTTTTTCCACGGAGCGTCTCTTCCTAAACCTACGCCTCAGTGTTTTCATCTGCCAAAATGAAAAATGCCCCAAGCTTGATAGATGCGTTTACCTTTTGATCTCTCAAATGTGTCAAGTTTATTTCTTTCACCTTGCAGTCAGTGCATGCTTTTAAACATAGATAATGTTAACTTCAAATTATTAATGACTTTTGGACTTGACAAACATTAGTATTGTTGAATTTTTTGAGCTCTCCATGCAACCGGTAATATTAATGAAATAACTAGGTCTTCTTTCCCTCCAGCACAGAGTGAGAAAACCAGGGAAGCACATAGAAGGTGTACGGCACAGACACCGTTCTTTCCTGTACCCAGTCACTCTCCTCTTCTCTCCTCTCTCTCTTTTTAAATTGCAGTAAGAACAATTAAGTTCATTCCTTATTTGCATTGTTTTATAATAATTATATGATCCACCTTCTGAGACACCATGAACTGGGCTGGTTAAAGCTATTGTTGGTCTACAATTGCTCTCTGCCCAAAGCACCCAATTCATAAGCAAAGAATAGACACGGAAGAGAGACAATGACAGTAGCGGCCATGACACTGTCCATAGTCACAGCCTTTACGACTTAAACTCCCCCCTCAGGTCCCATGTTTTACTTAGGCAGCTTTCTTACCATCCCAGTCCATCTTCGCCCAGATGTATTATTTAAGTTTCTTTTTTCTTCATCTAATTTCTTGGGCTAAACATTGATGATTTAGTCCTTGTTCTTCTCTCCTTTACTCTTCTCTCCCCTTCTGAGCATATTGTTTTGTGTGCTTGTGCAAAGCAACGTAATCCTTTCTTGGCTTAGTTCCATATCATCATCTATCACCCGTTGCCGACAAATCAAAATATCTTTGTGAAAGAGGGATAGAGACTATAAATTATTTATAAAATGGAGATGATGGAAATGGTGGTGGTGGTGGTGGTAATAGTGGTGGTGGCAGGGAAATGATAATGATTCTATGTTGTATGATTGAAAATTATATTTAAAGAGTGAATGTAACTAAAGCTACTTTACTCACAGATTTTCTGTATGCAAATGTAAGAAACTTCATTTGGAGCTGGTGGTCTAAGGTCCACCAGTAAACAGAAAAGGGAAGGACCTGGAACTGATTGTTTACAACCTACAGAGATCTTAAGCAAGAGAGAGAAAGCAATGTGTGAGAGAAAGGATACATTGAAACTAATGTACATTGTTTCCTAAGTTCACTTCCTACCCCTCCCTTCCCCAACCTGTTTTTCCTCAAAAACAGGTTGCACATTTTTGGGGAAATCATGTTCTCTTGTGGACCTTTATTTCTCCATCTGTGAAATGTGAGTATTGAGTTGCTTTCATAACTCTCCAGCTGAGTTCACTAAAATCGCACAGGATTTTGCAATAGAGTAGGTCATCAGATTTTTTTCAGGGTCAGAAGACATTATATGTAAGACCCCATGAACTGTAAAACTGTTATAAAAAAAACAGCAATACACTTGGAAACTACTAGACTAGGTAGCTTTCTCACTCTGCGTCTACGGCTCTACCCTTTTCCTTCCACCTCTCATTGCATTTAGCTACTAATGTGCATGGTAGTTGCAGGAAATCGAGAAAAGAGGAACTTCTGGTTAGTTACTCTTTTCTTTCTCTTTTAACTGCTAATACATATTTTCATGCTACAATTACCTGTGTAACTTACACATCAGCTGAGGCTTTTTGGCCCTTTTTTGTTGATATATCTGCTAGATTGTCTCTTTTAATCCCTATGGAAACCCAAAGGTATTCAGTAACTAGATTTTAGCAAACAAGTGTTGAGTAGTGAATGGGGAAGGGTAGAGAGCTGTCTTCCCTGACCCCTCTGCTTCTGCCCCAGCACGTATGTGCTGTGTCTGTTCTGAAAGTATCAGATGCTATCCTTTCCTCAGATCCCTTCGAAATCCTGTTTCACAGAGGGCCTTGTGTGTAGGGTAATACATTTTACAGAATACAGAAGTACGGACTGCTGCTGGCACTGTGGGAGCTGGGCCACACACAATCGGCTGACATCACAACCACCGCAACTTGGAAATGCGCGTTAAGTCTATGGCCTTTAAAATAACTTGGGCAATCTCATCACGGAAACAGATGAACTATTTTTCAGTCACCATGGCCTGCTGAAGATGTCCTCCTCACTCTCTCGTCCCATTCCTCTTCTTTCCTCACTCCCACACAGTGACCAGGGAGCTCATAGAGTCTTCTTACTCAGCAAGGAACACTCATTCCTTTCTCTTGCACTCTCTCTGCTATATATAGTCTGCTCTGGGCCCACCTTCATGCCCCCAAACGTAGCAGAAAAGGAGAGTGTCCGTTTAACAGGATCTACTCTCCGACAAAACATGGAGGTGGAGAGTCACCACGTTGTTTTTATTTTATGTTTTTCTTTATCCTAAGTTCTTCTAGGAAAATCGATACATGATGATGATCACATCATTCGTCCGGGTATTATTGTATATGGGTCATGTTTCTAGCATGTATTATTTGGTGCTACTCATTATGTAAATGTTTTTTTCCAATCATTTACCACAGGTATTTTGCCCTTTAGTACCCTCGTGTTTCTTTTAATAACCCTGTTTCCTGATCTCAAATGATTCAGGGTTTTAAATGGGCATTCAAATGCTATGTCAAATGCATTTGTAAAACCTTTATTCAGTTTAACAGCAACAAATTGTAAGTTTGCCTTGGTTTAATCTATCAATTTAAGGCTCATTGAGATAAGGAATGACAAAGCTGAAAGAGAAGGCCTTTCTTTTCTGTGAAAACACTTATAAAATCAAGTGCTCAGCTGTTTCCTCATTGCAGACAGCTTTGGAAATGTCAGGCAAGTCCGACTGTCAAAGCCATCAAAAATACTGCTGAAATTGCACAGGAAACAACGACCGCCTTGGGAAAACACAATAAGCTGTAGGACCCAGGAGGCTGCTTTTCCTGTAAGAAGGAAAATAAATTCTGAAAGGGCGAGGTTGGAGAGCCAGGTCCTCCATGGGAAGTTTACAGATCCCGCAGTTGCGCTGAGAAACGATACACGGCCAGAACACAGCTGTCTTGTCATGGTGTCCCTGCTTCTAGGGGACCTCTGTTTCCAGCCTTCTCTGCCCACCTCTGCCAGCAATGCCTTCCCTAAAATCCCAGAAAGCCACTTGTCTTTCCTAAAGATCTTCAAAGGCCTTTGGGTGGAGAGGTGCCCTGGTCTGGTGCAAAGATCGGCATTTGAGTGACATAAACAGTTAAGTTCAGAAGGCTGGATGTAATTGTATCAAATGAATGTAAGAAAATAATTATGGTGCTGGTGAGGTTGTGGAGAAAAGGGAACCCAAGTGCACTGTCAGTGGGAATGCAGACTGGTGGAGCCGCTGTAGAAAAGAGTATGGAATTCCCTCAAAAAATTAAAAATGGACCTGCCTTTTGACCCAGTGATTCCACTGCTGGGATTATACCCTAAGAACCCTGGAACACTAATTTAAAAGAACCTATGCACCCCAATGTTCATAGCAGCATTACTTACAATAGCCAAGTGTTGGAAACAGCCTAAGTGCCCATCAGTAAATGAGTGGATGAAAAAAACTCTGGTATATTTTACATAACAAAATACTACAGAGCAGAAAGAAAGAACTCCTACCTTTTGCCACAGCATGGATGGAACTGGAGAATATTATGCTAAGTGAAATAAGCCAGTAGGTGAAAGACAAATACCTTATGATCTCACTTCTAAGAGGAATCCAATGAACAAAATTAACAAGCAAAATAGAACCAGAGACATGGAAACATGGAGCAGACTGGCAGTGGGGAGCGGGATAATGGTGGAAAGAAGGGGAAGGGACTAGTCAGAGAACATGTATGACTAACCCATGGACATGGACAACAGTGTGGGGATTGACTGTGGGAGCGGGGGCTGGGGCTGGGCGGAGGAGGGCAAAGGGGGGAAAATGGGGACAGCTGTAATAGAAAAACAATAGAAAATGAAGATAAAAAAAAGAAAAGAATTACTCCTGAAAGTAGAGTCTAAGACAAGGCCTTCGCTCCCTCCCATTGCAGACAACTGGGGCTCAATCCTTCTGGCTGCTTTGGTTAACTTGAGAGGCTGATTTGGCCAAATGGTCTAATTTTTTCTGCCTTTCCTACCTAGAGAAGCTAAGCCCTCAAAATGGGAAAGTCTTCTAAGGAAATGCTGATCAGATTTATTGGGCTTTTGACAACCTTACATAATTTTATATTTTAATTCCTAAACGCCCTTTTTTAGAACATATTGGCAGTTGAGTTATATTTGACAAATACCTATACTCTAGTAAATATAACGGAGCCGATAGGTTTCTTCAAAAACTCTTTTTCTCCCACATGTGCCTGCGGGAAATTATCTGAGAAGGGAAGTAGTGGTCTCTAAGGAGACAGAGCTAGATCCTAAATGTTGAACTGTAGCAAAGGTTTTTAAACGAACTTAGAATAAGGTAACAACCGTCTGCTTGTTCTGGTTTCCCCACCAGGTCAATCCCAGCGTCTGAGCTTTGATCTGATGACAATGGCTGTCCCTGCCTTTCGACTTTCATGTCAGAGTACTTTCATGCTTCTGGATGGAAGGCAGTAGAAATGGCCCTGTAGGCACGAAGGAAACAATTCTTTCCACATGCCTGCTATGATGTTGGGTACAAACTAAGAACTGGGTATACATAAATATTATCATTAAATCTTTATCACCGTCATTATTACTCTTGAGATTTATATCTTTAGCTCTCTTTTAGCAAATGGCTACTGATCTTCATTGACAAGTTGTAGGACCCGCCCCCATTCCCAGAGTTTAATGATATTCACTGAGGTTTGGTGAGGATTTAGCCCTAAGAATGGCACAGGTTTATAAAATATCAGCTGTGTCCTTGGCAGCTTAGTTTATTTGGGGGCTCAGTTTCTCCAGAAGACTAAATGAGGCATCTGGGAAAGAAGCTACTTCATTGTACGTTGGTCCCTCATCTAGCGCTCCATGATTTCAGGGGGTTGTCTCCAGGGATGTAAGGAAGATTCATACCTTTACTTTCCATTAATCTTGAAGTTCTCTGATTTATCCCCTCAACTTTTATGAAGTAATTACTCGCAAGAGCTCTTCCTTGTATGAACTGTAATAAAAATGACTTAAGAAAAACGGTTAGTCCGTGCATAAAATTAAGCAGACATTAAATTAAAATGCAGGACATCTGTTCATTGCACATCAAGCTTTTGAAGATGTTCCCAATGAGCTGTAGAGATTGTGATGATAACGAAAATTGGGGCAAATTTTGATTTCCATAATTGACCTTGCCTGTCTCTCTCTAGTCCCTCTAGCCATGGGTCTCTCTAGTCCCTATTTTCTGCCTGATCTGGGCCAACACTTCCAACTGTGACACCAGGAAGTCCCATCAGCTGATGGCTCAACTCGGTCTCAAGAGGAATCTTTGCCTCTTCAAACAGACTTGTCCAGGAGAAAAGAGTGACAGCTGCGGCTATATGAGGAAATACAGTAAGATAATGACATGCAATAACTATCACGTATTGAGAACTTAGTTTATATCAGGGATTGTATTGGCATTTACATTCATTATTTCTGTGAATTGTCAAAACAAACCAGTGCATAATGAAGTAAGTCCAAAGGGTTTGTTTGAACCATGGAGCCATCTTTCCAGAAAGGCACCAAAAGACTGTGTTAAAATACAGGGTCATAGGGTCTGAAATTTACTGAGCACATAGTATATGTAAAGTAGTGGATGAGGGGCCTTTGACCTAACTTATCTTTCTAAATCTCAGAGAACCCTTCAAGGTGTAGTATTACCAATTCCCATTTTCTAGATTAGACATATAAATCTCAGAGAAATTAAGTCATTGGCTCAAGATTGCATGTTCATGAAGCTCAGCTGGGAGTACAGAGTTGTAACTAAGTATCTCTGGCCTCTTCAGATTCAGAAACAGTCACAGGGTCACAGTGCTTTCCATCTAGGACAGCGATTTTCAACCGGTGAGTCACAAGAACTTTTAAAACATGCACTACCTGACTGTTTAGTCAGGGGCACTGACCTCTTTTCCCTTAGACTGTCAAATAAAAAAATGACAGCAGCCAACACAACAGTAGCCGTCCAGTATGAGTGAATGAGAATTGTAACTCTTTCATTTGATCAGATTGGCAAAAAATATAGGTTTGGTGCGCCGCAGAATTTTAGTAGTTGGTTAATATGTGCCATGAGATGAAAAAGACTGAATGAACATCACTGATCGAGGGGAGACGTTTCCTTCATGGAGACATAAGGACACGGAGAGTTTTCTCAGATAAGCGGGACACAGAACCACATGCTCTTGTGATCGCCTCATGTAATGTCCAAGGCAGACAAAGAGACTAGTGATCAGAGGTCATTTTATGGAACTGACATAACCAAGGAAGGTGGTAATGACAAATATATTATATTGTATTTTAATATAATGAAATCGATATGACCTAAACAAGCCTTTAGTTTTCTTATATGTTTCTTTGTTTTTCCCCAGAATGTAAGAAAAAACGGAACTTATTTCTTTTGTCAAACCATTTTTCTCCAGGTCAGAAAACCAATCACAGAGCGGAGGCAGTTTTCTGGGAGCAGGTAAACCAATGTTACAGGTTACCAAGGATTTGGGAATCCTATTTTTTTCTACTAATGTAGTCTGCAGAAGGAAAGATGGATACATCAAAGGAACTAAAATGGCAGAAAGGGAAGAAGAAGGAGAGAGAGAGAGAGAGAGAGACTGACTGACTTCAGGAAAGAAAGACGTCTTCCTGCTACGAACCCTGAGAGTTCAGGGGATGAACTCGCCATGGTCATGTTGAAGGGTTAATATGGAGGCATCTGCTGAGGACAGCTGGCAGCCCAGCAGAAAGGGAAGCAGGTTTCTGGTGTCAGAAAAGGAAACGTAAATAATAATAATTAAAAAACCCTCTTAGTTCCACGCTTCCATTTTGGTATGTATTCCCATTTTCAGTGAGACTAGAGTTTCACAAGCCTTTCACCTTCCTGCATTCCTCCTCACGAAATTTTGGTAAGAAAAAGATGTAATCAAAAGTGTGAATTCATAATCAGAGGCTATAGATAGCAAGCATTCCCAGAAGTATCAGGAGGGGAAATGTTAGAAATTGTGACTAGAAGCCACCAAACAAAGTGTGCTGGAGGACGTCTACCCTCATCAGGGAACCATGAGGAGGAGGGAGCTTCCCTTTACAGAAACTCACTGTCTTCTGAGACTAACGTCAGGAACATTCCTGCCACTCACAGGCATAGAAGCGAACTCTCTCCCTTCCACTCACAGACCCTTAGGTTTCAGAGTCATTAAGGTGGAGTTACCTTAGGGTCCTCCCAGTCCCTGTTTTTTTAGAATACCCTCCTCAAGCAAAATTTTGACTATCAACTTATCTATCACTTTAATTATTTATTGCAGGACGTTTGACAGATGAATAATACATTTTTTAAAAGATACACACACAGAGCCCTGGCTGGTGAGGCTCCGTGGCTTGAGTGCCAGCCTGTGAACCGAAAGGTCGCAGGTTCAATTCCCAATCAGGGCACTTGCCTGGGTTGCAGGTCTGGTCCCCAGTAGGGAGCATGTGAGAGGCAATCACACATGGATGTTTCTCTCCCTCTCTTTCTCTCTCCCTTTCCCTCTTTCTAAAAAGTAAATAAATACAATATTTAAAAAAACATGTACAAAAATAGAAATCAATTGAAATAATGACAGGGGTTCTCAGCAGAGGGGCACTGACACCATAAACTCTAACTTTTTCATTGGCATCCGGTTTATGATGCTATTACTTACTGAGGGTAAAGTGAGACCTCCTCTGAGTGAGTGTCCAGTAGCCTTTGTAAATTCTGACTTGCCCATGATTGCCCTTCTCTTTTAACTCTAGGTCAAGAGAAAGGTGTCCGTGTTCCGAGAATTTCTGGGTGATCGTGGGAACTTTTTCAGACATGCTTACTTTTTATTTGTGCCCTTTCTTCTGCTTTAATGGCCTGGGCCTGGCTGCTGCAAGCTAACAACTTAATCACAGTGTCTGTTGATGCATCTGCCCTTCTGGCATTGTTGATGCGCTCACTGGGGATTCTCTCACCTGCATGGGGGGAGGTCTTGCACGTGGTCAAGCACCCCCTAGAGTGGAAGGCCTCTATAGATAAATACCAAATAATTCTCTGTGGAAGGAGGACATCTGGAGAGGCTAGAGACTGCCTCTGGAGACTGCACTCTGGATGCTGAGACCCGCATGGGGCCTTAGGAGGGCCTGCATGTTCTAGAATGCAGATGCACTTCTGTCTTTAAAGGCCGGTGTCCAGAGTCCCGGGGCCTGTGTCGGAGGACTGGTTCCACAGCCAACAGGCACCTCAGGATGTTGTAGGAACCAATGTCAAAGTAGCTCCACTGAACTGCAATTGAAATTCTTTTGGGGGCTTTTAAAGATTTTATTTACTTATTTTTAGAGAGAGGGAGAGAGGAGAAAGAAAGAGAGAGAAGCATCAATATGTGGTTGCCTCTTGCGTGTCCCCTACTGGGTACCTGGCCTGCAAACCAGGCATGTGCCACAACTGGGAATCGAACCAGAGACTCTTTGGTTTGCAGGCCAGTGCTCAGTGCACTGAGCCGTACCAGCCAGGGCTGCAATTGAAATTCTTGAACCATTCTTGAACCTTCCTTGAACCTCTGCTGGCCCAGCTAGAGAACACTGCTAGCTGGAGGCCTCTGTGGTTGGGCCAGGAAGGGTCCTTTTGGCTGCAGGGAGCCTGAGTTAAGCTAGTGCGTCCAAGAAGTTGCTGTGTTGGCAGCCCATGAACAGACGGTAATGCACAAAGAGGTGGCCTTGACATTGCCACAAATCTGGGGATTCTCACTGGACTCACTGAAAGCCCTGATATCCAGAGCAACATGATTGCTTTCTCTGAGAATAGCATGATATTTAAAAACCAAGTCTTTTTTCTAGGTTAACCTCGACTTTTGGCTTCTGTGTCTCAGATGATGTCAGTCTCTCCAAGGGGCTCGAGTCCATATATAAATGAAATGGTGGGCAGGTCCATCATACCTCTGTCCTATCCAGGCTGTTTTTGGAATTATCTAGGCATGAAGACAGCTCAAAATATCACCTTTTTACCAGATTCTAATTAAAGGCATATGGTAGATAAATAAAGAAATGCATAGAGAGTAGAAATGGATTCCCCAGAGTACATGAATATATCAATATTTCCAGCATTATCCATGAAGAGGACACATGGCTATGGACTCAAATTATCTTAGTGCTTGACAGTGGAGATAAAAATGCCAGGGTCACATTGCCATAGCAACCATAAAGTGATGTGCCTGAACTGATGCTCTTTGTTCTGATTCCATCACTGCTGAGATACTGTCCATTTACTCTACCCCACCCTACGTCAATCTTCTCCCCTGCCAATCATGTGCTAAATATGTTCCTGGGTGCAGAGGATACGGCAATGAATTCAATGGACCATGAAGTTCCTACTTTCGTGAAACCTGCATTCTTAGAAACAAAGCAAACTATCAACAAATAAATATATAATATTAGATTGTGACCCACACAATGGAAAGCAAGGAAATGTTGCAAGGGGCAGGGGGTAAGAATGCTGAAAGACAAGGGGCTGTTGTTTTATGTGGGGCCATCAAGGCAGACTTCACCTATGGGTCGGGGAACATTTTAACAGGATGCTGGAAAAGGGAGGGAGTAATCTTTCTAACCAGTTGAAGGAAGCATGTCTCGTGCAGAGGGAATAGCTCATCCAGAGACCATGATATGGGAAAGAGCCTGAGGATTTCTGGCAACTGAAAAAGAAAACAGTGTCAACGGCTGGGACTGAATAAGGAACTGGGAGACAGAGTGGGAGGTAAGGTCAGAAAACAGCTGAAGGCCCAGCATGGGGGGGCATTTGATCATTGTAAACACATTGCTTTTACTCTAACTGAGATGAAAAGAGACTTCAGAGGATCAATTGGACAGTGGAGTTACATGACTTCATTTACATTTTTAACAGGATCATTCTTTCTAGGAATTTGACCAACAGGCCACGCAGAAATGAAGTAGGATTTATGATGAGGGGCAATAAAAGTTTTTATTGTGTAGAGGTTAAAAGCATTTTTATGTGAGCTTGGAGCAAATCCACTAGAGGAGAGAGGGGTGTTGGGTTTTAGGATGCAGCAAAGAAATAGGAGAATTCCAACAGTGATGAAAGTTAGAGAAAGGAAGGTTTAGAATCTAGTAACTGGTAGAAGGCATTGACTTACGTGAGCAGTGAGTCAATCAACCTAAGTTATCAGGGGAGGATGCAGATGAATACATAAAGATGAATACACACGGTTCGGCCATGGGCAAGTTCTTGCTTTTTCTTGGTGACATAGGCATCACGGTTATTAGCTGAGAATGAGGATTCAGAAGGTCAACTAGATTTTTGCTTCCAAACTCTTCCTTTGTCCAAGTTCTCTGAGGCCACACTCCACGGGATATGCAGCAGACCCTACCTGCCCTGTTCCTGTTTCAGCTCTGGGGTGTGCACATTCCCTAGCAGGATGCAAGCACGGGATTAGTCTGCACAGGAACAGTCAATGGGACTTGCACTACAGCCACAGTACGAAACTTTTAACACAAAGTGATTATTTTTTTCAGTCAGAGGCGCCTAACCTTCTTGACCTGTTCTCCACAGAAGCAATCAGATCCAAATTCATATCTTTAGAAAAGTTGTGTTTCTCTTTGTTCATGTGAACCAAGAGCATAAGAAGCATTCTTGCGATACAACAGCCCGCTAAGCCACACAAAACTGGACCATTATTACTTGTGTCCTTGTAGGTATGTTAGCCTTTAAATGGTGATACTATCACTTTAATTAAAGCTGAGGTTTCTTCAGCACTCAATTCAAAGAGAGACTGCAAGGCCCCATTCTACAATAGAAACTAAATCCTCAGTCCACAAGGAAACAAAATGTCTGTGCGAAGGTAGGCAGAGCTGGGAAGGTTTCAAAATTTGATGGTGAGAGATTGGTGCCATGTACACAGAACAAAGAGATACTCCCAGAACTATGAAAATTATACAAATAAAATTCATTTTATGAAATATGAGACACAGGAAAAGCTAAAAATTGGGAGTTGTGTACAGAATGAGATAGATGTAGAGACTCTTAGCCTTCCTTTTTTTAAAAAAAAATATCTGAAGGATTTAGTTAATATGTGCACTGCATACATGTGGAGGTACTGAGATCTTTATTTAATCTGCAGACTACTGGAAAAGAATGAACACAGACCAGGGTTCTGCAGAATGGCATTATTAACAGTTGGAGCTAGAGAAGTTGTTGTTAGAGGCTATCCTGCATACCTGGGTTTGTTTAGCAGCTTGCCTGTCCTGTACTCAGTGGGTATCAGGAGCACCCTTCTCTTAACTGTAACAAACAACAGTGTCAACAGACATTGACCAACATCTATTTGGAGGCTAACATGGACATCATCCCTGCTTGAAAACCACTGATATAGACAAAGTGCCCAGCATGGTGCCTGGTGATATTTCTTACTCAAGACAAAGAATGTTATAAAAGTAATAAAAAACAGACTCTTTTCCCATTTCCAACACAATAAAGCATGGATTTTTTAAATAATGCCAGGCTGGCAGGGACAAGTGAGGGAGGTTGCCTTGAGCCCAGACTGAGACCCACACTGAGTTCATTGCTCAGGGTCTTGCATACTTCAGGGATGACCAAGTCTGGGTAAATGACAGAATTGAATGCAGGATCCCTCAACCAAGGACCTGTCTTCATTTCTCCCATGAGTTCTCTTTGATGCTGTGCTGGTGACAGATATTGCCTAGAGAGGCTACCGTATTTTGCCATGGATAATGTGCATTGTTTGGCTCAGGTTTCTGAGGGAAAAATAAGGATGTGCATTATACATGAGTTAAATGATTACATACCATGGGCATAATAATGGGTATAGTAATTCCATGCATAATGCACAAAAAATGTGGGTGTGCATTATACACAGCAAAAAAAATTACTGATATACATTTTATTAACCTATTAATACAATTATCAACATTATCAGATAATAAGTAAACCAGGGGTTATTTATCTAACACCGTGTACTTCCAAGTATTCCTAACACTTCTCAACAAATTTGTGTGTGTGTCCATACCTGGATTATTCTTGGGGAAGTGTCTATGGATTTCCTTGGGTTCTGAATAGATCCCAAGGAAATAGATCCAAGGAAATCTACTGAATAGATTTCCATATTAGCCTTGGAGAAGAACTTGGATTTAGAAAACGTGGGTCTCCTTTGAACATCTGTGCACTGATACGCTAGTCTACAAAGATGTTTACCTTCATAAGTTTTTAGACATTTCCAAATTTTGCTGCAAAAGCTTTTATGTTTTATGAATCATTAATGAATCATGGGAAGACTGACATGTTTAAAGGTAAGTCAGTAGGTTCAGGGCAACGATGATATACTTTTCGAGAGCCAGTCCTCTGATCTCCCTTTCAGGAAACCCCGTTTCTCCCTGTCCCTTGCTGGAAAAGTCTGGCCTTGGTACAGGTGGCCGCACAGGAAGGAAGCGATTCTCTGGCACAGCTCCCTGTAACTTGCTGCAGTTTGCACATCGGATTTGCTCTACACGCCGAAGGTTCTAACTGGGTCAGATCATTTTTGCTTCCTTGAATTTCAAATGTGAACACTTCATTAGAGGACATTTAATTAAGGTTCTCATCCTAGACATTTGTGACAGCTGGGTATTTTTGCACTACTTAATCCACGACATCCCCTTTCAGTGTACTTGTTAGGTGAACGATGTGTCTTAGTCCTCTAGCATTTCTAGGAAGCATTTCAAATTCCATTAGGGTTTCATTACTAAATCTGCCTAAGTTTTGATTAACCCCATTTCCAACAAATCAGCACTCTTTTTTGATTCCTGCGGATGCCTGTGGCCTCACAGGATGTGCAATGTACTACGGTCAAAGTAGAGATGAAATATCAAAAAATCTTGGTGCTGGAGAGAAAGCTAACACCTTTAACGTCAACCACGGGCTGAACAGAAGTCTCATCTGTACTTTAGGGCAATTCTGTGCTGTAGTTACCAGCAACCCCATTTTAAAGGCGAGAAAACGAAGGTTCAAAGGAACGCTCACTGGTTATTTCTAAAGAGAGAAGCAAAACTACAGTCTCTGGGTCACCAGAGCACATACTTTTCCTCACATTATTTCAAGCTGTTTCACAGAGAGAAAAAATAATAAAAGGGTCCTTGTTGGGGGAAAAAAAGGTCAGGAACCACAGGACCATCTGGCCGTGCTCTTCCAAACCCATGGAGTCTATTAAATAATAATTGGCTACCAATTTATTATTAATCAAAAGCACATATAACCCACAAATCTTAACCTTTTTTTGTTGTTTACATAAGAAAGCCAAAGTTATCAGGCTTAGTTCAAATAAGAGCACACATATTAACAAAAATATGAGGCTGCTTTGGCTTGGGCAGGAATTTTCCCTAGTTACTTCTATGATTCTGAAAATCCGTTTTTAAAAATAGGGTAAAAAAGGCTCGTTATTATATTTATAGATTATGTTTTAGGAATTCTAGGACTTAATTTGGAACCAGTGGCAGGGTGACACTCTGCTTTGAGTAAATAAATCTTATTGTAACTAAATACCACAGGACAAATTAAAGGCAGAGCCAGAATTAAAGCCTATGTCTTCTGCCTCCTGGATCATTATTCTCACGATTACCCTGTCCCTTTGCCTCTTCATCCATGACCCAAATACTATCTAACGTTACATCCCTTTTATTTCTTTACCCTTGCTTCCCTATACATCATTTGCACAAGAAGTTTTAGTAGAAAAATCTGGGAGAGCAGAAAGGTCATAACTAGCAAAGGAAAGCCTAGATATTGTTTTCACTCATTTTGCTTAAGACAGTTTAAATAAGATGTCTTTCCCTAATGAATGAGAGAGTCTACTAATTTTAGAAAGACATACAGAATAAAGTAGACATAAAGAGAGGGTGAGAGATTTATTGGTTTATATAAGCCAATGAAAGATAGTTTGCTTCTGGCCCACTTGGACTCAGGTGACCTGAAAATGTGCTCGGGACTCTGCATCCCCTTCTACATTTCCTGGAGGCTCTTTCTTCTGTGCAGAATTCATCGTGAACAGGCCTTACTCATGCCATTTGGAACATGACCAAAAATAGTACCAAGTTGAAGCGGTTCTTGGAACTTGCCTTCCTAGAATTAGCGCAAGGTGTTCTTTGAAGAGTACTGCTCTAGTGTGGTTTACCACGCTTAGAGCCATAGGGTGACCATCTCGAGGGTTACATTAACAGGGCTGAAATCTGATGTTCAAAGGCATTGGGTAATTTGTACGTGATCACACATGGAGCAAACGGAGCCAGACACTGAACTCGAAAAGCTTAGTTTAATGGACTTAGTTTTATGGCTTAGTTCAATGTTCTCTTAGACATTACCCACACAAGTATCTTTTCATGAGTTTTGTGTAAGCACAATCCTCTTTGTCAAAGCACATAAATATACTTCGTTTTTATAGGCTATATGACACTATTCTTTCAAGTACCACCTTTTGTTCAGATGGAGAAAATCTTGAAGACAATCTAAATGTTCACAAATAGATAATGATTACAAACAATGGGTGTCCTTATACATTTACTGTCAGACATGGGCCAAGAAGTCTGTTCAGATCAAATTGTATTTGAGGATTTACTCACACAAAGGTTCTGTACACATAACATTTAGTAAATCCCACTCAGTTACCCTCTGAAGAGTTGACTAAAGATACATTATCAGCATTGATATGTGCAAATGTATGTTTCAGCATATCTGCTTCAGCACTAGATACTAAGCATCACCTGCCTTCCACCGACCTTACTAGTTGGCTTAATTTGGAAAAGTAGAATAGGCTTCTAAAAAAGATATCTCACTGAAATACTGATTTAAGAATTTCATCAGTAAGTAACTCTTCATAGAAGATAAACAAAATGCCTTGCAATATTTTTACTCACAGCCTGGGAAACTATTTCAAAATTCTTGAGAGCTTCCACTGACATGCTTGTCTATGATATGTGATTTTTCTCACAAGTACAACAAGAAGCAAGTATATATCACCTAAACATCCCTTTTCAAATAAAACAGCATAAAATAGTAGCAGAAACAAATGAAGTTTCCTTTTAGACAGAGGCAAGCTGTCTGCCCAGAATCTGACCTTTCTTCTGAATTTTCTTCTTATGTTACCCCAGAGGGTAACATATAAAAGAGGAAGGATTTTTGCAGAAGCATGGTGAGGGTCAGGGGTCATGTTTACATCTAAGCCAGATAGACACCAGACAGCCTCTTTACATCCATAAAACATCTGTTTCTAACCATATATTTGAATTGCAAGCATAAAAAATAATGCCTATAAACCACATTGATATCAAACTATGTCACAAAGCTCTGTCTTATGCCTTGTGCCAAAGAGCTTAATATATGTGCCTTAGGATGTATGGAAAGAGTCAAGACTTGAGAGACCAGTTACCACATATTAACGGTACTTGGAGAGGTCCTGACTATATTGATTCCTTGAATTTTCTAAGACCACCTGCTGAATCACATTATGCACATGTTTGAAAAATAGAAAAAATATATCTTATAAAGTAGAAGATCACTGTCAATAAATAATGATTTTTTTCCTAATTTATTTCATACTTCTTCAGATTTGGAAATAAAACATATAGGTGTGCTTTAGGCAATTTAAGCTATGTGTGTGTGTAAAATAAACAATTCCTTGTTGAATGTAAAGCTGTGAGATATTCATCAAAGCATGTTATGAATAAAAATAAAAACAAAGACTGTCTTTTGTACACTGGCTCTGAGCTAAGACAGAAAAATCAAAACTAGTCACCATTATCAGAATGATCCTATAGGACCAGTAGTGGAAATACCCTTTTACCTTGGACAGATGTAGGTCTTGAATTTCCCTTTGTCTCTTAATGTTCTAAGTGTCAGAATAAAACAATTTCAAGAGCTGAAGTGGGGTAAGTAGCAGGGTCCAGACTCAAGAACAAGAGCCAAAATCAAGCACAATGGGAAAGTCCTACATTTCTCCTACAAATCACCAATGAGACAAAAAAAAAAAAAGCCAGATTTCAAGCAACAAAATCACCTCCTAGATTTGGTATCTAGCATGGCTTCGTCAGCTTTAACATCCCTGTTAAAACTGAAATGCAAGTGTCAAATAGTGTCACATCCCAGTCTCTTGGAATAAATGCCCTGTCTGCCAAGGCTCCATCCAGCCCCTTTGATGCCTTTATTTTACTAGTCTCGTTGGCTGCCTTTCTACATGGTCTGACAAAACCATCACAAAAGGGAGGAGACAGAAGAGGAAAAGGCATGTTGATGACGTGAAAATATGGTGCTATTTTATTGTTGTTGAAGTTGCCATGTGTTTATTCTGCCAGGCGCCATGTTGAGCACCTAAGTACTACAATATGCCAACTCCCAGATACTCTCCCTGTGTGGACCACAGCCCCGGCACTCACTGCTTGGGTATGTGTGGGCCAAATGCAGCTCACTTCTGCTGCCAGATGGAGCTGAGTCTATCCCAGTGACGATCCTTGTGGGGACGTGAGAGACAATAGTTCTACAGAGTTGACATTTACTAAGAGCTGCTAATGTTCCAAGAATTGTGCTGAATCCTAACTGCTATTCACAATGATGATAATTAGTCTGGGAGGCAGATGTTATTGTCCTCATTTTATAAGTGAAGAAATGACAGCTTAAGGAGTTTCAAGTGACTTGGCCTGGGTCACCAGGAAAATGAGTGATTAAGATTGCATGCAAACCCAACTCAAATGTTGATTCCCTAAAACTAAAACCTTAATCCTTGACAAGACATTTTATCAGCTCAATGTCCAGGATATTTCCTGGATTGTGCAGAAAATCATTATACGCACCTGTAGGAAGGTAGTTCCATGTTAATATATTTTTATTGTCATTGGACAGGAAAAGAGGCCAAAGCTACCAAGTCATTTCTCAGATATAATCCTTTTTAAACTTTCCCTTTTTTAAGGGTTTTGGAAATGTTGAATGCTTTCCATATTATCACTAAATGATATTACTAGATAAGTGGATACAGGGTATTAACAAATATGTGGAAATCATGTAATGGATTCATGTACTATTAATGCACTAATGGATGTGCCAAGCTATTATTGTCATTCAAATTGATAGGGCATTTTCTCTTTAATGGCTTTGAGTGTTCATCTCCTTGAGAAGTTTAGATCCAGGCTAATGTTTTAATATAAGTCCTTCCTGTTGATATTTCACAATTAAAGGGAAAAAAAATGCTCTGTGACTAATGTGTTTAAAAGGTAGCGATCAGTATCTTAGGAAAATAATAAGTCACAATTTAGGAACATCTTTGTTTGCTGACTTGCAATTATCAAGGTAAATTAATATTTAATTAGGGGGCATATCTTGATCTGTGATTTAGAAACACCTTAGCTATATACCAAGGGGAATGGAGGAACTACAGTAATGGACAAATAGTCAAGCTTTACTTTTTAGGTGAAACAAGTATTTCAGAAGTATTAGAATAAGAGAGGAGCAGAAACAGGAAAAAAGAGAGACATAGAAATTATTTCTAACTTGGTTTAATCTGTTCTCATCTAGTATCTATAACTAATCATAAAAGTATGAGAGTGTTGTCATCCTAAAGCTATCCCCTATCAAAATATGCCAATGCATTTATTTTTGTTTTTTTGACTCTATCAGTCACATTGTGTATTGATCATTATTAAATGATCATTGGTTAAATATGCTGCGATATCAACTAAAATATTTAGACAAATAGGTTCTCTCTGCTGGTTTGTATTTAAGAAGAAGTCATCTTTATTACTGAAGGAAAAATCTGTACCTGAGCTTATTTTATAAAACCCAAATTACTTTTAAAAACTCATAGGAGAACCAACTATGGTATTATTTCAGAATATTGGTAAAGAATATTTATTACAGAACTTGAAATAATGTCTGGGTAAATTAAATAATTTGATACTTATATAATTTCAAAAATGAGAATTGAATCTGTTATAATCTCCTTAAACCATTTATGATTTGTGGGTAAAGCAAACTCCGTAGTTTAGTTGATTTACAATAGTTTTCTTATGGGATGAGCAAGTTTATAAAATATTTTGATTTAAATGTTTAGCAAAATACATGAGAATCAACATTCCCTTTAATACATAACACTTTTTTTTAAAGATTAGTGGATATAAAAGCATTTCCCCAACATGTAGCAAATGTTTAAATTAATGTTATCATAATCAAAGATGCTTAAAACCTTCTCCATGCACATTAAAAGTGCCAACCTTTTTTCTGCTTTGCCCATTCAAATCTATCCTCACAATTGACCACCTTGGTATTCTTTCAAACAATTTAAGCTTAATGAAAGATTTCAAGATAAATTTTAGAGAAGCACTGAGAATTATCTTAGGTTGAATAGGTTTATGAATTGCAACAAGGGGCAGTAAAGGAGTTTAGACAAATATTGAGAATATAGCACACAGGCATTGAGCCCCTGGAAAGTTCATTCCCAATGGCAGCACGACAGACACGGAGGTGAGGCCATGAAAAAGGGTCTTTGTCTGAGCCTCCTGAGCCACCTGCAGTCCCATACTCGTCAAGGGCTCCATCTTACCAGGACTTATTTACAAATCACGTGATTAGATCAGCCACGTGATCTCATAATCAGGAATTCTGGCACGTTACAAAGTGGTAAGTAGCTTCTCAAGGCCTGACTTGTCCAGTGACACTTGGTTAGGTGTTGGGAACACAGAGATAAATATCTGACGCTGTGCTCTGATCGACCTTAACCTCTAATGGAGGAAAACAACAAGAAAATCAACCATCTGCACACATCAGAGTCACCAAGCTAAGAGTAAATTAAGAACAAAGGCTCCAGAAGTCTGCTCTAGATTCTAGAGGAAATGAGTCCTGACTCAGCCACATAGCATGGCTGTCTTGACCTTGAACAGTGGACCAGTTAGGAAGGAGAATCCATGCTAGATCAACAGTAGAAATTTAATATTCATGACTCACTGCAAAGGTGTTTGAAATGCTGATAGGACAATAGGACCAATGAGGTAACCAAGAGATTAGTATCAACAGGAAGCTATTATTACCCTACAATTTGGGGGATGAAAAGGAAAGGTGGAGTTCCCAGAGCTCAGCAGCTGAAGCCGTTTGACCTAAATGAACTAATAGAAGAAGGGAATACTGAGTAGGCAGTATACCACGAAAGACTGCAGTCACTTCTAAATAAGTGCTACATAGAGAGAAGAAGGGACTCTACTGGCTTTTTCTCCTTTACAGCAAGAATAGGAACACAGTTGGAGAGGGAGAGTAGGGAATGTAAATTTCAAGACACTCTCCTACCCCTAGGACAGAAAAAGTATATGGAAAATACAAGAAAAATAGAAAAATATGACCAGGAATCTCTAATTTCTGCTTAAAAAAACATATATAGGGGTTTGACAAATTTCTCACTGAACGTATATTTTAAAACAATACTTCAAAGCAGGATTCCATTATTTAATTATAGATTTATTAATCAGGGCTACTTGATTCATTTTATTATTAAGATTTATGAGGATCATGGTGATTATCATGATTTATTAATGATCAGGATTTATTTATTCACGCTGGGTGATTTTATTGTATGCATAGCATGATGCCCAGTTTCTCTTTAATATTTACCAACTACCAGTAGGTAAAGGTCTTCTGGTAATTTGAATATGAAGTCCCATTATCCTTTTTAAGTTTTTACTTTTTGGAATCGTTGCCTTTCATTCTTTCACTGGTCTCCTCAGTTTTTTCCCCGGAACAGGCTTGGTTTTGTTTGATTTTAGATGAAAGTACACATTTCTTTCATTTGTAAGGTGATGGATTGTACTTCCATATTGGACAGTTTGTGAACACACTAAAACACTGCTGTAAAGAACTGGGGCAGATGAATCGTGTTCTAATTCCACCTCTAACTTTCTCAGGGTTGTAACTTTAAAAAATGTACGTAAGCTTTTGAAGGTTAATTTCTCATCTGCACTTTGTTATTGCTGATGTGAGGATTAACAGAGAAACAGGCATATAAAACTGAAAAGAACCTACCACATGTCACCACCACCACCACCAATCATCATAATATTTTGCTTTTTGTTATGATAAAAATATTGATACTGACTCTCTTAAAATTTTAGTGTACAGTATGGTGATGTTAACTGTAAGAAAAAGGTAATACAACAGATCTCAACAATTTTTTTTTATTTTGCATGACAAACACTCTACACATCAAACACCAACTCCCCATTTCTCCCTTCCCCCAGCTCCTGGCACCCAGCATTCTACGTTGTGTCTCTGTGAATTTGACTGCACTAAACACCTCACATCAGCGGAATCAGCTACTGCCGTGCTACTGTGATAAGCCTATTGCTCTCAGCGTAATGTTCTCACACTTCATTGTACGTGGGAGAACTCTCTCACGTGGCATGTCTAACTAACATCCCATTGTGTGTAGACCACAGCTTCAGTATTAATCCATCTGTCTGTGGACATTGAGGGGGTTTCCACATCTGAGCTATTGTATGTAATGCTACTGTATGTAAAGCTACTGAGTGGCAATGAACATGGTAGTGCAAATATCTCCTTGAGATTCTGATTTCAATCATTTTGGATAAATACTTAGAAGTAGGATGCTAGATCATATGGTAGTTTAAAAAAATATCTTTTTAACAATCGCCATACTGTTTTCCTTAGCAACTGTACCAGTGTACATCCCTACCAACACTAAGCGAGGGTTCCAATTTCTCCCCATCTTCACCAATATTTGTTATTTATTTATTTACTTACTTACTTATTTGAGAATGAACGCCCTGAGAGGTTCAAGGCTATGTCTCATTTGCATTTTCCTGATGATTAGTGTTGGGGATCTTTTCATATACCTGGTGGCCATTTGTATGTTGTCCTTGGACAAATGTCTATTTAAGTCCATTGCTCATTTTTAATTGGGTTATCATTCCATTGAGTTATTGGCCACCAGTTCTTGGTCAATATGTATCATGTATCAAGCATGTATCATGTTGACCCTCCAACAGTGTTTTGTATTAGCACCATGGATCTGCTTGGTAGTTTTATTACTATCGAGCCTAATCCTGACTCGGAGCTTTTGCAATTGCTGTTTCTTTCGTTTATAAAGTCTCCCTCAGCCGTCCACATAGCTTGTCTTCTCACTTAAAGTTGCTTCTAAAAAAGTAACTTTATCAACAAGTTAAGCGATTTATGAGGCATACCATGGCACACTAAGTATTTATCTAAAATAATGAGGAACAT
Source organism: Desmodus rotundus (assembly GCF_022682495.2). Classification (NCBI taxonomy): domain Eukaryota; kingdom Metazoa; phylum Chordata; class Mammalia; order Chiroptera; family Phyllostomidae; genus Desmodus; species Desmodus rotundus. The sequence continues at coordinate 10,513,987 of NC_071398.1, read as the reverse complement.
TTCTGTATGATATGGGTGCTAATATAGAAAGGTCCCTAACATTTACTATTAAGTTTTTTTAATCAAGGGTAAAAAAAAAATGTGTAACACAATGCTCTAACATTTTTCTTTAAAAAAAAAGTAGGGTTACTAATCTTACTAGCTTTTACACATATAAAAACAGATTTTAGAGGCATAAAAAGACACTAATGATCTCTCAGAAGAAGAGTTAACATGGGGCAGAAGGGAGACATGGGTAACATGAAGGCATGTGAGTGCATTAATTAAAAAGCAAAATATAATGGAATGTCACATTATTAAAGTTTTTTTCTGATCACCATGAATAAAAGAACAATTCTCTAGTCTCCTTTCAATGTTTTAATTTTCCTCACAGAACTTATTGCCAATACATACACAATGAACAAACAGGAGCAAGCATCACTCTTCACTAGTAGGTGAGCTTGAGGAGGACAAAGTGTTGACTATGTTGCTATCTGATAACACCCAGAACATATTAAAGTCTCAATGAAACATAATGAAAAATGAACTATAAAAATATCGATAACTACTTCATTGTGTATCATGAGGATTAAATGAGCTAACATACATGAAGTTCCCTCACATAAAATAGTTGTTCGATGAACGTTAAAATGATTCTTCTCATCATAGGGTACAAACGCTTGGACTTTCTTGTCAGGACAAGCAGAAGTCCTAAGTAGTAATAATGAAGAAAAAATTCAGGCAGACAGGATCGATCCTCTTTCTGACTCATAGATGTAAAGGTCAAATAGGCCAGAAATTTGTAGTCAGACCTCATCTACCAAGTCTGATGTTGGCATCTCCCCACTAAACCATCTTCCTTCAGTCACAGGAAGTTTGGCCTTGGACAGAATGATTTCTTATTCTTTTGCCAAATATATTTCTGTTTCTCAGAATGTGAGCTCTAGTTGAAGCTCTATAATTTGTCCAGATTTGGGATTTAGGCAAGAATAGACATAGAAGATAGTTTGATGACCACCAACAATCCGTCCATCTGTGGATGGGCATACCACTACATTCTTTAAGGAGTGGAGTCTATTTTTGGCCTAATAACTGGTTGGGCCAATAGAATGTGGCCATTGTAATATTGTGCCAATTCTGGTTTAGCCCATCTGAGGTAGGGAGCTTCTGGTTTTGTTCTCTTGGAAACCAGTCACCATAGCCCACTGAATGATGAGAGGCCACGTGGACAACAGGTAGAGCTCCCCAGCTGGCTGTCGGCACCTGTGTTTCGGACATGTGAGTGAGGTCATCTTGAACATGGTCAAGTTCATAGGTGGATGAAGCCAGCCATATGAGTGACCCCCAACTGTAGTGTGAGCAGAATCGTCTAGCTGAATTCAGCCAACCTATAGGACTATTGGAAACGATAAAGCATTATTATTCTGATTTACTATGAAGCCATAAATAACTGAGACGGTGGAGCTGTTCACACTCCCAGGGTGTCAGATGCAGGCTGAGAGTGAGGATGGGAACACAGGCATTTCCTGTATGGGAGCTGAGACCCTGCCTATCAATCCTCCTCATTAGAACTCTCTCTCTTGGTGGGGAGAGACTTTGTGTCAAGCAGAGAGTATTTACCAAAATTCACTGTGGCAGTAAAACTAATATAATTCACGGTGTCATCTTCTCTTTTGTACACTTTATTAAGTAGGCTTTATTTGACATCTGCATTACGAAAATTAAATGATAAAATCTGGGTGACCTTTCTTATTTTGCATAGGGTTGCTTTCATCAGCTTATCTCGGTTCTTGAAAAGGTCATCATCACTTGTACTATGGGATCAGCTAATAACATATTAATGTTTGCTTTGTAGGCTGAGGAATTATCCATAAATCAAAACACATAAACATTAGGAAAATAGAGTTTATAGCTATCTGAAGCAACTCGTGTGAGATGGATATGCTAGTTTTTCATAGATGTATTGTCTGCCAGTGACTACAGGAGAATAATAGTATGAGTCTAAAATGCTACCTTTTTTGATGCCCAAGCCACGTTGAGCGATGTGATAGGGTGGGGGCCACTGGAGTAAACTTGGGCTGCCTGGATTGGAGTGCAAATTCTAACACTGATTCCATGACTGGAAACAAAGTCCTTCGCCTCTTTGAGTTTAGTGCTCTTTGTCTACACATGGAGATAAATCTCCTTCCCAGGCCTAACAATAGTAAGTCTGTGAAAATCAGCTGCAACACTGTTCAAAGTGTTTTGTGAACCACAAAGTTCTTTATGTCAAAACTTGCCCAAAATTAATGAATGCTTTGGGTTCAACACACTGTGTGTGTGCGTGTGTGTGTTAGGGGTGATGGCAGGCAAAGCTGGACTTGAACCTTGTCTCCACTATTTGATCCCCAGTTGAACCCAAGTTCCATGCTGTGGATTTCTTGAACTGAAATATGGGATCATCTCATGGCTATGGTGGGGCTTAACTGAGGTACAGCATTGTGCGGGATTTTCTCACTCTCCCCTGAATACTCAGAGTCTTTTCTCTGCCCTTCTCTTCACTGCTCCATGTCCCCACAGGCTGACCTCTGCGCAATGTGTAGTCTGGGCCCCCCATGAAATTTTTCTTCTTGTTAGGTTAGCGGGCACCACTCACAGGAGATGGTAGGATAGCAGGAAAGGGAGGTCAGGTTTCTGTGCTTTCTTTTTTCCCTTCTGGTGGTGGCTGAGTTCCTCCAAGGCCAAAATTTGTGCCAGGAGCTCCTTTTCCATTATTCCAGCTCTCACCATCCTGCAGTCTCTCCTTTGCTTCCCAGGCTCCCCAGTGTTCAGTACTTCTCACTGTCAACCTTAGCGCCTCGCCATCCCTTCTTGGTTCCTCAACTCTTTAAATTCTTTTCATTTTAGACATAATTTCTTTGTAAACCTTTTCCATCTTTTTCTTGGCAGGACCCCAAAATGCCAATCACATACTAATATCTAAAAGCTGTTAGCACTTATGATTATAGTAATTGCAATACTTTCGGTACAAAAAAGTCTGACCTTTATGAACTTGCTCTTACATTTCTTTTCTTTCTAATTTTTATATTGCTTTTCAGAAGGGGAACATTAGATACATGAAATCATTAGGAAAAGAAAAACAGAGGCCCCGATTTGTGGAATATAACTGAGTAAGAAAGAAGACAGGGGAGAGCATTTGTCTTCAAGGAATTGGACAGAGGTTGATCTCAGGACAGCCCAGACAGCGCAGGTGATTCGTGTGACTGATTTGTGAGCATGTGTGACTATCATAAACCTGTGCTATTGTAATAGCTTGACCCCAAGCTCAAGTTTCCATTTCATTCATATCAACATTCAATTGGGCATCTGAGCAGGGACATATCATGAGCCAAACTCTGTCTCTCCAGAGGCCAACCCAGTGGGCATGGCTGGTGAGGTTTAACTACTCATATGTTTCTCTGGCTCACTATATTAAAATGCCTTACGTCTTTCTGAGCCTTTGTTTAGTTGCTCTAAGTCACTCTAAAAGGATATTAAAAGCAGTGACTGTCTTCATAATGCCCCTCATTCTCCAGGTAGAAACAGAAATTTAGCTAATAGATATTCAGACAAAAATATTCAGTAATATTTAGCTAACAAGTTTATTAGATAGTAAGATAGATAAGATTATAATAACATGGTGTATTCTTCCTTGAATATTTTAAAATTTACTTCACTTTAAATGGCTTTCCATTACAACCCTATTAAGAAAGAAATAAACCTCCGATCTTTGTTCAAGTTCTTTTTTCCAGGCCACTCCACTGCTGTTGCCATGGGTTATTCAGTCAAGTTTTCTTTAGGGGATATAATTTTCAGTATCTCTACCACCAAACCCCCAATCTTCCCCCAAATGCCCATTAAATATCATCCAAAGCATTTTATTTTGATCTACCCATATTTCAGCTCCTTTCTCTTTGTTTGCATCTGAAATGGGGCAGATATCTTGTTTACCAGAGAACATAGGGAGGTGAATTCACTTATTGATTGACATTATCAAGCAGTCAGACATACACTGCAGCAGGTAAAATTGCTTTTTTTGTGTTGTTGTCTGACAAACTTTAACAGAGAAAGTGATGTACTTTTGCCAGGCAGGGCTACTATACAAGCAGGTAATGGGTCTTAGAAATGCTGCAAACATTAATGGTGTTAGATCAATAATATTACTAATACAGGTAAAATGCTCTTACATATATTATTAAGATCTCACTCAGAATGGAGTGGCTCAAAGGGTTGCGAACGTACAAGTAATTGCTATATCATTGGTACAATAAGATGCTAATGGAAATTTTGTCATACAACATGCTGTGCATATTTTTTTTCTGCAGGATTTTATAAAGAGTGGTTTTGTATTAATGCATGACGCCAACCCTCAATTCTTCCATCATAGTCTCAGCTTTCCCCCAAACATTAGCCAACTCAGAAGGCTGAAGATGCTATTATTTCTCTCCTCATTCATTACTTTTGAAAAATCTCTCATGAAGCAAAAGACAAAGAATAGTGTAAGTATTCATTATTATCCATCATTTTCTAAATATTTAATACGTTGATTAAATAAAACTGGCCTGAATACCTTCATCCCAGCAGAGTGTAGCATGAAGTGTTAGCTCCAGGGAACATTGTAGATTGCCACAAAAAGTTCTATATTTACTAATGGATTCCAAAGGTAAAGGAATACGTTCTTTCCATGGAGTTACTAAATATGAGCTAGATTACTTCAATGTGTTAAAATAATGTTACTCAAAGGCAATTGTTTCAGTTAAATTAGTCCTTATATGTTCTATTTAGAGAAAATGTATACATAGATGGTAAAAATTGAGGTGGATGGATGGGGGGCTCAATAGATATGAGAAGATCCCAGATTCTAATTGTGTAGCTCTCTTTCCCCAACTCATTTGTTTACTTATTTCTATTGCTTTTAGCACTTAACACTAGGTTTTCTTTTTTTGTTGTTGTTGAAATTCTGTGTCGTTGATGAAAAATAAAGGTAAAGAAAGGGAGGAAAGAAGGGAAGGAGGGAAGAAGGAAAGAGGCTGAAAAAAAGCAAAGAGAAAGGGAGAGGGAGAAAAGGAAAGAAAGAAAGAAAGAAAGAAAGAAAGAAAGAAAGAAAGAAAGAAAGAAAGAAAGAAAGGAAGGAAGGAAGGAAGGAAGGAAGGAAGGAAGGAAGGAAGGAAGGAAGGAAGGAAGGAAGAGAGGAAGGAAGGAAGAAAGGAAGAAAGGAAGAAAGAAAGAGTTCACTTAGTCATGAATCTGGAAACCCAGGCCAGTTATGGGCAAGAGTCCTACGGATTTTCCGGAAGAACTTTTTCAAAACTTATATTCAATTCTATTTCTAGCCCAAGCAACTTGAGCTCTGTATTCCTGGTATCAATTTTAGCTTGTGCAAAATACAGCTGTCTAATTGCTCTCAGAGAGAGAAAAAATACATTTTTTCCCTCAAATTTCTGATGATCTCCATTGGTTTCTAATCTTGTCACATCTTTATTTAAAAAGTGCATCCCTTTTGTCTTTCCTAATAATTGGATGAATTTGTTATTGGAATAGATTTCTATTATTTGAACATTCTAAATTAAGGAGTTTATAATACAAAAGAGTACACTGCTGTTGGTAAAAATGGGAAATGATTTTTCAACTTTTCAGAACTCTCATTCTGTACAATTCCAATGTAGATGAGTGTCCGTTCTGAGCCCGGGTCAAGGCAGGAGTATTAAAAGACAAATGACCCTGTGGGGCAGGTAGCTAGCCCCTGCGCTTGACCAGGGGCTCCTCCGGAACTCAGCTTTCAGAATCGATGGGTTGACCCACATACATGCCAAACTTATTGAAGGTAAACCCATCAGTAAGCCCAGGTCAACTACAGAGATCTCCAAAGCAGAGATTTGGCAACACATAATTTCAGGTGCAAACAGGTAAGGCATCAAAATCAGTTACCAGATTTTAGGGAGGAACAGTGGTAACAGGTGTGCAAAGGCAGAAAGCGAAAAATATGGTCAATTTGCAAGTAGGCTGGCAGGAGAGGTGACCACTTGCAGTGATGAGAGCTGCCAGAATGTCACACATATTTATATAGGCTTTGTGACCACAGGGGAAGGTTACACCTGGGGAGCATTTAAAGACACAGCCAAGAATCATGCTCTCAAATGACATGTCTGTTTATATTTATATTTATTTTCACACTTATGTATGTCATCTTAGTCCATATCAAATTCATTCTGGAAATAGTAAAGAAATATATTTGAAATGAGAATCAAACTATAAAGCTAATTCGTTATCAGTGCTGGAAGAAGGAGGATTCCTACTCTAAGGAGTTGGGATCAGCAGACGTGGCCTTGATGCCACTGGCCAGCAAGCTCTAGAGCGAAACACGATGGTCCACAGAGCTTTTGTTACAAAGTAAAGGAAATAGGTGGAGACACTTACAAATTTTGAATTATACTAAAAAACTGATTCAAGGGTAGAAAATACTTTATTAAACAATATACCATAGAAATGTCTAAAATACCTTTTTGAGTATTGGGAAGTGATAAATGAATAATTAATGATAATGATTTTTATGGTCTAGATGCCTTGTGTGTATTATTCCATTTAATTCTCAAATAATGTCCATGACAGAGATATGAATGGTATCACCGTTTTTAAAGGTGAGGGAACGCATTTTCCCTAAGATCACCTTCTGCCTGAGGGGGCAGAGCTGAAATATGAAACTGAGCGTGGTTCCCACCAAAGCTCAAGGACTTTACACCTACTTTGTAAGTTCAAGTTCAAAAAATACTCATCTTCACTAGTATGAAAAAAGATGATTTGAAAAGTTGGAAATTTTTTAGTCAATCTAGAAAGTAGATATGTTTTAAAGATAAGTTCAAAGACCAAGAAATTACCTGTCTTTTATATTTTAAAATAATAACTTTATCTGCATGATCCAACTTTAACTTGCTTACATACATGAACACACATAGCTTATTCCTGGAAAGGAATTCAGCACAGTATCAGGAGAATAAATACAATATTTCCTTTCCTCTGTACCCCACGTGGGGCCATTTGGGAACCAATAATGCATTTAAGTGTTTGTAATGATTAAGTCTGTCCAGGGACCATTGCCATTTCACAGAATTACTCTCTTTCTACAATCTTCTAAATGTCGTTAGTCTCATTACTTTAATTATTTTCATAATTGATTCCTAAATTTTGTCATTAGACAATTTAATTAATGATTCCATTGATGACTCCATGTTGTTAGAGTATTTTTAAAGCGACCTTTCAGTTTGGGCCAACACACTCTGGATGAGAATTTTTGTTGTTGTTGTTAATAATTACGAAATTTGTACCCAGAGCACAAGAACGACCCTTGGGCGATTTTCAGTTCTTGTCAAGCACATAGCATTGAAAGAACTCTGAGCAAGGATCACGTGGAATGCTTCTCCAGTGATTAAAGCATCAATGAAGATGATTCTCTGCCCCTGCTCTGATGGGTAAAAAGGAGAGCAAATGTAATTATAGTCCAACAGTAATCCTAACCATTAACTAGCTGCCTCTTCTAAGTAGGTTTATATCTGGGAGGAGGAGACTAACAGTTGTTTTCTTTTTAAAGCATGTATCTGCTCATGTCTTTTCCTTGTTTAAACCCTTTGCATATCTTGCTGTTGCACCAAAGATGAAGCTGAAAAGACTTAGCGACCATCCCAGGCTGTGCCTCATCTAGCCCCTGCCTACCTCTTTACTCTAATGCTGTATCTCTCCGCCTTCTGGTTACAGAGTCTTTCAGTCCCTCATTCATGATACTACTAGTCCTTTTGGAGTCAGGGCGTTCGTATTAATGTTGTCTCTGCCCAGAAATCCCTGTTCTCAGTGAGTCACTGTGTTTACCTTTTCAAAGTGAAATCATCTTTAAACATATATAATTCCAGATTTCTTACTATTAGCCTCTGAGCACTATGTGTATCTCATTTGTAGCGATTAGAACTATAGCTTTGCACATATGTGTGATGTTTCAATTAAAGTGCCTCCCCCACTAGATTGTGAGCTGTATGGGAGCAAAGACCATGTCTGCTTCTACTCACCAATGTGTTCCAGCAATTAGTATAAAGCACAGCCCATTTTCATCACTCAACAGAATCATATAAATGAATGAATAAATGGATGGATGAAGGAATGAATGAATGAATATACAGTAAGCATTAGCATAGTCTAAGAATAGTATAGCACAATAAATATAATCTAGTTGAATTGTATGAAGGTTAATGTAACATGTGCTTTAGAGACAGAAACAACTGTTCAAGTGATGCCTCTTCAATTCGACAATTATCTCATTTGCAGAGTGAGCATATTATCAAATGGGGCAATTCTGAGGATTAAATGAGTTAATTTTGTCATCGGGCTTCAACCAAATTTAGCTAATTAAGGAAATGCTGACAAACAAGTGATTTATTAATTCATTCGATATGTATTTATTGAACATACATTAATACCTATTAGGCTTTGTGTTCTGGGGGTGAAAGCAAAGCTCCTCAGGACTCTTTCCTGCATTCCCAGAGCTTTACTGAGAAAGCTCTATACTAACTGCTGTACCACCTGAGCCATCAAAGGCTAAAAGCAACTCGTGAGCCAGCTTGAAATTGTGTAAAACTGTAATACTTTACACTCATATGCACGATGGTGTATTATTACCTATCATGCCTTTATATTGTGATGGAATTATATTTTAACTTTTGACATCCAGGGGCTCTTTGAGTTGAGATCCTCAAACTCAAGTCTGCCGTTATGATCTTACATTTTCATGTCTGAACTTCTCTTATTGACATTTACTTAGCAAACACAGTGGGTTTTTTGGTTTTCTTTTAGGTTCTCTTGGTTGAATGACTACCCCTTGATCCAGTGACTCCTCACTAAAGAGAGTGAGAAAGTGATGAGTCATGTGAATGATTTTCAACAGATGACTAAGCAATGGAGTGACCCAGAAGTAGAGTACAAACACAGAGAACTACACATCACCGGCCAAAGTTCAGCTTGGAGTCGCAGGCAGTTGATCTGCCTACGAAATGTTCGGAGTGGAAGGAAGAGAGTTCCAGTGGTGAGAGGGTGATGGGAGGTGCAGCCCACTTTACAAGTGGAGCTTCTGCACCCCAGAAAGGAACTGGTTATAGGACTGATTCCTTTTTGTTTGTGGGACAAAAAATTATTTTGAATGTGAATCTTAAACTGTATTTTTGGGGACACTCTGACAGTATTTATACACATACATTCAGGCAAAGTAAAACAGGGTATCTGGGACTTTGAAAACAGCATTTAAAATGAGATTAAAAAAGGGAAATATTAGTTACTTAATTAATTGTGCCAGGCAGTGCATGAAGAGCCACCCAAGATCCCAACAGCCGTAAGATAAGCGTATTATTTTCTCTTCATTTTATGAATAGGAAAATTAAGGGTCAATGATAATAAGTAACTTGTCTAAATAGCATGGTCAATTAATTATAAAACCAATTATTTATTAATTGGTTTTCTGGGCTAGAGTATCACCTCCATGAGTGCTGAAACACCTCCATGCTTAAATCACTAAAAAAATTCTCAGAACTTCCCACATGGCAACAACAAAATAGGTGCTTAAAGTATATTCTTGAATTAATGAACTATTTTATATATTTTAAGGACTCATTACGAATTATGACTCTGAAATGATATAAAGGGGTTATAAAATGTTCACAGAAGAAAACCCAGGATTGTCACTCATAACGTGACAACTTTGCTTTATAAAGCCATGTCCTCATACATGTTTATTAAGGTGGATGTTTTCAATTTTTCAGATGAGGGGATGGAGGGAGGATCAGTGACTTGTCCGAGGCAGAGGCTCTGCCATGGCCCAGCAGGTTCCTGGACTATTCATACCCAGCAAGGGCATTCGGGCAGTACTAAGCTCTCTTTTCAGTGAGTGATCTGAGGGGACGCTGAAGCCAGCCCCTTTCTCATACGAGAAATGGGAAGAGGTATCTCAAAAGCAAGTGAAGACACGTCTACTGCTGGCAGAACACCTGCAACACGTGTCTGAGTTGATGCTGAATAACACAAGCTTTGCCATCCAAGGAAAAGGCCTTGAATCTTGATTTTACTGTTTATTAATTGCATGAATAGAGAAAAATTACTTCGATTCCTTAAGCCTTAATTTCTTCATCTTTAATATATAGATAATATATCTGTAATACATAGATAATAATAATTACCTTATAGGGCTATTATTAGTATTAAAAGTTAATATTAATAAATAGCTTAGTGCACTTACTGGACTTTGATTTTTGTGACTACATCTACAAATATAAATCTCAGCACATAAATTCAAAAATGTATTTATAATCCCAGAGGTACTCAAAATGTTCCCTGATTCATTTTTTAACTTTATAAACTTATTTATTTTTAAATTATAGTTGATATAGATGTTTCTCGATTCTTTATTTATAATATTAACAACCTGGGAGCAAGGTAGCTATCCTCAGAACACAGAATACAGAAACATTTATACACATTATTATTTATATTGCAAATCTATAAGATATATTACTAACATAGATATTTCCATAGCAAAAGGTAATTCAAGATACATAGTTTTATGTCTACATATATGCATCTTGAAGTACATTTTGATACAGAGATATCCATTTTAATAATATATCTTATAAATATGCTCTCTCTGCATATACATAGCATGTATGTGTGTATATATATATATATATATATATATATATGTGTGTGTGTGCAAAAATTGATCTTAAACCTATGACCCCCAGAACCCAGCAATATCATCATGAAGTGGCTCACTCCTAAAAATCATCCTGGTAATGACCCATTGACCAAAGTCAGTAACATGACCAAGGCCAGCATCTGTGTGAGAAGGGAGTGTACACAGCTGTGTACATGGAAAATGTAGGGAGGGCACTTATTGTGACCATATTTGCAAACCATCTACCTCTTAGAAATGTCAAAAATAATAACACCTACTTCAAAGATTTTTAAAGATTAAGCAAAATAAAGTATAAAAATGCTGAGGACAGGACATGACTTGGGGTTAACATTTATTAAACCCTTATATCTGAGCTAATGTTGTAAATGGGAAATGGAAGATATTTTAGCTGGAAAAGAGAAGAAAAGCAGAATATACAAATTGCCTTCATATACGCATAAGTAATCTCGCTTAAATGCCCTAACCTTCCACATTTCTGCTTTGGGCATCTGGAAGCATATAAAGGGATGGTGCAAATTTTCAACCACTATCAGAAAACACAGCATAAATGCTTGCTTTAACGTGAGCTATCTTATGTTTTAATGCTGTGGTCAAGATCCCATGCTAGAGGATATGTTAGATGACTACAGAACTTATTTTCCCCCTTGGATTAACTGTAACACTAATAGAAAGTGACTATGAAAATACTTCCTTTTAGGAATATAACAAGAAACCCACGTCCATCTGGGAGGATGAGAGAATTCATGAAAGGAGGGAAAGTTGAGGCAAGGTGAGCGGGCCCCTGCAAACCCTCTCTTATCCCATTTTCATCTGTCCCACTCCTGCTCGCATGAGTAGATGTTTGGAAGCATGAAGATGGATTGGAGGTAGAATGAGCACAAATTCCTTGGGATTACCATCCAAGTGTGGTGGGAAAACAAGGAGAATTTTCTATGGAAAATGTAGGAAAAATAGGATGTTTGTAGAGACGAATAGGCCTTTTATTTTCAAGTCTGGAGAGATAGACTCTAGAGATGGAAAGGAGGCATTTTTTTACTAGGTACTAAACTATTTATGAACAAAGCCAATACCTTTCAATTTTTCCATCTAGGACTTGACAGATATGGCCAAAAGCCAATATGCAGTACTCTTGTCTGAACATAAAGCATTCAATTAAATGGAAGCCCCCAGCTTGTGACATTAGAATGCTAACATCTGACTCAGGCCTACCACAACGGATCTCTTGCCATACCCAACCTCACTGTGTAATTAATGCTGCTCGTATCTTAGAATGCGTAGATGAGGCTCCGAACTTTTTATCTGGAGAATCTTACGTGATGGATCCAGTGGTCCTCTTTCCCATGTTAGAGCTACCAACTCGTCTTTCCTTAAATACTATTTACTAAAGATGAGTCGTGGACTTTTCATGCCCTTTCTAAGGAATTAGATCAGTACTCCCTTCAGTATTACCTGATTAAGTTTTCCTTCACACTGCAAATGACTAATCATAAAGAATGATTTTATAATCTCTTAAATAATGAATCCTTTTCATTATGTCCTTGCTTTCAAAAGTGCTTTTTAAAGACAAAAATTAAAAAACACCTGGTTTCTGTCTTATGAAAAATATCTTGGGGTTGACAGTAAAGCCCCTATTTGGGGGTAGGGATTGATGCCAAGTTACTAAGTAAAACCTTGAGTCAGAATTCTTTATTAACTCCTCTGTGAGGAATTACATTAGCTTTATCATTTAGGATTCAGAGCCCATGCTATGCATTAGACCATATCTAAAATATATTTCCCCATGCAAAGATCCATTAAACTGCACAATGCAAGGCAGGGGCTGTGGGCAGATGGAGGAGAATACAGGGGGGCTAAATGGTGATGGAGGGAGACGTGACTTGGGGTGGCGAACATACAATACAGTGTACAGATGATGTGTTATGGAATTGTGCACCTGAAACCTGTATAATTTTGTTTACCAGTATCACCCCAATAAATGCAATAAAATGTTAATTCAATAAAAGGCAATAAATTATAATAAAAGAAATTCAAAAGAATCAATAAAAAGGAAAAACTTCACGATGCAAGGAAGTGGACTCATAAAATTATACACTCATATTCTCCTAAAGAGCCATGGCAATTGAGATGATGTTGATCAGGTAGTTTTGGATACAACTTAAGATATCGTGTCTGTGGGAGACTTGTTCAGTAGAGGTTTCTGGAGCCTACCCGATGCTGAAATTGTCCTTATGTGTATTAATTTTCCTCTCTAGCACAATAAGTCTCCTCCCTTTAACATAACATCCATGTGATCTTATAACTATCTATAATTTCATTACATTACTCAAAATAATGTTTCAATCTGCTAATGAGTATTTGACCCTCAGTCAAGGAATTAGCCCACTCACAACCCTACCATAGGCAACAACAGCAGCTAAGGCACCTAAAGCTCCACCGAGTATAAAATACTGTATCTCTCTGCTGTGTAGGACAATGCTTCTCTCACTAGTACTACAGGAATTCAAGTCCAGACTCCCACCGCTTTTCCAACATGTAATTTTGGGGGTGGGGGTGGGGATAGTGAGTGGATACTCATACAGGTAGATTTCAGTGTTGAGTTCCTAATATAGGACTCAGTGATTTGTACAGAACTGATGGAAAAGTAGTCTTCTGGAAAGATCTTTAAGACCATGCCACTGGATAAAGCCCAAGTATGAGGAAGAAGATAGCTCAATGAAATCATCACTTTGGATCTTGTTCCTAAAAAAAAAAAGAAAAAGAAAAGAAAAGGAAAAGGAAAAAGCAAACCAGTAACAACAAAAACAGTGCCTCTTCTGCAGAGAAACTGTTTAATTTATTTATGGCATGTCAAAAGCCATTCTTATCAGGTCCCCAGGATTGGAGAACACTCGATTAGAACGATCCAAATCAGGACAGCGATCCTACCCAAAACCTGCTGTGTGCCAGGCCATGCATGCACGAATTAGTAAGGGTACCAGAAAGGAAAGAAGGTTGTGGGTTGTTTGTGTTTGTTTGTTTGTGTGTTTTTGCCATCAAATGACTCATGTTCTCATAGTAAGCCATGCATAGAGCATTGCTTTCAAAAACCAGTCCCAGTATTTTTCTAAAAACCACATGTCTTGAATTTGGTGACCTCTGTAATAACTGTGCCAATAGCATTTCCAAATTCTCTGCTTGCCCTTTATGGCTTTCGTGTGAGTCTGGACAGTAGCCAAAAAACCCACTCAGATAGATACACAGTTACTAAGCAGTTTATGAGTACAGCAAAATAAAGTGCTAAATATTTCTGCTCTGCATTTAGGTCATGACTAGAAACTGTGATGTTGGTCATTGTGTTTTAATATATTAATCTTTTGTCCCTTTGCCATCAAATGGAGACAATGACTAACTCAGAGTGTTGCTTATTCGATATGTTATTAGCAGCTGCTATGGTTTAGGCACCATATGAGTCTCTAAGATGCATTTGTGTTATAAAATTGATATTGTTCCTGCCTCATGAAGTGTATGCTCTTTTGATTATACGTATAGGGTGCCTCTTTGTAACTAGCAAGTATTTTAGACATGAGTAGGCTTTCTGTACTTTGTCTGCTTCTCCTTAAAGACTCACCTGATGGCAAAAAAAAGAAAATTCTTAAGTCTCATTCTCTTCATGGATACCAACAAATCATTTATTACATATTATATATGTTAATTGTTAAAAAATTATGCCCTCATTCAATGATTCCTATTCCTTCTCATTTTTTTGGAATGATGAAAACTGACTTATCAAGTAGATCAGATTTCTAGTATAGACTTAGAATCAGTAAATAAATTTGTCATCTATGCTCTCTATGCAAGACTGGTCAATGGGAGCATGCTGACCTTGGCCTTTCTGAACATAGAGAGGAAGGAGAGATGAGATAAAGGACTGAGCCAGATCAAGAGCAAGTCCATGTAATTCTGTTCAGCTCCTCAGTTATCACCTCACCTTGACTTCAGGGTCATCACCTTTCTCTTTTGACTGAGAAACAGCTTGTCATTGGCCCTGATCACCAACTTTCTTTAAGACACTAGCTCTTACATGTTGCTTCCTTAGACAAATATCCGGAAGAAGGGTGAGGCAGATTTTCCTCACAGGAAACCTCAAGTGTCCCCCCCTTACTTTAAGGTACTATCCGAGAGATACCACAGGAGCATCCTTAGCCAATGGAAGATGCGGGCACATTCTGCATCTCAAAACACCTTCACTGTCACTGCTCAGAACTATGTCATTTTAAAGCTACCTACAGTATTCTAAGAATCAGTTGAGATGTGTCACTTAATTTTTAATTTAAAAAGTAATCTCAATGGAATTATGCTGAGTAAAAAAAAAGCCAGTCTCACAAGGTGACATAATGTAGGTCTCCATTTATACAACATTCTTGAAATAACAAAATTACAGAGGTGGAGACAAAGTTAGCAGTTGCCGAGTGTTAGGGATGGGGAGGGTGGGTGTGACCATACATGGGTAGCACAAAGGGGCCTCTTGGTGAGGGAACAGTTCTGCATATGGACTGTGCCAGAGTTACGTAAATCAATACACGCAGTAAAATTGTGTGGTTTGGGAATCAATGACACCCCAGTAAATTCAATTAAAAATAAAAAATAAAAAATAAATTTTGATTGTATAGAAATATGGTCATGCCAATTCTTTCTCCATCTCTCTCTCTCTCTCTCTCTCTCTCTCTCTCTCTCTCACACACACACACACACACATACAGAGTAAAAGGTGAACTGTGAATAAGTTTCCTGGACTGTACTAATATTTATTTCCTGAGTATGATATTTTATTAGAGTATCAAGAGCTGCTTCCACTGTGTAAAGTGTACCTGGGACCTCTTGTACATTTTCTTACAACTTTTCATGAATCAACAATTATTCTAAAACACAAAGTTAAAATAAAAAAAAGAACAAAAATGCTCATTTTAGGAAGAGCAAAAAATATTAAAAACAAAACTTCCTTGTTATTTGTAATTCCTTTGACTAGGCAACGGACTGTAAGGCTAACTGCAAACCATGTCCCTCCCAGACATAAATTAAACTGTTCTATGTAACCCTATTCATGCTATAACTTTTGAATTTCCCCAGTGCTGCTGACATCTCGTAGAACCCATTTATTCAAGTCACAGTCTGCTAATAACTATTCAACGCATACTAATGCTACAGAATAAAATTCTATGGAGAGAAACATGCAATTTATGACCCAGTCTCAGACAGATGGTCTGAATGATTATCCCCAAAAGGTTCAGCTCTGGGACAAGATCAATTGCCAGAGCAAATATATATGGTGCTTTCAACCTCACTCAACTCCACCGCACAAAAATGGATACAGGAAAACCATGCAATATTGAATATAGCTCATGCTTGCCCCCATTAAAAATGGGTCTCAACATCCAGGGTCGTGGGCCTCTTTCATGAAGGCTGGAGGATAAAGAGAACTTAATTAATGGCACGACAGGTGTGAAAATATTGTGGTGTGATGGGAAGCACATGGCGTTTTCAACTGTGCAACCAAAGACTTGGCAGGGATTGCCCAGGTCCACTGCCAGCGACGCTCCCCTCTGTGCCTGCGGGCTTTGCCAGCTGGAAACCCGGGCTGTGCTGTCTGCCCACTTTTCCCCAAGCAGGGAGACTGGCTCTGCTGTCGGACTGCTTACAGACTCACACAAATGAACCTCGCCCGGGTCGCAGGCAATCAATAATTCAGTGTGTGGAAAATGGTTAAAAGCAGCATACTGAATGGAAGGAATAGGGGAATTTGTTATTCATTTATTTAAGCAGCTTTCACTGGATGGTGTGCTCACCAGGAAAATGGCCCTGCTCTCCAGCAGCACAGAAGCTTCATAGTAACAAGAGGTTTTTCTACTTGGTGTTAATTTTTATCAATAACGTTGCCCATGGCAGGCTCATCTTTCTTACCTTTCCACGTCCTTCAATGTTTTCTCCTCTGTACTTAGTGTCAAAAGACTTTATAGGAAACTTTCTCCCATTTGATAAATTCTCCTACTCAACCTCTCTCTGTATTTTACAAGAGTTTGAAATTTAGAGAAAAATTGAGATGACAGTAGAGAGTTCCCATACACCCGATACTCTTTCTCTTGCTCATGAACGTCTTGTATGACTGTGAAACAATTGTCATTATTGATCAATCAACACTGACACGTTATTATTAAGTACAGTTCATGCTTTTCTTCAGGTTTTTAAGTTGGTACCTAACATCCTGGACTCCTGTGACCTCTGAAATGATTTTTTAAAATTTGCGTACATCAAGGATCAGTCTTTGTGTTATAAAGTTCTATGAGTTTCAACTAAAAAAATAAAAATACTTGCATCATTTTCCACCTATACAGTGTTATAAAATATGTCACCACCCTAACAATCCCCTGTGCATCACAAATTCAACATCATCGCCAACCCCACTGTACCCAGCAGTTTCTTTACTGTCTCTGAAGCACACTTTTTCTGGAATGTGATAAAAAATGAGACTTTACAGTATGTAGCCTTTTCAGACTGACTTCTATCACGAGGGCAGTGTGCAAGTGAGACTATTCACGTCTTGATGTGGCTTGAAGCCCATTTCTTTTTATCACTGAATATTGCTCCATTGCACGGGCTCACCAGCTGTTGTTTATCCATTGACCCATTCAAAGATACCTTACACCTTCGATTTTCTGCTGATCAGGGGCAAACATTCACATGCAGATTTTGTGTGAACATAACTTTTCGAATAAGATGAGGAAAGACCTGTGGGTGGGATTGCTCAGTTGCATTGGAAACCTTGTGTAGCTTTGTAGGAAGCTGCCGTACTGTGTGCCACAGTTAATGTGTTACTCTGTGTTTCCACCAGTAATGTGGAAGGGCTCCTGCTGCTCACATCCTCAGCAATTGGCACTGCTGTTACAGAGCAAGGGGGGGTGGTTCACGATAAATTATTACAGAAAGGATTCCCCCCTTTCTATCTCTGGAGGTTCCCCCCGACACACGCACACCTGCTAGGTTCGCAATGCCCACCACCAGAGGAAAGACGTCTCTCAATGCCAGAGACTGGTGAAAAGGAAAGAAATTATTTATTTAAAAGTTACACAGACTTACAGTAATGGCTTAATGTCTTCAATAAGATACTAAAGTCCTCTAGAATACCCACAGATGCACAGTCCTTCCCTCTCCCTGTGCCCAGTCCGGGGTACCGTATCTCAGGAAAAGAAGTAGAAGTCCATGATTCAGGCTCCCGGCACCACCAGCTGTGTGGCTGCTGCAATCTCCAGTTAATCCAAAACCATGTAGCACCTTCTCATGGCCCACCAGCAAGAGTTCTTTCTCCCCTTTTCTTCTTGGCAAAGTCTCTCCTGCTGCCTAAGCCGTGTGGCAAAAAGAAGCACTCCAAAACCACATGGTCCTCTCTACTCTCCTTCAGGACCTCCGGGTCCTCTTCCTTTCCTTCAGAACTGCATGGTCCTTCCTATTCACTCCAGAACTGTGTGGCCTCCTATTTACTTCAGAACCTCATGGTCCTCTCTACTCTCCTTTCAGAACCCCGTGGTCCTCTCTCCCTATGGCTGCTGCGCCTAGGTTTAAATCCCAGTGCCCATCTTCCTTTGCAGCCCCATTTCTGACTCCTCCTACAGTCAGTTACACCTGCCAGCATCCCCGTATTCTTCCAGCTTTACTGGGCTGCCACAGTAAGTCTGGGCAGGTGTGGCCCCATGGCATGGAGCCAATCATCTCCAAGCTCTCACGCAGGCCCTGTAACCAGGGGGAGTTGCTTCCCAGTCCCATCTTGGGTAGAAGTCACTCCCATCCCCCTGGCTCAAAGCATGGCCACGGCTATTTAACATATCCATGAAACCAGTTAAAGGTTATAGATGTGTTAAATGACCATGCCAGGGGTTAGCTGCAAAGCTGTTGCTACCCCAAACAGTTCTGAATGGCCTTGTTCCATGTGTCCCATCCCCCTAGGCTTGTGGGGGTGAGAACATCCTACATACCTTTTTCTAATATTTCCTGGACACCTTGAGCTCTGGATCCCATTACAAATCCCTTCTTGGGGCCCTCCTCTTGGCTGCACCCTGCTTCACTGCCACTGATTCTAAAGCTTTGTCATTCTCTTCAGTGTGCCGCTGATATCTCTATTATTTTTTTAATTTCCAATTCTCTAAAGAAATATGATGCTGGAGCACCTTTTCATATGTTTATTTGCAATCTTTCTATTTTTTTGTAAGATATCTCTTCTGAGTTTTTCAATTTTAAAAATGGAGTGTTTGTTTTCTCACTTTCGAGTTTTAAGAGTTTATTGCATTCATCAGCACCCTTAACATTTGAAACAGACATTTCAATTCCTTCTCTGGTAACTCCAAAAATTGGGTCATATGTAAGCCTGGTTCTGATCATTGCTTTGTCTGTTTGGATTTATTTTCTCTTTCTTTTAGCCTGTCTTTGAATAGTTTTGCTGAAAATTGACATGTTGTATCAAGTAATTAGAAACCAGGTACATAGACCTTTTGTATTTTCATATTCTTCTGGCTAAGAGTTGGGGTAAGAATGATGTTTTTTTGTAATTATGGGTGCTGGAGGCTTCAGCTTCCTCTACTGACTTGGGGTTTTGTTTGAGTGCTTCTTTTGTTTTGGGGGGGCTTCCCTATGGACTCCTCCTCAAAGGGAGTCTATGTCGTGCAGCCCTTTTATCTGCAATCCACTGTGAATACACTGGATCTCTGCTGTTACAGCTGTAAGGTGCTGGGGGCAGGGGCATTCTATAATTGTCCAGTTGAATCCCTGTCTTTTAGCAGACCTACATCTCAAGGATTGTGACTTGCAGTGTTTCTACATTAGTGAACTTTTTTTCTTCTGACCTTTATTCCCTTTCCTGGATGCAGCAATCCTAATCTTCTTTTTACTTCCTTACTCCTGTTGAGTGGGTTTCATTTTCTCTCTTACACCACACAGATGAGAAGCAATGGCTGGAGTGGTAACAGGAGCCTTTCCTCGCTAGTTTCAATAAGGCTGTGGCAAACTTCTGTTGTGCTTTCTTTCCCCTGGACAGTGGGCGTTTGTGATGAACAAGGGTCTGAACATATTTTTCAATAACCTCTTTTCTCTTCCCCACCTTCTACTCCTGTACCTCCCCATCGTCAGTCACCAAGGGGTCTTTCTTGAATTTTCACCATGAGACACTGGTGAGCTTCCTGGAGACGAAGGCTATAAAAGTGTGGAAACTCCTAACAATGTGGCCCCAAGAGGTTCTCACTGACAAGTTAGTGCATATTCAGCCAGCAGCAATTCGTCAAAAATCAGCATTCAATGGCACTGACCAGTTTTGGGCTCCATGGGGTCTCTTGGGGCCCACCCATGGTCTCCAGGGTTGGGTGGGGCAGCTTGCCCTACCATATCAGTACTCCGATGCACACGCTACCCTTTTTACCCATCAAATTCAAATGCCTCCTCATCTGAGAGTTTTCCTGACCATCCATCCATTCAAGAAATAATTTCTCTATGTTAATATATTTTCTAAAGCATATATTATTTTGTAACATATTTCTGGGACTAGTCTTTTTCCGTCTCATCAGGGAAGCACCTGAAAAGTAAGGATTTTTGTGTCTCCTATGTGCATTATACACACATCTGTCTCATACCGCTGTAGCATCTTCAGGGTGCCTTATAGGCACTGGAGACAATTTTGAAAGACGAAAAAATTATAGACTAAAACTACACTTTTATAAATTTAAAACCAAATTTGAAATTAGAAATAATGACAGATATTAAGTATCACAGCTGAAATAAGCAACAATAAAAACAATACAGAATAAAATAAAACCCAGAGGGTTTTCCGACTGTGAATGCCTTAGCTAAATTGTCTAGACTTAAGTTCTATTTACCGTCCAACTTTCGGCATGTTTAATCATTTTTAATCCTTTGACACATGATGTCACATTTCTGAAGGCATTTATAGTGACTTTTTGTTTTGAAACATAAGTATTTGGAAGTGTATAGCAGCAAACATTTTTGGGAGTGGTGTGGCAGAGGAGAAAATATATATCTCTAAACTGCAAAGAAATGTGTAAAGTCTTTAAAGAGCATCTCGTGATGTGAAGAATAACTGCAATTCGAGGGCATTCTTGGAGGACGGCAGCAAGCTTATTAAAAACATAGCGTGACTCAGACTATGGTCTGTGATTTTCTCATTAACTTGTCTCGACAACATGGACTCCAGGCAGGTGTGTCAGTGAGCGGAGGAGTCGTCCTTGCCCAATGGCATTCTTCAAGACAGACGCGAGGGAAAAAAAAAAAAAACTTGGTAATATTCTGACACAACTTTGAAGGAGATGCACAGCCTTCATTCAGAATCTGTTTGAATTCTATGTATTCAAGTCGGGATAATAAAAACAGGAGAATATCTCTGAGTTTATCAAATGTGCCCCTACAAGTAACAGCAGCTGGTTATAATTCCCAGCCAGTCCGCTGCTGTGCTGTTAGCACACCTTAAACTTTTTATCGTGGTAAAATACAGTAATTAAATATCGTTCTGGAAAGTGATGTCATCGGTAGAAACCATTCCCCTGGCAACCGCATTCTTTACATATAACTCAGCCCTAACTCTGTATTAAAAGGTAACTACCTTGTCTAAAGAACGAATAAATTATTTATTTCTTCCAAAAGAAATATATGTATATCAAAAACATTACATGGTGAATTGTACTGTTTGTGGATATTTCAAGGTTTATTAAAATTCACATAGTTACTGAAAAAATACCCCATGGTGTTTTATAGTATCTGAAAGATGTTACCTTAATATTAAAAATGCAGGTTAAACTCGTAGAATAGAAAGAACCATATATAGATTACGTACTTAGGGCTCTTCAAGCTCACCGGATGCATCTGAAGTGGAAAGCTGTGGGTACGATGCCATAAGTGGGCACAAGAATAAACAGAAGTAAGTGTTCTTGTTCTCGGGACTTGGGAATAAAAGATGGCCGCCAGCTCAATGCAGGGAGCGCCGAAGCCTACCAAGGCGAATACAGATATAGGAGGCGCGGTGAAATTGCATTCATGTATTTTTCCATGCCTGTGATTATTTGCTGATTTACTGTTGTCAAACTCCGGTGCTCATTCATTTCATCACAAGTCCCTCATGGCGAACGCTAAGGTGATCCCTCATGAGAATCTGGGAAGTGCCAGGAGCCCGAAGAACCACAGTGAGAGAGTGTTCTTGGGCGCTCCTGGAGGAGCAATGAATTTACACTCCTCAGATGGGTCCCATGTGAAAATGAGGCTAGTATCCACGAGTGTTTGCAGATTCGCAAAGAGTGAGATGCATTTTGGCAGACTGGGTAAGGGTTTCGTTTCTCAAGAGAGTCCTGGAACTAGTAAGTTTCCGAGGCCCTGCGGCCAGAGCACGGGCAGAGGAGACGAGTCTGCACCCCGCACCCCACCATCACCGCTCCATTTCCGCAGGGATGGAAGAGAGGTCCTCGCTTCCGAAGATGAGTGCCACTACTTGTGAAATTACACAAACAGCAAGCTGTCATAAAAATATATCTACATCATACAGATACCAGAGTTTTGTTTAAGACTTGTCAATCTGATGTTTACAGTGAGGGAATGAATGTGCTTCTAAAGCCTTGGATTGCAGCCTATGGCATTTTAGTTGGATTGTTAAGGATTCACGTTGCCTGTGATACTGTCTTGTTACTGGTTCCCATCATTTTCATCCTAAGTCATCCTCTCAACATTGTCAAACCCTCTTTTAAACCACAGATCCAGGGATATTCTACCCAATATTTGCGGCAGATATTTTTAGGATTTCTTGCAAACGCCTCAGCTCATCGGTTCAGAAAGAAGGGTTCTCAGAAGGAAAAATCCATGGGATATTTCGGAGGCATCGGACTAACCAAGTTAAAGTGTTTACGTAAGCCTTTCAGAATTGTTAACATAGTAATAAACCTTGTGAAGGTCCAAGAGGAAAGGGATGAAATATACATAGAAGCCACTGCACATTATTCAAAACTTTGTAGGGCTCAGAATTCAGGTCTTATTCCCCAAAGATAACAAGTCACAATTTATTCTCTTCAGCTTAATGAATCATAGATTCATGAAATGAGATATATGCAAACTCCATAAGTGCAATAGTTAATAATAACTACTAGTTATTATTAAATGATGGACCTCTTTACCCTTTTTTTAGAAGCATGTTTAATTATTTTGATTCCACTGTACATGCATAAAATGTATAATTCTTAACTATGGTTTGGTCTCCCACCTCCCTCTGCATCTCCTTTGGCCTCCCCCTCCTTTCCGTCATCTTCTATTCATGTATCTTTCTTTGAATCCCTGCACAGCATTCCCATTCCTTCCTGACTTAGGGTCTTCACGAACGCTGCTTTTTCAGCCCAGAGCATCCGATCGTTCTACATCCTCTCTTTGCCTGGTTCATCCCCATCATACCTCCAGTCTCAACTCCATGTCTGCCTCCTTAGGGAGGTCTCTAAACTGCAGGAGTTGACCACAGGACTTTCATCACTCACTTCTCCTTCATATCACCACAGCAGTAATCACTACATATGTAATCATAGCAGTCTCACATAGAATTTTCCCTTACAGGCTCTGCGGGGAAGACGAAACTGTGTTCTATTGACCACTGTATTTTTAGAGCCGGCATAAGGACTGACACATGGTAGGTGCTTTATAAACATTTGCTGAATGGCCAAAAATAGAGGTGGGTAAACTGGTTAGCAGGAATGATCTGAAATAATTCTAATCTCAGACTAGAGAAAAATTTGTATCCTTAAGACTTGAGGGCTCTGAAGCCCGTTGTCCAAACAAACTCTATGTTGATAAAATAATTTTCTACTGTGACGGTATTTAGGAGATTTTTGTGTTGTAAGTGCCTCTCAGATGTTTTCATTTTAACTTCATTGAAAATCACCTTGGCTAGAAGGGACTGGCAAGAAGTATCCAAAGTGATGAAAAGCAAGGACCTACAGCCAAGATTATTCTATCCAGCAAAGCTATCATTTAGAAAGGACGGGCAAATCAAGTACCTCCCAGACCGAGCTAAAGGAGTTCATCATCACCAAGCCACCATTACATGAAATGTTAAAGGGAATTATTTAAGAAGAAGAGATCAAAAGTATGAATGTTAAAATGGCAACAAATTCACAACTATCAACAAACTGAATCTGAGAAACAAACTAAGCAAACAAGCAGAACAGGAACAGAATCAAAGATATATAGAGGTCATTTGGAGGGTTATCAGCTGGGAGGGGAAGGAAGGAGAATGGGAGGAAATGGTACAGGGACAGAGAAGCATAACTGGTAGGTACAACACAGACAGGGGAAGGTTAAGAATAGTATAGGAAATGGAGAAGCCAAGGAACTTATATGCACCACCCATGGACATGAACTAGACATGAACTAAGTGGGGAGAATTGCTAGAGGGAATGGGGGTACCTGGTGGAGGGGGACAAAGGCGGGAGAGTTGGGACAACTGTAATAGCATAATCAATAAAATATATTTAAAAACAAGAAAAGAAAATCACCTTCATTCCCTAACAGCTCTTTTTTCCAGTGCTTTCAATGTCTGAAACCTTAACAGGCACTTGCCTTTTTTTTTTTTTCACCCTTCTAGGCAGTCTGCAGGCCAATTTCTGATATATTCCTTACATTTTCCTTCTATTAATATTTTTCAAGTGAGATGTCTTCTTATTTGTGATGACTTTCACTCCTCATTTACTCTTTCAATTTTCTGGCACAAATGCTCAGGGAAATCTATATTTTTCTATTTGAAATGTATTTTATCCATTTAGATAAAAATCCCTTCTTATATCTCCTGTAGAAAGCACCACATTGCCTTTTATTCTGCTTTTGAAGATTTTTTTTCTTTGCCTTGAACCTTTTTTTCCAAAAAAAAAAAAAAAGTATAAAGATTCATTTTATCTTGCTTGGGAGCAACAAAAGACATCCTTGAACTTCTGAGGTCTGTTTTTGCTGAAATTTACCTGGATCCCTTGTTTGGCATTTTCAGTGAAAAGGATTATGTTTGCCTCTGTTTGTCCTTAAGTGGGGGAAATACCCTACAGCATCAAAGTTTTAGATTTAGTTTCCCCAGGGGAGTTGACGCTCACCATCTAACCGTGGTATTTCTATGCATGAAAATGAGGAAACAGTTGACAAGCGACCTGAAGCCAGATTGTGGGGACCCAGCCTCAGGCTCCTGCTGTCTGTCTCTGCTGTGAGGACCGCACCTGGCATCTAATCACAGAGAGCGTTTTAATAGTGATTTACCTTGGCTGAATTCACTGGGAAACAATAGTCCCTTGATGATTCTGGGCTGCTAGAATGAAGTCATTGCAAGTTCTACTGACGAGTATTAAAAGCTTTGTAGACAATTAGTAAAGGAAATACGTTGTGTTTTATTAAAGGAAATATTTTAGGATAAAGTTAATGTATCTTGCTTGCAGCTGATGTAAAAAATAAACCTACATTTAGTAATGAATATAAATAATAACAGGAAAACAGAAACGATGCATAATCTATTAATCTACCTGCATTGATTATGACAAAATAACTATTTTTTTAAACACAAAAGTGTATATCGCTTTACATTCTCCTCTCCTCTCTCCCCTCCATAGGCCACGTTATACATGTAACATTTATAACATTTATAACATTTGCATTCTTGTTTCTTTTTTTAAAGAATTATATATTGTGACCCTTTCTTATATCAAGTATCTCACAGAACAAGGAAACAAAAATAAGTCAATGTGCCTCCAAAATTCTTACAAATAAAAAGTTTCTATCCTGCATCTATATCTTCCCCATTTTCTTTTAACCTAATTATTTATGAAATTTAGAAGACATTTCCCATTATCTTTATCTCTATGAGAATTCTATGTAAAGAGACAAATGGTACTTTTATGAGCTTTTTAAAACCACAATCATTTAAGTAAATGGCATATCCAAGATAACTTAGAGATACTGTGAAATAAGTCTTTCTAAGTGCAAAGTGAAGATTAACATTGAACATCCCTCAGGCAAAGAGGGTTTGGGTTACGGTCAGGACAGGTTTTTAGACATGTATTTCTAAATAGGCTTCCAAAATATTTAAACCACCACTGCCCACAGAAACCACACGTCAGTGTCTAAGAATCTTAGTGCTTATGTATAAAAAAATAAAAACAGAGTAGACTTTTAAAATAATATTTAATCCCAATGCTCTAAAATTCTCTATTTAAGCATGTAATTGATATTAAAAATTATTAACAAGATATTGTTTGAACTAAGTCCTTCAGACTGGTGTTATTTTACCCTCATAAAACCTCTCACTTTGAACTGGCCACGATTTAATTGCTCAGTAGTAACACGTGGCTCGTAGCTACCATACTGGACAGTATAAATATTTTTTTTTAATGTGGCAAAAGCTATCATCTGTTGGCAAAAAGAAAACCCAGTAAGTTTCTGTTTCCAAAATAAAATTTGAGGTTTGAAAAGTTGAATATTTTTTGATATCTCCACAGTTTTTTCCAAAGAGTATTCCTTTCTATTCTTATATCAAGTGACAGTGTCCCTTTAAGCCAAATTAGATCATATCTGACAATATTAATTATCTTTAACACATACGCACCTGCTGTAAAACTTTTTTTGTAATGTTACTCTTTAGATTTTAAAAGTTTATGTTTACTATTAAAAAGAGATCACTGTCGGATTTAGAAAATACTTTGTTATTAAAACAATACAGTTCTCTGAAGTAAAATGCAAAATGGTAAGTTCAAAGACAATCTAGAATCACCATGGAAGTTACATGTAGATTTTTACCAAAACCAACTTGTCAAAAACAGATGATACCATTTGTCTATGATTATTTTCCTGGAATTTACAAGTGTAAAGACAGTAAATGAAAGAAGAAGAGAGGTTGTGCACTTTTCTCTTCTTTTAATTGGAGACAAGAAGGAACCTGAAAACAGTTAAGATAATACTAGACCATATGCAGCGCTATTGATTTTAGACTTTTAAAGTACAACAAGTAAGCATCCTCTCACTGTATTACCTAACCCTTAAAATTTCCTCCGACCCTCATTTTCCTCCCATAAATAGTGTTTGCATTTGCCTAGCTGAGAGGGTAGGTGAGAAATAGTGTGTACACGGGTGGGCCAAAGTAGGTTTACAGTTGTGAGTACAGGAACCACAGTTTATTCTTGTGTTATTCATTCATTATTCTATGATTTACTTGTACTGCAACTGTAAGCCTACTCTGGCCCACCCCTGCATAATGATGGACTTATATTTACTTACTATGTAACTCCTTACATTTCTCTGAGCTCCAGTCAGTTTCTTTCTCTGCAAAGTGGGCTGGTCACATTCTTGAATTACATTTATTTGACGTATGTAACTTGAATCTTTACTAAGTGTCTATTAAAATCTTGACTAAAGGTTTAAACAAAATTCAAGATGCCCCACCTCAGCTCCATTTTTTAACTTAATCCACTCCCCCCCCCACCAGTTTAGGAGACTTTCCCCATTATCTTTATCTATACTTGAAATAAACTGGAAGAGAAAAAAATGACACTTTGATACATGGCTGGATGTATTTGAGATGAGGATTTAATTAGAAGACAGAATGGAAAATTCTTTTAGACATGCATAACGCTGTGCAAATGTGAGAATTATTTTTGTAAAAAAACAAAAAAACATGTTCTGCAATTTGGAGACCAAGAAAACGTGTTACCCGTCTGTCTTTCGCCTTCCTTTGCCTGCCATGAGGCATTCCCAACTAGGAAGAAACGTGTGTATCTCGTGCAAAGAGAATAGTGAGAAAGTGGTTTCCTCTTCCCCGTGTGAGTTTCACATTTTGCAGCACCTGACGCTAACTTGACTGCCGTGTCTCCTTGAGTTGATGGGTGCTAAGGCCTGATTATTCCAAAATTTCTTGTTGCTGAAACATCATGTCAATTGCTGTGTTCCTGGGGGGAAGATGTATGCTGGAATCGCAACGTCACCTTTGAAAGCAAGTGTGAGATTCCTTTTGCAAAGGGAAGTTGTGCCGCTCAGAAGTGAGGGCTCCGCCGTGTTCTCGACTGAAGGTGTGTCTGTTTGCAAAGCTTGTTATTAACTCTGCTCCGTGTGCAGAGAGAGCTAGGGGAAACCTGAGCATGCCTCTGTATGTGTTTACCGTATTGAGTCAATTTGCATTCATAAAGATCTAAAGCTAGCAAATTAATTTGTGAGGTGACTTGTTTGAGTGAAGGCCTTTAAACACCCTCAGGAGAGCTATTCTGAAATCACCGAACAGAAGGCACTTTATGGAGAAGGTGTGTTGTGTCTGAAATCCCAGCAGCCGTAAAGGGTCAATTTCTGAAGGGAGGACTGCCTCCTTGTGGAATTCCATTTGACAAAGAAGTGAGAAGGTAGCTGAGTAATAATGACACATCACCCTCAGCGGAAGATCAAAGAGTGGCCCTAACATGGTCTCCGTAGCCAGAGGCAAAGATTCTTTCATTGACCATAATAAATACTTTCATTTTATTAAATGAAGATTCTTTCATTTTAATAAATACTTAATATGCATCCATCATGTCCTGGTCCATAGGCTAGACTATGGGGAATGAACAGAATCAAAATATGGCATGCCCTATCTCCACTGAATTTGTATGCTAACAGGTATTCAAATGGACGAAATAATTTTTGATAGAATTGCTAAGAAGAAAATTGACAGGTAATGCAATAGAGTAATAAGAAAAGTTCTATTCTTTTAAATTTTTTATTGTGCAAACAGCACTTAATATGAAATCTACCATCAACAAAATTTTAAGTATATAACACAGAATTGTTAACCGAAGGCACGATGTTGCATAGAAGATCTCTAGAACTAATTCGTGTTGCGTAAGTGAAAGTGTGTACACACTGAACATCTATTCTCTGTATCCGTTTCCCCTACCCCCTGATCCCTGGCAATCACCGTTCTACTTTCACTTTCTAAGAGTCTGATGTTGGTTTAGGAATCTCATATAACTGGAATCATAAGACTATTTGCTCTTCTATGACTGGCTTATTTTACTGAAGGCTTTATATTTATAACCCTTATCAAGGTTAGTCAATTAAGGTTTTGCTGAAGAAGTCTCAGTGTTACTAAGAAACCAGGGAAGCAAATGGGAACCCTAGGAAGAGTGTTATCCACAGGGGACTCACAAAGTCACTGAGGTGAGAAAGAGCTTTGTGTATTTAATAATCAGTTGAGAGATGATCACTTCAGGCCCTGCTTTAAGTTGAAATTTAAACACAAATCCAATACATGCTAATTAAATGATTTTTTTTTTTCTGCAGAGAGGTTTGTTTTAGTAGCATCCTCCGTCGACCATGTGTTGAATGGCTTGTAGTGAGACAAGAGCGGAAGAGGAAGATCAACAAGTTATCTATAACAGTGGTCCAGATTGGTGGCGGCTGGACCAGGGGAGCAGCCGTGAAGGTGGAGCAGGGTGGATGTGTCAAAATGTGGTTGCAACAAACACATAAAGAATTGGCAGTGGAGGGGAAAGACAGGAAGAGATTGAAAGAACTCCCGAGTATTGTGATGAGCAATTCAGTAAGTGGCGATAGTGTTTGTTGGGTGAAGACTCTAGGAAGAGGAGTCTTGGAGAATAGAAATCAAATGGCATTGTGGACCCATTAATTGTGAGATAACTATTTTATGTTCCTCCTGGACATCTACATGTGAAGTTAGGAAAGGAGGTAGTCCTCAGAGACACAGGCCTTGGAGGTGATTCATGTTTACGAGAGAAGAACACACTGCTTAGTAGTCAGTGTTACCTGACTACCGTTACCTGTGTGGGTAGAATTCAGTGTATGATGAGTCCCAAGTGCCTAATAAATGCTGAACTGTTTATGGGCGTCAAAAGTTTTTAGTGCAGTACCTTTCAGGGGACAATATTGAAAATGAGGTAGAATCTCCCCTTACAAGCAATATATCTATTGAAACTATGTGTGGGTGGGGACCACATCTCTCCCAGGCACTAATGCTGCATCCAACTCAGGACCCGGAGCTGCAGTTGCTGCTCAGCAGCTATTCATGGAATAAATTACATAAAGGCAGGCTGTCTCAGAGAGCAATATTCGAACCATCACATTCCTCCCTCTTCCGGGAGATGAATTTAGGATTGAAGGTTACAGAAATTAAATTATATATTTCTTAGCCTCTTTTTCTTCCCATGTGAAAGGCTACTTGAAGTAACATCTAAGATCCTGTAAAAGAAATCAAGAAGATGGATATTGCTGATTATAAACTAACATCACCAGAAGGCCTTCTCCTGGACAGGTGAGGTAGAGGTTTTCTGAAAATAACTAGGAAGAGAAGAGCTGAGTGGACTTGGCTTCCTTCTCAGATATTGCTGGTTGCTGCTGAGATCCTCCAGCATGTTTCTGCTTCTTCAATGTGATTTTTAGAAACCAAAGCTAAAGATACTTCCCCCCTTGGAGTAGTTCCCACAAAGGGAGGCTCGCTCAGTCCACAGGTACTGCTTAGACTCAGAGAGCCCATGGGAAATCGCCGTTATTCCAGTCCATCAGCTTGTTTTATGTGTTTATGATCTGACTGCATCTTTGAAAGGAAAAAAAGAAACAAAAAAACATCTCCAAATTTGATGAACTACAGTATGTTCACCCACATGCTGGAGCTGGGTTTGTGCTGCTTCCAGAGGTCACTTCTGACCACCAGAGCAGATTTTGGTCAGAACAGAGCACAGGACTCCAAAGGCATCTACCCCTATCCGTACCACACTCACTGGGCACCTGCACAGGGGAGAGATTTACTCTGCGTGGACAGTCAGAGGTCTTCCAGGACTGATGTTCCCAGAGCCCCTAAGAACCTCCTCTGGATGAGCAATTGTGTCTGCCCTTAACTCATCACCCAGAGGGCACTGAAACATCTCCAAACATAGAGTAAGCATGTTACAAGAAAAATATTGAAATAAGTATACGCAAACCTCATCAAGGATTACTTGAGAAAAAGGGCACAATTGGGATATTCTCATTCTGGAGTTTTACTTTTAAAGGCCTTTAGTTTATTACCTTGGTCGTTTATTTATTTATTTTGTGTTTAAAATATTTCTTGAGCTTTTACTGAATGTAGACAGTAAGCAAGGAACATTTTGAGAACCCCAATATTTCCAGCAACTTTCTTGCTGCAACTATCATTCTGAATATAATAGAATGTGTTCATCATTTCTCCCCCTTTCTTAAAAAGAACACAGCAAGTTGTTTCTGTTATTATTAGCATCAGAGGCTGATATAAGGGATGCATTAAAAAAATCACACCCAAATACAACAACTGACAGTCTGTGACAATGTAATTGTATTTCTGCCACCCCAGAGAAGCTATTCGTTGTCCCTAATAATGATGCCATAAATTAACCATCAACTGGAAAGAGACATTTTTAAATGCAACCTCTTTACAATTTAAAGCAGGTCTTTGGTGCTAAAAACACACATTTCTAGAACAACTAAGTGTTCTTAGAAAGTGAGTGTGTCTTTCCTTCTCACTTCATACTGCACAGTCTGATCAAAGAGGAGATGATAAGGCAGGGTGGCCTTGGCAGAAGCCCTAACCACGGGACAGTGTTGGGTGACGTTGTCTGAGCTCCTTCTACATCGGTAATAGCCCTCGAGGTGTCAGAGACCACAGAAAAAGTTACAAATGAAGCAGCTCAGAAATCACTGTCTCTCATCTTTCAAGGGATGAGAGACAGTGCAGTGGCTAAGAGCATGGGCTCTTTCCAAGGCATGTGAGTTTGATTCCAGTCGGTCACTTTCTAGAGCTGCTCTGCTGCTCTGCTCAATGAAGACACCACCGGCCTCCTGTGGTTATTGAAGGACTCAGGGCACTGGATGACAGTGTGGTGATTGCGGGGGAGGGACAGGGGATGGGTGGAGGTGGGAGAGGCCATAAGGGGGTAAATGGTAATGGAACAATACAACAAAATAAAAAATTAAAATAAAATAAAGTAAAAATTTTAAAGTGAGTTCCAGAGTCACACTAGTCGCATTTCGAGTGCTTCCATATTGAACATTTCCGTCGGCACAGAAAGTTCTGCTGCTCAGCCCTATTCTGCAGCCGCTGGTTTTCATTTCTACTGCTGACGTTCTAGTTCAGCCCGTCCTCTTCTCCCCGCTGTGGGGGACCGGCAGCCTTTCTTCCTCCCCTTGGCTCCGCTATAATTTCTTCTTCCCTTCGAAGCCACTGACATCATTTTCCAATTTAAGTCAGATCATGCTTCCCTCTTCCACAGTTTGTGTATTAGAATAAAATCCAAGCTCATTACTATGGCCAACAAAACTTGGCGTAACATAGTCCATATACATCCTTCTTACCTCCCGCCCTTCTATTCCGTATCTAAATACTCCACTCCCCCACCCCTTACTGCTTTCGAGCTACAATGGCCTCTTTCTGGTCTTTGAATGCTCCATCACTTAAGAATTTTTGCCTAGAAATTCCCATTACTATGAATGTTCTTCCTCTCTATGGTTATATGATTTACTTCTTGTGTTCAATCAAATCATAAAATAAGGTTAATTTCTCCTGGAAGGCCCTCCATGGCCACTTACTTATTATACTCTAGCATTTGAATTTCTTATATAGCCTTTACTATTACTTGTTAATTTTGATTATTCACTTATTTTCTTAATTATTGATTAGTGTCCTTAAGCATTGTAATATAATCACCATGAAAGCAGGGTTCTTATACTCGTATCTTTTATTCTGCGCTAACCCCTCAAGTGCCTAGTAAATTGTCCGGCTTAGACAGGAGTTCCAGAATTTTAAACGATGAAATTTGAAGTGCAGAAGACCTCTCTGAGCCACTAAAAGTTTTTGACGCATTAGATTATTTAATTCTCACAATTTTCTTCTGAAGGAAGTAATAATAGTACCTTTGTTTTAAAGATGGGGAAGCTTCTTAGGCAACATTAAGCACTCTTTCCATGGTTAATAAGTGGCAGTGTGTAGCAATGTCTCTGGACTCCTTAGCCAATGCAGCTGCTGGGAACTTTATGAAACAGAAAATCTGGCCATTGTTAAGGAAGCAGAAGTGGAACGAACGTTCAGAGTAACTCGGTTAGTATCTCCTTGACATGAACTGTCTACACTTAGCGTCTGCTTCATCTGTCCACCTGGCTCCTCCTGACCCAGAGGTGACCTGAGTCGAACAGTCCAAGCCCCACCAAGGTGATCAGGGAGCTTATTCACCTGAGAAAGTTGAATTTTGAGATCCAAATGAAAACTATTAGATAACCCCATAGAGATGACAGCGCAGGAGAAACTGGTTGAAATTTTCTATAGGACTCTCTCCTTGTAAAGGTTTAATCCTACATGACTATGCATAAAATCTCTGATCAGTTGGAGGAGTTACTCCTCCTTTTTGAGGCACTAAAAGTTTTATCTGTGTTAATTTTTATATATAACTGTGAGATAATGAAACTCATTAGAAAGACAGACTTAAATAGTTAGAATACAAAAAATACCATGTTTGACTATATGTATGAGATATAGCAAAATATTTTCTAAGGAGAAAATGTAAACATGTTGAGGAACAATGACTGGTTGGCTTGAATTCTCATGTGCATCATACAAAGACACACCCTCCCAAACTGCTGAGTGCTCAGGTTTACCTTCTGATGATTTTGTACATGGCAGGAGTTCATTTTGATACCTTTTGCTGGATTTACTAAACAAACCATCCTTCTCTAAGGAGTGTATATTTTAAAAAGGAAGTGGCCATTCCATTGGTCTATCCAACGCTCACATGACATAGGTTGGAACTGACCACACTTGGAGGAAGACGGAGATGGGTTTGGCCTGCCTGGTGAGTCACAAAGAGAAACCAATGCTGCTACATTTTGTCCTAAGTGAGCATTAGCTTTATGAGACGATCACTAAGGCAGTGATTTTCAACCTCTTTCATCTCATGGCACACATAAACTAATTCCTAAAAATCTGTGGCACACCCAAAAACATATTTTTTGCCAATCTGATAAAAAAATAGGTGTCATTTTTATTCATTTTGATACCCAAATGGCTATTGTGGAGTTGGCTGTTGTCATTTTTTTATTTGACAGTCTCAGGGAAAAAAAAGGTCAGTGCCCCTGATGAAACAGTCAGGTAGTGCATGTTTTAAATTAAAGTTCTTACAGCACACAGGTTGAAAATCATTGCACTAAGGTGATGCTCCGGACTTTGTAAAATATGTAAGGGCCACAGGAGGCAGCAGAACAATGGCAAGAAAACACACTGGAGAAGAAATGGAGAGACTGGTGGTTGAAGGTTTTGTTGTTGTTGTTTTGTTAAGAGATGTGTTATTTGCCATGACCTAGCGCCCCCACCCGAATCTGCTTTTATCTAATGATTCTATGTTTGGACTAACTTGGCCGATGTCCCCAAAACCCCTAATGCCACAATCTGCTCATCATTTCCCAAGTATATTACACGTTTTCCCACTTCTCTAGTTTATCTATGCAAAACCGTCTGCTTAGATTTTTCATTTCCACATCTATGGTTTAAGGTGAGCCTGGGAGAGGCGTTAGATGACAACCTTTAGAGAAACGGAAAAGAGAGGTGTTTTCTGTCCTGTAACATGAAAATCAGACTTCCTCTAGCTTTTTACAAAAGTATGAAAGCAGCTCTAGTGCCTTGCTGACCAACAGTTATCGAATGCCTACTATGTGCTCGATTAATATGTTGTTAAGCCTGAGTGTTACCAATAAGCAGTGTTTTACTCATAGGAGTTTATGAGCTACTTAAGGTCACGGAGCACAGCTAAGTCATTTTTGTTTTTCATTGCCCACAGCTTCCAGTGCCATTCCATAAATGGGTTAGAAGCTCAGTGTTTACAAAGTACACAGAAGCGTGATCCATCAACTTCAAAGTGAATCTTGAGCCAGAAGCAACCCCAGAAACTTCTTGACAGAAAATAAACAACTCAGATCCACTGCAAACTGTGGCCAAAACACACGCCTCACTTTCAGAAACAGTCAATCTGTGTCACACATTTGGATAAATCTCCGGAATCAAGAAAATGACTCCCGGTATGATATCTCCCCTGGAGGATTAAGCCAAAGTAAATTGATTTGAGTCCCTGGCCAAGTAGGGGCCTTCCTGCAGGGTGGGCGGAGCTGAGAACATTGAGAAGCTTTTGATCAGCGTGAAAATCAACTTAGGAAGGGAAACGGGGAGGAGATCATGTTTGTTAGGCAGCTTATGGATGGATGGGCAGCCACATGACTTGATGGGATAAAAAGGAATCATTCTAACGCCACCTTCCCCCTCACCTCAAATAAATTTTTTCCCACCTACATGACAGGGCTGGGCTACCTTCCAGGAGCTTGGTTTACCAGGCTGTATGTCTGTTGATTCTTGAATGGAAAAGGTATTCATGCTAAGACTAGAATTACATTAATATATTGATACAGTTATAAATAGATACAGATTGGTATAGTTATAACTATGAAAATAGATACTATAGATATTGTCTGGTTATCTGTAGGTCAGTGATGAATATAAACTGGAGTTTGTTAGATCATTCATGGAATTTTCAATATAGGTATTATCCACATAATGGATATCTGAAGTCCACAAAACGAGCATTTTGAAGAAACATCTTATACAGGTGTTTTAATACATTTTTAGAGCATAAACATAATTCATAGTGACTTTTACCTTTTATTGTCCTCTTGAATATGCCATGCATGTGGCCAACTGACCTCTTCTTAAACAGAAGATACACCCATCAATGCAACAAATACATATATGCACACAGACATACACACACATCCCATTTCTTCAGGTGTTCCATTCATTTCCTTTGAAGCCAATTTATGTTTAGCTAAAATCAATCTCTAGATAACCCATGTCTATTGACTTTAATCTTTACCAAATGATGCTCTTTCTGCCCATTAGAACACCCCCCCTCTGGGGCACAAGAAAAGGTTTATCAAATATGGTAGATCCCATGAAATTGCCAGTTGGTGACCATATTTTTACTTTCAAAGTCAACAACTGTATGTGGTTCAACTTATTATTGGTAATGTGCGTAGTCATCTATTATATTCAAACAGTAAAGACAGGATAAGTGTGCTATTAATTCCAAGATGATTATTTTTTGTACTAAAGCCAATACATTACCACTGATTAGGCTTAGAAGAACAGTAATATAATGACTACAAAGTGTAGAGTTAGAGGGGGGAAGTAGTTGTTTACTCTCTCAGCTTTGGAAAGGCTGTCCAAGATGCCTCATAGGAATATCCACCTAGGCATATGGCCTGACTGGGAATCAAACCCATGACTTTTTGGTTTGCGGAATGATGCTTGACCAACCGAGGAGCGCCAGCCAGGGCTCCACATGTTGGGTGTTGAAGAAAGAATACAAGTTTACTAGGGATACAGCAAAGTAAACTGCATATACAAATGAGTGAAATCATAAAAGGCAGTGTGGTAAAATCAGCAACTAAAAGCAGTTTAGTTTTAGTTTGTAGCAAATAGGTGAGATGTGTGTGTTCAGTTTAGAGTTGTGGCACACAAAACTGGGGAGACAGTCTAGAACCAGATTTTGTGATGTTTTATATGCTATATTCTGGAGGTTGATTTCATTGGGGCTATAAAGTCCTTTTAACTAAGACAGAGACTTTACCCAACAGAATGACCTCATTGACAGCTCTATGGGCTTGGTTAGAGAGTAAAGGAGTTAGAGAAAGAAGGAGTCGTTAGAGATTGTTTGTATATAATTCACACTATTTCCTTCCAAGGGAAGAAACATTGTGGGTGGGCAGAAAAAGTGATAGGTTTAGGTAATCTGCTGAAAGGAACAGAGCAGAGCTTGATGTGATTGTTTATCAGGAATAAAACGAGCATTTCCAGATAATGCTCTGGCCTCGCTTAAGTGACTCAACAAATGATACTATTGTTCCTTGAAATAAGAAATACCATGGGGGGGGTGTTGACAAGGCAATGACATGGAGGTCTTCAGCATCAACCTCCTGGAACCCTCCCCACCATACCCACACGTCTCCCACAAAGGAATAGTATTGGACAACCATTCATCTAGATTTGAAACTTATGCTTGCGGAATTAAATAAATATCAGTATTTTGCATGGATCAAAAGAACCTATGTAGTGAGGTGAGGATTTAGATTTATTTACAGATCAAAATAAGAAATGAGGGACAAAATAATCATCGTTGAGATAATTCTCATTCTTTTGAACCTTAAACCTGTGCATTAACAAAAAATGATTTTTCATATAATTTAAAAGAAAACTAATAATTCTTTCTTTGGATGCTGAGAATAAGTGGGTTAGCTCAGGCTGTCAGAAAGATGACTGAAAATTCTAACAGATATATTATAAAAATATTTCAAGATCAAGGAATATTGAAATTTAAGGGGGAGAAGATGGCAGACAACTAATATTCATTAAGTACCCACTGTAAATCTTTAAACTGACATTTAAAGAAGTGAGGGGCCCAGTTGTGAGTTGCTCTATGGAGAAACCCACATGATGAAGAACTGGGCTTCTATTCTAACAGCAAGGAAAGAAGTCCTGCCAACACCCACATAAGTAAGGTTGGAAACAGATTCTCTAACCCGAGTCAAATCTTCAGATTATTGTAACCATCACCCACAGCTTAACGCCAACCTCGGAGCAATCCTGAGTCAGAATCACTCTTCTGAACGATTCCTAGATTTCTGACCCTCAGAAACTTGGTGAAATAATAAATGTTTGCAGTTGTTTAAGCTGCTAAGTTTTGGCATAATTTATTAGAAAGCAATAAATCTCTAATATACATTAATGAGTTCATTTTATCCTTAAAAATATTTGTTATAGATATTAACATCCCCATTTTATAGAAGTGACTGAGACCCACAGAGGCAAAACAATTATTGAGATTCAAGTGCCATCTAGTCTGGCTCCTAATTCTTACCATGAGACCCAAATGCCTTCTGGGAATGCAGGGCTCTCTAGAACTAATTGTAGTAATTCGGATGTCTATGAACACCTACTTCCTTGGTTTTATTTCTGACCATTTCCTGATCAGTCTTGCACAGATAATCTTGTTAAGATGAGGTGCTAACATACTGTACAGCTGCTTCAAGCAACCTGCTGCTTCAGCTGCAGCTGGGAACTAACTTTCCCAGCAAGCTCTGATTAGCATCTTGATCTTGACAAGTACTTTCCTCAGGAATGCCAATGCAGGAGTGATTGTTGTCACTGCCAGGCTTTAGGGTTCCACTGTGCGCACACGCCACGGTTCACCTCTGCTTACTGAAAACATCCGATCTGCTGTTGACGTGCTCCAAATGGAAGCCCCTTGCCCCTTATTTGCCACCATGGGCCCCCTTTGATGGAAAGCAATCCCATGCAGACTGTGAACAGTATGAACTTGGAAAGTGTCTGGGGTTGGAACTGGCACTCTTGAGTCCCTATCTGTGTGCTTGGTGCTTATGATATATTAGCTTATCTAACACCTACCTGACAAAGTTTGTGAGCATTACTTTACTACCTTGATCCCACAGGTAGAGAGTCACTTTTCCATGTTTACAAATGATTGATCTAAGTTTGTCTGACTCATCTCTAAGATGGGAAGAAACACCATTAATTACTTTTTTCCTGTGACCTGTGAAATGTAACAGTGCACCTAGCAGCGCGCCAACATGCTGTGTGAACTCACTGCTTGTTTTATTTTTCTCCTTTCTTTGAAGAGGTTATTTACCTTTCTATAAAGAATTATGTTTACTACTAAATGAGCCTCCCCAAAATGTGTATGCGGGGTTGCAGCATACTGAGTGACTGTTATGGGTAAAGGGGGTTTGTAACCGAACAAAAAAAGGAGGGTTGGCTGCCTGCTGCCACAAAAGCCAAATTCATGAGGCAGATGCTGGTTTTATTCAGGTGCTGCGTGATCTGGGAGAAGGGCAGACTCCCATCTCAAAACCCACCTCCTCAGCAAGGCCATGGGAAGAGTCCAACTGTCCTCCGCGAGACCAAAACAAAAGCCAGTGTTCAGAGTTCCTGCTCTATTTTAAAGTACAGTCCTTTGGAGCCCATGGGTGGCTAAGCAGTTTTAGTCCCCATCCAGGTAACTTGACTTGTTCCCAGCTGCTGTCCATTTTAGGTTCCCTCTTGGAGGCCATGTGGGCTACTAGAGCCTCAAGGTCATGTACTCCTGGGAGAGGATGCAAACACACTGGCAACTGCATCACCCAGTGCGGGAGAGAGAGAGACTTTGTCCTGGAGGCCATGGGCTGCGTGGCTGCTAGGGCCACATGGTCCAGGGAGAGAACAGGCAAGTACACAGTGCAGTACAGGTCATGAACCAGAGACAGAGAGTGTCACATCCCCTTTGTTCCCCTGGGATTATATTAGTTTAGGTGTGGGATAGACCAGGTGTTTTCTCAAAATGACCAATCAACTTCCCAATTTTTCACACGCTTCAGGTAGGTCCACCTCCCACCCATCCTTTCCTTCCCCAGGCTAGACCGACAGTCCTCTTTGGTCCAGCACCTCACCCTGCACCATTTTGAATTCTATGGCACATGTGCCTACCTTCCCCTGGTTCCATTCCAATCTGGTACTGGAGGGATGGGGGGAGGACTTTTTTAATACAATATCTTGCTAGTTTTTCATGCATCAGTGTTAAGAACCTCCCCCTGCCACCTTCTTGGCTCTTGGGGGGGACTCCCTGGTGCTCCAAATAGAGTGTCTACCAGTAACAGGCTGAGGAAAGTTAGTGGAAGGGCTGTGATCCCAAGGCTGCCCTTTAAAACAGACCTCTCTTCTCTTTGAGTGAAATAATAGCTATTATTTATTGATAACTCATAATGTCCTGGATACTTTATCTCTCGTTCTCACATCAGCTCTTCCAGATAACATATAGTTTCTCTGTCTACACATGAAGATGAGGCTTCAGATAAATGTCCCCAAATCATAGACAATCGATAGTTCTTATGACATAAAAAATATTTTTCATTTTTTTCATTCCTAACACAGAACCTTGCTCACTATATCTGGCTATTAGTAGTATTACTGATAAAACCCAGAAAGGATGAAGTCAGAATAAAGAAAGTGCTAAACAAACAAACAACAACAAAAAAAAAACAGGAGGAAATGATTTTAATAAAATAAAAGGATAAAGAAATAAAGTGTTCTCTTTATGAGTGAATTTTCTAGAGGAGTTCCAGGAAAAATAATAAACCTTGCTCCATCAGGTAGAGGTAGCAAAAATTATAATCATAGTGCTCACTATGTAGTAGTTATTTTTCCATAAGGGTTGTTCACAAGGATTTTAAAAGATAAATCTGTCCTAAGTAGTGTCTTTACATCTATTGTGTGTATGAAGCTTCTAAGGTTTAGGGAAGCTAAATAACTTGCCAAAGGCACACAATGAAAAATCAAAGGAGCGTGGGTTTGCCGAAGATTCTGACTTCTAGGCCATTATCTTAGTGACTCAACAATACTGACCCCTGTCAGATGCTGATGTTTCTTATCAAGGAATGTTCTAAGAATATAATAGGTTAGGACCTGATATTAAAGTTAATGACATAGAAAAAGATGAGGAAGCTTTATCAAAGATGAAGAGGAGGATTTTATTACATAATCAAAACTGTGTGCTGTTAACTGGCATTGAGTGTTTTACTAAAAAATTATATAATTTTTTTCACAACTGAGAAATAGTGGTGAACTATCATTAATACAGCATGCCAATACAAGAGAATACTTTGGCTGAATAGCTTGAGGCATAGTATTTTAATTCAGGTGGATATATGGCTCCATAAAAGTCAATAGATGATATTATAGTTCATAAATATATATTTAATACATAATAATAAGAAATTAATGATCAGTTCAAGGTGGGTAGAAGGTTATTTTTTTATCCCCCTGGACTATAACACTTCTTAATCAAGTTCAGTACTAATTTAATCAACTGTATTGGTTAATATCAGTGGAGTACATAGTAATCTGATCATTGCTTGGAGCAACATTGAAATTATTCTCCATTGGACAATGGTAGTACTGGTTAGGTAACTGTGTCAATGGTTTCTACTTTCCTAATTATCTCAATTACAGATATTAAGTTGCTATAACTTTGTGGCTGGGAATTGCTATGACTTAAGGTTACCATTTTAAGCTATAGCATTGTGGCAAGTATCCTGGGTCTGAAATTTAAAACAAATACTTTGACTCTTATAAGTCTACTTTGACCATGTGCACGGTTTCCAGATAAAATAGAGAATCCCAGTGAAATTTGAACCTTAGATAAATATCAGATAGTATTTTTTGTTTGGTTTTGTAAGAATTTTCAAACTATGGTATAGGGTAGGATTACACTAAAAATTATTTGTTGTTTAACTGAAATTCAAGGTTAAATGGGTATCCTCTGTTTTTATTTTTTGCCAGTGGTGAGTTTGCGAAAATTCCTGGACCAAAATGTTTTCAACTGAATAATGTAGATAAATAATTAATGATTGCCTACCTTACAGGCTTATTGAGGAGACGCGGTTATGGATCAGCTTTTAACGTTCATGTCAGTGGCTGTGTCAACAAATTTGAACTTATACCATTACATTAAATAGCACATTAAATAATCCTTACTCTCGATTATGACATTCTTTGTCCCACTGATATAACCTTCCATTTAATTAAGATAAAAGATACATCTAAATGGATAACATGATAAAATGGGGTTGGAAAAATACTCTTTAGGTATGGCAAATGCCAATGAGTAGAAGGGACAATAATTGGTCAAACTATCTCTAATTTTTAACATAGTTCCTTGCACAAAGGAGGTGCTTTGTAGGCGTTTGTTTTTAAATGTTCAGTTATATCAGCAAAAATTAAATGCATCAAATAAGGGAGATGGTGGGAAATATTTGTTCAATGATGTGGCTATTAGCAGTTGCCTAGTAGAGTCAACTTTGTAGACAGAATGAAAAAATGGTGGTTCCTAAACCAGATATGCTGAATTAACTCAGTATTTCCATTAAAGCTTGGGCAAAGAGAATAATTTAGAAAACAAAATCAGACTTCCAGCCAAGATGGAGGCAGAGATAGACACACTGTGCCTCTTTGCACAACCAAAAGAAGGACAACAAATTTAAAAACACAGAACAACCAGAACTGACAGGAAATGGAACTGTATGGAAGTTCAACAAACAAGGAGATAAAGAAGAATCATTCATCTGGTAGGAGGAGCGGGGATGGGCACCCGGACGGAGAAGACTCTCAGCAAGGTGGCGGCTGGAGGACCTAGCAAGGGGGCAGATTGTGGACCAGGAGGTCCCACATTCCCGTGCAGATAAACTGAGAGGAACAACTGAGGAGCAAGTTAACCCAGGGTCCCAGCCTGGGAAAATAAAGCCTCAAACCTCTGACTGAAAACACCTGTGGGTGTTGATACGGCAGTGGGAAAAACTCCCAGCCCCACAGGAGAGTTCATTGGAGAGACCCACGGGGTCCTAGAATGCACACAAAACCACCCACCTGGGAATCAGCACCAGAAGGGCCCAGTTTGCTTGTGGATAGCGGGGGAAGTGACTGAAAACCAGCGGAAAGTGAAGCAAGAGGCACTGTTCCCTCTAACACCTTCCCCCACATACAGCATCACCACGGCCAGGTGGGGTGCCCCGCCCTGGTGAACACCTAAGGCTCCACCCCTTACTACATAACAGGTGTGTGGAGACCAAAAAAGAGGCCCAAATGAAAGAACAGATCAAAGCTCCAGAAAAAATACAACTAAGTGATGAAGAGATAGCCAACCTATCAGATGCACAGTTCAAAACACTGGTAATCAGGATGCTCACAGAATTGGTTGAGTATGGTCACAAATTAGATGAAGAAATGAAGGCTATGCTAAGTGAAATAAAGGAAAATGTACAGGGAACCAACAGTGACGGGAAGGAAACCGGGACTCAAATCAACGGTGTGGACCAGAAGGAAGAAAGAAACATTGAACGAGAACAGAATGAAGAAACAAGAATTCAAAAATATGAGGAGAGGCTTAGGAACCTCCAGGACATCTTTAAACGTTCCAACATCCAAATCATAGTGGTGCCAGAAGGAGAAAACAAAGAGCAAGAAATTGAAAACTTATTTGAACAAATAATGATGGAGAATTTCCCCAATCTGGCAAAGGAAATAGACTTCCAGGAAGTCCAGGAAGCTCAGAGAGTCCCAAAGAAGCTGTACCCAAGGAGGAACACACCAAGGCACATCATAATTACATTACCCAAGATTAAAGATAAGGAGAGAATCTTAAAAGCAGCAAGAGAAAAGGAGACAGTTACCTACAAAGGAGTTCCCATAAAACTGTCAGCTGATTTCTCAAAAGAAACCTTGCTGGCAAGAAGGGGCTGGAAAGAAGTATTTGAAATCATGAAAGGCAAGGACCTACATCCAAGATTGCTCTATCCAGCAAAGCTATCATTTAAAATGGAAGGGCAGATAAAGTGCTTCCCAGATAAGGTCAAGTTAAAAGAGTTCATCATCAACAAGCCCTTATTATATGAAATGTTAAAAGGACTTATCTAAGAAAAAGAAGATAAAAAATGTGAACAGTAAAATGAGAACTCACTGTTATTAACAACTGAACCTAAAACAAAAACAAAAAACAAAAACAAACTAAGCAAACAACTAGAACAGGAACAGAATCACAGAAATGAAAATCACATGGAGGGTTGTCAGCGGGGGAATCAGTGGGGAGAGGGGGGGAAAAGGTATGGAAAATAAGTAGCATAAATGGTAGGTAGAAGATAGATAGGGAGAGGTTAAGAGTAGTATAGGAAATGTAGAAGCCAAAGAACTTAAATATATGACCCATGGACATAAACTAAAGAGGTGGGGTTGAGGGGGTAGGGGTACACAGGGCAGAGGGGAATAAAGGAGGGGAAATGGGACAACTGTAATAGCATAATCAATAAAATACATTTACAAAAGAAAAAAGGAAACAAAAGCAGCCAATCTGAGGCTTTTGAGTTTTCCAAACTCAGAAGTGTTAGCAAAATCTAG
Organism: Desmodus rotundus; assembly: GCF_022682495.2. NCBI lineage: Eukaryota > Metazoa > Chordata > Mammalia > Chiroptera > Phyllostomidae > Desmodus > Desmodus rotundus. Next base: position 10,470,221 of record NC_071398.1, on the reverse strand, counting down.
CACATTGCTTGCACAGTAAGATGACAGGAAACAGACAGATTCAAGTCATCTTTGTGCTGTGATCCAATTGGTCCATATTTACATAGAACCAGAGGACAGTGCAGATGTCAGCAAAATATTAAATAATCTCTAATGTGCATTTGTATTGCATTTCTATGTGTATTGCAGTGTCACTAGAATCCTGGGTCTCTTTCTCGTCACAATTAACTCCTTTAAAATTCTATCAGCCTGAACTATTTTGCATGAACTTTAGATTTAATTTTAAACATCTTTTTGTGAGAAAATGCTGAAGTCAATAAACACTCTGAATATTGAAGAGCAGTAGGAGCCAGGCTGGTAATAAGAGCTAAAGTGAGTTTTCCAGTGGACCTTGCAAAATTTAAATAATTACATTTTATTGTTCTTTGATGAGTGGATGCTATGTCTCAAACTTGCCTGTCAGCTAAAATTTATTTTTCAAGTAGGGCAAAAGACCAAAAAAGTGTTATTCATTGCTATAACCATTTGAACATTTTTCAAGCATATTTGTAAAACTACAGAGCTAATTCAATAATTTATTGAAATTATCATAAAAGTTCAGCAAATCATGCATTGCACTCAGATCTTGATATATACTAGATTTCCTGTTTTTACACATCAGCAGCTTTATAACTATAACCATTTGAATTTCAAATGATAAATTTATATCTACCATAGCCCTCGAATGCATAAAAAATGACAAAAGGGCACCCGTTAGAGAAATTTTTTAAAAATCATGCATTTTGTACTTTGATGTGTGTAACGTAACCCGTGACCTACCAGGGTTTACACCGTGCCAGACTCTTGTCTGCACCCGGCACAAGGCAACAACAGAGATGAGTTTCTTCGAGTCATGAACCCGTGGCTCCCCGGTATGCATTGCTCTCTATGCTGTGTCAGAAGGGGTGCGTATGTAACACTCGGTAGGGCTCTGTGGGCTTAATTACTCAGTTAGACTTTGGCAGAATGAGATAAAAGAGATGCCAAGTAAAGTGAGGAGAAGAACTCTAGACCCATCACCACCGAGTCAGAGAATTCATGGAAATATCACCGCACAGCCAAGCACACAGCTATATTGTTTGTACTTTGGGACGTCTCACAGCCGTAGGTCGCTCTTACCGAGTCCACTGCCTTTTCATGAATATCTTCCCCCAAAGTAATTACTATGTTATTTGAATGTTCATTAAACTTTCCCCGTGAAGATGCAATAAGAAAGGCATATATAGCTCTGGCTGGATGGCTCAGTTGGTTGGAGCATTATCCCATATACCCAAAGGTTGCAGGTTCGGTCCCAGGTCAGGGCACATACCTAGGTTGCGGGTTCAATCCCAGTTGGGGTGAGTATGAAAGGCAACTGAACGATGTTTCTCTCTCACACCTCAATATCTACCTTTCTTTGTCTCTCTCTCTTTCTCTCCCTCTCTCTAAATTTCAATAAACATATTGGCAGGTGAGAAATTTTTTTTAAAAGGCATGTATAAACCATTGCTGTCAATAGGTTGTTCCCTCAGCTCTCAGAATTCTCAGGAACAGGGATTAAATCTCATTAGCATAGTCCCTCAAGTACTTTGAGTAGAAAGATGGCATGAGTGAATAATCACCTGAGCGTGGCTTACAGGGTCTGAATCCCAGTTAACTACAAACTGTGTGTGTGGCCAAGGTAACTTAAATGCCCACGTTTCAGTATGTCTTAGTGTAAGCAACTTATGAAAATGGAGACATGGTGAGCATTAGAAAGAACTAATACGATGCAGGCCCATGGCAAGTTAATCAAATGCAAACGCTTGTATGGTCCACCCCTCTCTCTCTGGCCTCTATTTTCACTCCCAGAAATGCTGTTGCTATGACTGTTTACTTCGATTCTAACCACATTGTCACAATAAACCAAAAATGCATGCCTTCAGAGTTTGCGGCTTTCGATTTCAGGCTATCAGTTCATGAGAGGATCTTGCATTAAGTTACATCATTCCTACTTATTTTACATGTGAATGTACAACCCAGGTAGACTGGGAGCTCTGTCACGGATTACACAATGAGTTAGAGATAAAATGAAGCCTAGAACTCGGACCCCAGCCCATCCCTTAAAATAGACATACAGAATTGCTCCAGGGAAAATCTCTATTCTTTTCTGACCCTCAAACCAGATGATTATTAAGTCAAATGCTTGGCATCAGGAGTGGCAAGACTGCCTACAAAACTTTGTAAAACTTTGTATACACGTGGGCAATTGAAAATGTTTAAATACTTATTGAGGTCCTATGCAAATTCATATGCATTCTACATTGCATTTTTAATCAATTAATCATACGAAACAGTTTAATAACTCATCTGTAGTGTAGCAGCAGAAACTGAAATCGAACAAATTAGATAACATGCACAGGGTCTGGCAGAAGTAAGGCTGGCTCAAGTGTGGTTGGTCGGGTACCTGAATGTCTCGCACGAGATGGACAGCAATTTGAACATCTCACCTAAAATATCATACAGTGTGCTTGAGTGTGATATTGTTATGTTACTGAATTACATGCTTGTGATTTTGTAATAAACAATTTTATAATAAAAAGGGGTGTTATTTGTGCCAGACCCTGTATATAAATACCCAGCATAGTGCTTACCAATGAATAGGTCTTCAATAGTTAATTGTCAGATTGAGTCTTTGCTTTCTTGCTTCCCTGTTAAAACAAACAAACACTGCAAAACAACAACAAACAGAAAGTATACTTTCTAAAAAAATAGAAAGCATCAAGACAAAAGTCTTCAGAAATGGCTGCTCCTGCGAAACTGAACTGCCCTCCAAAGGGAGGGCAGACCCTGATATTTCCTCTGTGCACGCACCAGTCCCTTAGAACCTGTCAGGCTGAAGCCCCAGGCAGTCCGTCTCGGGGACGGGGCACCCTGCGTGCAGAGGCAGATCCCACTCGGCTTCTGTTTTGTTTGGGTGGTTGCTTCATTTTCCTTTTCTCCCTTTGGAAATCCCTACTCTCATCTGCTTAAACAAGAAGCCCACTGAGCATTAACATGGAGAGGAATCATTTCCTACATTCTGGAGCCCTTGAGTGAAGTGCAGGGAATCACAGGGCCCACAGATGCTGGAGGGAAGGAAGGAAGCATGCCCACATCTGTGACAGCACAGGGTGGAAAAAGATAAATCAGTGACGAGTAGCCAAATGGAGACAGGTTGACATGACAGCGTTCAAACCAAAGTCCCATGTGCTGCCTCCAGAATTTGCCAAGATTTTCATCACCTCCCCCAGCAACATTTTTTTCACATTTCTATACAACTTAGGTTGTAGCAAGTGAGAAGATTGGTACTTGAAACTATGAATGACTTCTTAAAAGGTAAATAGAAGACGCTAGGTTTTCCTGTAAGGAGTCTGGCTTCACGATTTAGAAGTGTAAATAGGTCTAGTTAATTAGAGTGCCTGCCATCCCCTCTTCTTCAAAGGAGAGCAGAGCCTCTGATAAGGACGTGCTTCTGTCCTCAGCAAATGCACTAAGCATGTCTGGGGATATTCTGCCAGGCCGTCCCCATCTGGCCCAGCAGTCAGGCCAGCCTGCGGTGCCCACTGCCTCCCTGCGTCTCCTGGGGCTGTTCTGCTGGACTTTCGCTCTGGAACTGTCAGCTAGTGCGACACTCTGTGGCCACCTTTGACCTGTGTCCCTAATCCGTTCTGACACATTCCAGGCTGTCGCACTGGATCATTCTCTCTGGTTCATTGCACGCCATTCGAGCCAATAACCGGCATGTCCTTTTTTTCCATCTGTGTGTTCTAGTTTAGGCTGGGTCAGGAGAGATGTCACCGTTCCGCTGCCTCGCTCCTGACAGCTCTCTGATTTCCAGCTTTTAGCTTGGTAAAACTGACTTGCAAGATCTGACGCTGAGTGACAGATATACTGGTAAATTCAGCATTGTGAGAATATTTTTGTTTGTTTATTGGTTTCTAAGGACACTGGAATGCCCTTTGCAATGTAGGCTACCTCTCTCCCATCAAACCACCTTTCCACCTTCCTGCACATTACAAATTATTGTTGTTATTATCATTAGCCATTCTTCAAGGCTCATTTCCAATGCCACCTGCTTTGAAAAGCTTTCCCCAATTGCCCCACAGCAAGTGAAGATCAATCACTCCTATGTCATTGCTACACAATTTAACTCTATGTATTTCCTTTATGTCATCCTTTGCAACAATATGAGGATTTACTCACTGAGTGTGTTCTCTGTTTCAGCACATTGGGAATTAGATAATTCCTTGGTGAACAAGTGGCCTGTTAGAACTCTCCATCTAGCAGAGGGCCCACATGATGAGACACATGAGTCTAAAGGAAATAAGACAGCTCGAAGGAGAGAATTATTCATTATCCCTCATGGGGTCAGGAAAAGTCACATGGGCGGAGGGCAGTGGTTACAAGTACAAACAGACCTGAGTTTGAATTCCCATTCCAACAGTTACTAGATGCTCAGTCTCAAGCAAGCTGTTCAATGTATTTGGCCTGATGTGTACCAATCATCAAATGGTGATAATAATAAGTAGTGTGCATATTCTGAGCATTAAATATCATAGTAAAATGAGATAATGAGTGTGAAGCATTTAGCACCACAACTAAAAAATAAATGGAATATGCTTGCTTTATGCCTAGTGAGGAATGGAGCCATACCAAAGTGAGGACACTAATAATAATTCTGGTAGGGCATGGAGAGCCCATAAATGTGTGTGTGTGTGTGTATGTGTGTAGGGAGTGTGGATTTAATCAGCCTAAATAGACTGACCAAAATTCCAGGATGCTCCCTTGGGGAATGTGTGTGTGTGTGCACGTGTGTGTGTGTGGGCACATGCAACGTGATGGAGAGTGGTGGGAACGAGAACACTCTTTTATAAAGAGCGATTACGGAAGCGCTCAGTGATAGGCTAACACTGGTGCAGAGATATGAAGGGACAGAAGGAGTGAGATAGAGCAGTACGTGCAAATGCCCTGCTGCAGCAAATGGGCTAAAACACCGGTGCCAGGTGTACAATGACTAAAGGGGAGAGCTGTGGGAGATGCGGCCAGACGTGTAATGGAGCCAAGGTCAGGGTGAAGGTTAGCAGTAGACACATCACGTAACACCTTAAAGATTAAAGCATATACTCCTTCTGGTATGGGAACTCACTGGGGAGTTTTCTAGGGAGAAGTGGCCCATGATTTACATCATTATGGCTGCTTTGCAGGAGCAGAGGGCATTTAGCAAGTGCACACTGACAGAGCATGTACCATGTCCTTGCTGTGTGACATTGGACAAGTTAACGTGTCCACATTTCAGTGGCTGTATCTGCAGACGGGGACATTGCACCCTAACATAATTGACCAGAGTGTTGCTGATGCACGTGATATCATAGTTCAAGTTCTAGTCTAACTTTGGAGAGAGAGGTGATGGCAAAGTCTAACTGAGCTAAACATAAAAAATAAATAACCATGGGGACAAAACATACACATCCCTCTGTGTATTTTTTTGTCCTTGGAATTAACTACAGTTGTTTAAAAAAAAAAAAGACTCATGAGAAAATGGATATCTAGTTAGGGCCACATTTTCAGGCTGGTCTCAAGTGTTTATACATTTAATATTTATTTAACAGGCAATCTATAGCTAGTTAATTAGATAGCATGCTTAATATCTCATTTTCTTTAGTTGTATGGGTAAATGCTAATTAAATTCCTGAGCATTCCTCACAAGTGTAATGTAATAATAGGAACACCGTCACACACTTATTGGTTCTGCAGATTTGAATTAATTACATTGCGAGTAGATTTATCTTTCATATATTTATACCCTCAATAGGTGTTCTTCCCTGACAATCATGGGGGATTTAATTTCCAAACCACCACCTTATTAATTCTTAATTAAATATGTTTAGTAGAAGTTTAATACTTATGGAAGCTCTAGTTAGTGATACTTCTTCCACACATCTGGATTTTGAAATTCATTTCGCCTTATGCTGCTAGAAGAGAGTCAGGGCAATTAATAAGGCAATAAAAGAGACTACAGAATGTAATTTGGAGACAAGCCAGGAAAACTGCTACTGGGCTTCGTCAGCACCTTGGGGGACGGCTCTTCATGTTCAGCCTACCATTTTCCTCCTACTCTACCTTTGGACATGAGATTATATATATATCTGTATTTTTCACTTTTACTGTTCCTCTCCATCCTCACTGATACTGTTGCCTGAATTCCAACTTTATCATCTCTCACCTGAGCCGGTTTAACATCCTTCTCTTCATAGTCTACCTCCAGAGTCTAACCTCTTCCATCCATTCTGCACCCAGCTGCCACAGTGATTTTTCACGCATCCGAATTGCGAGCTTGTCACTCCTCTCCCGGAATGCTTCATCTCCAGAATAGAGTCCAAATTCTTTACCAATGACAAGTAACATCTTCCTGCTTCCCCTGCAATCTCATGCTTCACATTTTTCCCCATCATTCACCAAATCAGGCTGTTAGATGAAATTCCCAAAGCATGGAGTGCTTCCACTTCCTGCTTAGACCTTCCACTCCCTTTCCTGCTTAACTCTAACCCATCGGTGTGTGGACAAAAAGGGGCCACATACCAAACCTGACAAACTCAGGAGAGGCCTGTGCGAGGGCCTTACAAACTCAGAGACCTAAAGTAACCACATAGGATGATCTGAAATTAAAACTCTCTAACTAAAAGCAGGTCATGGCGGGCAGTCCTGGTGGTCAGTCAGGCCGCTAGAATCTCCCATGACAAACGACAATCTTTATCTTAATTGAGCCTGTCAACTGCCTTTTTGCATCTACGATAACATACCTTTGCAAAGTCATATATCCTCTTGTTGGACCCCTCAAAGCACAGGCACCACACCAGAGGGAGAGCACAAACCCTCTCATTGTTATTGTTGTCACGTTACCTGTCGACAGGTAACTCTCCTATACCCACCTATGTAAAAGAAGTAGGTGTCTATCATTTTACGTTTTATCTGATTCTGGAGGTTTACCTGCTTTGCATTCTCCTGCCTCCCTACTCTGTCACCAATGGATTTCATGTAATCCACTCAGTCTTCCCTTTTGATTATAATGTATAAAATAAGGTGCAAAACTGCCATTTTCCAGAGCATTTTCTCAAGCCATTGAAGTTTTTCTTCCCCGCAATTGTCATCAGTTTGGCTCAAATAAATTCATAAAAATATGTACAGGTTTGGATGTTTCTTACACTGACAACTTAAGACTCAGATGCATGCTTATTGAGTAAAGAATCATATATTTGTGTTGATTTTGAATTACTTAATGTCAAATCTCTTTTACTTTTCTGGGGTGATGACTCCCAGGATATAAGCTGTCAAAAGAATGGGAGGTTTGCCCTTCCTCTCATGACCAATGTCGTCTTCCATGTGTTCCTAGAGCACTTCCCTCTGTCATAGAAATGATCCCACATTTTTCTGTTTCCCAATTTGTCACTCCCCTCGAACCCAGAGATGTCCTATGCACTTCATACATTCATTCAATATTCATTTACTGAATCCCTACTTAAACACTAGGCACCAAGCCTCCTGGATGCTGGAGGAAACGTGGATCCCACTGTAGAAAAGAGAAAATGGACATGGACAAATGGGAGTCCTAAGATTAACCCCATACAGACCCCAGGGCGGGGTTGAACGCAAGGGCTCTGGAGTCAGAATCCTGAGTGAGCGGAGCGTTTGAATAGTTCTAAACCCAAGCTCTTCACCAGAAACGGAATCAGAGGAGCGCTCAGTGGTGCTGTGAGGACGAAATAAAATAATCCAGGGGAAGCACCTGCATGATTTACTCATCCGAGCTGTTTGGAAAGTGCCTGTCTCAACCATCTGATGAGTTTGGGGAAATACGATATTTTTATAAAAGTAAAAAAGTGCATAGAGTAGACACATCCATATTAGCTTTTTTATAGTAAATAACTTATTTATACTGTAAGTGAGAAAACAAAGGTTCAGTGTCTTCTTTCAAGGCAAATAGTGTATGACAAAGATAACAATGCTTGTCTTTTTATTTACTTACCAATAAATAATAAAGGCATAGGATGTATAAATAAATAGGAAAAAATATGTAGAGCCTGCAGTATCATCAATCAATTCTACCTCCTCCCAGATTGATAGAGAATTTACATTTTATTTGATGGTATTGATGATTGCAATAGCATGAAAATTTTGAAGAAAATTAGATATTTCAAAGGGAATAATGGCAAAAAGTGGTAAGAATTTATAAGCATTTATGTCTACATGGCTAAGTTACGGGCTTTTTTGGCAAAAATTCAGATGATCAGAGAACTGAAGAGCTAGGAGAGGGAAAGGACAAGATTGGTTTCAGATAGTTTTGTCAATAAAAATGTCCCTAGGCCTTTGCAATCTCAAAATAAATCTCTCTCAAGGGTTATTGTGTTTGATGCTGAGGCTTGGTAGAAAAGTAAAGACCTGCATTGTAATGAAAGGAAACAGAGGCTGAAAGAGAGGAAATCAACTCGCCAATACCACAGACAGAGGCAGAATTGGGACTCCCATTTGGTGTTTCTGTTACTTAATACAAGGCTCTTTCCACTTCACCATCGCTAGACCTGTCCTCCCTCTTCCCTCGCCAGCTCTTTGGAAAATATCCATTTTAGCCATTTGCCGAGCTTGAGAGACCTTTTGTGTTTATGACTTAGAAGAATTTAAATATTAAGACTCTCTTGAAGATATTATTCAGAATTTAACAAGAAAAAGGCCCCATTTACACTTAACCTAAAAATAATAATACTTTACTGTCCATTACTGAAGGACTCGTTGTGTTCTTGGCAGATAGCTTTCACATAGAGAGGGAATCCTGGCATCTGAGTGTGGAATCACAGTGCCGACTGGTCTTCAACAGCTTAAGGTCCCTTGCAGGTCAGGAAGACTCCTCTTCTCCTGGCCGCTCTGCTGAATCAATTTTTTTTAGATGATCAATTATCTTTGGCCCTTCTCTGATTTTGCTTCCATCTTTCTGGATTTGGGCTAAAGCTTGTATTTGATCTCTCCAAAATCCGTTCCATGGTTTGGTTCTTTGGCCTTCCCCCATCTCTAAACCATGGTTGGTTCCAATATGCTACCTGAGCCTGTCCTTGCCTCTGCTCAGAGGAGTTTCTGCTCTCTGTCTAATTTCCCTGGTCCTCATCAGGCATCTTTATCCCTGTCAATCTGTGATGAGACGAGAGCGTATCTATGTGGGCGATGTTAATTGTGCCATGTATTGAGGGGAGGGGAGAAATCCTATCCGTGTGTCCTGACAGCCCTATGATTAGAATCAATGGAATGCTAGGGCTATCAATCTTGTCCTTGACATCATTATTCCGTTTAAGCCTTTTTTTTTTTTCTTTTTATATATACTCTAAGCCCAGACAATCTGAACTAGTACTGCTTTTCTAAGCGAGTGGTTCTCGAACTTTAACATGCATCAGAATTACCTGGAGGGTTTGTTAACACAGATTACTGGGGCCCTACCCCACAGGCTCTCATTCCACGGATTTTGGAGGAACCTAAGAATTTGTTTCTAACAAGTTTCCAGATGAGGTGGACACTGCTGGTCTAGTTGGTCACACTTTACGGACCGCTGTTCTAAACACAGCTTGTTCTCTTTCACCTGTGAGTGATAATCTTCACCTGACACATCTTTGAACTCCATCGCCGCAATGTCAAACCAAGTTAGCCCCTAAAACTCACTACACACTGTCTTCATTCATCTGTTCATTTCTGGAATGTGTACTGGGGTCCTCCTATAGGCCAGGCAATGACTTTGGTCTGGGATCACAGGAAGATGAGGTTACAGAGCCATCCCCAATCTTTCCAATTGGACTGGTATCTTATTCCTTATAGCATAACTACTGTCCTCTTCTACGTCATCACTCAGAAGCTTATCCTCAGACCAGCATCCCTGGCATTGCTTGGAATGTGACAGCAATGTCATCTCAGATTCTACCTGAGACCTACCAAATCAAAAATCTACAATTTCATTAAGATTCTAGTTGACTCCTATGCAAGTTCAACCTTGAGAAGTATTGCTTCACCACACTATGAACACCTTTATGTAAACACTCAAATATTCAGCTGTGACTGTCCAAAAATACTACAGAGCAAAGTGTCTCATCCTGGGGTGGAAGGGGAAGGAGAGAAAAAGGCAAAGCATCACTGCCCTGACTTGCTGAGATTTACTTAGTTCTTGACACAAGCTCACTTAATGTTTACAACAGAAAGTAACTAATGATTGTCTGTTGTATCAAATCAAATTGATTTTGCTTGAGTTTATTCTGGAATAAAGGCAAACTACAAGCATCTCATCAAAATTCTAGAGGAGGTAGGAGATATCTAAAATCCTTCTACAAAGACCTGGCTTTCAAAATTATATTTTGTTCTCTTAAGAAGCACAGTAATTATTACTGACAGTAGTCATTCCTTGCTGAGCAGAGTGTTAATCAGTTAGGTGTTTTATTTGATGGATTTGTTATGATGGGTAATTGAGAAAATATTAGGACCCAACTTGCTTAGTCATGAAAGTAAAATGACAAACTCAGGCCCATGCAGCTTTGGGTGGGCAAACTAAATAATCAAGTGGTCAAGATCTGAATGCAGCAAAGAAAATTCATGTTCTTGGCTAATTAAATATTTAGTGTTAAGAAACCTCTGGAGAGCCATTTAATTTTTGCTATTGTATGAGATGAACTTTTATCCACAACTGTGGTTGTAGACTTCATCACCCCCCAAATATTGTACTAATTCTTTTAAGAACAAGTTTCATGAGAAATATGAGGTCTGTCCAGAAGGTATCCAGCCATGTAATAGGGAAAATGGAGACATTTACTGAAGAAAATACAAGAAACATTGTACATAGGACAATTATACCTCTGTCCCCTTCAAAGTAGGCACCTTGGGACCCCACATAGTTCTCCCAGTTGCCATCAGCTGCCCTGTGATATTTTCCTGAATCTCATACATGGTCTGAAATCTCTTCCCATTCAAATCAACAAAAGAAAAAAGCAAACAAAATATAACCAGAGACATTGAAGTTAAGAGCAATCTAACAAAAGCCAGAGGGGAGGGGGAAGGGGACAGTGGGGAGAGGGGTTTTCAGAAACTACTATAAAGGACACATGGACAAAACCAAGGGGGAGGGTGGAGGCAGGGGAGGGAGGTGGGTTTGGCTGGGGTGGGGTGGAGGGCTGGGGAGAAAATGTAATCCTCATTTAAGGAAATAACAAAAAAAAGTGATTTTAGTTTTGGGAAACACTAGAATTCATAGGGTACTGAATCTGGGCTGCAGGGGGGCTGAGTCACCTGGGTGATTTGATGTTTTGCCAAAAAATTCTGCATGAGACATGAGGCATAAGGAGGTGGTTGTCGTGATGAAGCTGCCAATCTCCGGTTGCCCATAGTTGCGGCCTTCTGAATCATCCACATAGTTTCTGCAGAGGAATGTTCAAGCTTAGTGCAAAATATGATGCAGATTTTTTGCTCTACTCACTGTCATTTTGATGTGACGGCCACACAGTGCACACGCTCACTCAACAGCATCTACCGCCCTCACTGACTAGTATAGTGAAGTGGCCATTGTTCAGGTATGCCCATTCCAGTCCACTTTCTTTGCTTTCAGGTTACATTGATGTCATGCAAACTGTTCTCGTTATATTAACAGTGGCTGGACTTTTTCTGGACAGACCTGTATATAAGTCAAAGTTGTTATTACCTAGCTCAATGGTTAGCATCCTCTTTTATTTCCAAAGATTCTATTTATTTATTTTTAGAGAGAAAGGAAGGGAGGGAGAAATAGAGGGAAAGAAACAGCAATGTGTGGTTGCTTCCAGTGTGCCCCCCAACTGGGGAACTGGTCCACATCCCAGGCATGTGCCCTGATTGGGAATCAAACCGGCAACACTTTGGTGCACAGGCTGGCACTCAATCCACAGAGGCACACCAGCTAGTGCTGGTTAGCTGTTCTTAATGGTGATGGGAAGGTGGTATTTGCCTCCTAGGGACATAGGGATTCCTGTGTCACAAGGGAAGATGGGGGGTCTACTGGCATATAGTAGACAGAAACCAGGGATGTCGTTAAACACCCTCTGTGAACACGATAGCACCAGCCACACCATTATCTGGCCATCAATGTCAGGAGTTCTGACATGGAAAACTATGGTCTAACTTAATGCATTACACGAAATAGACATAAAGAGGATATTTATTGAATAAAATAATTTGCATGCAGAAAAGTGCTTCTGAAGAACTGTAACATATGAATTAAGACTTTCTATTATGAGAGTTTGACTGGATCAAAGACACACAGGTAAGTTCTAGAGTCATAACTTGAATCTACTTCCTAGCTTAATGGCTTATGTCTCCTCCAGGATACAACGCGCGGACACCCACTTCTGACTGACAGCGATGTTCTCTTCCACGTGGAGTGCTGTGATTAAGCAGCTAAGCTGTGGAGCCAGATTGCTTGAGTTTTAATCTTGACTTCACCGCTTTCTAATTTGATGACTGGAAGTTATCCATCTTCTCCTATTCCTCCTCCTCCTCCTCATCTTTTTTTTTTTTTTTTGCCTCAGGATTATGATCTGATAAGTGGAAAGAATAATGTTTAGTTCTCAGAACAGCATTAAAACCTGTAACATAATTTCTGGCACATAAAAATGACGAACACGTTTTGAGCATAAACTGTAGGTCATTTAATGTGGCCAATGTGTCGAACGCTTCTCGTGCCTGACTCTCAGCTTCTCAGGGAACTTTTGAATTCTAGCTTTGGTTAGGGTGAGTAGCATGCAGCCACCTAAAAGTGCAAAAACTTCAGGTAACCCTCAGAGAACCTTTGAGTAATAGAGAGTAGGAGGCATTAGGTAAGATTCTTACCAGAGCTTTGGATAAAAGTTCATCTCAGAGGCTGACAATTCCGAGGCATGTGCTCAGTTCCTCAGAGCTGACCCTTCAAAACCGAGCCCTTGTTGCCAACAGTGTGGACCAACTTAGTAACACGTCTTTGCACTAGATTATTCCTTAATTGTCAGCTCATTCTTTTCCTCCACTGTTATTTCTTGGAATCACTTCTCAATAATAATCTACTGGACAAAAGCCCTTATCTCAAGAATGCATTACTGTGGGAGAAAAAAAGGCTAAAAATCAAGGCTTCCCCTTTTTCTTTTCACCATATTAAAATCAGACCTGATGGTTTAGCTTATTGAATGTCTTAAACAGCCAACTAACAGAAAAATGTTAACATGAATGATGGCACTGGTATTAGCCCTCATGTTTATATTATGAAGTATGTTTCTCTTTCCTAAAAAAAAGGAAAAAGAAAAATTGGAAAAACTCTAGATGTGGATATTGGTAAAGCCCCTGTATTAAGTATCACACAAAACTATGAAAACACACAAAATTTCCTTGTTTAGTAAAAATAATAATAGAATATATTCATTTCTGGAAATAAAAGCAGAAACTATAAAACAAAAATATCATGTAAATACATCAAGAAAGCAAGTGGTACACCCCCAGTTTCCCATTCACCAGTCACTTCTGTGCGATCGTGTAGTGTTTGCATACTTTCCCACTTCCTGTGGTGATCCAAGAGCATTGTTTGTCTGTATGATGAAAGTTTGGAATGAACAATACAAGTTTCTACTTAGGTAAATGGAAAAGCAGCGCCGTTAAGTCATGAAGGAACCCATGTTTACTAACTTTCAGGAAGTTCTGAGGTCACTCGGAACAAGTACCTGTTCACATTCATTCATTCATTCATTCAGAACCCAGTAAGGCAAGACCATCCATCCCATTTCTTGCAAGAAAGCACTCAACCAAGGTCAAGTGAGATATACACATTTCCTGTTCAGGATATTGAACTGTAGAGACAAAAATGGTTTGTATACTAGATTCAGGATATTGGTGAAAGAATAAAAACATTAAATCCCAACAAAATCTAGGCCTAGTAATGAATGTTAAGTTGTAAATGTGATTTAAAATATTTGGGGGAAATTATTTATTATCAAAACAAATTTCAGAAGTCATAATTAAAAAACCGAGAGCCTGGTTTAATTAGGAATACAAAAGAGAAATATACCAAAGAAGAACTCATGTGGTTCCTTGCTGATCATTAATAAATATTTGAAATTTGAAAATCAGCTGCATTTAAGCATACCATTTTTTAAAGAATGCTAACTTTTGCAAAATTGAAGAAAGAAAATTGTAAAATAAAGTCAGAGAGTTAAAGCCTGAGTGGGAGAAAATCTTAGTTATCTGGACTGTTTGTCTTGTTCTTTGTTGACAAAGGAACATCCAAACCTGGAGAGAATTTTTTTAAGAGCCTATTCGAACAAAATTGATGAAATATGCCGGGGAGCAAGATCTCAAATGCTCTAGAGAACAACAGTTTTGCAGCTTCTTTTATGCATTTAAAATTAAAGAGGCGCTCTAAGGAAGGCTGGAGAAAGTAAGGCAGAGAGAGACTGGATTCCAAGATGGTTAACCAGATTATGTGTCCTCTTCAAGGACTTAAAGGGTGTTTCAAAACCTGTTACCCTAGATGCCCAAGAACAATGGACAGGGCTGGTTTAAAACCTTTCCCTAAAGAAGTTATACGTCTGGGGCCAGGACCTGCATAGTTAAGAATTCACGGTCAGATCACCCCATGGGGTTACTCTCCATAGAACCCCCCTTTTCCCCCACACATTTTACAGGTGAGAAAACAAGTCTAACAGAGTGACTTTCCCAAGGTAACCACAGCTAGCTTGGGACTGGAACTCAGGTTTTCAGAATCCCACTGAGCAGTGTTCCTGCTGCTACACCAAATACCTTGGATTAACTGGAGACACTAGTAGGCACCTTTCTATCGCCTTCTGCTGCTCCATCGCACCCCCTCCATCCTCGCCCTTCCATCTTGCCATCAAGTCTTCCTTAGGACCACCCTCGCTGCCTTCCACTGCCCGGTGAAGCACTTGCTTAACACCCAAGCACAGCCCGCTGACGGGAAGCTGCAGGACTGAATGTTTCCAAGATGCCTGGGGCTGTGTTTGCTTATTGCTGCTCAGGGGAGCATGAGCTGCACTCTTTTTGAAATGGACTGATGATGACAACAAGCTTTTACTGAAGTGGCATTTCCTTCCCTGAGGGCTCAACTTCAGGGGGTATGTGAACTATGAAAGGATTACTTCATTTTGTTTACTTATTTATTTAGGCTTTTTTTTTACAACCTGTGGCCATTGCCTCCTCTCATCAAACTCTGACCCACATATTCAATTAGATAGAGTTACGGGAAGTCTGTTCTTTTTTTTGAGCTTCACCTGTAGGGTTAGAACAAATGTTGGCCAGAAATCAAAGACGGAGCAAACACCCTCTGCTCAAATTACTTTGAGTCCATATTTCTATTAAATTTCCAGTAAAGTATGCTTAATAAATCACAGCATTTGAAATTAATTGTTTCAATGAGGCATTTAATTTTGCACAATCCATTGCTCTGGGTGTATATTAGCTAAATATTTATGAGTTGATTATTTCCCAAGCAGTCAGATTGTTAAGGGTGGAAGATAACTATCTTCCCGTATGATTTGCTCAAGAATATTTTTCTAAGTGATTACTAAAATGTCAAAGTTGTAAGGAACGTGTGTATGTTTTGCACAAAATGAGGTATAATGTGTTAGGTTTTTAATTAATATCCCTGGCTTTTTCATACAGTGTGACAGTTGAAAGCTATCGCCTACATTTCTGTCCACCGAGTTCCTAGAACTTAACAGCTGAGAGAGCCCTACTGCAAGCAAAACAGTCAAACCACCCAAACCGAAAGCAGCAACCCAACTCAAGACTGAACAACTAACCAGATGTACTGACCATAAAGTACTTAAAAATAGAATCAGCAAAAGAAATGACTATGCCCAAATGTATCATTTTCCAACCTTTGATCGCTGATGGATATATAACGGGAAAAGTAAGGTAAACAGTTACTGGTAAATCTGGCAAACACTCTCGCTGATAGCTGCTTCACGAGATTATAGAGGTCATGACCTTTTTCTAATCCCTTCTTTCTCTCACTGCAAATTCTGCAGGGGTAATAAAATGCTGCCTGTTCAACGCTCTGATTTATGTTGAGAAACACGGACTTAGTATCTGGATTTGAATATATTTTTAGGAATTGATAGAAAGGGGGGCTGTGTTTCAAGGATGGATGAACAAATCCATGGAAATAAAAGATGAAGACAGCCAGTGGATTAAAAACTGATGGCAAAATAAAGAAAATATGCCCTGGCTGGTGTGGCTCAGTGGATTGAGTACAAGCCTTCAAACCAAAGGGTCGTCAGTTCGATTCCCAGTCAGGACACATGCCTGGGTTGTGGGTCAGGTCCCTGATTAGGGGCATGTGAGGCAACCACACATTGATGTTACTTTCCTTCTCTTTCTCCCTCCCTCTCCCTCTCTCTAAAAATACATAAATAAAGTCTTTAAAAAAATCAAGAGAATAATCTTGGAAGAAAAAAAAGCATCTCTCTTTTTATTTAAGATTTTATTTATTTTTAGAGAAGGGAAGAGAAGGAGAAAGAGAGGGAGAGAAACATCAATGTATGGTAGCCTCTCGCATGCCCCCTATTGGAGACCTGGCCTGCAACCCAGTCTAGTGCCCTAGACTGGGAATCAAACTGGCGACCCTTTCATTTGCTGGCTGGCACTCAATCCACTGAGCCACACCAAGCAGGGCAAAAAAAAGAGCATCTCTTATGTGCATAATTCAGACTATCAATTTATGAAGGCAGAATGTAAAATTCACTTAGGAAAAGAAAATTTAAAGATCAACAGTGTTTAAGGTACAGAATAAAAGACAAGAGGTAGAAAGATTTCCAGTTTCTTCTCTTTTCTGTAGCAGAGATAGATATCTGACAACCGCTGACAAAACGATGAAAATATCTGACACATTTTTAAACTAGAAGATGGATGTGCCCTGTGTAACCATAATCTGAATGCTAGGACATTTTCACTTTTGACCTATGTACTTCTTTCTGATAATAAGGGTTCCCACTATTATCCATGTGGAAACTCGGGGTAGATCCTGAATGTCTCCTCCTTTTTCTCAACCCCCCAAAAGAGATCGTTAATTCACATGTAATGTACTTCCTGCAGCTATTTCCCATTTGTCCTCTGTTTGTCCCACAAGTACTGCCATAGTGCGGGTCTTCATTATTTTTTCCTGTCAATGTTTTCCACCTGGGCTTGTATAATACCCTCCTCGCTGGCCCCCTTGCCACCAAATTCACCATCACTCCCCCACATGCCCACTCGCCCAGAGCAGCCTTTCTAAACATCAAAGTAATCTGCTCAGAGCTTTCACGGATGCCTCACAGATAACAGAGGAAAATGGGAAAAGTTTAGCACGGTGCACATGACCCCTGAGACCTGACCACAGCTTCTAGCCTCGTCCCCATCAATTATCTGTCTGCTCCGTGTTCAAGGTAACCGAACTTGAGACATTTCTTAGCTCTTCCTAGTTCTAGGCATCCATGACTTTGCACAAGTTAACTAACTCCTCAGCCTCGAATTCCTTCTCATTCTTTTTTTGCCTGCTAAATTCCTTTTATTCCTCTAGGATTTATTCCATGAATAATGTTTGTCTACTATAAAGTATTTCTTGATCCTGAACATACCCATAATCTTCCCCCCTCTTTCATTGGCTCCCTTTGTCCCTATCTTTAATGTTTTTATTGTTATGTCTACAGAGACTCCCCTCTCCTTATAAGTGAGTAGCGTAGTCACAAGCAAGCCACTTAATTTCTCTGAAAATTATTCTCATGCACATGTTACAGTACATGAGTTATTTAAAAATCACAGATCATGTGTTAAAAACATCAAGTAAAGTGTCTTTAACATGGAGTGATCCTTACTAGGTAGTGTCAGCTTTGGTGAATGAGAGACGAGCCATCATTATTACATTTCTCTCAGTCACCCTTGAAATTCAGCTTTCCTGCAAAGTGATACAAGTATTTAACTGTTTATATTTCTTAAAATAGTTTTCGATTTAAGAAAGACACTGTTTTAATAGTCCTCATACCAGAAAAGAAACAGGGCCATCTCTTTGCCATAAATAATAATGCATGTATCCCATAGTATTTCATCTCTACATTTGTGTATTATTCTTTTTTTCCAAGAAAAGGTGATCTCGTGTAATATTTGCTATCATTAGTGATTAAAACTAAGCTTATATAGATCTCACGCTGTATAGGAATTTCATTAATTGATCCATCTGTTCATTTTACATTCATCCAAAGACATTCGAGTTATTTGTTTAGGTCACATATTTTGACTTCCAGATATGTTAGAAAACATCTAAAATGTCCATATTCTTTGCCTACAAAGTGGGCACCATGATTAAAAGGAAAATGTGTCAGAACTTCTTATTGCCTACGTTAATTATTAGGGAATTAACCTTTTCTCTTTGATAGCACTTATGTTGGTCTTCCTTACCCAATTACATAAAGATCTTTATACACAAACATACTTATATTAGAGATATAACAGGCACTATAATATTTTAAACTTAGTATGTACTTATTGATTAATTAATTAATTTAAGCAAACATTATTTCAACAAAAATGATGTGCCAGGCATTTTGCTAGGCATGAAGATTCAAAGTAATACCAGGGCGCTTCCCTGAAGTATCTCTCGGGAGGCTTGAGGAGATAAGTAGATTGTCCTACAATTATTTAACTTAACACAGCATGTTATAGGGGGGCTGCATGTGTGTGGGGAGTGTGCAGAAGGTTAGGGAAGTCAGCCCAGAGAGGACACATGTTTCGTCTGGGTGATGAGATCTGGGTCTTGAATGTGTGAGGGTTTTCCAGACAGGTACAATATTCTAGAAAAGGAGACTGCATACATATGTTCATGGAGTGTAGACATTTTGTGGTACAGGTGTGGTACTAGGAACAAAACATTATTTTTCAAACTGTTAAAACTCCTTTTAAAAACATTTCCTAAAAACTCACTGAAATCTAAATGTACCACTTAGGCTGGCATAAGAGAGGCAAACAGGAGCCAGGGATAAGACACACCTGTCTGTAGTAATGGCGACATTTGCAAGAACTCAGAACTCTCCTGACCTACGTGAGTCACCTGTCCTCCATCTAAATCTCATTTTTAAACTCTGATACAAAGCTGTGTAGTAACACCTAACTGGCTTAGCTTTCACTGGGAATCAAAGGAGGCAATCTGTGAAAGCCATTCATAAAGCACGATGTCAAAATGAGCCTTAGACAAATACCAGTCCCCTTCTGACTGCTCACAAGCAATACCAAGTGGAATCTGTTGCTACAAAGCCATTAGAATGTGTCCCCAGGAATGCTCCCGGAAAACGCCTGTTCTTCTTACTCAAAAGTATGGTACAGCTTTTACATCGTACATGAAACTCACATTCAAGATCCCACATTTGGTTAAGGTCTTGATCATTTCTGGTTAGGAAGCTATTGGGTTATCTGCAATGTGGGTGAACCAGCAGGTCACCAATGCTTTTAAGGAGAGTAGCTCCAGAGGCAATTCCCGATGTTAATTCCTTCAGTGTTTAACTAGATGAAGGATGGATTTGTAGGCATTTGATAAAGTTAGATTTCTGGACAGAAATTATAGGGTAGATGTTCCCAGTGACATCTTCAGAATCAGCAGTCAGACAAAAATTAGTTTATTGTCATTGTTATAAAAAAAAAAGGCAACTTTGGCCTCACACGATCCCGGCACAGTTAAGAGAGGCTGACAGTTGTTTAGCTCACAAACACACGGAGCGCACCCTGCCATTCATCTTTCCGCACTGTGGCTGTCAACAGCAGACATTTGTTATCTGCAGGAAGAGAGATTACCTTAAGCGTGGCTTTTACTATGATTAATGTGAGAAATAATCGTTGAAGGGTACAGTTTCACAAAGGAAACAAATGTCTGTCTTTATGGATTATTGAAAATCATAATGTTTCATCTTCTGTAGGAAAATGAAATGATCAAAGACCAGTTTGCAGTATTCAAAGGAAATATAGATACCATTTAGATAGAGTCAGTGTTCATCCATAAAGTGGGCAAAGCATTATATGGCATTCATGCGTGCACGAAGCCTATTGAACAAGAGGCGTTGTGCTGCAGAGGACGGAGTCAGAAGCAGAGTCAAGCAAATTTGCTTGGAGCTCTCGATATGTCAGTAGACATGAAATGTTATGGTAATTTTTAAAAAAGCTTTATATTTATAAAGCACTTATACACCCATTATTTCATTTGACCTTCTTAAGATTCACTCAGAGAAGATGAGTGCTTTTTTTTTTTTTTTTTTTTTTTTGCTACACGTTCATTTTATCATCAAGTCCTGGCTGCTATCTAAGCTCCAAAATATATTCTGAGTCCAGACACTTTGTGTTTCCTTTAATACCACCTTAGTCAAAGCTTTCTCACGGCTCACTGGAATACAGGTCCCCTAACAGGTCTCTTTAGATCTGAATCGATGAAATCTGTTCACCACATAAAAGCCAGAGTAATCCTTCTAGAGAATTAATTATACCATGTCTTTTTTTCCAGTCATTATTTAAACTAGTTAGTAGCTTCACATTGAACTTACAATAAAGTCTGTATTCCTAATGAAGGCCTATTAATTGATCTGATCTAAAGTCCACGGACACATGGTAGCATTCAGCTCTTGGCCTAGAGGATGCTCTTTGCTCCATCCCCAGGCCTTCTAAGGCACCTTCGGGAATCCACTAACCATCTTTTTGAGGCCATTTATATATTCACTATGCTTCCTTAATGTTCTTCCAGCTTCTGCTTACCATCTAATCCCCAAACCACATGTTTTAAGTTTTGTTATGGTGGCATCCTGCTTCCAGGTACCAAAATATCTTTCTGTCATCTAATGCTGTGTGATGAATTACCACGAGATGTGGCAGCTTAAAACAGAAGCAGCACTTAATTTGCTCAAGACTCTCTAGTTTGGCCCAGAGTTGGCGGAGCTAGCTCATCTCTGTTCCACTAGACACTGACTCCGGCAGCTAGTCCACTGCTGGGGCGAGAATTGTCAGAAGACTCTCGTTGGAGTGGGTGCTGCGGGTCCAGGAAGACACAAACGACTGAAATTGGAACAGCTGGGATTCTCTGGGCACATTCTTCTGTCTCTAAGAAAAATCTCCATATGATCTCTTTGCATTATTACTTCAGTATAGCTAGACTTCTGGCCTGGGGCTTCAGGACCGCCAAGGTATGTGATTCCAGCCTCAGCCTTTGGGCAGAGATAGTAAGTCTTGTTATTTGCAGCATGTAAATTTTAGGGTAATTTTCTATGTAGTAATAGACACATAAACATGTTACAATGAATACAGCTTATTCTTTTCATAATATGCATGTTAAGAGAGCAATATGGGCTCATAAGTGGTTTGAAAACATTATAATTGAAACCGGTAGGCAGTTTATTTGGGTGAGTCTTTTACCTCCATTTACACCCAGCGCTTCATCCACAGGCAGGCGTTCTATTTTTGTACAGCTTCACGGAGGTATAATTGACATGCCGTAAGCTTCACGTATTTGAGCTGTACAATCTGATCAGTTCTGATACTTGAACACCTCCATGAAACTACCATCATAATCAGTAACAAAGAAATCAGTCATCCTCTAAAATTCCTCATTGTAATCTCTCCCCCTCCCCTTCTTGCCTTACCCTATGCACAGACCATTGATGCTCTGTCACTTTACATTAACTTTCATTTTTAGAGTTTTACAGAGAGAAATCACACTTGATGTGTTACTTTTTGTTGGTCTTCTTTCAGTCAGCACTTATTTTTAAAATCCATTGAAGTATCAATAGTTTATTTTTATTGCTGAGTAGTATTTCTTTGTAAGTATACAGCGCAATTTCTTTGTCCATTCATCTGTTGATGGAAATTTGTGTTGCTTCAAGTTTGAAGCTATAACAAATAGAACTGCTCCAAACATTGGTATAGTGTAAAATCTTTACGTGAATATGTACTTTCATTTCTCCGGAGTAAATACGTCAGATTAGAACAGCGAGGTCACATAGTAGACAAATGTTTAACAGTTCAAGAAACTGCCAAAATGTTCTCCAAGTAGTTGTATTATTTCACATTTCACTCAATGGTGTATGACAGTTTCCATTTTTCCATATTCTCATCAATAGTTGGGATGGTCAGTCTTCCTAATTTCAGCCATGGCAGACAGCGCACAGTGGTTTTGATTTCCATTTCTCTAATTGCTCATTATTTTGTGCACTTATTATGTGTGCCTTTCTATCTGTACATTTTGTTTTTCATATCCATGTCCTTATATCTATTCAAATATTTTAACCATTTTTAATTGGGTTGTTTGTCTTATTGAATTATAAGTGTTGTTTATACATTTCGGATGTACAACTCAACTCTTTTATGAATAAATCTCTTTCAAATGTTCTTTTTTTCTAGTCACTATATCAAAACTGGAGAAAAAGTAAGAAGCTCTAGGTAGCATTTACTAAGATCCTGTGCTGTCTCTGGTGAAAAGCTACAACTACCTAGAGAAAGTGTTAAAAAAAAAGTACTGATGCTCAGTGCCCACTCAATGCAATTAAGTCAGAATCTCTAAAGATAGGGCAAGAACCTATGCCTTTTATTTTTAATTATCCAGGCATTTTATGGCCCCTCGCGGTGGAGAGCCCGCCTTGCGTATCAAGGTTACTGCTAGGATAAAGGAGATGAGGAAACAAATTCGGAGAGGTGATAAAGCAACTGAGAGAGGTAACACAGGTGATAAGAGGAGAGGCTAGGATTCAAGTCACTGTCTATTTACAAAGACTTCGCTTTTATTGCTTCTCATTCTGCTCAACGTAGGATAAAACTTGCCCTGTGAAAGCAATGTAGGGAAACGTATCTGAGTTCAGTACTAAGGACAGCAGGGATGTTCAGATACAGTTAAAGAACGATGCCCCAATTTCGCACACAGTAGTCACTCAGTAAGTATTCGCTAAATACTAAAAAAAAAAAAATGTGGGAAGAAAGAAGCCCATGTCAGGCAGCCTCGAACACAGCTTCTCCCCATTCTGATGACATTTTTCCCTTGAAGATTTCCAGCCTAATGCCTTTCTTGGGTTTAGCAAGAAAGCAGGCCTTTCACTCTTGTCTCCTCTAATCTGCCCATCACTTGTTCGGCGTGTGGAATCCCCCTGACAGTGAGGGACATCTCGTTGGTAGGAAGGGCTGCATAATTTGGTGGAGAGAAAAATCTCATTGTGTATTAGATATAATTTATCATCTCCTTAAAATAGGTCAGCACGCAGACCCACTTACCAAGAATGTCCTCTCTTCTCTGCCCGTTCAAATCCTGCCTGCATTTTCAGACCCAGCTCCAATCTCATCTTTTTAAAAGCTTCCTCTGACCCCTGTCTAAATCCTATTGTAATTATTGTCACTGCCACTCACATAGTAATCTATCACAAGCTGCCTGGTTGTATCTATTCAAGTATTTTCTCCAACAGTTATTTTATATTCTGCATTATTTTTAAACTATCAGAATGCTAATGTCTCATCCCTCCCTCAGTCATTGCATGGAATCTATCCCTGTTGGGTGTCAAGGGCTGGGTGATACATTAATGTGAGAGTAGGAAGGTTGGACATGTAAAAAGGGCTCACTTCAACATAGTATCAGATCACATAAATCAGGGAACATTTTTAGGGGAAAACTGAGAAACAGTGTTTTATGAAAGGGCTGATTTAAAAATTTTTTCAAGGAACATTTTGCTGAATTGGCTTAACAAGTGCTCTTAGAGCATATATTATGTCACCACATCCAAGGAAAGGATGGGTCAACAGATGATGCATTGAGTTCCAGGGGGAACCATTGTGGAGTCCAGGTTGCAAGCATGTCTCTATCCTGGAGATTTTGGGTACTGTTCCAAGAGCCTGATGCAACCAGCATCCCTTGCTCTGATCCCATACCAAGGAGGTTTCTGATGCTGGTAGGACTTCTCCTGGAGTTGGTCCATAGGCATGGTGTGGTTATCCAGAGAAATCATTGCAGTGACCACACCACCTTGTCACCTCTTCCTTCATAAGACTTCTACCACAATTCATCATCTGTCCCCTATTTATGTCTCTGGCTTTATTCCTCATTCCCTCTGTCATTATTCTATAGTACCACAGTCTCTTCTTGTTCCCTGAAGATGTTCTGCTGTTTAGGGATCTGAGTTGTGCTCTCAGCCTGACACATAGCTCTATAGCTAACCTATATTTCTTAATGGTGAAATTACACAAAATCTTCTTCTTTTACCTTAAGCAATGCTGTCCCGCTGAGCAGCAAAGGCAGAGCGGATAGCAGTGGGATGACAAGGGAACAGAAGGCAGGGCAGTTCCCAGGGGCCACGGTGCATCATAGGCAAGACTCAGATTTTCCCATGAAAAATGAAAAGGTATTGAAGGACTCTAGGCAAGGGAAGAATGCCTGTTACTTCTTTGACTTTCTGTAGGAAATGCTTGGTGTGGGTCAAGAGTGAATATAAGAAGTTACCCCTGGCTGGTGTGGCTCAATGGATTGAGTGCTGGCCTGGGGACCAAAGGGTCACTGGTTCGATTCCTCAAGGTTGCAGACAGGGTCCCCAGTTGGGGTCATGTGAGGGATAACCACACATCGATGTTTCTTTCCCTCTTTTTCTCCCTCCCTTCCTCTCTCTCTAAATAAATAAATAAGTAAAATCTTTTTTTAAAAGGAGTTAGTTAGAAGATTATTGCCATAATTAGGTGAAAAGTAATGGTAGGCTGCAGGACAGTGGCCATAGAGACTGGTATTGAGCCAAGATACATTTACTGAATGAAATCAGAGGGGCTTAGTGATTGAGTACATTCAGAACAGCTGGGTTGGAGCTGATGTTGTACAGGACAGAAACAGACCCATTCTCTGCCCCTTATCTTGAGGAGGGAAAAAGTACTATTGGAATGTTTGTGGGTCTTCGCCCATTTTACAAACTCAAATGATATTTCTTGAATCAGTTTCCTCAAAGTGTAGCAATAGCCATTCATGATGCGTCTCTGTCCTCACAGTTGGTAAATGAACAAGATGCCTCACACCATGCATTGTGTAATCATTCTCGTAGACCCTCATGTTAACATCCTTGAGATTTTTCCAAGCATTGGTTAAATACTTTAACTGTCAACAGTAGTCGGCTTCAAGAACTTGAACACATCAATATTAATGGAGAAATTAGGCCACATTCCTTTACCAAAAGAATAATGATAAATATAAATCCAAGGGGTATAGTGTAACATGTGCTAACGAGAGAGCGAGCGATGGTCTGAGCTCTGTGCTCACTCTCCTGTGATGCTGATTAATGGATGCGTGTGTGCTTCTGATTGAAATGCAGAGCCAGGATGTCCCAGAAAATGAGATCTATGGTAGAGAAAGATGAGGACCACATGCTTTAACGACTTTGGTTTCTTCTGGATCTGAGGACCACCAGGGTCTCTCTCCAGCACTCAAAGGACTGGGGGGATCAGAGCCCAGCAAACACACTACAAAATGCACAAGAGACCAGTGCAAACACAAAGTTAATTACACTAAGATGTGGTTTTCCTGTGTAAACAATCCTAGGCCAACTATAGGATTTTGAAAGAAAATTGGAAAAATGCTAAAGAAAGAATGTAATCTCTAAGGGAGAAAACATTTAGATATTTGGTTTATTTCACTTCTTGCCCAAGAAAGGAATGTGGGTGACAAATAGCTATTCATATAAAGAGAAGTTCTTGATCACATCTGCCAGGTTCCTATTAAAGCTCCCAAAGTTAAATTTCACTAAGGCACCTCTAAGACAGTCAAACTCACAGAAGCAGAGAGTAGAATGGTGATTGCCAGGGGTCAAGGTTGGGAAGGGATAATAGGGTACATGGTTTCAGTAATGGAAGATTAGTAAGTCCTGGTCTGCTACACAGTGTAGTCCTGTAGCTAGCAATACTATGTTGTATATTTAAAACTTCATGAGATGGTAGACCTTATATTAAGTGTTCTTATAACAATAATAATAATAATAATAATAAAGGGGATATGAGGAAACTTTGAAAGGTGATAAATACGTCTATGGCCTTGATTCAAAAATAAATAATATCAGAATAATTTCAGCTTGTAGTTGTCTTTTCTTGCCTCGGCCTTCACTTTGGACTTTACTATCCCTTATTGATTTTTGTAGGAGTTTAAATAAGGAAACTGAAAATCATAATATTCCAGGGATAGCTAGTTGCACTGGAAGATAGCTAGTTGCAGGCTTTTTCTATCCTCCAGTTCTTACTGGCCAGACTCCGGCTAATTTCCTCAGCATCTCCATCTCTATGCCCATGAAGGATAGGACAGGTTCACATCTTTCCATCAGAAGTGCTGCATGGATCACAGACTTTAAAAGGGAAGTCAGGTACGCAGCCTCTCTTTCTGCTCTGTCAGGTGAAGAAAAACCATTCACTTCAATCTCGAGTTATCTGGAAACTCCTCTGCAGCATGTAAATTGACTGTTTCAAAGGACACTGCTTCAGGAAAAAAAAAAAATCAGAATAAATGTTCTGGCTGCTGACCATCCCCACATTATCACTTTAAGCTTAACTTAATTAGACTGAGTCACCAGTCAGAAGTTTTGACCTTCAGAGAGAACACTGTTACTGTCTTCAGTCAACCATATATATTTCTTATTGAATGTTAGATATCAAAGAAAGAAAGGTGAATTGTTCAAACACAGCATGTGGCCTGTAAATACTCTTGACTCAGTCTATTGCCTATTTTGTGCCATGAAAGGATAGGGTAAATTATAGTAATTTTCATAATAGCATATTAATATTAATAGAATTTTCCGATTCCTTAAAGTTTGCATAGTAATTTCACAAATATTATGAGGTCTAAGTCCATTAGGAAGGCCCTGATTCTCACATTTCTCATCTTCAAAAGGAGAGACTTGAGTTATAAAGAAGAAAATAGACCGTGTCTGAAATGCTGCAAAGCCACAGAAAAGTCAAGGAAAATCAGAAGCATGCATATGACATGACCCAAAGTAGGGGCAGATTGAAGCTCTTTTGTGTCGTTCATGCCACAAGTAAGACATGGAGAAAATGCCTTATTTCTAGAACGGTGGGTACTGTATAACCTTGGCCATTCCAGCAGAGGTTGGGCAAGCCCATGGCAGGTTCTTGGGGAGGGAGAATCTCAATAGTTCCTGTGAACGGGGCAACTTCTAAAGGCTTGAGAAGGAAGTTCCTCCTCAAAGTCCAGCCTGAGAGATCCATCCTCAATGTCAAGTTGGCTTCAGACCAGCTGACTCTGCTTTCTACAGCTGAACCTCCTTTATACCCGCTCACTCTCTGAGGGCTCTGCAAGGTTTGGAAAACACCGAGTAAAGACAATAAAAGAGGGTGAGGGGAGTGGAAGACACTAGCATCTACCGAGTCCCCTGTCCTGTTTTCTATGTTTCATGCCGAGTGCAGAGCGTATTAGCATATAGTGCCTTGCACATAGCACGCAGCGAGTGATAGTTCTGTTGTTATTGTTATAATTATTATATCTTTCGGCACCAGAGTTTCTCAAAGCATGGCCCTACATAGTCTGCATTAGAATGACCTAGAATGCTTGTTACAAATGTAGATTCCTGGGCTCCAATCAAGACTATTAAATCAGAATGTCACTGGGCAAGGCCTAAGCATCTGTATTTTTAACAAATATAATGCTGGTTCAAACTACTGATTGAGAAGCACTATTTTATATGTCAGGAATTTTACAAATTTTGTTTCATTTGATCTTTGCAATAAAAAAAATCTGATTTTACAGGAGAGCAAATAGGGACTCAAATAGCTCATGTAAATCCACACAGAGCTGATACTGCACCACAGTTCTGCTTGACCTCAAGCCCTGGGTCCTTTCAACTATTCGAAGCAGTGAGTTGTGAAAAAAACAAAAAGCAAAAAAACACATGATCCTGGGAATTCCTGCTGTGAGTTGGCCTTGGTTATCGCCCCAACACAGCCAGACCCACAGGAGGGGAGAAGTCAGCATCAGGGAGAATGCCCAGTGCATTGGTGCTGAGGAAGTCACCAGTGGAGTGTTCATTGAGGAAGAAAATAATAGCTGGATCTCTCAATCCCCCACATTTACATGGCAAACCTTACTTCAAAGTCACCCTGGAAAATTACATGACATTTTTATCACAGTCATTTTCAGACCGGGTCATTATCTCTAAGCAAACATTTGTAGCACACTTTGAGCAGACACATATATCAGGCAGGCAGTAAATTGAGCTAGCAAATTCAGGGGGAGACATTTCCACAATCTTTTGGGGGTTGTCAGTCAAGAGATGGTGGTGATAAGAAAATAAGGGATAGAAATGTCAGGGAAAAAATGTAACCAGCTGACAATCCTAGTTATCTACCCAAGCAATGGAGGCGAGACTGGGATTTCAGCATTTGGGTTGTTGCTCTTGGAACGGATGACTAGTACGTGGGAGATCACCCTAAAATGTCTATTCCAAACTGGAACCTCAGGCCCCCGATGTATTAGTTGTTTAACTTTGGGCAGTTCACTCAACCTCTTAGGGCCCCACTTGCTTTATGGGGACACAACAGAGCTTACTTCTGCCCCGTGTATAAATTCTGCAGACTGCGTTTCGTGTGTTTGTTTGTTTTCGTTTTGTATAATTTGTCAATCTACCTAGTATATGTGAAATGCTTGGCCTGGACCTTCGGCCTCCCTGAGCCGATCTCCCCTTACCTATGTGAATATCTATCATGTCTTTCTAGGGTAGGTTGACACCTGGTCCAGGATCGGCTTGCAAGGTCAGTCTATGTTGTCACATTCATCAAAAGAGTTTGAAGAAAAAGATATGTATTTAGAGCTAGAAGGTCTAAGTTCAAAACCTGATTTCATCCATTATTCTCTGTGTGACATTAGACAGGCTGTATACCCTGTCGGAGTCTTACTTCCCGCAACATAAAAGAGAGCTGGTAATGTTTCATTACCAGACTTCCATGTAACACATAAGAGCATACTGTAAAGCCATTGCTGAGCACAGCGCCTAAAATATACGCTCACATTGTCACCTGCATATCCTTCTGGCACTTCTACTCTTAAAATAACAATCCATAGTTGCTCCCTAAAAGCAAAGGCACTTTAGTTTCATGAACCGAGGTGAAAATAAACCTCTCCTTGTCTGCCCAGTCTCTCCTGGAAGAGATTTGCAGGCACAGTAGCTTCAGCTTCTTTCGACTGTTTCTTTTTCTCTCTCTCGTGGATGTTGCCGCAACCTATTGCCGAGTGTTGACATTGTACAAATGATTCCAAGGTAGTAATTTATGGTGTGCTGGGCACATTTATTTTAGATGTCCAATGAAACAAGGTGTCAACAGTTTATCAATATCAAACAAAAGGATATAGATCCATCTTTTAGGAAATGCAGCTGCATATTCCCAAGGTGAACTCAGGGAGTACAAGGAGCTGAAGGGGTGCAGAGGAACCCCCTCCTGGTTGAATGGCAGAGCCTAGAGGAGCTCTGTGAGTACACACCGGACTCCAATTTTTCACATCCAACATGTTATTTTATTCGACAGCATTTATTGATGTTTGCCTGAGTCTGAGTAGAAGGTTAGTGTTGGTGGCTGGGATGACAGAGGGCATGTGACATGACCCCAAACATCAAGGCACTCATATTTCAGTAAAGCAGGAAGACCTCTAAGCTGATCATTGATGGGAGCCTTGGGTGCCACACAAAGGAAGGTAGGAGGTAAAGCAGATGAAAGGAAGGGGGGCAGATCCCCTCGGGGCCCTGTTCCTGAGGCTGGGAGCACAAGGATGGACACGTTAGTCACGTCAGCTATGCTTGCCGCTGTCACAGAGTTTATCCTTGGCAGTGAGGCCTGGTAGCAAACGAGTAAGTGTGCAATTAACTGATGTGATTTTGAATCATGTAAAGTAGGTAAGGAAAACACACATGGGTTGAATGGATCAAATACTTTATCTAGGGTGGTCAGGGAAGGCCATGACCATCGGAGGGACTAGGGGACTGACAAAGGCCATCAGAGGCATTTAGTAAATCTTCAGGCAGATCCAGACACGGCATTGCTTTTACTCACCCATTCTCTTCAAATAGATGAATGGGCACGCCCTGAATTGTTTTCTCCTTCTCCCAAAGGTAAAGTTTGGGGTAGGCAAATTGGGGTGAATGCAATGAGGAAGCCTGGCACAATTAAAATGTCCACCTACACTCAACAGTTTATTTCACGGGGATTTATTAAAACAGATCTTTGTCATTAATCAAAAGTCTATTTTTAAAAAAAAATATTTATTAAGACTTAACTCGGTTATGTCTGGTATATGGTTGTTAAGGTCTCAATCTGTTTTTCCCAATCAATGTGAATTTAATAAAAATGCAAAACAATAAAACAAAACCAAACCTTAGTTGGTTTGCTTCAAATCCTTATTTACACTAGTAAGAGGATACTGTTCAGAGCTCCTGTTCAAGTTTAGTGACTTTGGGGCAGGAAGGATCTCACATGCATTAAAGTGACCAGTGAGGAGGAGAGGCTGGGACAGAAGACCAGAAAGATGTCACGGAGGTGACTGTCAGGTAGCAGTGGGGGTTAAGCTGAAACATCACATGGTTTTGATGGACCTTAAATCCCACTTAGCCAAGACACGGTCATTCCAGTACACACTGGTCATGTGAAAGGCAGATCCCATGGACCGCACTCACATTCTTGCATTGTTATTGCCCCAATAGCCAAGGAGGATGCACGGGGTTGAATCATGCTCTCCCTCCCCCAAATCTGTGTTCACCTGGAAATGGTGACCTTATTTGTATATGAGGTCTTTGTAGATATAATCAAGGTAAAATAAAGTCATACTGAATTAGGGCAGGGCTTAATCAAATGACTCTTGTCTTATAAGGTAGGGGAGATTTGGCCATGGGCAGAGGGGAGAAGGCCATACAAGGATGGAAGCCTGGAAATGACTCATCTGCAAGGACTGCTGAGAGTTGTCAGAAGCTGGAAAGAGGTGAGGGAACATTCTCCCCACCTGGAGCCTTCACAGAGAGCATGGTCTTGCCAGCATCTTCCTTTCACACTTCTAGCCTCCAGAACTAGCAGAGAAAAAACCTCAATTATTTCAGACCACCTACTCCGTAGTACTTTGTAACAACAGATAAAGAATGCAAGTCCAGGGCCAGTAGATCTCCTGGCATAGAACTAGCCATTGTCTCACGCCTGTGATTCCAGTCACTCAAGAAGTGGGTTCCTCTCTGTCAATCACCTGGAAGGCCTTGGCCATCAAAACTTGTTCTCTACTCTTTGAATGCTGACCTTTCAAAGCCAGTCTGCTTTCCACCCATTCTGTGAAGCATTTCCTGTAGATGCATCCAGAAAGGATCTCTTCCTACGAACTCCTGATTCATATCGATTTCTTCTTTCAAAAGACAAATTCTTACTGACCTTGTGAGTTAGTCTTGCCACCAGCGTCTCTTTGGAACATAGATCCTATGGGCTGGTTTGGAGCTTTCATGAACCATTCAAGGAGATTTTGTAAGGTGCCCACCAAGTGCCAGATACTGTGCTAGACACAGAAGGTATCAGATAAATAAAATAGTCACTAAATGGTCTCACGACCTTATGCTCATACCCAGATTACCCCCACACCACAGTCACATGCACGTAAGAGTGACTAAATAATCAATGTAGCACCTATTTATTTTCTACTTCCTCCTGGACAGGGTGGCCTCACACAGAATCATGAGACCTGAGTCAGAACCAGGCTCTGTCAGATTCACATTTTGTGGCTGAGAGCGTGACTCTTAACATTTCTGAGTCTCTTACTACTGATTTCCAAGGCAGAGATCATAAAATTTCCTTTGTGGAGTTGGAGTGAAGATTCACTGATATAATAATTGGAATGCAATTCAACACGTATTAGCTCCCCTTCAGGCTCCCAGGGACAGTCACCCCTTGATCACAGAATGGCTTTTTCTGCTTCCACCTGCTCCTTGGGCACACAGTCGCACGGGCAAGCACACACGCACAGCTCCTGGGATACCAGTGATTCCTTCTGACCCCATTCTGGCAACGGAATTCTCTCTGATAAGAACATCCTAGAAGGCGAGTGTCAGATAGTGACTTAAAAAAAAAAAAGTAGATAAGGCAGGTGAAAGGGAACAATGATCTTTTGAGCAAAGTCAGCTGGAATCATTAGACTGGGTCACAGAAGAGCATTGAACTCTCAGTTGTTCTCAGGTGTATCGATTCCCCCCAACCCTGAAGCCCTTCTGCCAGGCCCAGTGGGCAGCTGACCCCCAGCAGCCTCTTCTGCAGTTTAATAACTGTCGATTCCCCACATTTTGCACAAAATATGAGTTTGGGGGATGGAGAGTGAACACTGAAAACCTCTCCATCTCTTCCTCCCTAATGACCTTGTGGAGCCTCTGCAGACTGAGTTCGTGGGCACAGACACTAATGGAAGAGGAGCCGGTGGCATCATAAATACTCCAGAGGGTCAAACGGGGTGGGGATTCCTGGCATTGCATCTAATTAAGCTTCACAATGGAAGGAAGCCGCTACCATTACACCTCTGCCCTCTTCCACAAATAGACATTCAATTTATGAGTCTTCCCAAAGCCCAGCCCTGCCTCTCTGTGGCTTAGAGACGGGGTTTCTATTTTCTGTATCCACGTAACTTTTGAAGTCATTTACTTTCTTGCCTTTGCCTTCACACTCAGCCCAATCCTGGGACAGACAATAGAACAAGCACTTGGGAGTCTCCCTCACTATGGTCGTAATTCTGTTTCTGGTTGCTTGGCAACTCTGTGGACAGTTCGTCGAATTGTTCATTCTTTTTCAGTCACTCGATTAGTTCTAACTTAGTGCTGACTATATTTCAGGCACTGAGTTGTACGTCAGAGGTGTGGTCATTTATGCCCTTACTTTCAAGAAGCCACCAGTCCGATGGGAAAGGATTAAAGAAGTCACATTTGGAAAATGGCATAAGAATCCCCCAGAAAAAAAATATACTCATGGGTGTTTATCCTGTGTCAGGCATCCCATTTTTTCCCAATGATCTTCTGAAGCAGGAGGTTACTATTCCATTTTATAGATAAGTCACCCAAGGCTCAGAGATATTAAATAATTCAGGTAGAATGCTTCAATTAAGAATATGAATTTATTTATATTTATTTATTTAAAGGGGAGAGAGAAAGAGAGATTTGTTGTTCCAGCTATTTATTCACTCACTGTTGATTTTTGTATGGGCCCTGACCAGGGATTGAACGCACAACCTTGGCGTATCAGGAGGACACTCTAACCAAATAAGCTGCCCAACCAGGGCAATAAGAATATGGATGAAGGTCTTGTAAAGCTGCATAAATTTAAATCCTTCTCTACCTTTTATAAGCTCTAAGAAATTAACCAATTAATTCCCATTTGTTTTCATAAAGGAGTTAATTGTCCTTCATTACAATGACAGGAATGGAATTTGAAGTCAGTCCCTAAGCTCTCAATTTCCCTTTGGACATGTTTTCTCTTCCCAGCTCCATGATCATTCTCATCCCTCTCTCAGTTATGAGGTTCTCTGTGCATGGTCCACAGGCCAAGAATGGCCCCTTGCTCCTTGAGTGGTTTGCAAGGACAAGCAGGAGCCACTGTGCATAATCTCTTAGGCTCAGCCTCTGGTCTTCCCTCTGGAAACGAGACAAGGCAGCATCTTTAATTCACTAAAATATAGATGAGGTTGTTACGAGCTGAGTTGTACCACCCAAAATATATTCAAGTCCTAACGACTGGAACCAGTGATTGTAGCCTTAATTTGGAAATAGGGTCTTTGGAGCTGCACGCCAGCTGAAATGAGGTGATTAAGGTAAGCCCCAATCCAATAGGGCTTAGTGTTCTCATATGAGGAAAGGACCATATGAAAACAGATGCACAGGGAGAACACCAAGTGTTGTAGCTATAAGGAATGACGAAGACCCATGGGCCACCCCTAGAACTTGGAAAGAGGCAAGAAAGGATTTCATGCAGCGTCTCAGAGGGCACATAATCCTGAGAACACCTTGACATCAGACATGTCACCTCCAGAACGGTGAGGGCATGAATTACTGCTGTTTTCAGCCACCCAGTTGGTGGTACTTTGTTGTCGCAGCCCTAGCAAACTCATAGCAGAGCTCTCAGACGTTTCCCAAGAAAACCATCACTTGGACATCGACATAGTATGGTGATCACTTATGAGTTATAGCATCTGTTCAATGTCTCCTTGAGCCTTTTTCTGCTGCATGTAATTTGCCGAGGACTGTCATAGAACCATAAAGTCCCAAAGAGGACTTTATAGAACCATAAAGTATTTTAGCAGAAAGCAATGCGTTAGTCACCATTATGACTCATTTGCATTAGCTATGAAGAAACCCAGGTCCCGAGGAAGTGACTGCTTTAGGGTCAGAACAGGAAAAGGCTTCAGCTCCTCCCGCTCCCACGCCTGTGCACTGTCCTTCATCAGCCTGCTTCTTTCGCTCTTCTGATCCCCCCCATCCTTAAAACAGAATTTGGTGCCCACAATCCAAATACAGCATTAAACTATCTCATACAAATGTATAAAATGATTTCTGGGTAAAATATTGTAATTCCACTTTATTATACCATATATAAAACTGAACTCAAAATGGATTGAAGACTTACATGTTGGACCTGAAACCATAAAAGTCCTAGAAGAAAACTTAGGCAGTAAGCTCTTTGACATTATATCTTTTACCTAGGTCTCCTTGGGCAAGGAAAACAAAAGAAAAAATAAATAGAAGTACATCTAACTAAAATTTGTTTTGCACAGTGAGGGAACCATAAGCAATATGAAAAAAACAACCTACTGAATGGGAGCAGATATTTGCAAATAATGCATCCAATAAGGGGTTAGTATACAAATTATATGAGGAACTCATACAATGTAACATCAAAAAGTGGGCATGGAGACAGCTGATGGACATATGAAATGATGCTCAGTGTCACTGACTGTCAGAGAAATGCAAATTAAAACCACCTCACAACTGTCAGAATGGCTATCATCAAAAAAATTCAACCAATAACAAGTTCTGGCAAGAACATGGAGAAAAGGGAACCAGCATATGCTGTTGTGGGATTAGACATTGGTGTGGCCACTATGGAAAACAGTATGGAGAATCCTCAAAATATTACAATTTGAGCTGCTATACAATCCAGCGATTCCACTTTGGTGTATTCATCGGAAGGAAACAAAACAGTAATTTGAAAAGGTAGATGCACCTCTATGTTCACTGCCGCATTACTTACAACAGCCAAGGTACTGAAGCAACCCAGGTGCGCCCACCGACAGATGTGCAGATAAAGAGTATGTGAGACATATACATAATGGAATATTACTTGGCGATGAAAAAGAATGAAATCTAACCATTTATGACAACTTCGATGGACCTAGTGGGTATTATGCTCGGTGAAATAAGTCAGAGAAAGACAAATACCACATTATTTCCTTTATATGTGGAATCAATAAAACATGAATAAAAAAAAAAACCCAGAAACAGACCTACAGCTGTACAGGACAATCTGATGGGTACCACAGGAGAGCAGGTTGGGGAAGGGAGAGAAACTGCCCCAGTTTATATAATACTCACGTGTTATGTGCAATTGCATACAAATGCATATTATTTTACATAGTTCCCCACAAAAACAACAATGTAACACTTCTAAATGATGCGTGGATTTAAAAAACAATTTTAACTCCAGGAAAAGTAAATATGGCAATTTTGCCTTTAAAATAGATAATTTGTGTACAGAGACTTTTTCAAATCTTTAGAAGTAGTAAAACATTTATACAAAAACCAATTACAACAACACTGTAACCGCTAAAGCTGTTAATAAATTCATAAAACTATAATTCTAGATATGTTAATGTTCTTAAAGTTTGTGTCAATGCACTTGCATAAACAATCTACTGAATGCCATTTGATATGGTAGTTGACATATACAATTCAGAAACATGTTTAAAAACTTGCATGAAAATAAATAAAAGTTAAATAACATGATACCCATTTTCCTGCCATCAGACCATCGCTTAAAAAATAATACAAAAATTTTAGCAAGTCTATGGCAAAAGAAATAATTTTCTAGACTATCACCAAGACTGTGCATTACAAAATTTGTCAATGTGAATTAAGAACATTAAAATGTGCACATTCTCTCCCTATAACTCTAGCTCAATAAGTGCATGGCCAGTGAAAAACTGTAATATTATAATCCCTCGACCCAAAAATGTTTACCTGTTATTTTTAAAATGCGATTAAATATAAATGCATTTTTAGCAACATGGGAAATTTTAAGTACGCTACATGATAGGATACTATGTGGCCATTAAAAATATTCATAAATATTTTTTAATAGCTTAGAGT
The DNA here is from genome assembly GCF_022682495.2 of Desmodus rotundus. Lineage (NCBI taxonomy): Eukaryota > Metazoa > Chordata > Mammalia > Chiroptera > Phyllostomidae > Desmodus > Desmodus rotundus. Next base: position 10,433,799 of record NC_071398.1, on the reverse strand, counting down.
GTTTAAGTTATGGCACCACATATAACAAGGACGGGTAAAAATAAAATTATAATAACCAAACTATGCATATTTAAACACATTACAAAAAGATATAAAAAATTAAACTGCCCCAACTATACTGCTATAAATGTAGTACCATCCTCCTCCCAGACCAAGACAATTCTCTATATATAGAGAATAGAGAAAAAGAAATTCATATATATATATATATATATATGAATTGAGAAAAAGAAGTATTGTAACCCAGTTTCTTTTCCTTTCTCCATCCAAAGAATTCATTCTATTCTTAGAAAACAGAAGTTAGCAAGTAGTGACAAAATAGAGGATTATGTGTGACTGCAAGAGGAGAGATTGAAGCTAGCTGGGTGGGTTTGGACAAGAACAGGCACCTGTGTGGGGTGACCCCTGCGGAGGGTTTAGCTGAGGAAGAGGGAGGGCTGTATCTCTTTGGGGCATAAGCTGTCTCTCCATCACTGCTCTCTCTTGACTTTGGTTAAACTGTTGCTCTCCCATATCAACCAAAAGTTTCCAGCTAGATTTCACAAATTGTGATAAGATTTTGCTACCCCCCCCCCCCCCCACTGACAATTATTCCAGCAGTTGAGAGACCACGGACCCAAATGGGTCAGTTGGAGTACGTTCTGGGTTTTTAACATAGAATGTGAAAAGGCAGTCACAATTTCTAGTGACAGAAGCTTACAACCATGACGTTGTGTGTGTATGTGTTGCGTGATGGCCGCTCTGCTTCTGCACACGGCACAGGGGAGAAGCCGGGGTTCAGCAGAAGGGGACGATGCCAGCAGACACTGGGAGGCAGGGGCTCAAGCCAGGGAAGACCTGGCAGGATTCGCATCTCTGCAGAAAGTAGTGCTTTTGCCCTTTGTGTTGTACGGTTATGGAACCTTCAGTTCAGTCAGAAACTCTACTATCTTTCGATGAGAACCTGTATTTCCTTAAACTGACTTGCCTCTGGTTTCCTTACACTATGACAAAAAAGGTAGGCATCATGAAGAAAAATAAAGTTCTAAAGATAACTTTATGTCCTGGAATAGGCTGAGATATACATATGGACTACAGCACAGGAGATGATGTTAAGAGAAAAAACTAGAGAGATGGCCCAGAATCAGATGTCAGAGGATTTTGATTGTTATTCTTAACAATGGGAAATGTCGCCCATAACCAGCACAGAATTCTGATAGACTTTCAGCCGAGGACCGGCAAGATCGATTTGTGTTTTTAGAAGTGCCACTCCAGTGGAGGCGTGGAGAAATTGTTCATATGTGGCAGAACCAAAAGCAGCAGTCTAGCTTGGAGCCTATTACAACAGTTATTGAGAGTGACAACGAAGGCTGGAACCAGGGGTGTACCATAAGGAATATAGAGGAGGCAGCTAGGAATAATGTCATTTTGTTAGGCCATATAGATCCAGCCACGTAGATTTTTCTGAGTCTGATCATATATTCCCAAGACATATTTTAAGAAAACAAGTTAGGGAAATTTCCCTTAAGTTGAATTATTATTGCGAAGCTGTAAAAACTCAAGAGGGGGTTAAGAGAAAGTAGAAGAAAGTAAAGGGGGGATAAATGGTGATGGAAAGAGACTTGTCTTGGGGTGGTGAACACACAGTACAATATAAGGATGATATATTATAAACTGTTCACTTGAAACTTATATACATTTATTAACCAATGTCACCCCGATCAATTCAATTAAAAAAGAAGTTAAAAAAATCTCCATTTTCAGATTAGTAGGCACAGAACAGAGATTTCTCTCCCATTACAGACTCACAGTCAATCCACTTAAATCATGCTGGAACTGATACATCTGAAATAAATAATCATTTTTTATTGTTGGACTGGTAATCAAGAAGGAATGTCGCCTCCCACACAAAGAAAAATTATGAAAACTACAAAGAGATCTTTGAAGATGACTCGACAGCTAATTAAAAATCAATGACAAATGAAATCAAATTCCTTCTGTGGCCCATCTTCCTCCACCTGCAGACAGCTCTAAACGACGCTGTCACAACAATGCCAGAGGAATCACATTAGTTTCTAATTTAAAGGGACTTGTTGTAGCAAAGTAATCACTAAGCCTTCAACGACACCCGTCTCCAACAGCTTCCTGATTTTCCCAAGTGTGTAGGAGGGGCTGCCTCCGCCAGGGCGCCCTGGCCCTTGCCTGGCAATTCAGAGAATTGCATGACCTTCGTTCTTGGAGAGGAAATTGCAGTTTTTAAAAGCACATCTACGGAAAGAGCCTGCTACTCACAGTGCAATCATGTGTACCGGGTCACCTCTATCATCCATCTCCAATAGCATGGGTTTCTCGGAAGAAATGACAACAACCAAGCAAAATGGTTGAGAAGATATTTTGCCAAAACATAATGGACCCAGCTGCAATCATAACCCCGATTACTTGATATTAGTAGCTTCCTTCCTGCCCTTTTCCGTGGGTGCCTTCAAGGCCATAAGTGCCCCCCGAGTGATATTTATTTGGATTTCGTATTTGTTCAGACCTTTTTCAAACAGACAAAAAAAAAAAAAAAAAGCGTTTGAATTTTAAATGTCCATTCAAAACAAACAACAAAAAACACTTTCTGGCTTATTTCCTGATTTTCTCTCTACTAAGGACAGCTGTCTTAAGCAAATGACAACTGGATTTAGGAATCTGCTGACCCGCATTTGAAGAGTGACTGTGAACAGTGTGACTTGGGATGATTGTGTGTGTGTGTGTGTGTGTGTGCGCGCGCGCGCGCGCCTCAGTTTCCTCATCGCTAACCACAGCATAATAACTGTGTGGAGACCATTAATATTGTTGTAGGGACGCAACATGAGGTGGCAAGTGTAAACTATAAGCATTTTCCTGTGCACTGGGATGAAAAATGGTTGCCTTGAGTGGGATAGTCGTGCTTGCTGTTGTAACTACAGGTTGGGCACCCAGTAGAGGTTCATTACCTCTTTGACAGAGGTAAGTGTGCAAAGTTCGGATTTCATCTGGTAGACAATGAAAAGCCATCTCACCTCCTAAACACGGATACTTATGCCAAAATGACTGCAACGGGATCTAACATTAGTGGCAAAGCCTGACGACTGGAGGCATACAGGCCAGCCAAGAGGCCGTTGTGATAATCCAGGCAAACAGAGTTAAGGACCGAGTTAGAGTGATAAGACTGGGTAGCAAAGGAAGGATATGTGTAAGAGATCATTTGATAGAATTTGATAACTATTTCATTGCACCAAGGGAGCTTGAAAATTAACTTCCACATATCATTATGTCCTCAGTAATTCCCATGGTGCCCAGTACGTGGCACCAGGAACTCAAATGCATGCTAAATTGTGAAAGTGCCTCACAGGTGTTTGGTCAGGCAATTGTTTCAGCGGGAGAACTTTCTGAGCAATTCCTTTACAAGTATACGGGCTTCAGCAAGATGCCATTTCTACCTGCATTTCCTGCTTTTCTTGGACAGGAACTTTAGGAAAACAGAAAGAAGATCTGCCTTCAAATTTATTATCCAAGTTTTAATCAAATTAGTTTATTTTAGACTGGAAGTTTGATGTTGCTCACAATAGATCTCAGCAAGAGGAGGAGGGGAAGAGAAGTCACACCCCCGGAGAAGCAATTCAGAGAGGATGTCCTGGAGATAAGTATTTGTAATGTAATTATAGATCTGTCATCAACACCGGCTATAATTTCCTGTCAATCACCAAGCTGATGATAGGATCCTATCTTCCAGGTACAACTGCAGTTCACTGCCATTATCTCCTTGATAGATCTTCGTGATGAACGACCCCCAACTTCGCATTATTTTGAAATAGGATTCAAAAATTGATACTTCCATGCTAATGCCCTAGGGTGGGGTCATCCAAAAATTTCTGAACCTATTTTTTTTTTTTCCTGTGGCCAAGGGTTAGCAGTCAATTGTTAGAAACAGACGTTGGTATTTCCACCCCATTCTGGCTTTTCCTGACATAATTCACCTGAATGACCAATTTGCGACAGAAGTGGGGAACTTCAACTAAACGTCCAAGACAAGCCAAATGTTTAGTTCGATTCAAAAGAATTTTGAATATAAACGTGCTGGATACTGGATTTAAATCAGAGGTCCTTTCAATTTTCACAAACCAACCTGTCTGTAAACTACCCCTTTTTCTTCATCCCATTGCTGCTGCGGCTCCTCGTCTGTCACCTGGGCTACTTAGCAGCTTCCTGAATTATTTTTCTACTTCTCTGTTTACCAATCCACTTACTACTTTTTTTTTTTGCTAAAATTCAAAAAGTTGTCATGCCATTCATTTGTATAACTACGTCACAAAATACCTTATTGCCCTCACGATCTGAACTGTCCTAACTATTCCATATTTGTAATAGGGGTAAAAAAAATTGAGATACGGTTTACTTTTGTTACTGTGTAGTGAGACTTTACATGTTGACGTATTTTTTTTCTGTTTACTTGCCTAAGGGTTATTATAGGCACCTGCTCATATTTCCTTTAGACTCCTGAAGAGAGAACAACAGCTTCTATCTCTGTAAGTCAAGAAATGTGCTGATACAGGAAGAGATCTCTAAGCTATACTTTGAATAAGTAGGAGTTTTAAATTTTGTTAATCGGGGAAATAACAGCATGAACAAAGCCCGGAAATTATGAAAGGATCAGCATGACTGAGAAAGAGTGAACATTTTCTTTAAGCCTTGGAGGTTTTCCTTTAGAGCCTGCTGTCATGTGGGAAAAGATTTTGCAAGCCAACCTGATGTCTTTGTACTCCTAATGGGTAGAATTCAAAGAGAACAAAAGAGGCTGTCAGCGCGATATGCATTGCCTAAAGCTCACTCTGACCACAGCGGGAAGAATGCACTGAGGAGAGAGAGGAACCGGAATGATGCAATATGCAATAGGCAGTGTGAGTAGATATTTTCACCTGAGTTGTCCAGTGTCTGATATTTCCCACCCGCTATTTAGAGGCCTTCCCATTCTGTGACTATTCCGGAGATGTATGCCATTCTGATCTAGAATCTGATAAGACAGAGAAATCTTCCTCCTTTTAGTCCCCTGTCAGTCAAAGCTCAAGTCTTAGCTTAAGCTCAGCCACGAGGGTACTCCAACCTGGACTTTGAATCTGAAATGAGTCATACAGTCAAAGGGACAGTTGAGATCCTTCCTCAACTATTGATTTCATTCCAAAGGACTTTGCGGAATCATGGAGGCAGTGATGGTGGGGACATCCCATGGGTGGTGCCTGCAGCTTTAGTGACAGAGATCTTGCCCTGGGAAGGTCACTGTTCTGCCTTTAACTTTCCCAGTCTAGGCTTACTGCCTCCTATCAGTTTTGGAGCAACAAGCACCACTACTGTGATTTCCCTTCTTCTAGGCTAACATTGTTTTCTGTCACTTGCAACTTTCAGCCAGGAGCAATTGAGAGTCCATTGCAAAGCAGTGAACATAAAGAGCAGAGGCAGTATCTGAGGCACAGGTTTAAAATAAACCAGATCAGATGACATGGCTACATGGGTGCATTATTGGCATAACATTCAATGTTTGCATCATTCTAAAACATACATGTGTTCTTTTTCGTGCCTCCACATTTAGGAGGACAACATATTAAGGATGTCATTGCATGCAACTGTATTCTTCACATTCTTCCATGGTCATTTCCCCAACCCGGGTTCTAGCTACCTATTCAATCCACCTGTTTTCTGGTAGTAAGAGCAGTCTTGGCTCTCCAGGAAATGCTAAGAACTGTGTGAATGTAAACAAATATCCAACTGGCGAGCTAGGAGGTTTTCCTGGAGAGCAGAGGGCAACCATGTGGGAAAAGAATCTTGGAGACCGGTTAACTGTACTATGCAGTATTTATGCTGCAATGTAGTGAAGGGAAGATAAATAAGTAAATAGAGAGATAGAAAACCAACCTCCCATATCAGGTTTGACTCATGAGAGCTCTAATTGCCAGGCCACGGGAGAGCAACTCTGGAAGTTGACCTGGCTTGTGCAGTTCAGAGCCTTGCTTTTCCCCCCACCCCTAAATACTGCAAACGAACCCAATTCCTCCTCACAGATTTGATAGGCAGATTCTCAACCACTTTATCTATTGTGCAAGCAATGGGGATCTGGCGAAAAGACAAAGAAGGCTTTTACAATAAGAGGCAAGGAAGTGATTTCATTCCAAAAGACTTTGCAGAAAACTAGGGAAGACTTGATCAGATATTTGCCACCTGCACACAGCTAACAGACCGTGAGTTAACACTTACTAGGCTCCAGGAACTGTGCTAAGCTCTTTGCGCACATTGTCTTGCAGAATCCTCAAAATATTCCTAGGAGTTGTTATTATTGTCTCCATTTCATGCACAACTAAACTGAAACCAGTTTGACTCTAGCCGATCTTTTTTTCTTTAATTTTATTTACTGATTGATTTTAGAGAGAGAGAGGAAGGGGAAAGAGAAAGAGAAACGTAAATTTGTTGTTCCACTTATTTGTGCATTCATTGATTGATTCTTGTATGTGCCCTGACCAGGAACTGAACCCACGACCTTGACATATTAGGACGGTGTTCTTACCAACTGAGCTACCTGACCAGGTTTCTTTAACTCACTTTTATGAGTACTTGATTGATCATGTACTTGCAGAGCAATGGGAGGATGGAGAGCTAATACTGTCTGAATAAGAAAAGAAATTTCTACTTTAAACTCTATAGTCTTTTCTCCAGTCACTATTTCCAGATACAGCCACTAGCCAATATGTCATTTCATTAATCTGTGATGTCTTTAACAGAGATTAATATAATAAATGCAGTCTTCCTTAAAAATAAGAACTTAATTTGAAATTGACCTCAAGGTTTCATTTAGTCTCTCAGACATAGTGATTTTGGTTTGAATTATGTAATTTTCCTAGTCCCAGGAAATGGCTCATGTTTCCTACACTCTAACTGTGAGAACGAGAAGACAGAAAAACGGAAGGATAAGGGGGAGGAAGCAAAAAGTTAGAGATGTGGGCTGGCGCTCAAAACCCTGTTACGCTAATAGTGTTCAAATCACTAGTCTTCTTAAATAGAGTAAACGTATTAGACTACTTGGTCATGAAAACATAATAAATAGCTCTGGAAGGCTTTACAAACCCCATCTACAAAAGTAATGTACTCTGAAATGATGATGGAACTCATTGCCATCCGTCATGTGGCGTGTTCATGAAGGACATCCAAATTTTAATTAGCTTATGCTAAATGGCTTTAGTATCAATTCAGGCGAAATGTGACACTTGGTAGAACTGTGTGGATGGCCGCTAGGAATAATAACTCCCAGAAGAGAAACTCCAAGAGAATAGTTTCATCAAAGGGCACGGATTCTGATAGGAATCAGGAAAGCATGGGGCAACAGGACAAGGGGGAAGACAAAGAAAGACAGAGGCAAGAATTTATTGTCCCTTTGGTGTAAGCAAATTCAAGGCATCACCTTCCCTTATGAAATAAAATAATTATCACTCTAAATAATCACACACACACACAGATGCTCATCATACTCACATATAAAAGTGATTGTGTGCAGATGTACTACACTGTGAGTTCTGCAAAAGTAAGCGCTGTATTTCTATATCGATTAATGATGATGCTTAGAACAATAATACACTTACCACCAAGGATGTCACATGTGCAAAAAGCCAGGCTTTCAATGCAGAGAAAGTAAAAATAAACTTGTGCTCCCCCCACTTGCTCCAGGAATATGGGTTTGGGCAAGTCACTTCTCTGGGTATTTTTTTTAATTGAGATATAATTGACATATATTATAAATAAATCAGATGCTAAATAAAAAGATCAATAGATTTTTATGGCTGCCTTGTAGAAATTCAGAGTTTACTAGAAGAACAAATTTGTCGGCAGAATTTCCTTCTTAAGGCTGAACAATATTTAATTGTACGTACATAACACCTATTCTTTATTCATTTATCGGTTGAAGGACATTTAAGTTGTTTCCACATCACGGCCATTGTGGATAAAATGTAGAACAGGACAGGAGTGAAAGAAAATAGTACGGAGGTGGTTTTAAAAATTAAAGATAAAAGGCATTGTGAAGGAACTTTTTATATTGCTGTGTTCTCTGCAGTTTTATCTGTTAGTGACAACAAGAGAGAAGGAGAGAGAGAGTGAGAGAGAGAAAACGAGAGAGAGAGAGAGAGAGAGAGAGAGAGAGAGAGAGAGAGAGAGAGAGAGAGAGAGAGATTGAATGCACAACACCTAATATATATTTGGATCATCTGTGTGATAAGCAGATAAGCAGATCAGGTTTCTGAGTTCAAGGTGCTACTGAGCTTCTCCTTAGCCATAGGAATGCAGACAAGTCCCACCTCCTCTGTACTTTCATTTACTAACCCCGAGTGAGGATACCACTGTTGCATTTCTCTCCACCTTTGGGATGATCACATGAGATAAACCCAGGACACTGCTTCTGTGGTGCAATTTAGTGTTTACAAGGCCTTTTCTTACATGCTCTGATTGCTCTCCACCTGTTTGGGTAGAATGGCAGAGACCAGCCAAAATATGTATCAGAGGTTTCCTTTCGCCTGTGTGAGGAGTTAAAACATGACCACTGAGACTGCCTGCTGAGACCATCAAAACAAATATTTACTTAGGCTAGTGATGATCAACGCCTTCTGAGTAATCTGGAAAGTGAGTTCAACACTGAGAACAAAGCCGAGGCTCTGAAACTAACCAAAACAGCATTACTTAATGTACTCCCCCACATAATTGCTTGTCTGCTGCTTCAATTTTCACAATACAACAATCATTTATGTTCACTTATGTATTTTTCTGTTGACTGCATGACAGTACAACACATTGGGGTAAAAGGAAGCTGGTAATAAGAGTTCATCAAACATCCATAATTGCTCATTTTTCAAAAAGAAAGCCTCTAAGGGAAGTCTTCACACCACGCCCATTTATGAGCTGTCAGAAGCTGTCAAAGACGAGGCCTGGAAACTGGAAGTGGGGCTGAGTTCAGCTCTAGTCTTTGCTGCTAACTAGTCAGGGATCTTAAGCAAATTCATAAAATTTCAAGGGGAAAAATAGAAGTCAAGGAGAAACGTGTTATCGCCTTGTCTCATAGAGGAGTTTAAAAAACTCCTATAATAAGGTCAAGGACTCTCAATGCAAAACAGAAGACCCGGGAGCTAGAAGACAGATTTGGTGAATCTGCTTCACACCTCCCTTTGGGGGACATGACTCTGAATGAGGCCTCAAAACTGAGATCTCGTGAACATTGTGAAGACAGGTTAAAATCGGTTAGGTAATGGGCTTGGAACACAGGTTTTTTGTTTTTTCTTTAAATTTTTATTGTTATTCAATTACAGTTGTATGTCTTTTCTCCCCATCCCTCCATCCCACCCCAGCGGAACCCACCTCCCTCCCCCACCTCCACCCTCCCCCTTGATTTTGTCCATGTGTCCTTTATAGTAGTTCCTGTAATCCCCTCTCTTCACTGTCCCCTCCCCACTCCCCCCTGGCTATTGTTAGATTGTTCTTAACTTCAATGTCTCTGGTTATATTTTGTTTGCTTTTTTCTCTTGTTGATTATGTTCCAGTTAAAGGTGAGATCATATGGTATTTGTCCCTCACCGCCTGGCTTATTTCACTTAGCATAATGCTCTCCAGTTCCATCCATGCTGTCACAAAGGGTATAAGCTCCTTCTTTCTCTCTGCTGCATAGAATTCCATTGTGTAAATGTACCATAATTTTTTGATCCACTCATTTGCTGATGGGCACGTAGGTTGCTTCCAGTACTTGGCTATTGTAAATTGTGCTGCTATGAACATTGGGGTGCACAGGTTCTTTTGGATTGGTGTTTCAGGGTTCTTAGGGTATAATCCCAGCAGCGGAATTGCTGGGTCAAAGGGCAGTTCCATTTTTAGTTTTCTGAGGAAATTCCATACTGTTTGCCACAGTGGCCTCAGCAGTCTGCATTCCCACCAACAATGTACTAGGGTTCCCTTTCCTCCGCATCCTCTCCAACACTTGTTTGTGGATTTGTTTATGTTGGCCACTCTGACTGCTGTGAGATGGTACCTCATTGTGGTTTTAATTTGCATCTCTCTGATGGCTAGTGATGCTGAGCATCTTTTCATATGTCTCTGGACCCTCTGTATGTCTTCCTTGGAGAAGTGTCTGTTCAAGTCCTTTGCCCATTTTTTAATTGGGTTGTTTGTCTTCCTGGAGTGGAGTCATGTGAGTTCTTTATATATTTTGGAGATCAGGCCCTTGTCTGAGGTATCATTGGTAAATATGTTTTCCCATACTGTTGGTTCTCTTTTTATTTTAATGTTGTTTTCTATAGCCATGCAGAAGCTTTTTATTTTGATGAGGTCCCATTTGTTTATTCTTTCCTTTATGTCCCTTGCTTTAGGAGACATGTCTGTGAGGATGTTGCTGCATGGAATGTCTGAGATTTTCCTGCCAATGTTTTCCTCTAGGACTTTTATGGTGTTATGACTTATATTTAAGTCTTTTATCCACCTTGAATTTATTTTTGTGTATGGTGTAAGTTGGTGATCGAATTTCATTTTTTTGCATGTAGCTGTCCAGATCTCCCAACACCCTTTGTGGAAGAGGCTATTTCTGCTCCATTTTATGCTCCTGCCTCCTTTGTCAAATATTAATTGACCGTAAAGACTTGGGTTTATTTCTGGGCTCTCTGTTCTGTTCCGTGCCTCACATTTTTTTCTTAAGAGAATTCTCTTGGTATAAAGTTCTACATTGGGTTTTTTTTTTTCTTTCCTTCCTACAGCTTTATAAACATACTCTTATAAAGATATTGATCTCAAAATGTTGATTGCTTGTTTATTTCCTGAATCAATAAGTACACTGTGCAAAGCAGATGCAGGGGACAAGGAAATGCTTCTTCACCATTTATGACTAATTTATATACTTTTGAATCATCTGTTCCTGAAATTCTATATAGAGACATTTAATAAATTAAATTGCTGAAATGCCATTTTCAGCAACTTAAGAAAAACAGGGAAAAAATATTGTGCTGGAGCAAGATTTTCAAGTGTCAATATATTAGAGAAAACATGGCAAAACAAACAAACAAATGAAAACCAGAGGGACCAAAGAGAATTTGTTTCTCTGCCAATCGACAGGCGGGGACTCTGAATGTCTCAGAGTTCCCAGGTAATTATTACAAAATAGTAGATATTGCAGAGTTTATATCCAAATCCTCTTATACCTCAGTACCTTATATGAGGTTGCTTTGTATGTTCCTTGAACTGTAGGGAGGTTCCGAGTCACTGAAAGTTGTGGGCATTATTTTGGAGGGGGACTTTTGCTCATTTTGTTTGGCTTTATTTTTCATAGACTCTATAACCACTCCCTCCCCTTACTGATAACAAGTCACAGGGACCATTCCCATGAAGGGACTGCTCTGGGCTATATGGGGGGAGAGCTTATAACTGCCAATATATCTTTTGGTAACATATCTTTTGGTAACTGTGTAGGGATGCTGTGGTTGTGGTAGGTGCTTTGCGTGCAGCACAGGCGGCAAACACAAGGCCCGCAGGCCAAATCCAGCCCTCCACCTTGTTTCATCCGGCCCGGCACCTTGTTTCTACCCAGCGGCAGCGCCGAGCTCTCACTTAACTGTTAAGAAGTAGTTACATTTATACAGTCCTAAAATTACACTCGGCCCTTTGAAAGCAACCACGAGGCTGATGTGGCCTCCGGTGAACATGAGTTTGACACCTCTGGTGTACAGTCAGAAGTGCCGGGAAAAGAGCTCTTGCTTCTTTTGTTCCAAGAGACAGTGCAAAACCTATGCCTTATGCCGTATTTTTAATGACCTTTTTTGGTTTATTTTGGTCAGTTGTGCATCAGATAGTCATAAATCAGACAAGATAACACATTGACACGTCCAATGGCATCTCAAGAAAAAAAATTAAAACAATGTACAAGTGTGTGTGTGTTTTGGGTGGTAAAGCATGCTAAGGCAGCATTGTAAATTTTCCAAATATGTTGCATAGTTATAGGAATAGCTGAAGCTACATTAATTTTTTTAGAAAAAGTACAAAATCAATAAAGTGCATGAAGAAGAAAACAGGAGAGGATTTAACTCTTCTCTCTTTTCTCTCTCTCTGATTTCACACTCCTAACAAAGACAGCAGTGCACTGAGATATGAACATTTTGGTCCTGTCTGCTTCATCTGCACACACCGGTGCACAGAAAAAATACCCAACAAGCACAAGTTCAGCGAACTGCCATCTCGATCACAGAGATTTTGAAGCTTCTCACTGGAATTTGGCAGTTTGGCTTCTAAGTCTCTGCCCAGCATTGCACTCAATTTACATAATAATTGACTCCTTAATTCACTCCTTGTGAATTGCACGCCATTCTGAGGAGCAGAGGGTCTTGGGGTCAACGCGTCCCTCCTACCTGGGACGTGAATCATCCCTGTGTCTGGAGTTTCCCCGCAGGACATGACCCCTGCCCTGTACGCACAGAGTAGCCCTCTTGGCTGTGGGGTTGGCTGCTGCAGTATTGCTGTACTTGTGTTCAAGTAACGCGCACTTTACATAATAACACCACACACTGATATTTATTACAGTGTATTGTTAGGATTATTTATCATTAGTTATTGTTAACCTCACTGCGTCTGATCGATACATTAAACTTTATCACAGATATGTATGTGGAGGAACACAACACAGTGTCTGTAGGATTTGCTACTGTCCATGGTTTCAGACACCCACTGAGGGTCTGGGAATGTACCCCCCGTGGATAAGAGGGGGACTGCTGTATTCATTACTTAAACCACCCAGTCTAAGGTGGTTTTGTTACAGCAATCTGAACAGTCTAAAGTAGTTGATATACCACATTTCGCTTTTCTTCATCTGCTGTGACGGAGGTGGACCTAAGTATCTGTTTGAGTTGGGAAGTATTCCATCTTCATATATATACACACACACATATTTTTGGAGAGTTTAAGAAGAATTGGTATTGGTTTTTCTTTCAGTGTTTGGTAAAATTCACCCATGCAGCCATGTGGTCCTGGGATTTTCTGTGTTTGGAAAACTTGTATTACTGATTTAATCTCCTTATTCGTTTATTAGTGTATCCCGGCTTTCTTTTTCTAAGAAAGTTGTGTGTTGGTAGGTTGTGTGTTTCCAGGAATTTTTCTGGTTTATTCTAGGTTGTCCAGTTTGCTGGCATGGAATTGTTCATAATGGTCCCTATGACCCTTCCATTTCTGAGGCATCCGTTTTAATGTCTCTTCTATCGATTTGAGTTCTCTCCCCATTTCTCTCTCTCTGTGTCTGTCTCTCTCTCTCCAGAGTCTAGCTAAAGGTTTGTCAGTTATTTTTTCCAAAAACTCATCTAAATATTTTTATTCTACAAGGCTGTATAGCTTATGTTTAGCACATTTTTGAAAACTATGTGTGATCAATGCATCCTCTGCTATTTGGCTGGTATCTTGCTGGTATTTTAACCAGATTTCCTTGCATGTGAGGAGTTAAACAACAAACCAACCAGACACATCTCTGCCAGTCTTTGCAGTTTGGCTCTGGGCTGGGGTACTTCTTCAGCACTTCGCTTGTTAGTGCCTGGAGACGGGCCTAAAGTGAAAGCTCAGGGACTTCTCATGGATTCTTTGATATACATGGGTGCTTTTGAATGTCTTAGCATCCCAAAGAATCCCCCGGCTTTTCCTTTTGTGCCTTGTGCAGTCTGTTGTGTATCTCATTCATAATCTTTTTCCCCAGGCATCTATGAGTTGTTAGTTCATCTTACAGTTTTTCAAGAGATGCCCACTGCTTTTCCTGCATGGGTTCCCAGGTAGCTGAAACAAAGGCAAGAACCTTGCCTCCAGCATCCAGGGAGCCTCCCTCCCCCTAAACCCATCCCAAGAAGCTGAAACAGTCACACTGATCTGTGAATAAGATTAGTCTGCTCCCTCCAGAATCGGGAATCAGGATCCCACACTGGGACTGTGGGTTGCTCTTTCAAGACTGATACCATTTGGGTGCAGGGAGGTTGAAGCAAAGGCACGTAGAAATTCCATGCAGCTTCCTACCCATTTTATTTGCCTCCTTTTTGATTCAGTGCTCACCTGGTTGCTGTAGACCTTTGACCATTTACCAAACTTCTGATAAAGTTGGTTCTGACAGGGTTTTTTTTTTTTCCATTGTTTTTAATGCTTCTACAGGCAGATGGGACCTTGGGCAGCCTTCCCCACCATTTTCTGGATATCACCATCATGCAGATATTTTTTTAAAAATTTATGTTTAAAGAAGGGTTACAAAGATAGTTGAAAGGATTCTCATGTCTACTTTTCCTAATATCCGCACATCGATTTCTTTTTGCCATGCATACAAAAGGTAGGGTCTTATCAGAAATGAGAGTGACAGATTAAGACATTGTGTCCACATATAATACCGGAAGTGTAGGAATGGACCAGAAATAAGGGAACAGCAGCAAAAAAGAGCCCAAAGCTCACGTTGTGTCAAGGTGTTTGTCATCCCTAAGAACAGTTGAGAAACTGCTCCCTTAAACTGCTCCATCTTCACTACCTTCACCATACTCAGTTGTCTGGGCTGTTGGTCACATTCTGAAACTACAGGTGAACAATAGGCCATGTAAAAAACATAATTTGAATTTTAAAAATATAGTTTTGGTAGATTTATAATTATTTTAAGTGCATATGTATTCATGTTCTTTCTTATATTATAGACATTACTTTGAAAGTAAATTTTAGAAAAACATATGTGATATGACATCTATTATATTTATTGCTTATTTTAACAGAAGGAATTCCATGAATTTTAAACTTTACTATTTTAAAACGTGAAGTTTTAAAGATTTACAAAATAGAATCAAAAATGATTTTGATGAAATCTAAGTATAACAAAGATAAAAATTCTTTAAAGCAAAGGTACTGACTTCATTATACAAGTTTAAACATTAAGAAATTGATATCTGTGTGTGTGTGTGTGTGTGTGTGTATTTAGAGAAGGAAAGATATCTTTCCCAAATAACAGTGAACGGTTACAAATTAGGTAATCATAATTCCCTAAAAAAATTCCCCTTTTAACTATTTGAAAGTTACCAAAAATGCATAAATCACTTGAATTAATAGTAATATATTCTTTTCTATAATTAAGATGTTTTGGATTATGTAACTTTATCACTGCCCTAGATTCAGTGAAGAAATTCAGAGAAATTTGGCACATGACAGTGTTATTGAGACATTTAATCCTAACACTAATATATCTGCAATCTGCAATATGTAGAACGTGATGAATTATTATGGCATATTTTGATTTTATTTGGTAGTCTCTTTTGCATTCTTGCCACATTAATTTGGCTGAATTGCATGTTTTATGATAATCCATATAGTATAGTAAATTTAATCATGTTTATTACTGAATTAAAATGAAACGAATATTGAGTTAAATTGTTGAAGGGAAACATGCATACTCAAATTGAGACATATATTAAAAGGTTATTAAAGAAAATCAATATTAATTTCCTTCTGGGTTTGAGATTTTAGGGAAATTTAATAAATATCATCTTGTCAGATTTATTCATTTTCTGTTTAGTGCAGAGGTTTGGAGTCAACCAGTTCTAATTTTATATTAAGCAACACATCTACCTCCTTTGAGAGTCAGTTTCCTTATTTGTCAATTTAAGGAAAAAACTTCTAATTTCAAATAATACTAAGAGGAGCAAATTTGAATATTAATTATATAGGGGCCTTAGTCAGCGTGCCGAAAGTATTGAGTACCCGAGAGTCAGAGTGGGAGACAATGACACATCGTGGATCAGAGCGGCCGACAGAAAACGTTCAGAGTGAGAGACAGCTCATCTTTGCTACTAGAAAATGAAAACAAAACAATGGCCACGGTTGAACTGAAGACTCCAACAGAAGCATTTGCAATAATTAGAGAACGCACATAGATTTCGAACACACAGATAGGCAGATCTGCACATACAAGGCCACCATCTCTCCATCACACTCTCTAACTACAATGTGGTACAACTGGGATTTAGTAACAGTAAAACAAAACACAGCATTCAAATGAAGCTTACGAGATTCGTGTTAGAATTCCATAAAACAAGTATTTAAAAATGCCTAACTTAGGAAGCAGCGGTCAGCCTCATGGAGGTGCTGTTTCTTGGTTTCCTGGCACTGAGGAGCTCACTGATGATGATGATGATGCCCTACCTCCTACTCTGCCTGGCCTGGGGCAGTTAGCAAAGCCCAAGAAGGCAGCCCCTCTGAGTCTGAGCAAAGACCCAGACGACCTGTACTGAACCTATAAATAAATAAAGTAAAACAACTGAGTTTTAATAGTACATGTACTATATCCCAGTATAGCCTATCCTATCCTACCTTCTAATACAAATTTTCATGACACAGGGACAGAATAGGAAGGAAGGAAGGGAGAGTGGGAGGGCTAAGTGAGGAGAATCACCATGATATGACACATTTAGAAATGTGTTCTAGTCAAAGGTAAGACAGATAGCTAGGGCTTTGCCCAATCCAGATAATATTTACAATCGAGCCTTGATGTGGGCCACTGGTCTCATTTCCAGCACCTACATTTGCAGAAGGAATGAATGAATGCGATTATCTGTGACACATTTCCTGTCTCCAGTCTTTGGCAGAGCCTAATCTCTGGCTATGTTTACCATAGGTAAATAGTTGCTTAGAACTTCCTGGGTGCCTTAACTTGCACTGGAGCACAAAAATTTCACTAACGCATGAGTTTGTGCTAGATTTTCTTTTTTAATGGAATTGATTGGGGTGACATTGGTTACTAAAACTCTATAGGTTTCAGGTGTACAATTCTATACGACATCATCTGTATATTGCACTGTGTGTTCAGGTTTCTTAGTAGTCCTGGTCTTTCTCAGGACTGATGAGAGAAAAACCATATGTTCATTCATCCATGTGTTCCTCCATCTGTTCATTCATCAAATCGTTTATTCATCCAATTAATATTTAGTGAATATAGCCCATTTCAGATACAGTGTTAGCTTTTAATTTTTAAATATCTCTTTCATTTTTCCATTCCATAAATTGGGAATAACTTCATGGCTAAGGATTCAGTAATATTAAGTCTTTTCAGAACCTGCTATAAAGGAATATTATAAAAATTCATGGCTGATGGTTTTAGTCGCAGTTCAATAATATGTACTGCCACTTTGAAATAAATCTAAAATGCCATGTACATTACATTAATTGGATTGCACCTAACCATATTCTGAACACTTGATTTATAGGAGAAATGTTTTTGAATTGTTTTCATGTTACAAGAGGTGCCTCTAAGCCAATCAATGTAAATTGACTTCTTTATATGTTTACTTTTCCCCCAACGCCTACTACAGTGAACCATATTTATGCTAATTGCTGCATTTAGATAAGCTTGTACTTACATTTTATGTAACACTAGTCAGTGAACAGTGAATACTTACACTCTTCACAGATACAATGCTGTCATGTCACAGTGAGATCGTCACATGAAAAATGAAGACAATGCACCGCAAACTTTAAATAGACATCCTCAAAAGGGCCATGGAATAAAAATATTTTAGCTATTTCACTTGATTATCAAACATATTAAAATATGCTTTCCTTGGAGGAGCATTTGTTTATAAAGGAAGACATATTCATTTCATCTCAGTGACACTGGTAACAATCAATGGGAGAGTAATTTGGGTAAGAGCAAGGCACTTAAAAATGCAAAAATATCAAGACTTGTACTGTTTATACAACAGCCCTGTCCCCAGGTGCAAAGGGCTGCAACTTCTCTAAACATTAGGGAACCGTGTGTTGGAAAAAGAGGTTGTGTTCAGAGAGCATCATGTCTTCACAGAGTCAGGACTTCTAATTCAGTGCATGAAGTCGCTGAAAATGCCCTGGGATACACGTGCCTTGTTTCCCGTGAACTTGACAGAGAAAATGCTGGACCTGCGCACAATGCTTCTAGGGTGAATTTAGTTCGATAAGGGGTTTCTTGCATCCTAATCATCAATACTTATCTAGGGGTTATTCGCTGTTATTTTACCCAAGTGAGGTTCATGCAGACCGAAATGTATTACTGGTTTCTCTAGGAGAAATTCTCTTGCCCTTGGACATGCTAGGGAGTTTGAATTTTCAGGATCAAGTTTGTTAGCTGTCTGGGTCTTTCTCAGGACCGTGTGCTGACTGATAAGGGAAAAGCCATTGGGTCACTCATCCATTTGTTCATCCATCCATTCACTCATTAAATCATTTATTCACCCAGCTAATACTGAGTGAATAGAGCCCGTGTTTCAGACTCAGTGTTAGTTGATGTGTGTATCAACCATGGCAGTGGATTTATAAGCAAGGGGAATCAACTCTGCAGCATTAATAGAGGCTAAGGCAAAGCCACCTGAAGGATTCTGAGTACTTTGAAGACTAAAAAGGAGACATGAATAACTGAATCTCAGAAAGGATAAAAACTAAGCAATTATGTAGCAGAAGCTTGTGTCTTTAGGAGGAGGCTTTATCCTCAAAATGAGTTTCCGTGGTCTCTGTTGTTTGCCAGTGAGATTCTAACCAACTTCCCTTGGGGCATGCTCCCACTCCTCTGATGCTGGGGCTAGGGGAGAAGAGTGGACAGTGCAGCTGAGCAGATATGTTTAGAGTAGTGGGAGGAAACAGATAAAGATACACATACACACAGACATACACACATATGTAATATTTATATATATGTATTGTATGCATATGTGTGTATATACAGTATCACATCTATGCATACATATGCAAAGATATATGTTATATATCATATATCATAGAATATATAGTATATATACTATACAAGGTCTGTCTGGAAAAAGCCCAGCCATGGTTAATATAAGAGGAACAGTTTGCATAACATTGATGTAGCCTGGCAGCCAAGGAGAGGGGACTGGAATGCACATGTGTGAACAATGAGGACTTCACTGTACTAGTCAGAAGGGGGCAACGGACACCATTGAGTGAGCATGTGTACTGTGTGGCTGTTGTGTTCAAAATGACTGAGCCATTAGAGCAATGAATCTGCATCAAATTTTACATTAAGCTTGAACATTCCTCTGTGGAAACTATTGTGGTGATTCAGGAGGCTGCAGCTATGGGCAACTGGTAATCAACAG
This sequence comes from Desmodus rotundus, assembly GCF_022682495.2. Classification (NCBI taxonomy): domain Eukaryota; kingdom Metazoa; phylum Chordata; class Mammalia; order Chiroptera; family Phyllostomidae; genus Desmodus; species Desmodus rotundus. Next base: position 10,414,657 of record NC_071398.1, on the reverse strand, counting down.
CTTCATCACGACAATACTCCCACTCATGCATCATGTCTTGTGCAGAATTTTTTGGCAAAACATCAAATCACCCAGGTGACTCAGCCCCCCTACAGCCCAGATTTGGTGCCCTGCAACTTCTGGCTTTACTCAAAAAGAAAATCACCTTTGAAAGGGAAGAGATTTCAGATCATCAATGAGATTCAGGGAAATACGATGGGGCAGCTGATGGCAATTGGGAGAACTGTGTGAGGTCCCAACCTACCTACTTAGAAGGGGACAGAGGCATCATTGTCCTAAGAACAATGTTTCTTGTATCTTACATCTTCTTCAATAAATGTCTCTATTTTCCATATTACATGGATGGATACTTTCTGGACAGACCTCATATATATTATACACTATATATAACAATGTATACCTTATGCATATAACATATATGTTATACTATATAACATTTGTATACACTACATTACATAGTACATTTCCTCCTGTCTTCCCCTTCTCACCTCCCTGTCTCTCCCTTCATACCTTTTATGTCATTTATTTACTAAATGCTAATTCTACTCTTACGTATGTCAAGAAATACGTTAAGTTTGTGAAAGATACATAAGTTAGAAAAGCTCGTGCCTAAGAGAGAAATGAACCAGACACTAGCAATTAGAATCCACCGTCATTCCCGTTAATGACAGAGATGTCCAAGGAGTTACAAGAGCACAGGAAGATAAGGGCATCGACACCAGTCCTGAATCACGGTATACCCATGGGATGGCACTAAACAAGATAATAAGCAAATAATTAGTTTGCAAATGAGTTACATGTGAGAAATTCAGTCAAGAAGAAGCATTGCCCAAAGAAAAGTAATGGTATGTTTCCTCCTTACTACTAACAATGTATTCACCTAAATGAATTTCTTGTTTCTCTTTTGCTACCAGAAACTCCAGGTTAAATATGAGGCCATAATGAATTGTGTATCTTTGCTATATTTCCCCAAATTGTGATTATTTTTTAATACATTTTAAATTAAATATTCCCTGATTTTGGCATATCTTATTTTCACAAGAGCAAAAATATATATATTCATATTTGTTAAGTAGGTTCTATTATTTATGTGGTAAATGTTACTTAAACAAAAAATTTTAATTATCAAAAATGGCATATAAATTCACATTACATATTGCATATATAAATATAACATATTTTATATTAATTTACAAGTCATTTCAATTATTTACTCTTAGTTTTAAAAATATTGCATTATTTATCAGAAACAGAAATTAGGAAAAAAATCCCATTTACTAGAGCAACAAGAAAAATAATATACTTAGGAATAAACTTAACCAAGGAGGCAAAAGAACTGTACTCAGAAAACTACAGAACACTGAAGAAAGAAATTAAGGAAGACACAAATAAAAGGAAGCCCATACTGTGCTCATGGATTGCAAGAATTAACATCATTAAAATGTACATACTCCCCAAAGTAATCTATAGATTCAATGCAATCCCTATCAAAATACCAATGACATAATTCACAGATATAGAATGAATATTTCAAAAATTGATATGGAACCATAAATAACCCCAAATAGCTGCAGCAACTTCGAGAAGAACAAAGCAGGAGGGACCACAACACCTGATATCAAGCTATATTACAAGGCTCCTACAGTCAAAACAGCCTGGTACTGGCATAAAAAGAGACATATAGACCAATGGAACAGAACAGAGCCCAGAAATAAACCCAAGTCTCTATGGCCAATTAATATTTGACAAAGGGGACAGGAGCATAAAATGGAGTAAAAACAGCCTCTTCAATAAATGGTATGGGAGATCTGGACAACTACATGCAAAAAAATGAAACTAGACTAACTTATACCATACACCAAAATAAACTCAAGATGGATAAAAGACTTAAATTTAAGTCATGACACCATAAAAGTCCTCGAGGAGAACATAGGCAGGAAAACTTCAGATATGCCATACGGCAACATCTTCACTGACACATTCCCTGGGGCAGGGGGTATAAAGGAAAGGGTGAACAAGTGGGACTACGTCAAATAAAAAAGCTTCTGCACAGCTAGCGAAAACATCAACAACATGAAAAGGGAACCCTTGGACAAGACTTTGATTTCAAAAATATATAAAGAACTCACACGACTCCACACCAAGAAGACAAACAACCCAGTTAAAAAGTGGGCAAAGGGCCTGAACAGACGCTTCTCCAAGGAAGACATACAGACGGCCCAGAGACACATGTAAATATGATCAACATCACGAGGCATCAGAAAGATGCAAATTAAAGCCACAACGAGGTACCATCTCCACACTAGTCAGAATGACTGTCATTAACAAATCAACAAACAACAAGTGCTGGCGAGGTTGTGGAGAAAAGCCAACCCTAGTGCACTGTTGGGAATGCAGACTGATGCAGCCCCCGTGGAAAACAGTATGGAATTTCCTCAAAAAACTGGAAATGGAACTGCCTTTTGACCCAGTGATCCCACTTCTGGGATTATATCCTAAGAATCCCGAAACACCAATACAAAAGAACCTACACACCCCAATGTTCATAGCAGTGTTATCTATAATAGCCAAGTGCTGGAAACAGCCTCAGTGCCCATCAATAAGTGAGTGGGTCAACAACTGTGGTCCATTTATACAAGAGAATACTATGCAGCAGAAAGAAAGAACTCCTACACTTTGTCACAGCATGGATGGAACTGGACAGTATTATGCTAAGTGAAATAAGCCAGGTGGTGAAAGACAAATACCATATAATCTCTTGTATGATTGGAATCAAATCAACAAAACAAACAAATGAGCAAAATAAAACCACAGGCATGGAAATGAAGAACAAACTGACAGTGGTCAGAGGGGAGGGGTGAGGGGGATAATGGGAGAAAGAAGGGGAAGGGGCAAACCAAGGAACACGAATCGAGGATCACAGGCAGAGACAATTGGGTGGAGACTGACTGTAGGAGGGGGTGGGGAGGCGGTGGTGGGGCAAGGCAGGGGAGAGAAACAGAGAAAAAGCGACAATGGTAACCGAACAATAATGATAAGAAAATAAAACAAGAAAAAAAATATTGCCTTATTTAAAAATAACAAGAAAGAGAATGTCCAACAATTCTACAAAGACATAAAAAATGACACCCTCGGTTATGGAAAAAGATTCAGACAAACCCTGCACTCCGGTCTCAGACAAAGAACAAATACTATCCTCTGTGAATGATCATTCTTGCTTTCACTTCATCGGCACCTGACTTTGGTGTCAAGGAGCCATCCACATTAATAAGTTTCTAGCCTGACTTGCTGTGAGAAGTAATTATCTAAAAGATACTTTTTGTTTTCACATAAGGGGTGGCAGCTGGCCTTAGCAGCACAATGCGAGTTATGTGGTGGGATATACTAGGGAGCTGTCATTGGCTGTAACTGTAAAAAATAAATGTTATGTAGGTGTTCTAAATAAGCACTTTATATTACTGATTGCTTATTGAAAAGTAGTAAATGCACTGACAATCATTCATCCTCAATTTCACAATTGATTTGGAGGGAAAGTAAACTAGAAATGAAATATAAGATTAACATTAATCTAAAAACTAGCTTAACATGTGATGTCCTTTCCAACTAAATTCATCTCTAGTGATTTTTTTTCTCTGAAAACAGCACACAAATTAACTTTATTATGCTACACCAGAAATAACCAGGACAATATAACAAACCTGTGAAATAATCTTAGTAATTTAAAAGCAGGAATTATTTTAGTAATCATTTGACATATTTATGCAGCAAGAAGTATAATTAAAACATGACATTAATCTCCTCCCATCACCACTCATTTTCCCTTTACCCTCAATGAACACCCAATACTATATACAGATGACGTGTTACAGAATTAAATACCTGAAACCTACGTCATTTTATTAATCAATGTCACCCCGATAAATTCAATTTAAAAACAATTATGTTAATTACTACGGGAGGTACAAGAAAAGAATAAAAGTTTATAAACTACATTTGTTAACAGATTGTCTGATGTTTAGAAAGTTGTAATACCTCTCCGGGTCTCACATTTTAATTTGTAAAATGCGACTGAGTAATTCCCTATAGCTCACATTGCAGAAAAAGCCTTTAAAACACAAAGATGCAGGTTGAGAATGAAATAACCATTTCGGTTTGAATGGTATCACACAGTGGAGGGAGGACAAAGCTAAACTATATTTTGATAGGTACCAACTAGTTCCTATTAAAAATGTAATAAAAAAAAGAATGAAAGAATAGACATGCTACAGACTATACACAGGGAGTAACCCCGATTTCTAATTTAATTTAGACAGAACTTTGAAAACGTACAAAGGCAATTACCTATGTGTTGGATGTTACAGCAATGGGATATTTAATGAGTGATTTGCTCTCAAACAGGTTGGTATTCACAATGGAGAAACAAGAATTGTGTTAATCACTGTTCGCATTTATATTTGTTTGGATTTGCACTAAGTACAATTAAATTCAAAGAAAAAAGAGTATAACTGAAGTAGGGAACATGGGGAGGAAAAGGAAAATCAGAAGGGTGAAATTTGAATAAAAATACAAATAGATTTGTATTTCTCTCCTTTAATATTATTAATCTTGTTCATTATGTATGTGAATGTCAATCCACTTTGAAAAGCGAACATTGATACTTTTATGTGACTATTGTTTCCTTTTTGTCTTTCATAACAATATATTCAGATAAAATATAATTACCTAAATATCCTAAACAAATACCACTAGTACAGATCAGAACTGCATACCACTGGAACCATTAAGAATTTAAAATATGGGATTTAGCTAAATTTGACGGTAACACAGTAGACTAAAAACCATGAAATTACTATAAATTATATTTTTAATATATTGCCCCAATCCTGCAGTTCTCTTATGCATCTAACTTTCCTCCCAAGACTAATCCTCTCATTGCTACTGCATATGAAGTAAAACTATTTTCAATGCAGTTCCTATGATAATTTTGAAGCTTATTTTCTTTTTGAAGTAATCAACCTAGGGAAGAATGAACTCACAAAGTATAATAACGCATACAATTTTTCTTCTGTAAGTTATTTCTCTCTTTATTACAAGAAGACGAGGATCTACCAGCAAAATCAAATGTTATATGTTTACATAAACCTGTGTCGGGGCTGCAACTCTTCGGCTCCTGGGCTTAATTTGGCATTTAATTTAGTACTTATTTTCATCTTCCTTTAGGCCCCAATGGATGCGGCATGGCTTGTTTTCATTGTAATTGTATGAACTGAGGGACACATTAAGTGATAATAGTCACTTCATGCCTATAATTATTAAGTTACAATGACTACTTTGTCATAAGTCATTAAACATAATATACAAGACAGGCAAAATACGAGGTCTTCCTTTTTCTGCACTTGAGGGACTTTGTATAAATGTGCAAGAAAATAAAGAAGAAATTATAAGAAAGATAACACTTGTAGGTCCAAACTAGAGGCATTACTGTCATTTTTTTTCTCTATGAGGAAGGAAAATGCAGGAGTAAGGTCAAGAGTGATCTCATCTACTTTCTGTATCTGTTTTGTACTTGAGGAGACTGTTCCAAAAATTATATAAGATTTATACAATGATACTAAATTAAAACACAAGTACAAATACAACATAAAGAGTATTAACATTTTATATTTCTAATCAATTTTATGTAAAAATGAAAGTTTTTATGACCCTTGGTTAGCATGATATGTGAATAAGCGACTTCATAAAGTCACAAACACCCTAATTACTACACATGATATTCAGAATTGGCACAATAAAGATAAAGAATAAGAAGAAAGTGTGGATGGTAACTTCACATAACGTGATACAGGACGCTGGAGGATGAAAAATTTGTCAAAGAGGATCATAGTTCTTTAAGGACCTACCGTATTTTTCGGACAATAAGATGCACCCAAGTTTTATAGGAGGAAAATGGGAAAAAAATTTTCAAGCAAAAAATGTGGTAAAGTATTTCATAACATCCCTTAAAGCAGAAATCCTTTCCTGCTTTGACATCTTTCCACAATTACGGGAGATTCAGCAGGAGACTACAGTACGCTATCTTATCTTTCTACAACAAACACAGTAAGGACTGAACTATCTGCACTGTGTCCTTCATAGTGATGGGGGCGCTGTAGCCGAGAACATCAGTGGGTGACGCACTGTTATGGGGGGAATCTGCTGCTGACATTGTTATGGGGGGATCTGCTGCTGACACTGTTATGGGGGAGATCTGCCGCTGGAGGGCCACAGGTTGTACAACACTCTTGTATGGGGACAGCAGTTTTGTACAACCTGTGTGGCTCTGCAGCTGTTGCCAAATTACAGCTCCCATCATCCCAAGCTGTCCAAGCATGATGGGAGTTGTAGTTTTGCAACAGCTGTAGGGCCAGATTGACAGGTGACCCTGCAGTGGAATTTGCCTATGTTAATGTTAATGGGGGGACACACCAGTGACGTGATGGAGGCACGTAGGGGCACCGCAGGCTTTCTTCTCCTAACGTGCCTGCACCGCCTGTACCCTCCTCCCTAGCACTACAGTGTGCCGCAGTGGGGACTGCGCTCCTGCCTCCCTTGCTTCGCACCACCGGGCACCCTCTCCTCCCAGCCCAGGGCCCGCAGCATCGCCCCACTCCTGCCACCGCTGGCTTCCTGCACTGATGACCCTGCTCCTGTCTCCTGTGACCCCACTCCACCACCGCCCCCTTCCCCCCAGCGAGCCAGGTAAGCTATATTCAGACTATAAGATGCACCCCCAGTTTCCTCCCAAATTTGGCAGGGGGGGAGGTGTGGGGAGGGGTGGGGGGGGAGAGCGTCTTATAGTCCGAAAAATACGGTATGTTGTGAGAGTATTTGGGGCATCCTTGTGAAATATTTAACAGCATATTCAAGGTTTTAGAAAGACCTCAATGAAAATTAGAAGCCATTAACTTGAAGCTGGAAATGAAGTCCATGAAAGTGAATGAGATGCCCAGGCAGGAACTTCTTATAAAAATAAAAGATTATAGTAGGAGGCATCGAGAGAAAGCTGATTAGAAAGGAAGACTTGTACTGGAAAGTCTCTATATTAACCTGGTGTCCAACGGCGATATAAGGCCAGGTACTGACCATCCAAAAAAAAATGCCAAGTGAACAGAAACCGGAGAGCCACTCCGCCGATTGAAAACACTGAATCTGGACATGTCCTGGCTCCTGAGAGCAGCTGTGCAGAATTAAGGGGAAAAGCATGTTTGGGAGATTCCGATAAATAATATATCTTTAAAAGGGATCTGATTAGACATCCAGAAATCGAGTTTGAGAACATCCAGTATTCTCGAATGTGCAGAGTCAAACACGATAGCTAAGAGAAGAAGTGGAAAAGAATAGTTTTACTCCATAGGATCTGACAGGCTGGAACGGAAAGGGAACACAGTGAGCGCAAAATTGAAAAGAATAACAAAGGACAATGAAATACTGTGGAAAAAAAGAGGCTGCAAATATACAAATATTTTTATTAAATGTTTAATTTAATAAAAATTAAATACATGATAGCTACATCAAAGAACTGCGTAATTAGCACTCATTTGGAAGTCATAAAGGGTGAAATAGATAAGAAATAAAGAATGTCTCCCAAAATGAATGTAGGAAAATCATCATTTTGAAAGAGCAATTCTGTGCATTACATTGAAGATTAGAGAAGAAACACAAAGGTAATCAGTTTTCTCAAAAATCAAACCAGGCCAAAAAAAATTTTTAAAGGGAGCGGAGAGTATAACAAAAGGAAATTTTCTAGAATTTTTATAATCTTTAAGGTAGACATTCACAGTTTATTGTAGTTGAGTCAAAGTTAGTAAGTAAAGAGCATTGTGCCTTATTCTGATGCTATATCAAAACCCCAAAATAATATATTACATGGGACGCAAAGTGTAACTAAGAAAATACTGTCACATTTTTTTTGCACCTCTAGACTCTAAAATTAATACAGAAATGTCTCAGGAGTGATTTTCTTTTGCTACTACTGACACCAACATAAACACACACACATTTTTTTGTTCATACAAAAGTGATCTTACTGTACACATTATTCTTTATTTTACAGAGTTTTCAGTAAAAGTAATTATTCAAGAATGGTATTTATAGGCAAGTTATATTTTGAAAGCACGAAAATTATTCTCCAGTAGTCAAGGCTTTGTATTAGGAAGGTATGCTTTTTATAAAGAAACCTTAAAGATATACTCTGATTCGCCAAAAATAAGCGGCTGTTAGTTATTCAAAACGGGCAATTTATGTCCAACTTAAGTGGTTTATATTGACACATTTCTTTTACAAATAGACAATGTATGTGTCTCAAGGCGCTGGTATTATTTGGAGAGGATGACTGAGACTGTGTACTGACTGTTACGGGCCGTGACTTATATTCACGACCAGCCGGTGAAATAATCCAAACTGAGATAATTCCCACTGAAAAGAGCAGAGCTCAGTAGATTAAATGACTAAAAGGTGCACACACACACACACAGGACCATCATTATATTCCAGAGTGAGTATCTCATTCAAATTAAATACATTTGGTAAAACTAGGTGTAAAATAACTCTGTCTTTTAAAAATGAAAAAACTGCAAAAAAGCCACATAAAATGAAATTTGCTATTTGTTTTGGTAAGTATTCTCTCCTATTTAATTAGCCATTAATAGATACAGTTTCCAAGATGAGCCACCCACACTTCAAAGCCTGGATATAGGTTGAAAACTTGGTTCTTTGAAAATAACATTCACTCAAAATTTTTTTTAAATGTTCAAAACTTTCAGAACTTTCCTGAAAAAAGATTTATGTCAATAATTTGCAACAGAATCCGTATTGGGGTGGTCTAAACCAGCAATTGTTCGCACTAGGTTGTTTTCAAAAAGTCTGCAGTTTGTTATTTTCCTGTAATCTACATGAAGAAAAAAATACCAAATAAGTAAATGATATGCCTACTTATATTTATTTTCAAAAGTCACATTTCTTTGAAATCCTATCCACATTGGAGATTAAATTGAGAAATCTGATTAACTTAAAAACATTGTTTCAAATATTATCAACGTGCATGAAGTTGTTTGTAATGGGCAAAAATGGGTTTTTTTTTCCAAAATATTTCCTAGAAGTCCTAAAATAACACTAACTTTCATGCATTTATTTCAGGTTTGTTTGGTCAGGTGCATTAGATTGGCACTGATACAGATAAGAAAAGCTGTCATAATTGCATTGATTTCACACATCTTTACTTTCAGTTTTTAGGACATTCTAATGACAGTCTGCCGAGGGATTAAGATGATTAACATGCCTCAGCTGGTGAAGAGCTTGCAATCTGTTGGGAAATGGATTAAACACTTTACACCTCTGGCCCAGTGTGTTTACAAGTCTCTGAAACTTACCCTTTAAACCACAGACACTCCAAAAGCAGAGAGAGGAAAGAGAGCAAAGAATTTGGGAATTAAAAAAAAAAAAAAGACAACTGTAGAGCGAAGAAGTGCTGTTAGGCAATTATACGAAAGAAAAACGGGGATCCTCCTAGTGCTCCCTAAACAGCCAAGTCATCTCCTTCCCCTCCTTGGGGAGCTGCTGCTCCCGGGTGTCTGCCTCGATCCTACAAATGGACTGTAACTTCAGAACTGTTCCGACAGCCTATTCTACTCTTTGCCATCTTACACCTATGGACTTTACTTTCTTACATGGAAACAAAAATCCATCTTCCAGTGATTTCAACCCTTGGATCCGGTCCTACTTTTCCCATGCTCCAGTCTAATTCTATTACAAGTTTAGTAATTGAGGAAAAATAGAGTTCCGATTCAGATGGAGGGCGATGAAAGCAGATCATCATTGTACATCAGTCTAGTTCCCTTGTACTGCCTCGGGGGTGAAGGAGACTTTTTACTGGTGTCTAGGAGACACTGAACATTTTCTCTGCACCCGTATCTAGGGATGCCGACACTCCTGTGCTCTTGTTCCTGCTCCAGAGCTGAGAAGTTAAGAAAACTGACCCATGTTCGGAAAGCTTAAAAACTAGTTGGAGGTAGAAAGACAGTGTAACTAAGATGAGAGAAGAATCTCAGTTCACTAGGAATAACTTTTTGAAGACCTCAAATTGTGCTCAGAAAGCTGTACTAACATAAAGATGTTCTTGATTACTCCAGAAAATGCATTGTATTAATTTCACTCTCAAACTTTACTGAATAAAATAAAATCATCTGAGTTTCTTGTTAAAAATACAGACCCTGGAACCCACAATTAGAGATTCAGGTGTAGTACATTATGTTGGAATGCAAGAATCTATTGATACACTTGACCCTTGAAAACCACGGGGATAGGAATGTTGATTCCTATGCAGCCTGAAATCCAGGTATAAACTTTGACCTCCCCCAAACATAAGTTGTCCCTTAGTATCTGCAGGAAATGGGCCTTCCATGGGTACTCAAATCCACAGATGCTCAAGTCTGCTATACAAAATGGTATGTAGGGGTGCCCAAACTTTTGGCGTCTCTGGGCCACACGGGAAGAAGAGTTGTCTTGGGCCACACATTATATACACAAACACTAATGAAAACTGATGAGCAAAAGAAAGGGCTTTAAGTAAATTTACAATTTTTTGTCGGTCCACGTTCATAGCCATTCTTTGCCGCATGCGGCCCGCGGGCTGCGAGTTGGACACCCTGGAGAGCAATGCATACAATTAGCCCCCCACATCTGCAGAGTCTTAACCAAGGATGGAAAACAGTACAGGTGTTTATTGAAAAAAAATCCATGTATAAGTGGTCCCATGCAGTTCAAACTCATGTTGATGAAGGATTGGCTTAGTGGGACCTCTCCATCCCTAAGTGATTCTGACATAATTAACCTGCTCACTTAATTTAGGAAAATGCTGTTCTAACAGATACAGATATCTCTCATAAAACGTATAACTCCTTGTTTTTTCTGAAGGGGTACAGAGTGGGGATGAAGGTAGGTGAGAGAGTTTTTTCAGGGCAGATTAGAGATACTAATCCTCTTAAAGAGAGTCTTCCAGGGAAAGGGCAAACACTATTTTATCACCTTTCTTTTAGATCAGTTATGAAATTATTATGTTAATAAGAGTGAATTATTTTTTATATAAACATTTGCTGGCACCCTACTCAATGGTAATTTTTTCTGACTCTTACTTTACCACCCCATTTTCTTTACCTTTATAGCTTCCAACAGGTAGTTAAATATAATCATTACAGCTTCCGCAGTAAAGAACATTCAAATTCAATCAACTTCTTACCAAATTCTAAATGTGATCTCTTTGGTTTCCTGTCGTTGCTTGGTTACATTTCCTGTTTGTCCAAGTGAATTCTGATTACAGCAGTACAATGTGAGTATAATGTGAGCATGCTCAAATAGATATCTACAAAGCAAGACTTTTGGCACTAAAGATATACACGTATGAGCCGCCCCTCATTTTTGCTTTCCAAATGAGAAGTTGAAATGAACTTCTATTTCTTTTCCAGTATCACTGCCCATCAAAAAAGATACTCCTACTGCCTGAGTCTAGAAATACAGTTGATTACAGAGATGTGATGCTCCTCGTTCCATTTTTCATCTCTTCTTCATGTCTACCTTTCCCTTTTCTCTCCTTCCTGCCTCCCCCCTTCACCTTCAGAATTACCAGTGACAGCATCAGCAGGGGCTGTGTTGCTTAATTCATACATGCACCAGGTTTCCTGACTTAAACGGAAGATGATAATAAGAGCAACGCTGTGGCACAACTGTGAGGTCTACCTGAGTCTATATCCACCTGGCGCCTAGAACAGCGCCTGGTACATAGCAAGTATGCTGTCTGTTCGCCGTTATGGCTACTTTCTTCATCACAACAACCATTTCTGCTCCTCCTATCCCATACTTCTCCTGTTCACTGAGAATAGGCAACATGTACGCCAGATGCTGCAGGAACTGCTTTCTACGTTACTGATTTCTCCTAAGAATTAGATTGTATATTTTAGTGGGAAGAGGAAAACCAATGCCCAAGAAGTTAAGTAACTTTGTGTTCACACAGGAACCCGACTGCACTGATGCGGCCATGTGTCTCTCAGGACCAGCAGGAAATGAGAGCATCGCCGTGACTGGGGAAGTTGGACAAGAGGCTTGGAGTCAGAGGTGTGCCGCAAGCCCACCCCACTCCCGTGTTTGTGGGCACTGAGAAGTGACTTGTGGAGAGAGGGCAGAAAAAGGAACTCTTGGGGATACAAATTCATAGGAAAGGTGGGGTCTTAGGCACCCCTGTTTCCACTCAGAGAGACGACTATCGTTAACAACATGAGCGGGATGAGCATCAGCAGGCTTGCGATCAATCCCACAACTGACACTGTGTAAGTCCCTCTCTAGGCTCTCAGGGCCAAGGGATCCCTACTAACTTTAGCCTCAGGATCTCCACTTCCTAATATTTGGCAAAGAAGTTCTAAACATATATGAGTAAAAAAGAACTGGAAGATGAAAAGCAAATAAATAAATAAATGCAGGCCTTCCTTTTTCTCTCCTCCTGCTGTCAAACCAAAATACTGTCTCTTACCTACACCAGGTTCTCTGTTCACAGAACAGGGAAAGCCTTTTGATACCAAGAAGGAGGATGCAGAGGGTCATGTTACACCTTGCTATGAGGTCCAGTTTTACTAGTTACACCAGGGGTCGCAAATAGTGTCAGAATTGAAACTTGAATCCAGATGAAGCTGATGTTCCATTCCACCACTGTTCTATCATTTAGTATATATTTTTATTTTGATTGGGCCTCAGCACCAAATCTCTTTAGCAAGTCTCAGTATTCCAAAAATGATTTTGAACAAACAAATAAACAAACAAGAAAAAACATTTGTCTTTCATTCACTGCAGCCCTCCCTGTGGTCACAAACTGTTTACATTCTCACCACACACAAAACACATTTACTTCGTGTAAGGTCTCCCAAATTCTCATCCCATGATAACGTCAGCTCAGGCTCAAGGCCAGGATATGATTGCTTGAATAAGGTCCAGGAGTGAATGAAGATCCTCAAGTTCAACTCCTTGGTGAAGACCTCAACTGACTGATAGACCTGAGAAACAAAGAGACATTGCTTGTGCTTTACACACGCGGCATGCGCTGGTGAGGCAGGCACAGGAGAACTGCAAAACTGGCAGGCATCTCCCAAAGGGAGAAATGGAAGGAACACAGACATCCTGGAGTAACAGTTTCCTCACCGTCCTTCTAGCCGTCACCCATAGTCTCTTTCAGGCCCTTTCATCTTCTACCTGCTGCTGCCTGGTCCCAAAGCCATGGATACACTTCTCACATTGGCCCAGAATCACCTGACCCCCCTTCAGCCCAGACGTAAGGGGAGGAGAATGAGGCCGTGGCTCTCCATGGGCAGAGCACAAAGCAATTGGCAGCTTCCATTAACCTACTGCAATCTTACATTGAGTCTATATAAAAACAAATAAGAGACTTTGCTTCTCTGACAGCTCCCTCTTCTTTCTTTGGCGCGGGGGGGGGGGGGGCATTTTCTTAAATTCTCTGTAATTATTCTTGTTGTTATTCCTATTACTCCTATTTTATTATTTATACCAAACTGTTCCTAGAAAACGTTGTTTGGACTACAGTTTCAGAACCTTTATTTAATTTTTTTTCTAAATTTATACACGAGAGGTTCATTCCTATCTTGGTCTCAGTCACTTGCCTCCAAAGCAAATTTAATCGGCTTCTTAAAGATACATTCAGTTTCATTCAACAAGCATGTGCATGTGGAATGCTGGGGTGTGTGTACGAGTCTGTCTGCATGTACTATGTGCCAAGCCGCCCTATAATGTGTGAGGCTCTGGGCCGGTAGACATGAATAGGACCAAACTATCGCGGGGCTAATGGTTTCTTCAGGATTACTCGTAAGTTCAACATAACATTTTCGAGGGATGCAGTAAGGGGTTTAACTGAAGTACTCGTACAGGCTGCAAACCTCCATTCCTGTTTCACATCTGATTTTGATATTGCAATGCCAGGAATAAACATGTTCCGAGTGGAGTGAGATTATGTGCAACTTAGAAACCACAATTATCAAGGTCGAGCAAGAAGCGGGAAAAGCCGATGACGCAGACTTTAGGTGCCAGGTTCACTGACTCCCCAGGCATGTCTGGGCTGGACGTCGCATCACAGAGAATCAACCCTGAGCTGACTTCTGACAGTGGAAATGCACAGCTCATCCATCAGTCACAGAAACACACAGCTTCTGTGCAGCCAACCTGCATAGAAACATATTTCATCCTAAATGTCCAGGCCTTGTACATCTTGAATGGATTAAGATCATAAAAAGATCAGTTTTATTTAAATGTTAGCATACATGTTGAAAATGTATCATATAGGGTGTTATAATAGCCATCAAGTATAATAATAGTAATAAGAGCAATAACTGTAACACAAATAAGCTAAAATTCATTGAGAACTCACTGGATCCAATCAGTGTTCTTCCTGGGTTGAATGACCCTTCAATTATAATTCGAACTGGGCCATTCTTCCAATGAAAGACCATGCTGTTTATTGTTACTCCAGGACCACTTGCACAAAGTGGGATACATGAGTGCCTCACTCCACGCTTTGTCTGCAGCATCCACACGCACCCTGACAGAGGAACTATCCTCTGTGCTTCTATGCAGACACTCCATAGCTTGCATGAGGTCCCACCGAGTCGGCGTTGCTGTCACCCCAGTCTGTCAGACCCTGCACCTGCAGTTTTGACCCTGGTACTTGGCTGATCCTACCAACAAGGTTCTGCAGGAAAAGGGCATTCTCTGTTTTTCCCTTTGCCTACTTAGCAGATTCTGTCACATCTGTAGACACACTATCCCCAGATTTATTTTTCAGATTCAATGAGCAGAGCTGAAAAGCTCACAGTAGCCATGCCTCGCCTCCACCATGGTTTTTTCTTAAATATCTTGGGCTCTAACACTAAGCTACTTTATGCTGTAAATCTAATTAGATTTTTTTTTAAGAAAAAAGAAAACAAGTAAATGAAGCTGCTATTGAACCTTGACACCCACTGTATTGAATCGAGACCAGACGCTGGAGAATCACCGCACCGTCTACTAATCACCATTGGCTGCATTCACCAACTGCATTCCCCTCCAGTCACACTAACGTGAGATTCTGCATTTCCATGCCAGTCTGTGAGCCTCCACTAATTGCCATCAGCACAGAAAGTCGTGCTCCTCCATTCTCGGAACTTTTCCTTCATAGACGTTACTTGTTTCTTTTTATTTCCCCTTCAAAGACTTTTTACAAGTTTGTTTGTAAAATTTTGTATTTGATTGTACGTTAGGCATTTAAAAAGTCTATCTAGCAAAAAATACACATTTTCACATATTGAAAATATATGAGTAAGTATCATTTAAAAAGCAATTAGGGTTAATGACACTTTTGTATTGAATTTACTGGGGTGATATTGGTTAATAAAATTATATAGGTTTCAGGTGTACGATTCTATAATACGTCATCTGTATATTGTATTGTGTGTTCACCACCCCAAGTCACATCTCCTTTTATCACCATTTATCCCCCTTCTACCCTCTTCTATTTCCCCATCCCCCTTTCCTTCTGGTAATCACCATGCTCTTGTCTGTGTCTGTGAGGTTTTGTGGGGGTTTTTTGGCTTAATCCCTTCACCTTTCTCATTTAACCCCAAACTCCCCTCCCCTGAGAGCTGTCAGCTGCTCTCTAGCTATGAGTCTGTTTCTGTTTTGTTTAATTGTCTTAATATCTGAGGGTTACATTTGACAAGTTGTTAAAAATAGCTCTGGAATAGAAACCAGTAGATTTAGGTTTTGCTTTGTTTTATTAACAGGGTATAGACATGGGTTCGAATCTCAATGCTGCCACTTCTTAGTTGCAGGACCTTGATAAAAGTAACTTAAAACTAATATTTGTGTTGCCTTTCTCTCATCCACATCAGGTGGATAATACTAGAAATCTGCCTGATAGGGCTGCTGATAAAATGAAATGACAGGGATAAATATTTTCAAAAGATGTATCTGCTAAAGGATTTTACTCTAAGGATTTTACTCTAAATATACAAACAACTCTTAAAACTCGAAAATAAACACAAACCCAATTAAAAAGGGGGCCAAAGACCTTAACAGGCACCTCACCAAAGAAGATATACAGGTGGAAAATATGCATATGAAATGATGGCCCACAGCACATATCATTGGGAAATTCAAATTAAAACAACAACGAGAAACCACTACACCTATTAGGGTGACCAAAACCCAGAGCAAGACATCATCAAATGTTGGCAAGGATGTGGAACCACGTGATCTCTCATTCATTGCTAATGGGAAGGCAAAATGGTACAGCTTCTTTGGCATACAGTCTCATGGTTCCTTATAAAACCAAACATACTCTCATGATATGAGTCAGCAATTGTACTCCTTGATATTTTCACAAAAGAGTTGAAAACAACAGGGGAAAAAATGGAAAGGGTCAAATCAAGGAAGAAATATAAAGGACCCATGGACAAATACAATGGGGGAGGAGGACTGAGTGTGGAAGGTAGGGGGTAGGTAGCGCAGGGGAGAAATGGGGGGGAAATGGGGACAACTGTAACTGAAAAACAATTTAGAAAGTTAAAAAAACATAACATATGTCCAAACGAAAACCTGCTCACAAATGTTTGCAGCAGATTTTTTTCATAATCACCAAAACTCAGAAGCAAGCAAGTAAAAACCGTGGTACATGCACACAATGGAATGTTATTCAACATTAGAAAGAAATTAACCCATCAAGCTATGGAAAAGACACGGTGAAACTTAAAGGTATGGATTACTAGGTGAAAAAAACCAGTCTGAAGAGTCTACATCAAATATACGATATTCTGGAAAAGGCAAAACAATGAAGACAGTAAAAAACACAATGGTTGTCGGGGATCGTGGGGTGGGCGGGATAAAACAGCAGAGCAGACAGGATTCTCGGGCCAGTGAAGCTACTTTGTATGATGCCCCAATGATGGATACACATTACTACACATTCATCAAAATGCACAAAATGTACAACACCAAGAGCGAACTGTGAAGTCAACTCTAGACTTGAGGTGACGTTGACTTTTTAAGTGTAGACTCACCAGTTGAAACAAATGCCTCACTCTGCGAGAAGTTGTTAATGAGGAGGTTATACAAGTGTGGGAGCAGCAAGGGCAAGGAAAGTCTCTGTACCTTCCAATCAACTTTGCTGTAAACCTAAAACTGCTCTGAACATTAAGTCTATAACAAATATTCAATGAGATTTAAAAAAATATTTCACCTCTACGGAGGTAGAGTTGACATATAAAATTGGAAGATCTTTCAAAGTGCACGATGTGAGGATTTGATATACGTATCCATCACGAAAGGATTTCCTCCCATTGAGTTAATTAACACGTCGCTTCTGGTAGTGTGTGCCAGCCTCAGCATGGCACTGCAGTACTCAGTCAGCATCTCCTCAGCTTGCCAAAATATCCGCCTGTAATTTCCTCCTGAGGGAGCTGAGCGGGGTGGAAGTACCTGGAAGCTACTACCCTCCAGACATCAGCCCTCAGCGCCTAACAGAAGGGAATCCAAGTATAAATACCTTAATATCCTCACTTCTTGGGAGGGATACCTCTGAGGAGCATTCCACCCGTTGTACCAGAGAATGAACCCCAATTGCCCATAAGGGTAACCTGCTCATTAACACCTTGCACATCAACTTCCTTTTCTTCCTTAAATTCCTCCCTCTCCTGCTGGTGCTTCAGGGATCATTGACTAAATCAATGGCTTGCATTCAATCTGTATCTCAGCATCTACTTCTGTGGGAATCCACCCTAGGACAATGTAATAAGTGCTTCATCAAACAGTGAGTCACTCTTAGACAGTGCCTTATAGGAATCATGCAGCCATCTGACCAACGAATGGCAAGCATCGTGAAGCTCATCTTCAGGTAGCTGGAGGCTGAGCACGTTCACACATTATCTCATTTAATCACTACAAAAAGCTTGATGGGGAAGGTACACTATTTATTCCCACTTTACAAAAAGCAAGGCAAAGCACAAGGCGATGTGAGTAAAGTTGCCAATATCACAGAGCTACTACTATATGATGGTCAGGATTTAAACTCAGTTTATTCCAAAACCCATACCCTTATACGCATCCTACACTTTCTCCCATGACATCTCCCATTGCTATCCTATAAAATGAGTTCTGTACACACTAGCCAACCTACCAATCAGATACCTGATCTCAGTAGAAATCAGACCAAATGTTATCCTTTCCTGTATTACTTGTCTCTGGGCAACGGTCATCCATTTCGTGTAAGATTCACCACAATGATGCCATAAGGGCTTCATTAGGAACCTCATTTTTCCTTCACAACTCTTGGTCAGTTGTGATCGTGGTTCACAAGCCTTGGCCTCCCTTTACGTACTGCAGTACGACCAGATCAATAACTACACTGCGGGCATGCACATGTAAGAAAATTGAAACTGAATAGCCAAGAATGGTCAGGGTATTCTTTTGCTCAGTGCAAGTGTCAGTACGGGACCCCAATATAACCAGTTGGGGGAACAGGTAAGATTGCTTTCTTTCTCTGTATTTCATGCCATTGTTGTAAACAGTACAGATTAAGAAAGGATGAGCAACTAGTATTGGTAGTAGTATTTATTTATAAATAAAAAATAAAGAGTAAATTATTTTCATTATATCTATAAATTTATATTTTTGGGTACAAAAAATGCAAACATTTAGTATTATGAAAACATCATAGATGGTTTACTATATGTCTTTTGAAGAAAGACTTTTGAAGAGAGATCACACTTCAAAACATATGGTGCTTGTCAGAACCCCCCAAGACATTCTGGAAGAGTTTATACATCTAAAAATCAAACAGACACAGAAAAAAAATCCTTCTAGAGAGCACAAAGGACTTAAAAAAAACTTGGTGATGTTTAGAAAGAGAAAAGCAAAGGCACAGAGAAGTTACATGACCTCCTCAAGGTCACAAAGGGAGTTAGTGACAGAGCCAGGAACGGTGGCCAAATCTTTTGGACTCATTGTCCAATGCTCAATCCACCATACTTCACTCTCTCCACAGCGTGCAATTTCCTTCTTAGCTCAAGTCACTCAGATGTGCTCTTTGGCAAAGTGGGCTGTTCAAGAAAGCAGGCTTCTTTCCTCCCAAAATCTCCCCTGTAGCAGGTCCAGTAGGGGGTTGCCTGCCTTGTCACTCAGCCACAACCTACCCACAGAGATACTCTATCGGAGTGGGGGGGCTCTGAGTGCCCACTGAGCATGTTAATCCTTAACTTACACAGTGTTTTGGTATAGAACATCTGTGGGTTCTAAGACTGAGCAGATGGCGCTGAGCTGTGCCAGACTCAGCACCTCTCTCCTCCAAACTACGTTCCTCCCGTAGCATCCACAGACAATGGCAAGAGGGACTCTGTGCTTCTGCAGAGCAAGGGGGCGGAACTGTGGGCAATGATTGTCTTGAAAAGGATAATTTCTTATCCAACTGCTTTGATCTCTTTTATTAATGTACACTAAACTTGTGCCATCCTCCATTCCTGAAGTCACCTAGCTGTGGGAGCATATGGCCAATGGAATACAGACTCATTTTATTGGAAAAGTCACTTTTCCTCCATTGATATTCTTTTAATTATATTCCCAAGACATACCTGTTGGAAACTTCTAGGTCCATGTACTAAAGAATGATGGCCAGCAGGATACCTTTAAAATGTGTTTATAATTAATTACTTCATGCTACTGAATCTCAGTTTGAATAAGATAAAATCTCAATCCAATATTTGTTAACGAGGTAGAACTATTTTTCTTACTGTAGACAAAATAAAACACAAAACTTTAAGAAATAGTATAAATAGTGTCCTCTATATGCATGTGAGGGGACATGGCTAAAAAGAGGCATTTTATTCTCCATTTTTAAAACGTGGTTATTTTCTTTCTGCTTGAAGTAAAATTAAAACACTGAATTAAATATTCACATTTTATCACTAACATTGACCTTCAAAATAACAAATTGCTCGCAAGGCTCACTGTCCTATTAGCAAAGAAACCTCATGGAAGAATTTGGGGGAACTTCACTTGGAAAGCAAAAATCCAAACGTTGGAGCTAGGAAATCGCGACGCTGCGTTGCCGGGCCCACGTTAACCCATCCCATTCCCTCAGAGCTTGTTAGTCACTCATTCCAAAGCAGGCGGAGCTGGATGAACTCAGCTTTCCACCCACGAGTCTTCCTTTCCTATGTGTCTCCTTTACGACTCTCAAGAACACTACACTAACATTACTTCACTTCTGACACCTCTGGTCACCAAAGGTGTGGAGGGGGCTCCCCACGCCAAGCAATTCTCCACGACACAGCTGGGTGTTCTGCAATGTAACTCCCTGGAGACAAGGTCAGATCCCACAGGTTAAGGGCTCAGTCCGTTAGGACTGCAACGCCCTCCCACTTCAGAGCCTGTTGTAATCCCAGGTTATCAGCTGAGCTTTTGACTAACTGGCAATATCTAACTGGTTAGATAGGAGGTTCCAATGATCCCCTCTGGCGTTTGATTAATTTGCTAGAGCAGCTCACAAAACTCAGGAAAAAAATTAACTTACATTTATTGGGTTTATTGTAAAAAGATGATAAAGGATAAAGATGCACATCCAGAGGTAGAGAACAAGATGTGTAGGTAGAAAGGGGGAGGAGCTTCCAAATGTCCTCCAGCAGGAAGCTCTGCCAGCACCTCCGCTGGTCCTGGAGCAGGGCAGTTCTTCCGCCCCGCCCTTTTGGGGTTTTTAAGGAGGCCATTGGCCATTGATTCAAGCTCCGGGCCCCGCCCCCCGAAGGTTGGGGGTCATACTAAAGTGAGATAGTAACAGCTTTAAAAAACAATGTGTGCTTCAGAGAGAGCATCTGGGAAATTGGTATTTGGAAATGTTTCTATTTGGCAAGTTTTTCTTACTGGAACCTGTGTTAAATGTGTCACAAAAACTCTGCTACCTTTACTATTAAAAACCCAGGAAATAGAATTTTCTAACCACCTTGCAACCCTTCCAGGAGCTTGTCTGTGTTGAACTCGTGTGTCAAAAACACGAAGACACATCATCTTCTGATTAGGTTGCAAAGATAAGTGATTTCACAAGGGAAGTTGACATTCAGTGCCCTAATTTCAGCAAAAAGCTCCCCGTTGGTGGATACATTTGACAAATCTGAAGACCACAATGAAGAAAACTCAGTCAAAAGCACATTTCTACAATTTGAATCTCTTTAAAAAAATAATTTGGGGAGTTATGGAAGCCACTAAAAATAGAATAATTTTGGTATGAAGTCTTGTTCTAAATTCAGATTACTAAACCAAGATTTTCAAAAACAATGAAGTCATTTTCGTGAAATGACTGCCACTAAAATATTAATAATTCTTTTACTGGGAGCCAGAATGTTTTCTATGCTACCTTAATAAAATAAAAGAGTTTGAAACTTTATTCATTCCACTGTTAATGTGATAATATGGTAATTATATATAATTAGAAATATATATATATATATAAGTCTATGCTACTTTTTTCTTTGTTTTTACTAAGAGGTACATATGGTGAAAATGTTGATATTTGTGTGACTAAGTTGGTACTAGTGGAGGTGATGATAAATTGTTAAATTCACAACACTGTTAATGGATGCCAGGGTCAGAGCAACTCCTAGGGATCAGACTCGATCAAGCATCACTTACTAAAATTGCTTTAACCCGAGCAGGAACGTGGTTTTGTTGGTGTGTGCATGCATGTGCACACGCCTGGGAGGGGAATAGCAATCCTTACATTTTTGACATGCTAAGCTTGACATGTCCGTTAGATATCCTAATCAGGATCTGTAGTGGGCACTTAAGGAGACAACCCTGAGCTGGCTGTGGGGTCAGGAATCGATGGGTCAGCATGTGATTCGTCAGTATCCAGCACAGAAGGAGGTTTCCCTGGTGACGCGTGCTGACAGAGTAGAGGGCCAAGGGCCGGCTCTGGGGAATTCCAGCGTTTGGAGGTCAGGAAGTTCTAGGGCAGGTGGCCAGGCTGAAAAGATGGAAATGAAGAGGCCAGTGATGCAGGGGGAAAGCTTGAAGTGTGTTGTACCCTGAAAGCCAAGTGACAAATTGCTTCACAGAGACAGAGTTTTGGTCCTATGCCGATGAGAGATTGGATGAAGAGAGCTAACAACAGGGTTTGGCAAGCATGCGGTCATTGGTGTTCTTGACAGAGGTAATTCAGTGGAGGGGGTCGAATGAAAGCCTGACCGGAGTGGACCAAACGGAGGAGGACAGAGAGCTGGCAGTATAGGCAGCTTTTCGTGAAATTTTGTTTTTAAGATTCACAGAAATACCTCTTCACCCTTCTCCATCCACTAACTGTTTCAGATTCCCTACAGCCTACCAAATACTTTGTCCCTTGGTTTCTTAGGCTCTGCACGTGCTGTGTACATTTTTTTATGAAACGTCTTTCCTTTCCCTTTACACATGATACGCGCTCTACTCTACACAGGCATGATTTCCTAGCAAATGTTTAGCTGTCCTCAAAGACTCAGAAGAGATGGGACGTGTCACATTCACCGATCTAATCCACTCCTAAAACATAGTGACTTTTGTCCTTAAGATCCCACAGCTACCTGCATGGAGACATTCATTGTAACAAATCCCATTGCTTCTTTAAGATTTGTTATTCTAGTCTCTCAGTGAGCCTGTGGTTTCCCCAGACACATTGACTGTGTCCTTTATTTCTTCTGTGCCTGATGCTAAGCAAATCCTCCATATGATCAAGTATTCACCAACCACATTTTCTTGAGATTCAAGTCAATTAAGCCATCTAAAGATAAATAAGTGAATAAAAACAAATACAAATGAAAACACTTGGCTACAACAGGACGATAGCAAATTAAAAAGTAACATAATGAAATTTAACTTTGGCAGAATCATTAGTAATTTCTATTGTTGGAATCTACCAAAAAAGTAGAGCAAAAAGTAGGAAAGAGAGAGAGCAAGGAACAGAAAAAGAGACAGGACAGAGAACAGGTTTAGAAAGAAGACAAAACAAAACTTATTTCGTGAGATGATCAAAGTTTTCTGTTGAACCTCAAAGCAGTCACAAAATTAAATGAGCTATGTCCTAGTTTTCTTATTGTGCTAAATCTGTGCTACATTCTCCCAGCATGTGAGCAGCTCTAAAGAAATTCCTTAGGTGCTTTTGAAATCTGTATTAATGTCACATACCAGTTTGTCTCACTTGGGTCCTTCTGTTTTCGACCCTGATGACACAGTAATGGTCAGAGAAGTCCCTGTCACTCCCCGAAACAGCAGACATTTCCGCTGAGGAACAGGAAAAGGGGTTGGGCATTTAGATTTTTTTATTCTGTCCTTATGCCTGCAGATCTCACCTGGCCCTTTGCCCTAAAGCATTTCCATCCACTTATCTCAGTTGAATATAAAACTGTTGGAGGCTGGGAGGAATAAGAGTATATTTTATTTAGATATAATGCTAGATGGATAAGTTTTTCTGAATGATCTCTGGTTTACACAAACATACCAGATAGGGAGATAGAGATGCTATATGCTAAGTGCTTTATACACACTCAGTTTATCACATCTGAACTTTGAGTGGATATTGTGACTATTTTTCAAAAACACACTGAGACTTAGAGAGAATAAACTACTAAAAATGTAATGGTCTATGGAACAGAGGCAACAGGTTTAAATTCCGTTCTGTCTAGATTGAAACCCATACTCTCGGCATTAAGTCATACTGGTGCTATTGTGAGTAATGCAATCTATTTTTCTAAAAGTTCATGGTTAAGGGGCAAGGGTAGGGTGGCAGAAGACCGCATGTCATTTCATCATTTTGATGTCCTCCTTAGTAATATAGAATATCTTGAAAATGGGGGATTTGAATTTGAATTCTAACTTTTACAGGGAGTTTCACAAATCACACTTTCATAGGCCTATTTAGAGTCACTTTAAAGAAAAATCAAATTCAATCACTTCCTTGGGATTTCAGCACCTTTTCAAACTGTGTGACTGTGAGTATAAACAAGTATCTGTCTTTATACTTAACCTGACCACTGATGCACTAAACACTAAGCTATATTGTCTAACCACAAACTGAACATCACTTATGCTAAATAACTAGCATTCAGTATAGACTCAAGTGGGACCAAAAACAAGAGAAGGAGAAATGTCACCTCTTCATTTCCAAAATACATTTGTGAAACAGGCTAACTATAAATTGTATCATATAATGATACTTGAAAATGCCTTTAGGTCCTCCAAGTAAGCATCATTGGAAGGCATTGTTGTTTTGAAAATAACGGTGATAGAGTAATTTGTCAATATCATAACTAAATCATAGGCAAAGGCAGAAATAACACAAGGAAGTGATTACAACTCCAATCTACTGGACTCATTACCATCATATCCAAATGCACCTTTAAAAAGTTAGTTTCTAACATACTACTCACAGCAGGACTTTCAAAAGAAGACAAATCACAGAACAGATAGGACTCAAATCTCTCCTGTCCTGGGCATCCCTATGACACTTGGCTAATTGTACGTGTTTGTAGCTTGCTCAATGCCAACATGGAAAATTTGATTGTATGGGTTCACCTGCTATGGAGAAAGACATTTCTCGCATTTTCTATTTTTGTATTTTTAATTTCTACCATGCAGAAAATGTTCGATAACTATTTGTTAAATATTCATTAAAATGCATTACAGGAATAGATCTGAATGGACATGAAACAATAAAGTTGTTAGGAATAGTTCTTGAGAGAAACTGTGAATTACATGCTAATGGGTTTAAAAACTTTCCACAATTCCCTCCTGCCTGCCAAGGCGAGACTGAGAAAGGACATCTCAGGAAGGTGCGTGTGCTGTAAGATAAGAGCACTGGTTACAACGCGAAAAACGGATGGGATGGCGGAGTTGAGAGCCTGAGCTGCTGCAGACCATTTAGGAGTCTTTTAAAATACCCAGGAGGAGATGGAATACGGTCCTGAGTTAGGATAGTGGTGGTGAAATGTGAGTGCTATTCTTCAGGCAGAATAGGTAGGACCTGGCCACTGATTAGATATAAAAATGCCATAGATGGTGACTATGTTTTTGAACTTGAATGATCCTGAGGCTAGTAGGCCATGGCAGGGGAAAAAAAATGGAGGAGGGAGGAAGAAAAGAATAGTTCTGGGGAGATAAGAATCTTTCCACTCTGGTTACATATTCTTAATAACTTCTCTAGGCACTGCATATGTACCTTGGTAATGCATGCTGCTATCTTCTTTAAATAAAAATGATGTAATTTGGACTCATTTCCTTTAATTTTATCTGCAGTGAAGGCTGAGAATAATTGCTCAGCTTCCATTTTATCCTCTCAAAAAGTGTTTTCAGGTGAGTCTTTCATAGTCTCTTGGCCATTCTGAATTCTAGTTGAACTACCCATCAGGCTTCCATTATCTGATGCACTCATCGTGATCTGCATACTTCAGCCTTATGTAGCTTGAGATATTGGAAAAAAAAATCTGTTTGGGAAAGGTGGACAAAAATGTAGGCTGTACTCCAGGAGAGTGAGACAATCCTCCTGAAGGTATCGCATTCTACGGTTTGGGGCCATGGATGTGGTGCTCACAGGTCACTATTGTCACTGTTAATTCATAAACCTGAGTGTTCTTCAGGGGTGGAAATTAATGCTGCTCTTCTTAAAAATTCTCACTATGTAGGGGGTACGAGGCGCAGAGCAGCGCCCTCTAGTGGATAGCTCCTTACTCAAACCATCTCTTCCTCAGAAGTCATTGCTGGCTTTCCCAACTAAGGCACGGCAACTATTACACCTTGGTATCCCCGTCCTTCATAGCACTTGCCTGAGTTGAGAATTATTTCCATGTGCGTAACTATTTGATTGAAATCTGCTTTTCCCACCAGACTATACCTTCATGAGATTATCTCTGTTTTTTTACTCAATACTATGTTTATAATGCTTACGATAAGCCCTGGCAAATCAAACATGTCCAATAAGCATGCCATGAATGAGTGAAAGGGGCTAAGAAATTAATTCAGTGTGGGAGATACTTCTGAACCTAAAACATATGACTCTACTGTTCCATTCACCGGAAGGAAACTTCATTTGTTACCCTATCAGGACATTTTAGGAAGTTCAATTTTCAGAATCTGCCTTATAAACGAAGAAAGTATATATTACAGGAATCTCATATGTATATGCTGTTTCAGTAATGACCTTGGTACAAACACAAAATAAGACAAACAGAGATTAAGTCTTATAGAAGAAAGGTTATCTCTGAATTAGAGCTGCCAGCAAGCTGCAAAGGAATATGGAATGAATTGTTGATCTACTTTTACACATGACATAGTTTGTTACATTTATTTTTAGAGATTGTTATTTTCTAACTGCACAATAAATTATTGCTATTTGCATAACAGAAGTATTCGCCTGCCTCTTTGATTTTCTCTCCAGATTGGGGACTATTCATATTTAGTCATGCTTAAGGTGGATGCTTTGACAGGGAGTATACATGTAAAGTATATATTCCCATCGGAAGGTTTTGTTTTCACCACTCCCGGACTATAGATAGCCCCCGTCCTATCTATGACACACCCTGTCCTTTCAAAAGTTTGATACTGGAGCTTAAGTGCAAAAATCAGTGAAAAAATCTTGGAGATCAAGCAGAAAAGAAAAAAGGGAAAGGACTCATGTATGCAGACAATCACGCAGTGTGGTGACTGGGGGGTTTGAGGGGGTAGGTGGAGGTGGACGGGGGTGTAGAGGGGATAAATGGTAACAGAAAAAAACACAGTAACAATAATGTGAAAAATAAATGAAAGAAAGGAAAAATTAAAAGAGGAAAAGAAAAAATACACATGTGCTTTGCAGCTTCGACATGCCCAGGGCAATGCCTGACAGAGCCAGCCAATGCTTAATGGATGGGAGCTCAGGGAAGGGCCAGGGACCGAAAGTTACTTCCAATTGCTAGGAATTTTGTAAGATCAATAGCATAACTGCCTCACTCAACTTTCTTACTCTTAATTTACATAACAATTTTATGCTTGGTCAAAGGACATTTTCTAATGAATTCAATTGCAATGAAATTAAGTAATTATCAAGTCTTTAAAATTTCCTAAGCATTTGTTGAGCACAAAAGTTTTCCTTTAATTTTAGAATTATGCAGTGTATCAGATTTAAGTAGACGAATACACACATCTCCTGCTTTGGGTTCTATGGCTTTCACATTAATTTTTCTTTATGCATGTATTTCAAAATCGGTAAAATACCAACCTCCCCCTCCCCCAGGAAAGTGGGAAAGGATTTTCAGTACCTGCTACAATGATACGCTGACAATTCTTTCAAGAGAATATGTAAACTGGAAGACGCACACATTCTTGTGTATTCTTGCTCACTGAGTATGGTGATGGGTAGATATGAGATGCTGAAATGCAGGGAGCGGGTAGAATGGGTTAGAAATGTAGAGAGAGAACCCACTGTAAGGTCTCAGAAAGTAAGAAATACTGGCAAGGCCCTCCCTGAAGACTGACAGCCATCCACCAAGAGGGTTCCCTGGCTGTTGGACAGAGTGCACCCCTAAGTCCTAGCAGTGAACGGTTGATGCTAGGCATTCAATTTTCAAGTTTCCTTTCCCTGGATGGTTCTTCTTTTGATTCTGAAAATTCTCCCAAACTTGTTTTTTGAGAGTCTTCCATTATACAGCTTGGTTGGCATAGTTCTAAGTGTAATGAAAAAAAAATCACTTTGACCATTTATATTACTGACATGAATTGAGGGTGCATTCTCTCTTTACTGTACTTCTGAATTTCCTTGAAGACAGAGTGCATGAATTATTCATCCTTATGTTGCTCACACCCAACATGATGTCTAGGACTTCGAAGGTGCTCAGTAATGAGAGTTGGATGACTAAACTATATTATTAATAGTTCCCTTTGGTTGAACATTTAAATTATATAAAGTGCTATGCCAGCACATTATCGAGTGCATGATACCTCATTTTTAGTTTCCTAGCATGATTTAATATGTTATTTCCTCCCTTTCCTATGAGCAATAAGTGATTCTTAGAAAAACTCCATTGCATAATGCAGCCTTGGACACAGAACAGATGGGTAGGATATCTAGGTGTTTTAGTTTGAGTTATTTTGGTTTGAGTTCCATAATAGCTGTCTCTACTCTGTTATCATAAAAACAAATGATACACATTTTAGGTAGTATTATTTTAAAAGGCACTCTGGGAACAACTGGGGTTTAAAGTCAGTAATCAGAGTTTAAATCGGGTTGTCCCTTGGTATTTGGCTACTCGAGGGGAAAGTCGCTTAATTTCTTTCAGTATCGGGACTTTTTTATCTAAAAAAATGGAGATAATTTTTATCTCACAGAGTTTTGTGATAAGTTGATGTACTTAACATGCCCATCACAATGTTTAATACAAAGCAGGCCCCAAATAAATGGCATTGTACACACTTATTACATCTACTGATATATTTTAAAAGCTTAAGAGAATATGAAAAAATAAATCAAAACAACAGCAAGAACGGCAAACTTCCGCACCATATTTTAAAGCGCACCTAAGACTGAAGAACACTAGCACTCTTTTTTCTTCACTGTTTTTAAAGTCAAGTTGGCATTTACTTTGGAGGTTTGAAGCGCTGTAAATAAATTACATCCAATAATTTTAGAGTAGGTAGTTCAGTTTATGCACAGATATAGTTTGACCTTTTTAAAAAAATTTAATTGGATGTGTGTATGATATGCCTACCACGCTTTCTTAATAAAAGCTGGGGAAAGGGCAGTTCACACAGTACTGGGCATGATATGATTAAATAAAACTCTTGTGAGCTGTCACATCTAGTGGATGGGAAATGCTTAACGATATCACCCCGAGAAAGGTATGATCACCCGGGAAGTGGCGCCATTGCCGTATTTCTGCCCCAAATTTTAAGATGAAAAGTCAGCCAGGAAGGTCTGTTCATGCCCAAAAGAGCAGAGTTAAAATTCTCTTGCAGCCCTGACTTCACTTGGATGAGCGTCGTCCTGCAAAGCGAAAGGTCACCACTTAGATTCCCAGTCAGGGCACACGCCTGGGTTGCTGGGGTGGGGCGTGCAGGAGGCAACCGATTAATTTCTCCGCTACATCGATGTCTCTCTCCCTCTCCTTCTCCCTCCCTTCCCCTCTCTCTCTAAAAATAAATACATCAAATCTTTTAAAAAATGTCTCTTGCATCAAAGTAGAAAACGGAAGGCCAAAAAACATTCCAAATACAGTAGGGTAGAAATTCAAGAACTGTGCAAATAGAACCACAAGCTTTTCCCGCAGAGTGCAAACAGCCAGCCACCCCCATAGAACTACCTACGTAGTGAAGGAAGGCAAAGCCTCCTGAGGAATGGCGTGGTGGAAAGATGAAAGATGACATGCATTTGAGGCAATGTTGGTGGGGCTGACCTTCGCTTCTGCCAAAATAGGAAATCCTAATGTAAACAATCAAGGGGGCCAGGCAGTTCTGGGTGGCAAAGTAACTGGAAATCGGGGCACGGCAAGAAAAGGAACGAGACAGAGCAGTTAGTTCATTCTGTAAACCGAAATTCGTTCAAGGTTTTGACGTCCTTTTTCGGTGACAAGGGAATTAGAAAACAGTATCAGAATCAACTTACACAATTTGAAATTTGAATCACGCATGTGAGATGAATGTAAAGTAGGAAGCATAACGTTCTATACACAGGTGTGCCCTGTTTTTTGGAAGTTCACTTTGTAGCCATTTTGTGTTCACAGAAGA
The DNA here is from genome assembly GCF_022682495.2 of Desmodus rotundus. Taxonomy (NCBI): domain Eukaryota; kingdom Metazoa; phylum Chordata; class Mammalia; order Chiroptera; family Phyllostomidae; genus Desmodus; species Desmodus rotundus. The sequence goes on along the minus strand of NC_071398.1, from coordinate 10,384,831 downwards.
CCTACATTGGTACTACCTGGTTTATCCAACCAAAGGTGATGCTAAGAGAATTTTCACTTTTGCAAAAAAAAAAAAAAAGAGAAAAGAACGAAAGAAAAAAGGCAAAGAGTGAAAATAGCATTAGTGTTTGCTTTGCAGAAGCCCCTACGGAGGCAGCGGTACCCCAAGCTGCACAAGTGACGGCACTTCCAAGTCTCATCCCAGGGACCCACACTCAGCATCTCAGCATCAGGCCACTGTGAGCAACTGTGCTTTATCCTGACTTATGCTGAGCATCCGTTAGCAAAATGTGTCCTAAGGTATCAGAAAAGCTTAAAAGAGCTCGTAAGGGTGTTACCCCCTTAGCATAAAATTGGACATAACTAAACGTTTCCATTGTGGTGAATAAAACAAAGACCTTGAACTACCTGGGTTCCCCATTCCTACTATTTACAGAAAGTGAGAATACATTTTGAAAGTTTCTAAAGTTACTATTGGTTCTGCTTGCAGCAAAAATGGGTCCCTTTTAGTCAGTACCCAGTAATGGATAAAAAATGGAAGGTCTAGGCCTTGAGTGGATTGATGGGTGTAAAAAGTGTTGTGCGTATTTATCACATGATTCCTGCTTTTACTATATGTTAGTGTTATTTTAGGTTTTATGTGCTATTTGGTGTGATTTATTAGGTTATTTTTTCAGGTCTGGGAACACTCAAAATGTTTTCTATATAAATTAATGTTAATTGGTTCTTTGCTTTACGCCATTTCAGCTCAGGAAAGTTTTCATAGGACTGTTCTACTTTCAGATAGTGTGGGAAACCTGTATGCTGTTTGGGTAGTTGTTAACAAAGTATTTTGGTATTAATATTCTAGGTTGAGGAACTCATCGGGGAAGGCACACAGATAAATAATCTATCAAATAGATTAAATTAGAAAAGTTATGCACAATGCACTAGCATCCTCACAGGCTCATGTGGTACTAGCCTTATTCAGTATGATCAACCTATGCCTCAGGGGGGAGAGAGAGAGAAAGAGAATATATAAATTCTCTTTATAAAAATGAAAACCAAATAAAGAAAGGAAATATTTTCTTCACAAATATAGTTTAAACATAATTAAATTACCTCTGGAAAAATATCCAAAATTGGACTTTTCAAAATTATTTGCCCAAACCCTATGTTTATCTTCTTGGTATAATGAAGGAGCAAGGTCTTTTTTTCTAAATGGAAAAATTCTTCTACATGATAGTCTTTTTTCACACTAAATTTAGAATTTAGTTTCAACGAAGAAATGCCGTCACAGGGCTATGCACTACTACCTAACCCTGCCATTTTTCTTCAGCACAAAACACTGTGGTGGTTACAGACACAAACGAGCATCCCCGGTAGCATAACGAGGTATTAGCTTATTATCATGGGATGAAGTTCATTTCCAGCTACTGGTTTGTGTTGTGTGGAAGCAAGGCTCTCTCCTGAGCTCCTTGGCACAAATCCACAGAGGAAATCAAAATTCAACTGCACACACTGTTACTCAAAAACTCAGGCCAGTTTCTGTTGACCAGACCTCAGAGCCAAGAGAGTCCATAAATCCAAACAGCCAGTCAACTCAGAGATCTAACTGAAGTTTTATTCCACCACTAACGACTTCCATTATTACTTCTATAACATTTTTTGAGTGATTTATATGCCAGGACTTATCTTAGCCAGGACTTACAAGGTCTCTGTGTACAATGAGCTTCTAGTCTATTGGGAAATAAAATAAAGCCAAAATGAAAAAGGTGTTTGCAATGTATCATACTGATAACAAAAGAAATTAGAGGGTGGAGATGAAATTTAGGTGTTGTAGAGGTAAAGAAGATATTCTGGGGGATTTCAAGAAAATTTAGGACATGTCTAGGATTGAAGGACATCTGACAAGTACACATGTTGATCTCTCCATCCAGAAGAAAAGACAGGATGGAGAACCGAAGGGACTCCAGTACAATCCAAGTGGGACATAAAGATAAAGATGAGGTAGATTGGGGGAAGGGCATATTCATCTCAAAGCCCCTCCAAGAGTGGATCCCTCATTTCTACTCCTGTCTATAGATGGGAAATGCACAGCTATGGAGGGGTTTTTAAGCAATTTAAAATGTTGCAAACACAAATATGATCACGTTGTTGGAGAGGACCAAGGTGGACTGACTACTAGTCAGATCAATACAGTGGGTACGGCAGGGTTTCCAGGGCGTGAATGCAGTGACTTCAACTAGGGTAATGATGGTGAGGATAGAAACTATGCAAATAACTTGGGAGGGGGTATGGAATTGATCTGTGAACTTTAGGGATTTTCTTGGTCTATGTGCAAAGTTTAGACTAATGTTCCAGTTTAGGGTGAGGACAAGATCATGTGCAGTGATGTCGTCTAACGTCATACTCAATAGACTAGACAGGAAGTATGCAATCTTATCATGACCTCAGTGACACCTCTGTTCTCCCAGCCTTGACAATGCCAAGGACCAGAGAGGTAGTTTCTTAACCACAGGGCTCCGGAGATTCAGCCTGGCGTGGAGAATCCTGCTAGATCACCAGGAACTCTGTGAGGCTCCAGGCAGAATCGTTGAAAGCGGTGGCATGAGAATTGCTCCAGGCTCTTGTAATTGAACTCATCATTCATTCCCTATCTTCCTAATTCTGTTGCATGACACTCTCCCACTCCTTCATTTTGCTCTAGTTATGCTGTCTTGCTATTCCTGAAACAAATTTACACACTTACCAATTACCATTTAATTTTAGTTTCTGCCACTACTTTTTCTCCCTTATCCTGTATTATTTTCATTAGTAGCTTTTCTTACCACTTGAGATATGTTTATTTGTCCATTTATTTTGTGTCTCTCTCACCAACAGCCTCCTCCTTCCTGGGCAATGTGATCTAAATGAGACCAGAGAATACAATTTTTTCCCTTCTAAATCTTTGCAGAATGAGAAAAGGAAGGAAAGGATGGAAGAAGAAGGGGGCAGGAAGGAAGAAAGAAAGAGAGAAAGAAAATGGAAGGAAAAAGGGAGAAATACAACAGGATTTTTTTTAATGTAAGGTGTTTTGTATAATATATTTATTGGGGTCACGAACTAGGAATGTTGTTTTCACTGTTAAATATATTTGTTTCCAGTATAAAAGAATTGAAGATAATCCTATGCCATTAATACTAAACAGTCTGTGAAATCTCTCTTATTTACTCATATAGCCACTTCCCCTTATTGAAAATGCAAGCTTCTATAGATCAGGGATAATTTTTCCATTAACTTTGCAATGAGAAAATCCAGATTATTAAATAAATAATGATTTGTTTAATTAAATTGCAGTGTGGTGTTCTTTAAAAAACAGAAAATAATTTTAGGTATAACATTTTGCTCGATATTTATACTATAGTAAACAAGTTGACTATGCTAATACGTAGTACTAAATTGCTGCCATTTATCGATCAACTAATAGTTGCAGGCAGCATACAAGCTCTATACACATGTCAATATATTCGTTTCTCAGAATAAAACTTTTAAACAGATAATATACTAATTTCACAGATGACGACAAGACAGTTTAGAGAAAAATGACAATTTTATATGGTTCACTAATGGCACATTTGAAATTTGAACCTAGGTGCCTTTATTTCCAGTGTCTATATTGTACTCAATGTGCAATACTTGGTCTTTTTCCGTTTTGTCATTGTAGATATGAGTGAAGCAAGTTTTTTTCTGATTAATTCAACAAACATTTACCAAGTGTGACCACATACACCTGCTTGCCTGCATATTGAGCTGTCAATGTATTCATTTATTTTGTTCCCCCTTTTAAGCTGCTGTTCTTCCTTTTTCAGAAAAAAAAGATTTATTCCATACAGTAAGATATAATTAATTTTAAAATAAGTGACAAAAATGAAGTAGAGGAAGACTGAAGTGTGACTGACAAAGACGGTGTTGGAATAAGCTTATGATGCTACATAATAAAGAATCTGCTAAACTTACTCAAGGCTGGCCAAGAATTATTCTCTAAATCATTTCTAATAGTCACTGAGGTGACAGGAATTTGCTACTACATTTACAGTTGGTAATACGAGGGAAAAAAAATCCCAACACAAAACAAAATGACATTTGTGGTAAATATCACTATTCCCAATGATGAGAACTGAAAATTCTCCATGATTAGCACCCTATTTGGCCATTAGTAGCCACCTAATGAAGACTTGGTGAGTGAATTGCTGAAATGATAAACAGCAGCTTCTATTATACACAAGGATTTCTTTGAGATATTTTATATGAAGGCCTTCCACATAGTTAATGGCATCTTTGATTTACTCCATGCACTTATGTGGTGATTGAAATCAGTGTTGACCATCAATACGATCCTTGAAGGTTTAATTTGCAGATAAATTTTAGGACACATAGGAGAACATTTCAATTATGTGTCAGACAGTGTACCAAGTAATAAGCAAATAGGTCTGGATGTTACCTTGTGCATTTCACAAATGAAGGAAAGAAACACACATGTAATGAAAGAAACATAAAAGAGTGAAAAGTGCAATAATGAGGTGTATGTAAGATACAAGGATAACCAGTGAAAATTACATGTCAGAACTGGATTAAAAGGATCATAGATATCACATTAATACCATATTCTCAGTCAGGCTCAACTAGGTTTTCTTCTGCAACAAATACCCTCCCACCCCAATCTCCTTTTTAATGTAATAAACTTTATTTCACACTTAAGTTCCATGTCCAACAGAGTTTGATTGGTGGCACTGGTTTTTATGTATGGTCTTATGGGTGGTTCCTAGACTCTTGTGTGGCCCCAGGATTGGATCGCTGCCTCTTGGGGTTCACACCTTTGTGATACTCTTCTCTTGAGTAGGTGAGAGAACTACGATGTTCACCTAATCAACAGACTGTGGAAAAGGTGATAATATGTCACTTGCACTATTAGGTTGTATTATTAAAAGACGTCATTTTCCTAGGTAATTTATTTTTCTTGTTGCTATATGAAATGGGATTTTTTTCCTGATTTCTGTTTCTGATACTTCATTGTTGGTGTACAAAAGTGACTTTGATTTCTGAATACTGACTTGTATCCCGCTGTTTTGCCAAATTCACTTATTAGGTCGAGTAGTTTTTTCCTGGAATTGATAGGATTTTCTATGTACACTATCATGTCATCTGCAAACAATGGAAGTTTTGCTTCCTCCTTTCCAATTTGGATGCCTTTTATTTCTTTTTCTTGTCTGATTTCTGTGGCTAGGACTTCCAATATTATGTTGAACAGAAGTGGTGAAAGTGGACATTTTTCTTGTCTTGTTCCTGATCTTAGTGGGAAAGCTTTTAGTTTTTACCCATTGGGTATGATGTTGGCTGTAGGTCTCTCATATATGGCCTTTATTATGTTGAGGAATGCTCTCTCCATTCCCACTTTACTGAGTGTTTTTATCATAAATGGATGTTGTATCTTATCAAATGCTTTTTCTGCATCTGTTGGTATGATCATGTGATTTTTGTCTTTCCTTTTGTTTATGTGATATATTACATTTATTGATTTGTGAATATTGTACAATCCTTGCCTCTCTAGGATGAATCCCACTTGATGATGGTGTATGATCTTTTAAAACTATGGTACATTTACATGATAGAATACTACACAGCAGAAAGAAAGAAGGAGCTCCTACTCCTTGAGACAGCATGGATGGAACTAGAGAGCATTATGCTAAGTGAAATAAGCCAGGTGGTGAAAGACAAATACCATATGATCTTACCTTTAAGTGGAACCTAATCAACAAAACAAATGAGCAAGCAAAATATAACTTGAGACATTGAAATTAAGAACAATCTGATAGTAACCAGAGGGGAGATGGGAGGGGGGAATATGGGGAAAGGGGGGAAGGGTTTTCAAGAACAATTATAAAGGACACATGGATAAAACCAAGGGAGGGTGGAAGCAGTGGAGGGAGGTGGGAATGGCTGGGGTGGGGGGAGTGTTGGGGGTAAATGCAGACAACTGTACTTGAACAACAATAAAATAATTTTTTAAAAAGATTAAATTTAAAAATTTTTAAAAGAAAGAAAGACTCCATTTTGCTAACAGATTGTTTTCTATTGACTATCTTTGCTGACTGATGAAGTCAGTGTTGAAGTTGGGGAAGCTCACAGGAGAGGGAACTGTGGGCGGCCTCTAGAAACCACAGGCAGCTTCTAGGAGCTGAAAAGGGCCTCTATCAACAGCCAGAAGAAACCCAAATTTTCAGTTCTACAGCTGCAAAGGAAATAGATTCTGCCAACAATCTGCATGAGCTTGGAAATGGATTCTTCCCAACTCTACCCTCCACATGAGAATGCAGCTCAGTGGAAACCTGGATTGTAGACCGCTGAGATGTTAAGTAGACAACTCAATTCGGCCTAGTTCAGACCCCTAATCCACAGAAACATGAGATAATGGCCATGTGTTGTTTTAAGTCAATAAACATGTGGCAATTTGTTATCAGCATCAAGAACTTTCTTTCAATAGGAGCTTTCTCTGATGTTACAACAGGAAAGTTACAATAGTATTTCATGTCACTGATTCCTGATACATCCATTCAGAGGCAATATACAGTTTATTATCAGGCTAAGTCACCTGGGCATGTATGATACCAAAAGGATGAGAAAGAGCATTTCTGACATATACCTATAAGAGGAAAAGAACTAGAATATATTTATAAATAGCACCAGTTACAACCACATATTTTATAGTGTGCAATTTTCTGTTAAACAACGCATAAGCTGTAACGGAAATAAAATTATCTTACATTAATAAAACAAAGGAAGAATTACTAGTGATAAATCAAAGCCTTCCTGGCAGTCACACTTCTTCACTAAATCTATATTTAAAATTCTCCTGAGATTAAGTGGAATCAATATTCCCATATCAGAAAAGCATCATAAAAAACAAATATTTGTTAACCACAGTAAACACTTTCACAATAAGTATTTTACTCATAAATGGTAGGCTAATGCTACTCATTAGAATTCATTATTATATTTTCCCATTATCTCCACAAATACACCAAACATATTTTTAAAAACCAGTGCCAAACTTAGATCCTCATTTTTTTCCCTTAACCATATATCTCAAGATAAAATAAATCTCAGCAAATAAAAGGAAATAAATGCCTCTTTTGTAAAGTAGATCAATTTTTGGTTCCCCAGTTACCAGCCGATTTGACCTTCGAGTTCAGTATTTATTTTTCACCCGACTTTCAAAAAACAGTTCCAACCTAACAAGTACATTGACCGTATGTGTAGTCCATCTACCTGAACCGGTACAGATGTTCTGACCTTGACTCTTCATTCTGCCTCAAGGAAGCTCAAATGACACAGACATCTATTCTCAGTACAGTAGAGCCACCTACCTCCTGCTTAGCTGAACTCAAGAAGAGATTTGAAGCTCCTTTAGTCAAGGTGTGGTGCTCGGAAGACTTGCCTTTCCAAGATCAATCTCGTAACATTGGTGTAAAAAAAGGCTCCCTTAACATAACACAAATGTCTTTCTAGGAAAGGTGCACGCATTGAGAAAGCTTGATGTATACTTTCACTCTTTTTAATGAAGAATCATCTACTTGCTTATTGAGAAAAGTGAAAATCACCAATGTGTATAGGTATATATACTTGGCCCTGAATGTTCAAGACTGGGGGCTGGGTGAAAAAGGTGAAGGGATTAAGCAAAAAGAAAAAAAAAGCAAAAGCAAACAAACAAACAAAAACATCTCATGGGCATAAGCAACAGTGTGGTGATTACCAGAGGGAAGCGGGTGGGGGCAGGTAGGAGAGGGTACAGGGGGACAAACAGTGACAGAAGGAGACCTGACTTGGGACAGTGAACACACAATACAATCTAGAGATGACTTATTATAGAATTGTACACTTAAAACCTACATAATCACATTAACCAATGTCACCCCAATAAATTCAATAAAAGTTTTTAAAAAGATATATCCTATACTCTTATGAACTTTACAACCCATAAGAAAAACAAAAGTCACATGATGTTATAAATATATTTTTTAGGTGTAGGCATGGTGACTAACAGAGTACCAGCTGATTAGCAAACACAAACTCAGTCGGTACTCAGGGTAAAAGATTGATCATGGAATAGTTCCTGAAGGATTTTAAAATAATAAAGTCTTATTGTATAATTAGTATTTTGGGGTAGCTACTATTTGCATGATCTCTGCTAAAAATTTTAAATGAATCTGAAGTTGCGAAAATTATAATGATCCTTAATAAGTAAAAGGTACCAAATACACAAATAAGGATATTAAGGCTTAAAGAGACCCAGGAAGCTAGTGGAGACAATCCAGCCAGTCGTGGTGGGGTTGGCTTTCCAAAAGAGGAAATTTTAATTTCTTGACCACCTCAGAAAGGATAAATGAGAGCCTGCAAGGGGCAGTGAAGAGCATTCCAACATAAAGGCAGGCAACACTAATAAATACCATGGTAGAAGCCACTGAGAATGATTGGAGGTTAGAATAAAATTAAGGAAGTAGAAGCATGGTTATAAGCAAAGCTGAGTTCATTCACGGTCTCATAACGGCATGACATGTAATTTGGCCTCAGTGAGGAAACTCATTGAAAGCGCTGAATTACGAAGATAGGAGAAAAGCAATATTTATGACAGCAAACACTTAAAATTTAGAGAAGGGGAAGATAGCGGGTTTAACCTCAATTTGTCAGTATAATAATGCAGCAATACATTGGAGATTAGAGTGAAGAAGAAAAGTAGCAAAGACAGTACTACTGGTGATAAAAGAGCACGAAGAAGAGAGCAAAGAGGTATTATCTGGCATTATTTGTACCACTTCAGGCAGAATACTGATCTATTCCGGCCTCCATAGTAACATCCCAGCTTTAAGTTCTACATGACAGAAATTTAGCTTAAATGCTGAGTAATCACTCACTATCATTAGAACTTGTGGTGTTCACTTCCACGATAAATTACATTTCTCTCTTAATAAATACTAATAATAATCAAACCTAAAAACCAAGTCCCAAAATACACAAAGCAAAACTGATACATCTGAAAGGAGTAATAATTCAATGATAATAGAGGATATTTTCATACATCACTTTCAATAATAAGTACAATTAGAAGATTAATTTAAAAAACACAAGACTTGAATAATACTAAAAAACCAACTATAACTTTTCCATCTGATGTATTTCAATTCGTCTAATACCCCCAAGCTCCATCCATGTTGTTACAAATGGCATATTTCACGTTTTTTATGGCTGAGCGGTGTCCATTATACAGATCCCTTCATTTGTTGATGGACACTTAGGCTGTTTTTGTAATTTGGCTATTGTAAAACTGTAGTATTTCACTCATATGTGAAAAATAAAACAAAAAAAGTAACAAAGGAACTAACTAAACAAAAGAAAACTGAAGTCAGATACAGACAATGAAATGGTGGTTACCAGAGGGGAGCTGAGGGGCCGGGCCGACTGGGTAAATGGGGTGAAATATAGGATCATAGATGGGAACTAGCCTTTTGGTGATGAGCACGCAATGGGGTAGATAGATATTGAACTCTAATGTTGTATACCTGAAATTTATATAATGTTATTAACCAATGGTACCTCAATACCTTTAACAAATAAAACAGGTAAAACACAACTACATCTCACAGACCTCTGCAGAATACTTCTCACAACAACAGCGCATTTTTCTCAAGTTTATATGGAACGCTCTCCAGATAGATCACATATTAGGCCATAAAATGAGTCTCAGTAAATTTAGAATGATTGCAATGATGTGAAGTATGTTTTTCTAAGAAAATTAAACTGGGAATCAAGGTAAAGGAATACTTGAAAAATTCACAACATATGGAAATTGAGTAATACACTTCTAAGTAGTAAATGTGTTGGTGGAGAAATCACAGGAAAATTTGAAAATACCATGAGATGAATAAAAACCAAAATAGAATATATCAAAACTCATGGGATTGAGCCACAGAAGTGCTTAGAGGAAAATGTATAGCTCTCTTTCTGTATTAGAAAAGAAGGGTGATCTCAAATCAATAGTCTAATCTTCATACTTAAAAAGATAAAGAGGAGCAAACTAACTTCAAAGCAATCAAAAAGAAGGAAATAATCAATATATTATAATGGATATAATAAGAGAATAGGGAAACAAGAAAAGCAAAGAAACTAAAAATTTGGTTCTTTGAATAGAATAACAAAATCAATAAATTTCAGCTAGATTGATGAGAAAAAAGAGAGGGAGGGAGTGGGAGAGAGAGAAAGAGTAAGAGAGAGGGGAAAAGACTCACTCACTTTAACCAAGAATGAAAGAGAGAGCATTACCAGCCAAGGACTATAAGAAGGGATTATAAGGGACTATTTTAAACAATTACATGCCAATGAATTAGAGAATCTAGGTGAAATGAAAAATTCCTAGGAAATTTAACTACCAATACTGACTCAAGGAAAAAACAAAAAGTCTTCATAAACTTGTATGAATAAAGTCCAGAATCAGACAACTTCACTTATGAAACCTATCAAGCACTTAAAAAGAAATGAACACAATCCTTCATAATCTTTTCCACAAAGTAGAAAAGGCAGGAATATATCTCATCTCACTGCACGGAGACCAATATTGAGCTTCTGCCAAAACCAGACAGACATTTCAGGAAAAGGAAACTCCAAAGCAATATCTCCTAGAAATATTAGTGCAAAAATAATCAGCAAAATACTAGCAAACCCAAATCAGCAACAGTGATAAAAAATACATACAAATTAAGTGGGAGTTATTCAAGAAATGCATAGGGAAATGCATTCAATATATGCATAAACATGGAGAAAGGGAGGATGGAGGGGGGAGAAGAAAGGAAGGAAGAAAGGGAGGGAGAGAGGAAACAAAAAGAAATTGGTCTAGAGTATGGTAAGTTTCAAAAAAATGTGCATCTTTAATAGAAGTTGAAACACTCAATTAACAGTTTAATGAACTAACAATCCAACTGTTTATTAAGCACTTCAGGAGACCAGTGTTGCTATTCAAATACATATATTTTCAGAGCTACCAATACAGTCATTCTGAGTAGTCAAAATACTGTACCTAAATCATTACAGCAATTATACTTTTAACTATCATTTTTAATTGAAATGGAAAGTTTTTGGCCCAGAGATTTAAGACATACTTTCAACAAAACTTGGAGGTCTTACTAGGTCAAACACTGATGAAATGTTTTAAATAGAATTATGTTTTACAACGTAGTCACCAATGGTTATTGTTTGCTCAAAAAAGAAAAATCAATACGTTGGTAAATGCCCTACTACCATTTGACCATATTATTATGGATACAAATGGGGCTGTTTTACAGGTGGAAATAAAATGAGTCCCTTCAGTATGAGATGTGTTTATATATTCCCCTCCCATAAGTCCTTGGTAAGCTTTCAGCAACTTGTATACTGAGGAAAGGCTATTTGCTAGAACAGGTGCCCTTCTTACTTGAACGTGAGGTATTTAAGTTTAAGGTCAATTATTTGCACTTCCAGTTCAATTAAGAGGACACAGCCTCATAGTTTAATTTACAACAGCTAGTTAAACTCCCTAGAAAGTATTTCGGAGTGCCTAAATAGCAATTAGTCATTGGGGAAAATAGACAGAGGCATCCAAGTTTAAATAACTATCAGATTAGCGCACACATCACACATGCTATTTTATTAACTCATTAGTAAAGTACTTAGAGTAAAGAATGAATGGTGTTTTCTAAACTGTATAAACATTCTAGGAAAATGCAAGAATTAGGTGAAATGCATACTGTATTGACGAGTGAGCTAAAGAGGAACGTGACCTTCTGGACAGCTTTCTGTGGGATTTAAGAAAAAGGATGCTTCCTAGTTATTTTGTATAGATTTGATTATAGCATTTATGTCCATATTTTAATTTTCCCCATATCGATATTTTAATAGCTTCCATAGTTTGCAAATCAAAGACGAACAGGGAAGAAGGTATTATAAATAATAGTAGCTACCATTTATTGACACCTCTCATGAACTGGGCATTGGGCTTAGTTACACATTTAAAAAAGGAATTCCTTGCAACTTACACATTATAGTTTATATGATTATGACACATATATCCATATATATCGCAGAATTTTAAAGTCATACGATAGCAAGCAGAGAAAGCACTGGCCTAGATAAAGTTTGAGATGCCTTCAAGATCCACCATCTGTGAATCTTTAATCCTAGGGCTTTCTTTGGGTTCATATAGGATAAACCTCTTGAACCCATTTCACAGTATAGCCATGTGTGCCATTCTATAGTACTGGTCAAAATGTTTACAGAAAGATCCACCCAAATGTCAAAGGGGTGAGTGAGTGCCTGTGACCCCCTGCATCTTGTTGAGTGAGAGCTTCCCTTCAGAATCTAGGCAGCGGAGGCACATCCCACGACAATATTCTCTTCTTTGGAAGCATCCAAATGCTTCTGCGAGGGGAGTTTTTCCTCAAAGTGCATGAATCATGGAACTTCCTTTTGTGGCACTGGAATCTTTTGTTGATTTAAGGGTTTGCTTTAGGGGGAAATGTCACAGTGTCGAGACAAGTGTGGGCGCCGTGTGAAAAGTGCTTATTCACTTTGCTCTTTGGGAAACAATGCTGTGTTGCTATGACAACTGCTATATGACAGCGTCCTTTTGCATATGCATTTGTACATACACGTACACACACAAACTCACTTGCATTTTCATATACATGCAACCAATTCAAAGAGCATTTGTATTCCTAGGCACAGATCATTCATGTAAGCAGAACACAGAAAAATTATGGGGAAAAATATTTGTTTTTCCTTCTCACTGAAAATTAATTGAATTGACAAGGACCTCAGGATGAATTCTTTTAATGTAGGTATTAGCCATTCAAATGCAAGGGTTTAGAAAGAGAAGGGTTGAAATACGTAATGAGCTTAATACTAATAATGACATTGGAGTCCTACATGCAAAATAGGGTGTAACCCTTACATTGAAAAAAAAAAGATTAAGTTTGGCATTACAGAACAGTTTAAGGGACTTGGAAGGTCGTTTTTTTTGTTTTTTTTCACTTGACTTGACACATGCTGCAATCCAAAGATGTACATCTTGTATAATTTTTACATTTTTCTATTATCCTCAAACTTTTTGTTGTCTTATGAATTCATAATTTATTCATTGATTTGCTTTTATATGAAATAGATGGATATGAAAAGGAAATTCTATATTATCAGAGTAAATAAAAGGCCCGATATGACTTGTCATAAAGAGAAAGCAACTGCAAGAGGAAATGCATAAGTTCTCCCATCTATGTACCATCAAACATAATCTTTTGTAGAGCTAGTGAATTTTTAACATCCTGGAAAGACTTCAATCAGCTCTACAGCATCCCCAACAAGTGTCTACTTGATCATTACCTCCACAGACACGGAACTTATTATATCCAAGAAAAATTATTTGTCAAATAAAATATTCTACTCAATATGAAGCGCAGTACAATTTACACCTCAAATTAGAAGTCATAGTAGCTCCTTCAAAGTCTTCTTTTATGTAAATAGGTCTTTCGATGGGAGTTCTTGTCATTTTTTCAAAAATGTGTGCATGTGTCTTTTTAAAAATTTCTGCCACGGCCATGCTAGGTTTTACGAACAAAAAACCATCAAGGAACAGTCAATGGCCTCCAAAGCATGTATTGACGGTCCTGGTGGGGACAAGGCAAACCAGATTTTCATGAGTACAAGCAGAGAATTCAGTGGGGGCAACAGAAAGTAGTCCTACAGTGTGCTTCTGTGACTTCCTGAGTTGTAGAGTGGAGACAGAATTGGTGCTGAGACGAGAAACAAAATTTTGGCAAGTGAACAAGTGGTAGAAAACATTTCCAGGAAGAGAAGCAGTATAAAGAACTGTGCGGAGGGGGAGGGGCCAGGCCTGTGCATAATGGCTGGAGCCCCAGTGTCGAGGATAGGAAAGTGGGAAGGAAGACTTTGTAGGTGGTGAGGCTCACCTTGAAGGCAGAATGAAAGGTGGCAAAGGCATTGTTTCTCAGGCAATGCATTCAGAGGTTATCTTGCAGACAATGGGGAGTTGCTGTGATATTAAAAAAGGAGATGGAGATGATTCAGTGTGTGTTCTAGAAAGGGGAAAATGACAGAAATGTGTATAATGGGATGGAGAGTTTTAAAACTGAAAGTAGAATAAGAAAAATGGTGTGGCCTAGAGTTACATAATGTGTCCAATTAGCTTAGTGGGAAGAGAAGATGGGGAGTTAACAAGGAGAAAAAAGACAAGGTTTATCACTCATCCGATACCTGAGTAAGAGAAGATAAGAAAGCAGGCGTGTGGGTACATTTTTCACAAGAGTAACTAGAAATAGGAAGGGAAAAATGAGGCTACCGAAGGATAGGCCAAGTTTAAATTTTCTTAGGTATATGGTGTGGATAAAGGTCTAACCTTCTCAGGAAATGTCAGACCTAGATGTATAGGTTTGAGATGGAACAGCCTTTAGATATTAGCTGCAGTTTTGATGTATCAGTTTGAGAAGAGAGCACCATCACAAGAGTTTGAAGAAACACAGATATTAAAAAGAAGCTAAGATAAAGCAAAAGAGTGAATTCATTCTAGCAGCATGGTTTACTACTAAAATTTCTGCTCATTCATTTCCAGACGGTTTAATGGAGAATTCCAATCAAGTGAAGAGCAGAAGGACTTCTACATAATTTGGTCCTGGGTGGCTCTCTGGTGACCCATGGGGGCAGGTTTAGAGACAGTGGTAGAGGATGGACAAAAGCAAGTGGAGAAAATGAAAGGAGAGGGTTCCTTCTCAAAGCTTACCTAAGATGTAAAGGCAGAAAGGGGAGGTGATGGCTGGAAAAGAATCTCCACCGACAACAAGAGGCAAAGGCGACTGTGTCTTTGCCTCTTGAAAATGCGTGACCCACAAGACAGGACAATATCCACATGCATCTCACCCGAGGAAGACTATGTGGAGAAATCAGCTCCAGTAAGAGGAGCATTCCTCCCTGTTTCCACCTGTAATTCATTGTTTTCTATTCTCTCAGTCCTACATCCTGTAGCTGGAGGACCACTGCCCAGAGGCAGTCACAAAGCTACTGGGAAATAAATTCGGACACCAAACATAAAATCATCTTTTAACTTTTTGTTTAACTCCGCTTTTTCCCAGAATTGTTTGAGCATGTGGCCCTTTATTCAGGACAAACCCTGCCAACGAATGGTCTGGGAAGCATTCTTTGCAAAATTGCAGGCTGCACACACTATTAAATGATACCTCACAGAAACAGCAGTTTGGCCTGCAAAAGGTGACGAAATACTATTAAATATCAACCCGCATGCCTTATGTTTAGTTTAATACATTTCCATTGGAAAAGGTAAACATTTCCCATCTCAGCAGTAATTCTCAGATCCTTTGCCATCTGACTGAGTACGAGTAATTGCTTCATATACAATGCTACCCCCACTTGGAATTCACGAGCTGATTTGAGTACTGTATTATGTTGTTATTTGGTGACTAGCTTGTATTTGTTGTTACAGTGTAGAATCTTATGTCATTAGTTTTCTTTGGTGTATATCTGGCGAATTATAATAGGGAACACGGAGAGCCTGCTAGACACCAGACTCTAGGCTCATCACTTTTCAGGTCACAGTTTATTTATTCTTTCTAAGAACACTATGCATTCTATACTATCATGATCCCTGTTTTGTGGTTAAAGAATCTAAAAGGGTAATTCATCTGCACAATGCCCATCAGGTAGACAGGGGCCAGAGAGACCTGACTCAGGAGCACACACTTTTAACTATGATTCTTTACTACCTCTTGTGTGTTCATCCAGATAGATGCCGACAAGTTGCTCAATCAATGCTAATTCCCAGAATGGAATGATTTGCTCCAGCATGGCCATGTTTTTGGCTCATTTTTAGCCTCATGAGAAAGTCAATTGGCTCAGACTTCTACCTGATGCTTTATTGAGGTCTGAGCATTATTACAAAATCACAGAGAAAATGCACTTACAAAGAAATCTTTGTTAAATGGTTTTCTCCCTTGTCAAGAAATGACTTTGGATACAGTACACAGGTTTTATGGTTCTCTTAACTCTTTTGCATGATATAAATTCAATTTCACATTTACAAAGTATTCCAGATAGTACTTTCTAAAATGAATATTACCTAGGTGGGCTTGTTAAAACCACTTGGCCTTCAGTTTTCTACTTCCCTGGAAAGAAAACCATAACCTGTAGGAATGACTGCCTGTTGAGTGATGTGGCTGTGGAATTCTACAATAATCCTGCTATTCTTACACCACAAGCTATTTCTATGCAGTGCGCTGTACCTGTATATTATTCTTACAATGCAAAATCCCATTAAAGTCAATGGTGCATGTATCCATTTCATTTCAATGTGACTTTGTATAATAAAAATAAAGTATAGTGAGGAGAATACATAATGAGTTGCCTGCCAACACTGTTCAAAGAACAATTAAATAACTGAGGAAGTGAGAAATTACCTCAGCACAAAGGATGTATCCACAAATAGATTCCTGTTAATTTAGGGTATGCCCCAAATTATACACCATTGCTGAAGACTGTCTTTGTCCAAAAAGCATCAAAATACCCACAGGGCTGATTAATAATATCCCCCTCCTTAGCATAAAAATGTCAAAACGCACTACCTGTTTTTCTTTTAGTTTCTTGACAATGGTTGTGCACCCTGAAGTGACAAAATCTATGGAATGTGCGCCATGAGTTATACTTAATTTTTTAAATAAAATAAATTTTCCTTCACCTTGCAATCGACAATGTAGTAATTAACTGAATACATTTTAATGGTTTCAGAATGCTTACCTGTTCTTTCCAGCTATTTTTTTCTCTAGCAAAGAGAAGATATTTTAATATGCAAATTTTTACTTTCTAGACTCTCAGTTATTCCCAGCGAATGCCTACTATGGAAAGGGGGATGGGATGGAAGAGCAGGGGAATATGACTTAACAGGTGAAACAAAACAAATGTTATAGGTAGTTTATAATGAAGTACTGAGGTGTTGAATTGCCAAATTTTAAAATGTGATTTATTACCTTTTTTATTTATTTAGAAGTCTATCGAGTGCCAGTTATGTGTCCTAGCACATGAGGTCCCATTAAAGAAATCCACTTTCTAGGACAGTGCCCCATGTTTCCCACATTAAATTCTCCACAACAGTTTCCTGGCATTTTGTCATTCACTGATTATCTTCTCAAACACCACAGTTAATTTGAAAAAACTCAAGCTTTGGGGCCAGTTCAGGCAATTTTATCCTGTCTGATCTTCTGTAATTTATCACCTCTGGGCCTTATCGTTCTCGAACATTCAAAGCTGTTTGCCTTTATCGCATGAGCTATTTATTAAGCTATTGATTTTTTTAAGGTATATGTAAAGCATTTGTGTCATAGTAGGACTTCAGTGAATATCAGTTACCCTTCCTGTCTACTGTTTGCAAATATGAAATAGGTCTGCCGTTATACAGCACTTCCTCAACAAAGTAGTAAACCTTTTGCCTTTCAGGACTATTCATATCTCTTTTATGTTGTATCCATCTTACTGGATACCTTAGCTTCTGTTACTTCATTGTTCTTGGGTAGTGTGATATAGGAGACTGTTCTGCATGGTGTGGACCCAGCTCCCACTAAGAGAGGTCAGTGGAAAGCAAGAGCCGGCACACAGGACCCACGCCCACGGATAGGTTCTCCTGTGGGGAATCAGGCCTGCATTGTACATAGGCCGATTTGAGACTTGCTTTTTGCTAAAACTCCCTCACCCTGAATTGAGGCAGCAAATGTATACTGCATATCTTTAAAGTAACTTCCTAAAATCTCTGCTAAACTTTCCAAGGACCAGTGTAACCAGTTCAACCACTTTTCCCTTTACATTTGCAAATATCCTTCCTTTTTGATGTAATTAGTAACATCCTCTCCTTTGTTTTCTGTAAAAGGTAACCACCTAAAGTGAACCTGTGCATAGTAAATGAGGACCATCATCAATGCAATGTGCCCAGAAAAGCAGTAAAAGCCTCTCTAGGCAAGGGTCCTTCCGCTCTCCCCTTGAGAGAGTGGCCGTGCAATCCCTGTTCCTGCACAGGACTCGGTAGTCCACGTGAATTTGTGCATTGCAGCCACAGCACACACATCAGTGTGATATTAAGATATAATAAAGATCTGTTCTTCATCCCTGGCTTCTGACACAGAGCACCTAAAGCCGTTGGAATTTTTGAGGGATAGGGATAAGGGGAGTGTTGTTTGTCATTCAGTACCTTCCAACCACACCAGAGTTTATGCTAATGAAATGAGTCTTTCTTGGCCAATGGGGCCTGGTTAACAAAGGGACCGTTCATGTGATTAGAGGGATGGACTTTCAAACCCCCACTCCTGACCTCCTGAGAATAAAGAGGAGCTGGAGATTGAGTTCAATCACCAATGGCAAATGATTTAATCACGCATGTCTTTGTAATAGAATCTAAAAAAAAACCAAAGAACAAAAAAACCCAAATGACTAAGTTCAGAGAGCTTCCAGGTTGGTGAACACATCCACATGCCAGGGGGGTGACACACCCCAAACTCCATGGGGACAAAATCTCCTTGGGGACTTGGTCCCTTCTGGACTTCATGCTATGGACCTTTTTATCAGACTGTGTACATGTACCTTCTATACTATCATGTATAAAATATCAGAGTAAGTGATGTGTTTCCCTAAATTCTGTGAGCAATCTTATCAAACTATTCAATCTGGGAAGGGAATGTTGGGAACCCCCAATTTGTAGCCAGTTGGTCAGAAGTACCACATGACAAGCTGGGACTCGCAATTGATGTCTGAAGTTGAAGATACTTTTGGGGACAAAGCCCTTAACCTGTGGGGTGTGCATTACCTCCAGACAGAACAAAGTTGGACTCACAAATGCCTATTTCAAAACTCACTGCAAAGATAGAGTAATCAAGTCAGCATGGATCTGGAATAAGGAGAGACTTATAGATCAATGGAATAGAATTACGAGTCCAGAAATAAACCTTTATACTTGTGGTCAATTGATTTTCAACAACGAAGCCAAGACAATCTAATGGAGGGAGAAGAGTCTTTTCAACAAACAGAGCTATCTACATAGGAAAGAATGAAGTCCCCAAACCATACATAAAAAATTAGTTGAAAATGGATCATAAATATAAAGGTAAAATCTAAAACTACAAAATTTTTAAAAGAAAACAAACAAGTGAATTTTTGTGATCTCCGTTAGGTAAAGACTTCTTATCAATGACAAATCTACAAGTGATAATAGAAGAAAATTTGGACTTTATCATCATTAAAAACTTTGTGTTTCAAAATACACCATGAAGAAAGTGAAAAGATGACCCCCAAAATGTGAGCAAATATTTGCAAATCAAAGATCTGATAAGGGTCTAGTGTTTTAATTACATGTGAACTTTTACAACAAAAAGAAAAGTACCCCATTTAAAAATCAGCAAAGGATGTAAATAAACCTTTCTCTAAAGAAGATAAGTAATGTCAACAAGCACATGAAAAGATGCTGCACATCATTAGTCACTGGGAAAATGCAAACCAAACCCACAGGATCTCACTGCACACGTACAGGACAGAAAAATCATGAAAATTGATGTGTGCTCAAGGAAATGGAGGGATTGGAACTGCCATACATTCCTGGAGGGAATATAAAATCATGCCGCTACTGTAGAAAAGGAATTGATAGTTCCTTAATAAGCTACACATATATTTCTACGACCTACCAATTCCACATCTAGGTAAACTCATACACAAATGCTTATAGCAGCACTATTTATAATAGTTAAACTATGTAAACAACTTCAATGTTCATAAACTGATGAATAGCTAAAAGATGGTATGTCCTTACCATGGAATATTATTCAACCATGAAAAGGGCTGAGCAACTGATGTTTGCTACAGCATGGGTAACCATTGAAAATAGTATGCTAACTAAGAGAAACCAATTACAAAAGGCCATCTATTGTATGATTTCATTTATAAATCTATAAAGACAAAAGATGAATAAGTGGCTTTCAAGGCCTGAAAGGTGGAGAGAGTTCAGGGGAAACAATGAGTGGGACAAATTTCACAGTCTGAGGAAATAGTTTTCCAGAAGGGTGCCTGAAATCAGATACCAGCTCCAAATGTGTTGGGGGTGTCTCAGGACCACCCTCACCTCAGAGCAGCTGGCTACAAATTTGGAGGTTCCTATTACCACCCTCAGGTTTGATAGTTTGCTAAAATGGATCACAGAACGCTGGAAACACCCTACTTTTGACAAGAGTTGCGTTATACAAGATGACGAGATGCATCACCATTAGTAAAATGAAGAGATGCAAATGGTAGCATATGCTGGGATTAGTCTACGAAGCTCTCCTCCATCCTCTTTTTGCCTTCCTGGTTGGTGTCATCTCTTCCTGGCTGAAGTCTGTGACAAGATGGAAGACTGTTGCCAACCAGGAAAGCTCATCCGAGACGAGCGCGCCCAAAGTGTCTACTGGGGCTCCATCTTGCACCACCTGCATGGCTGCCCTTCATTCTCCCGACCCTCCTGAAGGTTCAGGCTGAGACCTTTAGTATCCAGCTCCTCTGGAAGTTCAAACTGATATAATGTACCCTTCACCCCCCATCATTAATCACCTTGATAGACTGTGCAGGGGCCAAGTCCCTGGACAATCAGACACTCCTGTCAAACAGAACATTATCGGGACCTAGAGATCATGTCCCAGTAAGCTGAGGGAAAGGCCAGACTTCTTTTCAGATAAAGTTAATTTTTCATTGCTTTGGCATATGGGAGTTTCTCGCTGGGGTGACAGAAATGCTCTTAAATTGATTTTAGTGATGGTTGCACAGCCCTGTGAATAAAGTAAAAACGCACGATGGCTGAAATATAGGTTATGTGCATTATATCTCAGTGAAGCTGGACAAAATAGAGATTAATACATTTTGGTTGGAGTGGTCTTATCTCATTTGCTGCATTTTTAAGTTTTTATCACCCCAGGTTGCATTTTAATTATTTAGGCTTTTATGATCATCAGCAACAATCTGTAACTGTTTTCTTATTCTTTTTGCATCTCCCAAGCTCAAAATATAGCTCCATTTCTCTATATACAGAAAGAGGTAATAGCCAACTTACTTATTTCCCTAATGTCCTTCTTAATCTCAGGGCTGAACAGTTTCTTGGGGGCCCTAAAAACACTATGCTTATTCCCTATGTTAAGATACGCATTCAAAGGAACCTCAGAAGGTGGCACAGCGCAGGCCTTTATTAGGTGGGAAACTTCAAGCAACTCAGCAAAGGAGTGTGTCAATGAGCTCCACATTGAAGAGGAGAAGTTGAACTTCAAGTTCAATCATCCTGCAGTAACTGTTGCTGGAAGAATGAAACCTGCTTACTAGGGAGAAATGGGAGAAAAGGTAGAAATGAGGGGTAGGGGGAATGTCTCCTATAGAATAGCCTTAACCCCAGCATGCTGTCTATAGCTTAGTTCTAGGAACCTAGAATTAATACAAAATCTCAGAGACAGAAACAGTCTCTTTGCAGCCTTCATACATCTGAGAACAATGGAACGACTGTCGGTGAGATTTCTCAGGGATATGAAAGGAAGAAATAACATCTAAGGAGCCTCCACACTGTGCACTGAGCACAGCGGGGGGGGGGGGGGGGGGGAGAGAATGGGTGCCTAGGGCTCCTGTTTGGGAGAGGAGCCGCCGCGGCTGTGGGCTGAATCTTGGCTGTTTCACTCTCAGTGTGACTTTGGAAAATTCACTACTTTTAAGCCTTAGTTTCGATATCTGCAAATTGAAAATAATAAAAGCACACACCTTGCATGCTTCATTAGAATAAAGCAAGGAAGGTGATATAGGAAATGTGTGCATCACCTTATTTATGCAACTATGTATTTGATATCTGCATTTACTATTAGCAGCAGTAAAACCACGTCATGTAACAATCTTGGCAAGGTAGGCAGTAGTTCTGTTTTCCCAAAGAGTGTGGTAGGCATGGTAACATGGAGAAAGAGTTATACTACAGTAAATAATAATAATATAATAGTGATAATAATTTAATCCTATTATAAACTTTTTAGAATTTAATATTTTATATGTGTATATATACACACACACAAATCCCTTCAAAATCAAGCAGAAATTAAGATGCAGATAATGACAATAATTGTTTTCATTTCAAATGACAGTTAACATTAAACTGGAAAACACAAAAAGGGAAGATACTTTGTTTCATTTTGTTTTTCATCCAGACTCATCTGTAAATTTTTAAAAATAATAATCACAGAATTTGGATTCAGGACATACTAGATTAAGTCTCTATGGCATTGAATAAATAAAGAAAGCCAATCAAGACCAGAAATGTAGGAGCTGTTTTGTAACTTTGACTGTTGGATAATTCATTACAACAAAGACTAGTGAATGAGGTTTCAATTATCTTCAGAAGAAACTTTTAATCAAGATAAAAGCACCATAAAATGTACTAATTTGACAGCTGATGACATAAGCAATTAACTATTCAGAACAACATCTATTGTTTTAGGTGAAATAATTTTATCATCAAACAAAAGGTGGTGTTGTGGTGTATTCGTTCACTACATACTGTGTATTTCAACTGCATACTGGAAAATAAATAAGCTAAAAAGGAGTCAGTGTTCATTCTGATTTCATAGCATTAAATTTTAAAATGTCTTAGAGTTGTTAAAAACAAGGGGTTAAGAGGCTGATCAAGCAGTTAAATATTATGAATATATCAATTAAATTTAATAGATAAAGAAAGAAAATAATTTCATCCCAGATTAAGTAAAAATAGCAATGTCACTGCTTCAGAATTATTTTGTAATCAAGGAAGAGTGACTGAACGTCTCCAGGGTAGAGTTCAAGCAAGACTCCTTGTAAACTATTCAGACTCATGTCACTGTTGACTTTCATTTGTGTATTTCTGATTTATTCCTAAAACTACTTGGACCCACTACTACACATAAATCAGAGTTGCTGAGATTTTATAGTATAAGGTTTTCTATAAAATTGATACAATTCTTCTTTAAATGGTTACTGGGTAATTCCTTTTTGAGAAAGGAAGGGAAAGAAAAGGGAAGATAGGGGAATGGAAGGGAAGGGAAGGGAAAAGAAGGGAAGGGAAGGGAAAAGAAGGGAAGGGAAGGGAAAAGAAGGGGAGGGAAGGAAAGGAAGGGAAGAAAAAGGAAGGAAAGGAAGGGAAAGGAAGAGGAGAGATTGAGGGAGAGAGGGAACCTAATTAGTAACTTCTTACTTTTTATCAGTGTATTTTAATAGAATTGAGTGAAACCATTTGGGGAACTCAAATAAATGCTTTCTGAAGTTTATCTTACATATACCTAATAGTTTGTTTACATATACACACTCTCATGCACACCAGTCTGAATCAGAAAATGCTCTCGAAGGT
This sequence comes from Desmodus rotundus, assembly GCF_022682495.2. Lineage (NCBI taxonomy): Eukaryota > Metazoa > Chordata > Mammalia > Chiroptera > Phyllostomidae > Desmodus > Desmodus rotundus. The sequence goes on along the minus strand of NC_071398.1, from coordinate 10,361,362 downwards.
AGAAACACAATGGAGAGGCACCATTAACTCCCACATATGTCTGATTCTCAAACTCTCAACTTAGCAGGATGAGTCCTCAACCTGAAAACCAAGACTTTACATGTTTAGTAAATGTTCATTGGAGGACACAAGGAATAAGGGAGAGAAGGAAAATATTATTTTTCCCTTAATTCTTTGTTCTCCCTTCATCAATAGAGGCCGAAAACATCCCCTGACACCCATCTTCATTCTCCCAACAGCCTTAAATCTCTCTCCTTCAAATTACACATATTCCTAGCCCCTAACAACTTGTCCTTGTTGACTCTAACTCACCTTACATTTTGGAAGAAAAGTGGCAAGAGTGTTATCATATAAAAAGCAAATATTATTATAAAAAAAGAATGGGCAAGAAGCATCATTCATAGCTTTCATTAATACAACTGAAGAGAAATGAGAAGCCAAACAGGTCCTAATTTGTCAGCAAAATCTGCCTCCCTCCCCACCTGCCACTGTCTCCTTCTCCTTTATACACATACACACACACATATAAGAAGATTCACGTATAGAACCCATTTCATTATGCAGACCTTTCTGCACACCAAGAAGTCTCCATAGCCTCCCACTGTTCTGGCAGACCCCTACAACCGGAGAAATTATAGTGGCGTAACTGAAGTAAGAGAAGCTAGTGTTTTATGTGGTTTAAGACCCCTGCAAAGCAAGCATAGTTGCAAACATAAATGGCCATCAATAGATGACTGGATAAAAAAAGATATGGTGTATACACAATGGAATATTACTCAGCAATGAAAAAGAATGCAATCTTGCCATTTACGGCAACATGGATAGATCTAGAGAATATTATGCTAATGAAATAGGTGAGAGAGAGAAAGACAAGTACTGTATGATTTCACTTATGTGTTGAATCCAAAAAGCAAAACAAAACAACTAATTAAAAAAAAACAGAAGTAGACTCATAGATATAGGAAACACATTGATGGTTGCCAGATGGGTCAGGGGTAGGGAATGACTGAAAAAGGTAAAGGGGATTAAGAGGTACAAACTTCCAGTTATAAATAAGATACAATATCACCTGCCAACTATGCTTTAATTAAAAAAAATTAAAAACATATATGGAATGTGTTTTACCTACTTATTATATTTTTAGAAATACAAAATCAGCATGTTTCTATGAATATATGTGTGTGTGTGTGTGTGTGTGTGTGTGTGTGTATTTGGCTGTCTGCACCATTGTCGACATCCATATTCAACCCCCTCCTTTCTGGACACAGATTAAGGAATGGCAGATAGCGCCAAGTTGTGTGAAACATGTCCCCCATTGCAGTCACATCTTTCTTCCTTTTCGTCCTCTTTGGCAGCCTTCCCCAGCAGCTGTGTTGGCAATGGTGACAGAGCCTATCAAATACAGGGAGCTAATGAGCTTTTAAGAACTTCCCTGTTAGGGTACTTATCATTTGTTTTGTACTCACCTACCTGTCTCAGAACTTTATGAATGAACCTCCCTCCTTCCCTAAGCAAAGCCCCTGGGAGTTCCAAGCAGGAAGGTGCATTTTTCTTTTGTTATGCAAATTGATTCACAGACCTTGGGGCTGTTTCCTTACTCAGTGGGGTCAGAAAACAGGTACACAGGGAAATGCTTGAGCACCTGAGATGAAGTGTCATTCCAAATGAGAGGTTTATTTCTCAGAAACAAAAAGAGTCAAATAAAATATTTATGGGATTTGTATTACAAGCCATCAGCAAGAATATAGTTCCAGTGTTTTCCTTTCTCTTCTTCTGAAATTTTCCTGTTTGCCCCACTTTGTGGCAAAGTGTCTAAGCATTTCCCTAAATCAATTATTTAGACTAGATCACTTATTAAATACTTTAAAGTGTGTGTGTGTGTGTGTGTGTGAGAGAGAGAGAGAGAGAGAGAGAAACCTTTCCCAAATATGGGATGAATTTTGTGAGAAATCTCTGTTATGAGAACCTCGAATCAAGTATAGGTGTTTGGCATCAAGGAACTGCTATTCCTTAATTATTCCGTCTTCTTCCACTACCCTACCCATCCTTCTCCATGGAGGCCACTGATAAGTAGACCTAGTGCTTCCCTTAACATGTTGAAGCTATTACTTGAGAAGTGTTACCTGAGAAGTATTGTGAGCAAAAAGGTCCATTTATCCTGTAAGTCATTCTTTAAAAAATGCAGAAAAACCTATGAGTTCTCCAGGGATAAAAAAAAAAAAAGAAGAAGAAGAAGAAGAATGTTTTATTGATTCCCAGGATAATACAGGATTAACCTACAGGGAGATCAAGACTTGTTGCTAGAATGAAAACAGGACTCCAGAGGGGGAGATGGCAGAGGGATAGAAATGTCTTAGGTGTTGTAGGGGGAAGAGAGGAAACCAAAGAAAAGTAGGATTCTCCAACGTGTAGAGGAAGTGGGTTCTGTGGACAAAGAAGTGACCCAATGGGTAAAACATGCTCCACACTCTATATATTCAAAGCTTTAATACTTTTTCTTGTAATAGATTATTTTTATGTATCCCAGGGCAACTAAGAAGTCACAAATATTTTCTAAAAATCTAATGAGAGTCATGAGCTAAGGAGAATGACATGAACTCTGAGTCCAAGAATCAGTTGATCAGCTCATCAACAACAGCTAACTCTCTCGACTTCATTAGAATTTGCAAGAGAGCAGGATTAACTTAGAATTTCTGCAGCTGAAACTAGAAAAGTTAGTGTTCATGTTGCCTGTCACTACCAGAACCAATAAGTAGAGACAAGGATTGAGTCTTTATGGGAGCTTTATTCAGATGACCAGCAATCTGAAAAGAGGTGGGTTATATTCCCTCAAAAACCTTCTTAACATCTCATTTCAAGCTGACCTTCTTATAAGGAGGAGAAAGGGTAGGTAAGGGGTTTAGGAAAACATTAACCGGATAAGAGTTGCAGTCTGGTGGTGATTTTTCTACTACTTCTTTATCTGTTGATCAACAATTCTTTATCTGCATCAGGGGTGTTTCCCCCCTGGAGCACAATGGCTCAGATACCACCTCCAACATTTCCAGACAAAGGCTGAATTAATGCTGGAATAACAGCTTTCCACATGCATTAATCACTTAAGCCTATCAACTAAGGCTAAAAACTTTAACTCTTGAGTTCCCCTATCGCAACTATGGTCATCAGTGTTATGATTCTGGGAACTTCCTAGTTAGCAAAGGATAATAGATGAGAATTAATTGCACTTCACTTAGTACTTGTATTTGAAATGTGTCAGAATAATAAGTACACTACTTGGTGCTCTAATGGTCTAATTCAATTTGAGGGGAGACTAACTTATTTATAGGATTTGACTTGGGTCCCCTAAGCGATTATTTTGGTGTTGCCTTTTATTTGTTGTTTTCTTTTGTTTTCTCAATGCCTAGGGTAAAACAGAACTGTGTTTTTTTCTGAGGATTTTGGCATCTTAACCTTTGGTGTGTTTCTGTAGCTGAGATTATACAACTTCCTTATTTGGCTAACTTACATTATATACATAAAAATGATAGGTATTCATGAAATACAGCTACTATTACTTTTTATTGCCTTATTTAGATAGCTGGGAATAATATCAACATTTTAGAACATTAAGTAAGTTCACTGGTGGAGTATAGAATTACAGGAAGACTGGATATTTAATATCCTATAACTTTAATATTCTATAATTTTTTAGCTCAAAGGCAACTCAGGTACTACACTGACTCTTTTATTATATTCACTGAAATGAGTACTTGACTTCTCTGAAACTCCGTTTGCCAACAGAGAAATCAGTCGATTACTTATCAACAAGTCTGTCGTGGGGTAAACATGGGATAATGCATTTACATTTAATCCTCAAATATCCCTGGTGAAAGGGCTGCTTTCACCCCATTTTATAGCTGTGCACAGTGAGAATACGAAAAAACGACAGACCTCTGAGGCTGGACCCTGATCTTCCTCCCAAGATCATAATTTTTATTCTCTTTATTGTAAATTGAATCATAGTACTCAATGTAAGAAGTTAGTTTTGAAAATTTTGGATGAAAACTTGAGGAGAGAAAACATGAGTTAAATAATTTATTACTTCCCTGGACTAAAATTAGAGAAAGGGCACTGATTACTTTAAAAGGACCCACAGAGTAGAAACCATGTGATTCCAGGTACCTCAGAAGTGCTTGATATGTAGCTGTCAAATCATCGGAAGATTTGATTTGAAACTGATTTTAGTCCCACAGATCAAGTGTAGAACTCAGAAATCTCCAGGGATAGGAACCAATAATACATTTTTTTTTCCTTTTTTACTATGTTTTAAAGTCCTCTCCTTCACAGCTCAAGTGATTCTTATCATTATCCAGATCCAAGAAATATTAAGAGCCTTAAGATTTCAAAAGTGGTCTGGTTTGGGGAGAGTTTGATTACAGGCCAAAAGCAGAATGCCAGGTGGGGATTCAGCTGCTTGGGCAGCTTTCCAGGGAAGCTGACACCTGGACTACCATATGTTTCCATGTAGCCAGTGAGTTATTGTGCAGAAAATCAAACATGTGTAAAGACAGGAGAGTGGCAGTCAAATCAGGAGTTTTAGAGATATTGTCATAATGGTCAGTATATGGATATCAGGAGTAGAGGCGACTATTTAAAATGTGTTCGAGTTTAGTGCACAAATGTTAACACTACATTATTTCAAAGTACTGTTTGTTAGTTTCTTTTTCAAGTAGTCTAAAGTGAAATAAAAGGAGCATGCCCATGGCAGCCAGGGGTAATTCAGGACGATGGACAGGGAAGCTGTAGTCTTAGATGGCCCTCTTTTTCCCTGCCTTCCTAAAGTGCTGTGTGTGTGTGTGTGTGTATGTTCCTTTAAACAAAAACCAACTTGTGCTCTTTCTTCCCTAAAGAAGCAACAATTTCTCTCTGAGGCAAATGGAGTTCTATTTAGAGAAACTCCTTTATACAGAGCATTGCTCATTAAAAGCATCCCTCTAGCCCTGTCTGGAATGGCTCAGTTGGTTGGACATCGTCCCACAAACCAAAAGGTTGCAGGTTTGAATCCTGTTCAAGGCATATGCCCAGGTTCTGGGTTCGGTCCCCAATGTGGACATGTGCAGAAGGCAACCTATCTATCTTTCTCACATAGACGTTTCCTTCCCTTCCCCTCTCTCTGGAATAATTTTTAAAAATGCCTCTATGCCCCATCGTGTCTTAATATGAAAGATAAGGACATAAAATTTTCCAATATTATAACAAAAGTCAGGAGATTGGCGGCAGGTTCCTAGCATGGCTGATGAGTTAACGTTGAGAGATAGGGTAGCCAGAAGAGCCGAATAAATGTTGAAGAGAATTGCCTAATTGTTTAACACTCTCTGCAGTGCCAAACGGTAACCCTCACTCACCACACACTACCCCAATCTGTGTGCAAGCATGCACACATGTGCACACACACCATATATCACACATACCATCAAAGGTATTTATTAAAATTGTAGCCAACATTGAATTGTACACCAATAAGTGCAGTAACTCTTTATAAAAACATGAAAAGTTTTAACTTGCTCATTTCAGAAGTCACCAGTAGGCTCAAAAGGGGCAACATGGGTTAAGGCCTGACTGAACTGAAGGATTTAGGAAAAAATGGAAATGGTAGAAGAAGGTGACAAAGTAAAATACTAGCTCTCTGAAAATACTGGAGGTATTACAGCTCCAAGACAGATGAAGATTTAAGCCGGTTTTACTCCAATCTTGCAGGATGAAGTGAGACCAGTGAGCTGGGTGACTTAAAGCTTTCCAGGTGACTAGTCTTTTTAATACAAATTTGCTTATTATTTCTGATCAGAGATTAAAAGTGATTGTAATTTCCAACAACTAAATTAATAAATAAATCATAACACCACTCGACCTTCATTTTTAATTTTACAAAATATATCAAAAGTTTTTTTTTCGAGGAAGTCATAGCATGTTAGGAAAGGCAATGTATTTAGACTTAAGGTTTGAAATCAGATCTTTTGAGTCCTATTTCCACATTGGGCAAATTAGTTAAACTCTTGGAACTGTGATGTCTTCAGTTATAAAATGTAAAAATAATGAGAATGCTATAAGAATGTGTGAATATCAAATTGAATGAAGTAAATGTACATCAAATGATTTAGCACACTGCACGGCACTGAGAGTTATTCATATTTGTTAACGACTTGAGCTCAGGAGGTATTTATTAAGTAAAGATCATAAAACTAAAAGGACAGGAATATATATAAATTTATGTTTATGTATATGTGTATATATATGCATATACATATATATTTTATATACATATCAAACATATAAATGCATGTGCATGTATATACTAAATGTATTTTACATATGTAATATCATCCCCCTCCTCTCACTGCAGAGAAAATAGATAAGGTGCTCTAGTAGTCAAATAAATCTTTCAACAAACAATCAGAAAATATGCTGGAAAACATGTTTCACGGTAGCAATTTTTCATCATTAATAAGTAATGGAATTACTCATGTCCATTCAGCATGCTAAATGGCATTGATTGCTGAAGTGCTCACGTTACCAGAAAAATAATATGCCCATTAAAGGGGTGGGCGGGGGCAGGGAAAGAAGGAGAAGAAAGAGAGCCTGGAGTGATGCTCTGTGTTAGCACCACAGAATTCAGAACGGAGGTTCCCCTAGGGTCTTTCACCTGGGTTAGTGTGAACTTGCTCAAGTTGTTCCTCCATCTACCTGCATTAGACTAGGGCCAAACCTTAATATTTAATCAGGAGGAAGGGAGGGGTGATGCAGTGGTCCAGGGATTTCCTCCCTAAGAGGAGGATTTGCTATGAAGCTAAAGAAGTTTCAGCCTCAGCATTTTTTTTATTTGTTCACCCTTGAACAACATGTTCTCGTGACCGCATCTTTCTGTGAAACATTAAAAGTCAACAATTGGGAGAACCAAGATGGCGGCGTAGGTAGACACACTGCGCCTCCTCGCACAACCAGAACTGACAGAGAATCGAACAGCAAGGGGGACCAACACCAAGAAAATAGAAAATAACCATTCATCCAGACTGGTAGGAGGGGCGGAGACGGCACCGGGGTGGAGAGGACTCGCGTGGCTGTGGCGGGACTGAGACTGGCGGAGTGTGGGACAAATGGCGCAGGCAGTCCGAGCACTAGCAGACCCTGCGGCCCCACATCTGCGCAGATAAACCGAGAGGGCCGGACTCAGAGTGGCGGAGAGTGGGGCAGGCAGAGCGGCGGGTAGCACCCCGCGGCACCAAATTCGCCCACAGATAAACCTGACGAACGGCGGGCAACAAAGCAGACTGTGCAACCCAGGGCTCCAGCTCCGGGAAATAAAGCCTCAAACCTCTGATTGAAAGCGCCCTTGGGGGTTGGGGCGGCAGCAGGAGAGACTCCCAGCCTCACAGAAGAGGTTGTTGGAGAGACCCACAGGGGCCTAGCGTGTGCACAGGCCCACTTACTCGGGAACCAGCACCAGAGGGGCCCAGTTTGATTGTGGGTAGCGGAGTGAAGGATTGAAATCCGGAGGAGAGTGAGGCGGGCGCCATTGCTCTCACTCGGCCCCTCCCCCTGGTACAGCGTCACAGCTCACAGCTCAGCCACCAGCGTTACCCTGCCCTGGTGAACACCTAAGGCTCCGCCCCTTAAAGTAACAGACGCATCAAGACCAAAAAAAAAAAAAAAAAATGGCCCAAATGACAGAACACTTCAAAGCTCCAGAAAAAATACAACTAAGCGACAAAGAGATAGCCAACCTATCCGATGCACAGTTCAAAGCACTGGTTATCAATATGCTCACAGACTTGGTTGAATCTATTCGAAAAACAGATGAAAAAATGAAGCCTATGCTAAGAGAAACAAAGGAAAATGTACAGGGAACCAATAGTGATGAGAAGGAAACTGGGACTCAGATCAATGGTGTGGACCAGAAGGAAGAAACAAACATCCAAACAGAAAAGAATGAAGAAACAAGAACTTGGAAAAATGAGGAGAGGCTTAGGAACCTCCCGGACGCCTTGAAACGTTCCCACATCCGAATTATAGGGGTGCCAGAAGGAGAAGAGGAAGAACAAAAAATTGAAAACTTATTTGAACAAATAATGAAGGAGAACTTCCCTAATATGGCAAAGGAAATAGACTTCCGGGAAGTCCAGGAAGCTCAGAGAGTCCCAAAGAAGCTGGACCCAAGGAGGAACACACCAAGGCACATCATAATTACATTACCCAAGATTAAACGCAAGGACCTACATCCAAGATTACTGTATCCAGCAAAGCTATCACTTAGAATGGAAGGGAAGATAAAGTGCTTCTCAGATAAGGTCAAGTTAAAGAAGCTCATCATCACCAAGCCCTTATTATATGAAATGTTAAAGGGAGTTACCTAAGAAAAAGAAGATCAAAAATTGGAACAGTAAAAATGACAGCAAACTCACAGTTATTAACGGCCACACATAAAACAAAAACGAGAGCAAACTAGGCAAACAACTAGAACATGAGGGTTGTCATTAAGGGAGTGGGAGGGGGAGAGGGGGGAAAGGGGAGAATAAGTAGCATAGATGATAGGTGGAAAATAGACAGGGGGAGGGTAAAAATAGTGTAGGAAATGTAGAAGCCAAAGAACTTATAAGTTTGACCTATGGACATGAACTATAGGGGGGAAATGTGGGAGGGAGGGGGGTGGGCAGGATGGAGTGGAGTGGGGGGGGAAATGGGACAACTGTAATAGCATAATCAATAAATATATTAAAAATAATAAAAAAAAAGTCAACAATTGAAATCACAAACGTTAAGAGTATTCCGCCTTTCCAGTTTGACTTCCTTAACACAGGTGTTATTGGAGAGGCCATGGAAAGGTATTTGGAGTAAGAACCCAAACCATCGACACTGACCCGGCTAACTACTTACATGACCATAACTTTACTATTTGGACATCTGCACAAACACAACTTTACTCCTCAGTCACCATGGATTTTTCTCTTCTAGGAAAGTCTTTCCCAGGAAGGTAAAAGTTATAAATTACCCTGTTGTTAGTTTCAAGTTCATCCCCCACTATTTAAGTGAACATCAAACTGTTCAGTTGAGGAGATAGTCACTTGCAAAGATTCTTTGAATTTGGTTTCAAATATCCCATCTTGCTCTGCCCACCAATCCTAAACTACTATATAATGATCCCTATTCAATTTTAATCAAACCACACATTGAAAGATTCACCTTAAACTAGACTCCAAAACCTTGTATCTACACACATTTCTCCTCAGCCTTATTAGTGGATTATTTTGATGGTATGTTTCTGAACATAATATGATGGTATATTATGAGCATTTGCAGTGGGAATCTAGTTAAGGGGAAATTGAATTGGGAATACTTTGAGTTGGGGTATAATTGTCTATATTTATGTAATTTTCAATTGCTTCTTTGTCTGGTGTAATTATTGCTGGCCGTGATGGTATTAGAGTAACTTCTGGAAGTTCTCTTTCTCTCTGCTGTGCTAACTCAGCCAGGGTTGTGGCAGGAAAGTGGAAATTTGGAGGTCCTATCACTCCATAAACATGCCAGGTGGCACACTCGTGTGGATAATGGAAGAGAGCAAAGACGAAAGATTTTGCTGGAGAATATTCTGTGGAAACATTTTCAACCATCGGATATGCCCAATGGAAGGCAAAAGATTCAGATTTCATTAGTATCTAGTCAAAAAGTAAGTTCTTTCATATCAAAAGTAGACTAGTAACACAACCTATAGATTTCCATAGGAACCATGCATTTTCAATTTAAAAAAATATTTAAGATTATTATTACACAGGGGAAATGAGAAATGCCCTGAACATTTAAAGCTCATATATAAAAACAACTGACATAGTTTCCCCCATATTTGACAACAATCCTAAATACTTACATGACGTTATCGATAACAGTTGTAAAGCATGAACTTTCTACATTATCAATGACTTAACAAAAATTTTTAACCATTGTTCAGGAAAGACTAATTTAACTTTTCTGGTCTCTCAAATGAAAATCACCCCACAACAATTATAGCCAAAAAGAGGCAAAAAGTATGTAGTAAAACTGGTAGGAAGAAAAGGTTGTGGAGAAGTGTGCCAGTTATTTGATATAAATATTATATTCTTTTTTTCACGGACTTTGTGATGTCTGTATTTTGTATAAGGTGTTTTGTTGGTGGTGTCATTTGTTGTTTTTTACTTTTTGTTTGTTTTTTCTTGTGACAAGTTTTCTGATACTAAATCAGCCATGTACCTACTTCTCTATTTGTGAACCCTGGGGTCTTCCACCCTCTTCAAGATGCACAGATGTAATTATGTCGTTTAGGAAAGTAGGAAGAATACAACGAGAGAAGGGAAGGGGTTGCAGTTCTAGCTTTATTACTAGTTTGCTGTAACTAGTTTTACTGTTCTGCTTGTAACTAGTTTGCTGTTCTACCAGTTTTATAACTAGTAGGCAAGTTATTTAATCTCCCTGAGCCTTTATTTTTACACCTGAAACAAGGGATTACTTTTCCTGTTTCACTTGTTGGTTAAAAATCAAAAGTACTAAGCACATAGGAAATAATACTTCTTAATAATTGTTCCATGACCTTTCACTGGCATGTCTGCTCAGAATAATATGCAGGCCCCGACTGAAATTCCGCCCCCTCTCCTGAAAACAAATGAATTGGTAATTATGCTCGAGGTGAAGTGCACTAGAATTGGTGTTAGTCCGTACTAAAAATAACTTGGCCCCTGTCTCACTGTCTGCCGAATGCTTTCAAAGAAATCACAGAATGTCTGCACTTTGTGTCTGTAAAGAAAAGAGGAAACCAAACAATACAATTTAAAATAGAAATTGCATCTTTTTGTTGGAAAGTATTTCCACTGAATGCTTACTATTCACAATAAATAGGCTCTTTTCCATGACCTGATTACTTAGTTAAGCCTTTTATATTACATTAAAAGAACATTGTCCAAAAGGCTTACTCAACTTGACTACATTGATTTTTATTATTAGAAAAGCAATTGTAAAGGAAATCTCTGCTGCTAGCCACACTAGGCGCTGGAGGGAAATGTCACCACCCTGTTCGTGGGCTGAAAGGTGGCCCTACACAGGCCACATCCTAGGATGGGATTTCCAAAGGAGGCCTACTTCCTCTCAGGCTAGGGCAAAAAAATTAAATTAAAAAGTAAAAAAACAGGCCAGGTCTGCTCCACTCAACAGTGTTACGGTCTCACACTGTGGTTTTGGGACTAAATCCAACTCTTTTTGCTCTGGCTTGGCCATAACACCTTGCTGGCCTCATAATATTAAAAACAAAACAAACAGGAATAGTTGTGTTTTGTCAACATTTAAAAATTGTGAGATTTCACACACTCATCCATCTTTCTTTAATACTCATATTCCAGTATCTGCCAGCACTTGACCCTCCCCCACCCATGGCTCCCTCTGATGTCTGGAAGGCTCCGAGTAGCAACTATTCCCGTCAAGCGTCACCTTACTCTTGCGTTCTTCTGCCATTTTAGAAAGTCCAAAGCACTTTCTGATATCATGTACTTTTATTTTCACAGTCTCTGTAGAATTCATTATTGGGTGAATTATTGGGTCATTGAAAAAACATTGATTGGGTGTCTATGGTATAATCACACACTGTTTTAGGAAAGCGAAGGGGGTCCCCAAACATGCTTCTTGTCCCCAAGGATCTTAAAATTCAGTGAAAAGAGTAATCTAAGTACTTCGGTAGAAATCCAGGCATTGGCTACGTTGCGATTTATTATCACTTTTATCAATCCAAGGAAAGTGAAAGGAGACAGGGGGCTCGGAAACTCCGTGCAGGAGACCTGGCGGGGCACGCCAGGAGGGTTCAGGTACGGCGTGAGTGGGGCGGGGAGGCTAACTTTTTATAGGTGAGGGAGTCTAGACTAGACCAAGACTTCCCATCTGCCTAACGATCAAAATCACGTGAGGAGCGCTTCAGAAATGCACGTTAGTAGGAAAGGAGCCATGGAGAGGAGAAAGAATTCTCATCACAAGAGGTGGAAGGTATGTGGGCTGCGACCCCTGGGCTCATACTCACTGGTGTCCAAGCCTTTCCGCTGAAAGTGATCGTGATGGTCACAGAACCGGGTGAGAAATAAAGACAGGCGCTTCCGAGATGATTGATAGCCTGTTTTATGGGACGTCTGTCTTCTGCAACAGAAACAACGGATTCACATTTCATTCAGCTGTTAGGCATCGAATTTAGACATGCGTCAAAATAAACACGCTTTTTTGAAACTTTCATAAAAACATATGCCTAGTTTGATATTTTCATTCCTCTACTGAGTTTTCCAAAATAGTGATATATGGTGGCATTATCACAAAAATCACTGGAAAAGAAGAGTCCCTTTAAGAGTCTTGCACATGGTCCGTGGTGTAACAAACAAGATAGTCCTTGAATGAACTGTCCAAGGCTCTGGTTGTATGAACAAGTATGGCCGTAACAACAATCATTATTATTCTTGCTATGATTATTCAAAAGTCTCTAAGCCTGGCAATGTGTAAGACAATTAATATTGAGGTCATTAAAATACATTTCCCAAAGTACATTGTTAACACTAATTTTAAGAGGATTTGTATTCTTACCATGTTACTGCCTATAAGCAGAGAGTAACTATGAAAATCAATACAATGCATAACACAGAAACACACCCTCCTTTAGCTTAACTCTTTGAACGTGATGTTTGCCCCTTTTTCCTCTCCTCCTCTTTCTTCTTACTTCTTTCTTTTTTCTTTCATCCTTCCTTCCTTTCCTTCTTTCTTTCCATCTTTCTCTCTTTCCTTGGTTTCCTCCTACTTCTCCTTTTTGCCTTCATACAAATAAAGATTGGCAAGTAAGATACTTAATATCCTATTACCTTAAACTGTACTTTATCCTTGACATCATCAGAAACATGAAAACAATTGAAAGGGAAGTGATTCCATTGCTGGATTTAACAATGTTATTTGAGTTTTAATTTGTGTCTTATCGATATCACCTCACAAAATACCAGGGGAGGAGTGCGCATATTTTCCAGTTAGTAAAACATACTGACCTACTGGCTATCTCTTTATTCGTAGGGTTCGGTGACCAAAAATACCACGTAGGTGGCTAGAGTGAAAGGGGTATATTAATTGTGCAGCGATCACTGGAATAAGAATGAGTTGATTTAAGTCTTATTCAGTGAGTTTCAATCCTCACTGATAATTAGGATCACCTAGAAAAATTCTGAAAAATAGAATTGTCCTGGCTTCCCCTCACCTAGGAAATTCTGATTCAATTGCTCTTATTGGGTCTTGTCTTTGGCATTTTTTAAAAAGTTCCACATGTCTAGTTTCATCTCTGCCTTCATCTCAGGATCTGTCCTTGAATGCATCACTCTTACTCTCTTAGTCCCAGTATTCTGATTTAGAGTTAAAGGACATTTGAATTGATTGTGAACTCTCAGTAGTGACTATTAGAATCGATTTGAAAGTGCTTAAAACTGCAGAATCTCCAAAATTTAGGATCAGAGACTATATATACATTCTGATCTCTGCCTAAGTGTGAGTTTCAAATGTAATAATCTTGGGTTCTTTAGCATGAAGGTCTACGTCACTGAGACACCTATTAAGCAAATAATTAAAATCCAGGCTGTGATTGTTGAAAAATGACCTATGCTGAGTAATATAATCACTGTAAAGTAGAATACACCTGTGACTTTAAGTTGTCTCTGATTGATGTGGCTGTCATTCAATTCTACATCATTGTATGGAAGTCCTCTGTATTCTAATTTGTCACATGTTAAGTCTTATTTATTGTCAATAATTTAAAAGCAAAGGTGAAAATCTGACTGTTTGTCAGCTACATTTTCTGTTTTGATTTGTGACCAGGGGACAGACTACAAGGCTGGAGGACAAATGGTCAACCTTAGAGCATGGTGTATATCTAGGCTAGATCTAGGCCAGAAGCTGTGACCTGAACTTATTGATAAACACACATGCTCTCACCACAGAAGTCCCCTACATTGCGAGGCATCAACGCATCGGAAGTACACATGCTGGTTAATCTCAGAATAACTTGAAGTGGTAGTTAAAAAATACACGTTTCACAAACAGTTTAATCCCCAAGCCAAATACTGATTATAATAGGAAAGAAGCCAAGCAGCACAAAAGGGCATGACCAAGCATTTGCTGTCGACTAGTAAGATGGAAACAAGATGACAACTGAGGCACAGCAGAGCGAGCCCTGGATTCATGGAGGCAGAAAGGTCCGCTCCATCCCTACCACTAATCACTTGACTGATTAGGTGCTTAACCCCATTCAAGATGGTGAGCTACCCGCCATGATTTCTCCAAGGAAGATGTGGACTCCACTCACAGCCACTTTGATGGTTATAGTATTGATTGCTCATTAAACAAATATTTATTGTCATGGCAGCTTCTACAGCTTAACCTTACCACTAAACTCTTCCTCCTTAAAGGGAATTTTTTTGTAGCATTAATTTAACAAATTAGATATTAAATACAGCTATGTGTCAAGCCCCAGACTGGTCACTGAAAAATTTACTGGAGGTTTACAAATATCCACAGTTTCTAGACACAGGGAGTTTAGAGATTGGTACCTATGGTAGGTTCTGGAACATTTACCATGTGCATAGAGAGTCATAGGATTGCTGGATTAACTGAAGTGTCCCATACGGTTTATCCCGTGACTTAACTCATAAGACAAATAGAGGGACACTTGGGTGTCAGCCCTATCCACAGAGCAAGGTCGCCTCCTGGGACAGAAATACAGGCTAATGATAAATGGCTGTGTCTGGACTTGAGGGATGCTGGGGGGACACTGCAGGACCAATGTAAGCTTGTTGCTTTTCTTTTCTTGCTTTATTAATGACCTGATAAATCTGAGTAAACAGTATGGTAATCGAATTGGCAGACGGTGCCTCTCAAGGATCAGTCTGAAAGCATTTGAACCAATGCAACCAGAAACTGGAACTTTAGTGGAAATGACATAATTAGAAGACAACGTGTTAAGACATACCTGAGGGTATGAAAATGTGTTAGACAATTGAGTTGGAGAGAGAACTGCCCAGGGGTAGAAAATTCCCAGAAGCAACTTGACATCAAAAGGAAAGCATCGCATTTACATATTTGTAAGAGCTTGGGATTCAGGGTTAATTTCTGCTTTAAAGCCATGGTTTTGTGCCTTCTTCTTCATTACTGAAATACATGCATTACCTGCACTAGGAAAGTAACATACACATTGCAAAAATAAAAATCACAAATGTGGTGACTACAGTGAGGGGATTAATAAAGGAGTCCTTGATAGTGAAAAGTTGAGATCGTCAACTTCACCTCTTAAAAAATAAGTGCTTCACAGTTTTACTAACAAAAGAAAGATATGACTGCCAATGATTTCAGGCTCAGTTTACCTTATTAGTGTTTTACTGAGAGCTAATATCATTCCTGCCCAAAGCAAATATATTTGATGTGCTTGTTGATCTGTGTGGCCGAACTGAAGTGAATATTTAATTTTTGGTAGAATGATAAGATATTTTAATTAAATTAATTCCTCTCAAATAACCTGCAAATACCCTGTAAGCATTAAGAGGAGGTGTTCAGAGTTGTATCAATTCCAACAGCACAGCCTAAATTTTTTTTAAGATTATTTATTTATTTATTTTTTAGAGAGAGGGGAAGGGAGGGAGAAAGAGAGGGAGAGAAACATCAATGTGTGGTTGTCTCTCACCGTGGCCCCTACTGGGGACCTGGCCCACAACCCAGGCATGTGCCCTGACTGGGAATCTAACCAGTGACCCTTTGGTTCACAGGCTGACACTCAATCCACTGAGCTACACCAGCCAGGGTACCAACAGTCTAAATGTTTAACCTGATAGGTACTACTACCATTTAATTTACATTGGGTAATCTTGAAATTAATGCCTCACCTATAAAGTGATGAAAATTTCACCTGTCTCATTTTTCCCCTATCTCAAATGTCCTATGAGATAATGTATATATAGCTCTTAGCAAAAGACTTAAGACAAAACATGTTCTTAATTAACTGTTATCTTATGATTATCAATGTTGAAATTCCAGGGCCTTTGTAATTAGAACCTTGTTGTTAATTTACTTACAAATATCTTGTTACCCAACATTTCAGTCTTATTCTTCATTATCTGCTAACAAGAGTTTTATGCACATAATAGGTATATGTATCATGTAAGTGCGTTTGTGTATCTTTCTAAAAGTGTGTATCGCACTGCTTCATATTTTCTCCATTTCTGTATATACCTATTTCCACATTGCCCCTTGGGATTAAGGTCCCATTTTATTCTTATTTCAATGTTTTCATGTTGGTGGTCCTTGAATAAGAAAATGATTACCCTAGCTAATGACTACCTCACATCCTGAAAATTTAAGGAGAGAACTCCTACTCATTTCATTTCACATAACTGAGACATCAAACCAAATCAGTCCTTGTCCTCTTTTCCTCCTCCTCCCCCTCCCTGTCCCTCTCCCTCTCTTTCGCAGTCTTCTCCTCCTCCAGTTCACCCTTCTTTCTCTTCTTCTCCTCTTCCTTCCTCCTCCTTGCTTCCCCTCCTTCTCCTAAGTCTTTATTAGGTTCTGCACTTTCTTAGAGTCCACACTTTGGTCAATTGCATGCAGTGGGTGGTTTATTATTTCCCGCTGACATTTAGTGAGGCTCCAAGTGTACTTGGCTATGTGTCTAGATCCTATCTAGTCTCTCATCTATTGTGCCTAAATCATTACATTTTAATAATACAGGTTACAGAAATTCTTGAAACTCATAAAGATAACATTCACTTTTATTATTTTCAAGTGTCTTGTCTGTTTTTGATGATCTGGGATCACCTTTATGTCAGGTACACATAAAGATCTGTTTTGAGATACTGATGGCATTATAAGTAAATGTATAGTGTATTTTTTCCATTTGTTTTTGTGGTTTTTAAATGCCTTTTATTAAAAGTATTTAATTTTCTACATAAGGATCTAGCCATCTCCTATAGATTTATTCCTAATTTTATTGTTTTTGTTAACATTTCAAATGACATTTTTTCAACATTATATTTTTGCTGCTAAATGAGAGATTATTTTATATTGATGTATTCAGTAATCTTTCTGAGGTCCATAATTAGTTCCAATACTTTAGGACTCTTGGAATTCTATGTAGAGGAAGTAGTAGCCACCTAATCAAATTATCAGATTAAAAAGAGACTATTGAAAGTGACAATTTTTAGGGTCGTAGAAGCCAAATGGGCTTTAACTGTGTGTATGTGTGTGTGTAATATGTGATAAAGTTTTGTTTCTTCCTTTCCAATCTTCATACTACTGTCTTTTGTCTTGTTGCTCAGGACTTTCAGCCCAGCATAAAATAGAAGCAGTGAAGTGGGCATTCTTGATTAGTTATATGTAAGGAAGGAAATGTTTCTAACCCAATGAGAATAATTTCTTGTTTAAATTGATCTGGTTAAAGATATACACTTCTATCCCAATATTGTAAATGCATGTTGAAATTTATCAAATATTCTTTCTAAATCTATTTAGATTATAATGTATTATCCTATTAGGAGGTCAATATGGTGAATCACACTAGTACATTATCATCGAATTGTCATATTTGAATTGTTGTGGGAATAAACACGAATTAATCATAACAAACTAGAGTTGGTACATCAAACCAAATCTATTGATCTATTAAAAAATCCCCTTTAAGGGAATTTGGTATTTTTGTGTCTAAGTGAGGTTGTTGTATAAGTTTCTTTTGCTGTGTCTTTTACTTGGTCTTGGTGGTAAGATGAACATTTGATGTTCATCTACTAACACATGATGATAGTATCTTAACAATAAAAAATGTTAAATATTGCCACATAAAATTTCTGTTGTTCAGTACATGATCAGGCATTCCATATTGCCCTGATACTTTTTTTCCTCATGTAAAAAAAAAGGGTTAGCAAAACCTACTGCTCACGGTGTTTGCTGAGATTAAATAAAATAGTGTATGTACAAGTGCCTAAGGCAGCATTTGGCACATTAGAAGATTCATTAAATGCTAGCTCACTTGCCCTTTCCCCTTGGCTGTGTGTTTTTGAAAAGAGGCAGGAAAGACAAGCTTGGCAAAAAGCTTTTTTTATGAAGCCTGCTTAAAACAGTCATCCACACTGAAGTCAGTGAATGTGTTTAGTTTCCATTCAAAATGTTACTTTCAGAAATATACAGAGTTCATTTGCATAATCACTCTCCAGGCTAGGAATCTGTCCCTGAGGGGGTGTCATTATTTAAATCTAAGTCAGGTTATTATCTGTCTTCACGCTGAGCTGTTTGGCTGTGCTCCCTCACCTTCCTCGGGAGGGCTGCAGCTGTATCCCTCTGAACGGGACCTTGACCAGTAGCTACAGTACAGGGAGGGTTAGGGCAAAAGGCAGTGCGTCCAAGTGGAAAGGGCACGGACTCAAGGTGATGTTCAAATCCCAGCTCCACTCCCCCCTTGGGGAAACGGCTTAACCACTTCTGAAATGCAAACTATTTCACAAATGAACTATTCTGAAACTATTAGGTCATTGCAAAGTTTAACTAATGCTGTATAGATTACAAGTACCCTTCTAACTCAAGATGTAAACTCTAATTATATGAGCCTTTTCCTTCCCTGCTGTCTGTCTATTGGGAATATATCAGAAAAGAGCCCAAAGACAGATTGGGGAAAAGGGAGCTGGCAGTGGCAACAATAAATAAATAAATAATTCAAAAGCTTAATTTATAGAGAAGAAAAGTTTACCTTTACAGGGAAAGACAGTAAACACAATAGTCTAAAGTTAAGGGACACAGCAAAGGACGGCGTTAAATTTCTCATCAGATGCTGTGGGAAGGAAGATACCAATAGTGAGTGCTCTGTTGGGAGACAGAAGTACACTTGACTACAGGGAGAACTGGAATGGAGGTGCCAATTCAAGAAGAGGATGATAAAACATGAAATATTTTAAGCATTTATCGGATGAGGACTCTATGCTGGAAATAATGAGATGCAGAGATCACACGTGAGTTATCGTCTGTGTTGTTCTCAGCAAGCTGGAACACTTAGCTGACTTCATAATACTCACTAAGACTCTTTGCTCTAGGTAAGGTGCCACGTCTACTTTATGTTTGAGGAAACTGAGTTTCAGACACATGAAGCAATTGGTCCCAGACCTTTCAGCTCAAATGTGCCGGAGCTGAATTCTCACCCAAGTCCAGCTAATTGGAAACACTCTGCCACTATGCCACATGCCTTCCTCTCGGGAAGCTAACCACGTTAGGTCTTCCACCCTTACACTTTAAAACTATTATGGTGCCCAGTATAGCTTATGGAATTTGTTGGTGAACCTGGACGGATTCCTAACAGAGGATACTTAGAAAACACAGACCAAGGGGAACGGTGTTAACGGTGAGCAAGTATAAACTTGCTAATGAAGGTGGATGGTCACCAAGGATACTCCTGACAGAAAAGAGGAAACTCCAGTCCACTATATAGATAACGACATGTGTTCTTCATCATTATACAGCTTGTTGCATCCATAGCCCACAGAGGGCTCCAGGAATGAAAAGCAATACAGACACTCCCCTGTCCTCCAGGACGCTGCTCTTTACCATAGGAGCCACTGGACATCTGTAGTTATTTAAAGATACATTAATTAAATAAAATTAAACATTCATTTCTTTAGTCTTATTGAGCCATATGTAAAGTGCATACCAGTCACAAATATCTAGTATTGGTCACAACAGCCATAGAGCATACCTACAATCATCATACAATGTCCTACTGGAAGCCTGAATTAGAAGCTCCTGGTTAAGATTGAGGTTGGAGTTAAGATACTGAACTTAGAGCCACTACTGCCCCCAATGTGTCCAGCTAAGTGTCTACCAGTATGAGAGTATGAGGGTTTTCATCCTCAGAGTAACCATTTGGAGAAAGAATGTTGGATGAAGAGACCAAGGCTTAGAGTATTAAAGTAATTTATCCAAAGGCTACTAAATGCTAGAGCCTGGATTCAAATACAAGTATATTGAACCTCAGAGCCCCCGCTCTGAAGTTATGGGTAATACTTCTCACACCTAAAGTACAGTGTAGCACAGGGAATAGCTGCACTGTGTGCAAATTAAGACCTTAGAACAGAGAGCTGAGATTGCTTGGGGGAATTTTTCACCAAAGAAGGAGTAATAAGGAAAGGTTTTGAAATGTAAATAAAATTTGCTTGCATGGACACGATGAGGAAGGGAAATAGAAACACAGAGTAGAGAAAGCAACAAGATGCCCAGCATTGCCCTCTCAAGCCAGCCCCGTTTTGCATATTTTGATTTTGAGATGTTCCAAAATGTATGTCCGGGGCTTCTGCCGTGCTGTCGGCACTGTGCCAGACCTGTGGATCTAAACTTAAGTGAAAGGCTGTCACACTCTCAGGAAGTTCAGAGTTGGTAGGGAACATACCGTGTGTGGCCAAGGAAACCATTCAAGACACTACAGTAATTCCTATTTCATATTAAACCTAAACCATCTGATTCTGCAGCCACAGAATCTAATGGAAAAAAAAAAACATGGGGGACACTTGAGAGGTCAATAAACCCCACTTTTTATTCAAAGAAAAAATAGTTGTATCCTGATCCCTGATTTTCATTGCCTCAACCCAATAAAGGAGTTAAATATAATTGTTTAGAGTCTGCAATGGAAAAAGGAAACCTTACCTTAAATATAATATCTACCATTTACTACATGTGCAACTTTTGGGAAATAAAAACTTTTCTAAGTACTTCTGTAATTTAAGAAATGAGAATATCCATATTTTCATCTAGGCGCTCTTTTGAATTCTTCTTAAGTTCACTGTACAACATGCTTAGCTGAGGTCCGGGCCCGTGGTATGAACTGAATGAATGAAAGCTGTCCCTTGCACTGGAAAGGGGCACAGTCAAGCAGTTCTAATTATTCAAATCTTCCTTACCAGTGACATCTTCCCAGGACATTTCTTTTTTCCTTTTTCTCTTATTACAGTATCTCTTTCCTCAAAACCTCATAGTGATGATGATGATGGCAACAGTGATATTATCATCCAGAATTTTAACATTTCGACCCGATCTCCAATGCAACAGGAGACACAACATTACTGGGTAGTCACTGAGATAACCATTCATTTGCCCAGCTCCTCACAACTGGGCTGCAGAATCACCAAGTCACCCATTCACATGCTGTGGCAAAACAGCATGCATAGCAAGAATTTTACTTCTCATGCATTTTGCAATTTGCGGGAGGAAAAAAGGACACTTTTGTACAATTAAACTGCCCAGGTCTACATCATCACAAAAGATCCTATTCCCCAAACCCTGTCAGCTCTCTGCCCGTTCTGCCTGAGTCCACACGGAGCATCCAACACAAGGTTACACAACGGCGTTGCCGCAGAGGAAACTGCTTAGTTATCTCAATGCTCTCCGCAACTTTCTCCCCCTTTTTTCTGGTGACCTTAAGCCTGTCCCTGATATTTTAATAACAGGATTATTTTCACTGTGATCCTGAGAACAGAAGAGCTACCTGTTTGCTCAAAAGCAATGTGGCCTGTTCAAAATTAGTGGGCAAAACTAAATGTAATTTCTTTTCCAGGCTTAATGTGTTTTTTTTCCGGGAAGCTAGACCCTAGCTATGGATTCTACACTTCAGTTTTATGGCATTAAATTTTTATGAGTTAATTTTCATCAGTTGCTAAATTGAAGCAGTAATTTCAGTAACAGTGTATGGGCTTCAGGAACAACAAGTACATATGCATGAGGTTGCTTGATCAGGAAAAGTAAATGTTAAATTTTCCATGATTCTCTTCTAAAAGACATTTTTCTTAGGATGATATAATTGTAAAAAATTGCGTTGCGCCCGATATTTTCTTTTTCTTATACTGCTCAATGATGCTGCATTTAGCTTCAAATGATTAAAATAAACTATGTAATTATGTAACCAGAATATATTCTCTGAAACCTGCTAAGGTTAGAATACATTTACAAATATAGCTTATATTAAAATATAAGCTGCGCTTCAATTGACTTTATTAATTATCATCCAAAAGCAGGCTGAATAAGTAAATCCATCTAATTGACAAATATCCTGTCTAATAACATTTTAAATGTATTTATTCAATTATTGATGCTAGAGGTAGTAAAAATAACCCTGCCGGTTTATGTTGTATCTGTAGTTTTTCTAGGACGTTTCGTTATACTAGACATTCTGAACGGCATTATGGAATAAGACACGTGAGACCGCATGAGATAGAATTCTCAGCAACTGAGCAGCCAACTTTTGCTCTCCTTCCATTGGTCCCACTATTTCTTCCGTTTAGACTTCTAAAGCTGTTCCCCGAGGCAGTAGTGATGCCTTGCATAGGGTGAATGACTGCCTAGGACTCAGGGTTTTCCCAGGACGTCGGACTTGCGTAGCTGAAACAAGCCAATTTCTGGGCAAACTGGTAAGTTGGTCTCATGTCATCTACCAGTTCAGGAATGGGCGTTCATCTATCCACTCAGTATTTATTGTGAAAATATTTTGTAAGAGTTTCTGATTAAGAGAGGTACAGGTAATTTCCATAATGGATTTCTTTGAGAGAATGGCATGTTTTAAACTGATAGAGAGAGAGGGGGGAGTCATGAGGAATTAAAAACCACTTGTACAATAACCTGAAATACCTCCACCGAAGCCTGCTTCAATTAAGCCGTTGCAAAGGGACGGCGATGCCATTGGTTCTCAACAAAGCCCAGGACCAATTTGTTCTCACTCAGTGCACACTAGCACCTAGATCTAAGAATGCAAAGTAGAGAGTGATTGCGGATTAAATAATAGTGAGTATATCCCCTCGGATGTCCCTTGAAAAAGGGTTAAAGGGCTGATGAGAATTCAATGAAATGCAACTGATAAAGAATTTCATAATTTCTGTTACCCATGCAACATTCTTAGGTAATAACTAGAATTTTACTGAAAACATTATACCAGAACATGTCAAATCTCTAGGAGTTTCATCACGTAGAGCTTTATCCAGTCATATTAAATGACATTTCTAATAACAACAGATAGACCTATTGTACAGTGACTAATTTAAGAATTTTTCTAGATTAAAAAAACAGACATTACTTCTCCCATGCCAAGGAGGGCAGGAGTGAGGGAGTGAGGAAGGAGTGAGGGATTTAATTTGAGTGTACTATTTGAGGCTTATGAGAGTTAAACAGATGATATGGGAATGCATTTGCCAAAGGTAGGATTACTAACACATTTTTAAAATAAACTGTTTCAATTTTAGAACAATTTACATTTACAACAAAATTGTAAAGACAGTGTAAAGAGCTTCCACATATCCCATAGCCAGGTCCCCTTACTATTAACGACTCACATTAGTATGAAGATAGAGCTGTTACAATTTACAAACCAATACTGACACCCCTTATCAGCTTAAGTCCATGTTTTCTTCATATTTCCTTAATTTTTATCTAATGTCCCTTTTCTGTTCCGGGACCCCATCTAGGATGCCATGTCACATTTAGGTGCTGTGTCTTCTTAGGCTTATTTTGGCTGTAACATTTTCTTAGACTCGCCTTGTTTTCAATGACCTTCACAGTCTGAGGAATAATGGTCAAGTTATTTTGTAGAATCCTCATTAACTGGGATTTGCCTTATGTTTCTCTCATGATTAGGCTATCTCCTTTCTCCATTTACTTATTACTGAATCATTTTTTTCATATCAATATAGACTCAATGAATACATTCATTTTATAATTTAGCTTATAATCTAGAACTATTTTGTTGCTCAAATTTTCCAGCTTTGGTTATTAAGATTACTTTCAATTGGCCTATGTGTTTTAACCTCCACCCTTAGTGTGTGTGTGTCTCTATGTCCTTATTTTCTGACACTACACAAGGGGGAACCCCCCAAAATTGGAATTATCTTTTGGAGGAAGGGTCCCTTGTAGTATAGGCTTCCCCTTCTAGGTGAGTGTTCTGGGAAACCATCTGTATCAGTGTGCCAGCTGGCATTATTGTGAGAGGCTGTGTTTGGCTTCAGTGAATTTTTTTGAAGACTCTTTCAATGCGTTTGCTCATTTCATGATGGGTGATTTACAAGCTCACCTGCCCACACTGCACTAAGTGTTCAGCAGTTTTTGACCAAAAATAGCATGACCCCGTGTCCCACCCTCCCTATTTACCCAATCTTGCCCCAAATGACTATTTTTGTTTGTTTTCCTGGAAGAAAAAAGTCCTCAGAGGGAAACGTTTTGCCAATGTGAAAGAGGTGAAACAAAAAATGGCAGAATCATTAAAAGGCATCAACATTGATGAGTTCAAAAACTGTTTTGATCAGTGGAAAGAAGTCTAGACGGGTGTATTGCATCAAATGGAGTGTACTTTGGAGGTCACTGAAGTTTAAATATGTAAGGATAAATACACAATTTTTTAATAAATAAACTCTGGGTTTTGCAATCCATGATAAAAGTGCCTTTATCAACTAAAGTATAGTGCTTATGTACATTTTCTTTACCTCTAGCTTTAGAGATTCCACTCATTTCTGAAATTACTCATTTCCAAATGAGGGACGTTTCCACCATCCTTCACTAAGGTGGTTTCACATATTTTAATGCAGTTCTGTTGTTTTGGCATATACTGCATTCCATCCCAAATTCCTTCCACTTCCTAAATCGTATTTGAACTAGCCTATATTAATTTGCTTGCTATTATTACTAATTTTTAATTTTCCCATTCCTTGGGGTATAAAGCTGTTTGGGCTTTCACAAATGCATAGAGTCATGGATCCTCCATGACAGTATCATGGAGAATAGTTTCACTGCCCTAGAAGTTCTCTGGGCTTCATCTGTTCTGTCCTCTGCTCCCTCCACTTGAAGTCCTGATAAGCACTATCTTTTCATTGTAACTGCAGTTTGGCCTTTCCCAGAGCATCATATAATTGTAATGGTATATTATGTAGCCTTTTCAGCCTGGCTTCTTTTCCTTAGCAATGTGCCTTTAAATCTATCCGTGGCTTTGCATGGCATTTTTACTCATTTCTTTTTTATCACTGAATAATATTCTATTTGTATGAAAGTACTAACATTTGTTTATCCACTTAGTTTTTAAAGGACACATTGGTTTCTTTCAGATCTTTGGGATTATTCACAAAAGTGCTATAAAACTTTGCATGCAAGTTTTCGTGTGCGTGTAAGCTTTCCAATCAGTTATGCAGATCGGAGGGCAATTGCTGGCTCCTATGCTAAGGCTGTGTTTAGCTTTGGGAGAAGCTGCCAAACTGTGTTTGCAAGGGTCTGTTCCATTGTACGTTCTCACTTGCCTGTTTCTCCATCTTACCAAAATTTGATAGTGTAAATTTATTGGATTTTAGCAATGCTAACAGGGGGTGGTGACATCACATTTTCCTCTGAATGTGCATTTCCTAAAGACAAATTACGCTGAGCGTATTTTCTTGTTTACTAGCCATCTATATATGTTACTTTGTGAGGTGCTTGTTCAGATCTATTGTCTATGTTTTAGTTGGGTTGTTTGTTTTCTTATTCTTGAGCTTTAGCAGTTCCATGGATGCTTTAGATAAAAACCCTTTATCCGATATGTGTTTTGTCTGTCTTTTCTCCCTGTCTGAGCTTGTTTTTTCATTATCTTTCATTATGTTTTTACAGAGGAATACTTCTTTAATTTTGATGAAATCCAACTTCGTAATTTTTCTTCTTACGTCATGTTTTTGGTGTCGCACCTAAGTTAACTCACCTAGATTTTCACCTATGTCATTTCTAGAAGAAGACATTATATAACTTGATGTCTAAATCCCAGTCTAGTAGGGAGCCTGTGTCCCTGGGATATAGACATTACAAGTGTTTTGTAGCTTCCCCTACCCTTGAGTGAGGCAGGGCAGTTAGAATGGACGGGGGTTGGAGAAATGCCTTCTCCCATGTAGAATAAGGCTCTAGTAAGATGAAGTCTTTTCTCAGAGCATAGACCTGCTTATTGAAAACACGTGCGCATATTTAACAAGGATTTTCTTCCCATCTTTCCATGAGGGACTTCTCTTCGTTCTTCACTGTGAGAACCTGCTGGGGTCCTGGGAGGTAAAACGTACGAAGGTGTGGGCACCCGTCCAAAGTTGCAGCACCCATAACTTCTTCCCTTCCCTGCTGGATTACACGCAGCCTCCAGAAACTCTTCACGGTCAGTGCTCTAGTGTTCTCATCACTTACGACTTCAGAAATTTCTGTTCCAAGTAAACAGACTCACTCAACGTCACCACCTCTCTTGATATTGGGGTGACCGTTTGCCCTGTGACTTCTAACCTCTAAAGGCACTCCCCCCCAATGTAGGTGAAATTCAGGTATTTTAGCTTGTGTTATAAGGTCGAGACTGACGAATTCCAAGCTTTTTACCTGTTGGAGGCCAAAGCTGAGGACTCTTGGATTAGAGAAAATGTTAGATATGCAAAAGCCAACTGGTTTATTTCCCCTGAAGCAGAGCCTAAGAAAAGGAATCCCACTGAAATGATTTATCCAAGAGTTGATTCCAGAAAGTTCTGGCATGGGAGCAGAAACATGAGACAGGGAAGGGTAGAAAAACCAAATCAGGGTTTGAAATAAACAGATTTCTACTGCAAGTGAGCAGGTCTTTCCTGCTAAGATCTTTGGTGTGTTAGGTGAAACCTACAGATAAGAAGAACGATAGTTATGAACCAATTCTCGTTTGTCATTGATTGGAATGTGCTCCTCAGGATTTTACCAGAGAAAGACCCCAAGCAGAGAACAGCACGTAATGACAGGAAGAGGCCGTCACCCCACGGAATAAGGGGAGGGGCACTGATGGCCTTTACTACACCCAGCTTTACAGAGATGGATTCCAGGGCACGGTGCACACACACAATGAGTGAGTGTGGCCCAGGCGAAATCTCTAGAACATTCCCACTCCTGTGTCCTCTCTACTCTGTTCTCTTTATCCTCTTTACCAAATAATTTTCATCCCAAGAAAATAGAGTACTCCCACAGCTCCACAAAATTCCTTTTCCTTTTTTTTTACCGTATTAAATGTATTGGTAAAATGTTTTTTTACTGTATTAAGTGTACCATACTAAATGAACATTCGTTCAGAGGGTCATATAGGTTTCAGGTGTACATTTCTGATACATTACCTATATATTGCATTGTGTGCCCACCACCCAAAGTCAAATCACCCTCCGTCACCATATAATTGGCCAAAATTCCTCTTTCTTGACATATAGTCTGTTCAGAGGTTAGCCAGAATTTTACAAGAGATGAGGGTCCAGCTGGGCCTGCAGCAGGACCCCGCAACAAGTAGCCAGAGGGCAGCTGTGGGAGGTGGGTAGCTCGCGCGGCACTGATCCTGGGCTGGTCATTAGGAAGAACACCCAGCTTTGAGGATGACGGGACTAGGGAGGAATGGTGAGCATGCTGTCTCTCTTGTCCCCTGGAAGTGCCCTCCTCACCAAGGTATCTTTTAGAAATCATTTCCATTTGTAAGCTTCACTGATTTTCCATCTAAAGTGGTAAGTATTCAGTGTGTGGTTTTTCTAAGAACTTCTATTAAAGTAAAACTTTCTATTTAAATTATCTCAAAATATATTCATTTGAATTGTTGAGAATTTAATTCAGACTGTTCTCTAGGTGCGGAGGACATGGGTGGAAAGAATTAATATTCAAAGTGTCCCTAGAGTCACTGAAGTACAGAAATCTATTATTTTCTCTTTATTTTCCACAATTATACACTCTCTAAAATTCATGTTAAATCTTTGTCCCTGGCCATTGTGCTCATTGCCACTTTTCTTTTAATTCTGGGGTAAAACTTCCTCTTCTGATTACAGAGCTGTAACATGAAAGATTCTCCTTGGCCTGGTTAGTGTAGAATAGGAATATTTTATACTCACCTGCGTAGCTTCTGTTCTAATCACAGCTCTGCTACTTGGGCGTGGCTTTCTTATGAGTTACTCTTTTAAGTCACATGTGGCTCTGGGTAAGTTACTTCACCCATCCAAGCATCAGTGTAATTATTTACGAAGTAGGACAAATAATAGACTTTATCGTATAAATGACATACTCCGTCCTCGATAAAGTTTGCTGTTAGAGAATTCCATAGGCCTGAATGTGGTCACCAATTACACATTCATATTATCATGTTTCCTCATCCCAACTTTAAACACAACCGCCAGTACTACCAATAACTGTATCAGAAAACCGACAGAGACAGCCGTTTTTTGTTTTAATATACAGATTTGATTCTTAAAATTAAAGTATATTTAAAGCCAGGTGCGTGATCTCCAAATTCTCCCCTCCCCTGGCTATATACTCCTAGACTTCCAAGTAAAACTAACTCATTTGTGCAGTAGAAAACACTGATAACTTTTTTGAAAATATGTAAGGGGGTATTTCTTCCAGCTTCTGTCAGGTGTAAATTTACATAAAATAAAATAAAACCACTTAATCCCCTCAAATGTCCCTAAAACAAACCAGTCCAGAAATACACTCATTTGTACGGACTGCATCATTTGGACTTCCTGTTGCGTTGTTTCCGAGTTGGACTCCTTGCTAATGCACAACTCTGCAGACTGTTCATTAAGGTTATAGCTGGCTGAGATCATGAGTTTGTTTTGCATGAATCTAGTTGAGAAAAAAAAACCCTAAGTGATATTTGTCAAATTCATGAAATTTTCATGAGAGTAAATAAAACCCCCATTTTTGCTTGGTAAGTATTTTACTTCTTGGTCCAATGGTCCCTTGATGTGAAAATCATTGGTACAATCGTTAGTTTTTCTTTGGTTGGGGCACATTATTAGATAACCATAAAATCAAAATAATTATTTCTCCCTGAAGTAGACCCTTTTGCTTCAAGGGATGTGCATGTGTGCCTTAACTTAGGAATCCAAAAACTCTGTACATTAGAGTTAAATTCATGGTGTAACAGACCTTGGGAATTTTCTCCTCTCTTTGGCAACATTTCCTTGGCATCGCAGGTCAGTGATTTAATACATAAATTATGTATTTGGTCCAAGAAATCAAATGGGACCACTTGCCCGTATCTTTTTTTTCTACCTACCTAACTCCTTATAAGACCTCCACTAGTCTGAGGGTTTATGAAAAATATATAGTGCAGAAAACCCCTACATATTCAGCGTTTTGTTCCTTAGCAACCATCCCCACCAGGAGTTCAACCAAAATTTAGGAAACGTGAGACACGTATGTATTCACTGCACATGGCACAGAGCGCTTCTCTTAGAACAAGTCGCTGCAGTCAGAGCCTATTACTGGTTGCTTATTTTATTTGCTGCTTTCTTTTCATTATGGAATGATATCACCAGCTTCAATGTATGTTATTGTATACCAGTGGGACTTGCTACAAGACTGGCCAAGTGAAAAGGCCTTCGCAGCCTCTCCATCACCAGCTGAGTGAAGTATCCCTGCTCTGTGCTTTCCTAGCATCTTCGGTTGGGCTTTATGATAGAACTTGTTACCCTGTACTATTACTTACCCTGTACTATTACTCCCTCCCTCCCTCGCTACCCTTCCCTCCATCCTTTCCTTTCTTCCTTCCCTCTGTGAGTTCCTTTGACATGTGAGTGGTCTCTCTGTTTAATTTCATGCAGTAGGTAACCAGATTTCACTGACTTCGGAGTTTAAAATAGTTCTTATCACTACATTTGAATAAAGCAACTCTTAGGGCCTTTCTTGTAGTTGTATTTACAGGCAGACAAAATGAATGCTAATTCAATGGGTAAAAAGTGTTTTGTTTTAAATATGGTTTCACTGTATTCCTATTTGAAATGTGAGAGAAAACTTTGGCTTTTATGAAATGCTTCATTGTTTTTCTTTTTTGAAGGTATATATCTATATCTATCTACCCTTTTTGAAGAAAAATATGAAAATGCAAAATTATATTTGACCAAGTTACTGAAAACTTTAAGCCAGGGATGGTACTACTAACAACAGCAGTAGTGACATAAATACCAATAACCACAACTGGTCTGGACCGCGTACCCTCTGTTCCCACACACGCCCAGCCTCCCCCGTGCCGAACACCCCCCACCAAAGCAGTGCCTTTCTTGCAACTGACAAACTGATGTTGACACATCATTGTCGCCTAGAGTCCACTGTCCAATGTTAGGGTTCACTCTTGCTGTTGTTCCTTCCGTAGTTGTGGGCTAATGTTTAATGACATGAAACCACTCTTAGAGTATCAGACTGACCAGTTTCGCTGCTCTAAACCCACAATTTTACATATGACTTTTCTATAAGATTTAATATACAATTTTAAACTATGCAAAGCCATGAACTATACCTAGACTGTCATACACGTGTGCACAGGTAGGGATGTCCTATCCGTTTTAGTCCATGGTTGGTTGTGGCATATGCTGATTCAGTGTCGTTTACACACACACACACACACAGAAACAGAAGGAATTTTTCATCTTTGTATCCCTGGTGATAAGCAGTGGGCCTGGCAGAGCTATGAACCCCATGATGTATGCTTTCAATTAAAACCAACAATAGCCTATTTAACAGCAAAAGCAAATATTTCCACACATTCTGTTTCGCTGCCATTGTTAATAAACGCACCTTGTAACTGACAAAATTTAGGAGAATCTCACTGGAGAGAAAGACTGTGCTACGATTCGGCTTTTATCAAAAAACACAGCATAGCAGTTACAAAGGAGACAAACCCGACAGGCCGTTCCTACCCTCATTTGCCTGGACTCTCAGTTCTGAGGGACCTTTCTCAGTTTCTAAGTCAACACAAATCAAACATAATTGCACTAGTTTGTTCTTTATGTTTCACTGCCCAAGTATCACTCTCTATTACCCAGTGTCCTCTGGGCTAAAGCTAGACGCTTTTTATTTCAGCATCTAAGGCAGCTACATGATATTCCTGATCTGAGAGTTCAAGCTAATCACAATGGTACTCAGAGCTAAGGTCATTCTAGCTTTTTCAATGCCAATTGTTCTGCCAACAGTCTTCATTCAGAAAAACTGTAAAGGCCAAGCTTACATAGTATTTAGTGCAAGAGCCAGACATATCCTCACTAATTAAATATCCCAAGTAAGGTATCATTAGAAAAAGGGGGGAAAAAGCCCTACAGGAAGTGAAACATAAGAATTGCCTTATGGGAGGGCGAGTAAAGACTCTTAGATTAGGATGGGATATGTAAAAGCAGATTGGAAAAAGGTACTGATCTTGGGCCTCTTTCTGCTTCTTTCCCCCACCCTTCATTTCACATGAAGAATACCTTTGCTCTACTCTAAATATTCACACGTCCGTTTTTCTCGAAAGGTTCTTTCCCAGCTGAGATGCTTCTGTGCCTTCTATACACTTACTAGAAGAAAATATATTTATATTTCACTGTTTCCATTTATTTTTCAGGCCCAACAGGTACTTGTTTTACTTTTTCTTTGTATCATTTCCCCTTAGGTCATCCAGTTGCCTCTCTATTAATTTCTCTATGCTGTTTACATTTTCTCCCAGAACGTGTTTTCCCACCACAGTTGTTCGGGTATCAGGGGCTTATTATAACAGAAATGGACAGAGCGCGGCAGAGTGGATTTTGGAAATACATTTTCTGGTGTTTTATGATTATGAGCTGTTCTCCAGGTGCGCAGGTAATTCCTCAAGTATTGAAACCACATGACGGGCCTTTGACTTAGCACAGGTGGCAGTAGCCAAGCAGAGAAGAAAGATACTTCTGCACTGGGCAGTGTCCCGGGCCCCCACCAAGAGAGCGCATTTACCACCCAGAATTCTTTGTGTGTCCCGGGAGCCATTTTCCAAAAATGCATGTTTGCTTGAGGTACATGTTTAAAGGATACGTGGGGACCCAAAGATTACATAAGGTTTTAAAATGCAAAACAAAAGTAATATATTCCCATGAGTGCATTTTGGGGTCACTAGGGTTCCTGAAAAGATGACCTAGTAGGTTTTTGTGAGCTCTTGGTGGTGTGCAGCCCATCAGGGCACACGCAGTGGGTACACTTTGTACTCAACCAAAGGACACATTGTTTGACCACGTCTTCTCTCACTAATGTGTGTAGCAGGCCCCTGTGGTTTGCAGATACTGTCGTGGTTAAGGAAGGAAACAGGGACTAACTTTTATCTAGTGCCTGTAACGTGTCAGGGACTGTATTCAATATTCTGCATCCCCCATATACTCATTTCATCTCTGCGTAGTAGGTGTGTCATTTTGGAGGTAAGAAAACTAAGCCATATTGAAATTAAGTGACACGTCTCAGGGTTACACAGCCAGTATATGCCAATGTGGGGATTAACGAACCATGATAGCAGCTAAACTTGTCTTCTAAGTATTGACATTAGGTTCCAAAAACACTGGTGTGTGACTCATAAAATGTCTTATAGTGACTTTATGGAAAGACAACAGATTTCAAAATCATAAAGAAAGAAAGGCCCAGACTCAATGTTCTCTACTTCCTGAGGGAGAAGATCATATACATACACATATATGTATAGACATATATAATGTATATAATTATATCTGAGCAAAGAATCATAATAATAATACAGGCTGATGTACTACTCTTGATGAGTAGTACATCCAGCCAGTTCAATTGTTTTAAGTGATGTAAATAACTTTCCCTTAATAACCCTGGTGGCCACCAATTATAAGTATGGCTATAGATGAAATTGAGAATGCTAAAAGAGTTTCATGGTGTGCTTGATAGCAAATTTAAATATACAGGGTGGGTTAAAGTAGGATTACAGTTGTCCATGTGGAAAGTAATACAATAATTAATAAATTATAATACAAGAATAAACTGTGTTTCACATACTCACAACTGTGAGCCTACTTTTGCCACATCCTGTATTCATGTTTAAATATATGGTGAAATTTGTATTGCATTTAATGTGACTGTTATATGCTTATATTCAGATTATATATTTTAATTTGGATCTTGTGGGTTACCGAAAAGCAGGGCTGTGCTTATTTTTCTTGAACTTCATTACTGAAAGCTAATGATCTTCTATTCTATTTTATTACACCCTGCAGTTTTTTGAGAAACCCGTAATTTCTAAGTATCACCACTAATTAACTAGATGCTGCTGTTTGCATACAAATAATAGTTACTGTAATTCCATTCATCTTTATATAAGAAACAGAGCACATTGAAATGATCAATTCCCTTTCAATTTGATAAACTGGCTTTCTAAAACTCCCCAGGAGTAGAATATTAAATAAGGCATATAAGAGTTGTTTTTTTAAAAAAAAAATATGTGTAAATGAGCACTGGCGAGGATATAGGCATAAGGTAGTACAGGGTGTCTAGGTTCAATGTCATCTAAGCTAGAGTTTTGCATTGTTGGGAGGAGGGTATGCATGGAAAGACAGAATTCCTACGGGGTACTTCTAGACCTCATCAACAGAGTCAGCATTAATTGGTGCTGCTTTCTGCCGGCACAAATGCTGTGGGTCTTGTGTAAATAAGAAGAGGAAGCTCTTAACATTCTGATTTCAACTCATGACTTAGAATTTAATGAAACCATTCAAGTTCAGCACTTTAATCTCACAAATTGGTTTATCACAGCCTAGTGGCCACTTCTTGTTTTATAATAAGCACAACAAAATAATATCTATGAACACTTAGAAAATTAAACCGAGGGAAGTATATGCAATTCTGAGCTCATTAGAAACAATTCATATTTTCATCTGTCTCATTAGAGAGGTTTTTATAAACTAAAAAAAGTACTTTTATATCTGTGTTTTTTAAAATACTCAGGCCTGTTGGTGAGAGCAAAGTTTTCTCATTACTCAAATAATATACATAAATATTTTTAAAGCACAACTTGAATGAGGGAGAAGAGCAGAGCAATGAAGAAATTCTGAACAGGAGGCTATGATAAGACAAACAACTGCTTTCCAGTATCGAGACAATTTTCAGTGAATCCTGCTGAATTCCAACTCAGATTTAATTCCCTATTTCCAGGACCTTGTATCTGAAAGAAGCATAGTTGGCATTCTGGACAAAAATCACGAGGTCAAAAATTATAAACGAGACATCAACACGGTATTTGTTAATGTCCATTGTTCAGTCTAATAAGAAAAATTTTGCCATATCAAATCTGACATTTGGCCTTTAACAGCAGGTATAGGAAACTGTCTTCTGTATTTTTGTCACATAAAATAAAATGGACTTTTCAAGATGGAGGTGTAGGTAGACACGCTTCACCTCCTTGAACAACCATAGAAAGAATTACAACCAGATCTCAAAATGAATAATACCCAGAGCTGTCAGAAAATTGGGCTGTATGGAAGTGTGACAACCAAGGATATTAAGAAGACACATTCATCCAGATGGATGGCTTTTATACATATTCCATACTGCTAAGAAAGGCAGTAAAAGTAGCTCTACCAGATACACAGAAATGAACACAAGGAGGCTGCCAAATTGAGAGAACAAAGAAAAATGGCCCAAATGAAAGAACAGAACAAAACTCCAGAAAAAGAACTAAGTGAAATGGACATAGCCAATCTATCAGATGCAGAGTTCAAAGCACTGGTCATCAGGATACTTGCAGAACTCCTTGAGTATGGCAAAAAAAATAAATAAAAGAAGAAATGAAGGTCACACTAAGTGAAATAAAGAATAATCTATAGGAAACCAACAGAGAAGGGAAGGGAACCGGGACTCAAACCAATAATTTGGAGCATAAGGAAGATATAAACATTCAACTAGAACACAAAGAAGAAAGAAGAATTCAAAAAAAAATGAGGCTAGGCTGAAGAACCTCCGGGATGTCTCTAAATGTGCCATAGGTGTGCCAGAAGGAGAAGAAGAAGAGCAAGAAATTAAAAACTTATTTGAAAAAGTAATGAAAGAAAACTTCCCTAATTTAGTAAAGGAAATAGACATACAAGTCCAGAAAGCACAGAGTCCAAAACAAGTTGGACCCAAAGAGGACCACACCAAGACACATCATGATTAAAATCCCAAAGGTCAAAGATAAAGAGAGAATCTTAAAAGCAGCAAGAGAAAAGCAGAGAGTTACCTATAAAGGAGTTCCCATAAGCTTTAGAGGTGTCAAACTCATTTTCACCAGGGGCCATATCAGCCTCGCAAGTGCCTTCAAAGGGCAGAATGTAATTTTAGGACTCCATATATGTAACTACGCCTTCACAGTTAAGCAAGAGCTCAGCACTGCCACTGATTAGAAACAAGGTGCAGGGCCAGATAAAACAAGGTGGAGGACTGGAATCAGCCCATGGGCTTTGTGTTGGCCACCTGTGCCATGAAGCTATCAGCAGATTCCTCAAGAGAAACTTTGTGGGCAAGCAGGGACTGGCAAGATGTATCCAAAGTGATGAAAACAAGACCTACAACTTAGATTACTCTACCCAGCAAGCCTATCATTTATAATGGAAGGGCAGATAAAGAGCACTCCAGACAAGGTAAAGCTAAAGGAGTTCATCATCACCAAGCCATTGTTACAAGAGATGTTAAAGGGGCTAAGAAAAAGAAGATCAAAATCATGAACATTAAAAAGGCAACAAATTCACAATTATCAACAACTGAATCTAAAAAGCAAACAGATAAATAAAAAAAACCAAGCAAACCACCAGAACAGGAACAGAATCATAGATATGGAGATCATTTGGAGGGTTATCAGCTGGGGGGGGGAATGGTTCAGGGATTAAGAAGCATAATTGGTAGGAACAAAATAGACGGGAAAGTTAAGAAGAGCATAGGGAATGGGGAAGTCAAAGAGCTTATACACATGACCCATGGACATGAACTAAGGGGTGGGGGGCGAATTGCTGAAGGGAAGGGAGCTACCCGGCAGAGGAGGGCTAAGGGGGAAAAACTGGGATAACTGTAATAGCATAATCAATAAAATATACTTAAAAATAAAAATAAAATAAAAAGTGTATGTTTGTGTATTCAAACAGTCAGATACAAGGTAAAAAGGATTAAATTGGAGTCTGACTTTAAGAAACATTTCTAAACGATATCTGTTTCTTACTCAGCTTTACAATGGGCACTATTATCTCTATTTGGGTTATTTTTATAGCTTTGATTCTAATACTAACAAGCAATATAATTGAAGCCTGAGGATGGCTTGAGGGCTCACCTTAATATTCTTCATCATGAGTTTGTTCAAGCTGGAATATCACTGGGAAAACTCAGCATTTGATAGAAGAGTCTAAATGTTTATGGATTTCAAACTCTACCATGCAAATGACTGAATTAAGTGTATTGAATCAGAGCCCCTCTTACCTGACTTACTCGTGGGCTGCAGTGGTCCTCTTGGGACATGGCAGTGTTTTGGGAGAGGAATCATAATGCTCATTTGTGTGGACTTTAACAGAAGAGTGAACTGGCTTTAAGTTTAGTTTCCCCTAATTGCGATTCAATTCCTCCTTCTTGGGCTTAAAGCTTCAATTGTAAGGCGATTGAGAAAGGAAGTAATGAGAAGAGCTGTCCATTCCCTTGTTTAGGTCCAAACACCAGACATTACCTGGCTTTCCGACCTCACCTTACCCATTCCTCTGTACTCTGGTAACAATACCCCATTGTCTGGTAACAATACCCCATTTCCTTTTAGGGACCTAGTGCACTTCCACTGTGAGCTGCTGCTAAGTGTTATGTTCCTCTGAGACAAGGACTGAGTAAATATCAAAGGTGTGGACGCTCCATGTCTCCCTCCTAGAAATACGAATTTCAAGAAGAATTATCCATGCACAGTTATTTTGTTTTACCGTTACTGAGTTGCCACAATTCTGCCATTTTTTTCTGCTGCCAGGATTCTTATAATCATCCTGGTTCCTGACCAGGCTCTTCAGCATCCCACCCATTCCGCGAGTTCCTCTGTATCCTTGCTACACATTCCTTTGCAGCGGAAGTAGTATCCGCTGCATGCACCCAAGGAACCCTAACTAACACATGTCAGATGACACTAA
This sequence comes from Desmodus rotundus, assembly GCF_022682495.2. NCBI lineage: Eukaryota > Metazoa > Chordata > Mammalia > Chiroptera > Phyllostomidae > Desmodus > Desmodus rotundus. Next base: position 10,324,409 of record NC_071398.1, on the reverse strand, counting down.
TTAATAATGATACACATTGAGATCTGTCACATTCATAGGATTCTTACCAACAACAGGATCCCAAGCTATTACTTGTAATTAAATTAAATTGGCACCTGAAGTGAATGGATTAGTCATCCCAGGAAAGTTAATGATACCCTTTTCCTCTGACATTATAAGGTGTTCGGAGTCTACTGACTGGACCCCGGACAAGTCTGCAGTTCACTGCTGGCCTTATCCTTCACAGTCCCTTACCATGATCTCCATGCAACACATCCCAAGTCATTACTGAAATATCACAGCAGCTCTTCACATGTCAATGGAGCACTTCCTGGCTAGTGTAAGGGCAAAGTAAAGGGAGGGAGGGATGAGGCAGGAAGAAGAATGCCATACCCAGCATTTGCCTGGAAAAATTACATAACTTAACTATTTTAACCTAGATATGTGTATGTGCTATATACACATATATCTATCATGTGTGTAAAGATAAATGACTTAAGTTTGCAACCTTCATCACATACTTTGCAATAAAGTATCTCAGAGAATATATTTTATAGACAATTGTTAATATGTAAACTTCATTCACCATCTTCTATTCCAATCCACTTTCTCAAGAGTTATTTTTTTTTCTTGCTCAGATTTAGATAATCTGGAAAACAGGAAGGGAGGATAATGAATGCCAATTTTAACTACTCACTGTATATTAGAATAAAATTAAGATAGATTGCTCACCTTGTTATATACAGGGTCCGGCACAAATAATGCCCCTTTTTATTACAAAATCTTTTATTAAAAATCATAAGCATGTAATTCTGTAACATAATATCACACTCAAACACACCATATGACATTCTAGGTGAAATGTTCAAATTAAAACTATAAATTATTATACACATATTATCACCCTACCAACCACACTCTAACATGCCTTACTTCTGCTGGACCCTGTGGATACATATTTTTTCTAAAACCATTTCTGCAAAACATAAAGAATGCAAATCTACACTGGAGTAGGGTAGGCCCTTAATTCATTATGACTGGTGTCCTTTAGGAAGAGTAGGAGAGACACAGAGATGAATACGCACAGGAGAAAGAATGCCATGTCACACTGGAGCCAGAGATTTATGTAGCTGAAGGTCAAAGACCCCCAGTGATGGCCAGCAGACACCAGTAATTAAGAGAAAGGCATGGGACAGACTCTTCGCTTCTGCCATTCAGACAGAGCGTGGCCCTGAGGACACCCTAATTTCAGACTTCTGGCTTTCAGAACTGTGGAATGATGCATTCCGTTTACTCCAGAAATGTTTTACGCCACCTGGTGTAGGACACTTTGTTGCGGCTGCCCTAGGAAACCAACAGAGTCTATTTCCATGTATTAACTCATACACTTATTTTCTCAACAAATTGTTATGGTTGCTACTATCATCCAGGCATAGGGCATTATAAGCTCCCAAATGAATAACACAAGGCTCCCTCCCATTCTCAAGAATCCAGACAGGGAAAGACAAGTACCATGTGACTTCACTTAATAGGTGGAATCTAAAATAAATGAACAAACAAAGTAGAAACAGATGCATAGATTCAGAGGATTGATGGTGGACAGAGGGGAGGGGCTTGGGGAGCTGAGTGAAAAAGGTGAAGGGATTAAGAAGTACAGATTGGTAGTTACAGAATAGTCACTGATGTAAATTACAACATAGAGAATATAGTTAATATCATTGCCATAACTACGTATGGGGCCAGGAGGGTACTTGAAATATGTAGGTGGACACTCTGTAAAGTATATGATTGTCCAGCTACTGTGCTGGACACCTGAAACTAATACAAAATAATACCGACTGCCAACTATAATTTAAAAATAAAATTAATAAAGTATTACAAAAAAAGAATTCTCAGTGAATGGTCTTTCTCCAGTGCCAACAGACACTTAAAACAATAAATGACAAGTGGTGTAGGAAGTAAAGCAGAGGACACAAGGCTGTCAGAAAATATCTCAGCTGCTAAAGGCTCGTCCAGCTGGGCATTGGCAGTGACTTGTAAAGAATCAATGAGTCAGGCAATCAATGAGTGAATGTGAACGAGAAGCAGATATCTCATCCACCTTGGCGTGAGAAGACATGTTAGCACTGATGTCAGAAAGAAGTTAGGAAGGATGATTCTGAGAGATCTCAACAAATAAGCAGGTGAGGAGGAGAATCAATACGCCAGGTAAGGTAGCATATTCAAGAATAAGGAAGTGGGAAATCACACGATTCTTCGGGGGGATTGTAAAGAATTCTGCATGACTGGAGCACAGAATACTGTGTGTAGGGTGGGCCTGGCGGGGATATTCCTAAGAAGAAAGAGAAGAAAAGTTGAAGAGACGGATGTCTTGCTACGAAACATAGATGTTTATCCTGAAGGCCACAGGTGTTACTAGATATTTTAAACAGGGGATGGCAGTGGCGTATTCACATCGTGAACACTCCTGTTTTCTCAATGAATCTTCACCATTTTGAATGGATGCTGCTCTCCTGGAATATTAATGGGGTGGATGGGCAATCAGCCAGGGCCTCAACTGCTTGTCAATAGCTATCTTTTTGTGCTTGCGCTGGCTGTATTTTAAAATTTCCAAGCACAGTGTCAGCTTCCTCACTAACTTTACGCAAGGATATAGATTACTTGATGTTATTCATCTTTATATTACTCGAATTCCATCTCCATTTCTGGCCCTAGCTGCCTGTCCCTTTAGATTAAATCTCCCAGATCTTTGTCTATTCTATTCCTCACAAAATGGGCGGGAAAGAAAGATGGAATGCAAGCCAGATAATTTGCAGACAGTATACAAATTTGCCTAGGAAATATGGTACTGCATCAAACACATCATAGCCTGTTCTTCAAATCCCTACATAACCCATCTTACATTATCATTAATAAATAAGTTACTAAATATGAATTCAGTAAATAATTTTGATAAATATATAAATATGAATTTAGTAAATACATACGCCTACTGTGTGCTATATGGACCTGGCAAGAACCAGAGGAATTTATTGTATGTGAAGATGACATGGGTGTCATTTGGAAGTCTGCCCAGGACTGAAAGCCTGTCGTTGCTCTAAGATGTCACCTGGGACCGTGTCATCAATCTGGCCACAGAGCTACATCTCCTCAATGGCTGCGAAGCTGATCAGTCTGGTTTCCCTGTGAATTAAAGGAATGGGCTCCTGGCTCTATTTGCGCTCTGTCAAAATAGCTGTCAAGCCTCTCTGTTGCCTTCCTACAAGGCTTTAATTTACTCCAAGTTCCCTGACACATTATAAGGAGAAAACCTGTTTTCTCTGTCACCTTTCCTTCCTCAGGCTGGGCCTGCACCAGAACATCTTTGCTTTGCTTAAGACGGAGCAGACTTGCTAGGGAAGTCGCTGTTCTCATCCTTGCTACACGTTGTCTAACTTAATCGTCTCGTTTCCCCGTGTCCCGAGGCTTACCGCACGCTGCTCTCTCCGAAAGGGGGACCTCGGATAGATCCTTGCGCAACTTATTTTCATCGCCTCTGTGAAGTATTTGATCCCTCGAGGAGAAAATACTGCAAAATTACACCTTTTAATACTTGCAATATCCTTGTAATGCATTTTATTTGTTACTGCCATCTCTTTCTCCTGTGGGACAGTAAACTCTTTGATGACAAAAATTGCACTTCGGTAGTAATATTATTAACACGAATAACGAAAATATCTATGGACTGCATGTTCCGGGCCAGACACTGGAATGAATTTCTTTCTGTGTATCATGTCATAGTATCCTCACGGCAAACCTGACTTTGTTTGTTTGTTTGTTTCACTTGCTTGTTTTTCATTCTTTTTTTCAGACAGCATCCAGGACTTTCGGAATGTGTACAAGCCCATGCAGCCTCTGTGTGATGGAGTGTAGATTGAATTCCAGCCCAAGGAACTCCAGAGCCTTCCCTCTTTACCTCTGAGTTCTACTTCCGATCCCTGATAATAATGTACAGTTGCTAAGCAGCATTTTTTTTCTCTGAAGAAAAGGTCGATTGCACATGTAAACCAACAGGTATCTTGTACAAACTAGGTTGGGATAGAGACCCTGCACCTGTAAAGGCACACCTGAGACACTCTGCCACAAGGACAAGTGCAGCTTTCACTGCCTGAAGTAGTCCTCCCGCAAACCCACTTGGTAAACGAGTTTGGTTGCTTCTTGTTTATTTTAAATTCATCTTTTTTGTTTTTATTATATATGTTTTCCATTGTCACTTATTCTCTCCTGTACTCTCTTCCACCAACACCTCTTCTTGAAAGGAAACATTGATATCTCATAATTTTTGTCTGTTTATTTCTTGCTATGGGTGCGTGCATGTTGAGCAGGGATTTCTTCTTAAGGTTCAGTCAAAGCTTATAGTTCATCAACGTATTCTCTTTTCTAGGATACAGGCATGGTGCAGGAATGGGCAAGGGCCAGCAAGTCTACCTTAAGTGAGCATTGCTTGAAAGGCTACGAGAGGCATGTTCCCCCCACGTGTTGTCCCATCCAGGTAGAAAGCCTTCAACCACGGTAGTTGCACACTTCCTGACGAAGCACAGTGCTGACATCAGGAAGAAAACTGAGACAAATCATGTGCAGATAGATGGAGTCAGAGCACCTGGATCAGGTGAGCCGTGAAAGCTCGCCTATGTCCAGAATTACAATGATGTCTATGGATACATTTCCTTCCAGTTTAAGCCCACTGATTTGGGTTGTCTATTGCAGAAAGCATCCTAACTGACATGCTTGGGGAGACGAAATCCATACTCACTTTGGCACGCATCAGTCATCAGATTTGGGCTTCACCTCACTGGATTTCAACAGCTGCCCATCACACAGCACTGCATTTCTACCTGAATTGGTTGCTGTGAGCGTGAGCTATGATAACATACATTAAACACTCATCAGACAATCTGTGGCCATGTAACCAATTAATTGGTTGATATTAATTAAGCTACCTAACTGTTCTGTCTTTTATCTCCTACCACATGAAAAAATAATGAAGCTAACGTTATCGGGCACATGCAATGTCCCTAGCACCATAGCAGGGACATTATTTTGTCAACTCAATCCCAATTACAGCTCTACGAGATGACTTCTATTCTCACTTCCATTTTATAGATGAGAAAATGGTAGTTCAAGGATGTTAAGTTTCCCAGATTCCTGGGGAACACTTACTCATTCTGTGTCAACTGCTGACTATGAAAATAATATCTAGCACAATAGAAAATATTTGAAAAATAGTTCATTGAAATAAAAGTATTCCAGTGAGTATTGGCCTTTCAGATTATGCAGCCAAAAGAAGGTACATGTTATTTTAAAAATCTTCTGCTAAAATTAAAATTAGTCAAATAAGTTAATTTCCAAGTGAGAGTTGCTATAATATTATGGAAAAAATATTTTGAGTGGAGAAAATCATTTACAAGCCCGAAGTTTATGGGAAAGTCATCTATTCACTCTTAGCCTCTATATTTATTCCTTTATAAAACAGGGATAGGAACCAAATCCCAGCTCACCCCTGCAACAACCGACCAAGAAGACACTGCACATACAACATAAAAGGTCCAGGGACATCTGAGTACTCGACACATGTTAGCTACCATTATAATTGCTGTATTTATTACCACACGAGTTTGAGCTCCAGTACTACTCTTTGAGCAAGACAAAGTATTTCTGACTACGATAAAGCAAAAAAGAAGACTTGCCAGCCTGTATTAAACAGTCATTGCCTATACTGTGTTCTTGTAGGAGCAAAGGCTTTGAAAAGATTCTTGGAAAACAACTCACTGTAGAAATATTATTTTATCCATGAAAGAGATAGCAAACTATGTAGAAAAAGAAAAAAAACTAATCATGTAAACTATTTTCTTTGAAGAGTACTTTTGACATGTCAGTTGGACTTATTTCTTCACAAATATTTTTACGGCAAAATTCCTTTTACATTTCAATTTCCTTGGTGGTAGCATCGCTGCCAAAGTATGTGTTGAATTTCATTGAGTTTTATTAAAAACATACATTGCACACACCATTTTCTAAACAAGGGGGCATCGGAGAATGACAGAAATCCCAGAGATCTTACCGTGCCGCCTTGTGCTGAGATGCATTTAGATGGATTGTGTGACATTCTTTAAAAAGCTACAATTGTATGTTCGTTGGAACTGCTCGAGTTTATCTTACATAGTCTTAGGTTTTGTTTCTGTCCTTCCTTTCCTTTTTATTGAATTTATTGGGGCGACACTGGTTAACAAAATTACACAGCTGTCAGGTGCACAATCCCACAAACACATCATCTGTACGCTGCATTATGTGTCCACCACCCCAAGTCACGTCTCCCTCCATCACCATTTAAGGGGTTATACCGTCCTCCACCTCCCCCATCCCTCTCCCCCTGGCAATCCCCACACTGTTGTCCGTGTCTATGAGTTTTTTTCTCTCTTTTTTTCCTTTTTTCTTAATCCTTCCACTCCCTCAACCCCCCTCCCCACAGCTGTCAGCCTGCTTTCTGTCTACGGGTCTGCCTCTATTTTGCTTGATAGTTCAGTGTGTTCATTAGATTTCACATATGAGTGAAATCATATGCTACTTGTCTTTCTCTGACTGGCTTGTTGTTTTTGCTCTTAAAGAATCTTACTAGCATCTCTATGTTGAGAATCGGGCAGAGTTCTTATCATAAACGCTTAACAAAAGCCTTTCATTAGATGGAAGAGAAGACTAGTACTGAAATCCTTTTCTTTAAACTTCATGACGTGACTCTGAGAGGCCACACAGGCCAAAGGCCCCCGGAAGCTCTGCCCTGCATTCCAGCCTGGGCTTTGCTTTTCCCTCCCTACTGCCAGACTCGGAGCGATCCATGCTTTCCAAGGACACAGTCTACTTCAGCGGCATCCTCTCAGAGATGAGTTTTTCGACAATGCAAAACTCGCTTCCCATTGTCCAAAGTGAACACTCAAAAACTACATTGTTCAGTGCATTTCAGAAGCAGCTGATTTGTAAGAACAAATCTCAGCCTTTCCAGATGAAGCTTCTTTTAAAAATGATTTCTGTCACCGTGGTGAGAGTCACTCTCCTTCCCTCCTCGTGGTTTGGCCTGGCGGGGCTGCTCACCTGCCCTCCCTGGGTGAGCACAGTGCTTCTGAAGGAGGTTGGCCAAGGTCCCTGAGCACGAGGGAGGACCTGGCATCTCCAAACACAAAATGATCAGTTCAAGTCACCTCTCATGGCATCTCATCTCCTACCCAGGATGATTTTAAAGACTCCCATGGTTTTCAGTCCCATCTGGAAGCCGATGACTCACATCTGTTTGCCCCGCCCCCCCATCCCTGGCTTGCTTGTCTCCTGAGTAATAGACCCATATTCATAAACTCCATCTCCAAATTCACCGTTAAGCAAACAGGTATAAAAAACAGTTAAAGATACACTTTACTCCTACTTGTAAAAAGTTCTTAACAGCACCAACAAATAACAGAAGAAATATATGTCTTTGAATGATCCTATATGGCTCTTTCTCATTGGATTTTTCTTCCCTTTTGGCTCAAAGTTCTATAGGTTCTACCTCTGAAGTATATTCCAATGCTATGAGTTTTGGTATCCACTCACACAAACATGATATCATGTCCAATCCTTGCAACAAATCTATGAAAGATGCATTTGTGTTTCTTATCAAAGAGAAAATGAAAGTGTGTCTGAGCTCTTCCAGCTAGTAAGTGGTAAACTCCCCATTTGGTCTGAAGTCTGGCTGAGACCACAGCAGACACAGTCATTTCTAAGGAACTGCCTTGAAATGACCAAATCCCTTACTTGCTTGGAGGTGATTACAATTTTCTTCCCAAAAAAATTAAAGAGATACGTGCCCCTGTGTAAGTGACCCAGGCACCCCTAGGAAGGAAACTGGTCTGCTTTACATATTTCAGGGGCTGCTGAATTATTTGTGCTCTACTACAAGGTCGCTATAATTCCTCACCAGCTATCAATTGTTTGACAATGAGTGCCATCAATCAGCCTGTAACTTTCATTGCCAAATGCATTCTATTTTTATATACCCATGAACTCACACATTTAGCAGTGACAGGAAGCAGTCTTTCTCTATAGGATAAACAATGAATTGTGTGTTTCATCTGAAATAGATTATTTTACAACATATTATTCAGAAATATCTTTTGCCACAAGACCAAAAAAGACTTTGAAAAAAATGTAATATATTCCTCCTTAAAAACTATTTTTTTCTATGAAGGTTGGCGGCAGAGAGCAGATTGAAAAAAAATGCCTTCTATTCTGCCATTTTATAAAATATGTCTCAGCAAATAGTCATAAATCTGTCAGATATTGCAACCCAGTTTGGTATTATATACTAGGAAAATGAACTCAATAGCAATATAATCTTACTTTCCAATATAACTGAACTTGGGGAAAATATCTCAGGAAGAAAGCAGGCATGGAGAGCAAATAAAATCTAAGTACCACAGATATAAAGTTTATGACAGCATATACAACTTTGGATATTGGTGTTTTCCTTTTATTAATTCTAACGCAAACCCTCCATCATATCCTTCTTTTTAATTTGGTTTAGCACTTTTCCTTTTCTCTGAGGAAAGTGAAATTATCTTTTATTATCTTTTATCTATTTTGTGTTTGTTTAGGCTTATCCTCCCATTTGAAAAATTATTGAGGCCCTATTTAGATATTAACCTACTTATGCAAACACCGTTTCCACAGCGTTGACTCGCTGGTCTCCATATCACAGAGATTTATTGATTTCTATTGGTTGCAAACCAGATAGTGTGTTTTCATTTATCAAATAGGAATTTTAATTGAAAGGTGAGCAGTGGAGGCTCAAGTTGTCCCTCTCAGTGTTTAAGAGTTTTAGCTCTTTACCGGCCTTTCTTCAATGAGAAAACAGACAAATATATTTATCCCATTCAATGTGTCCACTCATCCAGTTTTTAAAAGAGCATTCTTACTTGTTGCAGAGAATGTGCTCATTTGGGGATTTTCGAACCTAAGTCTTTGAAGAATGATCACCAAGTGATAGACTTAAAGGAAATTAAGTTGATTATGTGTTTTTTAAAAAAGTATCTGTGGACCCTGAAACACCAATCCAAAAGAACCTGTGCACCCCAATGTTCACAGCAGCACAATTGACAATAGCCAAGTACTGGAAGCAATCTAAGTGCCCATCAGCAAACGAGTGGATCCAAAAACTATGGTATATTTACACAATGGAATTCTATGCAGCAGAGAGAAAGAAGGAGCTTATACCCTTTGCAACAGCATGGATGAAACTGGAGAGCATTATGCTAAGTGAAATAAGCCAGGCGGTGAGGGACAAATACCATATGATCTCACCTTTAACTGGAACATAATCAATAGAAGAAAAAAGCAAACAAAATATAACCAGAGACATTGAAGTTAAGAACAATCTAGCAATAGCGGGGGTGAGGGGGACAGTGGGAAGAGGGGATTACAGGAACTACTATAAAGGACACATGGACAAAACCAAGGGGGAGGGTGGAGATGGGGGAGGGAGGTGGGTTCGGCTGGGGTGGGGTGGAGGGACGGGGAGAAAAGGCATACAACTGTAATTGAATAACAATAAAAATTAAATTAAAAAAAGTATCTGTGGCATTCATGAATACTATAACAGCATATAGTAAATAATGTAGAAGTCAGTATGTTACAGAGAGCAGAATATTAAGGAAAAGACTAAAATATGGCTATTGCTTCAATAAGAAGGATGCTGGCTAAGTTATACACTCATTATAGAAAAAGAAGCTTCTCAGTGATCTAGAATACAGTGTAGTAAACTTTAATTTGACTCCCCATGCTTTTTACAGTTTAGTGGTTTATTTGCTTTTGAGATAATGTGGGACAGGAAAGAGAAACCACGGTGGATAACAGAAGAAGCAGTACAAAGTGTTAAAGACAAGACAGAGGCAAAAGTAGGATGAGGATCCTGGATGGGGTTTTTCAGTGACTATCATGTAGAGATAAAAGAACTGTTATAGAGTCAATGTAAGGAGATAGAAGGGAAGGATAAAAAAGAAAAAAAAATGAGAGATCTCTACCAGCAGAGTCAAGGAATAAAAGGGAAGTTCAAACAAAGACTAGAAATGCCAAATGATCATCAAGAAAGCACATCATCTCGCCAAGGAAAACATGAAGGGAAGGCGGAAACACTGCACTGAAAATCTACCCGGAAGAGACCACAGGCAGACAGAAAACCTTGAGGAAGAGCCCTATGAGGAAGAACCATCAATTCTAGAAAGTGAAATGATATCTTCCCTGAACACGCTGGGAAGAAATAAATCACCAGGGGTAAACGGGGGACTGACAGGATTATTTCAAGCCACACAGACTGAATCTGTCGAAATCCTAACAAGAATATTCCAACCAGTGTGGAAAACAGAACAATGGACTACAGACTGGACACATCCTAGATACATCCCAGTTTTCAAGATGGGAGATGCCAAGAAGGGCAGTAACTACAGGATCGTTGCCCTGATTTCCCGTGCAAGTGAAGTGACGCTTAAGATGATGCAACAAAGCCTCCTTTTTTTCTTTTTTTAAAGTATATTTAATTGATTATGCTGTTGCAGTTTTCCCATTTTTTTCTCCCCTTTATTCCCCTCCACCCCCCTCCTACCAGCATTCCCCCACTTAGTTCACGTCCATGGGTCGTACATATAAGTTCTTTGGCTTCTCCATTTCCTATACTATTCACCTCCCCCTGTCTATTTTGAATAAGAAGCATTATGCTTATTCCCTCTACCTTTTCCCCTTCTATGGAGCAAGAAATCCTGGAGGTTCAAGCTGGATTCAGAAAAGGAAGACACACTCAAGCTCTAATTGAGAACACTTTTGGATACTGGAGTGCTCCAAAGAATTTCAGAAGGAGGTCCATCTCTGTTTTATAGACTACAGTAAAGTCTTTGAGTGTGTGGAATACAAAAAGCTCTGGGTTTCTCTAAAAAAAACAAAAGAGTGTCCCTCTGCACTTGATTATCTGGATTTGTAACTTGCAGTGGGGACAGGAGGCCACTGTCCGGACAGACTCTGGAGAGAGAAATCATTTCCTATAGGCAAAGGTGGTACCAGACCAGGGTGCATTCTATCTCCCTGTTTATTTAATGCATACACAGAAATTGTGTATATTTAAAAACTGTGTTAAACTCAGAGGAAGAAGGGAAACATAGAAAAATATCAGTAATTTAAGGTACGCAGAGGACACCATCTTACTGGCAGAGCCCAGCAAAGCTCCAAAGGGACTTCTGATGGAAGTGAAAAAAGAAAGTGCCAAAGCAGAAGCAGGACTGCGTTTAAAAGTCAAGAAGACCAAACTCACGACTGCAGAAGAAATACGCATCTTAAACATAGATAATGAAGGCATCAACGTTGTCAAACATTTTGATTACTTTGGGTCAGTATCAATTCAAATGAAGAAAGCAGCTAAGAAATGAAGAGAAGGCTGAGACTCAGAAGGGCAGCAAGGGAAGAACTAGGAAAGACCACCAAGAACAAAGAGGTGTCAATGGAGACCAAGGCTAAGATCATCCAGACCCTCGTGTCCCGATCATTAAGCACAGATGTGAAAGTTGGATGGTGAAGGGAGCTGATAGGAAAAAAGAAAATGATTCATTGCGCATACAGTCTCGGAGGAGAGCTCTATGGATTCCTTGGACCATTAGAAAGATGAACAAGTGGGTCCCAGAGCAAATTAGGCCTGAACCATCTCTGGAGGCAAAAATGACAAAACAAAAGCTGCCCTACTTTGAGCATTTATGAGAAAGTAGGGTTCTTTGGGAAAGACATTAATACAGGGGAGACAGAAGGCAGCAGGAAGAGAGGAAGAGCAAATGTGAGGTGGGCTGAGCTGAATAAGCCACAGAAATGAGTCTACAGGAGCTGGGCAGGGCTGGTTGACAACAGGAGACCAGACCGTGGGTGTCACTCATTCATAGGGTCACAGGAGTTGGAGCCAACTCAACACCATGTGATACACACTCATCACTCATGAGTATTCCACTCCCCGCCTCCCCAGTCCCTATGTTCTACTCAGAATAAATTTCTTTCAATTAAAAAAAAGTCAAGTCTCTTCGTGTACAAGACTTTATGCTGATTGCACTCTTTGCATAGATCATTGTTGCTTTTCCATCTGTTTTCCATGGAGATCAGAAATCAAATAGCCTCTCCACAAAGCCTTGATCAGATGCCCTATTTTGACCCCCTCGATGCTGTGCTTCCCCTCTCCTGGCCTCATGGCATTATAATATAAGTTCTCGTTTAATTATCTGAGTTTCCCAAAGCCTGAGAAAGAAACAATAGTTGCCTTGCTCAGTGTTAAATATGATCACATAATGTATGCTTCACATTCCACCAAAAGGAAGTATTTCAGATGGATGACAGGGCATTAGAGAATTCATGTATTATGAAGATGTATAGGAAGTGCTGAGGAATAATAAGAATCTTAGGCTTTCTGGTCAGAAAAAAATGTAGTAAATTAGGTGTAAAATTTACCTGAGGGTTAGATATAATGTACCGTAAATGCCAATATAAACACTTTGAACTTAAACCTGTAGGCAGTGGGATACAATTGAATACCATCAGACTGGGCAATGTGTTTTGAAATTCAAAACTAAAATCATAAACATGCTACATTTTGAAGTGTGCATGGATATAAAGTGGAAAAAAATTAAAAACTACATATAAAGCAAAAATTACATTAATATTTATGTTAATATTAATATTTAAGAAGCAGAGGAAATTAGCATCAATGAAGCACCAAGTATGTGACAGGTATTTTGTAATATATTGTCTTCTTAATGCTCACTACTTCTTTCTGGAACAATTCAGTATCTTTTTCATATGGGAAAATTGAGGTTGAGGGATATGATACTGGCTTCACCAACTTCAAGTGCAGGGTTCCATTCTTCCTTACCTGTACATGCCTAGAACACATCCTAGAGCTAGTTACAGAACAGTCCCATAGTTTTATAGATTTAGTTTAACAAACATTTCATGCAGCCCCCAACAATCACAAAGGTAGGTTGGATGGTTTTCTTATTTATAAAATATGGATAATATATATCTTGGTTCAGGCAGCCATAAAAAAATCACCATAGACTGGGTGACTTAAAGAATATAATTTATTTTATCCCAGTTCTGGAAGCCGGCAGTCCAAGATTAGTCTTCAAGGCCAGTTCTGGTGAAGACTCTCTGCACTTCCACCCCAGAAGGGTGCACACCTTCTCACTGCGTGCCTGCGTGGCCTCTCCTCCTTGCACGCACTTGGCCCTACTCTCAGGACCCATCCAACCCTACTTACTCCCCCAAAGCCGCTCCCCAAAACACTATCACATTGTGGGTTAAGGCTTCAGCATATGAATTGGGGCAGGAGGATGCATTCTCTCTAAAACAATATATACAACTGTATGAAGTTTATCTAAAGACATTGTACTGGTTTGGATAGTACACCAAAAACCTATGTCCTTCCTGGAACCTCAGGATGTGACCTTATTTGGAAATGTGGTCCTAAAGATGTCATTAGTGAAGATGAGGTCTTACTGGAATAGGATGGACTCTTAATCCAATATAACTGGTGTGCTTATAAGATGAGCAGAAGAGACACAGAGGCAGGTGTCCACACCGAGAGTGAATGCCATACTGCGAGGGAGGCAGAGACTGGAGTGATGCTGTGATGCTTCTATAAACCAACAACTGTTGGCTAACCCCAGATGCTAAGAGAAAAGCTTCTGCCCTGGAGCCTTCGGAGAGAGCATGACCTTGACGGTAACTTGATTGCAGACTTTCAGCCTCAGGAACTGTGCAAGAATAAAGTACCTTAGTTTTAAGCCATCCAGTCGGTGGTAATTTGTTACAGCAGCCTTAGGGAACTAATACACAACTAAGTGGGCTCCTAAATTCAGTCTATGTCAATATATTGGCATAGCACATACTAAAAATATATGGATTCTTTGCCATGAAATCAACAGGGATAATGTCAATTATTCTTTTTGTTATCTCTGTTCTTTATATCTTTATCCTTGATTATAAAATTCATATGCAAGAGCTACCATTTGATCTTATCACGACTATTGGATCTAAAGTGAAACATATTTTTTCTAAGGCGGAGAACCTGGTGAAATAGTTTCAAATAAAACATTAAACATGATTCCTTCCCTACTAAGCCCCAGCTATTGGCTATTTTAACATTAAGTGCCTTTCTTTAACAAGTACCAATTTCCACCAGTGTTTTCAATACCATAAGGATTCTTAAAATTAGAAAAGTAAAGAGCAACAAAATCAACATCTTCATTTATATGTTCTAAATTCTAAGCACTTGTGGTATCTTGATATATTTTTTCCCTATAGGCAGTGGAAGGAGAAAATAGAATTCTAGAGTTTTATTAGCCCTTCCTTTAGCCTTCCAAGATGTTTCACATGTAAGGATGTGACCATGGTATCTTTGTGTAACATATACCTGCTCTACTGCTTGAACAGCTCATGGTTTGCAAACGATATGTTTAGCAAATGAATAGATACATTTACGTGTGTTGTAGATTCAATGAAAGTCACTTTGGACCCTTATCTTTCCTTAGAAACAATTTTCCTTGTTATCAGGTTTCAGGTGGTAAAAGAAATCGCTAAGTTGCGATTTTTCAGTAGGTGACGAACTCAATGTAGCACAAGTCTTATTGATTATGTAGCACAAGTCACTTGACTGAGGAGGCTTGGGATAGAAAAACATCTTTTTCAGGATGGTTTCTTTAAAATCATTAAAAGGTATGGCTTCTTTGGTATGTGGAGCTCACTAACATTGCTGTATGAGTGAGTGGAAGAGAAAGACAAAAACAGCATTTACACAGTTGCTAATAATATGATCATCTACCAGATGAAAGAAATACTCCACTGGGAAAAGACTATGGTACTAATAAAATGTTTGTTTAAAAATATGACATTTTTATATATTAAAATTAAAAATTTGATTATATAATAACAAGGTTTTATTAGACATAAAACATTAAAAAACTTGAAATAAAGCTAAGTAATAAGTTTAATTAAATTTAATAATCTTGTTCTAAAAATAAAATATGACTTTATGGAGCAATATAAAAGTCAATTTTATTAATTGCAGAGATAATACATGATTCCAAATGTGAAACAATATGTTATATGTGAGCCAATTTTTCCAGATTAATCTAAATATTGATATAATTCTGTAGTAAATGGCATTTTGAAATTTCTTTTGAGTTTTTCCAAAGTGATTCAATAATTTATCTGAAAGATAAAACAGTCACAGGTGACCAATTAAAAAAAATGTGACTACTAAGATGACCGCCTTAATAACCACCCTTTTTGTTTTTCTTAAAAAATCTGGGGTTAAGGGTTAAACATTTTTGTAAAAATTGAATTCCCACAGACACACACTATCTTCAAGCCAAGGCAGATTATTAAAGTAAAATCTTATTTATTCTACCCTGACTAGTATGGCTCAGTGGATTGAGTGCCAGCCTGAGAATCAAAGGGTCACTGGTTGGATTCCCAGTCAGGGTACATGCCTGGGTTGTGGGCCAGGTCCCCAGTAGGGGGCACGCTAGAGGCAACCACACATTGATGTTTCTCTCCCTCTCTTCTTCCCTCCCTTCTTCTCTCTCTAAAAAAAAAAAATCTAAAAACTCTTTTAGAATCCCATTTATCCCTTTATGTATTCTCGTTATTTTTCTAATTTGTATATATTTTCCACAGATTTCATTGAATGCTATAGAAGGACTTCCACAGCTGAGCTACTAGGGAGACTGGTGCTCAGAGAGAAGAAATGAAACCTTGAACTCTGTCAGGTTGACCTATGAAAATACAGCCCTTGGGTATGGGGGAGGTTGCCTTTGGACACGCTCCTCTTCTCTGGTTTCTTCTGCAAATGCAGATGAAATTTTGAAAAATTTGGGGGAAGTATAATGCAAGGGGCACTGGACTGGAAATCTGTGGCTTTGGATTTCCTCCTGGCTACAGCTCTTGCTTTCTCTTTCTGGCCTCAGTCTCATTGCCTCCAATGAGAGCACGGGGAGTCTGTAAGTCCCCACGTGTTTGCCGTCATCATGAATGATGCCATTCGCCTCCTTCGAAGTTGGATTTCATGATAAGTCGGATAGAATGACTTTGACATTTAGATTTATTTAATGATAGCATAAATACTGGTTTGAACTATACTTCAAAGTTTCTATTAAATCGAAGCCTGAAATACATAGCAGTTTCTTTGAACGTGTGAGCGCTCTTCCCCCATTCGAGATACTAAAGGAACAGTTAAGTATCACTGGAATGAGAGCAGCAGTGTAACTCATTCTGAAAAAAAATCTAACTTACAGAATTGTAATGTGTTATTGATCTCTCTGGGCGTTTTTACAATTGGCTCTAGAGGCAGAATTGCCAGTGACCACAGCAAAATAGTCAAGATATATACATGAGGATATAGAGGACCAGCGCTCTTCGGGTCAAGCAAAATTCAAATGCAATTAGTTTTTTTTCAATTGGGATTTGGGTCGATAAGTCATATACCCTCAGCTTCGTGACACATAGGTGAAGAAAACTGACCTTGAAATTTCCAGTCACAGATGACATTAAAAAAATACTAATAAAGAAAAAAATATTTGGCATCCCCTCTTTCTTATGTGTGAAATATTTCCTAAAATATTACTTGTAATGACTGCCTAGTATTTTATCATATGCTATGCCAATAATGTATACGTATAAATCTTATTATGGTCCTCTGGAACACTTTTAATTCCCTGCTATTAGAAAAAAAATTGGAAGGTCTTTTATAGAAACACTCATCCATATTCAGAGTAGTTTCTTAAAATAAATTCCTAAGTAACAAAATGAATCAAAAATACTGTTATTTAAGAATAGAATGCCTCCACATGCTGTCAATGGAGAGATCTGGCTTTTTAGAAATAAATTGTTTAATAAACCATGAGGGGGCAAAATCCTGATGGAAACATGGAGAGTCATGCTGTCAGCTTCCATTGAGTTTGTGAGCTGCGCCACTGGCCCAGTGCCAGAGGTAACGGGGGGCTGGGAAAGAGCGTGGGGAAAGGTGAAGTGAAGGTCTTGGTCCTGGAGGATTGGATGGCAGTAAGAATGGGAGTAGAAGTTAAGGGAACTATCCGACTGGAGAGTTTTTCATCAAGGACCTGCTTTGCAAAGCCTCTCCCTCATGCCTATTAATGACTCTTATTTGATATTTTTGTCGACTAACTAGTGGATTTCTATCTCCTCTTCCATAGAGGAAGAATGAGGGCTCCGAAAAGTCAAAGATCAAGGACAGTGTAAGTAATTAGAGTGTGACCACTGCTCCCTCACTGTGATGGCAAAGGTTCAGTTTTTTTGTGATGTCACTATCTGCCTTACTCTTCTTACTTTATTTTAAATTCACAGTTGTCACTACCAAAAGGAATCTCCATTTGCAATGCCTGCAACTTTTAACACACTACTTAGCATTTAATAAATGGAAGTTACTATTATCACTAAGTGCTTGGCCTATACTCCAGCTGCCTTCTTTTATTGCATTATTCCATCCTCATAAAAATATTGTTTGGTATATTTACTTTAATATTATAAATCAAGATACTGTGAGTTCAAAATAAAGGTTATGTGCTCTTGCTTACACAGCTGAGTACAAATAGAAACTCATATTCATCCCACTATGCTGTGAGGTCTCTCAAGTGCTAGATCAGCGAATATTTTTTTAAACTTTTTAAAGAATAAAGAGGGCATGGCAATGGGGAAGTTCAAGACACAGCAATAAGGAACCTCATCGTTCGAAGATCCGTTTTGTTTTTCTTTATTTTATTGATTATGCTATTACAGGTGTCCTGATTTTTCCCCTTTTGCCCCCCTCCACCCAGCACCCACACTCCCTCAGGCAATCCCCCCACCATTGTTCATGTTCGTGGGTTGTATCTATAAGTCTTTGGCTACTCCACTTCCTGTACTGGGCTTTACATCCCCATGGCTATTCTGTAACTACCTATTTGTACTTCTTAATCCCCTCACCTCTTCACCCATTCTCCCACACCTCCCTCCCATCTGGCAACCATCTGGTTACTAACTTCTTTTCTCTTGCTGCTTTTAAGATTCTACCTTTATCCTTTGGCATTTTAATTATAATGTGTCTTGGAGTGGGCCTCCTTGAATCCATCTTGTTTAGGATTCTCTGTGCTTCCTGGACTTACATGTCTATTTCCTTCACCAAATTAGGGAAGTTTTCTTTTACTATATTTTCAGATAGATTTCAAATTTCTTGCTCTTATTCTTTTCCTTCTGGCATCCATATGATGCAAATGTTGGACTTCTTGAAGTTGTCCCAGAGGCTGCTTATATTATCCTCATTTTTTTGGATTCTTTTTTCTTCTTATTGTTCTACGTGGTTCTTTTTTGCTTCCTTATGTTCCAAATCACCTATTTGATTCTCGTCTTAATCCATTCTACTGTTGTTTCCCTATAAATTGTTCTTTATTTCAATTAGTGAATCCTTCATTTCTGACTGGACCTTTTTATGCTGCTGAGGTCCTCACTAAGTTCCCTGAGCAGCCTCATAACCAGTGTTTTCAACTCTGTAACTGATAGATTGCTTATCTCCATTTCATTTAGCTCTTTTTCTAGAGTTTTGATTTGTTTTTTTCATTTGGGCCATGTCTCTTTGTCTCCTTATTTGGGCAGCCTCCCTGTGTTTGTTTCTATGTATTAGGTAGAGCTGCTTTGACTCCATGTCTTGGTAGGGTGACCTAATGTAGTAGGTGTCCTGTAGGGTCCAGTGGCACAGCCTCCCCTATCACCCAAGCTGGGTACTAAAGGTGCACTCTTCGTGTGGGCTGAGTGTACCCTCCTCTTGTAGTTGAGGCTTGGTTGCTGTTGGCAGGTCAAAGAGCCTTTTAAAATTGCAACTTCTTTCTTTTTTATTTTTTACACTTCTATATCTGAGGCCTGTGTTCTGATGTAATAAAAGGTAAATATAACAGAAAAGGAGCTCATTATAAACCTAATATGTGCCAATGACTAGAACCCAGACCACCGTTTTCTCTTTGGTAATTAACCTCATATAAATGCATACCAAGCTAGGAGACGGTAGGTGGCTTGCCAAGAATCACACAGCTTTTCAATACTGAATGTAATATTCAAACTTGAAATCAACTACTTCCTAGGCCAGCACTCTTTTAGCTTTCCTATTTGTGCTGTGATAACATCAGGGAAAGTTATGACTACTGCAAATGGTCTTACTTATCTCTCCTCCTGCAAAGTAAAATCGGCCTGGTTTTAAAGTCACCCAAAGAGAAAAGGGAGGAATGATGCCATCACCGGGCATCTGCCTTCCCCAACACGAAGAGGTTTTGCTCACAATGAATATATGATACTTGACATCCATCTGCCATAGGGAAGCCCTGCATTAATAAAGACCTGAAGATCTGTAACTTGCCTGGAGGCTTAAGTGGTTAATATAGAAGTCATTATTTCATGGAGAAAGAAATGCTCTATTCAGCCGGTGCATCAAATTTATATATCTAAAGGACACGTTGTGCTGGCACCCAAGGGCAAAGTGAAATGGTTCAGTAAAAGAGTAAAAATGCCACTGCAATTTTCAGAAGATAAATCAAGCAAATTGTTCTATTACCCATTAAATTTTAGAACTGGTGTCCAAATTGGGGAATAATTCAGAATATCTAAGATAACAGAGCAGAAAAAGGAGCATAACCCTTTTGCCCTTCTATCAGCAAGTCCCTGCTTCTACCAACAAAGTTCGCAAACAAAGAAAGGCCTGTGGACTTCGGGACTGAGAGTTAGCACAGAACCTAAAATATTAATTCAGGAGCTGCAACCTGCCAGACCAAAGGCAACACAGATGGGTTTTAGTGACCTACTTTGTTGACCCACGCAAGGTTGGCATAATCAATATTTTAAAATGCATATTTTGTGAATAAAAATAAAGATTTCATGAAAGGAATTTGAATGGTCAACTTATTTTTTCTATGTTTTCAAATCTAGCCTCAAGCCCAGGGTCATCCAATTGGGAGGAGTCTAAGAGTAGCATGCTAGTTATTTTGTTTTCCTTTTCTTTCTTTCTTTCTTTTTTAAAACTGTATGTTCACCTTGTTTTTCTCTTCAACCCCTTTCTCCTGTCCCTACTTTTAGGCAGCTAATTCTTTCTAGAGTAGAGATGAGATACAAGGAAGAGCTCAAAATATTTTTTCCATGAGCTATTGTAATTTTTATTGAAAACTACTTAATTTGGCAAATATTGAAACACTAGTTCTTATTAAGGTAAATTATTTTATAAGTTGCTTAGCCTTCCCCTAGTCCCTAACCCCGACTGCAATTGCTCAGATGGCTGCGTATTAGCCCCAGGGACAGACCAACCCCTCGCTGTCACCCTGCTTATCCACACAGTATGCCAGGGCTCGGCCCATATCAAGGCGAGACAGACCTGGCTCCTGCAAACCCCCTCTCCAGTGAAGGGAAGTTTATAGTAGCGCTCACCCTCAATAGGCCCCTCCCTCTCTGTTGTTCTACTTCAACAACTTACTGTTTCATCTTCTCGCCATTTGCATTTCTTAACAGACGTTTGAGATGGCATAACGACTCAAATTCCACCTAAGTTGTTCTCAGAAGACCCCCCTCACTTGACCCGGAAGAGGCAGGAATACAATGATAATTTTCTTCAATAAAACATTCTCTCCAATCTCTATCCTTAATTAATATAAATAATAGCACCTAATTCTGAGTGGTTTTCCCATGTTAGGCACTGTTATAATTAAGCATACTGATTTAACACTCGGAATAATCTGAAGAAGTAGGCATGGGCATTATAATATTCTACAAACACGAAAACTGAGGTTTTGCAAGTGCAAGTGAATTAATGAAGGCCACCGAGTTAATAAAGTAACAGAGAGGGTAATTCAATCTGCAGCTAACTAATCACAAGATACTGATCAGAATCACCTTCCTGTACTGTTTTTTGCCTCCAACGCCCATGGATGATCATCTGGTACTTGCAATTATTTTATATTCTAGGAAATAAAACAAACCTATAGTGTGACCCTACTTTTTAAAAAGACATTTTATTAAGAGCATTTAGGATTATTTTCTTTAATCAGCATGAAATGAGAGTATCATTATTATTATTCCTAATGTAGAGCTGAAAAACAAAAGCTGAGAGAGATGCAACAGCTTGCGGATGTTGAGGAGGCGGGGGAGCCGAGGCTTGGAGCCTGGCCTTGCGATCGCACAGCCCTCTCCCTGGTCTTCACTGCCTCCTTCTAGAATGCCGAGAAGTCACTGATTTAGGGCAGTACATGCAATGAGTTCTTCCACCGTCCCTCAGAAAATTTAAGAGTCCATTAAGATGTAGTGAATATATCAGTTTTATTTCAAGCTTTAGTTCAATTATATGAGAGCAGGTTATATAAGAAACGGAAATCTTTATTGGACTACTGAGGGCAAGGTGAAAAGTATATTTCAGTGTATCGTATATGTATGGTATAAATATATCTACATGATTAACTGTTTTAATAAGTTTTATAATGATCATTATTGTAACACATGGCATTATCCTATATCATATGATAAAACATTATGTTGGAAAGTTTTATGTTATTGCAGCTAACTCCTCTAGAACAACAGGACATCATATTAACGCGTGAATTAGAATTGCATTAATTGTTCAGTGAATGCCTGCCTCTTACATAACAACTGGCATTCCGTAACTTAGCCATATTTATTTTGCTGCCATAGTAACCTTGAAAAATACAGGTATAATACTGAACATGTCCTCATGGCAGATGCTGTTGACTGCCTACTCTGCAACCATTTCCCTCCTAATTTCTTGCAACAGAAACTGATGGGAGTCAGGATCCAATCAGAGAAACATTCTAGGAAGGTACATGTGAATCATGATTGGTATAACATATACACCTTTTTTTCATGAACATGCCTGTGGCCTTAGGATACAGTTGGGTCATGGTAAAGAAGATAATATCTTCTATGCAGATAGAAGATAGATTTTGAGATAGATTTTTCTTTCATCCCAGCAAGAAAACACATGTGTGAGGGAAAACCACTGGGGAGACCTCTGTCCGTTTTTCCCATTTTGAACACATCTGTTTGAGAAAGTGGTACTGTAGGTGAGGCAGCATCCCTGTGACTTCTAGGCAAGAGCCTAAGTGTGACAGCCACACTGAGCACAGTACAGGAACATGATAGAAGGACCCAGGTCCTTGATTAGGCTTCTGCATGAATTTGGAATCACCTGAGCCCTTCTTCCTTGGTTTATGGTAAATTCATTGTCTTTATGGATTTATTCATCATGATCCTAGTATGTATACTGTTTCCTGTACACAAACACTCTGACACACCCCCTAACTTGTGGAAAGCCAGATAATAGCCCTTCAAGATGTCCACATCCCAAACCCAGAACCTATGAAACTCTTACTTTGTATGGAAAAGGGGGCTTTGGAGATGTACTTAACGCGAGGGACCTTGAGATGGGAGAGGATCTTAGATGGTCTAGGTGGGCTCAGTGAACTTATGAACTAAAAGCAAAGCATCTGCTCCAGGCTATAACCACAGGGAGATGTGAGGAAAGCAGAAAGGTCTGCAAGATGCAGAGTTGCTAGCCTGGAAGAGGAAGAAAGAGGTCCAAGAGCCAAGGAGCATGGACAGCCTCCGGCAGCAGGAAAAAAGTAAAGAAATAGATGCTTCCCTTGAGGATACAGGAAGGAGCATGCCCTCACCACCACCTTGATTTTAGCCTGATGAGACTCCATGCCGAACTATAAGAGAATACATGTGTGTTGTTTTAAGACACCAAGCATGTGGATACGTGTTAGGTCAGCAAACAGAATACTAACGGAATTGCTAATGCTTAACAGTTCCGCCAAGGGAAAAAATACGTCAGGACGGTACTCAGAGAGGGTGTGGGTTGGTAACTACGTAATGGTCATGGGGTCATCTTCAGAACTGGAAACATAACCATCACTCCTCTAATCCATGGATACAGGATCTGTAGTGGACATCTATATCCTTTTAACCACGATTTGCAAAGGCCATACAAAGATGTGAACCTTCAACTAAGAGTCTCCCAAAACCACCCGTGTCAAAGATAATTTTGCACTCAGCTGAAACATGGGAAATGAAATCAGCATGGCTGACAATTTGCAGACAGGTAAATTTATCTCTTAAACATTCATGATGGCACTGATAAACTTGATCCTTGAGAATGGTTTGGGGTTCAAGGGCACATCAATCATGGATTTTTATTCTGGCTGTGTCTGATCGAGCAGTCTCACTTGCAACAAAGCATTTCAGCTCTATGCCTCGGTTTCTTCATCTGTGAAATAGGTTGGTGTTACCGGCAAGGGCTGTGGTTATGGCCACCTAAGATAATGGATATAAAGTAGCTGATGCATAGTAGCTTCTCTAACTAAATTCTCCTTTTAAGCAATAACTCAAATAATTTTTAAAACAATTATATGAACTCTTGTTCCCAATTGGATCTAAATAGAAAGCCAGTAGATAAACAGATAGATCTTCCTCTCTCCTCACAAACTTTCCTACTGGCTACTCAGTTACTTCTATTAATTCTGTGTAATGTTAAAAAATATTTTGTCCTCCTAGCTGGTATAGCTCAGAGGACTGAGTGCCAGCCTGTGGTCAGGGTCACCAGTTCGATTCTCAATCAGGGCACATACCTGGGTCGCAGGCCAGGTCCCCAGGGAGGGGCGTGCAAGAAGCAACCACACATTCATGTTTCTCTCCCTCTCTTTCTCCCTCCCATCCCCTCTCTCTAGAAATACATAAATAAAATGTTAAAAAATATATTTTGCCCTAAAAAATAGAAATATCAATTGACCTTTAAAATGATGGTTTCTTGAATTCATGGAGTATGTGTATCCTTTGGAGAATATAAAGATATCTTAAGTAGCATAAAGCAACTTATGCAATCTAAAGTCTACTCATTGAAAGGGGGTCATAGCATCTTTCTATATTGCAAATTTGGGGTAATTTAGGAGACAAGCAATGCTATGTTGCATTGTACAGACACAAACACACATTACCCATAGTCCTTTTCTTTGTTAAACTTTTGGTGATTAACAAGATAGTCAAGTGTGCAAAACATTATAGAAAAGTGTTTCAGCCTAATTAAATCAATGAAAATAAATATGATGATAATCCTGAGTCATCTTGAAAAGACAAAATATAGGTGGAGATTATTATAAGCTAAGTGCCAAAAGAGATATGCACAGCTATTTACCGACTTTTGGAATAGGAATAGGCTCCCTTTCTTAATTAATTCTTACTTTTTTTTTTGCTTTCTTTTTTTAAAAAAATTACTTTCTGTTTTGATGTTTTTAAGTTTATTCTTAATTATTTTTGTCTTTTAACTCTCACTTATCTCTACTGTCAGAACATCTGCTAGTCATCATGTATCTCCCTTGCTAATCTGATGTCACTTTCATGTCGCCGCTCAAAATAATCACAATAGCTTTGACTGCCTGCAAAACAAGAGTAGGCAGTCTCTGAGACAGGCTAGAACATTCTCATGAAATGCATTGGCAAATTAGCTCCTCAGCAGCCTGTCTCTCTTCCTTTGCTGGGCCGTGCAAACGTGTTGAACTGGAGCTGTCCATATTGGTCATTCCATCTTTTTCATGCCAAACACTGAGACGGATTCTCAGACTACGCCAGCTCCCCTCCTGACCACAAGTTATACTGCAGTGAAGCCCAGTGTGGGAATTTGCCTCAAGGTCCATGGCTACTTTGCAGGCATGGGACCAGCAGAGAGCCCTGTAGCCGGTTGCCAGGGAGCAGCGGTTGAGGAAATGGGAGATCTGGGCTCCTCAGTCCTCCCAGCTTCTCACTAATTAACCTCTCACTAATTAGAAATGCCATTTTTAATTACCATCATTCCCCTCTTGAAATGTGGTGAAAGCTAACTCGGTAAGGCTCTGGGGTTCCATTATGTTACAACAGCTGCAAATTACCTAGGTGATTAATACGGCCTCTTCCGACACCCCGGGAGGCCCCTCTCCCTGGGGAGCAACCATGTCAAACAAGAGCTTGGCATCATGGGATGGAGCACATGTTTTCAAGATCTAACTTAATAAAATGAGCTGAAACAAGGAGAGCCTTGCTCTGAATCTGGTGTGCCAGATGGTTCCCAGAGAAAGGCTGGGCCTCACCTGGCAGAGACGGCAACCTTGACCTTCCTGAAATGCTGTCCTGTGATGCCATGCCCATTGTCATCTTGGCCTTAAACACCTTTGTGCTGCCTGCCTGGTATGACTTTTGTCCTCCAGGGAGTGAACAGGGGTGTTCTCTGCTTGAAACGCCTTGTGCCTGCCTTTGCCAGCTCACCTTGGACCATGGTCCACCTTCTTCATGTCCTTCATTCATACCTGTCTTCCAACGGAGAATCTCAAGTTCTCACCCTCTCTGGCCTTTTAACCACTGCATCCTCTCATGTGCAAAGCTCCCCTCGCCCCCTCAGCATGTTTAACTCCCACTGAGCCTTCTAATTTCATCTCAGGAAAGTCTTCAGTTCCCAAATCGATCAGTTCTCACTTGATCACGCTCTCAGGTTTACCCCTTTAATAGCACATACCAGGGTCAAAAGTGAAGACCTATTTTGGCTATTTGATTAATTTTCGTTTTCCAAATCAATCACGAGCTCCACATAGCCAGAAACCAGAACAGTTTTGGTTCTGGTATTTGTAGGATGGATGTTCTGTTTGACATATAGCTTAGGCTGAATTAATATTGTTGAATTAATTAGTGACTTCATAATTTGGATGCTAGCTCAATTGCCACAGGGTTCTCCTGCCATCAGCATTTGAGGAGACAAAAGACATTTACGACTTGCCTGTCGGGTCATCAGAGATTGCCTTTGCCATATAGATGTCTTCCAGAGATTTTGTTTTCCTGTTGTTGTTGAAGATGTTCAAATATTTTTGCATTGCTTTTCTTAGTCTTTTCAAATCTGAGTTCAAATGTGTTTGGGACATCGATATTTTTTTTTGCTAGGTTTATGGGCTATAATGTAATGATTCAAGCATAGGAGATGGTTTTATGGTTAGCAAATTTGGATAAAAATTATCTCCCTCCCACTGTAAATATATGAGTGCTCAGGATCCCAGTTTCCTGACCTGTTAAAAGGGAAAATTATATGGTAAAGGTATTTATCCCATGAAAAAATATACTATAAACAAGTGACATTCGGTCCAACATTCAGTAAAGTGCCTGTTACGTGAGTGTTCAGCAAATCCCATTCCCTGGAGAAGGAGAAAATACACTCAGACCAACAATCTACATCAACCGCTGTGGTAGGAAGATCATCACCTCCGGCCGTGTCCATCCCCTAATCCATGGCACCTGTAAATACGTTGGGTTACACGGCAAGGGGAGAATTAGGTTGCTTCTCAGCTGACTTTGAAATAAAAAGATAGTCTTGGATGATCTAGGTGGGCTGAATGTAATTACAATGTTTTTTTTTTTTTAATGTGGACGAGGGAGCAGAAGAGTCAATGCCAGAGTGACGTAATGTGGGAGAGATAATTGGCTTTGAAGATGGGAAGGGGGCCATGAGCCAAGGGAAGCAGGCAGTCTCTAAAAGCTTGAAAAGGCAAGAAAAAGGATTTTCTTTTAGAGCCTCCAGGAAAAACACAGCCAGGCCAACACTTTGGTTTTTAGCCTGAGACCCATTTCATCTTTTTGATCTCCAGAACTTTAAGATAATGAATTTGCCTTGTTTTAAACCATTAAGGTTACAGTATTTTCTTACAGCAGCAACTGGAAACTAATACAATCATTATCATCATTAGCAGCAATAGCATCTCTCTTGCCCCCATATATATATATATATATGCTTATATGTGTTTTTATAAATACATATTTATAATGCCAAACCACAAACAAAATATCCAAGGGGTGGAGGGACCACACTTGGATTGTAAAATAGAATGAAAAGTATGGGTGCTAGGAACAGGTGTGATGCAGAATGAACTTACTCCCCTGAGCAAGCCCAAGCCTGCATCACTGTCATTAGACTGTTCACTGTGGCGCTAATTTTCTAGTGGCATCACTTTCCCATTATCAACCTCATTTATTCTACCAGAAGGGGCTTGCTTCCACCTGAGAGGTGAGTCTCAGCTGCAGAAATGTGCCCTTCATACTGGAGAGGTCACAGTAAGCAGAAGGAAGATGCCATTAGCTGGGCACATCTGCTTTCCAGGTGTCGACAAATTCTATACTTGGCTCTTAGGTGCAAAGTGACATGTGCCATCAGTGAATAAATAGACCAGAGAGAATTAAATAGAATTGATACTGGCCGGATGTCAGTCTCATATTCTAAAAGACAAAAGAACAATATGAGACAGAGGGGGGTTTACACTGCTGAGCCTTATGGAATAATTTCATTCTTCCCTTGGTTGCCTACAGATGGAGAATCTTAGACACAATTCAAAGTTTGAGCGCACAGTGGCTGGAATACGCTACATGATCAATAAGTGTTGAGTCTTTTATATAAGAAAAAATTGAGTTGGGAAAAAAGAAAACACTGGATATAATAAGCATCTTCTACAACCATTTTGTTTCTACATTTTCTCATATTTGTGACTTTTATTATAAAATCAATTAAATTCAGATGTTGGATCTGGGTTTATAATCTAATTTGACAATTCTCTATATGATTAATTGTATTAGATTTTTATTTGTTGCTAAATATACTTTCTTAAATATAGTTTTCTCTGTATAAATTAGTTTTTAACCAAAAATATTCTATATTTTCAGATGGCCTTTTTACAGCAGTGTGGCTTCTTTTTGGAAATATAAAATCACCTCACCCAAACCACATGGTGAAAATTCTCAAATGGAAAAGAAAAACTTGAACCCACCAATCTCATCGCTCTGACTAACCAATTATTTTTCTATATTTTGTGATCCCCAAATAGTCAATACAATTATAACTGAAGAACAGGTTCAAGTACTTTATCTTCTAAGAATTTACAAGGAGAAACTTCAAACATATAGAAAATTTGAAAGAATTTTTTAATAAGCACATGTTCATACTACCTGGATTCTATTATTAATATTTTGGTATACTTGTGTTAAAAACTACTTACTCATCCATCCCCCATAGGTTCAAATCTATATATTCTTCTCTTCTCATTTCTTAATGTTTTTCCATGTACATGCAATTTCTTCACTATCATTTATATTTGTGTAGAAGTGGCTTTCTTATTAAGCAAACTCAAATTTTCTTTTAAAGTTTTATCATAAATGATTTATTGAGTTTAGGAATGATTACATTTACACGTAGAATTACTTTTCAATTATACTTAATGAATATTTATCAAGAACCAATTATGTGCCAGTCACTGTTAGGAGCTGTGGCTATGAAGATGAATAAAACAGCTCTCTCCATCAGGAGTCCCCGACTGGTAGGAGCGATCCCCATTTAATTGTATTACTTCATATAAGACAATAGGATAATTACAGCAGTAAAGAAACGTACAAGTTTCAGATATAAGCCAGAAAACAATATCATTAACCTTTTCTGGTCTGACTAGAGAGAACTTCACAGGAAATCTAACATCTTGTTCTAAAATTAAATGTACTGGGGTGACATTGGTTAACAGAATTACATAGCTTCCAAGTGTACAATTCTATACCACACCATCTATATGTTGCATTGTATGCCCACCACCCAACCAAAGTCAAATCTCTTTCTGTTACCCTGTACTCGAGATCTTAATTTTGTAAAATGCAGAGGCAAAAATGTTTCCTTCCCTACCCAAATAGTGATCTGCATTCCCCACCCCATCTCACCTTCATTTTTTGTTTAAAGTACTACAGTTGATTCAATAATCCATGGGTTAAGCCGTTCCAGCCACACTCCCAGCTTCAGAAGGTAAATGAGAATTTGTCGAAGCCAGTCAGGATGGGCCGTTTCCATCAACAATAGACGGAGGTCCTGACATGTATTGTGATTCTGGACAATGAGACACGATTGCAAAGTTGCTAAAGAGTTGTAAAACCTTTTGGGGAAGGTTTTCCTTACTGTAATATTCAAGAAGGAATGGTTTCTCATTGG
Source organism: Desmodus rotundus (assembly GCF_022682495.2). Taxonomy (NCBI): domain Eukaryota; kingdom Metazoa; phylum Chordata; class Mammalia; order Chiroptera; family Phyllostomidae; genus Desmodus; species Desmodus rotundus. The sequence continues at coordinate 10,295,281 of NC_071398.1, read as the reverse complement.
TGGCATATGGCACTTGGAACTGGGACATGCATCTTGGGACCTTAACAAAAACTTGCTTCTATCTTCTGCATGTGGTCCCTGGGAAAGGGGTAGGAATCTGAGTCCTTGATGATGTCCATGGAATCAATATAGTTTAACCAATTCTGTAATACTGACTACTTCTAGCCTAACTATTATGTACCATAACACATCTCTTTGTTGTTTAATATATTTAGCATTGGAGGACTGTCACACCGCGTGTAAAAGTAATCTACTTAAAACAAATGTATCTGTTTAATGGGTAGAAAAGAATTTGGCTGGTATTCTAGGGAGTATTCTAGGGGGTATTCTAGGCAGAAGGATGCCAGAAACAAAAACAAGGAGGTCTGTGTATAGAAATGTTAATGGCCCTCAATGCCTTAGTCTCTAAAATAGAAAGGGAACAGAGGGAAAAGAGAGGGAAGAGTTGAGGACAAGAATCATTATTCCAGTACACAGCAGGGTGAAACCTGTTGTCACATTCATATGGTCAAGGGTAAAATACATCTGGCTTGGGGCTTCTGAAATAGCCCGCTATCTTGAAAATGACACAATTATTGCCCTCATGATTTTTCTTTAGCCTGAAAATTTCAGTGTTATTATAGCTCTGATACCAGATCATAAAATGTTAAATGAGTGACTCGGTAATTTCTTCCTCAAAGGAGAGTATGTTCTTATCATATTAAGCTTACAAAATCTGCATCCACTCTGCCTATATAATCCATCAGGGTCGCCTCATCACTGAGCACTATTTTTCCCAGGAAAAATACCGAAGGATAATTGAGAGCAATATCCTATAGTACAAATATCATCACGGAGAAGTAGACAGAGGTCATGAATCAAGTTCCAGACCTTCTACAGATTTGTATGATCTTAGTCAAGTTAGTTAAATGTCCTGTATTTTATTTCTTTATTGAAAAAGTATTGGCTAATAAACTCCCTTAGGAGAAAAAGGAGTTCGTGAGAAAATGGTGTGCACAGGTTAGGTGGTACCATTGATATGCCCGCCTTTTCACTGTTTTCATTTTTCGTCTCAATGAAAATTATGAATTGATGGGATCACACCAGCGTGAAGACATTGTCTTTAGAAAAAAACCAAAGCCCACTGCCTGAATATAACAGATATCGGACTGGACATCTTTGCACAAATTCATGTCTAATGGTACTCACTGTGTGACAACCACAGTGTGACAAAAAATAATATATAACAGACTTGACTTAGAACTCAGGATCTACTTTTTGAGGAAAAATAACATTGTTTACTTAACAAATCTCTGCTTCAGTTTTGACATGCTTAAGACATGACATGCTTTATTGATGCTTAAAGGTGAATACCTATGGCAAGCTCTTTTCGCAAGTAGATGTTCAAGTGGGCTGATCAGGGTTAATCTCAGAGCTGGCAGAGCAAACACTGAAATTCACAAGCGCTGTCTCAGGGTGTCTGAGATGAAGGTAAGCAAGCGGGTAGAGCAGACCAAGCATACTGAGCATGAGTGGGATATTTTTTTTCTGTTCTATTGTAGTATTTTCCCTTTTTAAGAAGTATGCTATTTTTATCCTCCTGGTTTCAGATGAAGAAATAAAACATAGGGAGTTCAGGTGACTAGACAGAATTGTAATAATATAATTATGTACTTATCAGAGAGAATCATTGTTTAAGAGGTGGGGATGAGAGAGAGAAAGAGAGAGAAATTATTCTTGCTGCTTTCAAGTTTCTTGCCAAGAGAATTACCTGTGGAAAGTTCTGCTTAAAAGCAATAAGAAGCAGCTCTTAGCTCCTACCTCCTTTTCAAGTAGCTTTGTCAAATACCTCTTGGGATGAGATTTCTCTGTTCCAATAGGAAAGTTGCCATGTTTCTTGATCTTTGGAAAAAATGTTCTCTATGTGACTTGACATATCAACGTGGCTTCAAGAATTTCAAAACTTCTGTGAACATAACCAGAAAGCTGTGTATGTGCGTGTTTGTGCATGTGGGTGGGGCTTTCCATTTCTCACTGCCCACATAGCATTTCCACAGGCATATTATGGCATAAACCAAAAAAATTTTTTTTCTATTTTCCCTCACAGAGAGTAAATATAAGAATATCGCCATTTTTAGCTGATACTTTTGTATAAAAATAGCATTTTTTTAGGACTTGGTTCCTGTGTTTAAATTCTGCCTGCATTTTTTCACTATTTTGTAGGCCAAATAAATCACCAACAATATTGACTGTAGAAATCTACTTATTGCTATTCAGCCCTCTGCCTTCTTCCACAGAGGATTTGAGGTCACCTTTGGGTTATTTTAAAAGGGAATATAATTTAACTACAGGCAAATTATTGTGTCTCTGAAAGGTACTGAAGTTAGCTTGTTATCTAAATATTCAACAAACTATGTTCCAAAGGAAATTTCTCAAATGCCTACACTGTACCAGGCGTTGTGCTCAAAAGTAATGCCTGGTAAATATTAAGGATCTTAGTATCAGTTACCAAGTTAAATACTATTTATCACATTGAATACTCTTAAAAAAAACAGTTGAGCTGAGTGCATTTACTCCATTTTTGCAAAGGAAAGTACTCCTCAAAATACACATTTCAAGTAAATGCATTAATGTCTATTTTGCAAATAGGCAAAATCACTCATCCCAGGTCAAATCAATGATAAAATTGAATCTAGTTTTATGAACAAGCATCTTATGCTCTAAAATAATACGCCATCCTAATAGCATGCCCTTGCCAGGCATTGTCAAAACAGTTTGCGAACACATTTTGGGTATTCACAAGGCTCATGAGGACCTGAAAGGATACAGCTAAATTGAATGGGGCAAACTTCCCACACTCAAGATATCCACAGGCCAGTGGGGTACAGATGCTGTTCATCTCTTATTCAGATCAACAAAGGTGTGATTGAAGCCAGTTTTACTCACGGAGGAAGGCGTGCCAAAGACACAGAACCTCTAGTCTTCCATTGCAGCTTTTCTGAAAGCGTGTTTTGTGCAACATTAGTTCTGATAGGAGATTGTCTCAGGTTAGTGCCCTAGAAGCAGATCCCGAGATGCAGATTTCTGAGTAGGTGGGGCAATACGCTGAGCCCAGTCTGAACAGAAAGGGGACTGAGGTGAAGCTGCAGTTCTGCCTGGAGTCCAGCCCCAGCGTGATGTCACAGGAAGCTCTGGCGCAGAAAGGGCACCACTTAGTTTGTGTGACTTGGGGCAAGAAGCTGGACTTCTGCACTCCCATATCAGTCAGTCATTGGGTCTAAAGGTAACCAGCGGTCTTCAGGTAAATGTTTAACAACCGGTCTCAAACAAAGGTCCTGGATTTGTAAATTTTGACAATTTCCATGGTGCCAATGCTCCTCTATGACTGATCTCAAGCTGGTGCGAGCTGGATCCAGTACACCCATGGGTGCCACTGCCTAGGCATATCTGAGAGAGGGGGCTCCTAGAAGCTGAGAGTGTTCACATTCAACAATCCTAGAATCTGGGGGATGGGGCACCAGCCCAGTAGGGAGACTCGGGAAGGGCACCGAAAGTGTTTACAACAGGCATCAGGAGTTCCTAGTTGCTAAAATGGCATGTGGACAGCTACATTTATGAAACATTAAAGATAAATTTATTTTTCTAGTGAAGAATACACCAGAGCCTTTAACATGCTATAGTTCAATGTGATCTATTAAGAGTGTGACATGATTTATAGGATTTTCAAACTTCATTTGAATTACTTTTAGTCTAAATGATCTAGTATGTCTAAGTGTTTTATGTAAAACACACACACACAAACACTTTTGAAAGAGTGATTGTTCCTAGGACGACCTGCGTCAGAATAACCTAGGTTTTTATTGATTCTGCGGAACCCTAGGCCCTACTGTAAATATACTGAATCAGAATCCTTGGCTTGGAAGTCTTATTAAGTAGACTTAATAAGTACTTCAGGGGACTTCTATATGCTCTAAGGTTTGAGAGCATGCAAACTACCTGATACACACACACACGCACGCATATACACACATACATATCTTATAGCTTACACGGGCTCATCATAAGCTGCATACCCTCTGTTGAATGGCTTTTACTAAATTGTGATTTAGTGTCATAACCCACTTCCAGCAGTGATATGAATGAACTCTAGAATGTGCTTTACAGTTTATTGGAACCTTGTTGCCAAAGAGAGATGCAGAGATTCATTTCTGTATCTCCCTGTGTGCTCCTAGAAGAAGCATTCCTTGAGGAAAAAAATGAGATGTAAGTGGCAAGATGAGTTTTGTTCTTCTGACAGAAATTATAGGTTCTTATGTAATGGGGAAAAAATGCCTTCCTACGATATTGATTACTACCAAGCCTGGAAACAAATTTTGGGTTACCTTTAATATTTCAACCATTTATAGTGGGTATTTAGAGGACTGAGAGTGTAGCAACCTTTTTTTTTGAAAGAGCATGTATTTGTGTCTGGGGATATAGCCTAAATTACATCTTAGCTCACCCCAGGGTACAACGGGATACATAGTATATAACCATTTTGGCAAGTTTTCATATTAATGACACTGTCTTGGAAGGAAGATGATGGTGAAAGACCATTAGTATTGATATTTTTTAGAGAGAAAAAAAGAATGAATAAAAAATGTCAATGAAAGGACCACTCGGAAAACATTATCATGATGTTCCCTTGTGTGGTGGACACAGCAGAATTGGGGTAACCCCCAATGAGTCACACATTTTTATAATTGTCTCCCCTTGAGTGTAGGTCAAATCTGTGACTTGCTTCTAACTAGTAGAATAGGGCAAAGGTAAAGAGATATTGCAAGTGTAATTAAGGTAAAAAATCAGTTGATTTTAAATTGATTCGAACATAGATTATTCTTAATGGCTCTTACCTAATTAAGTGAAAGCCTTATAGAGAGATCCTCCTGGATGAGCAAATATATTGTAGGAGGCATGTGGCAGGTCACAGGTCGGGGAACTTCAAGTAGCTCTGAGGGGAGGAGAGCAGTCCCTGATTGACAGGCTGCAAGAGAATGGGGACCACAGTCCTACAACCACAAGGAAGGAACAAAATTCCGCCAACAACAAAATGGGCTTGAGAGAGGACGCTGAGCTTCAGAAAGGGATGCAACCTGATTGATATTTAGGTTCAACTTTGTGTGCCCTGGTACAGAGGACTCCTCTGGATCATACACAGTCTCACAAACCAAGACAATTGTAAAATAGTAAATGTATGTTATTTTAAGTCCCTAAGTTCTTCTCTAATTTGTTAAACAGCAATAGATAACTGATGCACACTACTTGAACTCTTTAATGCATATCCCTCAAGAGAAAAATAAACAAGGGAGACCTTTATTTTTTTTCTGTAGAATATGAAACCTATTAGTCATCTCTCAGCTTCTTCTGAAGTATCTCTAAAAATGTGATCTTTGCTGCGGACCATTCTGCGTTATTGACAGTTTGTACGCCTGGCTCATTTACAACAGAGAATTGTACATGTGGCATCCCCATCCAGGAATGTCCTTTTCCTTCAGGATTCAGCCTTACTAGACACCTACTCTTTTGACATAAGAACTATTTATTCATTCTGAATAGCTTAATGTATCTCCTCTGACTCTGAGTTCTCATAATTGGCAAGGAGCACACTCCATCTTTGGTTCAAAGGATGAGAAAGTAATTCCATTTTGTCTAGTCAGATCATCACACCTCCCTGGCCACAGGGATTAGGTCAGGTACGGGCACATGGTCAGATTGACATCATCATACCTCAAATCGAGGACTTGTATAGAAGAAGAAAGAGTCCTTATTTTTCCAGAACTATACAAAACCCAAACATAAACCTGGGGTTCTCTGGGACCATCTCTTAGAACCTGGCAAAGATGCCAACATAGGAAAAAGCAGAAATAAGGAGTGCATGGAGAAGTACCATCTCCAATAACATCATCTGGACATCCTGATAAGCCATGTGTGAATGTGCCCTTGGACAATCGCTCATCTTTTACTTTAATTGTGTCATATAAACCCAAACTGATGATCCCATAGTACTAAACTTAATTTATTCTGCCAACATTTCTTTAGCAAGTATTATTTGAAAGGTAATGTAAGAGGAATTCTGAGGGTCATTCAGATAAATTAGAAGTTGTCACTACATTCAAGTAATCATAAATAAAATTATTAGGAGGGGAGTATACTTTTAAAAGACTAACAGTAATTAATGTCAAATATCATGAAAGAAAAATAAAGAAGAGCTTAAATCACACCAAAAAACAACATTTTTGATATGAAGATAACATTTGACTTGGGATTAGATGGATAGGTAGGATTTTAACATAGGGAGGAAGTATATGAGGGGCTTGAGATTACTCCCTGTTGAAGAAATACTGTTAAATAAACTATGAAGTCTATAAGATTGGGATAACAACAATTATTCTGTTGTCAATGAAAATACTATTCATGAGAAAAGTGGCTACAGAATAAAAACAGAAATGAAGCTTCAAGTTGCAGAGAGAAGTACTATCACTTGCAAGGGATTTAGATATGTTAGCAAGAGAAAATATTTATAGATATTTGAGAAGTTCAGTCTAATTTTATATTTCAGGGTAATCATTCTTAAATTGTAATGGGCATCAGAACAACCAGATATACTTGCTAACATGCAGACGCCCAGACCCCACCACGTAATATTCTGATTTTTTAAATCTTGGATAGATCCTCTAAATATATATTATTATTATATGTTCAAAGCAGAGTAAGTGTCAGTGGACCACTTACGGCCCAAGCAAGCAAATTTAAAGAGTGAATATGGCAACAGGCATACACTGGGACTATCTACAGTAAATCAATATGTCTGGTATCTTGGTTAGAATTCTTCCACAAGCAGAGCCTAAGACAAAGACTTGAGGCCAGAGAGTTTGCTGGGCAGAATGACAGGGATGGAGCAGATGGAGACAAGGATGGAGAGAAAATGTTGCGGAGCTGATTCATGCTATGGGTAGCTCAATCCCACTGGGAAGCTCAAGTTTGCTGCTTTAGGCAAACAATTCTGATGAATTTTGATTGAGTTTGCAGTGGTACCATTTTGGAGACCATTATGAATTGCAGTGTTCTTAGCAAAGGTGATGAGAAAATCATTCATTCATTAATAAGGAAATCATTAACTCAAAAGGAGAAAGAGATTGCAAGAGGAACAAATGTTTCTCATTGGAATGGAATGGACTACAAGTGGCAATAAATACAAACATACAAGCCTGATTCTTGAAGAAAGGATAGGGGTGGAGATTTGGTGAATACCTACATAGGTTTGATAGATAAAGCCCAGAAACTAATAGAATCACTGCCCAGGCAAGCAAGCCCAAACCCACAAAAGGACGGGACAAATAAAATTGTTGTTTTAACCCTTTGTGGAAACAAAAATATTTGGGAACGGGAACTGGACACAGGAAACCAGCAATGAGGGAGAAGAGATGCGAGGACACATCGGCCTTCACTTATTTTGGGGGGAGGGAGAGCACGTATCTGGAAGTCCAGTTTGCTTTGAATTTTTGACCAACGGGAAAGAGGGAAAATCAGCAACTACTAATTAAAAGCACTAGAAGAAGAGATTGTGTCCTGCTTCCTAGGTCAGGCAGAAACCACAACTTGTAGACAATATAAAAACAGCCTCGGGACAGGGTTTGACAGTGTTTGTGTTCCTCCTGGTTGATTGTGGCTCCCTGGGAGGGTCGTGTACTCAGAAAGGGCATAGGTTCTGGTGAAGCCCAACAGTTTATGAGAGCAGATATGGATCAGTCATTAAAGAAGCTCAACCTTGGGTCATGGCATAAAGCCACTTGCTCAAGGGAAGACGGTAGAAGCTCTGTCTTTAACAGTAGTATGTGCAGAAGCCAAGGCACTGACAAAGGCCACCACTCGAGTGCTGCAGGAGATGTTGGATACATAAGTGACCTTTGAGTACGCAAGCAACTGGGGATCTGAAAGAACATGGCAAGTTTTCTAGTTGACCAGAAATCACAGCTCTTTAGCCAAGGGGATAAACATGGACCAGTGAATGTGTTTCTAAAGCTAAAAACAGGGACAGAGAACAACAGTTTTATTCCTGATTTTTTATAACTCAGGCTTCGGCTGGTGCAAATCAAACAGAATATGAAGGCATGCCTCTGACTTATGGATGTCTTACATAAAATAAACAATCCTGTGAATCAGACAACACAAAGATGGTACTGTCATCATTTTCCAGGTGTCCTGGAAGAAGGGCAGTGACACCTAGAAGTATTAACTTCTGCCTCCTCCTCTCCAACTGGAATCTGATACTCTATTGAATTCAGGCAGATTCAGAATTGCTCCTAGTCAGGGCGTGAACCTTCTTGATTTGAATTTCAGGACAAGAATGGATTATGGGTTCACAGCATGTTTCGTGTAATGCTTGGGTTCATGCATCACTCTGGCAATTGACTAGATGTGTGGTCTTAAATAAAATATAATACTACGGCCTTCATTTTCCCCATGTTTAGAATAGGTGACATTAATACCTGTTATCGCAGAGTTGTAGTAAGGCATTTGTCACATCAGTGATGCAAAGCACCCACACTCCTGAGCCATAATTCTTACTATGGAATACGGATTCAGACTCTAAGGTAGCCTTATTATTGGTCCCCAGACATCTTTATAACACAGAATGTGATATAAAATTACTTCCATAAATAATCAAAGTTGTCACAGTAGCTCCTCGTTTACCTGTATGATTACCTGAGATGTAATCAAAGAACAAAGGAGGGAATAGGGGAAGGAACTGAAATAGCTTGGAGGACAAAGGAAAGAATGAAATATGTTTGGGTGACAAAATGAAATCTTCATGTGGGTCACTTGCGGAGGATGAAGGCACCTAGGTTTTAGGGCCTGAGGTCACCGAGTATGCTGCTATGTCCCTGTGATGGCATTGTCAAGGGAGGCTTTAGAAGCTGGAACCTTCATATCCTGGCCGGAGGACACTGAGAGCCCAGCATATACATACATATACATATACATGTGCATGTACATATACTACCATGGTGCTTGTTAGATTGTAATTCTGTTTGATGAAGTAAGGTAATACCATGTTTAGTTTGAAAGACAATGGAGAACAAAGCTTGTGAATCACTTGTGGAAGACCTTTGCCTTGGAAAAATAGAAATGGGAGGTTGCAGTGGGTCGAAGAGTAGTCTCTCAAAATCCATGCCTGCCCAGAAGCTGAGAATGTAACTGTACTTCAGAATAAGGTATGTCAACATATAATTAGTTAAGATGAGGTCAGACCAGATCACAGTGGGCCCTAATTCCAGTCACTGGTTTCCTCACAAAAAGGACGGAAGTGATCTTTCTACAGGCAGGTAACACCCAAGATTGCCACGAGTCACCCAAAGCTAAGAAGAGACAAGGAAAGATTCTTCTTCCCTGACACCTTCACAGGGAGCATGATTCCGCCAACACATCAGTTTTGTTCACTGCGGCACTGATTATTTTTAAGGCTACAGAACAGGTGTCTTATAGAATATTCCACATACCGGATTTGTCAGCCTAAAATTGAATTTTAAACTTACTAAATATTTACAATTTTTAATTATTATTTCACAGAATGAATAATTGTATAAACTCAACCTACATCATAAAAGAGGAGAGAAAGAAGGAGGAATAGGAGGATGGTGAAGAACATATTAAAAAGAGAAACAGCTTTATTACTTAAGCATCGGTAATCATAAAATCCCCCACAACCAAGATGTTAATTTAATCAAACACTTCTAAAATCCAACCTAATGTCAAAAAGCCATGAATGACAACTAAATAAATGAAAAAAACAATGACAATGAATCAGTGATCCTACATATAAGAGTGGGCTCTTGTAATTTTCCCTATAGGAATCCTCTGAGGTTTCCTTTCTCAGTATTATTAAATCAGAGTTCTGGATGTTTAGAGAGATCTAGAGGGTTGGCCTTAGTAATATGTTTAGTAGAGTTTTAATAATATATTTGGGGCTCTTAGCACTACTTAGTAGAAATCAACTCTTTGCTCTCCCTCATTCTATATATTCATTGGGCAATTTATTGTGATAATTACATATGCTAAACCATTTCTCCTTACAGCGATCTTGTAAATATGGTGTCATTATTTTTATTTTAAAACATAAAGACAACAAAGCTCAAAGGAGTGAAAACTGGCCCCACATCAGTTATCTACTTCCTGAACAAACAAGATTGGATTCCAGCTCTCTGTGCTACGAGACTTCAAAATCATACAAAGGAATCCTCCTAAGATTGCATGAACTCCATATAGACCTGATTATGTGACTCTGAAGGAATTTGAAAGAAATATATTAGCTCACATTCTAAGAATCTTACTAAACAAATTAGAAGCATTTACAAATATGTATAGAAAAAATAGGTAAGTTAAATATTTTCTCTTTATTGTCCACATTGTAAAGTTCTAAACACAATGTCATGGATGCCTGTTTGAGTCATTGAGTGCTAATTACTTTAAAAGATTATCCTCTCACTTGGCAGAACTTGGTGTTTATCGTGTTCTTTGTGTGCTAGTGCCAAGCATGTCTAAGAAAACAGAATTGCGATGAGGTATAATTTGTCCCTTTTTCTTCTCTATTGTAATTCTTTCTGAACACCTACTTTGGTAGTAGAACTTTTGAAACATGTAATTTTATGCTGCAAAATGCCTTATGATGATTTCATATCTTATTCTTTCTCCTGGACTTGAGTGTTGTGTCTGTAAAATGCTTCCGATATACTCAAAATCTAGGATCTAGTGCCTAACATCCTGTGTTTCTGAAGTTACTTAGATACTACACTCTTCTATTTCTTCATCATATACACCTAGCAATAACTGATGTAGCCATCATTTAAGAATGAGTTTTTTGCAGCATAAAAGAAGACAACTCACCTGGGCTTAATGGAATGGAAATTTATTATTTCTTTCTCAGGTAATGGGACTTCTGGAGGTAAGCAACTGTTTATTCAATGGCTAAAGAACATAGGAGTAGATCATGTGACCATGTGGAGGAGACCATCATATCTATGTTATAGCCCCAAAGGGGGTCAGGGTGCCAGGCAAAAGCTGCATGTCGATTGAGTGAGATCCTTCAAAGGGCTTTACTTAACCCCGGCCACACGGCCAGAATTTGGCTACATGACCAACCTTAGTTACAAGGGAGATGAAGGACCCTTCAGCAAGGCACGTTGCTTCCTTATATAAAATGTGGGTTCAGTTGGTACAGATGAAAGGAAGGCTGGTTACTGGGTAGGCAGCTCACAGTTTCTGCCTCAAGATTCATGGAGCAAATATGAACTGAGCGCAAAACCAAAATGCTGAATAAGAAAGACATTTTAAGCTCACCAATGCTCCCCAATCCTGAACTGTATCCAAATTCAGAAGGTAAAATGGGGTAATAGGATGATTTCAATCTTTCACATATAGAGATAACTATTTCATGTATATGTGTGCATATATGAATTGTTTTATATATAAAATAAGAGCTACACAATTTGAGGTCTTTTTGAGGATGAGTATTGCTTACTTCATCAAATCTCCTGATGCTAAAAGAATACTATTAATCATATTAGTTTAAAATTGTTGCATTAGCAAAATATCTAATGGGTTGCTTGGTAGATTCATTAGCAATTTCTACTTATTATCGATTATCTTTCAGAATCTAACCATGGTGATGCAATGGACTCAAACCCACTATTAAGTGGTTGGAGGCAAATGGAAACAACGTGCCCTTGTGCCCATTAAATATAATTACTGACCAATCATAAATCATTGACTGAGAAAATTTGGTGCGTGGTGGAGGTTTTATATTTTAATACTCTCCTCTTGCATATGGGAAACTCAGACAGGACAGAGAGGTGACATTGCTCAGGTCAAACGACCCATCTGCAGCGTAAGTAGCAGTAAAACAACGTCCAGCCTTCCGACAACTATTTCTACCACGTTGAAGGCCAGTTACCTTATCCTCAAATCCTCTTCTCCTTTTCTATATTTATTTCTATTAGTGATACCATCATCATATCGCCAGTTGGGGAACTGCTGATCAAGTATCTCAAAGACCATCATTTTTTCAGAAACAGATTACAAGATATTTTTAACATAATTTAAAAGTTAAATATAGATCTAGAGGCAGGGGATAAATATGGCCTCCTTTCAAAGATTTTCTGAGCTATGCAATGTCAAAATTTTTACCTAAGCAATACCAGGTGCCAGATCTACTGTTGTGTGTGTACATATGTAGTTTTTGGAAAAAGTAATATTTCAGGTAAAAAATTTAGGGTTTTTGGACTTTCTGCACCTCAGACTCTGCCTACAGTACAAATGTTGCACTTGTATTTACACACGTGCACAGACCTATTCATTCTTAAGTTTGGATGTCTCAATATGTAACAGAGTACGCAAGGGATGAGCCTCAAGATTTGGGGAAATCTATAAGGAATTTAAAATTCTTTCTTTTTCTCTCTTTTTTTCACCCCATCACACACCCCCACCCCACCCTGTTTCTAGTATGATAAGCTAACACTTAATCTAATCATAAGAACATTATTTAGAAAAATATCAAAATTCTAAACACAACAAAATGTTCAGGGCAATAAATATATACGACGGTGTTAAATATATTTACAGATGCATTACACTGCAAAATTATCAACAGTATTTCAATCTAATTGATATGTAGAATGAACTCTAGGTTAAACCAGAGAAAATTCACTTATTATTTATCCAATGGCATGCAAGAATTATTAGAAGCGCAAAGCAGAACACATAAAATGCAAAATTGTTTTTGATGTTTAAATCTTTCTGACTGCAAACTTATTTTCAAATGGAATTATCAAAAGTAAGTGCCTTGATTTCAGGGTTGGCTAAAAATAAAACAGGCTTTTAAAGTCTGTCATCATAGTTTTTTGTCAAACTGACAGAGATGATGGTCCAGTTACTTTTGTTTCCAGAGTTCAATTTTTTTTCCTGAGAAGAAAGCACACGCACGCCTAAATAACTCCAACCATGCACCACATGTTGTAATTATTTAATCTATTGTATCACATCGCATTCAGCTACATGCATTATATATCATACATCGCACATGCGAGTTATATTCTGGAAACGCCTAGAGAATCATGAGGGATGGATGTGCAGTGTACGAGAATGTTTTAAGAAACTTAATTTGCTTTAGAGGTTTAATAAGTAGGCAAATGTGGCCTGGCTGGTGTGGTTCAGTGGATTGAGCACTGGCCTGCGAACCAAAGAGTTGTCGATTTGATTCCCAGTCAGGGCACATGCCTGGGTGGTGGGCCAGGTCCCCAATGGGGGGGCGCATGAGAGGCAACCACACATTGTGTTTCTCTCCCTCTCTTTCTTCCTCCCTTCCCCTTTGTCTAAAAATAAATAAATACAATCTTTAAAATAATAAATAGGCAAATATACTTTATGCATGTTATCATTCTCAGTGACATTCTCAAAATGTAGTGGGGTTCTCGGATTGGAATTAGGGATCACTGACCCAGATAGCAATTAGCTCTTATCGGTGATGCTAATTAATGTAAATATGACCTACCTAACACAGCCACTCTGCTTGCTCCCCAGTATTTCCCAGGAGACTCTCTTTTACTATTTCTGGAAAACACTCAAAGATGCCTTTTCAGAAAAAATAGTATGGGATTTCTTTTTTCAATTGTAGAAATGTCTATTAAAGGTGTCCAGATAAATGTAATACTGTGACTTAGATGAGTTAAATTTAAAAAGCAATTGCTAAATCATGTTAATTAGTAAATTTCTATCACACAGGAATATTGTCTCAGACTGTGTATTCATAGTGTAACTGTATCAGGCACTATGGAAGCTCTCACGCCTAAGAACTCTTAAAGGGATACAAGCCTTAAAAGGTATGACAACTGTAAACACGGCGTTCAAGAAAATCTCTTACTGCATGGCCACATTCAATGCTGGCACATTTTCAAAAGACTACAGAAAAAGTTAAGACCACCGACATGAGATGAATGCACGCACTGAAAGGAGAAACACCACTTCATAAGCACCTACCACAGTCGCGTTATCAGGCAATGAAAGTGGTATCTGTGTGTTTTATTACGAGAGGTAAACAGCATAGACAGAGAAGAATAGTTCAGGGCCAGTTATTTAATCTCACCAAGTATCACAGGGGCAACACACGATGGACCTGAAGTTTGAACCTAACTCTAACGGTCACTCTGTCCTATTATTTTTCTCCAAACATGGCATCTAGATTTGCTCCAGTACATGGCAGCGGCAATGCTTTAAACATCACATGACTGTCATTAACTTGGGTTAAAGCGGAGATTATATTAATTTCACCACAGCTTGATTACTCTTGTGATCGGACTGAGGACTATGACGAAGAGAACTGAGGAAGCTAGAAGAGTTTTGTCCTACATGATAGGTTCCTCAACCCCTATTTATGCAATCGATTATTTTTTTACATCATGAAAGACCTAACTCACCCTGTTTGCATTTGTCTTCTTAATGGAATATATGAAGTTGCAAGTAAAATCTTGAGATTTGTAATTTAGCTGACTTTACCTAATTATGTTGCAAATAACCCAGCTCTTAAAAACCTCATGGGAATATTTTAAGATGTGTTCTTGTTTGGATATATATCACCATTCAGAGTCATTACCATAAATTCATATTTGTCTTCTATTTTACTGTCTATTATTGGCCAAGCATAGTAAGATAAAGAGCTATTAAGTGAATCTAACACTACTTAAGCAGTGATAATAGAAATTTGGAGTCATCCCAAAAGAAAGTGAAATTAGCATTGATCACAATAATTCCTGCAACAAGATAGAATTCTGTGATAAAATATAATGACCTGAAAGATACTTCTTCTTCCTAGATCAATGGTATTATTTAATGTAACAGAGGTTTCCTTGAATCATCTCACTCTTCCACATCTAGCCTGCCACATGTATGAATCACTTTTAGATACTTCTTCTTTGCCGGGGAACAGTATCCCCCATTTACACATCTTGAAGTGCATATGATCAGTGTAAGAGGGCTCACTGCTTGTGGAATTCAGTCCATTCTGATGGCCTGTGATTGTCAAGATTCAACCCAAGTCCTAAAACCCCCAGTAGAGTCCCATCTACAAGAGTGAAGGATGATTGACATGAGATGCGAAGGGAACTTTACGGTGCAAAATAGAGATGAAGTAGAATTTAAATAACGTGTTTCTTAGGTGTGTTTGTTTTCTTCACTGCAAACTATTTAAAATATATATTTTTTTCAATACCAAAAATGGAACTGATCATTTTGGAAAGGAGTTTGAGCCTCGTGGACTTAACCAACAACGTGCTAATACTGATAGTAAATAATGAGCTTGCCGATCTTAGCCAGGAATTTACATTCCCTTTCACCATCTCCTCTACCTTGTTCTCCTCTTAAGAAGAAGGATGCTAATTGTGTACCATGCATATGTAGATACTGTAATTAGACACAGAAATAAAGTTTACCGTTTTGGGTGTGAAGAGGCAAACTTCTCTCTCACTCTCTCATTCCCCCAAATTCTCAGTGTAGTACTTTTGGATTTTTTTAGATGGTTCCTTTCTTGGCGTTACTCTCTGCCAGCGATTTTCAACCACTGTGCCACAAGAATTTTTAAAACATGCAGAACCGACCATTCATTCAGGGGCACTGACTTCTCTTCCTTTAGATTGTCAAATTATAAACTGACAACAGCCAACACAATAATAGCTGTCTGGTGTACATGAATCAAAATGATACCTATTGTTTGTCAGACCCACAAAAAATATAATTTTTAGTGTGCTGTAGAATTTTAGTAACTAGTTTATTGTGTGCCAGGAGAGGAAAAAGGCTTCAAAGTCACTGTTTTATACAATAAAGTGTGATGTGTAAAGCGGCCACTTGTAACTCAAGGATATTTATCGCCTAAGAATATGGAGATTCTGAGGACCTTCTCAAGATCTCACTGAGAACCCTTCTTTTCTTGGCATGTTTATCTTTGGGTTTATTTTCCAGACAAACATATAACTGACGTAAGAGGTCGCACAGGCTGTATGTCCTAGGAGTGAGATAAATGAGCAAAACAACAACGAAAGGCAGCCTTTGGTTATCCGGGTCCTGATCTGATAATAACCTCCTAGGTTGTCTCAGGCTTGTCAAACAATGCTTTCCTAACAGTATTTAATGAATTCATTCACATGTGCTAATGAGCTAGTGCAACTCTGGGTGTAGATTCCTAGATAGAAGATTGGCTAGAAAATGGGTAAGTACTGTTAAAAATTTTAAAACTCCCTATTGACTTGGCTTCTTTTTTTACACCAATACATACTCCTGATACAATGTTTGAACAACTCTTGAAGTCCCTTTGCCAATAGCTAGACATGTTTTGGAGAACAGAGACAATATTGATTGTGAACTGGTGCACCACAGAGTTTGGGTCTCTATAAACTTGATCCTGTATCAAAATGAATAAAAATTGATATTCACACTCAGACTTTATTTAGGATGCTTAAAGAGATAGAAAAATTGAAGTTGTGGTTATGTACAAAGCTATTCTATATTTGTTGTTAGGGGTAATTTTTAGTTTAGTGGGATTTCTCAGAATTCCCATGAAATCCTACCTTGGGAATACTAGGCAACTAGCAGAATAATATGGTATCATCACCAAGGACTTTTTCTCAAATGAAACCTAGATCACAGCTGTTGAACGAAACTGACCTTTCTCTCGTCTTTATCTTAATTTCAACAAAAATAAAGACATTTTTACAACATTTGCTAAAGACGTGGGCTTTATATCTTATTTATTCATACCTTACTGATTATGCTAAGCACTATATTTGGTACTGGGAATACAGAGGTGAGAAAGAGAACATCTCTTTCCTTCTAAGAAGCACGTAGTCTATTTCTTGAACAAAGTAGCTCCAACAAAATGTGAAGCGGAAAAAAGATAAACAGGATGAGTAGGATGAGATCACAGAAAAGGGGTTTCTCACTGCACCTCACAAAGCATCAGGCGAAGCCTCACAGAGTAAAAGATGCTTGAATGTGTTGTGAAGGTGATACTGAAATTCTCCAAGGAGCAAAGGATGGAAAATCCCTTCATAGAGACAATACAACCTGTCAAAAGGCATCAGGTGTGAGAGGCAATTGAATATGTGGGGAAGTCTGGGTAAAGGCACATAAAATGCTTAGAAAAGTATCTGGCACTGAGTTATCACTTACTAAATACTTGCTACCGGTAATGTTCTTACTATTATTATGTCAGTGGCATCAGCAGTTATTTATTTTTCTTCAAAACCCTATGAGCCAAATACATTTTATGACTCTTTTACAAATGAGAAAATTGAACTATGGACATTATTAGGTAACTGATCCAAAATCACATAGATGATTAGTGGGGGAGTGTGGTAAGAACTCAGGTAGAATTTACGAGAGTCTGGACTAACATAAGAGCTATGACAAGTAAGAAGGAACACCTTTAGAGATAATGTAGGTTTAAGTAGTGAGAACTCAGATTATATGTCGAAAGTGACAGCCATTAACCGTGCTGGGGACTCTGAAGCTGAAAAATGTCGTATATTTTTAAGGTCATAGGGACACTTATTCCTGGAGGAGTGTTTTGGTTTTCAAAAAAATTAAAAATTAGCAAGCAAACAAAATACTGGTAAGGAATGCCTGGGTAATTCAGTGTGAGAAATCATTTTTTTTCTGAATTTGAAAAAAATCTCACTCCATTCTCCAATTTTTAAGAAACTTCATTTGTTAAAAAATTTTTGAGGTGTGTGTATATATATATATATATATATATGTATATATATATATATATGTACATACACCTCAAAAAATTATATATATATAGTCATATATCTATATGGCATTTAAACAATTTTGGAAATATAGGCAATATTGTGGATTAACATGAGAACAAATTTCCTGATTCTTAATAAACTCTAAGAAAAATACATACCCTTTCCTAAAAAATTGTATATATAAGAAATATGATTTCAAGTCATTTCAGCAAATATTTAAAGATTGGGGAATCTATAAATGTTTTTCCCAGATGGTGCACAGATAAAATGTAGGTCTGCATATTTAGGTACACTTTGATTTATGGGAGTGTAAATCAGTTATATTTTATAGAAAACTATCTTGAATGGATATTACGAACTCACATTACTAATCGTAGTGCATTATTATCGAAGATTTGCTTGTCTGCCTCTCTCACCAGAATATAACAGCATTATCTTCAAGAACAGGAACTGGCCTTCTTCACCTTTGGATCAGCAGTGATGGGCAGAGACCGACAGCCAGCCAGCAGTGAAGCCATATCACATTAAGCACTCACATACCCTTATTGAATGGAAGCATAAAACTTAATAAAAGAAAAAAAAAACAGTGAGCCCTCTTTTATACCATAATAGTGTACGTAGTTAAGTTTGTAGCAAGAATAACCAAGGCAATATGAGGTAAAGGAAAACAGTGAGTGATTGAGGGCCCAAGTTCTGAATTAGCTGTTCATTGGAAAAAGTAATATCACTTGTAACCACACTATATAAGACAATAAGTACTTGATAAATATGTAAATATTTACATGGACTACTTTATAACATCCTATTAAATATTCTAAATAAATGAGGCCATAATTTCTCTTTAAAACACTGATTAACACCATAAGTATTTATTAAAGAGGGTTTATCACTGTGGAAAGACTAATAATTAAAACATAAAGGCAATAAATAATTAGAAGTAGGTGGATTAGTTTATAAGATGGTATGAAGAAGAACCATACATATATTGGACAAGTTATTGCATAGGAATCAAGAGCACAAGCTCGCAGGTGAAGATCAGGCTGAGTCTTAATTTCCCTAACAGCTGCCATGTGGTTCATTACTTATCCTCATTTTGGAGAAACTGAGGCTTACGTAACTTTGAGGGGTGAACACACAGTACAATATACAGATGATGTGTCATGGAAATGTACGCCTGAGACATTGGTATATCACTTTATTAACCAATGTCACACCAATAAATTAAATCAAAATGTTTAAAAAGAAAAAATCTGTCCTTTCTATAACCAAACAAACAAAACTAAACAAAAGGCTAAGAATAGGGACTGGGATAGCTACTGTGATTAACTTCCCAGATCTCATCTCAATTGCTGTTACCCCTGGTGCTGAGAACATTATCCCAAGAAGTGACTTCAGAGACTGGGAGCCATCTGGCCAAAGGTAACCAGTGTCAGTGCATGCGCATGCGTGTTAAGACCTGGTCCTCTTGGGACAAGTTGGAAGGATTATGATTCTAGAACTCTCTGTGGCTCGGCCAAGGCTGTAATTTTGCTTGCATTGAAGCTTGAGTGAACTGCTTGCTAGGAGAGTGGGGAGTTCCAAGCACTTTGTGAACTGTTGGACACAGATCCAGGTTGACAAGGACACTGAGACACAGACACTTTTTAAGGTGGGGGCATAAAGAAACCAAGAAATAAATGGGGTCCTGGCCAAGGTCCTGCTCACAGAGAATCTACCGGGACCACTGGCAAAGGGTCGTCATGTGTCAGGTTCCCAAGAGCTTAATTGGAATCAACATCTTGCAAATCAGCACAGCCTCGACATTGGATCTTTAGTGCATGCTGTGAAAGTTAAACCAGTGGGGAAGACCGAAAGGAAGCTTCGAAAAGAATGTGCCCCCACCAAGACAGCAAATACAATAAAACATTACATTCTGGAGAGCTTGCAAAAAAGAGAAAAATCCTGCCATTCTTTAAGATCTAAAGAATGAAGGGGTGGTGGTGCTTTTTATACTTCCAATTATTTGATGTATCTGGACCCTAATAAAAATAATATCCTGAAGAAAAAGAGTAGGCGACTTCACCCTCAACCCAGTAGTAATTTTGATATCAGAGGCAGTGCCAAAGGTGGCATTTTATATGAAAATTTACTAGTAAAGTGTGATTTGGTATTCTCAAATAATTAAATAGCCCCCTTGTGCTCCAATAAATAAAACAAGGCTTTGCAAGTTTTAATATCCTGTGGCTGGAATAATTGTGGAATCAGAAAAGTTATTGTCACCGATTGAGGTTTCCCATGGTACACTCTTCTCCCCGACCCCGATGAATTTGCTACATGTGAGATTTAAAGCGCACCGAGTGTGTATTTGTATTCATGTACTTCTTTATATTCTCAGACACTTTTCTTCCCTTTTACATTCTCCTTGATGAATATAGTCGTTTACATTATGTGGGGGAAAATGCACCTAATTTGGACTGACACGAGAACTCACTCGAAATTCAGTTCTTAAGTACTGCTTTTCTAGTTTATGGAGCATTCAGAAGCAGGCTATACTCAGAGAAACGATACTTATAGAGGTTTGCTGGGTGGATGCACAGTTGGAAGTAATAGAAAATCCATCGCTAAGTAAAGTCAGGTCACTTGAGTCAGGTCAAGTCATACTCTCAGTACAGTGTATTCTGATTAACGACTTTTAATGGATTTGGCACTGAGTTTGAGCCAATGGCTCTTACTGTGAAATATTATAGATATACTTACATGAAACTGAGCACTGTTTATTATAAAGGTGTTACTGAAGATATTGTTCATTAATTGAACATTGTCCTACGTAGAAGAAACCTCTCTCAGACATGAGTGTCCTGGATAGCTGGCCACTCATTATTTTTATTCTTATGGTTAATCTTCTCATTGATCACGATACTCTCTGCAGTCCGCACTGAGTGGTTGAGTGTGGGGCGTTGGGGGGTGGGTGGGGAGAGAGAGAGAGAAAGAGAATAAGAACGCATACAATTGCATGAGGAAATCTGAAAATATGTGCAAGCCATAGGCGTATCAAACATATGTCAACCATGACCAACTACTACTATAAAAAACCCTCCTTTTCTTTTTGTTAAGGCCATTTATAAGGTAAGGCCGGCAGTTTAGGAGGTAGAGAAAAGCACCATCAACTCATAAGAATTTTCTCTTCATGCTCATCAAAAAATGGAAATATCATGTGAATGTGATCGTTTAAATGGGTCATATTCAATTTTGCTCATCATGGCAATCCTAATACCTAAGGGTTGCATTTAAAGCAAAATAAAATACCTTTTTCCTGATCTTTAAAATTCTTAACAAATTCTTAACAAATTCTTACAGAGCTATAAAATAAAATTGTATTTAGTCTATAATTTTATTCATTACATGTATTTTTCTATAAAAATAGTATAGTATAAATAAAAAGGCAAGTTATCTTTATTTGAAATATAAAGAATCCCCCAAAGTCTGAAATATATACTTCTTTTCTTGTCTTTCCTGATGGTGCCAACCTATATGCTATTTTAAGCAGAGAAATATCTGGTTTTACTCATTATGTTGTTCGTAAACCCAACACTGGTCAATAATAGTGTGAATGAATATATAAAAAGAGAGTATCACAGTTGGTAGATTAATGATACATTAAGCTACTGAATATATGACTGTGACATGCAATTGTATTCAAAACCTGAGCTTCACGAGAGTGATGAGAGAAACTAACTGGAATTATATATGTAACTCATGTGAAACTGTGAAAATATTTTTGTGGATGAAATAATACAGGTAGATGTGGGTGGCTGTGCATTATTACACATTTCTATTTAAGATCTGGTGTAACAAGTAAATCCAGCAACAGATTAGTAGCATATTATAAGATCTCTGTGCTTATAAAACAAAACAACCATTCATAAAAGTTATCTATTTACATTGCTCTATTATACCAGTCAGCTAGAGGAGGCTGCTATCATTAATAAATAATACTAGCATTACTGGTGTGGCAATAGATACAGTGCTGTTTATGACTTTGGATCTAGACACAAGATTATTGCAGGCTTATTGCTTAGTTTTAGTTTCTGTGACTCCTCCAGGCATTAAGCTAGATTGAAGCTCATATTAGAGGACTGACAAATGAATCAACAGCCAAAAACACACTGATGTAAATCAAAATTACTGTGTATAAGACAACATTTGCCTGTACATTTTGCCTAGCATTCTGAAAGAACTCTTGCTTTAATTTGGAAATGCTTTTTTAGTACCAGAACATACAAGGTAACCTTGAAACCAGCTCCAGAACACATTGCCGTACAACAAACATTTATTGCTCATCACGTATAATTATGGTCCATGTGTACAATAGTTACCTAACAAATATCACACAACAGGGAGACTTTTTGGTCTTATTGCCACTGAAGTAACAATTTTGGAAATATTTAGTTGCATGTGGCTAAGCTAATATGTGGCTATATTTGCAGAAGATTTGAATAATGATTAAAACCCACGATGCTTAACTGAATACTTTCAAAAGTAATAAAAGAGTTGAGCTCGGGAGTTGCTAACAAACATTACATTGCTTTATTCTCATAACCACCTTAACTAGGAGGATCAAATTTACCTTTCGTAATTGATCTAAAAGTAAAAGACCTCCTGGAAAAATTCAATAAGGAATGTGCAAATCCTTTCTGGGGAAAAAAGCAGCATAAAACATTACTGAGGAATATAAAAGAAGACAAATACTTGGAGAAATAGTTCAAATTCATGAATAAGAAAATGCTGCGTTGTTAGAATGACATTCCTCTAAATTAAATTATATCATTCTGTTATTCCTAAGAAATTCTTTGGGAATTTTATTGCTAGTGCATAATATTCTTGTGTTTATATTAATGTATAAAGGTGTGAGAATAGAAATATCTGAATAAGAAAACATGAAGGCTACATGTCACACTGTCAGACATCAAAATGTATGATCAATATAAGTAATTATAAATAATATAATATTGTCTACAAAAATATATTAATGAGACAGAATACAATTTCTTTTCAAAATAGTCATGTGTGTCTGGGTATAGTATAAAGGTAGAACTCTAAATCAATAA
The DNA here is from genome assembly GCF_022682495.2 of Desmodus rotundus. NCBI lineage: Eukaryota > Metazoa > Chordata > Mammalia > Chiroptera > Phyllostomidae > Desmodus > Desmodus rotundus. The sequence goes on along the minus strand of NC_071398.1, from coordinate 10,272,378 downwards.
ATAAAGAATGGGTTATTCAACAGAAAGTTTTAGAATATTTGGAAAAATATGTTTACTATTTTTATACTATAATACACTTCAGATGATTTTAAGGATTAAATAAAAAATAAATATAAAACTTTCACTAAATATAGTGATTTTTCATTTGGTGATAAACTATCTGGAAAATCAAGAAATTATTTTAATACTATTCATTTGCATAAATAATTAAAATAGGTCTATAATTAGAACTAGAATTATATGTCTAGAACTAGAATAAAATTCAACTCAGATGAGAAATTAGAAAAATAAGTTACATAGATGACACATACAAATGAACAATTCTTATAAAATAATAACTCACAAATGTTTAATGCTGGAGATATCTTTATAGTAAAAAAATAGAAAAAACACACCAAAAGATAATAAATGGTAGCTATTTTTCTTCTTCCCAAAACAGTTCTCTGTTTCTCTGCAGCCAGGAAATGTTCTCCACTTTTAAGAACTCATGTGCTTACATTTATACATGAGACAATTGGGTGGGTTTTCTATCGCTGCCATAACAAGTAACAAATTTAATGGCTTTAATCAATGCAGGTGTATTATCTTACATTGATGGAGTTCAGAAGTCAGAAATGGGCCTCGCCGGGCCAAAATCCGGGTGTCCTGTCTGCATTCCTTCTGCAGGCTCCAGGGGAGAAGTGCTCCCTGTCCTTTCTCAGCTTCTAAAGCCCGGCTGACATCCTTGGTCAATGGAAGATGGAGATGAACTTCAAAGCCAGAAGCAGATCATCTTCTAATCTCTCTCTGACTCAGACGTTTTCTTCTGCATTCTTCTCACACTTTAAAGGACCCTCTCTTTGTATGGAGCCCACCATATAAGTCTGCACAACCTCTCATCTCAGGCCTTCACCTCAATCATGTCTGCAACCTCTCTTTGCCATGGAAGGTAACATCAGGGAATGTTCTGGGATCAGGACACGGGCATCCCAGGGTGGGCGGCATTATTCTGCCTCCCATAATTTAACAAATGTATTAGTGTGTTTAGGGTGATTTAAATATATCTGGCTGTCTTTTCATTTTCTGTAAAGAATATACAATGGTTTTGTTACATTATATAATAGGAAGAAAAAGGAAAAAATCCAAGTTGAAAAAAATGCCCTAGGTTCGATATTCCTAATGTTGCTTATTCTGGTAACTCAGTATAGTTCTATGGATAAGTCACTTCAAAGCTATGCTTTTTAATTTCTTAATATAAAACTAGGAAGTTTAAACTCTAAAGACTTACAGCTTTCACCCAAGGACTGAAAACCTGAATAGCACTCTCTGACTTTAGGAGGTTGTTCCGACCGGGTTGGCAGCGTCGGCAGAAAAGCAAGCTAATGTTCTCCCACGGAACACTAAAGGCACTTTCAAAGTTGTAGCTAAGTCTGCCGGGTGTTGTTTGGAATGCTTTCTCTCTGTTTTCCATGTTCGCTGGTATGGTGGATAATTAAAATCCACATATAATACAAACTTCATTTACTCAGACGACACTTACACAGCAACTAGTTTATGTTAGACATGGTGTTAGGGGATTGCTTCTATGCCATAAGTGATATAAATAAAGCAAACGCATTCTGTTGAAAGTTAAGCACAAAGATGAAACAGATACATTTGCATCCCATGAGAATTTAAACTTTAGTTGGGCAGAGGGAACAGCTACCTTCCCAAAGGCAGAGATTGCCTTTTCAGGCTCTGTAACTCCAGATCCCTTTATACCCTGCCTTCCTCGTCATTCAATGTGACTTTCTAAATGGTTGAACCTTAAAAGGAAGTCAAAGGATACTTCCTCACTTACCTTTGGTCTTAAAAGCCAATGAACCATTTGACATATCCACTTGGATGTACAAGAGGAAAATCCTAATGCAACATGCCCCAAATTCATTCCTTTGATCATATTTTTTCTTTCTCTTCAACACCAGTCCTCTCTTTGGATTTCTAATGTCAGTGAATGACCCTATGATCAATCCTTTTATGTAGCCAGAAACCTACGAGATCCTTGATATTTAATCTCTCTCACCCACTCTATCAGTCAGGGGACCAGCAGGAAACAGATGGCACACTCATTAGAATAAGTCTAAAATATATTTAATTATGGTAGTCTTTCTGAAGGGTGGTCAGTGGAGAGCTACCATAAGGAAGAGTACAGTATCCTGGGGCTCTTTACCACCTTGACCATGAAAGAGCCACTGGAATCCAGAGAGAATCCTGTCGATTTGTTCCATTAGAGAAGGCAGCCACCCAAGGTGACTGTGTGGGGAGGTAGTCAGGGAATACATATTGTGTTAAATCCTCTGTTTTCCCATTGATGCTCCCTATTAGCTGGACACAACCAGAAGCCAAAGACCAGGGAGCCAACGATGTGGTCTATACAGATCTGCCTCCCATGGACAGAAGGAGGGTGGGAAGACAAGACAGGGAATCTCAAGGAGCAAACTGAGTAAGCAATGGCTGGTTACTCTCTCTGCCACCAAACCTTGTAAATGCATATACGTAATCTGTCACTTCCCTCCTATCTTCCTGATCACCACCGCTATCATAATATACTTTTTTTTACTTTTAAAATTGTTTTCTAATTAGTTTCCACTTATTATTTGGACCCCTCCAGATAAACCAGAAGAAGCATTTCAAAATGCCTGTATAATCATGTCCTCTCCCATATTTAAAAATACAGCAATATTTTCCTAGCGGTATCAGGATAAAGGTCAGAATCCTCAACATGCCCCCTCCCTAGAAGATCTTTTATTTGCTCATTACCTACCTAACTCCTCATTTTCCTTCAGATCCTTATTACGTCTTCACTTCCTCTTCCAAGTCATCCTGCTCTTTCTGACAAATAATCCAGTTATGCATATTCATAGCATGATCTACTTCTACCTATTTCTTATTCTTGCATTGTAACATGTAATTGAAAAATTCTTGGTTTCTCCCACAAAACTAAAACTGTAGCTATGCGTTACTTTGGCCTCATAGTGCATCCTCAGTGTCTACTAGACGGCCTGGCATATAGTATAGACATAATGAATTTATCCTGAATGAATGAATGCATTTTATAATATTTTTAATTATGTCATTTAAGCTTCTATAAAATCATAACAATTACTAAATAGTGGTTACAAGATGGATACATTTAGGATAAAATTCTTGGATGACATTATTGCAAACAATAAATAACATTTTATACTTTTCTTTTAAAAATACTTAATTTGTAGGCAATACTTTCAATTTTCCTTTTTAATGTGTTTAGAATACCTTCATCTCTGTGCCTGTTTAGATGAAAATATTTCCTAGAGTGCAAAAATAGTCTAAAAATAAGTTAAACTTACATAAAACCCTTCAATGAATAAGGAGATTATCTCATTTGAGAATTCCTAAAGATAAAAGACACTGTTTCCATCAACATTGTTATTATCTACAAAGACTGTATTGTGGAAATGGATTAAAAAATTCTTTAAGATCTCCTTTTATATATACTAAGGAGGTAAAAGACTGCACACACTGGAGATCTCTATTGTAATTTAAAGAAATGTTGACATCCTATTAAGAAAGAAGAAACAAAAAGATCTGAGTCAGAATATTTATCTTGATGTTCAAGATTAGAACAGAGGACAAACACCTGATTCCAGTTTTTAAATACTTAAAAAATATATCTCTTTATTTATTTTTTAAAAATTTATCCCTGACAATTGGACGGTATTTCATGGGAGGGAGAAAAAGGTCAAGTATAGATTAAATTCACAAACAATATAAGGGGGGGGAGGAAGAGATGGAAATTATTTCTGTGCTCCTACTGTAGACTTTCACTAGCACAAAGTTTCAGTAAGGTTCTCAGCTCTGTCTTTTCACTCCTCACATAGCAGGAACCACGTTCTAAGGAGGGGAGTCTAGAAATGATACAAAGGATCTCTCTCTCTCTCTCTCTCTCTCTCACACACACACACACACACACGCGCGCGCGCGCTCTGACAGTTTTTATGCATCATCTTGTTCACACGTGTGTGTGTTTAATTGCACGTTACCGATAGAAAGGCAAAGCTCTCAAAGAATTGAAGGGATTCCTGAAAGCTAAAAGCAAGATCTATCCCATTACCCAATTTGAAAATTATCTCTTACCTCTCTTCACAAAATGTAGATGGTTCACCACTCTTGGTTTCCATTAGCTAAAACCCCAATGAGCTACTCAAATCCCAAACTATAAAATGAGGCATATTATTCTTGAGCTGAGGGTGTGTTTTTCACTTAAGGAAAATAAAAATACTGTTTTAAACATTTTAAAATATTAATATTAATGATATGTAACACACACAATGCCTCCTAAAAGACAGTGAAAGGCCTGTGTAACCAGACAGGTGAAGCAAAAGTCTCTTCGCAGTGCCTCGATGACGTTATTTTGCCCTCTTTCTAAAAACCATAACCAAAATGATCACAAAAAAGACAGAAAGAAATCTGTGGGGGTATGGGATGGGGGGTCAAAATACTTGCACATCTTAGAATAATTATACAGAATCAAAATATGAATTTACAAAACTCAATAATGTTGTAAAATTTAACTTTTATTTACACTTTTTTTCTGCTTATTAGACGATAAAAAAATTTCAGTAGAGCTGATTTCTTCTGAAAATTCTAGGTAGTGGCACATTTGAATCTAAAAATTAATTATCTTGACTCCAGCTCCATCACTGTTCCACCGTTTTTTCAAATTTCAACATTTTCTTGTTGTCTGGCCCTACATTTGTTTTTTTTTTTTTTTTTTTTACAATATTAACACCTTTACCAATTGACTTGGAACCTGAGTGAAAGTGTCTTAAACCTCAGATGTATGTCTCTTGCCATCCATTCTTTTTTTTTTTTATCCTTACCTGAGGACATTTTTCATTGCTTTAAGGGGGAGAGAGAGAGAGAAACATCGACATGAGAGAAAAAACATCGATCAGTTGCCTCGTGTATGCACCCTGACTGGGAATGGAACCTGCAACCTGGGTGTGTGTCCTGACCGGGAATCAAACCTGCTCCCCTTTGGTCCATGGGACTACCCTCCAGCCAACTCAGCCACCCAGCCATGTCACCACCTTTGGTCCAAGGGACTACCCTCCAACCAACTCAGCCACCCCAGCCAAGTCACCATCCATTCTATATACTCAGTTGGAGAAAAATATCTCAAAAGACAACAAAAAAGTTATATTGCACGAGGCAGACTGACTTTAAATTCAAGAAGACCAATACAAAAGACATGAGTATTTGCTTCAAATAATTATTATCCAGAGGAAACATGGGAGGAAAGAGGAAAATTTACACCTTCAAGACCATTTGATTTTCATTTAATTTTTAAACATGTAATCCCCCCAGATGTAGAAAACCAATATTTAATTATTCACAAAACAGAGATTAGGATACACGTGCCCAGTGTTCAAGACGACAAGAGGCATATAGAGACGAGGACGGCTTTGTGATCACTAAACCCCTAAAAAATCGAATACTACTAAACATATGTATAGGATATTTATAAATGTAAAGAGAAGACTGCAAAAGAGTTAAATAAAGGGAATTAAAAATAATTGCTACCAGTGCTTCAAGTACATTTAACTAAATGTAAGTAGCAGATTGAGTTTCTCAAAGACCGAGACTCAGATAAGCAAATCATATAACTTGATTCTTCGACTGCACTTGGTTTCTATCCCAAGCTCCCAATTCCTCACGGCTGTGAATATAACATCTTGCCATTGTAGAGTAAGCTGCCTTATGTCTTGTCCTCCAGAGGACGGATTATAATTTCTGGGAATAGTGTTACACAGCCACACCCATTCTGTCCCAGAGATAGAGCAGACAGGTAGGATACAACCATTGCCCCCTCCTTGTCTGGAGGGGGTTTAGGAAAGGGTGTGTGAATTCTTTCTGGCTGATGAGGCAAGAGGTGGAGGCCTCTGGGGAGTGGAGCTTTTGGTAATGGTTTTTCTTGGGGCTAAAGAGTTAAAAAGGATCAGCCTTCATCTTCCTCTGACTTTTGTTGTGGTGGTGGTAATGCAGGAGACAGCTGTACCCAACTTGACACAAGACTGGAGTCAAAACCGAGCCCTAGCAAAGGCAGGGCCAAGAGAAACTCAGAATCCAAAGCAGAACCCTGGCTTCACCACTGAGGCCGTTTCTACCTCCAGATTTCTCATTAAGTTAAAAACAATAAAGTTGTTTATTACTTTACATAGTTTGAACCCTTTATAGCAGGAGCTAAACTTAATTTCTAGCCGAGGAAATCGAGGCTTAGCAAATGTAGATGACTTTCTCCTCAAAACCACAACATAAATTCAGGAAGCAAGACACCAGAACAGGTGTTTGACCCACAAAATGTCAACTGCTTCTCTATATAGTGCCTTATTTTTTTATATATCGATCATTGTGGAGCTTACAGTTCCTACAGCATGGTCTCATAAAATTTAAATCAGTCATTATCTGAGACCAACAGTCAGATTCTAGGCCCTCCTCTGACTTATTAAATAAAGCACAGTTTCGGAAATACGGTTGGAAAATCGTATTTTTGGAAACTGGTTATACCATCTCTGAAATGAGAACCGAGAGAAAAAGATCTCTAGTGTTTCGTCTAACTCCCCTCCCTGAATAACTCCATTGGAATTTAAGGAGAGAAAAACAAAACTGCAGCATATTCTACATCACTTGAAGCTCCAAATATAGATTCTTGCTTCTTTGCCCACCATCCTTTCCCCCATTTGTCCTCAATCAGAATATATTAAAATTGAAGCCCTAGAATGCTTATTACTGATGATGCACGTAAAAATTACTAAAATAATGTGAACAAGCATAAATTGTGTTTTTCTTCGGAACATTAGCTCTTTTAAAGAGCAATTTCCATTCTAACTGGCTTCCCTGTGTTATCCTGGAGTTTTTGCAATTAGGTACAGGAAACAAGAGAGCATGCCAGTCAGCACCCATAACAAATGACGAGCACATTTGCTTCTAAAAAAAAAATAACCCTTAAATTTATAGTAATAGCCTTTCTTCAGATAACACCTTAAAACTTGTTTTTAATAACTAACAATTAAAATCTCCAAGTCAACACTAAAATATTAATAACCATGTTCAATTATTTGGCCAATGCAATATTTTCTATTTTTCTTTTCTTTCAATAATAACACACTAATAGCCTTAACTTCCTGATAATTCCTATGAACACTTAGAGGTTTTAATTCTCAGAGGTATACCATTCGTTTTCAAATTGAGTATATTAAAATTCATTATAAACGTGAATTTTGGGGTTCCTTTTTCCAAATATGTTTCTTAATGCGTGGTGTCTAATGCAGTAGTAGCTGTTGCTAAAACACTCTGCAGGTGATAGAAGTACGAGTTTCAGGGATTAAAAATAAAGAAAAACAGGCTCACAGAGTCAGTCCAATTGATTTGGGGATTTTTTTTTTTATTGTCTGTCAGTATCTTGGAGTAGGTTGTTTATCTTCTATTACAATGATGAAAACTCCCTAAGTATGTAAGCATTCTAAGTTTCTTGGAACCCTTTAATTGGGCTATTTTTAAGTGTATGTGTTAAAGGTATCTTTGTGGGATCAATCTACTAAATCTTACAGTATTATATGCCTTGGGTCATCATCATCATATCCTCTTTTTCATCAATAAAAAGCAGTAACTATGAGCACTTATGAAAGATTTACAATGTGCCAGAATTGGGCTAAAAGCTTTATGGCTTCACGTATCCAGACCTAGGTTATAGGGCTAGGCTTGACTCTGTTGTATGGCTGCCAAGCTTGGTGGAATTTCCTATTACTATTTTTTTCTCTCTTTGTCAAGGTTCAAGTTCATTGGTAAGTTCCAATACGTGTAAAATCTGATAACTAAAATGCTGAACAATTTGCCTTTCCAGCATCACATAGTATACTCAGAAGTTGAATCTTCAAGGAAAGAGTCTCTGATTCTTTAGATTGGAGTAGGTCACCCTGCCCCCCAACCCCCATAGCGCCCTCTACGTATTCTACCCAGACACTTCACACCGTTTCAGTAACACGGCAAAGAGCCATCTCTCCGCTGACATGTAAGCTCCGTAGTGAATAGGGATTTTTGCTTTTGCTTCCAAATTCTACTGCTTGGTTCATAGATATAACTCTATCATGTGACAGATCAAAGATTTTGATTCCTGATAGAGTTGCCATATTCCTGTTCTAAAAATAATAAGAACAACAATAACATGTTTTGAGCATAAGGAACTAGGCTAAATGTGATATACATTCTCTTATTCAGTTCGAGATCAGCCTCTAAGGTAATCTCACACAGAGGAGGGAACAGGTTCAGGAACCGTAAACATCTCCCTTAATGGCAAAGAGGTAGTAGACAGTGGGACTGAGAGATCATGAAAACTCACCAAAAAAAGTGTGGACAACGTGGCTGTCAAACAATCCCAATAAAGTCAATAATGATAGGTCACTGCAAAGAGTGTGGGAAAGAAGTTTTGTGAACAGCTAATATGATTACCACCTTAACTACGGTGGGAAGAATGTTGTGTTTCTGATAAATTGGGTGGGTCTTAATAAAGTCCCCACAACAGCGGAAGGGCTGAGTCTAAGACTTCAAATGAAATAAAAAGTCCTTGGTGCAGAGACTGTGATTTCAGACAGGGTATGGACTGTAAATGCTACATTTCATTATTCTACTTAGAGAGGTTCTGGGCCTGACATCTGTCTTTTGGCTCACACCACACCACCCCCCACCACCTTACTTTGTTCTAAAGGGGTTTCTCACCTTAGCAAAATGCTTTCATAATCCTGACCCTGTTTTCTTCCTGATTTCAGCTTTAAAATTCCACTGCTGCTCATCTTGCCCTTTGCTTATCTTAGGCAGCTCAATTTAACCATCTCCATTATCTTGTGTTCAGAGTCAATGCATCAGAATGTGAAAATATGTACATAACAACAGCGAGGAGAAAACAATAGAAGAAAATTGTTCTTTTTTTCCTGCCGATTTATTTTTACTGATAGTTTGGTTGTGAGAATGCTTTCCTGCTGTGGTGACCTCGGTTCAAGCACTTTGGAGATCCAACCCTAAATAAACCAAGAATTCAAGTCACCAGTAGAAGGACTTCTGGAGTGCTGTTAATGATAGTGCTTCTTGACCTGAACCTATAGTCTTGGTTCTGTGTGCATAGGTTAGGTCTTTGCTTCTTATTCTCCTTTCTTTTTTTAAATCTTGACCTGGGGATATGTTTATTGATTTGAGAGAGAGAGAGAGAGAGAGACATCGATGTGAAGAGAAACATCAGTCTGTTGGCTGCCTCCATATGCACCCTGACCAGGATTAAACTCGCAGCCTAGGTATGTGCCCTAACCAGAGATGGAACCTAAAACCTTCTGGTGCATGGGATGGTGTTCTTTCAACTGAGCCACCCAGCCAGGGCATAGATCTTTGCTTCTTTTTGTTTTTCTGGATTTGTACCAGCTCCAATGTCATCTTTTTCAGGTATGCTGATTTTTTTTTTCTGATTGGAACCTACATATTCTGGTTAATGATTTACACTACCTGGTCTACTATAGTGTAGCTAGTGACCCTAAGGCAACTCTACCAATAAAAAGTTAGCACCCCTTTAAAGTGAAGCCAATACTCTCTCTCTGAGTGTTGCTTTAAAATATCACACCACTACCTTATCAGCAAACACACACACACACACACACACACACACACACAACCTCTCTCCCTAAATCAAGCTTCGCACCCTGCCTCTAAGACATTGACCAACTTAGTAGACATGTTATTAAACACCAAAGCAGTCACCTCATAGCAAATAGGGTATGGATAAAAATTTAAAGGTATGCTTTCAAAATCTTTTCTAGACTTACTATCATTGGTATGAGAAAAAACAAAAACGTGCTAAGCTATCACAAAAGAAAAAAAAATGACCTAAAGTTCACTACAGGCAATTTATTGCTTTTAGCAATGCCTAAGCCCTTTTACTTGTGCCTCTCCTGTGAGTGATATTATTAGCTTGACAGTACTCAGCATTCATTCGCAATGCATCCAAAGGTGAATGCTTTTTCACTCCAGGGATCATTTTTAAAATGTTTGCTCATTTGGCAGACGCATCAAAACCCATAAATAAATTTGATAAAGGACACTTGAGACCTCTATTGTAAAAACTAAAAGAGTATTGAAACAAATGAAGTAAATATAAGCATTGCGAATTATACCATACCAATGGATTTTAAAAAATAGTCTTAACAGATTTAATCTCTTCAAATGGATCTATAGACCCAACAAAAATCTAAATATCCAATGTGTGTGTGTGTTTTTTTTAATTAGCAATCTGATTCTAGAACTTACAGGAAAATGGAAAAGACATAGAATAGGTGTGATGGGCAGAATACTAAAGGCATTCCCCAAATTTCCACCCCTTGGTATACCAAATCTTTGCTTGTGAGTGGGCCTATGACTATGATAGATTTTATACCTTGGATTAGATTATATCACATGGCAAAAGCAAAGGGATTTTACAGTTGTAATAAAGATGTCATCTCGTATGACTGAGTCATATGGGAGATTATCCCAGGTGGGCCTGACCTAATCAGGTGAGCCTTTCCGAGTGTCTGGACTCTTCCCGAAGGAAGAGGTCTGGAACATGTGAGTATATGGAGATCACATGGAGGGGGCTGCCTGGCAAAAAGCTGATGAGGGCTTCTCAGAGCTGAGAGTAGTGTTCAGCTACATAGCCAGCAAGAAAACAGGGGCTCAGCCATATAACCAGAAAAGACGGAATTTTTCCAAAAATGTGAATGAGCTTAGAAGGCAGACTCTGAGCTCCAGATGAGAACACAGTCCCAGCAGACCTTCGATTTCAGCCCTGAGACGCTGCAAAGAGAATCTGGTCATGCTTTGCTCAGACATGTGACTTAAAGAAACTGTCAAATAATAAATGAATATTTTAAGCCACTAATGTTCTGATCATTTGTCATGGAGCAAAATCCAACTAGTACAACAAACACAATTTTGGAAAGTAATAGCAAAGTTGGAGAATATACACTATCTGATTTTAAGACTTATCAAGCCACAATAATCTAGACAGCTTTGTATTGCTAAGAAGCTATGTATAATGATCAGTGAGATAGAATAAGAAGGCCTGAACTAGGCTTAGACATACAGCAAATTGATTTTTGACAAGGATTCCAAGGTAATTTAATGGAGAATGATATTCTTTTCAACAAATGGTGCTGAACCAATTGGATGTCCATATGAAAAATATAAACCTTGACCATTTATAGTGTACTGTAAAACTTCTAGAAGATAACACAGTAGAAGAAAATCTTAGTGACATTTGCTTAGGCAAAAGATTTGATAAATAGGACAATAAAAACACAAACCAAAAATAAATTAATCATAAATTGGACTTCAAAATAAAAACTTTTAGCTCTGTAAAAGAAACTGTTAGGAACATGAACACGAATGGCACAGTATAGGATAAAATATTTGCAAAATATTTAAAGAAACTATGTATATTGAGGATACAAAAATAATCTATACAACTCAATTATAGGTAGACAAAAATCCAATTTAAAAAACAGGCAAATTTGGGTAGAGACAAAAACATATAATAACGGGAAACAAGCCCATGAAATAATGTTCATTATCATGAATCATTAGGGAAAACTAAATTAAAACTACAATGAAGTACAATTACATACCCAACAATCTGAGAAACAATTACATACCTAAATTTGAGAAAGCTAACCATACCGAGTGCTGGCAAGCATGGGGAACAATTGGAACTCTCATGTGCTCCTGGGAACTATGTAAAACCACATAGCCACTCTGAAAACTTGTTTGCACTTTCTTAAAGCATGAACCATACGCCCATCACATAATCCACCCATTGCATTCATAAGTGCTTACTCGAGAGAAACAAAGATGTATGCCAACGCAACGATTTTCACATAAATGAAAGAGCCACTTTATAATATATGCTTTATTAATACATATATTCCTCATTGCTATTCTTGAATATCTGACAACATATATTTTGTCTGTTATTCTCTGCCCTTTCCCCTGCCACCCCACTCCCAGCAGAGAAAGAACTGGAGAAATACTTTCCTCACAAAACCAGTGCCCCCACTGAAGTACAAACCCTTCGCTCCCTAGGCCTTTCATTAACTTCCAGGAGGAATGAAACTGACTGAGTGAAGAACACAAATACTTTAGGCAAGAAAGGTGTTTGATTCTGTTGTCGAGGAATTGGTTTTGGCTTAGCCAAGTCCACTCATATGAAGGCATAAGTAATACAAAGTGGCTGTGTAGACAACAGGTCATTTCCAGTGCCATGCTCGATGATTATTTTTCTCTTTCTCTCCCCTTACATTAAATTACTTTTTCTTTGCTATGTGGATTTTTAACGTTGTGGGGGAACTACCCCTTTAACGCTTCTACATAATGATATTTACGTCGATGGGATCCTGATGCGCATACTTTAGAAAGTTTTCGAGACTGTATGTGGAGCTGGATATTTAAGATCTAAAAAAGTCAAGTTCATTATCATAAATTTCATTGTATATATAATCTTGTTTTTATTGACTCTTCTGCCTTTAATTAAATTGTCTTTTCACTACACCTTTTCTTCACCTAGTAGATTTGAAAAACATGCCAATTTCTTCCACTTTGTTTATGTGTTTAAAGCTACCACGTACATTTTAGTAAGTCACTCAATCTTTGTACTTTTCAAATTCAATTAAGTTGAAAGCTTTCTCTAGTTTGATAAGAGACAACTGCTGAAAGTTAATGCCTTACAGAAAAATGTTCCAAGGACAAAATATCATTTAATAGAGAAAGAGGAAAACATCTTTATTTAACAGACAATCAAGTGAGGTTTTTCAAATATGCCATCAATTACATAGAAGATATTACTTAAAATCATATGTGGCTTCAAATGCCTCTCTTTAACACACAATACAAGAATGACCTTATCTTCAGTTTTACATAAAGATTTTAAACAGCACATTTTCTGCAGAAGCATGCTAATGTTCAATAATTCTAAAAATGACTTCAACTTTGTAACAATATATAATAATTTTGTCTTCACAGAAATGATAAGGTGGAGTATAATTTTTACTACTTGTATTGAAAATTAGGACAATATTTTTGGTGCGAAACCTGCTCAGAATATGTATGTTCAAATGCCCTATTTCTCTTCACCTACACTGAGGGTTCTGCCTAATGTCTGCTTAGGTAGCATTTCAAGTGGAGAAATAGATATTAAATCTAACTCTTTGTCAAACCCTATGATGCATCCTGCAGATAGGTTTAGGACTATAGTCATAATCGCCAAGGAACTCACAGCCTAAGAAGAACAACAGGTTCATGCTTAATTATTAGGGAGATTACAAAGGGTATTATAACAGAGTTATAAAAATCCACAAGGATGAATAGATATGTATAGAAAAACTTACAGCCGAGTTACGACTTCAGGGTTAAATTGGTAAGTATAGAGAGTTACTTTAACCGGAAGAACTGACACAAACAAAGCACAGAGACAGGCTTGATGGAGCTGAGCACTGGCTCTGACTGGAATAGAAAGCAGGTAAGTTTGTGGAGGGAGTGAGCCTGGGCAGGTAGGGCAGGACTTGGTTGGAAAAGGCATGAGGCTCACGGGGAACTGCTTCTCCTTCAGAACATCTGTCACACTGGTGCAGAGTATATGCCTAGACTTAATTATTGATGTAAAACTTTTTCTGAATCACCAATCACAACATGCAGAAAAAAAGAATAACATATTTCAGAGAGCCATGGAGTGATACTGAGAATTGCTAATGGCAAAGAGAAGGGAAACGACTGTCCAGATACGAGAAGATACGGGGACTGCGGAAATGATAGGATTTTACTGAGCTTTTCTTTTTTACCGTGAACTCTGACCCTTCCATGGAAGATTTAAGAAGTAACAATGTTGAGATTAGTTTTGTCTTTTTCTATGAAGTACCTATCATTGAGTCTGTTTAAAATAATGAGTAATTTCAATGATCTCTTACAACCCTTTATTGTATATATCCCAAGTCCTCAGTGATTGTTTGGGATTGTTTCATTTTTGTTTTGTTTTAATTTATCTTTCAACAGCTCAATTTTCCAAGGTTATGGGGCATTAATGGTAATTTGTTGTTAGAATGCATCTCCCTTTATAAGAACGTGCGCACACACACACACACACACACACACTCTACTTTATGCATCTCGCATATTTGCTGAAAGTAATTATTTCCCATTTAGGCAGGTTACGTGATACTATTTTCCATCGGGAAATTTTAGCTTTGAACATAAAATCATCTCTGTAAATCCAATAATAATTTTCTTTGCTAACGGTGCATCGTATCTGAAGGGAAGAAAATAAATAACACGAAACTGTGATTCAGACCAACAATCATTAGAATAAATCAAACATTTATCTTTCCCATCTTAAGTCGATCTTTCATTTACTTATTGCCTATATGTTAGTAAAGTAATTCCATTTAATATGGTGTTTGTTTAAAGATAGTATCTTTCACAGTACTGAGAGTGAACAATTATATCTTTGTTTCCTTACTTGATTTAGGAATTAAAACTCAAAGAAAATACCTAAGCAATGTGGAGTAAGACATTTCTCCAGTCTTAGCTTCATTGGCCTTATCTATAAAATAAAGTAAATGGACAAAACAATCCCTAAATTCCCTCTTATCTCTTAAAACAATCCCTCTCCTCTAGTATGGTTTTCTTTTTAAACTTTGAAAAGAGAATTTTTAACAATTGTATTCTAGTGATTCTTTTGGATTTGATACTTTATGGGGGAGCCATATTTACCCCCTAAATTAGTTCTCAAAAGCCAGAAAGTAATAACTGGTCTGCTTTTCTGCTTGAATAGGGTGTGTGTGTGTGTGTGTGTGTGTGTGTGTGTGTGTGTGAGAGAGAGAGAGAGAGAGAGAGAGGGAGAGAGAAAATGGTTTAAGCATCAATGTTTGCATTCTGTCTCTAAAACCTGAAAGGCAGCAAGAGGGAAAGGGGAACCCTTTGCAATGTATAATGAATTAAAGTTCCCTAACTGAAGACCCACACCTCATTGCTTCGGTATCTTTAGTTTCCTCACGAAACTCTGTGTACTCTACAGCATTTATATGTCATCCATCTATATTTTTAAAAAATGTGATTTAATGCTCACAAGAAATCTCCAAGGTAAAATTCTTAGACACATTTCACAGGTGGAAACCTCAGGCCAAGAGAAGTGGTTACGTGGCCTCAGCTTCAAAGCTCCTAGGCGGTAGAGTTAGGTTAGGAATCCCAATGTCTTCTTCATCCTGATTCATCGACTTATTCCCCAGTGCATGTAACTAGGCAGTAAAGCATCCAGTCATAACATTATTGAGACCTATCATTTCATCCTATACCCTCTGCATCACTTGATTATACTCTTGCCAAAAACATCCACATTTTACCTCTGCAGTGCTGAACTTATATCACCTCTGGTACTTCCTGACGTAGTATTGAAGGTAACCAACTTGTCCCAGTTTGCCCTGAGACTTCCTTGCTTTTAGTATTAAAAAGTCCTGTATTCCATGGGACAGGGACTCCCCCAGTCCCTGTCCCATGTCTCCCGCGTGTCTTATGTACAACTGTCCTGGTTTTAGAATGGAAATTTCTGCATCCTGACACCGCAGCTGGTATCAGGCAAAACCAGATGGGCTGTCACTTCAAATAACAGTAAATGTGGACATTGTCTTTCCTTTAGAGGCTGTGGGTTGACTGACTCCATTGTCTTAATCTCATATTTGGGCACAAAGGCCTATGCTACTGTAAAGGCTGGCCCCCCAAAAGGTCCAGGACCCCAGCCATTTGAAGAAATCAACCTCTATTCGGAGGGAAGCCACTCTGGTTCTCTCAGAAAACAGAAATAATATCACTTGAACAAGTTCAAGTCTAGCATGCATCTAGTTCACTTGCTTTTTTATCCTAATTGATAGCAGGCATTTGCTGACTTAGAGAATGCCAGATTTTAAGTGCTTGGTGGAGAAACATGGGAGAAAGCTGTGTTTCTACAACATCTGGAGAAACAAATATTTTCTCACTGTTTATTTTCACTCTCCTTTACAAATTCAATAATATTTGCTTTCTTGCTAGAATCAGATGAGCTGGAGAATAATGAGAATGCCAGCTAGTTTTACCTTGAGAAATGCTTCAGGGAAAACAATTCTAACACTGAAGTTGAGAATCGTAAAATTTATTAAATAATTCTGCTCTCAACAAAACCATCAATAGCTGAGCATTTTAAAAGCATTGCTAACCATCACTCAATAAGGATAATATGTCTCACATAACTCAGAGAAACAAACCTCATTTTAAATTTCTGCTGGGCAAATTATTTGGAATAAATTATTTTAAAATGCTCTTCTAAGTCATTTTATTAAAACTGCATATGATATTTACATTCTATCCATATAAGGAAAAAGTTATGAATAAAAATGTCCAATCCTTAGTTTACATAATTTACCCCCCCAATGAAATAATGTACATTTGTCTAGGAAAATCTCAGTTTCTTCCAAACTAGACCAAATTATTAGGTATTTAATATTTTAGTTCAGGAAGGAAACTTATATTCAACAAGATCAGAAAGGGTACTGACTTAGAAAGTTTACCCAGTTATTTTACAGAAATGTTTACAGAACAGGGTTTAATAGTTGAATAAAATAGTTGAATAAAAAAATTGAAGGCCTGTGTCCTAAAATCATCTTTAATGCTGACTTGCCTGATGATCTCAGCCAATTTTCTTAAATTCCCTGATTCACTTAGATAGAGGAACTTAGGTGTCTTTAAACTTAATCAGTGACTGATTATATAATTTCTTTTAAGGTGTTAAATAAAGAGATTATATTCAGAATTGAGGAAAGACACTTGAAATTATTAGACACTCAACTCTGTCATATTACCCTGGAGAGTAATTACAACCAGATAAAAGGTCATCATTCTTTCATGCTTTTCTTGAAGGCATCAATTTTTTAAATTCTGAATTAAAATGTATGTAAATGTTGATTTATGTATAGTAAATACTCATTAATTAAAAAAATCTTTACTGTATTTTTCCATTACCACTTAGCCCTCTTATGCCCCCCTCCCCCCACAGTCACCACATAGTTGTCTATGTCTATGAGTCCTTTTGCTCGATCCCCAGCCCTTCACCCCCACCCCTTAGCAGTCAGCCTGCTCTTTATCTATGAGTCTGTCTCTATTTTGCTTGTTGGTGCAGTGTGTTCATTAATTCCATATATGAGTGAAACTATATGGTATTTGTCTTTCTCTGGCCGGCTCATTTCAGTTAGCATTCTGTTCTCCAGGTCCATCCAGGCTGTCACAAGCGGTAAAATTTTCTTCTTTGTTATGAGCAAGTAGAATTCCACTGTGTAAATGTCCCACAGTTGTTTTATCCACTCATCTACTGGTGGACACTTGGGCTGCTCCCATATCTTGGCGATTGTAAATAACACTGCAATGAACATAGGGGTGCTTATGTTCTTTCAGATTAGTGTTTTAGGTTCCTTGGGATATATTCTCAGAAGTGGGACCACTGGGTCAAAAGCCAGATCCGTTTTTAATTTTTTGAGGTATCTCCATATTGCTTTCATTCATTAACTTAAATGCTGATTTATTGGTAGTAAATATTCATTAATGATTGTACTTTATATTTTAAAGGTAACATACTTATTTAAAAATGCCTTTATCTTTATGGTATTAAAGAAGCAGCCAATATTTAGGATCTGCTGGGTCTCCAACACCCAGCTAAGAGTGGGAACCTAGAGAATATTACTTAGCTTTTTTAGGAACTCAGGCATCAGTGGGTAAGACAACCGGGATTCCCTGATTTTTCCGTTTAATGAGACATATTGAGACAAGTTCCAGAAAATTATAGAACTAAGCAACAAATGGGCCCTTTCCTAGCAAACCATTGAAACGTTAGATTGTCATTGCAAATAAAACAGCAGCTGCTTGATTACAAACAGCTCCATTTGGTAGACTTCTATGAACATTAAACAAAGAATAACCCATTTGATTTCTTCATGTTTCTAAACAAGGTTTGAATTTCTGCTTTCAGTTGTGTTCCGTGCCCACAAAATAAACTGAGGATATCCTTTAATAAAAGGCACACAACAATTTTATCATATTCTAAAAGATCCTCTTCAGCTTGGGAAAATTAAATGAGTTGTTCTAATAAATTGCGGTGTCAACATTCATTCACTCATTCAATCAAGAAATATTTTATTCACCAATTTTGCATTTAGTACTATGTTACAGAGCAGTAAACACGACATGGCCCCTGATCTCAGAAAACTTAAAGTCAAATCAAGCTAGTTTATATCGAGGTAAACAAATCCCTGACAGATGACCTGATTTGTCCAAAGTTACACAGCTAGTGTAAGGTCTGGGTCTTGAACCTTTGTCTCTTGACTTCAGCATTCATATGCTATCTAAGGTCCCATGTGATTTTTGTCTTATCATTTTAAAATCACAGTTTGGGCCCTGGCTGGTGTGGCTCAGTGGGTTGAGCACCGGCCTGCAAACCAAAGGGTCACTGGTTTGATTCCTAATCAGGGCACACGCCTGGGTTGTGGACCAGGTCCCCAGGAGGGGGTGCATGAGAGGCAACCACACATTGATGTTTCTCTCCCTCTCTTTCTCCATCGCTTCCCCTCTGTCTAAAAATAAGTAAATAAAATCTTTTAACAAATCATAGTTTGGGAATTAAATGACATAAAATAGTCTTTCCTTGAGAAACTGGGAATACAGATAATGCTTATATGTGATTTTTTTCAACAAGAATATTTCCAATAGAAGTTCTAGGATAGGAATGCAAAACTATATTCTTTCCTGCACAAGTCCCTCCGCATTACAGGGACTTAGTCATGTGCATCCAGCAAAGACCACACTGGAATGGAAGCCAAGTGACAGCTGGTGTGCAATTTTTATAGTCATTGTCAAATCTAAAATCCCCTAAATAAGAATGTAAAATTAAATTACAATTAGAGCCATATATTCCCTCACAGGAGCTCTCAGAAGTATGGGGAGGAAGGCGTATCCTGTAGACATAACTTGGTTGAAATGATTATACATTATTTTTATAATTTATATTTTCCCATTTGGTAGCACAACCTGGCTTCCTTAGAAGTATTCACTTGTGTACACTCTTTTCACACGACGGCTATTTGCTTTCCTTTGGGGGTCTCAATGAAGATACAATAACTCATTCTCATTTCAAATCACTGCTGCTTTCAATCTCCCTATATGTGCTGTAGCATAACTGTTCAGTATTAAGGTTGGCATTTAAAGTATTTAAGATTGACTGAAAGTGTTCAGAAAGGATAAAAGCTTAGTGAACTAATTCAGGAAAACATCATATTTATCAGAGCCAATTTTTGTAGCTTGACATTTTATGATTTACTTCTAAGCTGCTAAAATAGCTTAAGAAACCTTTTCTTCCTGGTCTGTCTGGTTTTTTTTCCCTTGTATTCTGTCTAATCCTGCCTGAAATTTGTGCAATTAATATCGAGGCAGACATCAAATCTGCTGACAATGATCACCCAGGAATTACACCTGATGAGGAAGAGTTTCATGCTTTACCTGTCTGTCAGTTTCACGATAACCACACCAGAGAGGTTCTGGAAACCAGAGATACTAGTGAGTTTATGGGATGCAATCAATTTTATATAGGACATGGTTCTCCCTCCCCTGGACACCTTCCAGCTCTGAGATTTTTATTTAAAGGTTCTTACATGAATATCTTTCAAAGAAAAAATCAGGTAGTATTTACTCTTCAGAGTAAAGTCAGAAAAATGGAACTAAAGCTTTGACTTGATGATACTTGAATAATTTACCAAGTCCTCCCTGAGGCCTCACGTAAAAGGTTCATAAGGGGTTTCCCAGGAGGAAATCAGAACCAGTAACAGTAATGAAACTAAAACCCACTCTGCCACTAATGTTACCCTCCAAGAACAATGCAACAGAGCAATTCATGAAAACAATGAATGACAAATCATCTCATAAAGTTTTCAGATTCTGTTACCTCTGAAAGATTGTACCAAGTTCCACCTAAGTGCTTATTTTACATGTTCTATGAAAATTATACTTTAAAAAATAAAGGAGGCAAAATGTTGATCTTTTCAGAATGATATTTACATCTAAATCTACTCTCTGAATGATTTATGTAATTTACAGAATTATAGGTATATTGTCTCAGATTTTATGATTTTAATTATCTATTATTTATCTATCTATAATTAGATACCATTCATTTTGCAAACAAATATCCATACTTAAAATCATTTAATCCTTGACAGCTACAAGGTAGATAATCTCTGTTTTTATAGATGGAGAAACTATGACTCAGAGAAGCGACTTGGTAAATCTCACAAAACTAGTTAATGGCAGAGCTGAAACTCAGAAGCAAATCTAATAGATTTCAAATATAATCTATTGTGTTTGGACTTCTTCCTCACTTCACATCCAATCCCAATAGGTCTAAGCTAGCAGGTTTCTGTAAAATTGCACTATATATATATGTTTGGAGCTAGGCTGTGCAAGGTTCACAAATGTCACATTCAGAATAACTTTCTGTAGATCAGGGATGGTCAATATATCATAAATTGCCAGGACTATTACATGAGACAGGTAATATGAATAGAATATGCTTAGCACAGGGCCTGACATGTTAGAAATTCTCATTAAATGCCACGTGATACTATTTTTTCAACTTTATTGAAATATAATTGACCTATAGGAATTACATATATATTTAAGGTATACAATTTGATATTTTGATATATATATACATTGTGAAATAGTCACCACTATTCAGCTAATACACATTTCTAATGTGATAGTATTTTAATGATAGTGGAAATATTTTAATCTTAGGGCCAAGATTGTTCGTCCTAATAATTTCCATCTGCACTTATTTTTAAATTTAAAAAAAAAATTTATTTCTTTTTAGAGAGAGGGGAGGGAGAAAGAAAGAGAGGGAGAGAAACGCCAATGTGTGAGAGAAACATCGACTGGTTGCCTCTCGCACACCCCCTCCTGGGGACCTGACCTACAACCCAGGCATGTGCCTCCACATCTGAACTCAACCTTTCTCTGTCTCCCTCTGCTTTGCATAACTACGCTGCACCACCAGGAAAATATAAATTATCTCTACTCATATTCTAAATAGTAATACAAATAATGGCAGCAACAGCATCTAATATTTAAGGCTATTTACTCTTAGTAGAGAATGCTTCTGTTTTATACAGAATAAGCCATTTTGTTGCCACAACAATGTGATAAAAATAAGATTTATCATTATCCCCATTTTGACATACTGGAACTTTGCCGAAGTGTTGCAACTAGTAAGTGATAGACTCATGTTTGAACCAGGGCAATCTGACGGGACAGACAACAAACTCAACCACAGGCAGACAGTGGATAGGCTTCTGTAACTATCGTATGACTGACTGTAGCTATTGCGAAGCAGTATTGAGTTGTTACTAATTGCTCCTGAAATTGATTTTCACTAATGCAACTATTACAAACTATTTAAGATTATGTCCCTCCTGAATTTATCATAGAACTAACACGTTATGAAGGGTATAGACAGGAAAAAAATTGGTATTAATAAAGACATCCGACACTTTCAATACTGTGTGAATTGTGCCCGAGTTTCCCTATACAAAGTATAGAACCTCAGAGTCTCTTGTTCCCCATCAAGGGCAAATACTCAGAATGGATTTGCTCCGAGGACCTTATTTAATGGCGAAATACAACCTGTTAAAATGAAGGCTGTTTGGATTTTTCTTTCTTTCTTTCTTTCTTTAATCACAACTCCTTACAGAGGAAGTTTGTTGAATTACCATCATGGAGTTACAGGCTACTGGAAAAGATGAGACGACTCTCGTACCTATGCGACTGACCGACACCACATCATTTCACTCGGCCTGGTCATGCTTGGACGTAGCCTCAAAATAACGCTGGTCACCTCTGATCAGTAGTTTAGAAACCATGCAAGTAAGAAATCAAAACAAAACACGTGGTTTTCATTCCTTATTTAATTCAAAACTCCCATGTTACCCCTCATTTCAAGATTTTTTTTTGGAGGCAATTGTTTTTAAGTGGGACTAGATCAGAAGATTTCCTGCACTGTTGGGGTGGCTCTTGTCATTACTACTGAAGACAGGCAGTGTTCCCATGACAGATGCCCAGGAAAGCACCTTTCCCGGGTCTCATTCACAACAGCCACAGGCTACGCTATGAGGGTGTGCTTACAATTCAAGGCTACAAACCTGCAGTCATGTTAGTTCATAAACACACCCCTTTAAGTCACTTCCTTTTATTCACTTGTCATTTTATACCTTGGCTCATGTGACACAAGTGTGGCTTAATCTGTTGTCCCATTTAAGGCAGGTAGATGGGGTTACAATTTGTTAAGCTTATTTTCAAAGGTTGGAAATACTGATCTTTGAAGTTCAATAAGTTTCTGGAAGTAAACGTGTGGTCTACAGACTATAAGCTTTTGCCGGGTCTGAAACATTTACCCCTTCTCCTTCCTTAAACTGATCTCACCCTGAAAACAAGTTGCAAATTACTCACAGTCCTTATCAAATTTTAATAATTTGAAAATGGGTTCTGCCTCGGTGCAGCAGTTTCTAAGGACTTGATGTTGAGTATTCAAAATGAAGACACCTTATTTTCCTCTGCTCAGATTACAGAATAAAAATAAATTATGAGCACAACTAAGGATTTGATCCTAAATCCACTTCCCTTACAATCCAAAAAGACTGGGTAAAATATTGCCTGAAATTTGTAATATTCTCATACCTATCTTGAATAGTTTCATAGCTGATCTCAATATTGCATGAAAAACTCCCCAACAGAAGTTTTTGGTTGAACAAAACATGGCACTTATACCTGGCTCGTATCACTACATGGTTATTTTTTCCTTTATGTAACTTGCCAATTACTTTCAATATCAGGCCCAGAAGTGCTCTGTAAATTTGTGGACACTGACCCAATCTTTACAAGACATGTTATTCACAAAATATCCAATGAATCCCTTGGAGCTGCTGAAATCAGTTAAATCAGTAATATGAATTTTAAACAATCTCTTAATATGTATTTATATATGAATCACAAGTTACCAAGATATTTCAGTATTTTTTAGGTCAATAATATTTACTCTTACAAGACTAAAATATTTCAAAATGATTCATATATTTAAACATTCACTGCTATTTCTCTCCAAAATCAATCATAATACCATCACGGATTTTGTTTTCAGTCAACTTTGAGGCACTTTCTATTTTCTCAAACACTTATTTCTAATATAATTTTCTCAACATCTATTGATTATGAATGTTTCCTGGGGTTGGCAAAGACCTAACTGGATTCCCATTAGCTTGAGTGGTCAAGGTTTATTCCAGAAAGATATTCATTCTGTTTGTTACGGTAAACTGGATGGGGGTGCCAAGCATTTATTCACCAGCCACTTGATTATAGAGGCCTTGGGTATGCGATGCAGACTGTTAAAATGTTAATGCATTCAATTATACAGTCTTTCAAAAGATTTAAATGGAAACTTCGGAAATATATGTATTTCCTGGGTTTCTAGTTTCCAAATGCCATTGGTTGGCTATTGGAAATTAATGGAAGTTGAATATAAATGAAAACTAAATCCATAGTGATGCCAGATCCCAAGCCAAGGGACTTGCGTGAATTGTTATGAGTGACTGTAAAGAGCGTCTGTTTCTAAATGAGGCACTCTATGTGGGTATCAAATTAAATCAGTGGAACATCTATAAAGACAACTGAACAGTACTAGGAACAGCAAAGTTTAATAAAAAAAAAAAGATTGCTAAAAGTTATGCTTTGCCTGCCGGCATCTCAGAATCATTGGTCATGGTCTTCAAAAATGGGTGCATGTCTAGGGGTAATGCACCCCAACTTGTTTGTGTGCAGGTAAAAAATAAAATGAATCAAATGTAGGGTGACATAAAGTGTCGCCCATCGTGAAGGCCATGCTAATTTTAGTGGACAACCCCATACACGTGGAATATTTATCTCAAATACTTGCATCCTTCCAATATGTATTTATACATGAATCTGAACATTTTCTATGACCTCAGGAGCATGTTTCAAAGTTGAAAAATTGTATCTCAAGCTATGACAGTGAATGGTGTGTGGAGGGGATATGAGTGTTAACCTCAGTAGGTGTGTGCGTTTACCAAGTGTGAATGTGTGTGTATGTTATGTGTATTACGTTGCAGGCAGGTAGCACACACTTATTTCTGTTGTGTTGGGGAGGATAGAACTTCAATGGGCTAAAAAACATTGGTGTTGGCAACACCTTCCCAACAAATGCCCCCGTATACATTTTCTGAACAATCAGGAAGTCTCTGTATGTCTGATACAAACATTTTCCAAAGTGTTTTCAAGTCATTTCCACTTGCATCTTTCCTAGAGAAGACAGAACACCTCCATGCTCTCACAATATTCTGGAAAAAAAAAAACAAGTTTCATGTCGACCTTATGTCTTCATTACAAATGTATAAAAGCTATTTTGGCATGTTCGCATGGTATAAATATATATTTGTATTTTTACCAAAATATGCCTATAGCTTTCAATAACTTCTGAAGTTCAAAGCATTTTCACAGAAGGTGATACATTGGTAGTTGGGTGGGTTTTTTTTTTTAGTTTAAAGAGAAAGAGTTGGTTTTGTATTTGATTTATATCAGAACTAAAAACCTAGTGAAAATATTCAAAGTTGAAGGTGAAGATATTTAGTGAGGTGATCACACCATGAATACAATGTAGAGAACGGAGCTATTTATAAAAGCGGTCACACCCAAATGTGTGTTATACAAATAACTTCACGTGGAAAATGAAAATAATAGTCTACACTTTTAGAGATTGACATATGTTTGACATTAGACTAGCAAACTATTTTAAAAATTGGTTGTTAGTTCATTTTGTTCCCTAAGTTCCACACCTGAGTGAAATCATATGTTTTACTTGTCTTTCTCTGACGGGCTTATTTTACTTAACATAATGTTCTCCAGGTCCATCTATACTGTCACAAAGGGTAAGATTTTTCCTTCTGTTGTTAAGTCAGAGGAATGTGCAACACGGTGTACAGAGGATGCTCTGTGAAATTCTGCACCTGAAACCTGTATGATTTTGTTGAGTGTCACCCCAATAAATTCAACAAAAAGGAAAATGTAAATAAGTCAAATTTGGTAAGTAATTGAGAGATCTTTTATAGTTTCGTTCTACTTGGAAGACACGTTATTCTCCATTCTGAAACACTTACTTATATATGTTAATCATAAGGCTGTATCAATTTTGATTTGATAGTGTCACACACTAGTTGGCCAATAATTTCGATCAATGTATTTTTCAGTAGGGCAATTTATTTCAAAACACTGCCAGTCTTAACATGGTAAAGTGAATTTATGTGTCATTTAAATCACTGCTTGACCAAATGCAAGATTTGTAAGACTGAGTTGTTGGTTTTGTAAGCCAGATAGTGTTTGAATATTGCTCTTAGAAGGTTTCAATATTTGGGGGGTCTCATATTCTAAATTACACTACTTTTGGTCTTCAGGACTTCACTGAGTTGAAGACTAACATTATGAAAACTGACACTGAATTTAAAAAAAATACATGTAGGGAAATAAAGAGATATAAAAATAAAAGAAAGAAGAAAAATGGGAGCCCTGCTTTGAGTTCTTGATATACCCTAATTAGTATTGATTAGGAAAAGGAGAAATTAATGGTGTGCACAGGAGTAGGAAGAAGTGGAGACTTTTCCCCCCATTCGACCATGAAAGTGATAGAGGAAACTATGGCAAGGTCATACCTGGGGCACGGAATGATGTTCCTTAGGAAGCCGATGGAGTGAGGAGGAAGTTCAATAGGGAGTTATGCAGAGCTGAATAAATTAAATAGACATTCCTTCACATCTCTTCTTTTAAGCACTCTGGGATCCGGAAATAGGACTTCAGTGTCCTTAATATTCACACCTTTCCATATTAAACTTGCCACACTTCCACCAGTATCAAGACATAGACAAAGGGTCATTTTTTTCTATAAAGATCCTGCCATCCCAAGATTTGACGTGTTCATCCTGCAACCTATTGAAGTCTGGGCAGAGAACAGGATGCTGGATGTAAAGTCTTCAAAGAGAAAACAGATAGGGGTCTCAGCAGCAGTTAACGAGCCTGCTGGTTCAACTCAGGCAACTCAAGACTCCATTTGAGTAACTTCAAATTGTGCTGATAATGATGTGAGAAATGCTGTTTCACATGAAGACTATTTTTAAACTATCGCCGATTTTCATTTCCTTTCTCTCTCCCATTGATTTAGTCATTTTCCCTCCATTATTTGGTTCTCCTGAATCTCTTTACTTTATCTCCTTTGACCAAAATTGCTATGACAAATAAACTGGACACTAACAGGACATTTTCTTTGATGGAGCCACTAATCCCATTAGAATCATAGGACTCACTGAAAACATAGGTGTGTTTGTTTGGTAAGTACTGTGACCTGCATGTGGAAAGGAAAGGCAGTGAAGAATTATTGCAGCTCAAAGTGACAGGCTTACAGTACTTCATTGCCTACATTTAGGAAGTCTTCCTCTTTTTTACTATCCTATGATATTAATATAGTTATTGATCGATAACAGCAACAAACCCTGGGTCTACCATCTCCTATGTAAAATACTACTTGTGTTGTTTTGCTAGCATTGCAGATGGCTTTGAGTTCTCTCTCTTGCCAGCTAAGGGTTGAGGACAAGGATGGGGCAGAGGAGGACGTGAGTAAGACGTTTACTTTCTCACTTATTTTTGTTGTAGAGGAGAAGGTGAAGTTGCTACAGGGCAAGAGATATTTCAGGAGCAAAAATAGTTCAGTATTAAGATGAAAGCATAGATAACTCGGAGGAAATGGAATGGGCTGTTGAGAAAAATTTCTGACATGAAGATGCACTTTTAAATTTAGAAATAAAGTAGCAATAACAAAGCAACATACCAACAAAAATGTTCTAAAAGGTCTATTTCCAAAGAAGCTGCCAAGAATACTTCCAGGAAATGTGACGAACTGACAAAGTCTTTATTAATATTGAAAAGGTATATAAATCAGTAAGAAAAATACCAAGAACTCAAGACATAAAATGGAAAAACACCTGAACAGACCATTTACAAAGAAAAAATATTAAGAAGTTATCAAGTGTATGGATAAAGATTTCTATCTCAATAGTAATCAAAGAAAAGAAGACATATATAAATAAGTATAATGTATCCCTATTAGACTGGCAAATATTTTATGTTTATACACATATATTATATAGTATATATTTTATGTAAAAAATAAATTGTATAATAGTATAATGTAATAATATATATAATATATTTTGTTATAATTATGTCACATATAGATATAAAAACACATAGGTAACTAATACCATCAAGCATAAGAGAAAAACAGCCTCTATTTCCCTAAGTATTATTATTGCTAGTAATGTCATTTCAGAGAATAAAATTTAAATTCAAAGTTCTATGTATTAATATATATATTTTTGCAGTATAACTAATCATGGTAAAAATGGTAAACAATTGATTCATTCAACAATGGAGCAATGGTTACAGTGATCCAATACATATTATATTTCTGTCAAAATTGTAGTGTGGTCTAGGATTTCCCCTTGGCACGAGCTGTCACTGACCCTCATCATTGGTCCGATGACCAGCAGAGGAGGCAGGAGTACACCCTAAGGAAGGCACATGTCTCGAAAAGACTCTGCATCACCTTCCATAGGGGATGGAGAGGGTCCTAGCCTTCGCCCAGGAGAAGTAAAATACTTCTGCAGGCATGGAAAGTGCAGGGAAATCTGGGGATTCAAGACCTTTGAGTGAATCAACAGAGATGTTTTCATCTCAGATCTCACGGTCCCAGTCATTCTCAGTCAGTAAATCTGACCTGGGAACTGCAGACACACTGGGTTTCAAAATCCAACATTAGTTGGGAGCTCTGCTGTCATTACAATTAAGTTTCCAAGTCAATCCTCAGCTTTTCTGAGCCCAAACTCTAGGCAATTAAAATCTCCTGTATATGCTGCTACAGAAGAATTCTGGTTTTTGAATTTAGTTTTTAATTGGTGATTTGGTGGCTAATTTCTCACATACTTCCTTGTATTTCTCCCCTACATTGATTAACTCTGAGCAAGAGGCATATGATACTGTAGCACTTGTCATTACAAGATCCCTATGCCTGAGATACCACATCTGCCAGAGTTATTTCCTTCCACAATATCCCAGCTCAGTTTACCACGGGGTGGGGGTGGGGGGGGTCCACATTTGCATTGCCGGGCAGACGATGTCAGGACCCCAACCAGTGACGCGTCTACCGTGCCAGCTGGGCATCACGTAACCGCACTTCCAAGTCTCACTCTCAATATGCAAAGAACACGCACGACTCAACAGTTCAAAGGCAAATGGTCCCATTAAAAATAGTAAACGAGCACATGAAAAGATGCTCAACATCGTTAGTTATTAGGAACATGCAAATCAAAACCACACTGATAGTGTATTTTGCCATGTATGATGCACATTTTGGGGGCCCTAGTTTTGGAGGGAGATCTAAAGACGTACATTATACGTGGGAATGATGGTTACATACCTTGGGTATACTAATGGGTATAACAATTCCATGTGTAACATGCACAGAACTGTGGGCATGCAATGGACATGGCAAAATACAGTACTACTTCAGACCCACGAGGATCTCCACCCTCAAAAACACAGAAAACGACAAGCGCTGGCAAGGATGTGAAGAAACCGGAACACTCACATGATATTACCGGGTTGTAAATGATGCGGGTACAATGAAAACAGTTTGGCTTTTTCTCACCAAGTTGAAATTAGAATCATCACATGACTGAGAAATTCTGCACCTGGATGTATGTTCACACTAACTGAAAATGGGTTTTCAAACAACAACTTGTGCATGAATTCTCAGAGCAGCACTAGTCATAAGAGCCAACAGGTAGAGACAACCCAAATGTTCATCCACGGATGAATGGATAAACAAAGTGTGGCATATCCACACAATAGGATATTATGTAGCCACAGAAAGGAATGAAGTATAATACATGTTACAGCATGAATAAATCTTGAAAATATTACGCTAAGTCAAAGAAGCCAGATGTAAAAGGCCACCTATTTTATGACTCAATTGGAATAAAGTTTGGGGAATAGGTAAATCCATAGAACCAGAAAGCCGATTAGTGATTGCCTGAGACTGCAGGGAGGGGAAAATGAGCAACCGCTGCCTCGTGAGGACGGGGTTTCCCTTCAGGGTGACACTAATTATCTGGAACCAGAGAGAGGTAGTGTTTGCGCAGCACTGTGCAGGTACTTTAAGCACTGAATTGTACATCTGAAAATGATGAAAGTGGCCAATTTTATGTTATGTGTACCTAATTACAAAAGATACAATTCCACTCTAGATTCTACCTTCTGGGATCAACATTCTTATATCATATTCCTCGTAAGACAGACGTGCAGGCACAGACACAGCTTCAGGACGCTTCTCGGAGGGAGAGAGCTGGTGCAAGCAATGGGACAGAGTGAGAGAAACAGTCCTGAAGAGAGGGAGGAGGTGAACTTTGCCATTGCAAAGGAAGCCTTGGGGAATCCCACAAGCTGCTCCAGTGATGGGATAGTCCCTGAGATACTTTAAAATAAGGCGAAGGGTCAGATCTTCATGCCTGAATTCCTAGCAGATGCAGGCTATTCCCAGAGAGGGGACTTAGGGTGGGGTAAAGCTACACGCTTTGGCCCAAGGCAATGTCCTGGGGAAGGACTCAGTTGTGAAGCATTAGCCTCCAACATTGGTAGCTGTGGAAATACATGCCTTTGCCTTGAAGGGCAAAGTCTGATTGGTGTACCACAGTATCCAGAAGGCAGAAATCCGATTAGTGCCTCGACACGCTAACTCACTGCATGAAACAAACTTAAGAATAGAATTCCATTTGGACAATTATCCCGACAGTCTTCCGGTAGAATCCCTGGGTTGTACTGCACACCACCACCACCCTGCTCTTCTTGCCATTTCGGGAAATCGAATGTTTTGAAATGGTGCTTCTTATCTTAGACATTTATACTTCGGTGGTCGGCATGTCATGAATTTTCAGGACAGCTCTGATTGTAAACCATCTTTCTCAAACGATCCCCACAACTTCTCAGCAAATCTTTATTTATGTGCCCATTATTGGATTAAATCATGGACCAAATGTAAATAAATAAGTTCTCTGCTCCCATCAGATGCCCTTACCTTATATTTTGCCCTTCCCAGCTTTATGATAGTTTTTCTTACAAAAGTTGCCTTCTGTGGCTACCGGATCCCACGTGGAAAGGGTCGGAGTGCTTCAGAATCGAAGTCCCCTTGCAGTCTGCTAAAGATGGGCGTTGGAATGTGAAGGTTTGGGCGCTGTTGGCTTGGTTCAGATCAAGGTCCAACTTACCCTACAGATCTCCCCTGTGGGTCAGACTGAAGCTCCCCTCTGCAGGATTGTCAGCGGAGTGAGGGGAGCAGGTCAGGAAACACAAGAGAGCCAACCAGTACACAATCGCAGGCAGTTTCCCTAGAGGCTCCTCCTTAGTGAATGAATCAACTTGCACTTGGATCGCATCTCAGCTTCCGCAGCTGCGAGTGTACCCGAAGGCCCTCACTGTTGATAACTGCACTGTATCAACAACTCATAACTGCCTAAACTGTTGTGAACATGTTAATGTATGCCCCTGGGCATGATGACTCCACACCTCAGGTTATAGGGGAAACAGTCTTCAGTGTAATGATAAACTCCCTGAAATTTGGTCAAAACCAGTTTAATGATTGCTTCGCTGTATGTAACAATAGACAGTTTTCCTGATTTCTTCCCAAATGCAAAATAGCATTTGATATGGCTTCATATTGGCTACACAAAACACAGGCTGGATTAAAAAAAAACTTTTGTTACTTTTTTTTTTTTTTTGATGGTGGTGGGGTTTTCTATTTTTCTCTTGCACCCATGACTTCCTGTTCAGAAGAGCAACCCGGTTTATTTCTTCAAGTGCTCTACTCAGGTCATTCATTGTCTGTCTCCCACATTGTCCTCAGGGGCACCTGCACAGCAGTGACCTGAAAGAAAGGTCCCCAGACATGTTGGCCAGGGGAAAAATGTGCTGAAGGTGACAGCCTTCCCGATGGGCAGCTACGGCCTTGTTGAGAATGAGGAGTGAAGGAGATTGGGTGGTTGGCCTGCAGACCAAGTGCCATCGCTTCATTTTGCTGAAGCCCCAGTGATGGAAATTTCACTTCTGGCTGTGTAAGGAAAATAAACAGACAATGGCATTTTCCCTCTCCTAAGCAGTTTATCCAGATCAATACGGGAAGGACTGCTGCTTCGCTGTGGCTGAGCGGAGCCTTAATTAAGGACTTTGCTCTCTGAGGTGGACGTGCCAGCCACCTTCAGGAGTGTGAGAGTATTGAGTTTCTCTTTCAAAAATTTAGAGTGAGGACAAAATCAGCATGGCAAACACGGCTGAGGACGATTTTTTTTTTTAAATCCATAAACTAGTTTTTGTTCAAGTTTTTTTCTCAAGCAGATTTAAGATCTGAGTGAAAATATCTCTGTGGTTTTCTTCTGCCTCATGAATAAAGTCATGATATCATAATATAGCCAAGAAGTCCCCTTTAATCTTGCTCTTTATTAGTTCCCTTTTTTGCTGACCATGCAAAATAAATATGTTAGGACCCAGCCGTGTCAAGCAACTATTTTTCTGAAACTCAGAATTTTTTTTTCTCACAGCATGCTAATTCTTCTGCTTGTGATATTTTTTCCCTACTTTCTAACTCAGCCTTCTAACCCAGCTCAAGTATCACCTCCTCCAGGAAGCCTTCCCTTAGGTTTGTTTACAAGATCACTATTGTGGTTGTTTTCTTCTATTGATTCTGTAGAAAACTGTAGTGGTATAACATGAAATGCTTTATCTCCTAAGCTTTGCTAATAGCTGGTTGAAGAAATAAAGTTTATTTTTCTACTTTGAATTCCTGATGCTTAGCAAAATCATTAAACACAGTGAGTGCTAAATAAGTGTTTGTATAATTATTGAATTATTGAATGCATTTGATTATTCAAAAGTTTACTGTTTGAGCTGAGACATACTTTAAAATCAAAATGATCACTCTGTGTGTGTGTGTGTGTTTTGAAAATGCATAATTATGAAATGTGATTCTTCAGTAGGTACATTAAATGGCTGTTTTGAGAAAGGTATTTCCTAAAAATATATCCCTTGGAATTAGTCTTTTGAAAATGAATATATAAAATCATTTCTTTCTGAGGCAACATCATCCCCAGGAATAAAAAACCAATATTTCTAGAATCCTCTTGTAGGGTTTTTAAAATTATCAGTACTTGAAATTTTATCTCAGCCTTTACAAAGATTGCATTAGCATAAAATGTGTTCTTTTGATTTAATATATTCTCTGAAAGGGAAAATATTCACCAGAATGAAGAATCGGGGTAGGAAATTATTACCTGCCAGGTGACAAACAGCACTTCATACTGATGAGAAAGGTATTTTTTTTAAATTTTATTTTAATGCAAATTACAAAATTTGAGTTGACATTCGATCCTTTTGAGGGAAAAATTGCAAAATTCAAATTGAATATCCACTATTAAAGTAATAGAGCTATTTGAATTGTAGCAAATTGCAAATCCAAAATTAACATGTTCTTTTTTTTTGAAATGTTGCCCGTATTATTACGTTTTGTCAACTCATGTCTGTACCATGATTCAGCATAATTCAGGTTCCTTAAACTAGGATAATTATACTTGCTACATTTGATGATTCTTTGGATTAGTGGGCTGAGGATCTACGTAACGAAAATGATTTTCTTGATTATAAGGAGGAATTTTGTAAATTATAATTAAGCAGATCTTTGTCTTGAAAGATTCCTTACTCCTTTGACCCATTAACACCTCAGGAAATGATTCTGTTCTTTATTGCTATGCCTTCACAGTATCGCAGCATTCCAAATGCAAACCAAACCCAAAGATGCTTATTCTCAAGGATGGTAAGTTCTCTAAAATAGATAATAATAAACTTAGGTATCCGGGATCATTCTCCAAATGTTTGCACTATGTATGCATCTCACAGTTCGCCACTGATTGAACGCATTCAAAATCGGTAGAAATACTGGCATTTATCAAGAAACATCACTGAGGTGGGGACCCTTCACTGGTCATCAAAAACACTCGGTTGCTAAAGAAACGGTCACTGTTGCAAAGGAGTACTTTTGTGCCTACCATTAATTGAATTTGATGACAATGGTACTTCCTCGGCTCAAAACCGGCCAGTGGATTGTCACTGCACATCTGCACTCCTTACCGAGGTCTACGAAATTCTGCAAAATGGAGCCTTTGTCTCCCATCCTACCTTCCCTGTGGGTGATCTGCATCACCCTCTCAGCCCCTGTCTTCATTCCTTCCTTTAAATACAGTAAGCCCTTCCTCATCCCAGGACCTCTGCACCCATCGATCTGTGGTTTCATCCACAAATGAACGACCCCGCTCCTCTCAGCTTTCTTGTTCCAATTTAAATGCCATCTCCTCAGAGGGGCCGCCAAGAACATGTTTTCAGAGACACTCTTCCCCTGACGAACCCCTGATTTTCTTCATTTCAGCCATTCATGTTCCCTTCATAGCAATATCTTAATTTGTAATGACTGCATTACTAATTTTTTTGAGCATTTAAGATGTTTTTAAAACAGTGAAAAAAAGCACCTTCACTAGACTATATGTTCTCTAAGACTGGCCTATATCAATGTTTCCTCCATGAAAACTTCAAAGTACCAGCCTTTAATACATATAGGATGTGTGAATGAATAAGTTTATTGTTTGTGAATCAACTTTTTTTCAGTGTCTTAGTTATCGAAAGCTATGTAACCAACCACTCAAAATTTACTTAGTACAACAATGATAAGTGATTATCTGTCATGAGGCCCGTGGGTGAGAAATTTGGCAATTTGACTCTGCGATTTGTTTGGGGTCTCTCCTGAGGTTCCAATCAGCTGTTGGCAGGGACAGCAGGCATTTGGGCCAGGAGCGTGTCAAGGAGCGTGTCATTCCAAGGTGGCTCCCTCACATGACTGGCAAGGCTGGGCTGACTTGTGGCCAGAGCATCAGTCACATCCCACATGAAGTTCCTCCAGTGTCCTCGTGTGACATGACAGAGATGTTAGCTGATGCTCCAGTGGCCATCATATTACCTTACATAAATGCATCAAACCAGTGCTTTGTACACCTTAAATTTATACAACATTGTAGGTCCCTCATATCTCAATTAGAAAAACAATATGGAAAAAAAGGAAATTAGACACCATTACTCCTGTCATATCTTCTTGGTCACCAGGCCAGCCCGCACTCAGAAGCTCAGAAGGATGAGCCTCAGAAGGTTGTATGAGGCTCAGAAGCATAAGTGCCAGGAATCAGGGATGCCTGAAGTTCCCCTGGCGGGGGCTGGCTGGCACACAGGCTGCAGTTCATTTCTGATTACCAAAGCTCCGATAAAACAAATCTCCCTTCTTACCTTCACCCCGCTCGGTTCTTTACTCCCTGGGATGGACAATTCTGATTCATTTTCTGCTCCCTGCTGAACCATCTTCATTTTGTCAGAGCATCACCGGACCAAAGGCCAATCAATAATTGCCAACATTAGGCATGACCTCAGATGCCTTATGATTTGACCTTCCTCCTCTCTCTCCCTCCCTCTCTCCCTTATCCTCTCCCTCTCTTCACCCTCCGTCTCTCACACACACATCCACACACACTCACCCAGGGAGTCTGACTAGATACTACACACTGTGTCTGACATAGGCAGTTTTGCAGGCAGATTTGAAATTTAACTCTAAGTAAGTGAGAAAAAACTGTGGGCCAAAATTATTGCATTCCTCAAAACATAAAATAAATTCTTTATCTGTGCTTAGCCTGATTATTAGTATACCGTTGTTTGTTTTTTTTTTTTTAAACAAAGTGATTCCTTTCCATCTACCTTTACCTTGGCTCTAGATTCTATTAGATACTCACTCAGAAGTTCCTTAATAGCAAACTTCCTTATTCTCTATCTTGTTTTCAAGGAGTGAGACAGCTTATTTTAGCCAGGTTTAAAATTCATTTAAGATTCATGTATGCTGAGTTCTAGACAAAACACTAACCTTTTGGTGTGTGGCCTTAACTTTGTCAAACATAACTTACTGCCTTAAAAAAAAAAGTTTTAAATGTTAATTAAAAACACTCAAAGTGTCGTAGTCAAAAAATAGTCCTGAACTTAGACCTGTTCTCGCCTACAAAATGATGAATTACAGTACGAAGCATATGGATTAAATGTCTCTGCAAATTTAATGTGAATTTAAAAATTAGTCAGTATTTGGAAAACACATCTGCGTTTTGATAAATTAACTAGTGAAAATGTTGGGGCATAATCTAATGCAAATTGCAGTCGGTTCCAATTCCTCAGATCAAAATCGGGAGCATATGCCCAGATTATACTCACGATTTTCCAGATTTTTCCCCAGGAGTTCAAAGTTTAATGGGAGCCAAAGGAAGCTTATAGAGTCAGATAAGACAGTTGGTGCCATGAAATTACCCCAGTGCCGTTTTCAATCGGAACCACCTCAGGAAGTGAACAATGAATACAAACGAGGTCCCAGATTATTCCTTTTTGGGACTGTAGAGATGATTGAAAATATGGAACATTTGGTCTTCTGTGGGAACACGAATCTATCCATCACTATAATTTTTATTAATCTACGATTTATGCTCTATATTCTTCCAAAAGGGATTTACATTGGCTCACATTAAAAGATATATACAACTGAACTCAAGTAAGCCAACAGAACTGTGCAAGAACACCTGTTTTCCTAATATTTGTACAGAATTTTTCAAGCATTCATTAAATAAAAATTGATCGTTATCTTATTATGTGCATAGCATGGTATGGAGAGGTCTAAAAATAACAAAACTGCCTTTTTAATTCAGTGGGAGAAAAAGATAGTAGATACAGATTATGTTTGCCCTGCATGTAACTACTTTATATAAAAAGATGCCATAGGTTTTATCTAAATATACAAGATAATAAAGTTTGAAATAACAATATTCACCCTGGCTGAGAAAAAAGGAGAAAATAAAACAAACACATTGTCTCAGAGCCTAGTATACTTTGACTTCATGCTCATTTTTCATCTGAAATAAATCATTTGAGTTGCGCAGCGATTGGTACCTCCTTTGCAAATAAATATTATTTTTCCAAAGGCTGCTCAAGAGAGATTAGAGATCAACATGGATTCATTTTTGTCTTATAATGGAAAATACTGGCTTTACACAACTATCAGATGCCAGGACAGAACGGAGGGATGAAGGACATTGACTTCCACCTCCTGCCCTTTCTCTTTCATGTGCATGTAAATTTCAAATCATCTTCATTCTTCTGACAGGTGCACTGAAGACACTTGAATGATGGACTCTGCTCCTAATGTAAAATGGTCTGCAGTTAGCAATTCAGCCCAAATCTTTTTTGCAAAGAAACCAATCTTTAAAATACCAGAGCAGTGCAGGATTAGTGATTCTCAGCAGAGGTGTAAGAATTAATCTCACTCAAGGTATTATAACTAGCATCTGCCAGAGAGGGATAAGAAATGAATTCATGATAGCTAATTCTTCCATGACTATCTTAAATTTCTTCTTCTCACACCGACCTCCTGTTCCTGTCCTTCCTTTTAACTCTTTGAATTGTTCTTTGCTCTTTAAATGGCTGCAAATTATGGAGCCTAGGGAAGCTCCAGTAAGTCGCTGCTTTGAATCCCTGGCATCTAATGAACTCCATAATAACAAGACCCCTGTAGTCACTTCCTTCATAGCTTCACTCTTGAACTTTCACCCTCGACCTACTCCTCTCTCAACTCTTCCTATCTCCACTTTATTACTTATTTTCCAGTATTTAGCCTGGTCTTGAAATGGACTCAGTAGATACTTACATGACTTCAGGAATACAAACTTGACTCTTTTACAAGAAAACAAAATGCTACTTCTCCTATTCACAGGTTATTGTCCTCCTGGTTTGACCCAACCTTAAGGCTCTTGTATTCTAACAGTACTGCTGTATTACAACAGTCAAAAATTAGGAACATTGTGGAAAAAAAGTCACAATTCATGATGATATATGTCAAGGGAAATTGAGGGAAAAATCTGTTCATGTGAAGTTATTTTAAATTGCAATTCAAGTTATAAATAAGGATAAAATAAAGTGTCTCTTTCTAATTTGGGCTTCTCTGTGGCTTTCATAAACAATTCTCCATCTATTAAAAAACTATTCTAACTCTTTCTGATATCATATCAGCAAAGGATCCTCTTCTTGAAATTTGGCCATTTCTCATCTACTACTTTAATTTCACTCAGGACATTTTATATTTCTAGATAAGCAAAGGGTAATTCTGGAGGGAAAATACTATAAATTTTTATTTATTTAAAATGGAACAAAGCCCCATGCCAGGAAATTCATAGACGCTGCCCTTAAAATGACTCTGTTTGTCAAAATGCTAAAGATTTTCACATCGGGCTTTTCAATTTTCCGTTGCTTCATTATTTTAGATTTTTATTCTTCTTTGACTGAATATTTTCATGTTATTGCAAACATTTCAAAATTAGCATTATAATATAAAATCGTAATTACCAACTTTTCAACACGTAAATGTGTTATTTTCATTTAAATTCCTAACATGTCTTCTCCAATTTTTCTAGATCTTCCATGATGAACACCACTACTTCCAAACCCCAGCAAAAAAAAAAAAATCTTAGTATTTCATATGAAATGTGAGTTTTGTGTTCATACTGCAAAGAAGTTTTCAACAGACACCTATTTACTGACACATGCGGTGAGAAGACAGAGTTAGAAGTGTTTTGAAGTCAGGGACCAAATCTTCCATTCTTCACCATAGTGACAGAAACCTATCATTGTCCACCCAAGTGCCTTCACTTGAGAGCCAATAAATCTTCATTAAGCACTTACTCTAGGTGACATACTTCAACTACTATCAATTAAGATGTGCAGAGCCCAAAAAGCAGCCTTGCTTTCCCCATGGTTTCACGGATCCTAATTAGAAGTTGCTAAGGCATAACTTCCCATCACCTTATTGCCTAAAAACAGGTGATGGAAAACCACAGGACCAGTAGAATCGTTAAGGCCAATCCCAGGATTTTCCTCACTTGATTCCCAGTTTATTTTCACTTTTCATATTCATTCCCACCATGCCCAGTACCTGCCTCCACAGCCCATCTGCAGTCCGACACCTGGAGATTTGTTTTCTGTACTTTGCCTTCTCAGTCCTAACCCCACCTTTTTAAAGACTTTGGACTCTTATTAAATCTCTGCTCTTCCTGCTCCAGACAAACTTGGTAGAATATTCCATTCTATGTTTTTCTTCTTTGGCCTCAACTGTTGTCTCTCACTTACAAATGCACTTGAACCATTGGAGAAGCAGAGACACCTGGAGGCAATGAGTTAGTGTGTTCTGCACATCTCTCCCTGTGCACAGAAAGCCTGTAAGATGCCTGTGTATTTTCATAAAATTGTACATACTTTTCTCCAGTCTAAATTTTGTCACACTTTATTTATCCAGCCTGCATGTTCCTAATGACACTGTTGAAGGAAAAGCTGAAGGAAAGCTGTTAGCAAACCATGTTGTGTGCCTAATATTAACAATGGGGAGAGTGCTACGAGGCTCGTTTACACTTCTTCCAACACCATTATTTCCTAATTCCAGTAAAAACAACGCCAAAGTCTACCTCTATTTATAGCATCTCTATCTCCACTCTATAATCTATATCGATATCATCTGCTTTTTTTTGTCCAGGAACAAGTCTTTACGACAGCAAAGTTTTACAACAAAAATCTGCCACCGAGGAAAATCCCAACGGTGGGAGGCAGCACAGCACTGTAGAATCGGGCTGGTTTGTATTTCAATGGGGCTGATCCAAATCCATCTCAGTCTCTGAGTAACGTTAGGGACTTTACCAATCGATTCTCCGAGCATGGGTTTATGGAGAAACCAAGAAAAACAGTACTTCGTTTACAAGGTTCCTATAATGTAATGAATGATACAATGGTATAAACCACAAAATAATAGCCTGTCATGTCAGTGCTTAATATATGTTAGTTTTGATAATCATAAACCATGGAGATGAAAGCACCTAAAACTGAGAAATCTCTGTCGGTCACACACTCTTCTAAAAATGTTTTGGTCCAGCCAACAATTCAAAATGGCAGATAGTAATATTACCGCCAAAGAAACCCAGGTCACTAAAGGGTTAGGCAGTTTGCCCAACTGGGGTAAGATGGTAACGAAGGGGCAGAGGCAGGACTCAAAGCACAGCAGGTGGACTCTCTTCACAATGACTCGGTGAGGCTGCTCATCTTTGAAAAGTTAGTAAACACGGGCAGTGCATGAGGACAAAGACAAGTATTTGTAACAGGTTCTGAAACTTGGTTGCTGGGCAAAACTACCCAGGAACACTGACGCTTGCTGAAGTAGAATTATGTATAACAGGTTCAGCAAATGCAATCCAGCAGTTATGTTTATCACAGAAGCACTGACTTTTACGGGGACTGGGCACTGAATTGTGTCGCATT
The DNA here is from genome assembly GCF_022682495.2 of Desmodus rotundus. Lineage (NCBI taxonomy): Eukaryota > Metazoa > Chordata > Mammalia > Chiroptera > Phyllostomidae > Desmodus > Desmodus rotundus. The sequence goes on along the minus strand of NC_071398.1, from coordinate 10,232,613 downwards.
GATTCAAATGAGAAAGATTAGTTCCTATCTCAGCTCAATTAAGTGCAAAGAGGCCCCCAATACTTGGTACATGATACTGGTTTTAGGCATATAGATAGAATAAACTGGAAGTTGATTGAAGTTTATGGAAAGAAATTAGCAATAAAGTGATTTAATCAAAGTTTATTAAAAATAAATGATGTTAATGAAGGCTTTTGATAGATATGAAAATTAATTAAATTAACAGAAAAGTTGCATTTAATGGGGATTAAATTGGATACCACTAAAACTGAATAAAATCCATTAGAAAATGGATAGGTGAATGTTTGAATTTAGAGTTATTAAAACTATTCAATGCCTAAAGTAATTCATTACCGCAGAGAGATGTACCCAGTGCTTTCCAAATTCATACAAGCATGTGTTTCCTGTGAATCTACTTATACAAGGAAAAAGGATAACTTTAAATTGATGAAAATTCTGGATCAGATTGAATAGATTAAACTATTTTAAAAGGCAAATTTCTATATGACTTGGAAAAATATTCTAAATGTTTCAGTTATAAACATTTCTCTCAAAAGTATTCCAACCCCTTAAAAAGGCAAAAGTTTAAAAGTTAGCTGTATTTGCAATTACAGTAACTTTACCTACATTTGATCTTCTTTCTCATTCCATCTTTTTTGTTTTTTACCACCAGAGGTAAAATTTAATTTCTAATATTAACTTCTAATATTTGTCTTAGCCCATAAAATCTGAGTCTCTCCCTATAGGCTTAATTAAATTAAGAGCTATTTGATCAAAGCAAGAAATCTTCAGCTAATGATTAAAGATCATAGATTCTCTAGTCTTATGGACTTAAAGGAGTTTAGGCTAAGAGGTCAGGCATCAGGTCTTGCGTCTTGGGTCTACTATAAGTTAGCCATGTGACATTGGACAGTTAACATCTTGTATGTCCTTGTTTATAATCTGAAATACACAGCACAGGTTCTCCTAAGGTCAATTAGGAGAAATAGTCAGTGAAATATTATATAAGACCTAACCTGATGCCTTGCACATAAGAAGTTACTTCTTGAACGTTACCTCCTAATTTCTCTCCTGGAGATGTGAACTAGAACCAAATTTGTGTGCATGTCTTTCTTCCCTAGTGACACTTATATGTATTCAAATGATAAGGGTATTAAAAATTCTCTGTGATCACGTAAGCCCGCCTGACAAAAGTGGGATTTTTCTCTGCGTTAAGTGGGACAATAAGTCAAGCAGAATCTGGAATAATCGAAAAATGGCATCCGCGAAGGCATGAGTATTGACAGCAAGCTGCGGGCATGATGCGCATTTTCAGCTTTCAGATTATTTTCCTCTCATTAACTGATGTCTTAGTATGGAATCTACTGAAAGCAAAGCCTAAGAGAGGAAGGTGCATTCAGACAGATTTTCGTTTTCGAGGTGACCACGGAGACTCAGAGCGAGGCTGCGGAGTCAGACAAGGACAGAGGCAAAGCTAATAGAGTGTATGTGATAAGGAAGTTCATGTTAATAAGCTGGTAGCCTCTCTGAACAACCGCATCTGTTCTTGCTGGGTGTCCTCTGAAGAGCTGGAGAGGAGAAATCATAATGTTCCCGTCACCTTCATCCATCTCGGCTTGGCTGAAACTGGAGCCTGGGCCCCAGTGGTTGAGGGATGTCCCTGGGGGAATAAATTCCCCATACATTCAGGCTTTCCCTGCTCAAGAACTGAGCAAGTTCCCATGGCTTCAGAGAATGGTCTAGGGCAGCGAAGCTGAGACCTAGCAGGTGCCTCAGCGAGGTAGCATTAATGTGTACACAGGACTTTCCTCTTCGGCTGCAGCTAAGATAAGAGGTTTGTGTTTTTTAACATTTAAAACCAAGAAATCTGATTGCAAAACATAAATTATAGCTCTTCTTAAAAAGAAAAAAGCCAGAACATCCATGTTCTTGAATTAGTATAATAATAGAAATGCAGACAGTGACAATAATTATAGCTAACCTTTATCATTCACGACTATATGCCAAGTACTGTTTTAAGCAGTAGACTTGCACTCTGCACCAAATCCTCACAGATGAATCCCTTATTTTCCAAGCTCAAAATCTGCTTCCCTCCCCCGCCTTCCCTAACTCAGTAAATATCTACTCCAATATGCAGTTTCCTTGACCAAACATCTTTGCTTCACCTTCAACGCATCCTGTTTCATGTGGGAAAATCCCGTTGGCTTTACCTTCAAATATATCCTGAAATTAACTAACCACTTCTCATCTCCTTCACCATTACCACCTCCACTGAAGCAACCACCAACTGCAGCCTGGTCGAGAGAGAGGGAGGTTGGGGGGAGAAAGAGAGAGAGAGAGACAAATGGCAACCGGTGGTTTTACAGACAGTTCAGTCCGAAGCCCTAAACAATCTACATGTGGCTACTGATACCACTGACAGCAGTCAGAGACTGTGGAAGAGTTGCTACTATGCCTCCAAATCCCTCTGCCCAGAGACCTGCACAGGGAACCATTTCTTTCTCAAAGAATCCCGATTCATTGCAGAACACGCCCACCGCATGCTTACCGGACAGGGAGTTTGGGTTTCTCAACTAGACCATAAACCCTTTCTAAGCCAATGCCTGCCATTGTAAGCACTGCTCAAATCTGCTTCAGTTCGTATTACTCCTTTGAAGCCATCTCATGAAATATTTTAGCTCTCGTTGCCCTCTGCTTATGAGACCGCTGTTGGCCGACCTCTGATAGCTGGCTTGCAAAGGGTTCTGAATCTGCAGTGTGTTTTATCACGGAAATGTCTTACTTGACATTCATTATAAAATAAATCCATTTCCAGCAATGCCATTAAAACCAAGTCACAAAGAGGTGGCTTTTTAAACAATATACCGTCTCTAGGAGAAAGTTTTGTAATGAGGTATATATGATGTGCTAATTTGGTAAAAATTTAAATTGCATTGATTTGTTTGAACAAAATTCAGAGACTGCTGTTTCTTCCGTCTACCCGAGTGTGATAGTTCGAATTTTATTAGAGCCTGTGCTATAGTGTGTAATCACCTGAAGCCTTAGGTTTGCCATCCAAATACTATTTTTTTCTCTCTTTTATCTTGACAGCTACAATAATTATAGAGTGTCTTTCAGGACAAACGTGGCAGGGAGCCCTTTCCCCACCCCCCAAGTGTTCTACATTCTCTGCTGCCCCCTAGTAGAGTAGAACACTGACAGTTGGATCCCGAACTGTGCTCTACAAATCATATAGACTCAGATTTGTTTTAAAGGAGCAACTCATTTATTCTACATCATTTTGTGCAACACACAGTACCTTCTCTCTTTTGATTTCATCTTTCATACTGTTAGGCCTTACATGGTTACATGGGAATTGTAAGTTCAGTTCTGTTTGTACGTCCTTTTTATCAAATGCTTAGGCTGGTGCTGAAGAAAAAACATGCAACGCTTTTCAAACTCAGATATCTTCTATTACTCACTGCCATTGGAGTGAACTTCATCAATTGATGGAATGCAGTGCTACGAGAGGAGAAACTTGTGTTTTGATTTGTGTCTATATGTTCACTTGTGTATTACGGTGCCTAACATAGTGCTTTGAACATAACACGAGCTCAGTAACTACATATACAAGGGTCTGTCCAGAAAGTATCCGCCCATGTACTATGAAAAATAAAGACGTTTATTGAAGAAGGTACAAGATACAGGAAACATTGTACATAGGACAATGACAGCTCTGTCCCCTTCAAAGCAGGCACCTTGGGACCTCACACAGTTCTCCCAGTCACCATCAGCTGCCCCATCATATCTTCCTGAATCTCATCAACAGTGTGAAATCCCTTTCCTTTCAAAGGTGATTTTAATTTTGGGAAAAGCCAGAAGTTGCAGGATGCCAAATCTGGGTTGTAAGGGGGCTGAGTCACTTGGATGATTTGATGTTTTACCAAAAATCTCTGCATGAGATGTGATGCATGAGCGGGCATGTTGTTGTGATGAAGCTGCCAATCACCATTTGCTCATAGCTGCAGCCTTCTGAATCTCCAAATAGTTTCTGCAGAGGAATATTCAAGCTTAATGCAAAACTTGTTGCAGATTCATTGCTCTACTTGCTCAGTCATTTTGAATGCGGTAGCCACACAGTACACATGCTCACTCAATGGCATCTACTGCCCCCCTGACTAGTACAGTGAAGTCATCATTGTTCACACATGTGCATTCCAGTTCACTCTCCTTGGCTGCCAGATTACACAGATTTTGTGCAAACTGTTCTGATTGTGTTAACAATGGCTGGATTTTTCCTGGACAGACCTCGTCGTATGTAGTAAATTAACCAGTAGAGCTCTAAATGCCAATGAGTACCTTGGCAGATCCCACTTCTCAATAGTAATGGGACCCAACCCAAGGTCGTCAGTATTTATAAAAAACTAGAGTGGTATGGCTAGTTTTGTTTAGTACACGGAATAAAATTTGGGATTGAATTCTTAAACTATTGTTAAATATTCTTAAAGAATCTACTACTAATATTAGTAGCCACACAAATACAGAACTCTTTATGATATAAAAAGAACTTGTTTGTAAAATTATGTTTCTATCTTAAAGCTCTTGGTATTATATCCAAATCTTCTACCATACACTTCTAGTCCTTCTTTCCCTATAAAATCTCCATGAATTCCTTGATTAAATGCTATCCCTCTTCTCTACATTTATACAACTAGAGGAAATAATACAACTTGTCTATGAGAAGCTCAGTGAGACTACAGAATTTTTCTTATTACAATATGTGCCAGGTACTGTGCACATTCCATATGCTAATTCATCACATTTCAGATACTAAAAGCAATCAAAATCTATAATGGTAACACAACCATTATCAGTCAACTAAAAACCTACTGTAATATTTCTTGAAAGCAGAGGCTGTTTTTTGGTAATTTTCTACCTCTTTTCTATTTAAGAGCTCTATAAGCTAACAACTATAAAGAGCAAAGCAATACAGATTTTTGGTAGACATTGTGATAATGTAAAAAAAAAAGTTCAAATCCTAATATATCTTATACAGACTCTCTCTAACACATACAGCAACGTCACTACCAACACCTTGAATATTCGGCATGATGGCTTACTCCTCTTTAATTTTTTTTTATAAAGAACCCAATGAGTAACTGTATAACCTTTGTTTTCTTGGCTATAGTTGTTACATCTGAATACCACAGGAACAATACCTGTTCCAAAGGTATTCCATAGATTTTCAATGAGAATTATGTAAGCTAACACACATAATTCATTTTAAATATAATAATTCTTAATTATTACATAGATTTTTATATGGATAGTGGATATTTTTATCCATAAAGTTTCTTGTTTATCTACAATATACTGTGAAGACTTTTTTCATGTCTTTAAAATTTTTTAAATGCCATTTTTATGGTTGCTTAGTGATACATCATAAAAACATATAATTTAAACCAATCTTTTATTGATGGGTTTTTACATAGTTTCTAAATTTTGGCTGTCATAATTATTGCTGTAATGAATAATCTTAGAAATAAATGTCTGTAACTCTTTTTTCCTTCAGGATGTTTTTTGAACTGATACATGTACCAATAACATCTCCTCCCAAAATATGGAAACTTAATTCTCCCTCCAGCTGTTAATATATTATTATTTTTAACTTGATAATTAAGGGACACTGTCTTGATTATACAATTCATCCTTTTAAAAAGTTCTAATTAGTTTAAAAATATTTGGCAACATTTTATGTCTGGCAGTGTAAGAAAGAGGGAATTCAAGAATGAGATTTTTTTGAGCAGTCACCTTTTTATGTGATTACAGTAATTGTAGTAACTATGACGTAATACTGGTTGTGGAAATAGTGGTGATGTTTAGTGCTGGTCATGAAAATAAGACTAACAGGTAATAAGAGCTAACATCTACTCAGAGCTCTCTATGTGCTTAAATCCTTACCCCTATTATCTCATGTAATGCCCACACAGTCCTAACTAATAGGCCAATTTACAAAACTAAACCGATTCTTAAAGACTTATTTATTTATTTTAACTTCCTTAAAATCAACACTGATTAAGTGGTTATGGCAGGATTCTCACCCAGTTTTATTTTTTGGTGTTAAATTGATATTTTAATTTTTGTATTAAATTTATTCAGATGACATTGGTGAATAAATGATACAGGTTTCAATGGTCTGATCCTATGATACATCATCTGTATCTCCCACTGTGTGCCCACCCCCCAAAGTCAAATCTACTTCCATGACCACATTACACTTGACCCCCTTTCCTCCAGCAATCACCATACATATTCTCTGACCATAATATTAACCCAGGCAGTTTGACTAAGCCCTTCACTTAAACTTTTTTTGCCTTTAGATTTTTTGAACATTTTTCAATTTTGGGGGGAGAAGCAGGAAGGGGTTATTTTATGTGGGCAATGGGGGCATTTAAATTTCTGCCTTTATTTCTAGATGACCTGCCTTAGTTTATGTTTCTGCCTACTATCCATTTTGGAGACTGTCTTCAGATTTATTTTATGAAATAATATTTAAAAATGTGTAATGACCCCTTCCTGATTCCACTTGATTGGAAGATCTATCACAATTTGATGAGCGTCTCCTGATCCTTTTCCTAGTCCTCCTTGAAGCTTATATTGTTGTTATGCACCACTTCCCCCCAACACGCCAGCAGTGTGGATGCACTCTCAGTGGGTTCCGACTGCAAGCACACGGAGCTTTTCTAAAAGGGGCTTCTTCTGTCTGTGCCTGCCCAGCCCACATGCACAGCAGGTGGGAAGGGCCAGGGAGGAACCGTCCATCAATCACAGGGAAAATCAGTGGAGGAATGACCCAGTTCCCCATCTCTTAGATAAAATAACAGTTCATCTCAAGAGCCCTACTTGTCAACAGAAATAATGTGCAAATAATACACCTCTTACGGATTTTATTCTCCTGTCTCATTTCTCAGTTCTCCTATAGGTTCTCCCTGCACCCCGCTCCCAACAGTCTGTACTCAAATATTCCTCTCCCAGTCTGCTTCTGGGAGAACCTAACCCCAGACTAGCTTCTTCTTACAGTAGAGATGGTCATGACCTTCTCTACTGTATTCGGCACATCCTATATTCCTCCTTCAATTTGCTTAGTGCCGTGATTACCAGGCCCTCAACAGATTGCTCCTTCCCCTGAGGATGCTTCAGGCTGACCCAGTGGGACCTTCTCCTTTGGCTACTTTCTCGTAGCAAAGCTCACTAGTCACACATCCTAAGTTTTTGGCCTCTTCCTCCACCTCTGTATTTGGATGAAATGCCACATCACAGAGCTTGGGATATGCATCCCAAGTGTCTAGGAAGGAGTCAGTCGATGTACCCTACATTGCAGGAGTGATATCCCCTTGGGATGAACTTGAACACATGAGAAGTAGAAGATGGGGTAAGGACAGATTCAGACAGATAAATGTGTTGGGATCACTTATAAAATAATCAAAATAGTTTTACAAAGACTCGGCGATGCTATTTCTAAGAAACTGACTTTTCTTCCCTTGAGTTACTTAAGAATGAACCAAAAGGAAATGATTCTTGCTATCCATTATGGGCCTGCCACAATATGAGGTATTGAATGGATTATAAAAGAATCATAAGTCAGGAGGTGGGGAATTTATTGTAACTGGCATCGGCCTAAACTAAGAAACCTATTATTGAAGTGTTTATGCTCTTCAGAGAGTGCTTCCTTCTATTATTTTAAATGGGATGAAAATTCTTATTTAAAGAAAGCTAAATATGGAAGTGAATAAAGAATAATATAAATTGCCCACAGGTAACTTTTGTTAATACTTTGGTATATGTTACATACTTACAATAATTGTTCACTATCTGTATAGATAAAGAGGAGTCCCATAATTTCACATCAGCTTTTTTCCCTGACTTACCTTTCCGCATATAATTATATAAGCTTTGAAAACATGCTACGCAATGTCTGCATAGTATTTCTTGTATTGAACGTGTCTTAATTTGTTAAACTAATAAGATATTGTTAGGCATTTAAGACTGTTCTCAATTTTTCATATAAAAGCCAATGTAATAAATACCCTTGTAAAACAAATTTACACAGCAATAATTAGTGTTCAAGATGAGTTTTTCTTTCTTTTGAGGGTTGGCTGTGACAGGAAGTTTTAATCCTGCATCATAAAGGCAATATAGAATAATAATGACATTAAGAAAACATTCTAACAGGGCCATTATTAATTTTGCATATTATCTTCCAGATTTTCTGTGGGTTTTTTTTCACATGGCTATGTTGATGAGGAAAACTATTTTTAACAGGATTTTTTTCATTTAGTATTTTCTCTTAGGTAATTCCAATGTTGCTAGAGGTACTTAATTGCTATCATTCTTAGTGCATGCATCATATTTATTTAAAGGTATATAGGTCAGGACCTACACCTATTCCTTCCCTGTAAGAATATTTAGGCTTCTTCTATTAGTTCATTATCAATAATTATATATATCAAGGTAAAATCAAGATATATATATATGTACATATATATATACACACACACACACACACACATATATGTGTATATACATCAAGGTATAATCAAGGTATATACACCTTGAATGCTTGTTTTTCAGTGTTAATCATTGGTTTCCTGTTAAAATATCAGTCACCAGTTAAAAATCCCAGTCACACAAGGGTTAAGGAGTAAGAATAGTCTTACTCAAATGCCTTCTAAAGACAGGTGACAGTGGCACTCTATTCCATCAGTGTGACCTGAGCAAGCTGATTTAACTTTATATTGGATATTGGGCTAACATTGTCCAGGAAAATCATTTGTCCTTCTCAGTGGGGAGGGACATAGACCGGCGAATGCATTTATTTTTATCCTTTACCAAACAATGGTATATCCCTGCTCAGTCGTGGACTCAGAAGTATTTGCTATGTGCACTGGGCGAGCCAATGAAACAGCCACAGTCCGTTATCATTTATCTTGATTTAAAAGGAAGATGCTATTTCTAGGATAGACCTGAAATGTCACTTTGTTGACAAAGTCAAGCCCTTTGCAAACTGCCTAAGTGATAAGAAAGTTGACCACAGTTTATTGACCATTTGAATTCTTTGATATTGTTAGGCAATTTACATAAAATAATTATAATAGCATTCCCGTGGAAAATGTGCCCTAAATGCCTTTTATCCTAGAAGCAAGTTGTGTTTCTAAGATTTTTAACTCCAACTCATAAAGCTAGTGCGTGCAGAATTAGCATAAAATCCATTTTAATTCCTTCAATAAATATAAATATGTTGTATATAAAGTGTTCTGTAACTATAGACATCCCTTGGACAGATGTAATAAGATAAAAACGTGTGTTTTTTTTTCTTTGTGATTTTATAGTCTAGGCCTCTCGACCACATTGCATTGCTTACTTCAAACTGCATAATAGAGGCATTTCTCCAACAATTTATTTTCTAATCTGGATCCAATATAATGCCTGGGAGAATGAACACTGCCTGAAATTAAGATCAAATAACATTTACTGATCATGAATACAGAACAGGCTTTATGTACCTGCTGTACAAAGAGCTCTACACATAATACCTGACCACTTAGTTAATTGACAAAGACAATGTAGGCCTCTTTTTCTTTTGCCTTCAGGAATGCAGCCTAAAATCGTGGGAGTGACTCTTCATAGGGAAACACTAAAAAGGAGGGTGAGGCGTCCCAAACAAGTGGCTCAAGGAGAACCCCCATTCTACTGTCCTTACAACACCTGCCATGCAGAGGAGGTCTACCCTTCAACCAAAGCCGGCTCCATTCTGGCACAGGTGTCTTTTGTGATTGGAGACTGCATCCTCAGACTGGGAACATTTTAGCTTTCATCTGTCATTTTGTAATTCAGTCCTTATTTATAAATGAAGGCAGAACAGCCGTCTGTCTGAGACCAACTGGGTCTGAATCAGATTGCCTGGGTCTCAGGAATAACTTTCAAAGCAGATTGGAAGGCAGAAAACGGTGCCTTTCGGCAACATGCAAATGGCAAGACAAACAGCTCCCCAGGAGGCCTGAGCATTCGGTTTCTCTGTTTACATTAAGTCCCGCTGATGACTGTTTCAGGGTTTACTTGTGGAAATGAACAAAAAATTAGTCATTTTTCTGAAAAAAAAAGTAAGGTAAGAAGAAACACTTGGCTGTATAAGCAGGAGCACACATCACGTTGGAGTAAGTGAGGGCACCTTCTTCTATAAACGGGGGTGGAGCTTCAGGCCCTGGGACCCACACGTCCTTCGAAGGCAGGCCAATAATTCCATGGTCTGAGTGAAGGGCTGTGCTCTCAGCGTTTACGCTTTTTGATACTAAAAGACAGTCTGTACAACCTACTGGGCAGGAAAGAGGACAGTGTGGTTCTGGATCCAGGAGACAGAGAAGGCCCCAGCTGGTCCTGGTCAGCCACCTCGGAAGGCACATCCTATAAACACCACTCAGATACCAATAAAAGTCAGCCAAGGGCTTTAGACGGTGTGTGAGTCCTCCCACTAAAAAGAAAATAACAGTAATAAAATCAGAGAGCATATTGATCCTAAGTCCGGACCAGCAGCCATGTACAACTATAATGGACAGGGCCTTTATCATATTAGGGTCCAGAAAAAAAGAGCAGCTTTGGGGGAAAGGGAAGGGCTGCTGGAAATGATAAAAATACCCAAGATGCGGCACATGTGATGTGTGAAATATTTTTAAAACACGAGATTTGAAGAGAGACAATGTGATTATAGTCACTGTCTTCAGCTTGGGATACCGTACTTCCTTTCAAATGGGTCTCACTTTGTTCCAGATATTTCTGGAACTTCCCTCTGAGACGAGTTTTATTACTTCTGACTTCAGATGGGTCGGACCCAGCTTGATTCTCTGTCAGTGTTACAGACGGGGCACCCCGTGGCCAGGCTTTATTTCTGAAAGTCATGTCTTGCTCAGGGAACTAAAGCTCTTTTTCCCCAAACACTCAAAGTAATAGACTGCAGTCTCTGAAGAGAACTGGCCTTCATTTTGCCCTTTACACGTAAAGCAATTACGTGTTAAAATATAATCCAGTGTAGGAGATAAATGTTACATTTTACATTAGAATGAGATTTTTAAATTTGGGGTCTTTAACAGCAATCCTTTTGAAAACAGAGGGAAATTAATATATTTGAGTGTCTGTTATGAGATATATATTAAGCTATAGCATTCACTTAGGTCAGTTTTTAAACATTTTCCTATCTCTGTCTTGCACAGTCATATGAAAAAAGTATTATCTGCAGGTTACATAAGTAAAACAATTTAAAGAAGGCCACAGAGCAATGGGTAACAAAAACTGAGTCTCTCTGTTATACTTTAAATGCAATTTTCTCTCCACCACATGGCATTGTTCTATGAACCATTATCATCTTCATCTCCCATGTATTTAGTATTTATTAGGGTCTTTTTTCTTATCACTATACTAATACCATGAGAAAGAGAGCTACTTGAAATCTCCACAATTAGTCTTAACTCTACTAAAACAAACTTTGGGACTATGTCCATTTTAAATGTATTTCAATAACTACAAAAAAGAATTTATAGTTCTTAAAAAGAATATGCAACTAAGTCTTGGCTTTCCAGGATATTTTAAAACATACAAAACCTATTATAGAAGACATATGACAATCTGAAAAATTCTTCCGAATTCCAAGATATGGCATTAAAAATATTCGAATAACAATTCCCTCAGTAGAAACGATTTTCCTGAAATCCTTCCATAGTTGGTCAGTGAGCAAGCAATTTATTTGTGAATTTCACAAGATGAATTATTGCAGCATTATTTACAATAGATCTCTTGGCATTGATCACTAAGCTTTGTGTGTGTGACATGCACTTCTGTGTGTGCTACTAAAATAAAATAAAACAAATGAATGACAAAGAATATAAAACTTAATACCAAACAAAAAACAACCCAATTAAAAATGGGCAAAGGACTTGAGTAAGCACTCATCCAGAGAGAGACATACAGAGGGCCAATAGACCTATGAAAAGATGCTCCATGTCACTAATCATCAGAGAAATATAAGTTAAAACCACAGTGAGCTATCATCTCACACCTGTCAGAATGGCTATCATCAATAAATCAACAAACAACAAGTGCTGGTGAGGATGTGGAGAAAGGGGAACCTTTTGCCCAATTGGTGGGAATGCAGACTGGTGCAGTCACTGTGGGAAGCAGTGTGGAGATACTTCAAAAAATTAAAAATGGATCTACATTTTGACCCAGCGATCCCACTTCTGGCAATATATCTGAAAGAACCCAAAACACTAATTTGAAAGAACATAAACATCCCTTTGTTTATTGCAGCATTATTTACAATTGCCAAGCTATGGAAGCAGCCTGAGTGTCCATCAGTAGATGAGTGGATAAAACAATGATGGGAAATTTATACAATGGAATACTACTAGGCCATAAAAAAAGAAGAAAATTTACCCTTTGCATACCCTTTACAGTGTGGACAGACATGGAGAACACGATGCTAAGTGAAATAAGCCAGTTGAGAAAGTCAAATGCCATATGATTTCACTTATATGTGGAATCTAGTGAGCAACCTGAACTAACAAGCAAAACAGAAACAGAGAGAGAGAGAGAGAGAGCAGGCTAACAGCTAAGGGTGGGGGGGTAGGCAGAGTTGGGGGTGGAGGGATTGAGCAAAAAGTAAAGGAGACTCATGGACATAGACGACATTATGGGGGAGAGGCAGTGTCAGGGGACTACATAGTAATGGAAAAAACACAATAATGAAATAAAAAATAAAGAAAAAGAATAACTATCTTCCCACTTCACAAAATTCTAAGGAGAGAGAACTATTCAACCTCTCTGACTATTACCACACCTTAGTTGTACTGGCTGGGACACACAATAGAGAAAAGAGTAGCAGAATCTAAGAACTGAATTTCCCCTCATAAAAAGCAAAATAGAGAAAAAATAGAGTACTAAGAAAATGAAGGAAGGAAGTCAAGAAGGGGAAAAATATCAGAACCTAGAGGATTATTACAAGGTCTTCCTGTATTCAATGCATCCCCATATGTTGTCATTTCAAGGTCATTCACCACAGAAATCTGCATTGATCTCTACCTGTAGTCAACTCTTGGGGACGGGAGTGCAGGGGTGTGGACTGCATCATCCTCTACTTTGGAAGGACCGTTTCCCCATGCATTGCCTGCGTTTACAGGAGACCAGCCCCAGGGGGACTGTGCTCCATGAGGCCAGTACCCTGCATCGCCTTTCTGTCTCTGTATCACTGTCCTACCTCTCTGTCTGCCTTCTCAGGTTACCTCTGAATAAACTCTCTATGTCCCAGTCTATATCTCAGCCTCTGCTTTCAATAAGAAACTAAACTAAGAGAAACACCAGCCCTTTGAAGACAGGGACCTTAGCGCGCTGCCCACTGTGCTGAGTTGTAGCTCCAAAGGGAAGACAGTAGGGGTAAACACTTGTTGGGTGGTAAGTAGTCACTGATGATAGCCTGCAGGGTCAGAGTCAGAAATAAATTATCCCGATTTTCTAGAAAAAAAGAAATTGCTTTTACATCCCAAGAGAAACCTGTGCATGAGCGCACATAGGTTATACTGAGGAGATAGTTTGTACCTCTGCTCTGACCTGAACATGCCAGGCTAGGAGATGCTTGGATATTCATGGAATGTTTACACTCAACTACCTCTGTGGGTACAATGTTGCTTCCAAACGTTCTTTGAAAGTACTGATGATAAAGCCGGAGTTCATTGTGAAATTGTCCTATTCTAGTTTGCTCAAGGAGTAGGCACTCCCCAAAAGTTATTCTTAAGTTGACTTTTGCAGTAACTGTGCAGAAGAGAGTGAAGGGCCTGGGACTATGACAGACGGCGGACATTGTGAATGATGCACTAGAGGAAAGTCTTTCAAATTTCATCATCTGACATAATCTTTCCAAAGATTCAAAATTCACTAAGGCAGATGGTGGCAATATTAACATTGGAGACACTGTTTCCCTGACCTGTAATTTTTAACTCTTCCTTCTTCAGTTAAAACTAACATAATCATAACTCCAAAGAAGAAAAATGAATATTTCGATGTTCCTTTAATGATGCGATAATACCCATAGAACTTGCATGGGAAAATAAGGAGTAAAAAATACGGCATTTGTCCCTCTGCCTATTCTTAAAAATAAGTAATATCCTAATGGCTCATTCACTTTGTATACTATGAGAAAAAGATGATGTACAGGAAAGAAGGATTTCTTAAAACCAAAGGAGATCTTAGTTGGAAATGAGAATAAAGAGGACTGGACAAATAGTTCAGCCTATGATATGGTTTTAGTTTTCAAAATAAAATATACAGGTACAGAATGACTAAAGCTTCCAAGTCCTGACAAGATTTGTAACAGAAAGGCCTTTAATTAATCTATGTTGCCGTAGCAACCCAGGGTGCAGCCATAGACAGTGAAAATAAATGTGGCATTTACATCTTGTGTTCCTCAGTGGCATGTGATAATCATAAACATCCGTATACACATGTGTATTTAAATACTCCCGGTATTACACAGCTATGTGTGTGTAACTGTGACGTTTATTTTCCCTAAAACTTTCCCCAAACTCCAGGCAGCATTAATCAGGATGCTTTGGAGTTCACAACTATCCTTTGTTGTTAGCTGTAGAACACTGTATCTCGAGTGGTATTGTGGGTGGTCGTTTATATCGATATTGTTCATCTCCAGGTTGTGAGCTTCTGAAGAGCAGGTACTATAGCTCATTAGTATTAAGGTGAAGTGGCCCATTTTGTTTAGACCCTAAAACTGGCGAGAAACGAGTTTTCACGAAGCTAAAAGTATACAACCATTTCTCAATGGCCCAAACCACCTATGTTTGGTAGACTCTGCTAAACTAAAGATGGTTTTTCTTGCAACACGTTATCATTGTTTAAAGCAATTCGAAAGGGCAATTTAGGTGACAAAATTAATACTTCTTGAAGTAGGCAGCCGCTGTCCCGAAGGATGTAGAGAAGTTTAAAATGCTGTGGAAGGCAGGAAGCTTTTATAGGATAGAGAATAAGAAACAAAAAAGGAGAAAAAGAGAAAATCAGAGTCAAGGGTACAGAGCCCGGAGCTGGCTTGACATCTGATCCCAGCTGAGTGGATCTACTGAACTTAGGATGAAGCAGGGCATTTACAGGGACACACACGTTATCCAAGTTCTGGTTCGCTCAAGTGGTACCCAAGCAGCGGTGGCTCCATGGTGGGCCTAAAAAATTCACTTCCACATGATGATGATGGTGATGATGATACCGGCACCATCGCTACTACAACTTCTAGTACTACCGCTTCTACCACTGCTACCACTAGATTACAGAGTTGCCTTGAATTTGGGGCTGTTTTATAAAATTTGTATTTTTGAAATGAAAAGATATCTGCACTCCAATGTTCACTGCAGCTTGACTTACAGTAGCCAATATAGGGAAGCAACCCATTTTCCATTGATAGATGAATGGATAAAGAAGGTGTGGTACATACATACAGTGGAATATTAGGCCCCAGTAAAAAAGGATAAAATCGTGCAATTTCTGACAAGATGCATGGATCTGGAGCAGGGATGTCAAACTCATTTTCACTGGGGACCACATCGGCCTCCTGGTTGCCTTCAAAGGGCTGAATGTAATTTTAGCACTGTATAAATGTAACTACTCTTTAACTAGGGGAAAGGAGCTCGGTGCTGCCACTGGGTGGAAACAAGGTCCCAGGCCAGATCAAACAAGGTGGAGGGCCGGATTCGGCCCATGGGCCTTGTGTTTGCCACCTGTGCTCTAGAGGGTATTATGCTGAGTGAAGTAAATCAGGCAGAGAAAGAAAAATATGGTGTGGTTTCACTTATATGCAGAATCTAAAAACACACAACAGAAATAAATAAAACAAAACAAAGACAGACTTGTAGAAACAGACACCAAAAGGATGGTTACCAGAGGGAGGGGGTGGGGAGATGGGTAAAAAGGAAAAGCAGAATATAGTCCACACTATTGTGATAGTTTCCATGGTGACACATAATTACTAGATCTAGTGGGGTGGTCACATTGTAAGGTATAAAAATGTCGAACCACTATATTGCTATATGGTACTACTAAAATTAATATAACCAATATAAGATTGCATACCAAATAAACTTAAATAGAAATATCTAACAATTTTTGTATTTTTAAATGCTAGGTAGAGTCCCATAAGCAAAGTGAGGTGCTTGTCCCAGGAGAGGCACCTGGGGATCATGTCTAACCGAGGAAACTATAGATTGGATAGCACTTCTTCACTCTAGGGTCCACATTCTCTGAGCAAAGACAATGCATTAAATTGTATTATAAACTTTATTTGTTTTTCTCTATGTTTGGGAAGTTTATTATTGTTGGTTCAACACATACACCTGATTTATATATGTTAATTGTGTTCATAGAAAACTCTATATAATACTACTGATAAATTAATAAGCAGCATCAATATAACCTGTGAGATAGGATTATTTATTAAATTTTATATTTTGGTAAGGATAATTTGATTTTAAGTATTAATTTTTTTTGGACACTAAAAAGCCCCATGATGTCAACAACTTGTGTCCTTACTTCCAAAGAAGAGTTGTATTTCATTCCTTCACTCAAATAGTTCCTGAGAACCTTCTATGTCTCAGTTACCATTCCAGGAGCAAAATAATGAGTAAAATAAGGCAGAATCCCATCTTTTGGAAGCTGTGATGTGGTGGGAGAGAATGGCAGTTATAAACATGTGAGTATTTTCTGGGATGAGTGGTGTGAGGAAATAAGAGGCAGTGTTATATTGCTTTATTTTTATAAATCTCAGTATTCCCCATCAGATCCCTGGGGATAGACCAGTGAGTCAAATGAGTTAAAACAGCCACAAAGAACTCTGAGAAATGCCTTGGGGAAGTGGGGATGATAGAGAATCACTGAACTACAGCCCCGGCAACAAGAGGACACTGGTGGGGCTTTGGCAGTTGGAAGGTGGAAGAAATTACTCAGTTTCAGTCACTTGTCGCCTTGCCAGAAAACCAGCCTCATGATGCCAGAGCGCACGTTTTTCAAAAAGAAATGGGAAATTGTGACATTTTCTGCCCTTTGATGATTGGGAACACATTATTGTTTTTAATCACAGCATGAGCCAATATTTTGTGACTTGAAGGAAACCAGGCACCGTGCTGCGTCTGGCCCGCAGGTCTTCCAGTCTGTGGCCTCAACAATAAATGCAGAGAGGTTAAAGTGGGAAGAAGGGGAGGATGGAGGCCATGTTCCTCACGCTCCGAAGGGAGAGAATGAGGTTTTGTACCCCCGTGGCTGCAAGGCTGTGGAGTCATGGAGGGTGGGTGTGTGAGTGTGAGGCGGGAGTGCTGGTGTTGCGTAAATGTCTGTGCGATTTGATGACAACTTTCGGAGACCTGGAGTCCCTGTGATCTTTCTTGGAAAAGAGAGTGATGTCAATAGAAAGAGTGCCCATCATGCAGTAAAGTACTTGGGCACAAGCCAAGAATGATGCAGGACTCAGTGTCCAGAGGCCACATATGGAGACTAGAAGGAACCACAAAATTACGACTATTACATTTCACACCAATCTTGGCAAATGGACACTTGAAATTACATTTAATTTAATTCAGAGGGATAAGGGGCTATTGCATCAAAGGTCCTGGCAATTTTCCTGCCCGTCACACATGTTTCTGCTCACGTGGTACTTACCACATGTACATGGCATAGATGCTATATGGTCCCAGCTTTATGGAAGTGGAAAGTGGACTTAGGGTGTATACGTTTTATGCAGTGTCCCAGGCCAGCAAGTATCAGTCAGACCTGAATTTGAGTCCCAGACCTGGAGCTGATGAAGGTGGCAGCATAGTTTTGGGTTGAGCTCCAGGTGTTGCACTGTGTGCAGAATGGAACCTTCACTTTGAAGGAAGAAGTTCTGTGTTAGGATGCAAATCCACCATTTACTAGTTGCTTATCCCTATAAGGGATGTCAAACTCATTTTCACCGGGGGCCACATCAGCCTCGCGGTTGCCTTCAAAGGGCTGAAATAATTTTAGGACTGTATAAATGTAACTACTCCTTAACTGTTAAAGAGTTGAAATTACATTCGGCCCTTTGAGGGCAACTACGAGGCTGATGTGGCCCCCCGTGAAAATGAGTTTGACACCCCTGCCCCAGACAAATCAGGCCACAGTCTCTGTTTCCAGTCCTCAATATTTCCAAGTCTAAAATTCGTATAACATCAAAGCTCTTTGGGGCTTGAAGGACACCCAAAAGCACATTTTAAACTGCAAAGCGTTAGAGAAATATTAGCTATTATTATTATCAGTGATGCTAAAAACGGTTGCAGAAGATTAAAGTTTTCAATGAAAAGAGTCCATTTGCCAACAGTAAATAAAGAATCAGAAAGCTGTTTAGATGACGACACCTTTCACTGCCCTGGGCAGGGCTAGCACGGTGAACTCCCAGCGGTTCAGGGGCCATTAATACTGGCATCGCGCATACGAGACAAGGGTCTCAGATGTTTTACTTACCTGCACTAACCCTGTACCGATTTAGAGCTGGTGAGAGTATGACCAAGAATTTAAGCAGAGTCCAACTGACTCAAAGCTTCCTCTACCTTGTTAAGCCAAGTGATCTCTTCTCCTTAATTTCAGCGGTGAAAGTAGCTCTGAATGTATCCTAGACTCCGCAGCCCGGCTGCTGTGTGTTTCTAGGCAGCAGTAATGTTAACTGGACGGTGGTAGGTTTCTTTTACACTAAGTTCAATGTATAGGAGTACTCCAAGGTGCTAATTCTCTGTCATCAAAGACATGCTGAGCCCAGTGTACCCAAAGAGTAGCGTAACCTAAACATTAATGAAATGTAAAAGCTTGGAAAAGGAGAGACACTGTTCATTTCCATCACAGACCCAGCAACGTCGGCACGCTTACACAAACCCGAGCTCAGAATGAGCACGCTTACTGCTGAGTCAGCATTTCTGACAGTCTCATGAACTATGGCACTTCAGCATCTGTACAATTGAGAGATAAAGCAATAGACCACAGTTTTAACATATTATTGAAAATGCCCTTTACTAATTGTAAACAACATGTGTACTCTGATGGAAAAAGGGGATGGTTTTTATCTGTACCCCAAACAGGGTCAGGGCATGCATAGTAAAAAATCTCATGACTTTCAACAGAAAAAAAGCAGATGCTATTACATGGATTAGTCACCCTTGCATTAAAAATGATTTTATCGTTTTTTGTTTTTAGCACACTTGTCATTCCACTGCAGAGTTAGGCCTCCGTTCCTTAACATGCATTTTATGATCAAAATTAAATTCAGCAGATGGCTTTGTTAATACTAAAACAAAATATAAACTCACCTATTTGGGGAGCCACTTTTTTTCACATTTGAGTGGAATAAAAACGGCATGATAGAATTTTACACAGTGGCCAACAGTCATCTTAGGGTGTATCTTTGCTTTGCTCCTCAGCGCTGCCTTTCAACTTGATCCCATTCGCGACTCTCTTTCCGAGGGTTTTAACTGTTTTTATGAGCCCTGTGTTACTTAGCCATCCACTGTTACACAGAATTGCAAGCATGGCCTGCTGGGAAACCAGAGTTAAGCATGCATTTGTTCATCCTATAAATACAAAGTGATAAAATTGACTATCTCAGCTACATCATATAAATGCAAATTGGAAGGAAACACTAAAAACAAAGGTTGTCTCAAACTGCTTCCCGTTGATGTGATAGCGATTACTTAATAATTTCCTGCTGATTAAAGAAAACTTTAAAACTATCTTTCCATAGCCATTCACTTACTTGTTGCTTACACATAATTGAGTGCTTCCTCATTTGACATCCTCACGCGTGTTGCCAACACTGGTGTGGTCTCAGTCCCTGTGTCTGTTTAACAGGAGAGGACCAGAGGGACACTTTGTAACAGGAGAGGGCCAGGGGGGCACTTTGATCTCCACATGTGCCCTTGAAGTGCACAGGGATCAAAGGCTGCTCCAGTCACCATCGAGTCAACCGTACGGAAAAATCATTTAATTTCAAAGCACCTATTTGAATATCCTAAAAATATATGCCATATTTAACATTTCTAGAAGCAAAATAGGAAGAAAAACACATATTTTATTTATATAATGTGACCCTCTCCAAGTAGCTTCATCTAAAAATTCACACATGAAATTTCAAGACTTCCTGTCACAGACATATTTCCTCCTTAAAGTTATAGCATTATACATAACTTAGAATACTTCTGAATACTAAATTAATAACATAATAAATAGTAACATAGGCTGTGGTTACAATTCTGAATGCTAAGGAAGAAAACTATGAGATGTTTTTTTCCCCTGTATCAGATGGAGACGAACGAGCCCAGGATTTAGGGCCAGAGGGAAATGAAAGGCATCCCTGCCACTTTCTTTGCTTCTTAGTAGCCACATGACACTAGACAAGTACCTCTCTCAATTTTGGTTTCTTCATCTCTTTTGTTTCCTTCATGACTTTATTGAGAAATAATTCATATACAATAAATTGCATCCATTTAAAGTGCATTAACTGGATGCAGTTCAATCATTTTCATATTCCAGTGAGACCTCTGCCAAAATCAAGACAGAATATCTCCATCACTTACAAAGTTTTCTCGTGGTCTCTGAGATGCATCCCTCTTTTGCTCTCTGCAACAGGTAACTGAGGCTCCACATTCTGAGACCAGGGATGAGGTCATATTTCATGTAAGCAGGATGTTTGGGGTCTGACCTCTCTCACTCAGCATAAAGATTTTAAAACCCATCACTATTTTGTGTCACTAGTTCCAATTTTCTATTTTTGCTTCTTATTTTTGAGTAGTATTTCACTTTACGGCTAGACTTCATTTTGTTTTTCCATTTACCTGCTGATGAATGTTTATGTTCTTTTCACCTGCCTCAGGCTCTAGGTGTTGTGAATGAAGCTGCTATAGACATTTACCTACAAATCTTTGTGTAAAATGTTTCCATTTCTCTGGGATACATACCTTAGATTGGAAGTTTGATGGTATGTACTTAATACTTCTGATTACCTTGCAGAGTTTTATTATTACTAGAAATAGTAAATGGAAATGATCTCGCATGGTGCTTGACGTTCTGTAGCAACTGAATAGGTGGAATTATCATTCATGTTTTTAAAACACAGCGCTCTAAATTTCTGGACCAAATATGGCATTATAGAGCAAGTCTTATACTGACAAGACTTCAGGTATAAGTCAACTATTTTTTTCTTACAAAAATCTTATAATCTGAGCCACATTTGCTTGCATTGTCTCAGTTATTAAAATCATGGGCCAAAGTGCTTCCTAGTGAAGAGTTACATTCTGATTCTCCTGTAACACTGTACTGCTCCCATTATGAGTTAAAACAACTCTGGTTGGAGCAGCTAAAACCACATCTGAATTCTCTATGTAGAACTCAAGTCTGTTCTCCAAAAGCAAGAATTGCAGCTAGTAAATCTGGTGTGATTCATGCCTACGTGAAAAGGTGTTTTATTCACAAAAGATGGTGTCTTGCTTCTGCAGGAGTAAGATCAAACTCTAATTTTCCTTTGTCCAATGACGAGGATGAAATCCATTAGATGGTGTTGTTCAAATTAAAAGAGAGAAAAAAAATCATTTCCCTTTGTTCCTTCTTTCATTTTATTTAAAAAGACCAAAAATAGTAATCGGGCAAAATTGCATATCAAGATAATTTTGTCACCTCTCAGATAAATTTTTGATTTGATGGTGGCTGCCAACTTTAAATTTTTTCTAAGACAACAAAATATACTAAAACTGTCTTTCAGGCATACAAGACCACTTTTAGCTCACAATTGGTCATCACAGATCTAAGCATGTACCTACACCTCTGGCATACCCAGGTTTCAGGAATCTGGAATGGGACAAATGGATGGTGAGGCAGGTAAATGGGTGAAAATGGAATTATTACTACCAAGCACCTACCAATAAAATTCAACCCGATTACCTTGGTTACAAATACTAGTAGACCACACTGTCTAGTTCACACTGGACACCTCTTCCCTCCCACAAGATTCTCACAGCTGAGTGCTTCCTACTATTCTGAGGATCAGAATGAGGCTGGGACTTGACCTGAATTGCTCCTCAGAAAATGTATCGGCATGAGTCCGATTTTTAACCCTCTATCAAACAGGACTTTCAATTTCAAGTAATAAAAACCTAGTTCCAACGCAATGAAACTGATGGACATGCATAAACAGTTTCAAATGCAGTTCAGGCCAGGGTTATCAGGTTCCAAATTCAGCTTCTCTCCATTTTTGGATTCTGGCACGGGCGTTATGTTGTTTTTGCCATTTTTCTACGCCTTTTTCCCTTCTGGAAAGGGAACCTACCTTCTTTACCTTTGGAAATCACCACTTTCCTCATCTTTGTCCACATGGTGTGAATGAGCTTAACCTCAAGCCCCAGAATCAGCCCTGTACACATATTCTAACCATGGCTAACCTGGGTATTAATCCAGCCTTCCAGCCACAGCAATTGGTTCTGGAATGAAAATATTTTACAAGGCACGGCTGTGAGATTTAATTCTGAGACCCACTTTGAAATTGCCAGGAGGTTACAAGCTATTTCAGGGTTGCTGAGAAAATGGTATAAAAATGTGGGCTGATTTAGCCACCAAGGAAGCGGGGATGGGAGGGTGATTGACAATAGATCCAACAGAAAGGATGGAAGAGGAAAGAGAAGAAAAGAGTGCAAAACTGGGCCCCCTATTATGTTCTGATTCACTTACATGCGCTCTCTCTCTCTCTCTCTCTCTCTCTCTCTCTCTCTCTCTCTCTGCTTTAAACAGTACCACCTGTGGCACCTGCAGCTGATACAAATTCATGTTGCAGATACTATGTTCCATAGGCAGCTTTTGACTTACCTAGCTCTTAGAGTCTGCAATTCTTGCAAGGCCTGTTTCTTGGAGTCCCTGGAACACTTGTCATCCCTCATCTTTGTGAGAGGTCCGCCTAGGGCTGTGTGCCCGTCTCTGACACAGTCACTGTTGTCAGGGCATGAAATATTCTAATTGGCCAACTTTGTAAATGACCGCAGTAGGGAGTGATGTAGGACAGAAATTGCAACAACATAGTTTTAATAGGGAGCATTTGGAGGGACACAATGTAAAAGCGAGTGAAGATAGGAAGGGAAGCAGATAGGGATGGTTTTCTACAGCAAAACTGGATTTTCTCACCAGTCCGAAGAGGCAGGGACTCTAGTTAGAAATAATGATATGTATATCCTACTATATCAAACTCAGAATTTATATGAAATATTAACAATAATGCTTACTTTGTCTCTTCTCTATAATATTTTGCAAGTGAAATTAAAGCAAAATTTAGTGGACAACTAAAGCTGGTAAAAAAAAATTTTATAAGAATATGGTTGAAAAACTTAGTCAATTCTGCATATTGACTTCCATAGCAATGGAATCGTTTTTGTATAAATTTCTCATGTTTTTTTATTAAGGAGTTCAGCAAGCCATATTCAAGAACATCTTTTCAGGAGTGTCTACAATGAAAACCCTAAATCCAAATACCAAAAAACACGCTTTCTTTGAGATACCCTCTATGAATAAACACAAATTTTATGTGTTATTATTTTCTGTAAGAAATGATAGCTTATGCAGTTAAATGGCTCTTCTTTTATCTTAGTTTTTTCCCCAAATTATAAGCAAATTATAGCATTTTTTCTTTCTTTCTTTAATCTAAATTTTGGCCTATAGTTGAAAAATATTTAGTAACAAATACTGTTGTGGAGTATAAAGTACACACAGATTCCTTTGAAATACTGTGCTTGGTTTTCCTAGCTCCTAGCACACTGCAGGCATGCAATAAACATTTGTGGAATATCAAATGAATGAAGCCTAGAATTACTGTGACCATAGCTTTCAGTAAAAGATATGGTACATTTGCATAGGCCATTTTTTCCAGAAAGTTAGGTGATGGTCTCGAATGAACTCTTTATTTCTTAGTGCAAAATATCTCCAAAGGAGATTCAGGTTTCATTTAGAAATGCATAACCGCCTCCTTTGAACTCTGTCACTTGAAATTGCTTCCCTCCTCTTAACACTTACAGTCCTCAAATCTCATTTTAAATTCAGCGGCAGAGAAATAAAATAGGGTTTCACATTCTTGCAGAGCTAAGCTTTTGTGCCTCTGTCGGGCTCAGGTTTCTTTCTTCATTTCTTTCTTTCTTCCTCTTTAACACTGAACTTGGTTTGTTTGTTTTGTTTTTGCCGGGACCAGGCTTTTATCCGCTGCACTCAGGCACAAGCTGTTGCTGCTTTTCTCTCAGGCGTATAAACTCACCACAAGCCTGAGGATGAAGATACAAAGGAATAATGGCATCACAGTATAATCTCAGCACAAAAGATGCGGAGGCTGATTGTGCTTTCCTGTGTCTAACCCCATCCCCCCCACAACTGCTTAAGTGGCATGAAGGAAAGAACTGTAACTTCCATGCTTTAGCCTCCCAATGTGCCCTATTCATTCCTCTGCCATGGAATCTACTGTGTTTAATATGACTGCCATATTTGCATAGCTGTTTCCCCACTGTCCGACAAGGTCCTGCTGAAGTCTTAGCCACTCCATCATACAGCAAGGTCTTCCATGAAGCAAGGCATGCTACATTAAATTGACCATGAAAAGCATTCATTAGAACTGGTCCCCCAAATTTGGCTCTGACTGAGAATGGGACCCATTCCTAAGGATTCTTTCCTTTCTCCTTCAGTATCTCCAATTTTTAAGAGTCAGTGGAGGAAATGAATGCAATTCAGTTCCAGGGACAAAGATAATTTTTTTCCCAACAAAATGTTATAATAAAAAATTACTTTAGTTAACTTTGTTCCATGCAATACCAGGGTGGTACCTTCATGGATAATGGACAAATTACATCCACAGACATACATCCTCTGCAAAAATCAAAACTAAATACTTTCCTCAAGTGATCAGTTATCGGGTCTCCACCCCTGGCTGCCAAATCAAACTGGTGGCACTGAGTTAGAAATCAGACACAAGTCTTCTTGAAACCGGATTTGAGTTATTTATACCACCTGCCTTACGCACTTCCTGCAATCTCCTAACCTTCCATGATTCTTGAAAATAATCCACAGGAAACATGACCAGGTTCAAGTGCAACCCTAACTCTCAGTCCCACTCTGGGCACCATGACTCTAACTTGATCACTTCTCATTTATCAGAGACAGAAAGAGAGGACAGATAGTTTCATTGACCATATATCTCAATACGGGACGTCATTTACTCAGAAGATATTTAATACAATGTTACCATGTTCAAGTAAACAGGTGGCACCGGAAGATGAAGAGTCCACAGACAACAACTTGAGAAAAGAGATGGCTCCTCTAGTGGAGAAATAAAAAAGAAGTTCACGTGTCCAACTTTGCATTCTGCCTAACTTTATAGTCCGAAACCACCACAAAAGAGGTTCTGATAATGCATTATGTGAAGAAGATGCCACTGTTTGCAACTGAAAAACCTGGGAGCGCTGTCGTTTTACCCGGATCTCAAAATATCCGCAGCACTCTGATAACACAGAGCAGGGAGGGGCAGGAGGGACTAAAACAGGGTACTCGAAGGCCTGAGGATGGGAGGGCACAGATGCAGACAGAAGAATTTAGAAGATAAATTAAGTTAGAGAAGACGGTGCACTTTAGTTTCCATTGCTTAAATGGTCTTTTTTTTTTTTAAACCTAATTGCATACGACAATGCTCAATGGCTATTACCGATTACTTCAAAAGTATAAAATAGATTCAAAGGTAATTGGTGCCATCTCTTCTGACAGCTAAATGAAAACAACGCTCATTTTTGCCAGTGTTTTAATAACCAGAAAGGGGTGTGACCCCCGTTTTGGTGGGGGTGTCTGGCAAATAGAAAGTCCAGACTCTCGTAACTATTGAGGTGGCATCATGGTTAACTCCTTAGGACTACTGTCATTATCTTCCCAGGTAACAGGGACCCAGTTTTAATGACTGACTCAGCCTCAATGGATTAAGGGCATGAGCTTTCTCCTTGGTAACGATATGTTCGGGAAGAAGACACGAACGAATCCCTGCAAATCAGGTGGGAGATACAGCATCCAACAGTGCTGCGGAAGAGAGTTCTTGCTCTCTGCCAGGGACAGTCCCAAGAAGCCATCTTTCCTCAACAGAACTTAGTAGGAAATGTAGGCTCAGCCACTGCTGACCACACTTTGGACTTCAGTTGACATTATTGAACTCAAAGAAAAGAAAAAAAAATGTGGCTTTAATCACAAAAGCAAGCTGCTCACTGAACCTACTGAAACTTGCTGCACTTTATGACTTCAAGCCGTGGATGCCTTTTTAGGGCAGGATATTGCCATGGACGGATACAGTGAATTAAAGTAAAGCTTCCAAGTTATTGTAATTGAAATCATTCCTACTGGAAGAGCCACAGAAACAACGATGTCAATATCATTGAAAAGAAACAAGCAAACGGAGCCCCTAAGTAGAGAAGGAATGAGAGGCTCCGCGAATGTCATGGTTCTGATGAGCTTAAGGGAGGCTGAGATGAAAACGCAACGTGTTGTTTCTGCCAGAAGCAGGTTGAGTGCTTCATTTTTATCTGCAGTGCGTTGATATTTTACAACAGTGCTCTCCACCTATTTTTCTTTAAATACCTAAACTATTTTAAATCAGACTGAAGGACACATGATTGTGAGCTATATTATTTTTCTGTGTTGTTTAAGATGGGAGACATGAGCTACATGTAGCTACTGGGTACAAAAAGTGTGTCCAAAGTGAGGTGAGTTCGATGTGTAAAATGTACATCAGATTTCAAAGACTTAGTACAAAAAATGTAAAATAATCTCAGATGTTTCACAATGTTCACATGCCAAAATGATATTGTAAAACATTGCATTTCATAAAATATTGTGTATTAAAATAATTGCACAGGATTCTTTTTTTATTTTTAAAATGTGACTATTAGAAAATTTGAAATCTCTCATGTGAATTGTGTAACATTTCTTATGGGTCTTCACTAGGATGGATTTTCTTTATTTAAAATATTCCATAATCAAAGCATTTAAAATGAAATTAAAAGCCTGTTTTATTTAGAATTCTCTTTATGCAGAAAATATTTTATTGTAAAAGTTAATAATGGAAAACTCCATCAATCTGTACATAATTATTATATTTCATCCATCTCCTCTCCCCTGAGCAGATGAGAAACTCTATTTTAGAGATTTGGAGTGATAAGTAACACATTTTCCAACTCTTTTTTACTGCTTCAAAAAGATAGAGTGAAGAAGAAATAGTGGTGATCTCCTCTTTTTTTTCCTGCATTCATATAATAAAAATCTAGTCATTAACTGGGCTTTTAATTACTTTCATTAGATCTTCTTGATGTCCCCTGACCTTCCTTATTCTCATTACTGTTTTGAAGCCCAAAGATTAAGAGTTTTAACCTTGGGCCAAGTCATCCATGAGACAGCTCATAATTCCAGGAAATTACAATAATTATGATAAGATGGGTATATATATTTTTCTATAATGATTCTTAAGAATTGTGTTAATATTAACTTTTATGACTATCAGAATCACACAACAATAAATTTTTCTTATCATGCCCTTAAGCTCTCAAATCTTAATTGAAAATCTTTAATTGTTAATTAAATTAATGAAATATTGTCCTAAACCATAAATAGAATATTTACTAAAAATTCCACACTGAAGACATAAAGAATAGTAAACAGAAAATAACTATCCTTAATCCCATCAATCAAGACATAATTAACATTCTCAAATATTCTTTTTAATCAATGCATGCATGTATTTATATTGTTTTTAAGATTAATGTTATATGCTTATGAATTTCTATAATATTCATTAGCATCATTACAAAATGTACCTAGTATGTTAACATATGGGTAACAAGAGTCTTTCGTTTTAAGAGATAGAAAATGAGGTAAAAAAGTTTAAATTATTTAAACATAGTCATACAAATGTATGCCTGAAACTGAGGTTTGCCGATTCCAATAATTTTGAGAGAAGCCCAGTGATTTTTTTAAATATAATCATTAAAAGCTATAATTAACTTTGACCCTATTTTGGCCAAGCAAGTAGTAATTTAGGCCTCTTTCATTCAATCAATCTGAAATAAATATAGAAAACAGTAGATGTATCTACATTGATGATACTGAGCGGGGATATCAATAAAATTATTGAATAATCAAATACCTGTTTTCTGACATGAAACAAAACATAGCTTGTCAAATTTTGCCAAGCATTTACTTCACTGGATTATAGAAGAATTAAATGTTAATAGAGGATATTATGACCAAATAATGTTGTTACCTTTTTCAACTGTACTTAGTTGATTTGAAGAGATATTTTTAGGGTATTTATCATACAATTAATGCCTCTAACATTTTAGCACTCAAAGTTTTGTATGTTTATGGTGATCTGGCAACATGGAAAGCCAAGTAGACTGCAGTGTGGAGTCGAGCAAAAATGTTCTTCATTGAGTCCACATCTAGGTACCACACTCAAATTTGGGGACTTAATTAAACTAAGTAGCATATTTTCCAATGAAAAATGAAATATGATTCATAATTGTCAAATGGTTATAAAAATTCAAGGTAAAAATATAAAATGCCCACATTATCTGGCACAGATGAGATGTTCACCCAGTACTCGGACAAGACTTTTGTCACTGAGGCATTACTGTTGAATTACTGGGGAAAAGTTCCCAAGCTTATTTCTTCACCAAAGACAGACTTTAGTATTATTTGTGTCTCATACCCTCAAAGATGTAGCAAAAAAATACTTTTTTGAGTTGCTTCTTCAGGTTTCATTTCAATTCATAGACTAAACTTCAGATATCATCCTCTCTCTCTCTCTCTCTCTCTCTCTCTCTCTCGCTCTCTCTCTCTCCCCCCTCCTCTCCTCTTCTCTCCTCTCCTTTCTCCTAGCACTTTTCCCTCTCCATAGAAACCAATTTGTTTCTTGAACCAATTATAAGAATGATCTATCTGTAGCTTTATTCTGGAGAAATATATTAGGTCTATTATTTTCAAAGCCAAGCATCCAAGAATCCATCTACAATAAAACACATTCTGTCCCACTATATTTCTGATATATTGGCACATTAAATAGAGAGTGAGGAGACTCCTTTTCAAGGACTCACTTATGTATAAAAAATGGACAAAGAAATTTATGAGGAAATCCAAGGACTGTAAACAAAGAACAAATAAATGGTAAGCTTTTCTTATATCGAAAGTTAGCCTAACCCGAATTAGGTACAACATTCATCTTCCTTAATAGGTTGACTATCATGCACAAACAGTCATTCGGCCGAGCGCATTCTTTCCACAGGCTAATATCTAATATCCTTCTTTCTCTAAACTGATTAAATACCATTTGTAAGTATAAACACATACTTAGGGTTAGCTATGTGTTAGAAGTCATAACGTGACCTAGATAAATTTGATGACACACATCCTACCAAATGACATATGCAGCCTCATAGAGAGAGAGGTAAAAGGCCAAATAATTATCGTACAGAGAAATAAACGCTGTAAGTGAGAGTCAGTGAAGAGCCTGTAGGGACATAGAGAAAGAACACGTAACCCGCTCTTACGGAGTCAATGAAGACACTGAAGAAACACCCATGTAAGTCAAGCATCAGATGACAAGGCTCGACATCCCAGTGAGTGGAGAATGAGAAGCTGGGCTTTCACAATAAAAGAATAAGTGTAAAGTGCCAAAAAAAAAAAAAAAAGCATGGTGCTTTGGGAAAAGGTGTTTAATGATAATGCAGTCATAAAAATTTGAGGGGAAAAATGTTGAGAAATAAGGCAGAGGGAAAGAAAAAGACCAGATCATAGAATTATAGCTTTGGTTAAGTCACAGGAAGAGACCTCCATCAAGTCAGTGCCATATAATGTAAAGGATTCAGAAAGGAGTGAAGGATTCAGAAAGGAGCGTAGTATAAAAAGCAGCTACCAAATTTATACTGTGAATACGACACGGAAAATGTTGTAAAAAGAGGTGATAGAAGAAAAACATGATTAAAAACACTGGTTGCAATTTCAGTGAAATTCCAAGCAAAATTGTCAATGAATTAAGCAAGTATGAAAGGAATACGAAAGAAGTAGAGACATTTTAAAAATGGTAAAGACAATAAAATTGGCTAGAACCGCTGGATTAGATGTTGCCTTCTCCCTTCATCTTAACTACACTCTTGAGATGAATGGTCTGGCCAATTAAATAGGTGGATGGTGGCCTAACACTATAATAGCAACAGAACTACAGGTGTAGAAGGGGGTGAGTCCAAAAAGTCCCAGTTCAAAAGCTGGTTAGTGGCAGACATAAGACATTGTTTTATCTACCAGTCACTGAAGAGAATGCAGAGATATAGAAGCAAGCCCCTATCCCAGGAGACCTCAGGAAGCATTTATAATGTTTCAAAATGCGTTTCACAGCAACAAATGAAAAGAGACTCAGAAAATGCACAATAAATTTGAGTTGGAAATAATTTGAATTTATCACCTTAAATGATCTATTTTAATAACTATCAAAGCATTATATCAGAAGCCAAACAAGCACAGTGCATAATGAAACACACGCAAACATACATGCACTCGGAGTTCATTTGGAGTCTGATGCCTGCTATATACCACTAGCTAGTAGATGTTCGACCAAAATTGTTAATGTACTTTTAGTGGGTCTCAGCCCATTAAAAGCAGGTAATTAGAATTATTCACAGATACTTTGAAACCATGAATAATTCATTCCTACACATCAATAAAATAGTTATTGAATATTTTTGTTCTTTGCTTTCTATTTCAATAAAATTGCTCATGTTGTGGCACTGTCGTGGGACTAAACTTTCTAAATATGTCAAATTAAAACGATCCCTAGAGGATGGAAAATGTTCAGTAGACTAGGAACTTTCCAGAAGCTCCATTTGTATAAAAGCATTTCAGGGTTACATATTTTACAAATATTCTACACCTATACATATACCAATTGTAATGCATTTTAAGTTCTAACTATATAGATATTTTTAGTCCTAACTGGATATTTCTTATGCAAACTGTTCTGAAAGTTGATATACATATATATTCATTTATATGCATGTTTTAAAATATGCATATATTGTATTTGAAATACAACACTATAAAAGATGACTTCGCTATATTTGGAAAAAACTGAGATTCAACATTATCATTTTGATAGGTTAAAAGCAGTCTATGATTGAACAAAAAGTATAGACTTTAAAACTGTACTTAAGAATTTTATTTCATTGGATAATAATAAGGTGATTGGGCGCCAAAAGATAAAACATACCAGATGGCTAATTTCTGAATTTTCAAAGTGAAATTTTTTTGTTGAATAATCTGAGAAAATATACCAACCAAAAAATCTTGATGCAATTATATGGAAATTAGCTTAATGTTTTTGCAACAATATTATAACAAAAGTTGACATTTCTCATAAATCTATGGTAATGATAGGTTATCCTCATTTATAGGAATTTTGATATTACAAGTATTTTTATCCAAAAAAACCAATAAAGAGTATATTATATTCTGGGAATAAAAATCTTAAATAACATGTTGGCAATAGAGATACTTACATGATGAATGATTTCTATGAACCACAAAACAAAACTCTAAAAATTTATATTTTTACAAGACACTGCATTAGCATTTTCTCTTTCCCTCTCTCTCTCACACACAGGCATGAAAACACACAAATAATGCAAATACACATGTGTACTATTTTTTGTACATACACCTATATGCACAGCGTGTGTATCTATACACCTGTAATCTCAGGTGTGCCTCTGTGTGTGTGCATGTGTGTATCACCTGTGGAGTTGTTAAAACTTGATTATTTGGGGAAAACCAATTATGAAACACCTAAATATGCAATTCAAATTTTTGATAAACACTGGGAAGAAATACACAGCACTCTTAGAAAAATGTGGAATGAATACATGAGGGAAGAGCCGTAGTGAAGGGGTCCCAGGCAGGTAGGCAGTTCTAAACGAAGAAGGACGGTCTTTGACGTGCAAACTGATTCAAATATGCAGGCTGATTCAAGCAGTGTGCAGATTCGGCACTTGGAAATTCTTAAAACTAAAACTGACTTTAATAGGAACATCGATGAGATCAAACATCACTGCTGAACTGTATGGTTCTTCCCGTGTTCTCAGTTTCAGCAGGAGGCAGAGACTAGCATTTGTGAGGCGAGGGTAACAGTCATCCAGCTGACCGTTTTCCATATACGAAGTGCTACATTTCTTCTATGACTTACATAAGCCGTTTACCATTAATTCCCTAACCATGTGAAATAAGTCCTAATTGGGCTATGTGTGTTACAGATTTTTAGGCAAACAACAATTTAACCCCGTTCCTAGCATGAATTTACTAGCCTGAATCACCTATGACCGGGGTATACTCCTATTTTATTGCACACTGTCATGGACATTGTGGAAACAAAATTTGCCTCTTCTTGCCAGTAAGCTAATTTGCTCACAGTAGGGTTCTCTGGGTCGAGGTCAGCTCAATTCCCCTTATCATTCCCCAACACTACTTGCATCGTGTGCTTCTATGGTAAGTCAGACACATTTATCTTCCATTTGTGGTTGGTATTTTTCCAATTAAACGTGAACTGAAAAAATCTATTCTCCCATTTCTTTTTTACCATCTTTAAAAATTATTGCTAACACCTGTTTTCTTTTGCTGCGATGACGTCCTTAGGCAAGAAACTTTCCGTGGCTCCGAGGAAATCGGGCAATCGAGAGGAAAAGTGAATGAAGACCTGGAAGAGCCAGGATTAGTAAAGTGTGGGAGTGACCAGACAGAATGACCCAAACTTAGGACTGATTGTTTAATGAGAGGGACACAATTGGAGACATTTTGTCCAGCAGCTGCCATAAACTCGGAACTACAGAATCCGGTAATCCCAAATGCCCTAGGAAGTGATCCTAAGAGAGAGTAGCCTGTTTTCTTCTTCAGAAAGGCTGCAAAACTATTAGTGACCCAACATGTTTCTCTAGAACCTTTCCATGCCCATCAAAAAGGAAAATCTATGTTCCTTCCTCCAGGTATGTTTCTGCCTCTTCAAGTAGAGTGTGAAACTAAGTGACAACCTTGGCTAGGCTGGAAAAGGTTCTAGGCAAGGTAGAACCTTTCAAGGTTCTCGAAAGATAGAAGCCATGTCTACCTGTCTCTAATAAACTAATCTTTGTAACCCAATAACCATTATGCAGAACCCGGATTACATGGAGAGTTACCTAGGCAGATGTTCTGAATGAGACTCGGCTAAGTTTGCAGCCGACAGTCAGCATTAACTGTTAAACATGTTACATGAACACGGCTTCAAAGGATTCCAAACCACAGATTCCAACCCCACCCAGCCTTTCAGACTTCTAGCTGAAATCACAGATATAGGGGAGCAGAAATAAAATCCTCTCTGCTGTGCCCTGGTGGCATTTATAGAATCCAGGGGCATAACAAATGGTTGAGCTCTGCTACTAGATTGGAGGGTACTTGTTTTGTAGCAATAGAAATTCGGAGAGAAAGGGAAAGAGGGGGATAACTTCTCTGTCTGGCAAGGGGCAGATGAATTGTGCATATTTTATGAGGTGACACCAGTGTATCTTGGTATGTTCCAAAGGGCCATGCAGTGAGGTTACCTTGAATGGAGCTGAGGTGGACCAGGCAGGTACTTGGAATGTCAGTCCTGAGTACACAGGAGGAGGTCCCTGTTAGCCCTTTCGAGCTATAGAGCTTAGTAAAAATTAACAACTGTTTTGCATAGTGAAAGCAAACAAATATCCATGAGTCCAGACCCATAGAAACAAATAATTGAATAACTAAATGAGGAAGAAGAGACAAGGCTTTCATGCAGAAGAATTTCAAATAGTTTATATATTTAACTATTAAGTAGGTGAAGTGTGACTCACTACCCTTTAACTGTGGGCACCTAGTGACTTCCTTCTCAAAAGCACTGAAAGGATTAAACAGTCATTGAAAAATAAAATTAAAAATAATAAATACAAAGGGAATATAAGCAATTGTGGCTGGGAAGCAGAAAATGAGAGACTGCCTCGTGTCTAGGGGGTGGAACACAGTTCGTCCGGGTGGGACCTCTAATGCTTGAAGTACCTTTATCTTAAGAGGTGAGTCATCTACTGAACACCCCCTGCCATGGGACTAGTGGAGGATTTCAAGCCAGAGAGGATGCAGGAGCCTGGGTGTTCTCTAACATTCATCTCGCCCGCCTCCTGACATCATAGCTCTAACAATAAACCACATGAGGATGTTAAGTGCCAATATTCAACTGAACAATTTTAAAGAATAAAAGGTTTTGGAGGTAAGAGGAAATTACCGAAGTTGCCCTTTACTGACACAGGAACATGCCAGGGCCGCCTCTCTTGTTGCCTGCGGCCCACGTGTTGAACGAGAGCTCTCCGGGTTTCAGGGAAGAGAAGTGACATTTGCACAGAATCAGACTTTCTCGGGCAGAGCAGGACAGATGCAGACTGGGTTTGTGTGATTGCTGGGGAGCTCCGTGAGGAGAGAGACAAATGGGAACGAGCTGCTGAGAATAATCAGAGCAGAAGGAGGGTTGCAAAGGGCTGAACAAGCTCGGCACAGCTCAACTCATTGCCTCTGAGAGTTCAAACCTCTAAAGAAAGGAGTTTCGCATATTGATTTCCTCATTCCTCTGCCTAGTGGCCTGGATTGCTAATTATGGGTTGATGTCCTAGTCTCAGGCGAGACACATGCTGAAGATTCAAATAGCAACTGTGTCCTTACGCCATCCACTATCCGCGCACACACGCGCATGCACTATCCTACGCCAAGGGTGTCAGACCTTAAAATAGATTTTCTTGTTTCGTCCCTGAACATTTTATTAGGTGTTTATTTTTCTTTATTTCTAAGATGTTATTAGTGCATTTTAGAATCTTTTGTAATTAAATTTTTATCAGCATCTCTGCAGGATAACCACTATATTAAATTCAGTGTTTATCATTCTTAAGCGTGTACAAACATATTACCAGTATTCTGATTGCCTTAAGTTTATACAATATGTACGTAGTATTTTGCTACCTCTTAAATGTACCACATTATATGGGATTATCCATGTTGATACGTTTTATTTTAACTAGGAACAGTATTTCTATTTTATAAATATACAACAATTTAATTATAAATTTACTGTTAATGAGCACAGACGTTGCATATCCTTTACCTGTAATATGCTCTCTTCTAACATTCAATCATGATGATGCTAATGTTGTCACAGGGGCTCTATCTGATTCGTGTTTGCACAGATAACGTCTTTTTTAACCTTTTATTTTAATCTTCTTTCGTAATGCACGATACTGTGTCTCATAAACACCAACATATTGTATATTTTAAAATCCAAATCAGATCATTTCTGGCCCTAATTAGTAATATTATTCTATGCTGTTTAAAAAAAGATTTTATTTATTTATTTATAGAGAGAGAGGGAAAGGGAGGGAGAAATAAAGGAAGAGAAACATCAATGTGTGGTTGCCTGTCATGTGCCCCCCTACTGGGAACCTGGCCCACAACCCAGGCAGGTGCCCTGACTGGGAATCAAACAGGTGACCCTTTGGTTTGCAGGCTGGCAATCAATCCACTGAGCCACACCAGCCAAGGCCTATACGAATTATACTTAGAATCGCTTTCATATTTAGACTGAAAACACCAAACACTAGAAATTTTCTTTATCATTCTTTGCCTTCACTGTTTTCTCCTATATTTTCTATCAACTTAAAATTTCATTGAACTTCTTTATTTCCATCTATAGATTCTAAAAGTTTGAATTTCTATTCGTTAGAGAATAACTTGCATTAAATAACACATTCATTGATAAATTTTTCCAACAAACCTATTCATTTAGTATTTCTAAGCTTGACTTCAAAGGGCCAGATGCAATTTCAACTCCTTAAACTGTTAAGGAGTAGTTACATTTATACAGTCCTAATATTATTTCGGCCCTTTGAAGGTAACCGCAAGGCTGATGTAGCCCCCAGTGAAAATGACTTTGACATCTCTGCTATATAGTATACATGTTTTTAAGATTTCTACTTGGTAATTTTCTTCCCTTTCCCCTGCCTTTTCATTTCATTGCCCCCCTTCGCAGTTTCATTTCTGCCTTTTATTTTATTTATAGCATCTCGTTCTTTTATAGGTAGGGTTTCTCCATTTACCGATTTCATCGAATGTTACTCATCGTCCTTTTCTGAGTCTCTAGCAGAGTACTGGGCCTGTAATAAAGATAAAAAATATCGTTCCCCCAAATTTTAAGCATCGTGTCTATTCATAGGGTATTTCTAATAAACATCGAGTGTTTTCCATGAACAAACTCACTCACTTAATACTTCGATCTGCTTATTTTTCACCATCCATAATCTGTTAGACAGAGGGTCTGTCCATACCAGTTAAGACACAGGTGGCAGAAATTCTCCTTTAACCTCCTTGTTCTTTTCGTTCAAATCTTCCACGGCACAGCTATGTTACTGAGATGAATCTGCCAGCTGTCTCTCAGCCTCAGGTTCCTTACTAATGTGATGAACTAGAAATGCCTCCTTCACACATTTTTATGAGAAATAAAAATGCTAAAACAATGTCCCAACAGCAGACAGACATACACAAGGCCGGTTCCTTTCCTTTCGCATCATTACCACATTTATCGGCCCTAGAGTCTTCATTTGGGACCTAGGATAAAGGTATCAGAAGTCAGACCGCTGACCTCCATCGACAGTTCAACGTATTTAGCAGAATACTTGAGATTGCTGCCAAACTGCATCATTTTTTCTGATTCTCCAGTTATCACCCAAGAAGCATGGAGACCGACCTCTTTGTGTGTACTTGGTGGGAGCATCTGTGTGAGTGGGAAGCTGAGAAAGGGGAAGGATGTAGGGAGGCTTTCCGTAAAGCTGTTCCTTATAGCAACATTCACTTAGCGATGGGGGTTTGGGGGATTCTAATTTTGATATACTGTGTAAATGCCCTGCTAGAATTTGCAAACATGGGAGAGAGGGCCCGGCACACATTCAATAATTCTCTTAGCAAATATTTCTTGGGCCCCTTCTATGTGCTAAACATTTCTCCAGATTCTGGAAATACAGGAGTAAATGACACCAGTTGTTACCTAACTATAAAAGCTGCTTTCCCCCTCCTAATTGTCATCAGGAGTCCTCACACAGAAGGAAGTCCCTGGGGCTTTTGTGGGAACAAGCTGGCGGCGAAACTGGACTTGGTTCTTGCTAGATCAGGCAGCACCCTTTTAGACAACATCCGTAAGAGAATGTGGACTTGGTAAACACAGACTTTCTCCCTGCACAAACTTCCCTGGCCGTTTCTCATGTAAAACAGCAGAACACATTTGTATGTTACTATATTTCATTGTGCTTTAAAACAAGCAGTGACATTCTGAGGACACTGTGGTCTGAGAGGCCGGGGCTCTAAGAGTATTTCGTGGAACAAGGTAACTTGTTTCCAGATGAAGGTGGACTCAGCTGTCATATGAAGGTGGTTTTCAAAATCTTGAAGATGTGGTACAAGGGAGGTTAGAAATAATCTACATGCTTCTGCTGAGCATGATTACAATTAACATCTGCCAGCGGCCATACCTTCGGGATGAAATGCAAAATAGCTCGTTAGCACAGCGGTTCTCAAAGTATTGTTTCTGGACAAAGATCGTGGGGATCAATTAGGGATCTGCTAAGAATGTGAATTCTCAATTTTACACTGAATCACAGCCTCTGGGGGGTGGGGCCCAGCAATCTGTGTTCTAACAAGCTCCTGAGGTGTTTAAGGAGCGTTTCCAGTTTTATTGAGATACAATTGACATATGTAACACTGTGTAAGTTTACAGCGTCCACTATGATGCATGTGTGCATTGCACAGTGATTATACCATAAGGTTAGCTAGCACGTGGCTCATCCCATACAGTTACTATTTTGTCGCAGTGGTGGCTGTGAGAATATTTAAGATCTACTCTTTTAGCAACTTCCAAGTATATACAGCATAGGAGCGTTAACTATAGTCACCATCCCGTACATTCGATCCCCAGAATTCACTTACCTTACAACTGGAAATGCGTATACTTTGACCAATAGTGCCTCATTTTACCTCACCCTCACGCCAGCCTCTGGCAACCACCAACCTATAGTTTCTGAGTTCTACATATAAGAGATCATACAGTATTTGTCTTTCACTGTCTGACTTATTCATATTGTTGCAAATGGCACTATGTTCTCCTTTTTCATTGCTGAATAATAGTTGTGTGTGTGTGTGTGTGTGTGGCATTTTCTCTAACCATCTTCTGCCGATGGGCACTTAGGTTGATGCCATGTCTTGGCTCTTGTGAATAATGCTGTAATGAGCATCGTCCCAACTTTTCCTAATGTGTGTTAACTCCAAGATCCACTGCCTTAGCATGAGCCTAGGGTAAGCTTCTCCATCTCTCCAGGCTCATCTCTTTCTACTTCCACACAAGTGCACATGTTCCCGCCTCACTGGTTTCCTACACAAGCTTTCAAATCCCCAGCCTTGGTGTACGGCATTAACTCTTCAGTTCTCACTTCTCAACCTTCCCCTGTGGACAAATTCCTATTTAATCTCCTCTGTTAATTCAGGACCCCGTAGTCGTACTTACTGGCCCCTTCTGGACTCTGAAAGTGTTTTATTTATCAAGAAATAGGTACATGATGATGTCTGGGTTTCTGGTCATTCATACTCCCTATTCTGTGTGTTTCAACTGAACCTCAGGAGATACCCAGAGTCTTAAATGAGATAAAGACTCATCTGTCTGAATAATTTGGGGAAATTTCATGTCCACTGAATACTGGGGAGGTTCATACAAAAAGGGAAAGCAGGGTCTGTGTGACTGAATAGCCAGCAACCCCTCTGAAAGCCTTCTTGCATGAGATCTCAGGCAAAGACCAGAACAAAAGACGATTTAAGGAAAAATTCCCAGAAAAATATGAAGCCGGCATATCTAATCGGTTCATTCTGAGCCATATCACAAAGTCAGTGAGAAAATGAAGACAATAATCCAAAATATTAATAAAAAGATGAAATAGTAATATCTCTCCATGAGTCCCAAAGGGGAAGAAGGAAAAAAAATTATGCCCTTCCCTGAGCCATCAACTTACAAGGTCATTTACACAGAATGTAATTCAGCAGAAATCACATTTATTCAAACAGATGATGATAATAATAATAGCTCACATTTTTCAGCCGATGTCTTAATTTGGGTCTCCCCCACCACCACCAAATCAGACTCTGAGACATGTATGTGGGAGCAAGTGGTTTATTTGGGAAATAACCTCAGGAAACACTAGAAAGGGGGTGGAGAGTCATATGGGAGAGCCAGGAAGCCAGCCCAGAGTCTATTCACGAGAAGGTAATTGCTGCGGAAAACTGAGGTTCAGCCCCGCCGGGGACCTCTGAGAGACCTTTTGGCACCTGACTCAAGAGAAACACAAAATGGGGCATCTCATCTTAAACTCCCATCAAGTCATTAACTGGGGTCTACTCTCCAGAGCCAGACATTCTTCTGGAGACAATGACCTTCACAGAGAGCCCTGTAGCTCACAGAGTTCAAGAATAGCAGGGGCCAAGTGTGTGTTTGCATGTATATATACACACTCACTTATGAGACTATATATTTATGTATATATATGTGTGTGTATATATATGTGTGTGTATATATATATGTGCATATATATATGTATATACGAGACTTAGCAGGTTCTGCTACAGACACACACTATGATAAGCATGTGTACACATTTTACAAACAAAACCCAATAGAGCTTTTGCAACAACTCTGTGAATGAAGCACTATTATTATACTGCTCTCATCTCCATTTTACAAATGAGGGAAATGAAGCACGGAGAAGCTTAGTAACTGCCCAGGACAACGCAGACCGGAAATAGTGGTATGTACGACCCAGCACTGGGACCTCAGAGTTCGTGTTTTCAAACACCACCTGGGAACTGCCTTCAATCCATCGGATTGCTATCCAGCCCAAGTTTATCAGATCTTGCCTCTTCCCAGCGCTGTGTAAATGTATCTGTTTCCAATAACTCACCATTTTCCTCTGAGCCCATGCCTAGCTACAGCTGTCAATCTTTCCATGCGAACCAAATACTCCCTAGGGAGTTAGTCACAGTGTTGCGATATTCACGTTTGCAAATACTTTTCTATCTACTACACTTGACTTCTAGTATTGTTTTCTCTTTTTAAAAATAAGTACATTATCTCCACTGGTGTACATGTTTCAAGTATTCAGTTAGTTACCCCTCACCTTCCTTCCCCTAGAAACTGCCCATAGCAGGCTCACCTTCTCTCAGGTGAAACGGACAGCCGTTCTCTCTGCAGTTTCCCAGCTGGTTTAAATTTTGAGTGAGAAAGTACCCAAGCAGCATGTCCAAGACCGTTGAGGGGAAAGAAGAAGGTGACACTAAGCATGGAAGGCTTGAAAAAAACTTGATTTCTTCCTAGATGTTGCTGCTGTTCAAAGCCAACGGTGAATATTTTTCAGTGTTTCTTCTACCCCAGATTTTTCTAGGCCCTATTTGACCATGAGATGTTTTGGCTAGGGAAATGCACGCTCTAAATGGTTCAAACAGTTTACTGCACTAACGGGGTGAGCTGATGGGTCCATGCTATCCAACGATATGCCAATTCAGTCAAACCCTTGGTTGAAAAGCAACCAAATCAATGAAACAGAAATTTGTAAACAGACTGCTAGATGGTACATTGATTAATCTTGTTTTTCTGGAAAGATATCAGAAAAATATGCCGAAGGTTCAAGGAATAGGGAACAATGCTACTGTATGTATGCCCTTTGACCTTTGACCCAAGACCTTTGCTTTGAATTTCTCTGGTATAATCCTTAGTAGAACTTTTGCTCCATATTACCCATTTGGACAACGTCACATATTTATAACCCAGAGAGAATGGGAAATTCTTGAATCTAAAAGATTGTATTTCTCACTGAAACCAGCTGCCTCATATTTTTATTCTGAAACCTCGTTTGTTTTCTCTCTCATTCCATGGAGGAACCTGAGCTCTGATTGGCCTGAACTTCCAAAAACTCCATAAACTGTGTATTGACCATTCTTGTTTTGTTTTAATCTGTATTTACCACCCATATTTCTACCAAAACCCTCAACAACTCTCTGAACTAATATTTTTATATAACTTCTGCATCTAAAAATACTCAATATTGATATCGGCTAGAGATATGTTTCTCATTGATGTTTTATAGATTCACTTTGCAAAAAACAAGGGTGAGAGCGCTTATAATACCTAAAATATACTACTAGCTCACCATAAAAAGGGGTTCATTAATTAAGTCATTCTTTACTCTTGTATGCCTTTATTTCACACATGCTCCCTCACTCCTCATCATCTTTCAAATATTTTGCTCGCCACCGGGGTCGAGGTCATGAGGAAAATCATACGCTGCCCTGGCCTCATGAAGTTTACAGTCACTGTGGTAGACAAACGTTCACCAGAGCAATAAACAAAGTTTCCAGCATCATTATT
This sequence comes from Desmodus rotundus, assembly GCF_022682495.2. Classification (NCBI taxonomy): domain Eukaryota; kingdom Metazoa; phylum Chordata; class Mammalia; order Chiroptera; family Phyllostomidae; genus Desmodus; species Desmodus rotundus. Next base: position 10,190,969 of record NC_071398.1, on the reverse strand, counting down.
ATTAAAACGTGAATTATAGGAGCCTTGAGAGTCCATATAATTGGGATTTTAGAAAGTCGGAACAATCCAGGGTGGTTTATCTGAGGGAAATGACAGTGTAATACAAGGCATTATTACACAAAGAGGGGGGAAAATACTGCAGGGGAGGGAAAGAGCAGAACGTGAGGCAGCGGAGTGCCTGAAAAGTGAGTGACCGAAGAGAGCCAGGGGGACTGGGAAGCAGAGAGAGGGGAGGACATTGCGTAAAAGGTAAGGCTGGGGGGCCATGAGAAGCCAGGCCAAACTTAACTCTGGAGGGTGCACACAGGTTCCACCTTGATTCTGAGAATAATGGGAAACAATCCAAGCATTTTCAGCAGAGACAGGAAATGACGTGATGACAACTTTGTTTCAGAAAGATCGCTTACAGTGTAAAAACGATTGCAGAGCGTCGAAGGTGGACGGAGGCGGACAGGTTAGGAGGGCACTGCGGTACCTCCGCAGACTCTCAGGATTCGGGTGACTGCGTGAGATCATAAAGATCCTAGTCAAGTCCCAGGGTCATTGCAAATGATTGGTGTCCAGTCTGCTTCTAGTGTTGTCACTCTCACTAATAAAGCGACGCACATTGTTGTGCGACACCCTTAACAAACATACTTTACATTTCTCTCAACTCGCAAACTAGCAGCGTTAATTAAACAATACCCGTTTAGGCTTGAGATCTGAAACAATAAACACAAAGATGAATTTAAAGTAACTGTTCTGCTATAGACGTACAATAATTCGATGTAAGAGTTGTTTCTTTTGTCTCTATGACATGACGGTCAGACTGTTACAAACTTTAAAAAACAAACTTTTAAAAAAATTTAAAGTGTTATGAACAATTAATTCCCTATCATATTGAGCACCCTTTTATTTTTATTTTCTTATTTCTTTACCATATGTTTTTAAACTAAAATGTATAATGGCTTTTTGGATTTTATCCTTAAGCCTATTTTAGTCTGTTGAAGAAAACGTACAACATCTTAAAAATTTTCCAGAGGAAGAGGGAGAGTAACTACCCCTGAGGGGAAAACAGGGAACGAGAGAGACACCTGGAGCTGTTCCAAATGTGCATTTTCTTAATAATTAGCACATCACACATCTAGTTAGCATCTCATAAATAATCATAGACTATGTATTTAATGAATAGATTTACTTTGCACTGTCAGAGGTTAACAGGAAAGCAAAATGGTTTGCGTATTTTAAAAATGAGACCAAGTTATTTCTCAGGTACACTCTGACTAAAAATAATGAAATGCAGCAAATAGCATCGATCACGCTAGTTTTAAAAACACTGATAGCAATAGATATCTATGTATACATATCTGTCACATCTGTCAAAACACCCTGTATTTATATATGTTAGAAAATAGCTACCTCTATACATTTATGCTGTGACAAGCATATGAATATGTGTGTCTCCTGTGATTGTACATTTCATTTTTAATCCAAGCCTTTCTCTGTCAAAATCTTGTCCCAAGTTGCATTTTGATGGTGTGTATTTCTCCTCTTTTTTCCTCTATAGGAAATGAGGCTTGTAAAGAGAAGGATCAACAGCATTTGTACCTATATTTCTCAACACTGACAAAGTGTTTCTATAGGATCTCTTGGAATAATGATTCTGAGAGAAAATTCATTTTTCAAACATGCTAACCATATTAAACAGATATTTCTTAAGTTAGAGGCCCTCTCAGATGACTAAAATGACATTGGATATTCATGCAAACAGAGTGAGTTTTCTCTGATGTTCAATGACCCAGCCACTGCCATGGGATGTCGTGACTAGGGGCTATTTGGGGGTGACGGGAGAGAAAGGGCTCTTTACAAGTGCCCTAAGCTGAGACAAACAAATATGTATCCACACCGGGCAGTCGGAATATGCCCCATTTGTGATGTGGCACAGGGAATCTTGGGAAGTACAATTTGTCACTTCTGCCAGAGCACCTGTGAGCAACCCACAGGCAAGTGAGGATGGATGCTGCGCTGAAGGGTGACTCACGGGAATGGGACAGAAAGCCTTGCTTCTCCTCATCTAGCTCCTCCCCACCCCCCAGGTAGTTGTGCTGGTCGATTTATTTATATCACTGTCCATCTGTAAGGTCTTCCTCTCCTCTTCTTCCTCAAGCCTTTCAAGGTAATTTCCAATACAAACTCAATTTACCCTCAGCACATCTCTGCTAAAGCATGAAATAGGAACATCTGATTTCTTTTTGTGATGGTACATTATGTTTCATGTAATTAACTCTACAGAATACTTCCACTCGGGGTGATCCATTTTGTTCCTAAAAAGCCTACACTGGAAATCGAGGTATTTTAATTTTGCCTGTTTCATTCTCTTTGGTTAGTAGCCCAGAGACCACGGCAAGGGCCACACGTAAGAAAATTAAGGGAATAATGGGAATTTATCAATACATCAAGCTATTTTCTTGCAGTTAACTTCTATTAGTACATTATCACTCTGCAATAGAAGTGACGACTCTTCTACATTTGTTGGCCCTCTTTCTCTTTTAACACTACATTATATAGACTAGTGTGGCATATACGAGATTGCAGAAAACGCTGGCATGATTGAGTGAGAGGTTATAGAATGTTAGCAACAGCGGGTTCTGAAGATACCCCTGCCCACCTTGCTATGCTTCAGTATCCGCGTCAGCAATTTGAGGAGTTTGCGGTGGCTTGCTTAATGTCAGATAGTAAGACAACAAAACAGCTAACATTTTTATGCATTTGACAGTTTATAAAGCACATTTACAATGACTTTATTATTTCAAAATTATTCTTAGAGCAGTTTTACACTCACATCCAAATGGAGAGGAAGACACAGAGGTATACCCCCACCTCCACACATGCCTAGCCTCCCCCGTTACCAGCATCCCCCACCAGAGCAGTACATTGGTTACAATGGATGAACCTACAGCAACACATTAGAATAACCCAAAGACCTTAGTTTACCTGAGGGGTCACTCTTGGCTTTGTACTGCTCTGGGTTTGGACAAATACAGGGGTAGACAAAAGTAGGTTTAGAGTAGTGAGAACATGAAACAGAGGTTATTCTCCTATGAATTGATGAGTAATTGTATTATTTCCCATACAAACAACTCTGAACCTACTTTTGCCCCACCCTATACAATGGCACGTACCTATTATTATAGTATCATACATGGTATTTTCGCCACCCTGAACATCCTCTGCGCTCCCCCTGTGCCACTGTCGACACGCCTGCCTGCGGACCACCGTGGGACGTTTCCCTGTCCGCTGCCTACGTAACTCCGTCACTGTGAAGTAGCATGCTAGCTCTACATATTCTTCATCGAGGTCGGAGGTGAGAAAGTTCTCCTCTATCCCGCACGAATGCATTTAGTTCTCTTGGGGAGTTGTTTTGTTTTTATCTTTGTTTTTTTCATTTTTTTTCATAAACTAGAGCTGGCTTTTGTCATGTGCTTCTTCTGCATTTATTAATATGATCATATTAGTTCTTCTCCTTTGCCTGATAATATGAAAGCTTACATTATTGATTTTCAAATATGAAACCAGCTTTGCATGTCTGGGATAAATCCTACTTGTTTGTGGTGTATAATTCTTTTCACGTATTGAGGGACTCAATTTGCTAATATTTTATTGAGGATTTTTGCATCTATGTGCGGAAGAGATATTGGTCTGTGGCTTTTCGTTATTGTAACGTCTTTGTTGAGTATAATCCTGGCCATGCCCCTTCTATATCTGAAAGAGCTGTAGAGAAGGCGTATAATTTCTTCCTGGAATATTTGGCAGAATTCACCAATGTATGTTTCTAGGTGTGGTGATTTCTGTTTTGGAAGGTTACTAATCATTGATTCAATTTATTTAATACATATATATAGACCTATTCTGAATGTCTATTTCTTTTGGCAGATGTGTCCCTCAAGAAATTGGTCAGCTGTATCTAAGTTATCAAATTTGTGGGCATTGAGTTATTCATAGCATTCCTTTTCTTTTGATGACCATGGAATTGGTAATAATGTCCTCTCTTTCATTCCTGACATTAGTAATCGGTGTCCCCTCTCCAATCTGGCTTTTCCTCCAGTATTTACTGTGGGAACCAGGTCAAGCCCCTGGAGGTAAATCTCACAATATCGTGCACCCCTCTCCCCATGAATGGGTGCTACCAGGGTCTCTACCCCTGGGACAACTACCTCTCAGGCACTCCTAGCCCGACACTGGTTCCCACGGTGGCTCCTGCTTGGGAGGCGCTGCTCTGGTAAACTGGGGCTCCCCGCGGCAGCCCATCTCTCTCTGCAGGCTTGAGGCCCACAATGCGCACATGTCTCCATCTCTCATGGCTCCTGGAAGAGGTATTGAGTTCCAGTCTGTTCAGCTTTTTATTTGTCTTAGGGTGCAGAGGCGACTTTCAAGCTCCTCAGATGCAGAACCAGGAACCCCCTTATTTATTTTATTACTTGATTCTCAGAAAAAAAAATCATGGCCTAGTCTGCAAGCTTTATAATGGGAAAATTGAGTTTTCGATGCTGTGAAATGTGTCCTCAGTCACGCAGTTGGTACAGATCTGGACTGGCACTAGATTAATGTCTGTGTTCTATCTCCCTCCACTTCTTATGCTTTCAGCTTTTTCCAATCTCTTAGTCCATGGTTTCCATAATTTATCAATTCATTGTTTCTCTGGCACTTGAATTCAGCAAATATTAGGTACCCGCAATCATATAGAAATTGTGCCATTTGCAACAAATAGCAAAATATAGCATGACCTCTATGATACCGGAGCTTATAGTCTAATGGAGAAAAGAGTTATATCAAATATAAAATCACACAAAGACATATGAAAGTACAATTATGGTAAGTTTCTATAATAAGTACATGCCGAGCACTCTTCTGTTTTTGAATGTTTTTATTATTTAAATTTTACAAACTACTGAGAAATAGAATAAATATTACCTCTATTTCACACCTACCCACACACACAACAAGCAAACACAATACACACACACTACACATAAGACTTTAACATAAAACATGCCAAACATCGTATAGCTATGAACTCTAACTGCAGAATCCGTGTTTTCCGTTAACACCACACCGCCTTTTTGGGTAGTAGGGAGTGAAGGCAGATCGAACCATATAGCTCAGTCATCGCTATTTAATTTCACTTTTGGTGTGGAGGTTCAGTAATGTATGGTTGGTTATCTTTCTTCCCTCACAGCCAGAGGCAGCCTGCTGTGGCTGCATAAGCTGAGAAGCAAAAGATTTGAAAGCATCACAGAAAGTGACCTTATCAGAAAAGCAATTATGTGGAAATTCATAATAAGTGTGTCGAGACACAAAAGTCAGTGGAATTCAACCCAATTGTTCCAAACTGGAGAGAACATAGAAATCTGTGTGTGCCAAAATTCTGAGCAAATATTTCCACTTCATCGAAGTAATACTGTTGAAAATGGAGAACCATTTATAGCCATGATGCAATTTGATTTCAGATATATTTATATTTTCAGGTATTTTTTTTAAATGCTGGAGAATATGGTAAATGACGCCAAGTCCCACCAGTAGAGAACCAGAGAGCCAGTGACAGCATACATACAAGGTTGTCATCTAGTGGTGACAGGCAAGTGGCAGGCTTGCGACCCCAAAGCAGTATCTGCAGTGTCACTCCCTCCTACCTTTTTCCTCTTCTTTACGAATTTGAAACATCTGTTATATAATGGCTTAATTTTTTAAAAGAGAAAATGATATATCACTTGTCTCTATTTCCTCCTATAAAATAATCCTCAGTCTCATTTTTTAAAAAAGGTAGTTGAGGAATACTGATTTCAAGATTGTTTATATTCAATAAAAATCTTGAACATTTATCATCCTTATTTAGATAATGGGAAGTAATAACAGGCCTTCTTGAAAACAGAGAATTCAACACCATCACATTGCATTACTCAGAGAGCACAGAAGATAAATTCTAGCATTTGTCAGTGCTACTCACCACCCAGGCATATTTCATTAGCTATTGTCAAAGGCACAGAACACTGCCGATCACATTAACTAACTTCTTTTAAAAGCCACTCAGCTGAGTTTAATTGTGATTAACTATATTTGAACTGAAGGAACATTAAATACACAAATGCCTCCTGGTGATCTTTTCAGAGTCTGTGGTGAACAACGGTTTTTGCTCAATGGGAAGAAACCTTTTAATGTATTCCAAAAAAAAAATAAAAATAAAATAAATCCATGCACACATTTGGTTGTATTCAGTACAGTGAATTTTGATTGTTCATTGCAGGAAAATAACAAAAGGAAATGCTCTGCCCTTATAGGGCAAATAAGGTAGCAATGCTACCATTCACCTCACATCAGGAGCCTCAAAGAGTCTAGATTCTCCTGTTTAGTTCTTGTCTACCACGGCAGAAAGTTAACCTAAGTAAATTAAAAATCACAAATTCCATGCACATCGCTTATTTACCACCTTGTTCTCTCCATCTTTGACGCTGCTGATTTTATTGTTTAGATTATCAATACCGCTCCTTGCGTCTTCTCTAGACAGGATAACTGGGTTCACACTGCTCTGAATTCTCTCTTTTCCTTCCTCAACTCGTTCTCCCCTGGGTAAAAGGAAAATCTGAACGGGGTTTTACTCTGCAGTGTGCGTCTTGCAGACGTTTAGCACATCTGAGGAAACGCTTCTGGGATAGTCAGTGGGAGTTTTGGGGAGGTAGTGATGTTGGAGTGGGAAGGAACTGATTGAGTCTCGGAGAGGCGACGCTGTAGTCCCCGCTCAACATACACCATAGTATCGCAGCAGCTCCAGTATTTTGTTTCTCCATGAAGAATTCCTTTAAGCAAATTGTTCTATAGCAAACATTCATCATCATGAATATAAAGAATAAAGCCCAAAGTTCATATGCTCTGACTCCTAATTGATTTCCATTCATTCCCTCTGTGTCTCTCTCTCTCACCCACCCCTCTCTCTCACACACAACACACACACAGTTCTTTCTTCAACACCTATTTCCTAATATTTCAGATTGCTACTTATTTGGTATTTCATTTTCAAACAACTTAGAATTGCATCGCCACGATACAATGATGTTTCTCTTATCTGCACCTTGGAACCTATTATTCTCATTACCTGTAATTAGCGAATGCCTTCGTCATGTATCGCTTTGCATACCTACTTGATGCCTATATATGTACCTCTGGACCTGGCTAACGATGCATTTGTCACTTCGTTTTCAAGAAGGCATTCCTTATGCATGTAGGCAAAATGAATCATTCTGTCCTTTCTATTTCCTTGTTTAAAAAATATCAATGTGACTATTACATGGTTTATCATTTATCTGTTTATATCATTTCATATGATAACCATTCTGTAAAGATATTATTTTAGGCCTTTCATTAATTACTTGTCTAGTTTTGCTCAATGACTTCTTCGTGAACTGAATTTAAAAACAGAGGTTCCTTTTGCTCTAGAAAATACATTGCTTTTGACTCTCTAAGCGGTCAAATATTCACTTTATTTTTGACCTCCACCCTCCAGAGCAGGGAGAGAGACCAAGGCAGGACTTAATCAGTGCTCCCCAGTGACGGCATTCAATCCGAGGCCACCTTCAACGTCAGAAGGTTTGGGAGGTGCCTGGTGGACACCATCTGCTTATACACTAGCAGTTTTATCAAGAGGATATTGAGTTAACCTTCGGAACTGCTTAACAATACCATGTTCTGGAGGAGAACAATCATTATAACAATTGAATAACCTGTTGTGATCGCTGAAACATTAATAGACTGTGCTTGTTTAAGGGGGAAACAACTGCTCCCTGGCCTTTCCCTAATACTGGATGAATTGCGCTGCGCTCACTACTGTTAGTCATCTTTCTGGTGTAGAAGGGTAGGATTCTTTTATATTTTTTCTGAAGTGTTTATCCCTATCTCCCATCTCCTCTCATCCCAGTTTTAGGATCATACACAGCTTGGATTATAGGAATGCTTGTACCAGATTCATGCCATAAGAAAGGCCCCATATTAGAAGAAAAGTTTTTCTTATAAAGAGTTAGGTTGGAGGAAACTGAAAAACTGAGAGAAACTTCAGCTCCATCAAGGAGAAAACCAGATGGAACTACGTGGCTGAAAATAATCCCTGGCAACGGGGAAAGGTGGGGGAAACAAAGCAGCATGTGTTGGGAGAAGGAGAAAGAAGTTGGGGAGACACAGGAGAAGTAGCGTTGCAAAAGGAAATCTGGAATGACCGTATGTGTTTGCATCTAGATGGTCCCATTGGGGACTCAGGAGGAGAAGCAGCTTCTCGCATCATAGTCTGAAATGGGTCTTTGCTTATTTTCCAATAATTACGTTCTCCTCCTGGCAGCAAAATGTACCTCCTAACTACTACATAATTAAATAGTTTTAGAGAACACAAAAATGGAAAAGATAATCATAATGAGCCAGAAGCTAAAATCTAAGAATCCTGCTTTTCAAAGAACGTGTTCCTTCTCTCTCCTAAGTACATATGAAATTCAATACGTAGTTCAAATTTTTAGAAATGCATATGTCTCCACATCATATCTTCTTTATTTATAAAATACTTATACATAAATTTTAGTTAAAAATACAAGCTATTTGGAATAATAGGTTGAATAATTATCCAGTGATTTTACTCAGAGATAGGTAACCTTAGTAATCCAGATTAATTAAAAATATCCTCCCTTTTTAAAAAAACAACAGCTCTCCATTTCGTGCAAGGTGCAGACGCCAGGAGATTTTATACCTCATCTGTAGTAAATGTAATTTTTTTTCCTTGTCTTTAAAACACCAGAGGGAATTACAGGAATCATTGGTTCACTGATTAGTACAAGCAATGGACCTAAATTATACTCAAAATCAGTTCTCCGAAGGGCTTTTATTGGCGGTCATTATTTGAGCGCAAATGAATTTGTTAGCTATTTGGTGGTTGTTAGCCACCATAAAGTAGGACAGACATGGAGTCATGGGCAAATTCACTCCCAGGGTAGAAATTTAAAAAAAAAAAAAAGAAAAGCATGTTGTTCAGGGACAATGCATTCCAATCCCACATTGAGCCCATTCATAAGCAGAGGAGCTTTTTTTGTAAGTCGCACGCACAAGCCTTAAATACACCCTCTAAAACGTGCAGACTCAGAAACGTCATCTTAAGGCTGGCTAGGCAGAACATCTATTTAGAAATGAAGGCCAAGAGTTTTGATTACCTTCTATTAAACTGTTAAATGCCACGTGCATAGTCCCCACTAAAGGGGACAGTCTGTCAGTTGAACTTATCCCCATTACCCCCCTATACTCTATGATTTTCTAGAAACTTCGTGGTCTTCCCGCTGGTCTTTGAGAGAAAGATTCTATATAGCCAGTGAGTCAAAAATATGGAAAGTGCCTTGTCTACAAATACTTACAACTTTCCATTTTGCAGATGATGGAGAGTGCTTTGAAGACAGTACTATTTCTCAGCCGACTCAGTTGGTTGGGTATCGTCCTGCAAACCAACACGTCGCCAGTTCAATTCCTAGTCAAGGCACCTGCTTGGGTTGTGGGTTTGGTCCCAGGTTGGGGCGCGTATGGAATGCAACTGATCAATGTTTCTCTCTCACATCGATGTTTCTCTCCCTCTCTTTCTTCCTCCTTTCCCCTCTCTCTAAAATCAAAATTTTAAAAAAGGATTCTACTTTAAGAATCAATGTGCTTGGGAGACAGGCAGGAAAAGGAGACTTAAAGTAACTTCAGGAAAGATAAAATGATTATATACTAAATGATAACTTCATCAACCACATGATTCAATCAAGCAAGAGCAGAAGTTCTCTTTTTCCAGACTAGGTAGAGCAAATAGCTTAACATAGGACACAGACACACGGTAAGTATTCCATATATTAATACTAAATATTGTAGTTTAAGGCTTAACTGGTAGGCTTTTTTGGATGAATCGATAGTCTGGTTTTGAGTGACAAATTGTGAAGGATTCAGAAACCATGTCTCAGTAGAAACTGGCTGAGACAGATTAGTGATGTTTGTCACAGAAAAAAAGAGACTAATGAAACCCAGTGTTGTCTGGCGCAACTATAATCTGGGAAGGTGGACAACAGGTGAAAATTTATTTCAAGAGAGTGTGACTGCTTTCTCTGTAGAAACATGGCACACTTGTACCAAACACAGTCCTATACCATAGTCAGGTACAATGTAATATCACCGCTGCTATATGGGAAATTCATATAAGGTGTCTTAGGAACACAGAAGACTCCATATCTGCTGGATGAGTCTCAGGAATGTCTCAGAGTAGAGGACACTTTTGATTGACTCTGGAAGGCAGAAACTGGATAGGTAGAAGTCAGGAATTTGAAGCAACCACCACCCCTCCTAGCATATGCAAAAATCACACTATTAGGGGAAAAACGTATGCAGGAAACTTTAAGCAGATTAATTTTGCAGCAGCATGAAAGGTAAGGAGGACCCTGTCAGAACTGGGCCTGGACAGGTGGCCCACGGCAGGACCATAATAAGTACACAGTCAGCAATGTTGAATCGGTCTCAATGGCTGTCCATGGTATCCCACAGAAGAAAAGCAACCTTGAATGAGCACGATTACACTTGCAGTTTCACAGAATTTATCAGACCGCCCTTGTCAGTGTCTCCCTCATTCCAGGCTCATGTTTTTACTGGTGGCCGGTTTGCAACTTCCAGGTTCTCTGCATGATTATGGCTTCTCACACCTGGACTGGACCTGGTTACACACACACAATACTGTGTTTAAGATCACAGAAAAAAAAATCACTGTCACATTGATCCATTGTCCTCATGCCGAATGCACCTGGTTTTTATCTCCACCCAGTTCTCCCATCAGGCGGAGGCTACTTTTGTTAGGCTGGCTCATCCCTCCACAGTTCTCTTCCCCTGGGTTTGATTTAGGGACACACTATTATGAATTGGATAGGTCTGTGCTAAAATACCATCTTTGTCAAGGCACATTCTGAAAAGCTTTCTATGTGGGCCATAGCATGAAAAACAAGAGTAGACAGAACAATTAATGAAGGGAACCCAAAGACAGAACCGCACAAATCAATTTTGTGCTTCCTTTCCTTTTCCAATGTGTCTTCATTTATATTTCAATACTCTGTCTCAGATTAATTTTAGAGAATATATTTCCATGTCAAAATCCTTTAGATGGGCCTAAATAAAAGTAGATGAAAATGAAGATGGCTGTTGCTATGCAGCTGTACATATGGATTTTAAGCTTGATGGGAATTTAAAGGCATTTCTTCCTCATCATTCTTAATGGAACCTAGAATTAGTAGCCAGCAAAGCTGCAGTTTCTGAATTCAGTTATCTGTTCTATCTACCGGTTTTTGCTTTGCTCTTTTTTTCTGTTCAAGCTAGGAATGCGGGAAAGTTGGGAGTCAGGCACATTTTCTTTCATCAATTTTGTGAACTTGGGTAGGTACTTGGGTTCTTTAGAACTAATTTCCCCTGATCTACAACTCCAAAATGGTATTGTGAGGTTTCAGGAAGAATATATATGATAAGACTCATTCTATGGTGATTATGTTTAGCTATCCAATTGCTACATATTAGACAATCTAAGGACAAAAGAGCCAAAGAGTAACGTGAGAATATTCCCTAAATCTAGCAGAAATTGTTAAGCTACTATTGAGACAAACATGAAGAGCAACCGCAGTGAAAAGAACACGTTGTGTCGGGAACATAGAGGTGCATGTGTGGGAAAGGAGACAGAGTAGAGATCACGACAGTAAGTACGACAAAGCCAAGTTCAGTTCATTATCACAGAAACATTCACTACGATAATCAGGTGCTCGATTAATGGATGAAAAAAAAAGCTAGATAAAAAAGATGAGAAAACAGAAATGCACAAGTACAGTGAGTCAAAACTTGACTCACACTTAGGGTTAGTTTGTTCTGGTCGGTTCCTGGGCCTTACTTTCTGAAATGGTGCTGTGTTCTCTCCGCGAGGTCTGTGTGACTGGTAAACTGGTCTGACCACCGTATGGCCTGCGCTGGGAAGCACCAAAGGGCTAGATTCTATTTTTCTTACAGTGAGGCATTTTAGAAATGTTTTCCCTGATACCTTTAGGAGGAAATGCACCTAGTTTCTTCCATTTTAGAAACTCAGAGAAACCTTTCCAGGTCAGGGGAGTCCCCGGGGGAAATGCAGTGGTAATGGAAATGCTCTTGCACATCTGTCTTTGTGAATATTTGTTTTTTTGTGCTTTATGATGTGTTTAGTGTTCCCAGGCTATCTGAAGTCAAATTATAATGTGAAATGTGTTCCCATAGAAAAATTGTCCCTAAGTTACAATAAATTATCAGAAAGTTGCTTATGTGAAAATGCAATTTTCTCTATCCCTTCATGTCATTAGACACTGATTGATACCTCCCTGCTCAGCGACAGTGAAGACAGGGAGAAAAATGTGTCGTGCATGCGATGCGCTTCATGCATTTATTACTTAATTTAATCCTCATAATAAAACTTTAAGACCAAATGTTATCAGCATTTTATAGAAGGAAAGACAAGCTTAGAATTAGGGAGATTAAGTAATATGAGTATTTGAAGAGCTGTGGCTGACATGCAATGTCAGGCCTATCTAAATGGAAGAATTGCATTGACTCAATCAACAGCAACAAACCTTTGAAAAGCACTGAGGTTTTGGGCCCAATAAAAAGGACTTATGAGCCCTGGCTGGTGTGGCTCAGTGACTGAGTGCTGGCCTGAGAACCAAAGGGTCCTTGGCTCGATTCCCAGTCAGGGCGCATGCCTGGGTTGTGGGCCAGGTCCCCCATAGGGGATGCACAAGAGGCAACCACACGTTGATGTTTCTCTCCCTTTGTTTCTCCCTCTGTTCCTCTCTCTCTGAAAATAAATAAAATTAAATTAGAAAAAGGACTTATGAAAAAGCCTTGACTTCAAGAAGATCTTAGTCTACAAGAAAAAATTAGTTCCCTTTTGCTGTGAGTTTTGATAAGTCAAATCAAAAGTTGACTTGTAATCCATAAATATATTTTACTTTATAATAATTACTCAACAAATTGTTAATGTATAAATATAACATAAAATTTCCTTGTAATATATATTCTAGACATTAATTTATATATCTTCATTTTAGATGGTGGAATTTTGATGAAAGATATGAATATATACATATATACATATGTATACATAAGTATGCACAGATGAGATTTCATATAAATAAAGCTCATAGACAGTATTGAAACTATAAAACTTCAGGTTCATTTGATACCAGCTTCTTAAACAAGTCTCGCTCATAAAAGTGTTCTTTTGTACCATTTTATTGGCAGGCGACAAAGAGGTCAGGAATAAGAAATGGCACCATAGCTCCACTATATTTTCAGTAACTGCATCCTTCCCGTTTCCGTGAGAATGGGGTGAGGGACAGAGGCCAGCAGTGCACAGGTCACCGACTCAGCCTGTTCCATTCCAAGCTCATCCTTGTCTCCTCAAGTCCAACTCTTTCTCCTGCCTTCCACAGACCTATTATTTCCTCCTGCACTTTCACTTAGGCTCAGAGAAACATTTTATGCATTATGACGAAAAATCCTCATCAATCAAGCTTCCACCCACCTACACTTTCACTGCAACAGGTTCTTACCACATTGCAGGTGAGATGCAGCCCTTGAACTCCTGAGTCATAGGGCGAGTGATAGCAGGAAGTACCCAAGATCATGTTAGAAGTCAGGCGAATTGAAAGAAACAAAGTTAAAGGGGCATATCAAGTGTGAGACACAACTTTAAAAATGTTTTCTAAATACTAATAGAAAAAATGTGAATATTAGAATCAAGGGAATTCTCATATTCTAATTCCGATGTTCACTTCCGAGACGGACTTCTGTGCCTTTGTCTGCAGCGTCCTCCTTCGGGCACTGCATGCTCCCTCACGCGCAGCTGCTTTTCAGCTCTCCCCGCCAGCTACTTCTCATCGATATTTTTTGTTTAGCCAGAATAAAATGAAATAATGTTACTGTAATAGTTGATTGTGTTGTAGACTTGCTATGTTTGAGAGACTATGCTAACTTATGTATAATATACAATCTTATCATCTATTTAATTTGCACAGAAATTAACCATAAAATGTGTATCACACTATACCATGTTATAGACAAGAAAATGGAGACTTAGAGAGGAGATGTTATGGGCTGAATGGTGCCCCCATAAAATTCATATGTTTAAGTCCTAACCCCCAGTACCTTAGAATGTGGCTATATTTGGATAGAGGGTCCTTGAAGAAGTCAAGTTAAAATGAAGTCACTAGGTGGGTTCAGTATGACTGGTGCCCTTACAAGAAAAGGAAAATACAACCCAGGGATACAAAGGGAAGGCAGATGTAAAAACACAGGGAGACGGCAGCCATCTACAAGCCAAGGAAGGCGCCTCAGAAGAAAGCAGCCTTATTGACATGACACCTTGATCTTAAACTTCTAACCTCCAGAATGTGGGAAAATAAATTTTTGTTATGTGCCTCGCCCCTCACCCCCTGTATGTGGTACTTTGTTATGGCAGCCCTAACAAACTAACACAAGTGGCATGAATTTTCCCAAATCCTAAATAATCAGTTTCCTGATTCCATTTTGCATGCCATTGTAAGACTCCAACTTTACATATAAAAATCTAATGCCTATAGTTTTCTGTATTAATTTTATTGGTAGCAGTGTGCTGCAGCACCCGATGAAATGGTGCTCGATGATATCTTTTGGAAGATTATGCTTTTAAAAGAAGAAAATGATCAGGATTTTGCATCTCCTCATTGTCTCTACCTAGCTCTGTACCTCCTATGTAGAAACAGATAAATGAATAGCAAACCTGTACTAATATATAGAAAATGAAGATGGATTCCATTTCCTTTACGACCCTCCTCTATTTGGTCATGCTGAATGTAAATGTATTACTTTTCTCCTTCTGATATTTTTTTAAAGATTTTGTTTATTTATTTATAGAGAGAGGGGGAAGTAGGGGGAACAAGAGGGAGAGAAACACTGATGTGAGAGAGAAACATTGATCAGTTGCCTCTTGCACGCACCTCAACCAGGGACCAAACCTGCAACCTAGGTATATGCCCTGACCAGGAATCGAACCTGCAACCATTTGCTTTGCAGGATGATACACAACTAACTGAGCCACACTGTTCAGGGCCTCTTTCTGATATTGATTCTTGTGTTTTAATTGTTCTTAACCAAGGGCAACTAGTGGACATTTGCCAATGTCTGGAGACATTTTTTAAATTGTCCTAGTGATTGAGGTGGTCCTGGCATCTAATGAGTAGGGAGCAGGGTGCTATAATCATTCTATGTACAAGACAGCCCCTCACAGTGAATAAACTGTCTAGCCCCAAATATCAGTAGTGCCAAGCATGAAAAAATATAGTTTGCATGGTTTATATGGTATGTGATACGTACTTTTTTTCTTTAGAAGACTTCCAAAGCACAGAGTACCTCCATCACTCTTTATGCCATCGTACTCTGACTAGATACATATGATGACGAGCTTGCATAGATGTGATGGTTCTTCCCTCTCGGGGACCCTTTCTGCCCATGGAGTCCATTTCATATAACATACATGCATGCACGTATCATGAGAGAAGGGAGAATTACAGGTTCAGGTAGAAAGGAACCCAAACATGCTTCTCTAAACAATTGGGCCTAGTTCTATGATGGTGTCCAAATTCTGTAGGAGGCGAAGATCCCTCTGCTAGGGAAGCCATCTGCTTCCCCCCATGAAATGACTAATGATCTGAAGTTCCTCGATGTTCTGATCAGATTCTCAATTCAGCTCAGCAATCTGTGAAATGCATGTGGGGATTGGCTCAGTCAAGTCCTCCCAGCAGCAACAATGGCTCCAGAAAAAGGGTCCAAGTCACATGCCTTCAGGCTCCTTGAAAAAAAAATGTATCAAGAACAACGTACACAGGGTTTTATGCTGTCCATTCTGTTTCTTACAATATTAATTAGAACTGGTAGCGATTGCCAAGATTAAGAGTCATTATGGCATGTTAAGACAAATAAATCGAGGATGAGAAACATGATTTATACTAATAAAAATAATTTTAGAAGTATTGGCTCTGTTTTATTGAATAGCATTCAGGGTTTAGAGAGATGAAGTACTAGTTGAGAATGGTAATCAAGATATCAATCCTGCTCAGTAGGACTCTATTCTTTTCAGCAAAATGACAGTCTGTTGGAAAGCTGTATCGGAGATCATTCCTTAGGGAATGTGTCTTTTCCACTTGAAAGAGATTGGGGAGTGGCGGGGTTGGTGCAACTGACATTCATGAGCTTGGACGCTATCTATTCATCACCTAATTTACTCCTCGTATTGTAGCAATCATAGAAATGGATATTACTGTCTTTCTAGAACGAAAACACTCTGTCCAGAGAGCCTCGCACAGTGACTGGCAGAGAGGAGCAGTTCAGTTACACATCGGTCGACTAAATGAGTGAGTGGAGACCCACAACGGTTAAGGAAAGTTGTCAGATGAAACAAATAATAAAGATCTGCCAGGGCTTATTCCCATGTTAAACCTCCTGAACCACATGAAACAACAATCCTCAGTGGAAAATAGAGAGTGTATCAGTCAACTGCTGATATATAAACAATAACATCAAAGCTTTATGGCTTAAAATGGCAACAATGTATTTTTTCTGTTTATTGAATTTACTGTAGCGACATTGGCTAATAAAATTATATAGGTGTCAGGTGTACAATTCTATGTGGTATTGTGTGTTCACCACCCAAAGTCAAATGTCCTTCCATCACCATTTACCACCCACCCCCAGCAACAACTTATTTAGTTCTCATTTTTGTGGAGGGGTGATTCAGACAGTGCTCAGCCATGAAGTTCATATGCAACGTTCCCACAAATGTTTTTGGTCAACTGTAGGTCACGTAGGTGGCTCTACCGACCTTGGCTGAGATAATCCTGGGCTCAAAATTGTCACGATGACCCTAACATTATATTCTACTGATCAAAACAAGTAAGGAGACCAGAACAGATTCAGGGGGTGAGGAGATACACTCTTCCTCTTGGTGGAGAAGCTTCAAAGTGACAGAAAAGGGAGTAAATACTGTAAGCAGAGTGACGGCCTTAGAAGGAAACAAGGAAACCAATTAACCCATTTCCCTTTATTTGTGGATCACAGTCTATTACATCAAGCACAATTTTATCTACTCAATTATTTGAAACAGAAGTCAGAAGATTGTATTCTAAAGGGGTATACTTTCTTTTACATTTCTGCTCATGGATTAACTATGTTCAAAGAGTTGGCATAAGTAAACAGGCCTGGCCAAGAGCCAGAAATGGTCTCCACAATCGGACAAGCTGCAAGAAGCAGGTCAGATTTCAGAAGCACTGACTGCAAAACTCAATTATTTAAATCAAAAACCTAATGCAGATGATCAAATAAGTAGTTGACAGTATTTGATCTGGAGCATACGGAACCATCTGCTCTTTATAAGCTAAAGCTTAGTAATAAATGCAGTCAACCATGGACAGATTTAAAATTCAAATGCAAGTTGCATTATCTGGCCTTAATTCTAATGCAATTTAGAGTCTTAATTTCTATATTGTACTGTGGATTATCTGCATAGAAAAAATACTCATAGAGTTTTATCAAATTTTTCCACCTGAGATCTAAATTTTGTCTTCTGAGAAAATAGGATGCACCATATTCAACTAAGAGGGGCAACTGTGAAAACTAGTGCTTTCTTTTTTTATTTTATTTTATTTTTTTATTAACCATTTTTTATTGCTGTTCAATTGCAGTTGTCTGCATTTTCTCCCCTCCCCCCACCCCACTCCATACAAACCCACCTCCCTCCCCTCGCGTCCACCCACCCCCTTGGTTTTGTCCATGTGTCCTTTATAGTAGTTCCTGTAACCCCCTCTCCCCACTGTCCCCTCCCCATTCCCCTCTGTCTATTGTTAGATTGCTCTTAACTTCAATGTCTCTGGTTATATTTTGTACATTCACACAATGTAATTCTATACAGCAGAGAGAAAGAAGGAGCTTATACCCTTTGCAACAGCATGGATGGAACTGGAGAGCATTATGCTAAGTGAAATAAGCCAGGCAATAAGGGACAAATACCGTATGATCTCACCTTTAACTGGAACATAATCAACAAAAGAAAAAAGCAAACAAAACTACTGCTTTCTTAATCCTCATCCTTCCTTAAGAATTTAGGAGTATCTCTGTTAGCTGGGAGAGGAAGGTTCTCTCTCCTTCTCTTTCTCTCCCTCTCTCTTCTTCCCTCCCTGTACTCCCTCCCTTCTGTTTCTCCTTCTCCCCCCTGCTCAACCTCCCCCACTAAATTAAAATACATTTTTTCATGATGTCTGTTTATCAATTTAAGAAGGTAAGAGTAATTTCCTTATTTCCCTGAAGTTTTAAACAATATACTACATTTAAAGAATATGTCTCCTTTTCATCAATATTTAAAAACACAATACTTAAAAACATTAAATTGGTGTTTGTAAAAGCTTATCTTAGTGGATTGATAAGCCTTAAAAATAATTCTTTGACTCTATATATAGAATAATAACTTAAAATCAAGGATATTTTTAATTTCAAAAAATTTTTAGCATTTGCATTAAAATTATGAAATTCTAAGGAGAGGAAAATTATATGAATATTGAAACGAATGAACAGGACTCCAAGTTTGAACCATCACAATAATATATTTTGGTTTTTTTTGTTTTCTAGTTAAATGAGGCATAAAATTTCTTTAATTCCCCTAAAAGTTTACTTTTTGTTTTTTTTGTTTTTGTTTTTGTTTTTGGTCAAAACAGAGGTACAATTCCTCCTCCCATATCTTAGCAGGAGGTAACTGATGAGACTGCATAGGAAGAAGAGACATATTTGGGAATTTGGAAGCTAGAGCAGGTGAGAGTTATAAGTTGCAGGAACTTCAGACTTCTCCCATGAAAGTGGAATGTAAGATTTCCAGGCTAGGCTTTGCTGTCCAACGTAACATTGAAAAATCATTCTACAACTTCTGGTTTCAGAGAGGCTGTGACCAGGAGGGATTCTATTCAGGTTCGTGCATAATGGACATAACATTGACATCTGACAACACCATAGTTTCACACAACCAGCCACTGGCTTCCCCAAAATGTTGTTTCGTGGATGCTGTGGGGGAGGAAAAGGGTTTCCTCTGACTCTCTTAAGGTCCCTGGATATATCTGGAAATTAAACCGGTCAGTTTAACAGGAGAAAAGCGTATACATTTATTTAAGTTTAAATGACAGGAGAACCTTCGTAAGGAAGTGAAGCCTGGAAGAAACAGTTAGACTTGAGTACTTTTAGAGCAGGCAGCCCTGAAGAAATACAACAGGTTAAGGAGGATGAGGTAAGTGTTGTAAACACTAGGGGAAACTTAACAAGGCCCGTTCCTTAGGATTCTCCCAGCATCCTTTTGGCTTGGAAGATAAGGATGCGCCTTTTCTCTGCATATAGAGAGGGCCCTCTCACGTGAGGGCTTTGTGCCTCAAGAGAAAAAAGGGTGAGAATGGCAAAATGACCTTCCTGCTTCTGTGGCTTTGTCATAGTCCTTCACCTTAAAATATTTAACATACCAAGGTGACATAATTTGGGGTGGTGGGTCCTGAGCTCCATCAATGCTTCTACTTTTATTTTCTGCAAATAATATAAAAGTAACCTGGAAGGGTAAAAAAAAAAAAAGAAGAAGAGTGCATGTGTATTTGATTCTAAGCAACATAAGGAAAATTTGGATTCCAACTATGTCAACACTCTAAAAGTAGTTAAACAGTATGGCTTTATGTGACTGGAGCCCAGCACTTACAAGATATTAGATGTTGCTCCAGCGACGTAGGAATCATTCTGAAGCTATGCCCACATGCCAAAGGGCCGGTTTGCCTGGATTTCCGTCATGATGCAGGTCCTGCCAAGTCTCTAGGACCAGCTGAGGGTGGTGTGGTTCTCACGATTATCACTCCAGAGAAGGCCAGATTCCCTTCCTTTTCCCAACCTACTTCCCATCAATTTAACTCTAAAGAAAGTAATGGTCCAATGAGAAAAATCATTAATATCAACAAATAATGTTATGACCATTCTTCTCCCATGCCAAGATTCCCTAGTGGGTAACCAAACTTTACTACTGAAATTTGTTCAATGACTGACTATAGTGGTTTCTTTGGAAGAATGCATTCAGATCAGTAAATCCATGTCGATATTGTTCTTTGCCTTAGTTCAGATAATGTCTCCAGCTTTGCCACAACATGATGCAGCCAGGACTTTGAGTTATAAGTTACATAGTTTGAATCAGGGTTATTTCTATGATAGTTTTATATCATAAATATCAACAAAAGCCTGGGGTAGTTCACAAGTTTTGTTTAGGCCACAAATTATTTCATCACATGTTTAGTAATGAAACCTTTTATATGCCTCATCAAAGTATATTAAAAGTGTGGTTACTTAAGATAATGAGTACAACTTGCCTTTAGCTAAGACAGAAAAGATGAAGTAGTACAAAAAACAGGAGAGGGGAGAGAAGGAGGAAGACATGAATTTTGGATGCTAATTTTCTTTCGGCTTCATATTTTCTGACTCTTAACTTCCTTCCTCCCAACCTTCCAGCTAATTTTTAGGTGTACATATTTACATGTCACCTGAATAGAAGTTATACACTGGTACAAAAGTTATTTGATCATATTAGATTGGAAAGAGTATCTCGCTGTTGCTGAGTGGGACACAGTGTTCAGAGGTGAATAATTAACGCTATGGCAGGAACACGCATATACAGGATTGTTGCGGAACTGAGCATGAGTGAGACTATCTCATGGGGAGCAGTAGGTAAAGGTTGGAGGATGGATACGAGAGACCCACAAGTTCACGATCTCAAATGTGGTATTGGTGAGAAAGCACGACCATGACAATGTGAACACATCAACTTTAACTTGAAAGTGTTTACACATGTCTGATCCAGGATACTCACTTTAGCAGAAGTATACAATAGTTTATGATTGTGACCTAGAAATGCACAGCTGAGAAAGGATTGCTATATTTGAAGAGCTTCAAAGAGAATGGAGTTAAAATGTCACAGTTTACTGCATGTAATCAAACAACTCACTCACTCAACACCAGCCTGGCTCTTGTTGTAGCTGCTACTTTTGGAGCCTGTTCCAGGCTGGCTCTAAGTAGATTTGTATGACCTGCATGCTGGCCCCAAGTGCCTGCCACCCTCCTATCCTGACGCTTTCTTTGTTGATGTTCGAGGCACAGGGAAGCCTTTGCTCCCACATTCAAAATGCAGAAGCAAGGGTGGGAATGAAGCCCTGTGGTTAAATCATTGACAGATGGAAGATCAATGTGGGTAGACTCATTCTTTTCCATCCTCGTAGACGAATCCATGAGTTCCTGCAATCAGTCCTACTTAGTAGACCAGCCTTACAAAGGCAACAATTGTGCTGCATTTTCTTCCTTCTATCATTAGCCTTGTCCCTGCTTCTTTTATTTTTAACGTTTTTAAAAAATATATTGATTTGAGAGAGGAGAGAGAGAAAGAGAAAGAGAGAGACAGAGAGAGAGAGACAGAGAGAGAGATTTGTTGGCCACTTATTTATACATTCACTGGTTGATTCTTATATGTGTCCTGACTGGGGGTTGAACCTGCAGCCTTGGTGTATTGGGATAAAGCTCTAACTGACTTATTTCCCAGGTCAGGGCTGTCCCTGCTTCTTTGTATGGAATTGTATTTCCTTTAAAAACATCATTTACAACTCGATTTCCTAGAAATTAGAAACTGAGGCAAAAATATGTCCTCCTATAAAGTGAGCATGTGCTTATAACCAAATAGGCTGTTTCATGAGACTATAACATTATGTATTGGTTCTCTCTCTGTAAATAAGGGGTTTATAACTAAGGCTGTTAAAAATTATATGGCCTTTTGCTCAATAAAACTATGAAAATATATGTGAAAGACAGCATCAAAATTTAAAAGATGCAGGTAATATGATCTGTTTTAAGATCCTATCTAATATGCTATATTTTGTATTCAGCTACTTGAGGTCTGCTGAGCTTTTTGGACATCCAAGAACTCTGTTTTCAATTAAGAAAAGAACACCTACAAATTTTAAAGGAATTAATTGTGAAACAATGGACTCCCTTACCGGAGATAACTTTTATCAAGGATAATTGAAGTGGTATAAATCAAAAAGGAATTAATAAACCTCTTCACTCAGAAACCATTCAATGGTAGTGCTTTATATGCCAAAAATAATTCATATTAGAGATTCAGTTTCAAAGATAACTAATTGTTTACCACTTCCCCCTATTTCTTCCAAAAGCAGCATATACATTTCATTGTGGGGCTGGAACAAAACATTTTATTTTTCATGTGTGGCAAGACTATAAATATTCATAACCACACAGCTGTCAGAAAAGCAGACCTGAAAGTGTTTCAGCCACCAAGGAGGAACAATTCCTTGAGCAGTCCTTGAAGAAATCACTCTGTGTGTTCCATCCAATTGTTCTAGCACTTAAGCTAAAATTCCTGACCTTCAATAAATACATAGCGTCCACCTAATGAAGAATATTCCAAGAACAAAAACATTCATCTTTGAAAAACCATTTTGCCTTTCCTCTGAGGAACTGTTTCTGACGGCACCATCATGCTGATCTGGCTTTTTTATCATTCTGATTTTCGTTTTGTTTTCAAATCACTTTTAAATGTTGAGTTTTGTGTCATGGGGTTGTTTTCCTTTCCTTGGTTCCCCTCTTTTTCTTTTCAATACAATCAGCAAGAATGCTTTGTTGTAAAAGCTTTTTTACCTAGCCAAAGGATACTGAAGCTTTAGAAAGAGTTGTCACAAAACTAATCAAGGTCCTGCTTTCAATGTACCCTCATCACTAAGCAGTGTGACCTGTACCCTGACGTTCAGATTCTATGGGCACATCAGCATGTGTCTTAATGCAGAATGACAAGACACCAACCCCCTTTCAAAAAAAAAAAAACCGAAAGTGTAAACTGAACTTAAATTTTTTTTTTAATTTTATGTACTTGTTTTTAGAGAGAAGGGAAGGTAGGGAGAAAGAGAGGGAGAGAAACATTGATTGGCTGCCTTTTGTATGCACCCTGACGAGGGCCCAAACCCACAACCCAGGCATGTGCCCTGACTGGGAATCGAACTGAAGACCTTTTGCTTTGCGGGATGATGCCTGACCAACAGAACCCCACCAGTCAGGCCCATATATATATATATATACATATATACATATACATATATATACATATGTATATATATATATATATATGTATATGTATATACATATACATATGTATATATATGTACATATATATATACATATATGTATACATATGTATATATACATATACATATGTATATGTGTATATATATGTATATATATATTTTAAATTAATACTACTAGGCCTATCATCTGACCTTATTTTGAGACTTCTGTTTTATGACTTTTTCCCTAGATTTATCAAATCTTGGACAACTTTCATACAACATCAAAGCTGAAAGAGCCCTGGAAATCAACCAATCCATGCAGAGAATTGAAGGCCTTGAGAGACAAAGCAAATTGCCCGTGGGCACCCAGCTAGTTAGACAAGATTGTCTTCTGTGGCTTCATTCTTAAATATAAGAAATGTTTCCCTTGAAACATCTGGAGCTTCCTTTAATGGTATTTAAATTATACGTCTGCAACCAGGAGTCTCGAATCACAATCTTGAAACCAAACATGATTTGTAAAGAGCTCATGATTACAAGATCAAAAAGACTACATTAATATGACATCAGCTCATTAATGTGTACCTCCATTCCTGCCCTCCTGCAATTTAAAAATAGCTGCACTGATTATGGCAAGGTTTTCTTCCTTTTGAAATAAAAGGGTGGGGGGAGAGCGTAATTGAATTTTTCAGTATTATCTTTGATGAACATTTAGAGAAGCTCAGAGTCAGATTTGAGCTGGGAAAGTTTCAATCCACTTACACAAAACTGGAGAACACAGACCTTAGGAAGGATGTGGATTAAATGAGCCACCTAACAGGTAAATGACCAAAGGTAAGTCCAAGGTACTATAGCTCTCTGTATGTCAGTATCATCACCTATAAAGTATGGATCATTATTCTATTGTTTTTTTCTTCATTGAGTTAACATATCCAAAATATTTGTACTGGTAAATGTTCAATAAATTGTAGCTGCTGTCACTATTGTCTGTTGAATAGACTATTTAGAGTATTCGAGTATTAGCATATTTGTAGTATATTTCAAAAGTTACTGTCCAGGAGTTATTTTAGGGCAAATGTGAGCAGGTATTTGACATTTCACTTTCTCTTTTGGCTCCTTCAGGCTTCTCAGGTCTTCCTGAGAACTCTAAACAAATATGACGCAATACTTGAAATTCTAGGATCTAATGAGTAAATCTGTTTCACAGATAGCTCCGTAAGCCCATCAGCTTGATTTACGTGGAGACCTTTGGAAAAAAATTTCAAACATTTTTATGGTATGGTGATTTTTGTTTGCTGTTATTTTAAGGCCAAGTTAATTACTTTATTTGTATATAAGGAATATCTCAAGAGAACTTTCCTATGTAGGTCAGGGAACTCTGAAGGTTTACAACTTTTTTTATCATTTCATTATTTTTATTTGTTTTTTATCTGACAAAACAAATTCTTTATCAGGACAATGACAATTGCTGCTTTCTCTCCTTTAAAAAGTCTTTCAGCCTGTCCCTTTTCATGACTGGCTTTTCTTCAAATGCCACCCATTCCCAGAGGTCTTTGCTGACTTCCATACCCAGGGGATCTACAATTTCCAGCCCGGTCATTTTCTCAAATGGAAAAGTGGTGCCCTTCCCTTTCCACTGTCCATCTGCATGTCTCATGATGCCCGAGACTTCGTCTTCCATGTGTACTGGTATGTTCTGAGTGCCTAGACAGATATCTTGTATACAAATGTGTGTTGAGTAAATGTAAGCATCTCCAGGGCCTATTGGTAGAGTTCTCTCTGCTCTGGAAAGAGTGGGTGGGGCATAATTTTGCAAGTTAGGGCATAAAGAGAAGTATTCGATGAAAATACTTTTCTTACCTCTCCTTTCAAGGATACTCTACAAATACTCGAATACTCTAAATAGTCTGTTCAACAGACAATAATGGCAGCAGCTACAATTTATTGAGCATTTACCAGTATAAATATTTTGGGTATGTTAACTCAATGAAGAAAAACAATAGAATAGATAATTATCCATATTTTATAGGCGAAGATACTGACATACAGAGAGCTATAGTACCTTGGACTTACCTTTGGTCATTTACCTGTTAGGTAACAAAGCTCTAGAATCCGTAGAGTTTTCTACTTTATTACTATGTTCCTTGTAACTAAGACAAACACAGTAAATATATAAATTTGTAATCAGAGTCAATGATTATGAATACCATGATCTTTTTGTTATATAATTTTCTATTTTTCTATTAATATAATAAGCTCAGTGGTAAAATATAGATAATAAAGCTGCACTCTGGAACTTTCATCAAGAAAGCTATTACCACTCCCAGTTCAATACAAATAAAGAGGTTAATAGACCTAGAAAGTGAGAGTTATACAGTTTGACTATCTTGAGAGGGGAAGTTAATATTGGCCAATGGGCTAGCCAACCTAGGGTAATCCCATAGGAAAAAAGTCAGTAGACTAAGTACCTTCTGTTACAATGGATTAGCTAAAAGTTAGATCTTGAAACTAGGGTTCATGTTTAAGTGGTTTATTAACAAAATGCTCCCAGGAGAAAGCAGAAATGGAGTAGGGGAATGAAGTCAAACAAGGATACAATTTCAGACAAAGTTCCATCTTTTGCAAGAACCTGCAGGGAAGTATGAGGTATAAATTACGTCCCACAGAGTTTGTGATGTCTCAAGGCAGAAGAATTGGGTTTTCCTACCGCTGTGCTAATTAGCCATTAGTTATGGGTCAAACAGAAGTACATACATTCTTAAGTATTTTCTACTTTTATGTACATGTGGTTGTATTAGTTTGCCAGGGCTGCTATAACAAAAGGCCACTGACCGGGCAACTTAAACAATAGAAATTTATTTCCTCACAGTTCTGGATGGTAGAAGTCCAAGATCAAGGTGTTGGTAGGTTCAATGCCTCCTAAGGCCTCTCTCCTTGGCTTGCAGATGGTTGCCTTCTTGCTGTGTCCACACATGGCCTTTTCTTTGTGTTATTGCATCCCTGGTGTCTCATTTTGTGTCCAAACTTCCTCTTCTTATAAGGATATCATTCAGAGTGGGTTACAGCCCACCTCAGTGGCCTCAATTTAACTTAATTCCCACTTTAAAGGCCCCACATCTGTGTGCAGCCACATTCTGAGGTTAGAGCCTTGACACAGGAGTTTGGGAAATCAAAATTCAACCCAGAACTTTGGTCAATTTGGCTCTAGTAGCCTTAAGACAGCCCTGCAAAGAAAGTCACAGATGCCAGCCCCGTAAAGCAAAAGCACACTTCAGCTGAGACTAGACACAATAATAGTGCAAGGCTATGTGAGTATCTGGGCAGAGACCAACACTTAGTGTCTGCCATGGTGCAACGCAACTTGAACCCTGCCGAGAGTTATGGCAGACTCCACATGCTGAAAGCACAGTCCTCGACAAGACCGTCAGAACATCAGACGCCAGCTGGTGGTTCTGGTGTTCCCAAGCCACACACACCTCTGACCAGTAAGCTACAAATCTGTGGAGTCCACTGCCTCTCAGGTTTGACAATTCACTAGAATGACTCAGAGACTCAGGCAGTGCCCTGCTTATGATTACAGTTTTATTACGAAGGATACAAATCAGGACAGGCCAAGAAAAACTAAGAAACAATGAAAGGCACAGTGAGAGGTCCGAGGGGGCCCTAAACATGGAGCTACAATGTTCTCGCCCTGTGGGACAGGGCTTGTCACTCTCTAGGACCATTATGTGTTCGCCAACCAGGAAGCTCACCCAAGCTTCAGATGTCCAGAATTTTTGTTAGTTTTTCATTGCATAGGTAGCATTCATTGAATCATGTGCCACGTGACTAAACTCAATCTTTGACCCTCCTACCCTGGGCAGACGTTGGGAGGTCAGGCTGATAGCAGTTGGCTCAAAAATCCAACCCTCTAGTCACGTGTTGATCTTTCCATCATGGCCACGCCCATTCCGACTGTCTAGGGGCCCAACTCTCTAGGCATTTACTTTTCTGGGGGTTTATCATTGAGTTATTTTATTAGCAAAAATACAGGTGTGGTCCCACCATGAATAACAGAGATACTCCTACCACTACAAAAAGGATTTAGAAATTTTCCTCCCAAGATCTCAGGACAAAGACCAGATAAATTCTTTATTATAAAAACAGTGACCCAACATCCTCCTCCTACCTCCATCTGATCTTCTGCCAGAACTCCCCAAAGGACCAGTTAGCCACATAAATGTAGTCTTGGAAATAGGTGAAAAAAGCAGAAGATATAAATGAATTTTTATTTAAAGTGAACAGTATTTTGAGGTTAAAAAAATGAAAACCCCAAGGCGCCTGGTAGGAGTAGAGAAAATGACGAGAGAGGTGAAGAAAGTGATGATGCATTCAGTGTTTCCTTGCTTATCTAGAAGCTCTTTGATAGATCATTTAGCTGACTGTTGCCTTCAGTTTTAGGATGATGCAATTCAGACCTAAAGACCCATATTGCTTTTGACTTAAGATTATGGTTTCATGGAGTCCATAATTTGCATTAAGCCACTATTATGAATATGAATCACTTACATAGGAAGCCCTCCTGGTCCAGATTTATTCTGGCTGCTGGACCACACAACCAAGACCACAAGGAGCCTAAAGGAAATAGCCACAGTTTGGTAGGGTAGTATCAGTATGAAGGTACTACGTATGGGCCTCTAACAGCTCCTAATCCAAACCTGCAAAAAAGAGATCTGAAAGGATAGTAATGTATTGTTCAGTGAGTGCCATCAGTTTTTCTCTCTCTGCCTCAGTATTCTTCCTGTGTGAGGCCCCTGGAAAAAAATGGCAGTCCTGTCACAACTTAACTGAAATGACAATTGCTGAAAATAGTCCTATAAAACAGAAGCATAACTGAGATAACGATGACATAATCTGAATGATACTCCCACAATTAATAGAACTGAGTGTTCTCCATCATCAGGAACCTTCTTTAGCATCTCAACACAGTGGCAGGATTTAGTTGGTGCTAAATACTTAAATAATTGCTGGGTAAATGAAAGTTTCCTTCCTGGGACTGCAGACAATGTGATTTAACTTTCTGAGCATCAGGGTTCTTGTGAGTGAGCTAAGGAGCATGATACTTTCTTTAGAGGTTTATTATAGGGATTAATTCAGGCCATGTATAATGAAAATTCACCTCAATTTATAGAGCTATAACAAAAGGAATCGTTGAGCTCAAAGTAGATTTCTGAGCAATGAGAACTGAATGTCTAAGTACCATTCCCTGCCCCTTACCCTCATTGCGTTTCCGCTGGGCTTCTCTTCTGCAAACCCGCACTCCAGCGGTCCACCAAACTACACTCCAGTATGAGCCAGCCACATGGACAGGATTCTAGAGTCGATGATTTAAGGTAGCATGCCCCCTCCATATTCCCTCTGCCTAATACATTTGGTGGCCACTTGTCAGAAAAGGGTTATTTAAAAACAAAATAACATATAGTAAGTTATTTAATAAGGCACGGTAATGACAGTAGGAAAAAGGATGAGGGCTATTTGGCTTTTATATGCTCCTGCAATTTTCAAAACTTCCAAAAAGTGCTCACATTACTTTTCTTATTTAAAAAAGCTTCATGAATCTATTATATAAATAGCATTCTTCGGTGGAATTTTCATGGAACATTTTAGGACTTTAAATACAAAGACGACCAATAGGATGCTTTGAGGCCAAATAAGCCCAAGTTGGAGAGGGGAAACACACTTAATTGAACAAGTTATTCTTGCATATTTTTCATCAGGAGTTTCTTTCATCCTGATTGTCAAAAGAGCATATTAGAACTGGACAAAATACAACAATATGACTGGTGCATAATCAAAAGGCCCCATACAGAATATGAATTCCTGCTGGCTGAATTCTGGGCATGTGTAGGAGGACTCCAGAGACTGTCTGCAGGTAGCTTATTATATTGCTTTCTATTTAGAAGTCCAGGCTAATGGTGCATACCACTTTAATGAGTAAATGAAAACCTATATAAAATAAATGGTCCATCAAATGAGAAAAAAAGAAGATACATTAACAGGTATTAATGTATCTTTAGCACTGAATGGATTCAGTCTTGTACATATTCTTACAATTTCTTGGAAACTCCCAAAGGGAGCCAACTTGCTTCCATCATTCATTTTAACCTCTATATAGTGATAATCCATCATTATGAAAGCAAGCATCTGAAAAGACTGTAATAACCTCTTACAAAGCCTTGCCTATCACCCATTTAAATGATAAAGTTTGATACTGCTGATGATTGAATTGAGAAAGCAGGAAATAAATTTAAATTTTCTAAATGGTTACTTTAAAAAATCTGCAATGTATTGACATTTGAATGGAAATGAATTAAATAGAATAATATACTTTATTATGTGCATATCTAAATTATAAATCTCAAACCAGTTCTACAAAATCAATATAATTATTCCCATTCAAAATCGAGAAAATTGAGATAAAAGGAATACCAAAATTGGCCAAGGTCATACAGAAATAAATGATTGATCTAGCTTTCCAATTTGAAACCATGTCTGTCAGATTTCTAATATTTATTCATTGATTTCCATTTTACAACCACAAAAGAGCAAATCGTTCATCATTTCTTTGATGGTGTAAAAAGAACTTGGTTTTCTATAAGCCAAGTTCTGTGCTAAGAATTTTACATGCATTTTCCCATCACTCAGTGTCATATACCTACCGTTATGGTAGGTTATTTGGCATACCACAGGGGTGGCAAAGTCATTTTCACTGGGGGCCACATCAGCCTCCTGGTTGCCTTCAAAGGGCCAAGTGTAATTTCAACTACTTAACAGTTAAGGAGTAGTTACATTTATACAGTCCTAAAATTATTTCAGCCCTTTGAAGGCAACTGCGGTGAAAATGAGTTTGACACCCCTGGTGAAAATGAGTTTGACACCCCTGGCATACCACACTCTCAATGGAGGTGAGAAAGATGTCTTTTATTATATTAACATCTTTTACTATCTGGAAAATGGATGAATGAATAAATGAATGAGTGAGTGAATTAATAGATGGTATAGTTAAAGTCATTAAGTCTACCCTATTTAACTATAAATTCCATGTAGATTGAAGATAAATGTAACAGTTCAGATTGTACCACGTGTAATTATGTTTTATAATTGGTACTCAGCTCATGGACTTTGGTAAGCCAGAATTGAGATCAACGAGAGAAGAAGGCCATGTTGTTGACAAATGTGATTACTCAATAGTCATGCATGGTTGGGAAAATAATACATCTCAATTTAATCCTAACCCTACCTTCATCTTAATCTACTTCTCAACCTTTGTTGACATGCTCCTCCACCTACCCTGCAGTTTCTACATTAGCCATTCATTTCCAGTTGAAGAAACACAATATTTACCTTCCACTCTCCACGAATCCTTCTCTTTCAATCTGGAGTATCATTTCCTTTCCCTTTACTTAGTATTCTTTCCTTCGGAAATATATCACAGTCTTTATTATCTTTTCCTGATCTATGTTCCCTTAGCATCTTATTCAAGGAGAGTCCTTACCCTAGTGTGTAATGGTCTTCATTTCTTTATCTATATTTCCCTCCACTACGTAAGCCAATTGAGAACCGAGATAATAGCTGGTTGGTTGATCATTCCATCCCTACTCACTAAACATATTAAGGATTTAAAATTACATTGAAGGTCTTACTGTAGTCTATAAAATAAACAACACAGTGCTGACTTTATTAAAGCTCCATACATAATTGCTGCCAATATCCCTAGAATATTTCTGTGGGGCAAAAAGGAGACACACTTCCCTGTGTGAGTATTAGCACATTCTCTCCTAGAGCCTCCAGCAAGGAATGAAGCCTTGTTATTACCTGGGTTTCAACTCAATGAGATCTGTGTCAGACTTCAGACCTACAGAGCTGTAAGATGATAAATTTGTCCTGCTTATGCTGCTAAGTATGTTGTAATTTGTGATGGCAGCAATAGAAAACTAATACCTGATCACAACTTTTATTTCATTGGGGTGTCTTTGTTGATCTCAGTACTGGACTGTTAGCTCCTTGAAAACATATCTGAGACCCATGACTTGCTTCTGCAGTAGCCATGAGAGCTAAACTGTTTGACTATAAAGTGAAAAGAAACCTGTATGCTGTGCGATCCAATATCATTCTTTAAATCTCAGCTGAAACATTCCGCCATTCCAGTGTTTGAGAATATCTCCAGTGGTTGAGAATTCATTCCCCACAGAATACCTTCTGTGTTTATGAATCCCCTGTCTACTGAGGCAATCCCCATTCAGTTTGGAAGTTGCTGTCAGGAAGGAAAAACACGGGTCAATATAAAGAGAAATTTCTAATTCCATTCATTGATAAAGGACCTAGTTTTGCTATTTAGAATAAGCTAAGTCACTTTCTATTGCTCTTATGGGAACTGCTAACATTTTCCTCCAAAAGCCCTGTCTGTAGGCTGAGCAGAGCCCGTTGGTCCTTGGCTTCTGAACTGTCATCCTGCTAAGCCACCTTTGGGTACTCTTCATTTTGGTACTGACTCTTACAAGTTTGATACTCAGTGTTAGGGCAATCCTGCTGGATAAAGGCTTTTAATAGGAAAACAGATTATGAAAAAAATTGATTGTTTTTTTTTTACCACAGGCAATACATAAAATGAATTTTGGAAAATATGAGAAAAATATTCTTCAGCAGAGTCATAATGACCTTTGTAAGAGTTAAAATGCAACCTATACCAGGCAGCTAGAGGAAGAGAACCAACCAGATGATACGTGTACTTAGCAGATACCATGGATGAAGGCTTGGAAAAGGATGGCAGCAAGAACAAAAGAGATAAGTAGTAAAATCTGGGATGTATTTTGATAGTATAATGAGGAGTTGCTGATGGATTAGAGGTGTGAATGATCAAAGACATCAGAGATGATTTCAAGTTCTAAGAATTGAATCTTCTAAAAGGTAGAATTGACATTTACTGACGGGTAGTGTCACACGGCATGATTATGTTTGGGGGGGGGGAATCTAAAAAAGCGGCTTTTGAATATGTTCTTTTTGAAATATCCTTTAGCAATCCAAGTGGAAGCATACAAAAAGAAATTGGATGTATTACACAGAGAAATGTCCAGGCTAGAGATATAAAGTTGTAAGCTGTCAGTGGGTAGAAGGCTCTTTTTAAGCCATGAGAACAGATGTGGAACTTAGAAAGGAATTACAGATAGAAAAGAGACCCAACGCCTCCCTCCTTGACACTATAATACTTAGGTATTTGGAGATGAGGAGAAACCAGAGAAAGATAGAGAGAAACAGCTGCTAATCAAAAGGACAGCCAAGAGAGAGTTTTATACTAGAAGTCAACAGAAAAAAAATATTTAGAAAAAAATAAATGATCAGCCCAGCCCGGTGTGCCTCAGTTGGTCGGGCATCATCTTACAAACTGAAAAGCCCTGGGTTTGATTCCAGGTCGGGGCACATGCCTGGGTTGCTGGTTTGGTCTCCGGTTGGGGCACGTACAAAAGGCAACTGATTGATGCTTCCATCTCACATCAATGCTTCTCTCTCTCCTTTACCTTCTCTCCAAAATCAAGAAGCATGTCCTCTGGTGAGGATAAAAATAATAAATAATAAAAAATAAATTAAAATTAATCATCACAATTGACATTACAAGGTTTATTGTAAGAGGTTTCTCACTGAAACTGTGGAGATGAATGGCTCATTGAAGTGGGGTTAAGAGATGATTGGAAGAGATGAGTTAGATAGCAGCAAAAGTTGAAAAATTTTTATGATACTAAGTTTAAAGAGAGAAGATAAATAGTGTGGTAACTCGAGGGAGATGATGAAGTATGTAGTGACACTATTGTTCATTGTAGATTAAAGAAATTATACCTCCTTTGTATGCCACTGAGAATTAGCTAACAAAGGAGGAGGGATTGAGACGAAGAGTGACAGGGTGATTGCAGGAGGGATGTGTTTGTGTATTTAAATAGTGAGAGGAGACGGGAATTTGTGCATCCGTGAAGGGGCTCGCCTCAGGACAGATAGGATTTTAATCACAGTAACAGGATGAAAAATACAGGCCATGCTGATACATGCAAAGAATTGGCAGATAAGGAGTTCCCAGTCTGTGAAAGTAATCTGCAAATTGCTTAAAATTTCTCAGTGAAATAGGAACCCAGGTCAAGTCCAGAGTGAGGATTAAAGGTTGAGCAAAGCAGAGAGGCTGTGAAATAATTATCTTGGATGATGAGGTAATGATGGGATTAGGGTTGCTAGGCAGCCCACTTGAGATTAGAGTGAAGGATGGAAAGAGTATTTCTTGGTTATTTATTTTTTATTCATTCATTTATTCATTAAGATTTACTTGAAGATAAGGAAGAAAAAATGTAATTATTTATTTTCTCTTGATTCACATGATTTTATACAAAATATTCCATATCTGGATCCATACAGTCTTTTCAACCCTGTTCCTCAAACTTAAACATAGGAAAGAGCATGCTTAGTCATTACGTATGAGAAGTTGTATTGCTTATTGAATCAGATATCGGTGAAACCTAATCCCAGATCTACCATTGCCCCGCTGTGTGACCTTGAATACTTAACCTCTCTGAGTCTTTCCTTCCTGATAGGTTATATGGAGATTTTAAAAATTTAAGAATCAGATAATAAAAATACGGAAGTCATGTGATTCTTTCTAGTGTTAATTCTTGCTTCCCAAGTGATTTTCTTGGCACTTTAA
Source organism: Desmodus rotundus (assembly GCF_022682495.2). NCBI lineage: Eukaryota > Metazoa > Chordata > Mammalia > Chiroptera > Phyllostomidae > Desmodus > Desmodus rotundus. Next base: position 10,157,006 of record NC_071398.1, on the reverse strand, counting down.
TATGCTTCACCATTTGTGAAGACTTTAGAAATTCCCCAATTTCTTCTTACTCCTAAAACCTAAAACATTTTAGGTAACATTTACTATAGCAGTAGTACATGAAAAAAAGCAAAGAATGTGATGTTCACCCCAAGGCACAATGAAATCCATGCAGACGGGAATCTGGTATTACTCATTTCGCATCATAAAACCTAACTGAAACACACACACACACCATTTTCTATAACTAACATTTGAATTCTGAGAGGGAGAGAAGGATGAAAAAAGGGGAAGGAATCATCAAATCCAGGAACTTTAAAATTAGTTGTAAAATCTAGGTTCAAATAAGCACTTGGAAAGACAATTAACATTACTGAGTTTTGAGATTTTCAAAGGTAAAAGTGGAATAATAATAAAATGGTATACATATATGGTGTTGTGTGGGGGGGGAGAGGGAGAGAGAGAGAGGGAGAGGGAGAGAGAGGGAGAATCGTGAATAAAGAAGCATTTCCAATAATTTTCAAATGCCTTTGAAGAGCAAAAATGACCCCAGTTGAGTGCCACTGCTCTACGGATTCTTCAACTTCAAAGTCACCTGAGGCGCAGGGACTGAGGGCCACCCCCACACTTTCTGACTCCGTAGGTGTGGGTCCCCAGACTTTGTATTTCTAACAAGTTCCCAGGTGATGTAAACGCTATTGGTCCAGGGCCCCGCTTGGAGCCAACCTGCTTTAGCTAGTCGCCTCAGAGCCCCACTCCTGGTTCAGTTCCTTCCATGTGACAAACTCAGCTGTCTGTCACTGTAGCCACACTGCTGAGACTTTTCTCCTTTGGCTACTGTATAGGAGGCAAGCAATAGAGTCTCTCCCAGCTGACTTCTGAGATGTCACCCTCCCCTTTGCCGGGGAGTCTTCCTTAAATGTAAACTAACTATACCAGGTCCCTGCTTCAAAACCATCATTGCTGGACACCTACTAGACAGTCTAAATTCTCTGCTTTCCTGAGCCCCACCGCTCTCCCTGTTGCAAATCTGCTCTGTCTTTTCATTGTCCCTTGGCACGCAACACTCTCATGGAACTGTGGGTAAATAAGAGACATGAGAATGGAAATGAAAATCCTTAAGTGCTAATCCAATGTTGCTAATACATTAGGAGTGTGACTCTGCATAAGCCTCTTATCCCAATCTGACTGATTAAAAGATTGAGTCATCTGAGGGTTAATGACACAAATCTTGTTATATAGAAGCCTGTAAGTGAGTCTTCATACTCATTATCTCATTTGATTCACATAAACTATATAAATGTCAGGTGGTGGTTACCTATTCCATTTCATTTCCCCCTTTTTAATTTGCTTTTATTGCCATACTGTATGAGTATTAGGAGATGCATACCTTTTTTTTTTTTTTTGAACCAAAAATCAACTCTTTCTTGCTCTCCTAAAGAAGAAACAGTAACCTAGAGTTCTATCTGCCTGACGGAGCTCAGGGCCTGTTCTGTGCCGTGCCTTCCCCTCCTCAAAGACTCACGTGCTGAAAGAATGCACAGAAGCAATAACGTCAAGTTGGAAAAGAGTTTTCAAAATTTTATGCATGAAGATATTCTCTCCCCAGTCTACAGAAAGGCACGGTGAAGACAGCTTCAAAAAAAAAAAAAAAGTTGGACATCAAGAGGCAGATGAGAGAAACAAATGGATTGGACTTATTTATTCTCAACATCAAAGGATGATAAAAAATGACCAGCTGTTTGGGAAGAAAACAACTGCCCACTCCATGGTCTCACTTTGCATTCCCGAGGTCGTGTTTGGCATACAGAGAAAAGAGGAAAGAACAAATAAGTCAAATTGGTAAAGCTGACCAGCTCAGTGTGTTTTTTCCCCTATTGTCGCAGTTAAATACCAGGCACGTGATCCATGTGTGGAGCCCGTTATAGACTCACTTCACGAGCCACACGTTCCCTTGTCCAGCAAACCCACACATAACGTTTCACCCTACTCTCCATTTTCTAAATATGACTTATATGGCCAGTCCCTTAATCCTGTGTGGGTTTTGACCCACGATCTGCTGACCTTCCTAATTTACATACTCTTTGACCCGAGACCACTTGGAACCCAGCTTTAGTTTATCTGCATGATTCCAGAATTTTCTGCCTTTAGATTTAATCTTTGTCCCTTAGGTTTTCATTTTGCCCAGCCTGGCCCTGATATTCAGAATTCCGATATCTACCTTGTATTCTTCGCTCACCACCAGACATCTAGCTCTTCGGGTAGACTTGTAATTCACCTTTGATCCTCTGGAATTGTCTCCAGTACCATTTATAGGTATCAATACCTTACACTTAATATTCTCAGAATAAGGAAGAACCCACCCTATAATTATTCACCATACCTATGACTACAGGCCTACTCACACACTGTACTTTTTCCATATCTGCTAACCATCCGTAGACCTTTCCCCATCTGAACATCAAAATGGCATTGACATTCTGATTGGCTCAAATGAAAACGCAACACTCATTCTGTTGACCCACTAGTTGGAGGAGGCAGAGATGGGGAGGGCTCTCATACTGATACACGATTTAACCCACAGGTGCGCTGCATGAAAGACTAATATCAGGCTTTCTTTGAATTCATTACCACTGAAGATCTATACCTTTTTACCATTTTATTTGTTTTCACCGAAATTTTTCCCTGCCATTTTCTGTATTAAGAAAATCAGGAGATTATCAATTTAGTCGGGAGAAAGATACCCAGAACTGTAGGGCAGATAAGAAAGTAATTTTATAATTAATCAAACTAGGAAGTTAGCACTTATGTTTTTTAAATGCATCCATGTATATGTCTAGGCACTTACATACAACCGGGAAACATGCTATAAACACAGGTGTTTTGCAGTAGTGTTGATATAAAAAGTGCTGCCAGACACCTTTTGGTGCCATCAGTGGAACTGCCCCTCTGATCCGACCAGAATTAAATAGCTCCACTCAGATGGCAGCTAGCTTGATAACTTACGCCTCCATAAACTTTTCAAGCCTTTCTTTTAAACCTCCTTTTATAATTTATTCATCCATTCCTTGGCTACAGAGGAATCTCAAGAATGTCTTCAGCTTTTGACCTCTTATTTTCCAATACCAGATTATGTACCCTGCTCTGCTAGCCCCGGAAAGAAAGCTTTCAAGCCATGTGTGATGCATCCAAATCCCCGTTTCCTAGAGCTGAGATGCAGCTGTCATTTGGAGGGCGACATCTGAAAAGGAACAAGGCCAGCCTGAAGTACACTGGCTTGTGCTTATGGTTGAAAACTTGCTGATTTTTTAAAATAAAAACGTTTAGCGTCATTTTAATATGTAAGAAGAGCAACGATGTTGATAGTTGGGAAGGCTTTGTGGATGTGGGGTCAAGAGGTATATGGGAAATATCTGTACGTTCTGCTCAATTTTGCTCTGAATTGATAACTGTTCTAAAAAACCAAGTCTTTTAAAAATAATTAAAAAGCAAATTTGAAAAATTTTAAAGAGCATAAACAAGAATCAGAGCTATGTGCATTTCAAGTCTGATTTGAATCTTGAGGAATTATCTGGCTCAATTTAGCAGGAAAGCCATAGTGAAAGTTTATGCAAAAAGAAAAACAGATAGAAACCAACATCTCAGAGACAGCAACTGAGGACTTAACCATGCAGGTAAAACATAATCTCTTTTGCACATTTTTCTTTATGTTTCTCTCTGTTTATCTTTGAATGATGCTCCAATTCTCCCTTCTTTTACAGCATCTCATCAGATAGTGAAGAAAGTGCCACGGGAGTTGTAATTTTTTAATCCCAGCAATATGGAAAACTCTCCCCTGGTACCCATATATTGACCCTGGGGAAGAACACTCAAAATCCACACTTGGGCAGTGTGCCCACTTCTTGGACCAATCCCTGTAGCCAGGAGAGGGCATGTTGTGATTACCCAGAACTCTGTCACATGCCTACACTTGTGCCCATAGCTGAGGGCAGGATACTTCAGAGAATATGAAAGTATCAGATGTGCGGAATTGCTCAGCAACTGTACCACAGATCGCTACGTCTATTTGCTATCCCTGGGAAAATTACTGCAGCTGGATGCTTCAGTACCTACCCTCATCAGGGAAATGGTTACGATAATTTTTTAAAATGAATATCAAAGTGTGGCATTTGGGGCTCACCAAATTCTAAAATATGAGCATAATATAGTTTTCTCTGTACAATGTGTTTACAACCATAAGCAGAAAACAAATAAAACACTGAAATGGGAAGTCTGGACGTTAAGTAAGAATCGCTCCTTTACGAAGTGCCTCCCTCTGGAACCCTTACCTTCCACTTCATTGTGAAGTGTACCCATATGTCAGTGAGTTTCTTAATGTTACATTTTTTTTTTGAAAATAAGCAAACCTGTAAATGTTAGTTTTGCAAATTTTAATACAGTCATGCACCGCATAATGCTGTTTTGGTCACCAATGGACCACATACACAATGGGGATCCATGAGATGCAATGGGGCTGAAAAATTCCTGTCATCTGGTAACATCACAGCAATAGTCTAGACCACAGAGCCTCCATATTTGCTGTCCAGGGGTGTCCAACCTGCAGTCCCTGGGCCGTATGCAGCCCAGCATGGCTGTGAGCGCGGCCCAACACAAAATCACAAATTCACTTAAAAAATTATGAGATTTTTTATTATGTTTCACAATGTATTGAATGTGGGCCCAAGACGACTCTTCTTCTTCCAGTGGGGCCCAGAGATGCTGAAAAGTTGGACCCCCCTGGACACCATCTAGGTTTGTGTGAGTGCACCCTAGGATGTTCACACAGTGACAGAATCACCTAATGGCGCATCTAATACCTTCTAACGCCTAGAAGGCATCCCCATTGTTAAGTTGCACGTGACTATCATAATAGACTACCGTTACAGAACATTAATGAGAACTGTGAGATTAAAACACTCTTTTTTAAAAAGATTTTATTCATTTATTTTTAGACAGAGGGGGAAGGGAGGGAGACGGAGAGGGAGAGAAACATCAACGTTTGGTTGCTTCTTGTACACCCCCTACTGGGGACCTGCTTGGCCTACAGACCAGGTGTACACCCTGATTGGGAATCAAACCCGTGACCCTTTGGTTCGCAGGCTGGCACTCAGTCCACTGAGCCACACCAACCAGGGCATCAGATTAAAATATTCTTAAATACATGGGTTTGAGGAGACTTGCTCCCACGTATTCTATCTCTAGAGCAAAGAAACCTGCTGACGTGGTTTCAGGAAGGGCCTCCCCAGAAGGCTGGCCTGTGGCCCAGCTGGACAGCGGGCGCTATAGGAGGCAGGGAAGGCACCTCAGCGTTGGGGCAGCAGGCAATGCACAGCCCAGGCCCAAGCTGTCTGGCGACCCTATTTTGATTATTCCAGTTTCTACAATCACTTTTATCTGAAAAAGAAGCTTTTGTTGTTGTTGTTGATCTCACTGAAATATTGTTTGAGTTTTTTGTTTTTCTTTTTTGAATAACACTGTGTACTAACAATGTTTACGCCGTATGTGACAGAATACAGATTCTGAATTTTGACAGAATATAAATAAGGTCAGTGTTTGTTGATACCTTGCGCTAGAGATACCAACACATGCATACAAACCGTGAAAATATTCGGCATAAAATAATTTGTCTTTTCAACAAGCAGCTGTAGCTATGTGAGCTCAGTGACGCCAAGCCATTTTTTTCTGATTTTCTTCCTTTGAGGGTGTATCATCCTGTTTATAAGAGGGGTTTAGAATGTTTAAAATTAACTGAATGCAAAATAATTATAACTTATTTTCTTTCCTTTGTCAAGCAAATGTAACTTTCCCTATTGTAGTGGTAAATAAGACAATATCCAGGATCATCTAAAACCAAGTATTAAAAGATACCATTTTAATGTTGTTATTGCTGTAATGAATGCCACATGCTTTTCTGCACTTACGTTTATACTCACCCCTGTGGCGTCTAGGCGGTGTTCTCATGTCACTGAGTATCACAACTATAAATCAATTTCTGCCCTGGCTGCTGTGGCTCAGTGGATTGAGTGTGGACTGCGAACCAAAGGGTCACCGATTGGATTCCCAGTCTAGAGCACCTGCCTGGGTTGCAGGCCAGGTCCCCAGTAGGGGGCGCGCAAGAGGCAACCACACACTGATGTTTCTCTCTCCCTCTCTTTCTCCCTCTGTTCCCCTCTCTAAAAATATATAAATAAAATCTTTTAAAAATTAAATCAATTTCCATTTTGTTGTTAACACCAGCATCTCCTTTCCCTTTATACAAAAACCTGTACTCTTAGGATAATGTGTGATGTAAAGTTTTAGGGGGTTTTACTGATGTAATATAATATTATCTGGACATCATAGGAATTTCAATATGTATATTACAAACCTATCTGAAAGTGCCCATTCTGAATAAGATTTCTGTAACGAAGAGAAAATAGTCTTAGGTATTGCCATATATAAATGAGGCCTTCCACTACTGGGAACTCCCATTCCCATATCAGCCCCAGACATCGTGCAGGGCAGGGTATCACTGCCATCTTCACTTTGAATCCAGGCATTTATTTCAAAGCATCTCTTACCTTTATTCAATGAAAGAACTTGTAATATTTAGCATGATATATTGGCTCCAAGTCTGTCGCATGGTCCCTCCCGCCACATGTCTACCCTGTACAAATTAAATAAAAACAATTTTGCCTAAATGCTGCATACTAAACATACTTTAGAAAAAAGACTGCTCACTATTGCAAGGATGTTCTATGTAATAGAATAGGGCACGCATGATAATACAAAGTGAATCATGGTATTGCTGAATCATGGGAAATTATGGAACAAAGAAACTAATGATATTAATTTTGGTGTCTTATGGCATCCAAGAGGGATGATGAAAATAGGTCAGCCTATCCTTAACAAATGTATTGTTACATATGAGTAAATACATAAAATTCACAAACAAATTTGTTACGCTATATATTTGTACCCAGGTAGCAAGCATCATTTTTAACCAAGGGACATTGTTGCAGAAAGAATTGGAGTACAAAAATATGAGATTTTTTGCCTTCATGTTATAGCTCGCACAAGGTCTTAGGAGGCAATATATCGTGTTTTTTTTAATCCAAATTACACAAATTGTTTCTATCTCTCCTGGGCAACCACACAGAAGGATTGCCTCGCCACTGCTCTCAAACTAGAGGCAAATATGCTTTTGGCATTGTTTACCCTAATTATACAGGCCACCCTGTTTCCGATGCTCTCTTGAGGAGTATTAATGTGCCTTGTTTTATGTGACTTCAGAAAGTGGAATGAGGCCCATGAGGGAGAAGGTACAAAGTAAAGTTAAAACATCCGAGGTTCGGAAGGAAAGCGGTGTCTGTTGGAGGAACCCATCTCGTTCCGTTCTGACTTGCTCATTATCCTCCAACACTGTCTTAAACTTTAGTCAAAGCTTTTATCAAGTATTTGAGTGAAATTCTTGCCCCCTTTTCCTCTGACCAGACTAAAATAGAGGAAATACACGCTGGAATTTCAGTAGCTTCCACAAAAATGAATGCAGGCTTTCACGCCTTTGAGCTTTTTTGCCCACAAGGCTGAATAATTATTTCAAAGTTTTAGTGAGAAGTTAAATGTGTCTAATGAGAGACATTAATAATATTGACAAAATAATGAATCTTCTTACCTAAGCCACAATACCAGAGGGTTAACTATCTCAAACCAACTCTCTTGAAATCCCTGCTTGCCTCAAATCCTTTTTGAAAATGAAGTAATTAAATAACAAGTAAACATGTCAACTTCTCAAATCCCATATTTTTATCTGTGAGGAAAACAAAATAAGAGTCTCTCTCTCCATGCATAGAATTAGGATATTATTAAACTATTTGGCTGACCTCATCTGTACAGAGAGAGAGCCCTGGAAGGAACCATAGATTTGGGATTTAGATTGTGTCATATTATTTTTCTTTCTTTTTTACCCTCACCAGCCCTGAATAACCTACTTAATCTCTAAGAAACTTGACAGGGTAGTTATGCTGATTAGCTGGAAATAAATAAATGCTCACTTGTTTTTTTTTTTTCCTTTAACACCACAAATGACACACACACACATACACACACACAATTCTCTGTAGCCGTAAAACATTCACGTAATTTTTGTAAGCACCAAATTTATACTAGTGCTGAGAATACTCAGTGCAAATATAGAAGTTGATTTAATGCATCTACATATTTTCTTTTTAAAAAAATGTTGGGAAATACATAGAACAAAGTAGACACCTCTCAATGTATATTACTATAGATTTATCTAGCAACAGTTGGGAGGTAGGGGTGGGGAGGGTGGGGGGGGAGGAAGGGGTGGGGGCAGGCAAGTGGAGACAGCTGTGCTTGAACAACAATAAAAAAAGTTAAAAAAGATTTTTAAAAATTCCTCTAGATACCTTACCTCCTTCAAAAGGTAATTAATATTCTAATTTGTATTATCATCAGTTAGTTTGTCTCTTTGAAAACCATACAGATGAAAATATAAAAATATGTGCTCTTATGTGCATAGTATTTTTGCTAAGTATAGTGCTTATGAAATTCATCATATGTGTATATTAGTATTTTTTCTTTTATTGCTGAGCAGTAAAACTACTGCTTGGACCCAAATCCATACTCAACTGTTTTGGAGACTGCCTGAAAGTGTGGCTAGATGTCCTACTAGCTGCCTTCTGTCCTTGCTCCCAGTACTCAGAGAAGTCTGTTTCTTTCTGACCCTCTCTGCTATTTTATCATGGTGAGCGTAAGGTTTTATGTTCCATTGCTCTGATTACCAGAAACACCTCTCTCTCTCTTCATGTTTTATCACCTCAAGCTCCACCAATTTACAAAGGAAAACATATTGTTATTCCCTTCATTATCTATCTCAATTCCTCCCCCATTCTACTCTTTACCAGTTAATACAACATCATTGCCTGACATCATAGAACGATTCTGAATTACGTTTTGAAGTATAAGCATCATACAAAACAAATCTGTTGTAATATGATCTACCATAAAATCACATGTATGCCAGGGCTAAGAAGAATATGGTAGTTGATAATGGAAATGGGTAAAAGCTACAAATTTAACCGAGTGATATGAGAACACAGCTCACCAATAATAAGCCTTTTCTTAAAATCCATTTCTCCAAAATTCAATCTGAGAATCCCAGAAGGGCCTTGTGACAGAGTAATTTTTTTTTTTTTAAGTTTCAGGTGAACTCCCTAAACAACTTATTTTAATCGGAGGACATTACCCTAAGGAACATTTAAACCACACTGAGGAACTTCATTTGCTGAGGAAGCTGCAATTAATTCACTTTCCTCCTGGAGGCACTACTTAACATGTCCAAGAAAGGCATCTCTTCCAACGAGAAAGCGTAGACTTGAAGAACCTGACCTTCAAACCGCACCACACTTTCTTCTTAAATATTTTTCTGTTGTTGACTCTGGATAGATCCTTCCATTGAAAGAGGCATATCAGGGTAATAGATTTTAATAGCTGTCTTACTCCACTGGTATGTATCATGAGCAGGAGAAAGATGATATACAACGAAGTAACGGATCGATTTTATGTCACTAGGGAGCTTCACAAACAGGAAGTCATTATTTTCTTCTCCGTTCACTGTTCACTCACCTACAGGCAGTGGAACAGCGGTAAGGGAGGAAAACTTTGAAGGTGTTTCCTCTTAAAATTACTGGTAGGAAGGGAAATGACTTTCTTAAAATATTTTATAGCCTGTAATCATGGCATCAGATAAGCCTTCTAAAAAATCAGCATAAATAATTGAGTAATGACAGCTACTGTGCATTGAACAATTATGGTGTGTCGGGGACGATGCTTTGTACTCCGTAAACATGAAAGTATTAAATTGTCACTATCATCTCATGATGTGTCAGCCCACATTTTACCTTAAAAGGGAGCGATTAAACAGAAACATCGAGTAAAACATCAGAGATCACAAGCTTACACAAGTAGCGAATGTCAGGGATAGACTCTGTTTCGTTCTGGTAGCAGAAGCTCGGTCCAATGTCCTGCAATCTAACCACAATTATATCTGCATCACTTTTTCCCCGATTAATAGATCCATTGGCATGAATTAAGATTATAGCCAATAGGAATGAAAATTAATTGTACTCTTATATCATTGATACAAAGTAACTATAATAACGTTAACATGCTGATGAAAAATTTTAACACTAATGCGTCACTAATTTGTCACCTATATAACGTGACCCATGCCTCATGCAAAATAAACCACAAGTTAATATGGTGTCAGAATACAAGTATGTATGAACAAGTGGAAATTTTTCAGAGATTTGTTATAAATGTGTCTGAAAAATCTGAGGACCTTTAAAATGTATAGGAGAGAGAAGATAGTACACGAAGGAAACTATAAAGACAGAATAAAAGGAAAGGAAAGGAAAGAGAAAAGGGTAGAGAAAAGAAGAGAAAAGAAAAGGAAAGAAAAGGAGATGGCATAAAACATTTGTTAACGACCATTATTCCAGGTCAGGCAAACAGCAGGCGGCATAGCTAGGATTTGAATCTAGGCTGTACTGTCCCAAAACTTGAAGGAGACGCAAGGTCCCAGCCTAGATCTTTTGCTCCCAGCCTAATCCTCAAAGCTACGTTTAAAAAGTCAGAACGAAATAATCTGTGTTTGTAAGAACATGATTGAATTATTTTCAGCAATGGAATGGAACCACCTGGTTCTGCTCGCATTGTTTGAGTCAAGAGGCAACCAAAATGCCTGAGGACATCTTCGGAGTACATGTCTCCTATCGCCCTGGATGAGACTGGGTCCCAAAACTAAAAGGACAGTGAAATCTTTCAAGGCCCAGTGTTTGGTGATATCTCTGTGTCTACCATCTGTAGTACAGACCCTGCAACATAGAGTAGTTACTAAATATTTGTTCAATGGAGGAGTAAATAGAGAAATTTATGAGTGAGGGACTAAGTTTTTTCAGAACTCAAGACCTCAGGAGATAGTCCCAGAATAAGGGGATCAAATTCCCTAGTCACTGCGATCATCCCACTCATTTTTCAAAGATCCATGCCTACCTTTCAGGCTCTCATTACTGCTTAGTATTTTACCAGTTTTCTCTAACTGAAGACACTAAATTCCTCTCTTCCTTTGGCTCTTACCTCCTGCTGGTCCACCGTCTTCACTGAAGCCGGAGTTAATTTTCTAAAGCACACTCGGATTGAGTTACTCACCTGCTTTCACATGCTCCTAGTTCTCAGGATAAATTCAAACTCCTTATCCAGGCCTTCAAGGTCCTCAGGAAGCTTCGTCACGCTTTCATCTCCAAGTGCCATTGCTGGCTCTGTGCTCACTGAACATGAGCTACTGACTATGTTCTGAATGGCCTCGTCTTTGGCCTTTGCATGAGCTGCTCCCTCGGCTAGAAATGACCATCGTTCCCCCATACCCTGTCTTTGTCTGAGTTATTCCTATGCTGTCTTCAACTCACAATTGCTTTCTCCCACCTGGAGTGGGTTCTAGGCCTTCTCTTTGCTGTGCTGCTGTAAAATGAATGCCTGTCACTCTCAGACAATTTATCTCCCACCATATCATAAACTAATTATTATTTATTGCTACTTACCTCCAGGAAATACCTGGAGAGCAGAAAGAGTTTTATAATTTTTGTTTTATTTTCTTATTCCTATTTTGCAGCACACCTAACCCAGCACACAGTAGGTACTCGACAAAGGTCATGTGATCAGATACAACGGGACAAAACCACAAAGGTGCTAACAGCTCATCACGAGCGCAGCCTCCTTGGCGGCCTCCTGAGAATGGAGCTGAAGGCGCTATCAGCAACTTGCCCTCCGCTTTTATTCTCAGCCTCTAGTTCACGGACTGCTTTTCCTTCTCCCAATCCCTCTCCCTTGGGCCTTATACAAGAAACATGCCTGCTGTGGTCTCTACTCCCCTCAGCCCAACGTGAGCAGAAATCATGAGAGTAAAGCAACAGGTCGCCCGCCACACAGATCAGCGCAGCCCGTGCATCGTTCTGCAACACATCTGCTCACTTCCCGGGATCTCTGCACGGCCACGTGCAGGCGCGCAGGGGCAATGCCTCTGCCCACTTATGTGTGCACGGGGCATGTAATAAGAACTTCGAATGCCCTAAGACAGGTCAAAAAAGCTGTTCAGTTAGGAATTTTTATTTTTTAGGTAGGTCTATGGGTATGTGAAAGGTAGCCCCGAAACTCATTAGTAAAACGGCTACCGCGGATCAAGTACCAATTAAACAGCAATCGCTAAACGAAGAGCTCTCTCTGCCAGAGCTTATGAAGTCTTCAACCCCTGTCTACAAGTAGATGTCATCACACCCACATTACAAGTAAGAAAATAGTGTGCTGGGAGTTTAAGGAACTAGCCTCATGTCCCATAAGCCAGGAGGGACAGAGGTGGGGCTGGAACACAGGAGGTGTCAGTCAGTCAGTCCCTGGCTCTGACAACTGCAATGTCAGAACGGTGTTGACTGAAGGGCAAGGAGGACAGCCAGGTACATTGTTTGTCCGCATTGACCTGTAGGTGTGCGGGCTGACAGTCGTTTGCTCAAAATCATTCACCCATTTGGAGCAGTTGAGAAAAAAATGTAAGCAGGGAAACAAAGTAAAGGAAATATTCTAGCACATAGTGTTGGACTATGAAAGGAAGAGTAGCTGTATTTAAATGAATTAGTTAACAGGACAGTGTGAAATGACGTATATATGTACCTTTTTAAAGTCATTTAAGGTAAGTCATATGTACATTGCCCACACGGAGGAAAAAGAATAAATGACTTGCGGCATAGCAATCAAGAAAATCAAAAGAACTGTACTCACTGTTCGCAGGTATGTCCACACTGGCCACATAAGGTAAAATGAGAAGGTCCACCGCTATTTGGAGGGTCCTTGACATAGCTGATAGGCTGGGACTCACCTGGCTCCTGACTTCTATCCGTCTGATGTGCTCGGTGTCTCCATTTCCACCACTAAAGGCTGTCTCCATGTAAAGTATGTTGAGTAAACATTCCACAGAAATGGCCGCTTGCTTTCATCAAACTTCAGAGACCACCTGTAAAGAAATACGTTTCTCTTTCATCTACTGCTATCCACATGACCATTGTTATCAGAGAAAAATGACAGTGCTAGTCCCAATTTTAATGGAATACATAACACTAAATAAGGAGAAGCCAGTCTTCCATCATGAATTAACAATCATTAATTATTCCTGACCCACTACTGCCTTTTGGTCTTGCATCAAAAGAAAAACTGGGGGGCAAGGGATGACCCGCAATTATCTGTTTGGTTAGCTATCGCCTTTGTCTAATATACTGCTGTACACCTCACAATGACCAATCGGCCACCCCATGCCAGCCTGAGACCTGCCCCTGGCGGGGTCTCCCAGTTGGCTGTGTAGAACTGCTGTCCTGAAGGGGGCAGGAACTCGGGCACATGATGACCACAGGTCATTCTGTGCAGGGGAAGATAAAAGGGACCTAGGGCTGGTAGAAGCCCAGCTGCAGACTGCAGAGCAAGAGGAGTGGTTGCAGGACTGTGGTTAGTGGCTCCCTTGGAGGAATGCAAATTACAAGTGATGTTGAGAGGATGCATCCAGAGTACACCTCCCTGCAGAGGCTCTGCCAGAGGATGCTGTTCCTTCACCTGCCAGAGAAGCAGAAGCCATGGGAGGTCCTGAAAGGCGCGGTGAGGATGTTGTGAAGGAGCCACAAAGAGCTGTCTTCACAAAGATGGCCCTGAGCAGCAAACCCCGGCTCCTGTACTACACCATGTGACCCAGCCACGCAGCGGAAACGTTGAATGCCATGACACAGAAACTGCGGTAACAACTGTACTGTGTTCAAGTACATACTGATGTTTGAGATCAAGTTTAACCAGACTAGCAAAAGAGATGTGATCCAGCTGTACAGGTGCGCAGCCAGGTCTTAACAGTGACTGTGGGTATCACGGTGCCATCATGTCCAGCCGCAGCCTTGTGCTACCCCATGCCACGCTACTGGCTGGATAACTGCAAACTAGCTTAATAAGACCTTAGAGCTAATCAGGTTGCCCCCACTGAAGTCCTTAAAGTGTGTCCATGATAACGAAAAGCAGGGATTAGGCCTGAATTTTGCCAAAGGTGGACCTTTTCACCTTTCAGCTGCATCCCCTTTCAGATGCAAAAGATCTTCATTGTTTACTGGAAAAGCCTCCTCCTTTCCCTCTGAGGCTAGCAGGGGAGGGTTGCAGAGCCCCCAGGCCAGCTGCAGACCCAATGAGGGTCTGGGCTCTGGGCCCCTGTCTGACAGAGCCCAGGGGTGAGTCTTTGCAAAGACTCCAGAAGACAGGACCAAGGAGCTTGGGAGAGCAGCTACAAGCAGGTCCTCCCATGGACTGGGGAGGACAAGCCAACCCTAATACCAGCCTTCTACTGGTCCTCAGCGTTCTCTGGAGCTGTTGAGGATGAGAAAAAAGAAAAAGGCTACAGCAGCCCAATGGGCTGCCAACAGTTCTTCCCCCAACAGAAAAACACCAACCTCAAAGTCGTCTGGTTGTCCTGTCCTACCACAAAGGAGTCTGGGTTGTCTCAAAAATTCGAGAGGAGTCTTATGAAAACTTGTTCAAGGTCTTCAAATAAGAGCCCCCAAAAGATTAGACTTTCAAAGCCTGGCCAACTGCACAGACTAGTCACAGGCTCTGCAAGTAAAATAATCCAGAAGACTGACTCTTTCCTGCTGCCCAAACAGAAGTCTCAAGTCGTGACCATTTAGACTCAGTAGGACTGACTCTTCAGAGCTCTCCCTGCTGCATGCGGTCTCATGGGTGAGGTCCCAGAGAGTGGCAAGGAGAGCAGCAGAGTGCCCTGGGGGGCTGGCTGTCAAGGGTACTGTGATATCGGAGACTAAGATCCCTCTGACCTTTGAATCCCATCAAAAAAAGGAGCCAGAGCTTGGGGACCAAAGTGCCTCCAGCTTAGATACTCTTAATTTCAAGTAAATCTAAGCAAAACAACAGCTCTGCAGGAAAAGGATAATTTGAGACTAATGTACCCCTTCCTCGAAAAAATTTATTTTGGCACTGAGATATACGACCATAAACTCAAACCCACACTGCCCACAGAGTTTAAGAGACGTACTCAAAAATTAACTGTTCCTACTTGATAATCTCCTTTTCCCCAGTGTCTTCTTTCGTTCCTTATCACTCAGCTGCAGTTGCCGGGTGGTGAATGTTAGAAGTAACTTTTGAAAAGGTTAAAACATGTGAAGCTGTTTCAATGAATCATGAATATGTTGATTTTTTAAAATTTTTTTTGCCTCAGCTCGAAACTATGCTGGGTGTATTCATAGCATAGGATGACTAATAATGGGTTAAAATGAAAGTCTTATTTTGGTTGCTAGTGAAATAGGTTTTTGTGCTAGTTGGACAATTTTAGAAGGTGCTAATTGCAATTCTCTGAAGGTACTTCCCTGCTGCTGCCCTCCTGAGCGGTGGATGTTTTGGTGATATTGTTTCAAGAAATTTCTCGGAGCCTTCCACCCCTTCCGATTCACAGCACACCGAACGCAGGAAACTCCCGCACACGGCCACGCCCAAACTCCCGTTCACAGGCTCCCGCAAGCCCAGCCCAGCCCCCACCTGGAGGACGGCTGTAATGCTCCTGTCCAGTACATGCGTCTTTGCTGTTCAAGACATTATAAATTGGTTTCCCACAGGGAAATTATGTTACTACACAGTGGGTCACAAAGTATGAAAATGGCAATGTTTTAGTGGACCTGGATGGCAGCATGATATAAAAGACAACAAACTTTAAAATCAGTCAGCCTTGGGCTTGAATGCTTACTGCACTCATGCGGATGCCCGAGTAGGTAACACTCTACTTTGATTCCTCACTTGTAATTATTGAATCGGATCCCACATCTGAAGCACCTAGTATGGAACAAAAATAGGACATCAGTAGGTACATTCCTCCTGTCCATTCGGTTAAATTTACATGGCTGGCACACCATGGCCTATCTGGGGGGATAAAAGAGAATTAATGTACTCAGTGGAAGCTGACAAATCAGACACAGATTCTACCAATTACAGGTATTTTCTACCTTGGAATATGCCTTAGATAACTGTTTTTGAGAGTTAAATAATTGCCAAAATGTATGATTGCTTTCTTGAACTATATGCTTTCCCCCCTCCTGTTTTGGAGGAGCTAAAGACTACTTCTTAACAGCTGTAGTGGAATAATGCAAATGCCATCAGTGGACTCTCAAACCTGTCATATCCATCGCCTTTACCACTTCTTTAGATATTACAATAATACAGAAATCAAATTATGGTAAGAACTCACCTTTCTAACCCATGTTTCTCCCACCTTCACGTCCAAATTATCCCTCACACAACTGCTAGTTACTGCATAATAACTTTGCCATTTCTCCCACCTATAAAATGAGTCCCGACATTCTTGATGTCAGAGTACACATGAAAAAGGATATGGGTATGGCCTGTTAGGTTAAAGGGTGAGACTGCTGTAGGTGCTGTTTGTGGGCAACCTCAAGGGCTAAAATAATTTGGGGGGTATATATTTTTCTTATGGCTATTCTATGTGAGCATTATTGCCCCCAATTTCCTTCAATGATTATTATAATATAAAGAATAAACAAAAAACTAACAGGAGTTAACATTCAGTGGCCATCCCCAATGTGTTAGGTTTGTGTGATGCATTGTCTTATTTCATGTCCCCATTTCACAGATGAGGAAAACTAAGCATGTTAATTACCTGTGGCCCGAAGATGCTCATATATTCTGTGCTATTCTCTAGACTAAGATGTCCAAGAGATGGATCTAAGAATTGAACTCAGGAAGATGACTGAGCTCTCTCTAAAAATTGTTTTTTAAAACCACTGAAGTTGTTACTGATGTTCCTTCACTACCCTGTGCCCGTCCTTTGCCAGTGTCTCACTCTATCAGATTGTCATTTAAACAATGATTCCTGGAACTAAACAGAGCACGTCAGACATGTCCCATTCCAGTCAGAGCCAAAATATCTAAAAATGGCAGCCTGAGAACCCCTTCCATTTCCCCGCTACGGACAGCAAATCTGACCCGGATCCAGCTCTTCTTCAAACAAATCCTTCCTCTCAGAGTCACCTGTTATACAATACTTTCCCCATCCTTTGTAATTACTTTTGGTTTTCTGGACTTACTGGAATTCTTACATTGCTGAAATTTAAGTGGACTTCATATGGACATTGCACATCCATCCAAATTATAATGAAGCATTTGAAACCTATTTCTATTATTTAACTCAGTCACTTCTCTCATTTCCTTGCCACCTGAAAATGGGATCATCTTATACTGTGGCATTTTGCAAATCATCTGCAAATACGCCAAACATGTCAGGGCCAATGACACAGCCTATCTATCAGATTCACCGGCCACCTCCCACTTCTTCTGGAATTAGCATGTGTGTATGAGTATATTTTAGAAAACCAGAATGGTAAAACCAGAATGGCAATCCGGTGCTTTCTTTTAAACTGTGAAATAATATCAGCAACCGTGGATGCTGTGTGATTTTCAAGGACAAACAACAGAATTAGCCGATGTCTATTAATAAAGTATGTACGTAGAAAATTAAAGCAATTTCAGACAGGAGGAAAGGAAAAGGGATTGAGAGTAATCACAGCACATTTGTACTACTTATCTGTGAGGGATGTTACTGAAAGGTGTTAAAATATTAATTCAGTCAATCCCCTTAATTATAGATAATACTACTTTAGGAACAATGACTAAAGAGGCAACAGTTGAAAAAAGTGTTGCTCAACAAAGTGATAAGTAACAAATGTGATAAAAACCTCAGTCATTATTTTTAATTCTTGATCCTCCGATTTAGGGTGATTTTTTAATGCATGCTGCATTTTATTTGCATTGTTCGGTTTAGTACAAGAAATGGTTTAAAGGATCTTGGTTTTCAAACACAATAAAATAAAAAGATAAAAGAACTGTGATATTCAGCTTTGAAAAAGATTTATAAAGAACATTAAAATAAAATGAAGAAGGCATTTACAATGTGTATGAAGGCAGATTAAGGAAAATATATATATTCATCTGCACTGGAAAGAAGGCTAAATTATTCTCCATTTTTTGTCATCCAGATCACATGGTTGTAGTTTTCTCAAAAAACTGTGTTAGTGGGAACAGTGAGTGGCTCTCTAGTCGAATGAAAAAGAACATTTTAATCATATTGACCTCATTTTGAATCCTGTTTTAGACACTGAGTGATTTAGGCATTTCTGAGCA
Organism: Desmodus rotundus; assembly: GCF_022682495.2. Taxonomy (NCBI): domain Eukaryota; kingdom Metazoa; phylum Chordata; class Mammalia; order Chiroptera; family Phyllostomidae; genus Desmodus; species Desmodus rotundus. Next base: position 10,138,712 of record NC_071398.1, on the reverse strand, counting down.
TCAATTGTTGCCATCCATAAAATGGGTACGATGGTATCGGAAACGCAGGGTTTTTGATATAAAAAAAAATTTGTCCATGTTTCAAATGTTCTAATGGTGCTACTTAGTGCAATCTAAACCCCTTACAAGGCTTACAAGATACCACATGACCTGGCCCCGGTCCCAATGGTTCAGCCAAACTGTTCCCTGTGAGTCTCTCACACACATTTGCTCCTTTCTGGGATCTTTGTAGTGGTGTTTCCCACTGCTTGAGACCTTCTTTCTGGAGATCTGTGTCTTCCTGGTCTCTTCTTTTCAAAAAAAATATTTTATTTTTAGAGAGTGGAGAGGGAGAGAAACATCAATTGGTTGGCTCTCTCATCCCCCAACTAGGGACCTGCCCTACAACCCAGGCCTGTACCCTGACTTGGAAATGAACCAGCAATTCCAAGGCCGGCACTCAGTCCACTGAGCCACACCAGCCAGGGGTGCCTGGTCTCGTCTTATGATTCACATTTCCACTGACCATTTCAGATACATTTCCCATTCCACAATGCTTTTTTTTTTCAGAGTGATTACCAAAATCTCCAGATTATACACTCTATCTGAGAACTTGCCTACCTCCTTCATTCTTTATCCTCAGTGTAAACATATAAAAATGCTTAGTACATTTTGGTCAGATATCTCAGATCATCATAGGCATACTTGTAGAATGAATATGAGTTTCCCTCCCTTCTATATGAATTTTCTAGCTGTATAACAATGCCTTTATAATTATGCAGTTACAATGTACAGAACCAATGTATTGAGACTATAAGGAGATAAAAAATCAAAAGGGGAAAGTATACACACACACAGACATCCTTATGGGCCTGGAGAGCACAAGTCTTGAGCAGATTGTGAGTGTTTTAAGAAAGCTGATTTGACTCTGAGTACTCTTAGTCCCTTTAATGATAACATTACGTGGTTGGGGAAGGTAATCTCTAAAATCTATATATACTTTTCCTTTATGAAATCTACACCATGTTTGAATAAGAGGAAATTGAACCAAATAGAGTAATTTAAGTGTATGTTGAGATCATCAATATAGCTAATCTGTATTCTGGAGATTCTGTAAAGTTAGAGGAGCCTCCTTTCAGATTTTTATTTTTAAGGCTCCTTTATAAGCTTTCTTTCCCTGACTTTTCCATTAAGGCAGGTGAACGTTAGTTTACTTCCTCAACGTGGGGCTGGATTTCTTGTTTTTTAGCTGCCTAACATCTCCTCCTGAGAATTCTTCCCATCTCACTCGCTATATATTTTGAGGCATCAGATATAACTTTTACTAAATACCGTTTACCCCCACACATGAGAAGCCTCTGTTATTACCAGCATCTCCCATGAGCCTACGCTGACACACCCCTATCACCCAAACACCATAGCTTACATTAGCCTGCACTATTGCTGTCTTAAACATTTCCAACAAAAACTTATACCACATATCCAGAGGAAATATCACACTCACAAAATGCGTCCCCTTCCCAAGAGGAGGCTGCCTTTCATTCCCAAACAAAATAGATGTATCCTCTCTACTTCTGTCTAGGCCAGACACTCACACCTGAAAGAATGATGAAGCAAGAGATTGTCACGTGTTTTCCTTGATGAAATGAACTGTAAGGCAGGGGTGTCAAACTCATTTTCACCGGGGGCCACGTCAGCCTCACGGTTGCCTTCAAAGGGCTGAATGTAATTTTAGGACTGTATACATGTAACTACTCCTTAACAGTTAAGCGAGAAACAAGGTGCCTGGCTGGATAAAACAAGGTGGAGGGCCAGATTTGGCCCGTGGGCCTTGTGTTTGCCACCTGTGCTGTCAGGTTAGTAGCCTGGTATTATCACATAAAGAGAACTGCATGAGTATAAACTCAGCCCAGAGGAAGGTAGGTCTGAGCAGTGGAAGGATCAGAGATTCTTGGACAAATTCGAGCGCCTAATTTCATTCAGTTGTGAAGGCAAAAACAAATACATACTTTTTAGTTACATAACTAGTAAGCTCCCACTCACCTGTAATTCTTTCAACTTATTCTATTTTCAGTTGGGTTTCTCTCACTAGCAACCAGAAACTTAACCAACGTAACCCTCATCCCTTTCACTCTATAGTATTACTTTGGCCTCATTTAACACTACAGAGGATATAATTATGGCTTTTCAGATTTACAGTAACATGAGTAATTTTTATATTGGATATGTGCTATAATATTCAATCTTTTCTTTGCTATCATAATATGGAAATTTTCATATGTTCCCTAAGAGGTGCCCTGACCTTTTTCCCAGTAAGGACAGGGATAAGCTCTAGCGCCACCTACATGCCTTCAAAAACCTCAAAATGAGAAAAACCACCACCATCTCCACAAAACACGTTTGCCCTGGTTTGTGAGGTTTATTAAGCTTCTTTTAATTTTGCAAATTCTCAGCTCTTCTTATCAATCAAAAGGCTCAGAAGTAAAATAGGTTTCTATTTTGTATGTGAAATTCACTTCCTTTTTTCTTTTTAACCATGAATGGTTTTCTATTCACTGATTCGTTTATTTTCTCAACAAGTATTTAGTGGATATCAACTATGAACCAAGGATTATGCTGTATCTCAGGTTGCAAATAAAAACAAATGTGGTAATTATAAAAAAATGACAGTTGTTCAGAATTACCAAAGATGATCCAGGAATGAAATCCACTTTCTACTTCTCTGACAAGTTTTAAAATAAAAACTTATTTTTTGATATTGTGGCACTGTCATATCTGTTCTTGGGTAGATGGGAGGGAAATCTGCACTCTTCTCCTTAGGAGTAAAAAAAGTGCTCAAACATCAGTTTACCCAGAGGGAGGGTGGGGAATCAGCACCAGTACGTACAATATCTCAAGAAGATACACAAAAAATCACCCTCACTTACTGGAACTCAGCCATGAAAGCACATTAACCTCATCAAAGAAAGCATTTAAAAATTAAGCTTCTCTTTAAAAACATCTAACTTTACTAATCAAGAAAAGGATTCCCAATAACATTTGACAATAATAGCGCTACAGGCTTTAACCAACTTTTAAGAAAAGTGCTTTTTTTTTTTTTTTTGGTGAGGGACACCCCAAAATACATTTGTTCCATGTTTCGGCTAAATATGAAGAGACCTTGGACCTCACCTCATATTTGCACCCAGCCTGCTCTGTGACTTTTAGCAAATCCTCAACTTTTGGGCGCTAGAGTTCAACTACTCCAAGCTTCTTATTTTAAATGTGCAAGGAGTAACACTTCACATTTTGTTCCAGTTGAGAAGCTTACTCACATAGAACTAAATACCAAGAATGCAAACAGAGATGCATACGGATGGCTGTTATCATTAGACATATACACCTGTGGTTCACTCATTCATTCATTCATTTTTATTATTTTCATTCATTCAGTCCACCCATATATTTCATTTATGCTGGATAAAAAAGCCACCTTGTTTTCTGTAAAGGAGCAGATGATAAATGCCATAGTCTTTGCAGACCATACAGTCCCTGCCACAAGGATCCCGTTGTGCCACTGTAACAGGAAGGCGGCCACAGACACCACAGAAACAGATCACTGCAGTCGTGCCACGAGAACTTTATTTACAGGAACAGGTAGAGGCTGACTTCGCCCAACAGCTGTAAGACTGACTCCTTCCCCGAACAAAAAGCAAGACACAGTTTGAATTGAGCAACTGGCACTGTGGCAATATCATCACATGATTATCCTGTTTAATCCCCCCACACACAAAAATCCACTCTTTCTATGTGCACAATGTGGCGGGAAATAAGACACAACTTCCATACTCGCATTGATTTTAATTTTTTGTGTAGAAAGAAATTCAACAAATATATATAAAATAAGTACATTATCTGAAGTGAAAGCAGAGTAATGGCATCAAAAGTGGTGGGGTACTCCTTCAAAGAGATTGACCCTGCGGTTGTCTGTGATAAGGCGACATTCCAGCAGGGACCTGAATGAAGTGAGGATCACTCCAAACAGATATCTGAAGGGCAGTATTTCAGGAACAAGAAAGAGAAAGTGAGAAAACTTGCAGGACTTGACTGGGAGCGTGCTTGGCCTGTTATAGGAACAACCAGGAAGTTAATGCTAGAGGAGTGATGTCAGCAAGATGGACCCATGCAAAGTTTCCTGCCCCCCTCTACAGCACTAATTTGACATCTGCCCACAAACAGAAGTGCATTGTGGGAGCTTTAAGGTAGAGATAGGGAAACACAGGGCAGGTTCTCCAAGACAAACGAGAACTACAATGGGAAGTCTCTTGGTCAGGTTCCCACCCAGGGAACTTGCCCACCAGGGTCCCCAGTACAGTTCTGTACCCATGAATTTGAGGCTACAGCCCTGTTTGGCCATGGTACTGTTACCAGTAAAATACACTAAGGGACCTGGGAGGTGGCACACCCATTTCCGCTCTAAAGCTCAGGACCCTGAAACAGCCATTGGGCTGGGATTCAGCCTCTTCAGTCATATTGGAGGGCCAGGGACCCACAATAAACATGTCTAGTGAGACTGGGTTAGCATTGGACACTTTCTTTTGCTGTAATCATTGGTCCTTCTTTCAGAATAATACTAATGATGAACATTACTAACATTATGTTAAATTCCACAAAACCATGGAATTCCTACAAGGCAGATATTGTATTCATTATTAGTTATGAAAACAAGCTCAGCAGAACTAAGATGTACTCAGTTTCACAGATAGTAAATGTTGGAGCCAATATTTGGCACTAAAGCTAGCACTATTCGAAATAAGTTGTTGCATCAGACATGATAATGTTTTTAAGCACAAGTCACTTTTGCCACTTGATACTTTTACTAATATTAATCATTGCCCTATAAACTGACAAAGAACAAATGGTAGCTAGTAAATGGTCAATAAATGATAGCTTCCACTACTACTATTACTACAATAATTATTACTTAAAAAGGGTATTTTGGGAAGTCATAAGACTTTTATTTATTTGGTTACTTATTTTTCTTTATATTTGAAGAAAAATGTCATATTTATAGCCACAGGAATCCAGGATACAGGCATGGATCTGACATCATTATACACCTAACTTGCACTTGGAATCTAGGTCTAATTAAACTTTGACTTTTCTACAAAAAGAGCTCATCCCTCTGTGTTAAACTGGAATGGTCATCATTAACCAACGGTGTGTTTATTTTGCAGCAACTCGTCTGGGAGAGTTAAGTTTCACTTCAGCTTCATCATTAAATGCCTTGCAATTCCTTGCTTGTGGTTTGGGGGATTTTTTTGGTTTGGGTTTTACTATATAGCTTCCAAGTGTGACTCCTGGCATCGCCCAGAGGTTCTGCTAGTTAAACTTTCTTTGATAATGTGTTTTTCCCTTAATACACAGCACAGTCTTCTTTTTGTAACCAAAAACCAAAACTGTCCCGGACCCAACAGCAGTGCTCAGTATATGGCAAAGCCTCAATAAATTCATCACTGAACATGTAATGCAGGACCTCTGGGTTTCAGAGTAGTTGATGAAAATACCTGAAAAATTCTGGGCTGCTTATGCTTTCCTCAAACAATCAAAACTCTCAAGTATCACCAAACTAGTTTTTGTAGTTCTCCAGATTTCTGTTTTCAAGTATTTCTAAGCTAGAAAAAAAATGGAGTTCTAAAATTGAATGTACCTATTCCAGTGATTCCAGTGAATCTTTCATATCTTAATTTATAGCTAACCCCCAATTGACAACAATGAAAAGGAATATGCATTTCTCTTTTAACAAGCCTTTGGGGTTCTCCTTTACAGAGTAGAATTAGTAATCAAATTAGATCTGTTTATTCTTTATATTCTTTAGATGTATTTCACATGTTTATCTTGAGAAACTGAATATTTTCTACATTTTTATAATCCTGACTCTCTCCAAATGTGGCTTACACATTTTAAAGGGACTTGATCAAACATCCATTGAATTAGGGTTAGAAATGTATTTATTTCTTAATTTCTATAAAACCATTTCAGATTCAGTACTAAATGGGAAACTATTGAGTTGCTATCGAGAAATGTTCTTCAAAGGAGTATGTTTCTTGTATAATCAAATTGGATAGAACTCATGATTTCTTTGCTATATATTGAAACATTATGTCTTACATATTGTTATGTGATGGATTGTATTGACAAAAATATGCATAATTTAGGTGTTATAAAAACAAGAAATCCAAAATTTATCATCTGAAATACAATCTATCCTACAAAAGAACAATTCTTTTGAATGTAGATGACTAACAAAATGTATTAGGCATAATATATTTAAACAAAAATGTATTATTCTGAACCAAGCTTTCTCAAAGATAGTAATTTAAGATTCTAGAGAAAAAAGTGTTGAAACATAGATGCATGTTTATCATATTAAATTACATCTGAAATTGCAACACAGGACTTTGGAAATTATTTTAATTTTAATCTCTTTACCTTGTTTTGTTCTTTTTCATAAAATATTCCCCCAGTGGTAGCTCCAATATACATATGAAACTTTGAAGACATAGTTAGAGAACCCAAAGAAAAGAGCTTTCAATTCTTACCACAAATTTGTAAGCACAAACCACCCTTTAAACACTTTTAAAAAGAAGGAGCTGGAGTCATTCAAAAGTTCACCTTGTGTACTTGCTCAGCTTCAATGTCCATGAAGAGTATTAAAGATACATTGACTATAAGATAAACGTGTTTCTTAAGCAAATAAATTATATCGAGGAAGTATGGGCTGGCAAGAATCAATTTATTTGAAAGGATAGGGGATTCTTGGGGTTTTTTTAATATGACATAAGAGAATTATGTACAAATGATATTACATTTTCCATCAGCAAGAGTCATTTTTACATGTTCTTATACTCCATTTTAAGAAGAGAGGTCACTTTTGGTGCATTTCATCACACTGAATGACTTCATAATGGTCCACATCCCAGGTCTGTCAGAAGAATAATGGAGATAGGGAACACTTTCAGCTCTGGAACTGAACAAACTGTGAGGATTCTTGCTTTTTTTATTCTTTTTCTTCATCTTTTGTCAGAACTGGTTCTGTGTTCAAAGAGGGCAGGAGACTGAGTGCACTGGAGAGTCCTGTTGTCTCCCTGAAACCTTCTTGGCCTATTGAAATACACCAGGACTCCCCCAGGGAAAGTGACATTTAGTTCCTTCCTAGCATGATGAGCAAAGGCCGTCCGGCAGCATTCCCCAGAAAGCAAGTCTGTTTCTACCACTTCTACTGAAAAGATTCTACACTAATCTTTATGAAATGCATTTTGACGCTCTCTCTTTGAGAAATCTTGCTCCAAACTACTGACAAGGTGGCCCAGCAGGTGACATTTTCTGATTTGCATGGACTGTTAAAAAACAATCAGAAAGTCTCCCAGAGGTTCTGCAGCTTGGGAGCCCATTCGTGTGAACCTGGAGAATCTCAGCTGCCTGTCACTTCAAAATCCTCACAGAAACTTGATACATTTAACAGGGGGCTGTTTGAAGTATTCCTATGAGTCTAGTACTATTCTAAGAGCTGTTTGTGATACAGTAAGACAATGCCTTATTTATCCTGAGGATGATTTATAATCTAAATTTAACTGACAATAGCTGCATAATCCATCTCAACACAGAGTATAAAATAGCTATTTATTGGTAATATTTTATGAGGTACAATGACCAGATTTCCAATCATACAGTCAATGAATTAGCCTTAAAAGTACTCTTTCTATCATTTGTGAAATTCTATACATGTCAAAAAAACTTTTATAAGAAAATGCAAATTAGATTTTATTGCTATATACTTGATAAAACACCTTTTCTAGAGAAAAATGCAATTGCTTGCAATTGAGACTATCTGTGAAAATGCAGAATGTCATTTGGTGCTGACGATTCGGAAATCAAAACGGGGCAGACACATCAGGCCTACATCTTGAGATTAGGATTTGGTCAAGAAATGAAATGAGGAAAAATTGGTCAAGAAATGAAAAAGAGATAAGATAGGAGAGACTAAGATAAAGGGAAAAGAAGAGTAACAGGAGAAAGAAATAGCTCTGTCAGAAGAGGGTAAAAAAATATGTCTGGGCGTGAAAGCTACAGTTGGATTGAAGTGTCCCCAAAGCCAGGGTAAGACTCTGGACTATGACAATAGATGATGGACGTGATACCGCACCACCCAGAGCCACTCCCCTCCCCATTTAAGGACCCGTAGGTCCTGCTCCTGAGGGTCCTGTTAGCAGCATCTTTCACCTCTCAGCCCCTTCAGGGATGTCCTTTGCTACAGAGAATCGGTCATATGCACCATACCTACCACACCATGGCTCAGTCGGTCATACATCCCACAAAAGATCGATGTGGGACTATAAAAGGCTGAACTGCTTGGCCTCTTTAGGGACAACTCTGAAGGCGCTTGCCGTGTGGGTTGGCCACAACTCCTATGACAAGTGCATCCTGCTGTCCATCCTGCTCCTGCTTCCCTCCCACAGGGTTGGCTCCATGTTATTCTTCAGTATAAACATCCTGCGTGCTAAATTCCATCTCAGAGCTGGCGTCCCCGGGAACCCTCCTTGTGACCCCACAGGGAATTGGAAAAAAAAAAGATATTTGGCAAATATGTTAAGTAAACTTTGTTTATTTAGCTTAACTTTAAATAATATAATGCTCTTAAAAATATAACATTTTATAAGCAAGGAAGAGAATGCCATAGGTTGGCAAATGGGGAAAGCTATTTATTCTTTTAAATTATATTATACTTTGGGAGAGAAATGGCTCGAGGAGTAGCTGTCTCACCTCCTTCAATTGTTCAACTACTTTCCAAAATAGTTTAGTATGTTTTCTGAAAATTAACTATCCACCTAAATTATCAGTACCTTAATTTTAAAATCACTGCAGAGCTTAGAATGTGCTTGTGACTTCCCAGATCACTGACAAGTAATAGCCTGTTTCGTATCGGATTATACCATAACTCAGCAGTTAGCTGTGTGTTTTAGACAACTCCAGCCTGTAAGTACATATTCCTGTCCCTGTTCTTATTTCTTATTTCAACAGGTGGCATGGAATATTTAAAACATCACAGCCCTTAAAGTAAGGGAAACCTGGGTTTAAATGTAGAATTTCCCCCTCATGAGTTATAAACATTTACCAAAGTTCTGCTATTATAATGCTTTAGTCTTCCATCTTAAGGTTGGTTAAAGTAGCTTACATAAGTCACTGATAACCCCATAGACCAAAGATGAAAACCAATTTTTGTCTGATTTAAAACATGTTAAAAACAAAAACAAAAACGAACTAAGCAAACGACTAGAACAGGAACAGAATCACAGAAATGGAGATCACATGGAGGGTTACCGGCAGGGAGGGGGAGGGGAAAGAATGGGGGCAAAGAAGCATAAATGATAGGTATAAAACAGAGAGGGGGAGGTTAAAAATAGGTACAAAACAGGTACAAAATAAACAGAGGGAGTATGGGACATGGAGAAGCCAAAGAACTTATATGTATGACCCATGGACATGAACTAAGCTGGGGGAATGATGGTGGGAGGTGGGGTACGGAGTGGAGGGGAATAAAGGGGAGAAAAAAATGGGACTACTGTAATAGCATAATCAATAAAATAGATTAAAAAATAAAACATGCTAATATGCTAGTAATATGGAGGGCTCTATTGAGAAGCATTCTGAAACTATATCTGACTTTTATTTTTCTAAAGAAAAATGCATATAATACTCAGTGGTTTGTTGAAGCTGACCTGTATAGTCTTGCCAATTATCATATAATCAGGAAATGGGTGACCTGGTTGTGAAACATAAACATTATTTTAAAAAATACAATTGAACAATTATGTTACAAACAAAGGTAAAAACTATCAAAATGTATTGCATCTTAATCACTTTACTGCATTGGCATAGTGCTCTTGAGGTTATTTACATCGATTGTGTCTGCACAGTGGAAATCTGTGCTCCAAACGCCCCTGTGCAACTCTCTCCAACTCTGTGTTCGATGGCACCCTACTGGAGCTTGCCCTTGGCCGTAGCAGGACTGTTTACAGCCCAGGAACCAACAAATGCCACAGAGCAGCGCGCCTCTCCAACCTGCACTGCAGGCCAAGTGTTGCAAAATGTAAAGTGTTTCCTATGGAAGACATTTTGGGTGTGCGCTTCACTCATGTAAACCCTTTAATTCCCAACAAGCCTATTGAAGTAGCTGCTGGTATCACCTCCTTCTACAGATGAGGAACCTGGGGCAGGTTGTTTAACCTTCAGTGCCTGTGGGCCACACGCTGCAAGAGGTGGAGCCAGCATCTGAATGCGGGCCAACCTCACCTCATGGACTGCTCCAGCTCACATCGCTCTGTTTCCCATAGGGCAGTTGTTGATGATGCCTGCCTGGGAAGGTGCACTGAAGAGCAGCCAGAGACATGTTATTGTAGGGAGTCTATGTGAACGGCATTCGCTAGGCACAGTCTGACGTGTTACAGGTGGTGATCTGTGTTTCCGTCTCGGCGTCTGAAAAATGTGGACAGCCACTTCTGTCTAAGGGAAGCTGAAATCAGACAAAATGTGTCTGCTTTCACTTAGCGTTGTGTCTGCTCCATGGCAAGCCCCTTAATCTTAGTTGTTTTTATATCACTCTGTTACATGCACTTTGGAGATGATCATTTTATATAATGATAGCGAGTTTACGGAAGCAGTGATTTTCTTGCAAATGAAACAGCAAGAATAAAAATGCTAAAGAAGAGTAAGAAATATAGGAGACAGGAAAGGAAAGGGAGGGTAGGAAAGAGATAATGATGGGGAAATAATGAGTATGGACAACATGAAAAAATAGAGACTACAAGTGAAGCAAAGAGAAAAAATGAAGCAGCAGCACAGATGCTATATGAAATTCTGAATAATCTTAATGCTGATAATGTTATTACTAATAAATTACAAGATAACTTAGAACCAGGGCAGATAACTCAGTCTTCATATAGCACCTACTATTATAACTCTTTCTTGATACTCCTGTAATGCATTTATATGTGCTTGCCAAGACAGACTGAGATTTTTTGAAAGCAAGAACTTTATGTCTGATCAAATTTTTATCACTTAGCACTTTCTGCAACATAGAACTCAATAAAAGTTGAAGTTAAATATTAAAATTTGAAACACTTAAATCAATATGCCATATGTCTTGTGAATTTTCCATAACATGAATACATTTTAAAAAATCATATCTTCTCATTATCCCTGAAATTCATTTTGTGATGATTTAGAAGCTGATGACTATTCTATAAAATATGCTGAAAATAATATCCACTTTATGGCATATAATTCAAAATTAATTTTTATTGTAAGGCTTTGCCCTAAGTAACGATGTCGCAAAACTGAAAAGGAGGCTGGCAGAAATTCTTGCTGTGCCTCTAAGTTGGTGGTTGCCTGCAGATCAATTCTACTCAAATTAATTTAGGTCCTCTGGCACATTTTTGCTAAACATCACACTATTAAAAATGTAAAATATGCCAAGCCAGCTATTGAGAGGAAAGTATTTCAGTATGAGCTGCACTTAAGCTTTTATCGGTACATAATTATGAAATAAATGATAAATGGAAAACATCAATATAAACATCATCATCGCATAACATCCGCAGTAGGATAAAATGGGATTTCTCATAAGCACAGAGGAGAATTTATGATTATTAATCACTGACATATATGTCACAGAAATATCCTTGTCATTGTGTTCCCAGGTTCTGCCTGACACTGCCATCTGTCACAGTTAGTGGCGGGACATGTCTGCAACGGGCAGGAGTGTGGACCGGGATCTGATCAGTGGGCTTTCCTTGGGTACTGTCGTATGACTTCTCCCATATCTTGACAACGGATGTTCTGAATGGAGAGCTTATTTTCATTGTCATTGACATTTCAGAGCAGAGTTATTTAAATCAGTGGAGATATACAAGGCCCTGTGCTAGACGCAAGAGACAACATGCTGCATTCAGTTACTCGTTCATTCAACAACTGAAGACAGTGACTGCGTCTAACACCTACCCGATAGGACGTTAGATCTGGGATTGTTGTAGTAGTCGCCACACCCCCCTTTCTTCACAGAGCTAAGTCAAACAAGACCCTTCTGTCCACAGAAGACAGCATGGCTCAGGGGAGAGAAAACGTCCGATAGAGTTAGACAGACGTGCCTTTCATCCCTAAACTCGCCTACCTAGTAAAGGTGTAATATAAATCAGATACACTTAACAGAACTGCTTTTTCATCTATAGAAATGGTGCAATGCCTAACTCATGGGACAGTGGTGAGCATCACGTCAGATACACTGAGAATCTAGCACCACGTTTGACACATTACAGACATGGAGTCAGTGTCATTATTGATCATATTCTCATCAGCGGTTCCATAGCACTTATGCCAGTGTTACTATAAATATACTTTGTATCAATATATGACATGGTATTTGTTAATCCTCACATTATATGTGATTTGTTCTCCCTAAAGATATTTCTCTCAAATATTAATATATCATTGTCACCAACCACCTGTAGCTTGATTTAAGAGTTTTCTTACAATCTTAAGGTTCAGAGAAATAAAATATCCTCTGAGTATAAGATTGTTATCACACTACTTAATGGAATACTTCATTTCAACAAAACAGTATACTACTCTATAGTTGCTTAAATGACAAGAAATACAGATTATTAGCCCATTTGGCAACTTACAGATAGATGTTATTTGGGTGAAAGGGGGTGACTATTAGGGAAACAAAAATATCTTAATTTGAAGATGCCATAAATTTAATGAAGCAGATGAACCTATGTTTTCCTATTTTGGGAAGTTAAATTGCTGTAGAGCAGGGAGGACAGGGCAGCACTGAATAAATTATGCACATGTGTATCTTCTACGTATTAGCATGAGGCTAAGCACCCACCAGGTGGATATATGAGGATAGTAACGAGTAAGATACATGGTATTGCCCTTCATTTGCCATGAGCAAGATGAAAAGCATGAGCAAGTAGGCAGCTGAGCATGAGTTTTAAAAACCCACATGGCATTTGTTCCAGGTCACTCGATGAGTTAACACAGCCACTTTTAAGCCCAACTCCGTGGATCTAGCATCCTCACTTTGGAAAAAATCACTGCTTTGAAACCAGGCATCAAGTTATAGGTAGGACAAGGCTAAAGAAATAAATCTAGTGTTGCTACATTAAGAAGTCTTAATGATCATCGATGCACCGCCCATTCCAACCATGGAAGAATGAATTAAATTCCCAAGTTTATATCTGAAACATATTTTTGGTGTAATTGGTAAAGTCTAAAGAGGTAGTGGGCTAAACTGTGACCTAATTTTCATGTAATTTGCGATGTTTTATTTTTACTTATTTATTTTCAGAAACAGATCACAGATAAGCATCTACGTAACTTCTGAGACTTACATTTCTCTCTATGGCCAGCAGCACGTGTATCTGGTTTCCTATGCTATGATACCCGATGTAAAATGCATAAGGCCAATTTGAGCCTTTTTAAAAAAAAATGAGTCAGACCTAAATGGGCCAACACTTTAATTGGAGAGGAGGAGAGCTTTGGATGCTATGCTTCGTATTGCTCAATGTTTCTGGATGACTAAGAATGGTGCGGCAAAGCTTTTGTATTAAACCGTCCTCAGGAAGCTCCTGTCAGACTCAGTTCCTCTCCCTCCAATTCTAATTGTTAATTCATGTGTAAATACTAATCCACCTCTAGAAGCGGCAGTGAATGTTATCCGATCTACTTTGCAGGATGTGTGGTGAACTAAAGCTCTGTAATATATTCACAGATCAACGGTGCTTTTCTGTGTTATTAGTGCGTCCCCCTGCTCTATTATCAGAAAAGAGAAACAGCTCAGGCTGGACTGTAGGGCACATTGGCTTCTCCTCATTTGCACTGATATCTTTCTGTTGGCACTATTTCCTTTGGTTTATCACCTGCAGCAACAGATTAGTAAACCCCATTAGCTTGAGTCTAGAACTACAGTCAAATTATCTTTGACCAAGGGAGCAACCACACAGGAGAGCATTTGCCACAGACGGGACCTGAGTGTTCCACTACAGGGAAAAGCCCCATTGGGACGGCTCAAGGATGGTGTGCCAAGGGTTCCAAATCAGACAAAAAAGAAAATGACTTTCAAAAGTCAATATTATAAAAACCAAGCAAGTCTTCATTGTAAGAAATCAATTAGATTTTTGAGTATTTGGAAAGAAAGGAGTCCAAGCCTGATAAATAGAAGCTTGGGTTGCCAGTTGGTGGTTTGGGGGAGGTTGCAGAGTTCGTGTAGTGAGGTTTAAGAACCAATATGAATCCCTACAGACTCTGGAATATTGTGGAGTCAGTCAAACTCCTCTATAATGGTCTCTTTAAGATGGAAAAGTAACCCTAGACCTTTATTTCGTAGCCAATGTTGAACTCATCAGATAAACCAAAAAAAATTCCCCTACTTCAGCTTGTATTACAAAGAATTCATAATCTCCTAAACATTATACATTTTCAAATGGAATACTTCCAAAAGTCTATTGCGCTGTAAGTTTTTAAGCCAAAACTGTACCACAAGGAAGACACATCCATCTATATCACAACAAACAGGATTTTAGTTACATTGTTGTGGGAAAACTTCTTACAGAAGTGAGGTTAAGATTTAAAGAAATGAGGGCTTCCAGATAAATGGGAAGCTATTAATAATTTTAGATCTACTATTTAATTACATGCCTCTAGCTTGAGAGCTGCACTCGTATTGTATAATGCTATTTTTAGGATAAAGTTTTCAACCTCTGATAACGTTAGTTGTTTGTGTGGAATGAAGCCCTTTAGAATTGAGCTCAATTATTTGTCCTTTGGGCTTTAGAGATAAAATTAAATCTTTCCAAAATGCCATTTTTTTCCCTTCAAATAAATGTCTGTAAGAGTTTTTACATTCAAACTAACAAACTCACTTTGCATTCTGGTTTAATGGGAATATGTTCATTCTGCCTGCTAACATTATCCCTGAGATAACAATTCAAAGTGATTGCACCTCTTATCTTGAGAAGTATTGCTTGATGAGTCAATAAATGTCAATTTGGATGAAATTTAGATACAAGTTCAAAGGCAGGATTGATCTGTTGTTAATCCTTTATGTTAACAATTGTTGGAAAGGGGGTGGTAAAAATGTCTGTTATTGAATACTTTATTATCAAGTTGTCTAGATAAGATGCAGAATGGCATCCTGATTCTGAAAATTCTGCCAAATGTGCCTCACCTAAATACTGAGAATTCAAAAACACAAACATAGAAAACTCAACACTAAGCAGTTTTGACCTAAAAATACTCAACACAGGACTAAATGAAAATGTGTATCTTGCTTTATGATGAAAAACGTTACTGACTATTCCAACTGCCATTTTTCCCCATTCGGACCATCACAGAAATAATAGTCAATAAATATACATCGCCACACAAGTGGAGATCATTTTTAAAATCTGTGTCCAAATCATCTAGGTTGCTTGCTAAAATGCAGTCTTCCAGATCAAACCTAAATCACCAGATTCAGTACCTTCAGAGAAAAGAGCTGAGAAATCTACATTTCTATCACCTCTGTAGGTGACTTGTGTATATAGTCAAGATTGAGGTCCACGGAGATAGTTATTTGAAAAAGAAAATATAGATTTTGCTATAACTACTTACTTCGCTTATTGGAAACTCTCCCTTCTCTCCCTGGCCATTATGGGAAAGGGGGAGTCATACATTATTCATGCCCCAACCAACCACATGTGGTTGTGGGAGTTCATTTGTTTCCACTCGTTCCTGTTTTCTGACAATTGTATTCAAGGTTTCCCATTTTCCCGAGACCTGTTTTAGCTGTATCACACCAATTTTGATGTGGAGTGTTTTTCTTGTGATTAAATTCTAAATATTGCTCAACGCTTCTGGCTTCTTGATATGGAACTCAAAATGCAGTTGCAAGCAGAAACCATTTTCAAATAGTTGTTAGAAATAACTGGAATAATGCTATTGCTATACACTTCAGGTATGTTGGCGTTTGAATAAGGTTTTGGCTGTTTTCTGCAATCCCAAAGACTCATCCACCCAAAATGTGATGGACTAAACTAAAAACTAAAAAAGAACAAGTACTTGTAAAAACATTTCTTATAACACACTAAGATTTTAAATCTGATGCCTGCTTACATCAGTAACGACTGCCTTTATTAGACAAAACCACACCCTATCGTAGCTTTGAGACCATTCAAATGCTGATTCTAGCCATTTTAGTATATATTTTCTTTAGATAGCTCCATGTAACTATTAACTGCTCCCCCCACCAAAAAAAACAGCTACAAAAATTCCCTTTATAAATTCTCTTCCTATGCTCTTGACTTGCTGAGTCAACATAACAGACCACAAAATTAAGTTGACAACAATTGTAATTTGGTGGATTTAACCTTGCTAGGTATTCTTAAAAGTTTGAGAATAGCCCTGGCTGGTGTGGCTCAGTGGATTGAGTGTTGGACTGTGAACCAAAAGGTTGCCAGTTCGATTCCCAGTCAGGGCACATGGCTGGATTGTGGGCCAGTTCCCTAGTTGGGGGCATATGAGAGGCAACTGATTGATGTATCTCTCGCACATTGATGTTTCTCTCCCTCTCTTTCTTCATCCCTTCCCCTCTCTCTGAAACTAAATAAAATCTTTTTTAAAAGAGTTTGAGAATAGCTAGTAAGTGACAGGGGAAGACATTTTGAGCAGAGAACCTGTTCTCCCCATACTGGGCATATCCCACGGTCAGCGTGGATCCTTTAAGAATAGCAGAGAACTTAACAGAACTAGGTGAAAAATTGCCCAGAGCTATGAGCTACTAGTAATGAAAACATAGGAGCCCCTTCCCCCCTTTATCCACAGGGGATACCTTCCAAGGCCACCAGTGGATGTCTGAAACCACAGATAGTACCCTGTGATAGTACCCTATGTACACAGATAGTACCCTGTGATAGTACCCCATGTACACTATGTGTTTGCCTACACATACATAACTACTACAAAGTTTAATTTATAAAACCAGCACAGTAAGGAATTAACAATAATACTAATAGTTACATAGAACAAGTATAACAAATGGCAAATATACTGCAATAAATATTATGTGAATGTGCTCTGTCTCTCAAAAATGTAATGTTTGAAAATTTTCCACCCGTAAATGTATGCTTTTTCCCTCTTAATTATGCACTTACCATGCAGTGTGGCTCTAACTTCTCAGTTTGAAGTGCAACCAGAAAAACTGGTGCGCGTTTCTTTTCCCTTCTTCATTTCACAGATAGAATATTTGTTCTTACTGTAGCTCTTAGCGAACTCAGCATACAATTTTTCTTGTTGAGAACTTCCAACTTTTCACATAAAGGAAGCACGTTATGGCTTTTCTTTGGCATATCGAAACTGCCAGCATCAGTACTCTTGAGCTTTGGGGCCATTATTAAGTAAAATAAAGGTGACTCGGACAGAAGAACTGTGACATTGTGACAGTCGATCTCATAACTATTGATGCTAAGTGACTAAGAAGTGAGGACCAGCTACAAGAGTGGGGACACTTGACAAAATGATGATTCATGTGGCTGGTGGGGTGGAACGGGATGGCTCAAGATTTCATCACACCACTGAGAATGGTGCACGATTTCAAATACAAGTATATAAATCATTTATTTCTGGAATTTTCCATTTAATAATTTTGGACTGTGGTTGACTGTGGGTTAACTGAAACCACAGAGAGCAAAAACGTGGCTAAGGGGTGTTACTGGAACCCTTTAAAAATAGTTCTCCTAGTTAGTAAATTTATAATCTTTTAAACTAGTTATACCTCAATTTCCTAATCCACAAATGCCAAATAAAAGCATGAGGGCATTTTTTGATTTTATTAATCAAGAGGCTAAACTGTTTCTATACATCAAACTACACCATTTTTTGCACTCCAAATTCAAGAAAGAAAAATACCAATTGTTCGCTGGTCATACATAAAATGCATAAAAATGTATGAACACCAGAACTGATAATAAACCCACCGGAATTGATTAATACCAACTTCTCATTAGAACACAAGGTTCTGGAGGCCGGGAAATAGGACACAGCCCCACGTTATTGGAAGTCAGCCACTGACAGCTACGATGTAGTCGTCCATTCTGATGTTAACGGTCAAGAACTCACACCCAAAAAAACAGCCACTTCTGAAGTCCTGTAATTCTCTGCATTCCTCATTCATTCCCCTAACCCTATACAGAGGTTATCAGTTTGATGTTTCAGAATGATTATTCCTTTAGTTCAACATCTCTTTGATTTGAAAGCCACATGAACTCATTTATTTTTTATTTGAAGTGTTGGATGGTGCCTCTTCTTTGATAACGCCAAAGCTACAATAACCAAATGGGCCCTTACATTTCAAGGGGCACAAATTACACTTGGCTTATCTAGCATGGCAAAGGAGCATATTTCTGTTGAAGCAATCATTAAATCGGGAAATCTAATTAGGACAAGCTCTTACACCTACAAACACATACGCACACACACAAAGTTCCAGTTGTCAGAAAACATAGTTCTTCTCCAATTAAACCAAATATTAGAACCAAATGTTTAAAGAAAAAATGAAAGGAAGTGAATCTCATTTAGTATGCACCAGAGTTAAAGGTATAACTATCATGTTTAAAACTTGCTTTTAGTCAAAAATACTAGACAAGGAAAAGGGGGTGGGGGAAAAAGGAGTCCAGAGAGATGTTTTCTTTGATAATCATTTGTTTCTTTTTAGTGTCTATACCACAATTTTCTGCTATGAATTCTTTTTTGGGGGAGTTATATTTTCTCCCCACAATAGAACATCTAAAGGCCAGTATCTTCTGTTAAATGTACCACACATTGAGATGGGAGACACAACCAATTCGTATATAAACCTTTGTTCATCATACTGACTATTTGATATTTACCCTGGGACATGGTAACATGATGAACGTGTGTATGGTTTGTGGGAAGAACAATAACTATTTGTGGGTAGTGGTGTGCAAGAGATTAGAAGGGAGCCTTAAAACTTCCATTGGAAGGGGTCTCTGTTTTCCCATAAATTATTTATATGCAACAACTAATAGACTTACATGTATCATAATTAGACAGTTATATCTATGACTACCTAGGACCTCATACCATTTATGGCTATTTGTATAAAATAAATCTAGGGACAAAGATGAGGATCTTTCAAGGTCTAATATAATCTTAAACTATTCTGGAAACATTTACATAGACTATTACATCTAACTTTGAAGGGATATGATAGAATATATTAGCATCTGTATAGATTATGTTTTAATGCATGTTCCTTTATCAATTACTTTGTAAGAAGATGACCTTAAACTTCTCTTCAGATGTATCTGCTGTCACTAATAAAATACAATAAGAAGTAAAATAAACTTCAAAGTGAAGAAATAAAAAGAATTGCATTTATTGGAGATGAAAACAAACTTCTGAGTATGTTCTCAATCTGTCCTCACAACAACCCAGGGTATAACTCTCAGCATTTCTGTTACACAGACAATCCAAAAGAGAAACAGAAAAAAAACCCTGATAATATGATAAAAATAGAAGGAGTACTGACCTCAGTGAACACGGTGGAGTAGGAACCACCCAAAATCTTCTTCCTTAGAGCATTGTCCAGTTTCCAACAATAAATTAAGAGAAAAAATTTTAAATTGAAAAAAAAAGTGTGGCCTATAAACAGGGTGGGGAAAACTATCAATACGAACTCCTTCAGAAAGCCTAGATGGTGGACATAGTAGGTAAACATCTTAAATCAGCTGTTGCAAATGTGGTCAAAGAAATAAAGAAGAATATAAGAACACCCTATTACCAAATGGAGAATACACACATAGCGTCTGAAATTTTAAAAAGAATCAAGTGGAAATTCTGAACTTGAAATTCATGACAACTGTAATGAAAGAAATTACTAGAGAGACTCAATAACAAATTTGAGTAGGCAGATAAATGAATCAGCAGTGAACATAAGACAGATCAACTGAGATTATCTAGTCTAAGAAACAGAAAGGAAATACTTTAAAGTGAGTGAAAATATCGAGGAAATATATTAAAATGTATGGCATAAAGCTAAGCAGTATACATAGAGAAATTTGCAGCTATGAATACTTATATTAAAAAGATTTGAGTTAATAACCTATTCTTCCACCTTAAAAAAACTACAAGAAAGAGCAAACTAAAACCAAAGCAAGAAGAAGTAATTATAAATATTAGATCAGAAATAAAGTAAATAGAGACCAGGAAAACAATAGAGAAAGTCAGAACTCCAATGCTGGTTTCTTAAAAGAAAAAAAATAATTGACAAATCATTACTGAGGGTGAACAAGAAAAGAGATAATACTCAAATTTCTAAAATTAGAAATAAAGGGCATTAGTAATGACTATACATAAATTATATTATGGCATATCACAGTATAGATAAGTTTTCATATAAATTATAAATATATAATGAGAATACTACAAATAAGTGTATATCAATAAATAACCTAGGTAAAGAGGACAAACTTTTAAAAAAAACACTTAATTGCCAAAATGAGTCAATAAGAAAGTGAAAATCTGAATAGACTGATAACATGTAGAAAACTTAAATTCATAATCAAAAAACCCCCGCACCACACACAAAAGCCAAGGACAAAATGGTTTCCTGGTGAAATCTGCTAAATATGGAAGAAGAATTAACAAAATTGTCCAAAATCAACAACGGGCAAATAACATGAACACATTTCGCCAAAGAAGATATACAAATGGCCGGTAATCACATGAAAAGACGTCCAGCATCCTTAGTCATAAGGTGAACGCAAATCAAAATCCAATGTGACACCACATCACACCCACTAGACACCTATAATCAAACCCCAGACAGAAACAAGTGTCGGTGAAGATGTGGAGAAACCAGAATGCTTGCGCATGCCTGGTCAGAATGGAAAATGAAGTTGCTTTGAAAAACCCTCAGTGTGCAGGTGACATACAGTTGTGCACCTGACACCTGCATAATTTCATTAGCCAGCATCACCCCAATAAATGCAATACCAAGGAAAAACAAGTTAACCATGAGCTGCCATATGGTCCTGGAATTCTTTACCTACGCATACACGACTCCCCAAGAGTACATGCATAAAGACAGATAAACGGCACAGATCTTTGACGGGATGCAGGACTTATGGCAGTGTTCTGTACCAACGTGATTATCTAACTGAGGGATTAAGATAAATGCTCTTTATCAAGCAGTTTCTCAGGCAAGAGCAAGAGAACTAAATTTATAAACTATCACAAATTGAAGCCCCTGTGATTATTCAATTAAACTACAGCTTTACATAAAAAGTACACTGCATTCTAACAAATTAACTGGAAAAGGGATAAAGATAAGCTTCTTAAGAAGCACATCCTATGCCCCCCAATGTTCATAGTGCCATTTACAATGGCCAAGTGCTGGGAACAGCCTAAGTGCCCATCAGTAAGGGAGTGGATCAAAAAACTGTGGTACATTTACACAATGGAATACTACACAGAAGAAAGAAAGAAGGGGTCCGTTCCCTTTGTGACATCATGGATAGAACTGGAGAGCATTATGCTAAGTGGAATAAGGCAGGTGGTGAAAGACAAATACCATATGATCTCACCTATAAGTGTAACCTAATGGACAAAACAAACAAGCAAGCAAAATATAACCACAAACATTGAAATAAAGAACGAACCAACAGTAATCAAAGGGCTGGGGGAGGGGGATAATGAGGGATAGAAGGGAAAGGGTCATCAAGGAACATGTATAAAGAACCCATGGACAAAGACAATGGGGGAGGGTAGGACTGAGTGTGGAAGGAGGGTGTGGGTGGGGCAGGGGAAAGTGGTGGGGGGATAATGGGGCAACTGTAGTTGAACAACAATAAAAAGGAAGCATATTTTTTTTCTCCATTACATTTTTGGCTACATTAAGGTCAGACAAAAAAGAGAAAGCTACAGGACAAAGATTTTACAGTGAGCATCATCTGCATATTTAACCATACATCTGTGCACTACTACATCAAGAAGATTATTTATGTCTATTCCTTTACCCTCAATATTGACCAAAATGGCCTCAATGTTCCCCCTCAACTTGACTAACCTTTAGACTGGTTTCTTTCCCATTATATTCTCTGACCTCCCTTTTCATAGACCATTAAACTTTAGAGAATTGTTCTTGCCATCATAAGTTCTTTCTCTGCCCCTGTGAGTTGTAAATATTCTTGCAACCCAGTAAAAGTCTTTCTCAAGGGCATGGGAGCCATCCCTCTGAAATGTAACTGTGAAGACATATAGCACCCCTATCTCCCAACTCGGGAAGGATAGGAGCCTGACTTCAATAAGCATCAGTAGCAAACACACATGCCTATCACATTTGCCAACCTCCTCCCTGACATAGTCCAGTACATTTCCATGAGCTCACCCCAGTGCTTAAAAATCCCCCTGCCTTCTGTTTGAGCAAAGTTGAGTTCGTTCTCTCTCCTCATTTGCAATAGTCTACAACGAAGTCTTTGCTGCCATCTTTAATGAGCGTCTGGCGTAACTCTCTTGAACAATATGAACAGACATGTACAGAAATAAAATAGAAGCAAGAGGTAATAAAGTGGAAGCAGAAAGGGTGTACCAGTGCACAAAATATTTTCTGGAAGAAATAAATAAAATGAATATAAATTTACTAAAAAGCTGATCAGCGTTAGCCAATATATAATCCAAGGCACATAAAAACAGGGGGTGCCTTAGAAATAATAGAACGGGCTGGCCAAGGTTGAAATGATTGGAAGCAAGCTCAGGCAGAAATGAAGTTGTAGCTGGCATGCAGTTTTTAGGGACCACGATGGGACTGAAAGGTCAATCATCTTAGGTCTGGACATTAAGAGTTAAGATTTTCATATAGACTTACACCAAGGGGGATGCAATCAGGGGGTTTGAAGCAGTCTCGTTAATTTTGACCTGCTGCTACAGATATTAAAAAAAGAAAAAGAAAAACAAGAAAAAGAAATATGAATCTTATTTAGTATATATTTTTTGCATTCATATGTGATGTATTTCATATTTCTCTGGGACTATGGTACATGTTACTTTATGCAGAAAGCATCTCCAACTGTTCAGCGGACAGGCGGAAAATTGATTTCTGTGTACTGGCGTAGTGTCTCACAGCCTTGCTAACTCCACTCACTATCTGTAAGATTATTTTTTTTTTATGGATTCCTTGAGATTCCCTACATGAAAAATCATGCCAAGTGTGGACAGTTTTAATTTTTATTTTCCAATCTCTATGACTTTTATTTTATTGAATTCTCTAGGATTTTCTTGTCCTATTCTACTGCTACATTTGTAACTTGAAAAATAGGGTCCGTACTTATATCGATTCTGTGAGACAAAAGAGAGAAAAAATAGTAATGGGGATTCTATCCACGCACTTCAGTGCCCTGGGGCCTTTGTGCCAGTTTTTCTGGCTGGAAAGATGGGTTTTATCTAGGAGTTTGAATTGTCAGCTGCCTCTGCCTCTGCTCAAGGGCCGGGGTCTCTCTTCTGGGCACAGGTAGGAGAGATCATGGAGGGATAAAGAGATAGAAAGAAAAATGGAGATTTTCTTCACATTCTCCATCTTCCCAGGGCCCACCCTCCTGGTCCTCTAACAAGAAATATGAATGTTTCCCTCAGAATGACCAATGCCCATGTTGCTTAATAACAAGGTGCCTGCTGTTCAACCTCTGGAAAAGGTTTGAGAGAAATGCATACAAAAAAAGTGGGAAATTTTTGTTGTGTATTTTCTTTTCTCAAAGTTTGACTCCCCTCCCAAATATGCCCGTTCCCTAATTTTCAAGTAGTTGTGTTTGATCCAGAAGTTTTGGTTTTAATCAGTGGGAGAAAGAGGCTAGGATGATCTTACTCCATCTTAAGAGGATTAGACATTTTAGTTTAAAAACAAAAAAAGTAAAAGGTTTGCAAACCCTATACAAATTCTTTAAGGAAATAAAGAGAAAACATTTTTCAATATGTCATATGAAGCTAATATAGCTTTGAACACAGGATTTAAAAAAGATCACCACTTAAAAGAAAAATTCCAGGCTAAACTAAATCATGAATTTACATGTTTATATTTATATGTAACTTACATAATGGATTAATGGAGTCATTAAAATAAATGTGAAGATTTATCATTTGTGACTGAAAAAAATCTTTAAAATAAATTGATGGTAAATAAGTACATACTGCAAAATTTTAAAACAGCATGTTTCAATAAACTTATGAATATGCAAGACACATATGTAAATATATGAAATACATGAATGTGATACAAAGCATCAAACTATGGGTGGGAGAAACTTTGTAAAGAATATGGTAGTCCAACCACTATGGCGTACCAGAAACCAATACAAAATAATATCAGAGCAATAAAAAAATAAGTAACAAAACACAAAAATATTAACAGTGATTCTGTGTGGAAGAAATACAAAGGATTGTAAGAAAATATTATGAGCATTTGTCTCTTTTGTTGCCACTCCTTTTTCTAATTTTCAACAATATACCTGGATTAATTGTATAAAAGAAACATAAAAAAAGAAATTTAACATATTGATAAATGAAAGCTGATTTGAAAAGTTTTAAGGCCCATTCATTTTCTTAAATAGGAACAAGGAGGAATATATGTTCCTGTGCTTCTGAATTTTAAATTGAGCTCATTTAGCTCTGGCTGGTGTGGTTCAGTGGATTGAGTACCGCCCTGAGAACCAAAGGGTCGCTGGTTCAATTCCCAGTCAGGGCACATGCTTGGGTTGTGGGCCAGGTCCTTGATGGGAGGCGTGCGAGAGGTAACCACACATCAATGTTTCTCTCCCTCTCTTTCTCCCCGCCCTTCCCCTCTCTCTAAAAACAAATAAATAAAATATTTTTAAAAGTAAATAATAAATAAATTGAGTATAATTATACTAACTTCATCCCCATACCCTGGATATTGAATGATTAATGAAATGAACATTGTATTTTACAATAATTATGTGCCTTTTTGAATATGTTTTTTTATAGAGGCTCTGTTCAATTTCCTGGGGTTTTTAGTAGCTTGTATGAGAATCAGGCAGCGGGCCAGTTAGCACTGACAGTGGATTGATGCAGAATGACCTGGGTTCCAATAGGAGGTGCTTCCCTTCCTCTCTGAGCTGTCTTAGATTTGCCTCATGTCCTTGTCAATGACTCCTACAAACTCGGAGCCAAACGGTTTAGCTCGCTCCACTTAGTAACCACACCGCAGCACTTGAGAAAGTATAAGCTAGTTAAGAACCATATGATGTCACTCATCCATAGGACGTAGAACTGAAACACATAGACACAGACAACAGTGTGGAGGTCGCCAGAGGGAATGGGAGGTGGTAAAGGGATCCAAGTATTTGGTGACGGGAGATGATTTGACTTTGGGTGGCGGGCCCACAATGCAACATACAGATCATTTTTCACAGAAGTGTATACATGAAGCCTATATGATCTTATTAACCAGCATCACCCCGATGAATTTAGTAAGATAATTAAATGAAAGATGCATCTCAAACAAGTAAAAGAAAAACAATTGGCAACCTTGGAATTCCCGAGAAGGGCAAATGCAGCTGGGAGACAGGTATGAGGGCAAGACTTGCTTTTTACAGCACAGCCCTTAAATCTTTTGAATTTTGTACAGGGTGCAAATTTTACCCACTTCAAATTAAATTTAAAGTAGCAGACTAGTGGGGAGAGAGAGAGAGAGGAAGAGAGAGAATGAAAATAATCCAGTAACTGATGACTAATTGTGTGGACATAGGAATGGGTGGGAAACTCAAGAAGGGGGAGCAGATAACAAGATTTACAAAGTTGTGAACCCTATAAAGTTGAAATAATGGGAGCACTAGCTTGGAAATCAGAGATTACTTTCATTGTTACACACACATACATATATCATATATTATAAATTATATGTTATACATGCATGTTATTATGCAAATAAAAATGCGAAAAAATGCAATTTCCTATCTCACAAGGCTCTTGAGCATTAAATGTGCTAATTCATTCAAATGGGAGCTACATTGTACATAATACTGGTCTTAGCTATCGTTATGGTTACTATTACATATTAAGCATATTAAATGAAAAGTTCTGCTCTTACTGGATTACATTATTCTACATAGAGTTGCTTCTGTAAAAAGCAGCTTGATCATAACCAGGAGCAATAATTTCGAGTATCTGCTCTTCTTTTTCTCTGGTGGCTTCATGATTAGGTACTTCTGTCTATGACCGGCACTTACCAGGGGCTCTTCGATTTAGTTTCTATTCTTCAAAAGAAGCACTGCCTTCTTCTTAAGGTGCTCAACAGCCCTCTCACCCCAAGGAAAATGTATATGTGACAAATAAACTGTCCTTTAGGGTGGTCTAAACATACACATACTCCAAAGGTGTCACAGAAGCATGTTCCACCAACCCCAACCTCACACACACGCATTTTAGAAATACTCAACATATTTAAATGAATCTAGAATTCTTTGTTTCTTCATTTCTCTATGCTTTAGTGTCAACTATGGCAAAACTGTGATGTTAATAACAACGTTCACAAAGTTTATAATATGAAATACTTTCCAGCCCATGAAACTCTTGAAACAGTTTTACTTTGTTTTTACCGGGTTGTAATCATGGTTAAATGAAAGACCATCATGATATTATATATTTAAAAAAAGCAGATTCACACACATATCATATGTTATATTAAAATAAGCAATTACAGGGAAGATTATTTAAGTTACCCAAATGTTAATAGTGGTTCTGTTATGTAGAAGAATTAAGAGATGATTTTATATTTTCCTTCTTTCTTTTTATCACAGATTTTATTTATTATATATTCTATGCATGTAATAATATTTTGAGAGTAGATTATTAGATACTTTTAAATATATTATTACATATTTTCCCAAAAGTTTTAAGGCAAATTATACTTTGCAAACATATGTGGCCGCCATACAGGAAAGGCCCAGGATGTTTATTAACTGGTGGTGTTCTGATTTAATAATGTCAAAAATCCTGTTAGATTTGACTAATGCTTTTAAGTAAAAACCTTATTTGTTATTTTAATTTCCCCCCAAAAGTAAAGAACACATTAAAACAGTGTTGGGGGGGGAGGATTGAATGTGGGAGGCAGTGGGTGGGTAGGGCAGGGGAGAGTAATGGCAAAAAATGGGGACAACTGTTAAAAAAATAAAAAAGAGTGGAAATTTAAAAATACATTAATTTTAAATCCATTAAACTATTACTATTCTAGATAAAAAGCGAAATCACTGGGATGTTACAAATGGGAGGTGAAATAACCTTGAGAGATCAGTTACCTGTCTATTCAAATTTATTGAATTGGGGTTTATATTGAGAAATTTCACAATATCAAAATCCCCTCAGCATTCCCCTAGAGTATAACTTCTTTTTTTGTAGTCATAACAACTAGATCCGAAACCTCAGAGGAAAAGAAAATTGTCTTATTCCCATCAAACTCCAGGACCCGAAATTGAGTGAGTCACAGAGCAGGACTTTTATGTTACGCCAGTAACTATTTCTGATTTCCACTAACAGTAGTTTTGGAATAATAAAGGCAGAGCAAGTAATTTAATAACATAGCTAAATAGACTCATTAGAGAAGTAATGAGAATGAATAAAAAGAATTTTTGGTTGTAGATATGTTTTGTCCAGAGTCTTGGATTTGAATTATAAAAACACATACACAATCAATCATAGAAAGTTTTAATACAAATTTCCAAAGAATGTATTCAAAATATCGTTAATTAATGAGTGTTTGTTACATCTTGATTTAGGATTGACATGTGATATATTTAAGATACTGGCGGCAGAAATTTACCTTTAGTAAAAAAGAGGTTAACTATTTTGTTTAAAAGAAAATGTTCTGAATTTTATAAAAGTAAAAAGCTTAATGAAATAAAGTACTTGGCATTTGTCATCTACAGTATATGTAATAGCCATAACTGCAGTATTTCTTATTAGTAAATATTTATTAGCCTAAATTTATTTATTGGAAATAATCAGAATTTTTTAAGATGTTTCCATAAAATTATATAGTCCAATCTTTGATAGTTTAAGTATTAAAGCTTGAGGTTGCTATTCAAACTACAATTATTCTTATAAGACAGAGGGGCTTAAAACAATTACAAAACAAGCAAAATTTGAGAAGTGACGGATCAGTGTACTATATACTTAAATGTTCTCTGGAGGCCAATTAATTCTGACCCTCCAACCTCTAGATCTATATTTGAATAATACTAGTTGTTTAAAAATATCTAGCAGGATGGGGTCTTTCTTCCCCACTACGGATGTGTTTATTGCACCCTCCTCTGAACAGAAAACCGGAAGAACTTGAAAGCATGTATGATTCCTCTGGCTTTTAGTTGACAACCGACAGCAATGTGTACCTACATTAGGTATGCACAGCAGCAAAGACGTACAACTTACTTACTTTTCCTTTACAATGCACCATTTCCATTTGGATTCTGCATCTCAGGGGCTCTGCCTCTGATGTTGTGTCTCATGGGCATCATTTAAAGTGACAAGCCTAAAAATTATGGCTCTCCTTCTGTCTGTCCCCATAATGGCTAAAGAATCCCACATCTGTTCCCCAGTTTTGCTTGATTAATAAAGATGTGCAAAATAGGAATTATCCTCTCCCCCTAAACTGGTAAAGAAGATCAGAGGGCTGAGGAATCCTAAACAAATCATGGACAAAGCTAACTCTTCTTTAGCAGCTCAGTGCCAAGAGGGATTAGACCATTGCTTAGACATGGACAGACTCTAATTTTGGTGGTAGGTCATTTGCTAGAGTTGAAAGGGTCCTGTTGTCCTCAATCTCAGAGCTGAAAGGGTCCTGTTCTCCTTAATCTCAGAGCTGAAAGGGATACCATTTTGCTAAAATAATAAGGATATCAATGGGTTCTAGGCCTGTGTTCGCCAACAATTTGCAATAAGGCAATTATACCATCATTCCATTTGGCTTTAAATCATCATTGTTTGTCACATGAAAATAACTTGTCTTTTTTCCCTTGTACAGCTTCTGCCTTAATGATCCTGCGATTACACAACAGCATTCAGTGTGGTTTGAGGAAAGAAACAATGGAACCAGCATGGGAAATGTATATACTTTACATGAAGTCAAATAGTATTGATTACCTTCTATGTCAGAATTAGAGAAAAAAAGCTTTGGAAATATTTTGATTAGTTACATAGTATTAGATTTCATGGATGTCTCAGAATGTATTTAAATAATGTCATACATTTGGGCAGTTGGGCTAATTCCAATTTTTTATCTCTGTATAAAATACAGCAACGAACACCCTAAAACATAACACGTGTATGTTCATTTCCATTTCCCAAGGATAAATTCGTAGCAGCAAAATTTCTGTCAAGCAGTATGCAAATTTTGAAGACCCTGGCAATTCCATACATAGCTGGTAAGGAAGCAATTTGATTCCATTCTCATTGCGGAGCATTGACAATATGTATACAATTTCTTCCACCTTTTACAATAATTTATCTCTCTGTATATATGTCACAATTTGCAATTTAGATGAAGTGTTGAGATCTAGGTCACCTCACATTTGAAAAAATAGTTATTTTTGTAATTTATGCCAAAGCAGTGAAAACTCCATGAATAAGTGGTTAATGAAATAGACTCCTCATCTTCCTTGACTATTCAGTGCAAGTTTTATTACAATTACACCAATCACTCCCACAGTCTAAAATTAGCAGAGGCTCATCAAGATTAGCATGAGATCAGGGGTTTTGTATATTTTAAGTGTGTGTCTGACGCACCTGCTGTCAAAAGAGTGACAGCCAGATGATGTGGATAGAACCCAGCATCTAATGTCACCATTAGCGAAGATGGCTAATTGTTCCTCCAGGATTCGGGATATTGTTCTGTTTGTAAACTAGTGACACCGTGTTTGTAAATAACTTCAAGTCTACTTTACACAGCCCGGAATCTCCCAAACCCCATTTCAAATTCCTGCATTACAATTAGTGACGTGGGAAGAGTACAGAACGTTCCTAGGACCTTTCCCAAAATAGCATCTCCAGGTTACTGAAAAACAATAGACTCTTCATGGGGTAGATTGTTTCGACACTTTATTTTTGTTATTGGCATTTTTCAACACAATGATGGAAAACCTGAATTGTTAAAGATATGGTGAACCAATTGATGTTGCAACAGAATTACCTCAAGTAGTGCGTGTAGTATTAGAAAGATCTCAAGTTTTATTGGGTTTCCTTTGAAAATACAAAATATCCTTTTCTTTTTTTTTTAACTTCAAATCATTGTTAATGGGTTACCTCAGTTCATATCATTTGGATTGATGATAACATACTCTGTGATGTTTCCTAGTATTATTTTCCACATTTGTTTTATCATTGAATGTGCATCATAAGTGTACTTTTAAAATCTATCAAGTGAAGGGTAGAAAATATGTAATTTTTAATAATATATTAATATACACTGGACTAAACTTGAATCCTTAAGATTGCAACTGCACCAAGTGTTTTTCTTATCATGTACAATTTTTTTAGAGAAAAACACACATTTTCTCACCACTGTACCATGTACTTGTACTTTTTTTAACTGTTGAATCTGGCTCATTCTAGTGTGTTAAAGAAGTTAATAAAACAATCCAAATAAACAAGAGACATCTTGCTCCCCAAGACATAAAACAAACTAATCCAAGTCACTTTTCTTTTAATACAAAAGTACATCTGCTTCTGTAATAAAGTAATATAAAATTTTCTTCCGCAACCTGCAAATAGGTTGAGTAGTAAAGACTTTGAAAATGCCCTGTGAGTTCTTTGGACATTCAGAAAGCGTCCTATGAAAATCAAGCTTGGCTGTGACAGAGAGCTGGCTTGTGAAATGATCCAGAACCCCACCGCTCTCCCTGCCCTGCACGATCTTAAAGCAGAAGAAAACTCCCTGCCAGGGGTGTGTCACTCCCTGGTCAACAGGCGCCTTTATCATGAAAGCTTTTGCTATTCATGTAAGGGACAGAAAAGGCAAGCCTGATTATCTCTGGTACACTTGGAGTCTGATTTTAAGTGACCACTTTTCATCACGAGTTTATGAAATCTTTAAGAGAGGTTGTGAAGGAATGCAATAAATTCAAGAAATAAAGCTGTCTCCAGCACCCCGTAGATCCCAGTGGATACAATTTCACAGAACTGAGTTACTGCTCACGACAGCCAAGATATTCTCAACGCTCCTCTGTGTAGCCCCAAACACTCTGATTTACTGTTCTAAGGGGAATAAAGCCCTCTGGTTCATACAAGAAAGAAACAAAAGCTACAAACAAAATCTGTGATTTAGTTAACACAGTACTGTGTGGCTTCCTGAATCTCTCAAAAGAAGCACAGTGTGCGGCAAAAGGAGGGTTACAGTTGTGAGTACATGAAACACGGAATTTATTCTTGTATTAGTATTTACTAATTATGATATTATTTTCCATACAAAAAACTGTAAACCTACTTTTGCCATACCCTACGTCTGCAGGATCTATAAAAAGATAATGATCAAACGAACTGAATTTACTATTACTATTGTAATAACTGAGTAACTGAAGGTATGTGCTCATGAATGAAAGCAAACTCAATAGGACACTTATGCCAAGTTTATTTAAATTCATCAATAAATTTAAAGTGATCTCAATTAAAATCTCATCAAAAAGCAAACAAAATATAACCAGAGACATTGAAGTTAAGAACAATCTAACAATAGCCAGGGGGGGAGTAGGGAGGGGACAGTGGGGAGAGGGGATTACAGGAACTACTATAAAGGACTCATGGACAAAATCAAGGGGGAGGGTGGAGGCAGGGGAGGGAGGTGGGTTTGGCTGGGGTGGGGTGGAGGGATGGGGAGAAAATGCAGACAACTGTAACTGAATAAAAACTAAAAAAAAAGATTTCCAAAGGAACTTGCTGTTGTGACTTCATAATTAACATGGAAATATTGGTTTAAAAATTGTGAAAAAAATTTTAAAGAACTACAAAAAGATGGACATATCCTAAAAGATTAAGATTGTGGGGGCAGGGTATAGTAATTAAAATACCATGGCATTGTAATGGCAGGTATATCAGAACTTGAACTCTGTGGTTAAAAAAGCAGAGAAGAGATAAATGCAGCATTTCAAATAAATGGAAGGGAAATGAAACAAAAAATAAGTTGTGTTAAAATAATTAATAATTCATTTTAAAAGAATAAAGATAGCCCTGTATCTCCCAAAATTCAAAAACTCTACAAAAAAGTACAAATGGAAACACTTGAATATATATTATTGTAAATATACATAATGAATAATAATATACACAAAATATATTATACACAAATGTATTATATATAATAATATATATATTTATTAAGTTTACTTTCATCTGCACCTTGCTTGTATGAAGGGGGTACCCCCAAAAAACCAGAATTGTCTTCTGGAGGGAGGGCCCCTTGTAGTACAGGCTTCCCCAACTAGCTGTGTTCTAGGAACCTATCTGTATCCATGTACCAGCTGGCGTTGTTGTGAGAGGTTGCGTTCAGCCTCAGTGAATTTTTTTTGAAGACTCTTTCATCGTATTTGCCCATTTCATGACGGGTGATTTACAAGCGCATCTGCCCTCACCATGCTGAGTGTTCAGCAGTTTTTGACCCAAAACAGCATGACCCCTGTGCCCCACCCTCTCTATTCCCACGATCTTGCCCTAATTGACTTTTCTTTGTTTCCCAGACGCAAAAAGTTCTCACAGAAACTTTTTAGTGCAGAAACACTAAAAGGCATCAAAATTGACAAGTTCAAAAACTGTTTTAAGTAGTGGAAGAAAATATCTAGATAGGTGTATTGTATCAAATGGAAAGTACTTTGAGGGTTACTGAAGTTTAAACATATAAGAATAAATACACAATTTTTATAAAGAAATTCTAAGTTTTGGGGTCCCCCTCATATATATGTAAATATGTTTCATATATAATTTTTGGAGATATTCATCTATCTATGTCTATCTTCATTTGTCCTTCTCTATCTATAGAGAAAGTGAGAAAATGTAGTATAATATCATTCTAACTTTGTACTAGACAAAGCCTTATTAAAGAGACACACAAATACCAAAAAGAGAAAATATATTAAGTAAAAAAAGATGAAATGTTATGGATATATAAACGGACATATACATTTATAAATAAAACCACAGAAATCAGTGGGATAGAAACTATTACAATAATCTGCTACAAATTCCTAAAAAACAAATAATCAACTTGAAAAGATTACAAAGAATTTTAAGGTATTCATATTATCAATACATATAAAATACACTTAAATGAAAAATAAACATGCTACAGTTTTTCACTCACACTAGTAACATCACGAAGAATAATATAAAGTATTGGGAAGAAATGAAGAGTCTCATACTCTTAGTAAGAGAGTAAATTGGTACTGACTTTTGGAGGGATAGTGAGGAACAGTATTACATGTGTGTGTCATTTGATTCGGAAACTCTTCTTCTAGGTGAATACCTAACAATACGTTTGCATGTGTACTTTAAGAAGCATATACAAGAAAGCTCATTAAAGCATTAGCCTAGCAATAAGAAATTCAGAAATAATCCTAGATGTCCACATTGGGGCAATAGTTAAATTTAAATTTATCTATATAATATTTATGTTCAATTTATTATATATAAATATTTAATGTGTGTTTAATATAATATATATTATGTATATATTTCATGCAAATTTGCATTTGTTTAGAGTAGCATAAAACATGAGATTAATTTGTTAATCTGAAATGGTATTCAGAAAATATTTTTTAAAAACACTATGTTCTTAATTATATAATTTATAAGAAGCAAATAAAACCTACCTATAAATATACACATATTTACTTGATACACCAAATAGATAGTGATTAATTTTGGGAAAGAAAAAGTGATGTTAGGAGCTGTGGGTAGAAGAGGTAAGATTTTATTTCCTTTTCTTTAATCAAAGGAGCATGTTTTCATATCTCTCGTGAAAACAAAATTATCCCTGTCTCCATAGTCTTCTGTCACTTCAACTCTCCTTCACTTTTTTAACCCTTGACATTTTCTCTTAAAGTCTGCAAGGAAACAGGGATCTCAGACCCACAACTTCAAGTAAATGGGTTCTGTCAACAGACTGAATGGGTTTGGAAAGAGCTTCTTTCCCAGGGCCAGCAGGTAAGTGCTCAGCCTGGGGGACACCTTGATTTCTGCCTTGTGAGACCCTGAGCAGAGAACCCAGCTGAGCCCACAAACACTTCTGACCTACAGAAGATCTGGGTATTGTCTTAAGCCACTAAGTCTGTGGTAGTTTGTTACATAGCAATAGAAGACTAATACACCATCAGAAAAAAAAAAATCTCACCCCAAATATGCATTCTTATTCCTCATACCTTTTCTTACGTTCATGGCTGAGATTTCATTATTGCCTAGATCTATGTTTAGGATTCTACCTCTGGTTTCTTTCTTAGAAATCCTGATTGCTGGTCTACGTCCAACCTATTTCTAACCCGTCGGTCTCATCTGCACATGAACAT
Organism: Desmodus rotundus; assembly: GCF_022682495.2. NCBI lineage: Eukaryota > Metazoa > Chordata > Mammalia > Chiroptera > Phyllostomidae > Desmodus > Desmodus rotundus. The sequence goes on along the minus strand of NC_071398.1, from coordinate 10,104,084 downwards.
ACTCAAAACTATTTTAACTATTCTCCACTCACGACACATCCTTCCCTTCCGTTAGTAGCCTGTTTCATGTTTCATTCACAGCTCATTCTTCATTCCAGACCTCTCGCTTCAAGTTCAGACCCATACATCAAACTCTCTTCTAGATAGCTCTCTTTGGATGTCCTACAGGCAGCTCTAACTCAATAGACCCAAAGCAGAACTCATCTATTCCTGCTGTCTTTTAATCTCAGTGAGTGGCACCAACATCCATCCAAATGATCAAGCAGAAAACCCATACATCACAGCTCTCTCTGCCTTCATCCCCTGAACCTAATAACTTATCATCCTCTGCTGATTATGTACTCTGGAAGATCCCGGCTACCTTCATTGCTCTCCACCTTCTCTGCCACTCATAGGATGTACCCCATCATTTATCACCCATATAAACTCACCCAAACTCCTAAGTCATCTACTTTCCAAAACCTGGTCCTCCTAGAAGACTTTCACCATACTGGATCTAAAGTAAAACGTCTACATCCAGTATTTGGTCATGTGACAGTTGATCACTTATTTAACATCCAAACATTTTTTAAATGCTTGATGTTTTAATTGATCAAAGTCTTACTACAGCCTGCTTGACAGATGAGGAAACTGAAGTCTGAAGAGGTTAACTCGCCCAGATCAAATACCAGTGAGGCTTAACTATTAATTCTGCCTCTCTAGTTACCTGTCTTGGTGCCCCATACTAGTTAATTTTTCCATATTTTCATTTCACAGTCTTTATAGAATTTTTGTTTTAAAGTTGTTATTTATTTATTTATTTATTTATTTATTTATTTATTTATTTATTTATAGAGAGAGGGAAAGGGAGGAAGAAGGGAGAGAAACATCAAAGTGTAGTTGCCTCTCACACACCCTGTACTGGGGACCCGGCCCACAACCCGGGCATGTGCCCTGACTGGAAATCGAACCAGTGACCCTTTGGTTCGCAGGCTGGTGCTCAACCCACTGAGCCGCACCAGCCAGGGCTCATTTCACAGGCTTTCAAAAGAGGGTAAGGAAGGTTACATAAACTCCCCAAGCTAGTCTGTTGACAGGAAGTGGTGAAAGCTCAAGACAGCACTCCCTGTCTCATTTGAATATCACAACAAACGCGGTGACATTCGTAAGAGAGAAAATAAATATCAAAGAGCTCGCCTGGCTTAGAAAGTGTCCCATTACTAGATTACAGCATAGCTGAGGGGCAGGGGGAGAAGAAACAGGTTCTGAAACTCCACGCCACACTTGTCTAATTATTTCACAAATGTTTATGGAGCACTTGTTACGAGCAAAGCATTATAAGAGGGTCCTGGGATAAAGACTGGTGAGTTAGACAGACTTGTTTCTTCTACTTATAATGCTTAATTTTTTGCATTATAAGTAGAAGAAGGTAAGGAAAGGGGACGTTGACCAAATATTTCAATAGTTAATGAGTTAATTATGTTTCACTAAATTGTACAAAAGAGGAAGAGTGCATGCTAAAAGAATGGCGTGACATGACTTGGTCGGAGAAAGTTCCCTAGAGAAAATGACTTTTTAAATAAGCTGTAAAGGGTGGGTAGGATAATGTTGACCATCGCTCCAGAATCATTCATTTCATTTAAACGCTAGTAACGTCAGCATTGACTGGGCAACCAGTGTGACTGCTGATCAGGGGCAGGGGCTACATAATCTCAAGTTGGAGACATAAAATGCCAGTCAGTTCAGGACAGTGAGCGTACCATCTGAGTAACTGAATTTACCGAACTGGTGAAAGGGTGTTTTCTGAATGTCTGCGCGCAGATCATTACTGTTCAAATTAACCTCGACCTGCTAAATAATTACGCGGTGTGGACCTCGTGTGCCAGGTACCTCTTCACTCTTTGTGGGGACAAGTTGAACACAGGTTAAGCAACTTAAGAACAATATCAGATATTGCCGGCACTATGGTTTAAATAGTGTGGGAGCAGATAGCTTCATTCATTCACACATGCCACTTTGGCTTGGCTGAATACTTTCCCACACCAGCTACTTGATTTTTGGCCCCTTACTAACGGCACTTTCTTTTATGCAGGCATTTTACCTTTTCCTGTATGACTGGCTCTTGGTCTCCGTCCAACTGCTGCTCATTAGCTGTCAGTGGCTCCCAGCAACCCAGAGGGAAAACGAGCTGGTTGAAGCCTGTCATCTGGGAGACTGTCTCATCTCTTTTCAGTTCTACTTAATCTCTAAAGAACGCCCGTTTTTATGGAATCACTGTAGTAACAGTTGTTCATTTGCTCACAAGGTTGTGTATTCAGTTTCTGGGCAGCTCAGGTCTTTTTGTCCCTCCCTTGTGTCTTTGCGCGCCTGCTATCATGAGACGCTAAGATAGCAGCTCACCTAAAGTTATTTTTGCCTGTGTATTTCCATTTTCAATGAAAGCTTTGGAAAAAAATATATACCCAATTTAACTTCTATCCCTCAACTAACATTGGATAACAGCCCATTAACTGTAAGTTCATTGGTTAAATATATATTAAATCTGTTTGTTTTGATGATTCCTCACTTAAAAAAAAATCACTGCTTCTTTTTGAGGGTCAAAAAGCAGATATAAATCCAGAAATGACCAGAACAAAGCAGGTTTCTGAATAAGTCGTCAGATACAAAGTTTTGCAACCAAGTTAATAGCGACGTGTCCTCTGACTTTTTACGGACGGGAGGGTTGCTGACTCTTCTTTCCAGGCTTTAGCTTAAATCGCTTCACTGGCAAAGGCGTTTCTGAGCGCTGTAGATCTGCTATGTTCTCCTTAATAGTCCCCTACATAACTTTTCCATCTCAATCTGCATTTATCCAGCATGCACATGGTCTGTCCAGAAGAAAGGCAACCATTGTTAATACAACAAGAATGGTTTGCATGACACTGATGTAGCCTGGCAGCCAAGGAGAGTGGACCGGAATGCGCATGTGTGAACACTGACACAACTTCACTGTACTAGTCAGTGGAGGTGGTAGATGCCATTGAGTGAGCAAATGTACTGTGTGGTTGTGGCATTCAAAATGACTGAGCGAGTAGAGCAATGAATCTGCATCAAATCTTACGTTAAGCTTGAACATTTCTCTGTGGAAACTATTGGGATGATTCAGAAGGCCGCAGCTCTGGAAAACTGGTGATTGGCAGTTTCAACACAAGAATGTGCCCATTCGAGCATCACATCTCAGGCAGAGTTATTTGGTACAACATCAAATCACCCAGGCGACTCGGCTCCCCTACAGCCCAGATTTGGCATCTTCAACTTCTGGCTTTTCCCCAAACTAAAATCACCTTTGAAAGGGAAGAGATTTCAGATTGTTGATGAGATTCAGGAAAATACAACAGGGCAGCTGATGGCAATTGGGAGAACTGTGTGAGGTCTCAAGGTGTCTACTTTGAAGGGGACTGAGGCATCATTGTCCTATGTACAATGCTTCTTGTATCTTGTATCTGCTTCAATAAATCATCTCTATTTTTCACACTACATGGCTGGATACCTTGACAGACTATATATTTCAATTTTTACAAAACATATACAAATATATATTTGTATATATTTGTATATACAAATATATACATATGTAATTGTGTGTCTATCTCCTGTGCCAGAATAATTCCATAGGACAATTATAACATTTGCTTGTAATTTTTCTGTGCCCAACCCTATCAGACTCTAGCCTCTGATAGGAACTCAATATATCTTCAATGAGTGAATAAAAAAGAACTGAAGCTTATTACGGTTTACACGGAAGAACCCATGAGGCATGAAAGCCAAGTTCTATTTGGGGAGCAGAACACCAACAACAAACAGAAAGAAAGACAAAAATAAAGACCTGGTAATGTGATTCTCCAATTCTGGATCTCAAATTTTCTTAGTTTTTGAAATTAAGGGATTGGAAGTACAGAAAACCCTTCCAGGTCTTGCAGTCCCCTGTATCTACCCTTACTGCTTTGCATGGAGCTTCCTGGCTCTCTTCCACAGAGAGCTTCGAGAATGAATGTAAAACTGTTGTAATTGTTCATCATTCTCTAACTTGGTCTCTGCAACTGAAACAAATATCTCATTAAACTATTGGAAAAGTTTTAGGACATGATGGGGGAACTTAAAGTTCAAAAATATTTCCTATTGAACTTCACACCCTCCCTAGGTTATGTAAAGATAAGCCTAACAGAAACAGAAAACAATAAAAAAGAAGGAAATAGAAAACTACCATCCATATTTTAAAATATGACAAAGCTTTACACAGTTTGAAATTTTAAGTGCGCCATTGTTAAAATTTAAGTTAAAATCATTTGCTTCTTAGAGGTAAGCTCCATATTTAAGAAATAGATTTTCTCCTCTGACTTTTAAGAATGATAATAATTAAAACATGTCTTTTAATAATATATCTTTAGTTAACGTAAAACGTTCCCTTTAGAATACTGAATGTGCTATGTGGTACAATTATACAGTTGCTATGGAAATCACCAAAATGTCATCTGTTTTGTTTATCTTCACGTTCTGAAGTAACAGGCATATCTCACAAGTTGACACATCCGTACTTGCCCTTAAGCAATGGTTACTTCAATAAGAGACACAGAGGATGGAAATGTCCTATTTGAAAATCAAAAGCCAACAATGCATTATTAATATCAATATGGAATTAAAAGACCCTTGGCAGAGGACGGGGCTTGTGCTTTTTCGAGGGGAACCAGCATTGTGACATTCTCCAGCATTTAAAGGGATGGTATTGCCCAATGGACAGATGGGAAAGGCCTGGGCCTGAAGTCAGCTATTGTGACCTTTTTCCAGATTGGCTGCAAATCCATCAAAGTCTACAGTGGTAGAGCTACTAATGAGTTCCTAATTAGGAATTACTCAGCCATATTAATACTATGCAATATTCCCAAAGCCTGTCAACAAGGAAAAAAAAAAAACAGCCACTATCCTGAATTAAAGGATAATTGATGTCTATTGAAAGAGGTGACCTTTGCAATAGTGGATACATTTTCCTTTTGGAACGGTGGTTCCACTTTCTAAAATCATGTGGATGGATGCTCCTGAAAATACTGAAAGGACTAAGTTCTAAAGTGCATGGAGTATTGACTGCCATAAGATATCCCCTCCTAAATGTGTCCCTTTTCAATTATTCAGTTTGTTTATTCTTTCAAAAGCTATCCAGTATCATCGTTTAGTGTTAATATATGTATATATAATTAAATCTATAATTAGAAAAGGGAAAAAAGTTCATATTTTTTTTGTTTTGGTAAAAGCCATTTTGTTACATTGCAAACCCGAGATTTTAAGGGGTAAAGGCATTTTCTTTGACATTAGTTTAGAATGTATCAGCTCCTCAAAAACCAAGCAAACATTGAACGGCAGTGCTTAAATGGAAATGCTAAACTCGGCATTTAAGACAGATAGAAAAGAGAGAGACTGGTGTATTCTTCCTTAGGTTAGCCACATGACAGAAGTTGAAAACTGTTACTCATATTCTCTATTCTCACATTTCCCCCAGTGGAATGTTTCACATCCCCTCCATGAACATTGGTTACTGTATCATGAAAACATGTTAGACCAATACATAAAGGACCAAAAAGTGGTGGAGTGGCAAAGTTATAGAGTAGCCTCTCAATGAGTAGACATTTTTATGAACTGACAAGATAGCAAAATAGTTAACAAGGAAGAGAAAGAAGAGCAAGAAAGAAGGAAATGCTTTGGTATCAGACAACTAGGAGAGATTCAGCATATCTTACTTAGGTATGTTCAGTTCTTGGCTCAAAAGATAAAGTTAGAAACACGAGTAGTGGCCAGTGTCTTGGAATGACCAGCAATTTTGAATTATTAAAGTGAACAATATGAGGGGGCCCAAAAAAATCCCCACAAAATTATCTTCTGGAGAGTGGACTCCTTGTAGTATTGGTTTGTCCCACTAGGTGAATGTGCTAGGGACCCATCCGTATCAGTGTACCAGCTGGCATTGTTGTGAGAGGCTGCGTTCGACTTCAGAGAATTTTTTTGAAGACTCTTGCATCACAATTGCCCCTGTCATAATGAGTGATTTACAAGTGCACCTGCCCACACAACACTAAGTGTTCAGCACTTTTTGACCAAAATCATCATGACCCTCATCCCCTACCCTCCCTAATTACCCAGTCTCACACTGTGACTTTTTTTTTGTTTCCCCAGAAGAAAAAATCCTTAAACGGAAACATTTTGTTAGTGTGGAAGAAGTGAAACAAAAAACAGCAGAAGTGCTAAAAGGCATCAAAATAGACAAGTTCAAAACTGTTTTGAGCAGTGGAAAAAATATCTCAATAGGTGTATTGCATCAAATGGAGAGTACTTTGAGGATGACTGAAGTTTAAACATGTAACAATAAATACACAAACTTTTATAAATAAATTCCGGGGATTTTTGGGGTCCCCTCTCATATTCAATGAATATCTGTCGTGACTTTTGCAGTCCCTGATAAACTTTGAAAGACATTGTTTCCAAAAGAAAAGTTTACTTTGTCTAACGTATTTTCAAATACTCATTCATGCTTTATCTTGAAATGTATTTTTAATAAAGAGTAAATCCTTAAATAACATACACTACACACACTCATACTTTCATGAATACTAGTGAGTTATGTTACATTTTTTTACTATCTTTATCACCATCCATAATTAAAATGGCTTTAACTTCAGGCTCTGAAGAGAAAGTTTATAGTCAGAAGTGTAACGTGAGAAAAAGTATCCAACCACAGAATCATATTGGTATTGTTTTCCTAGCAGGTAATTTAAAGCAAGCCTATAGGTCTTACCAAATATCAGATGCTAAGGAGGTTTTAGCCATATTTCTATTGAGAAAAGGCATGATTCCCTCCCATTCATTAAAATGAGGTTCCAGAAAATATGTAAGAAACCAGCTATGAGGGGTGAATGAATATACGAGCAGGAGGAGAACCTGGAGAACCTTCCAGTCTAATCATGAACCTGATAATTAACTCTTCCCCTTCTGGCTTCTCGTGAAGGAGGCCTGAAGACTCTCGGTGAGCTCCTCTAAGAGCTAAGGTCTACGATTCTCCAGCTCCTTAAGGGACCTAGCTCTACTTGCAGCCGCGCAGTACCTGTTCCTGTTGCTATAGCCACGGGGGCCACTTTAGTAACTGAACGGAACTTCACTCTCTGTTTTATGTTATGACCTTGACACCCACCATGAGAGATGACGGGCTGACCATCGATTTGACTCTCTGCAGACAGACGTTTTCTCCTGTCTGCACTAACGCATTTCCATTGAAAGAGGAAGAACAGCTTAAATTTGAATACCACACTCAGGCACGAGGCCAGAGAGAACCGGGTTTCAAATTCTTCGCTTTACTAGAGAATTTTGGAGAACTGTATTGGTTTCGCTTCCCTGAAAAGTGAAATGAGAAAGAGGACAGTTATCCTCGAAGCGGCTGGCACAGAGTGAGCACTCAATACAGGCTCAAAATGTAATGACATTGTCAGAGTCACTTCCCTTTCGGGTGTGCGGGTCCTGTCTCCATGGCCTCTGGTGCGGACTCGGAGCACCAAGCTTCGCTCTGGCCTTTCTTCCCTGCCTGGGTTGGTGTAATATTTCCCTCGTTCCTGATCCTTTTTACCAATGCTGGAAATGCCCTTCGTTCCCTCCCACTCCACCCCCACACACTCCTCAGGCAAGCCCACTCTGATCATTCATTTCTTCGGGATTACAAAAAGATCATAATCTGAAGGAAGATTTTTGCCACAGCAGACACGTCTCGAATGTGCTCTCCATACTGATGTCACACACACACACACACACACACACACAGAGGACTTTATAAGATTCATAACCAGGCTACACCTTGGTTCTGCATGTGACCTACAACTGAATCATGGGTTGGGCACATTAGTCAGTGTGAAGAAAACTTGCACGTTAGAGGCACAATGTTTGAATTTAATAGGGTGTTGTCACTAGGCAATTATACTGAATGTTTTGTGCAAATCCAGTAAGAAATAAATTTTTTTAATTTCTTAAATAGCCTGTAATATTTGAACGGCCTTTGGAATAGGGTTGCACTTTATTGATTCTTGGTCAGCCAGCACACAGGCCAAAAACAGATGGCATATGCCAACCTGGGAATTTGAAAAGGATCTAATAAAGGGGCTATTGCGAGGCTCTGGGCAGGAGGTAGGGGCACCAAACGAAAGAGTGAGCTACTGGGATTAGTAAGTGGGCAGATGGTCCATTGTCATCCACAGGCTGAAAGGCAGGAGGGGGGAGCTGTCCCATAACCCACAATTGGACAGCTGATTGGACAGGCCTACCACTCGCTTCAGCCACCAGCCTGGTCCTGGGAAGCAGCAGGCTTGAGAGGACACTAAGGAGGAGGAAGCAAGAGAAATAAATACCTGACCCCATCTGCTCCCTCCCTCCTATCTCCAGCTCGTTTTTCCTGTAGCTAAGCCCAACCAAAAGGAGGAGGCCAGGAGAGCCTTGCGGAGAACATAGTGGGTCTGGAGAATAAACAGAGGCCGCTGCGCACAGCTCTGATTAATTGTAGTTGGAAATATATCTCCAGAAATAAACATATTCAACACATTACATTCAAACTTTAAATAATTAATGAATCCTGATTCCATCTTAACACGATAAGAAGAAAAAAAAATAAAGAACCACTCCTTGAAGTGATGTTACATTAGACTGGAACTATTAATGAAAATAAAGTACAAATATACATAGATAACCAGTTCATTGAACATCTTAGGAAGGAAATTTAAAATATTAATTGGAACATGTATTGAACCTTAAATGCAATGATAAAAAATGTACTTTTTAAAAATTGTACATTAAGGAAGCTAAAATGTGAGCACAATTAATGGGACACTGTCTTAATTTTAGCTTTTCCAGATTTCTAGGGATTTGTAGATTACAGGTGGTATAGGTTATTTTGTTATCAGGCGGTGTTACTGCAAAAATTATAAGATGACAGTGTTCTCTGACTACAATGAGACAGAACTCTAAGCAACCCCTCCTTGTATTTCACTAGTATTGGCGTCTTCATGTTGGTGGGTAGGTGAGTGAGGGTGGGGATTCAATCAAATGTATTAAACTAGGAAATTATCAATTTATTCTTTCGCAATAATTTAGAACCCAGGTTAATATCACTCTAGTCTCAAATCATGCAGTGTTTATACCAGGCTCCAGTGTCTAGGGGAGGTAACACAAATTACTTTCAGAAAATAAAAATGTTGAAGTGGCCATTATTGTTCAATTAATATTATCGCCAAATACATGTGCTAATGATACCAATGCCAGACTACTGATACTTTTAGAGCAAGACCACAGCATCTGCGGTTAATGTAAATGACTGAGCAAACTGGTCCAATAACTACTATATGAATTTCAAACACATGTTCTACTTAGAGACTCAGGAGTCTGATCAGATTTTTTCTCCAATCATATTCCATTAAAAAAAAAAACCCAAAAACATAGGACTGAAGAATGAACCCGATTGCCTAAGCAAAACTAAAATATAGATTAGATTCTTGTATATCAAAACAGGCAAACATGAAAAAGGAAGTTGAGAGAACCCCACTTTTTAATATCCAAGCCATACACAATCCTTTCTGACTTCCTGTAACTGTGTGTCTGCCTGGAAAATAAACTCCAAGCATCCTGCAAAAAAATAATAGATAAAAGGACAAAATAAGTGTTAAAAATTGAATAGAGGCATAGAAAAATAGAAAAAGGAAAATAAAATGTAGGAATACCTTATTCCTAGAACAGAGATGACGGTTACTGCAAACAAGCAGCAAAGCTCTAACAAGACCCGAGTTACTGCCGCCTTCTATCTCCATCCTCAAGAGAGGTCTCCCAGGGCTATTGGAATAACCTTGTGGGATTGCAGGTGCCTGCGTCTGGGAAGCCTACTGCTGCGTTACTTAGTATTAAATGCATGGGCCTTCTTTTCCCTCGTGCTTCCAGGCACTGTAATTGACAGTGATGGCAAACAGGACTCAAAGTATACAGGTGTCAAAGTAGCTTATACAGGTCACTTTTCAAGCAGTGAGGGGATGTCCAGGGAGTAAGGGGCATTAGGGGTCCAGAAAAACATGGACCAAGAAAGCAACCACCACCTATGATCATGCAAATAATCTCAGAAATTTTCTGAGAAGCCCTTTTGTTGGGAAGGTATCCTCAAACACACACACGGAAGAGCAAACGATGATGACTGACGCGAATACTGTCTCATTGTAGGGGCTGGACTGTGCTGAATTAGTGCTAACAGTTTGTTGAGCATTTACTCTGGGACAGGCGCTGAATAGGTGCTATTACAACACTCATTCTACAGTTGGGGGAACAAAAATGCAGAGACGTTGAGTGATCTTGCCCAAGTTACACAGCTGCTCCGTGGCAGGGCTGATACACAAACCTAGGAAATTGTGTTCTTAGCCAAAGACCATGTTGCTTTTGTTTATCAATGAACAGATGAATGAATGAAGACATTAATGATCAAATCAAGAGATGAAGAAATGCCTGCATTTTTTCAGCACTGCTAAAGATTTATATAATAAGGACAACTTATATTCATCGTTTTCTTTGGGTGATTGATAGGGTTGGTGTTAAGTCAATATTGAAAAAGCAAGATATGTCATAATATAAATGCTTATCTGCTGTGTAAATGAGCACAGCGAGCATTAATTCACGTAGGAGCTATTGTGCGCTAGGCATTGCTCATGCATCACAACTACATTTCACCATCCTGTGGTAAGCCATTACTTTTTATTTTTCCTATGAAGAAGCTGAGGTACAGATGTGGAATAACTTGCCTCAGACCACATGGTTTGATGGAGACAGACATGTAGCCAACCTCTAATAGAATCCAAAGCCTTTGTGTGTTTCTTCTAAGATATGTCGGGTCCAGTCCATGAGCAGTGTGGTGCCAGGACAGAGGCAGGCGAGCCAAGTGGAATCAATTTGTATGTCTCCTTGGAAAATGATCAAAGTACTCAGGAAGAGTACTGGACTTGAACTTCTAAAGTGACTGCTATGTAATCACTTGGTTGTTCGAACTTTGGATTGAGGAGATCGTGTCAAAAATAAAAAAGAATCAAATTTATTTTCAAAGTCTCTGAAAGCTCCCAATGTTCAAAGCAAAAGTTCTGCATTTGACTTCAGGGCTAGCAATTCACAGAGCAGATGCTTCTCGGGGCTCCTCTCACTATTTCTCCGCCTCACTCCCCCTTCTCCTTAAAGAAAGAAAGAAGGTGATTGTTCTGTGGGAATCTAACAATTCTTTTTTCCCACTTGTACTAAAATCTCAATAATTCTTACTGCTGTTCAGGGATTTTTAGTTCTCAGAGAAGGGATCTGGCAAAGTGTGTTTTTGCTTTTGAAGTGAAACAAATGATAAAACGTAACAAGCTGGAGGGAAAACCATGTCACTTTCTTAACAAAGGTAAACAATGGGATGTTAGGCAATTTGTCTAATATCTTATGGAAGGTCTATGTGCCTGTGTAAAGTAATACAATGCCCTTGACCTGAAGAGCACTGCCGCTTGTGTGCACTACGGAGACATCCATGGTGGGGATTGTCTCCACCACTTTGACTGCAAGCTGGGTCAGAGGGCATTCTGTTGCAGTGACGGTCTTATTTCCTTGTGCCCATCCACCCTCAATACATAAGCAGCCTTCCTGAGGTCTGCTCTACGATTCTCAAGGCACTAGGAAAGAGACTAAATCAGAACCCTGGATTAGATACTAACAACATGGATGAAAAATTAATCCTCATCGTGAAAAATATTAAAAGTTATTTAAGAGTCATAGTGTCAAACTTACATATGACTGAAAGGTGGACCACATCAGTTATTAGTGGAAGCAGCAGAAGGATGGATATTGGTAGTAAAAGAAATAGTGATACACGATATTTAAGTGCTTACAGCATAATTTTGCATTGACCACATATTTCATGCTCTGTTGATGCAGGGAATAACAGTTCCCTTGTGCTGGCTAAGAAAATGTGTCCTGTAGACTTCCAGCTTCAGGACGTTCCTGCAGCTGCCCACTGAAATTCATCGCCACCTTTGTATGAGGCCTCACCTGCTCTGGGCGGCTCCCTAAGGATGACTGAGTGCCTGAGAAACACTGAGGACCTATTCCCGGGAGGCACGGAGCTCCTCTGTCAGCCAACTTTGGCTTAGCTGGACCTTCCCAAACAGTATGGCCGTTTATAATGCGGTCATCCTACCTCAACTTCCTCATTCTTTCACGTCCCCGAATTGTATCTGTGGCCTCCCGGTCTTGTCTTCCTCCTTCCCTATTTTTGCTCGCACAGGTATTTTCTGTAATAAAGTCCTCACCTGTTTTACCCAGCCTGGCTTATGCTTCTCAGAAGACATGGACTAACCCATTATTCTTATTTTACTGAAAGAGCCAGACAATGCATCCTGTACATGTGGATGAGAGAGCCAGAGACCAAAGTGTCCCGAAATAAAGTCGTTGATCATTTAGCATTTCAACAAGCAATCGTTTTTCCTAGTATTTTAGGTCTACCAGGTTTTGAAATGCTGAAAATATCCATTTTACATTCCAACTCTTCAATCTTTCCCTGATAATGAAAGAAAAAGGTTTGGACCCTTAGGCAAGATGCTGGAGTTATTGCTTTTAAGTTTTCTTCCAATACTTTCTGTGAAATACATCTCAGAAGATATAGTTCAGCACAATAACCTAACTATGATAAAAATCTCTGCTGTGTTGAAAGGTGCCCCAAATCGTAGAATGTTACACACTGCTCTGCAAGAACTACCAACCAAAGACGTGTTTTGAAAAAAAAAAAATATTTAGCTCTCCAGGTGCAAGATTTATATAATTTCCAAGCTAACCCTTTCTTTTCAAAGGTCAAGAGGTGAGATGATTTGGTCACGCATTATCTCGCTAATAATCTCACCAAATGCCCTCAGCTCCTCTCTGCACTATCTTCACCTCTCTGTGGAGCGGAGATCTCTTTGTAAATTGCTCCCGCACTTGGTTCTGTCAATTATGTTCAAACAACTCTTCATTCCACTGTAAGCATACTGAGGGGAATGTCATTTGGGAGCAAGATCTTCTGATCTCTTTGGAGTCATTTGTGCATTTCACCTTTCTGATGACCCTACCCACATCTCGTGCACACCTTCCTTTTTGTCGTTGACAAAATCTTTACTATCATTTATTTGGGAAGAATAAATATGTTCACTGGCCTGTTTGAACCCTCAGATATTTCTTCTAACACTTGTAAAGATCTATGTTAGTATATTGATGGGAGAAGAAAAGGATACTGTATGATGGCTTGCCAGATACTTTCAAAGAAGATTAAAAGATTCATAAGAAAAAAATTGACTTTACTTCCCTGTAGTTCCCCTCTTACACATTCTATAACCCTTCATAAAAAGGAAAATGTACTCTTATTTGTCATTGATAATGTTTCACATAAATATCCCAAATCCAAGTATAATATTTGTCATATTATCATAATTATATAGATGACTATCAATTAAACAATTTACCATGTAAGTACAGTGGGGGACGGAAGAGGGTCTGCTGGCCTCTTTCATGAAGTCACTGTTCAGTTGTTGAGAGTCAAATGTCACTAATGATAAAAACCCATGACTACGCTGTGAGTCAATGTAGGGGCAAATGTAAAAACAGACTAGTTTTTGCAACAATTTTTATTTGTACGGAAATATTCTTTCCTCTAAATTTAATTGTATAATTTGCATTTTACAAGTGTTGTATTAGTGGGCATATTTAAACACATACTAAATGGATCATATAAGTGAATAGTCTCTATACCGAAGTATTTTAGTTAAAGAGGTTTTCTGGGAATAGCTTGAGTGTTTTTAGCTTCTTGCAGCTGAAGTGATGGAGGCAGTTATTGCCTTCCTTTAGACATACAAATTGAAGGGTGGTTAGAACTCTGGAGACTGCAGTTGAAAACTAATTGCCCTAAAACCAGCCTCATTATCGCAGATGAATTGCATTGCTCTCCCCCCCATCACTGATGCTTGCTTCTCTTTATCTCCCTTCTCTTGCTCCTGCTTTTATTTTTACTCTCTCCTGGCTTATCCTGTTTTCAGACAGCCCAACGTGTGAATTCCAGTGCCAAGAAGACGTATCAGAGATCCCCTGTCCACTGTGAAATGGCTCTTGTTATTCACCAGCCCACTGTACAGAGAAGGATGGAAATCATATGATATAGGTACATTCACCTCGATCTGCTCATGTAACATGGGCTGAGATTTAGTATAATTCCCACACAAAAAAAGGGGCTGTTGAGAAAAACAAATCTCATCTAAAAGTCACTTCACATGGGAGCATGTCAATCTTTATTTTAATACCTTCTTTTATTTCTCATGCCTTTTATTTAAAATAATAACATAAAGTATAACATACAAAATTTCCTGCCATAGTCTAAGCTTTCAGAAATAGAACACTCACCTTCTTATCTACTTTTAAACTTTTTAAAATCACCTCTTGGTATTTTTCCTCTTCCACCATTTCCTCATCTTCAATTAGTCTTCCCTTCCTCTATCTATCTCTTCCTTAAATAATGCAATGGGGAAGAATGTAATAAACTGCTATGTGACTGAAGTCATCAGGGTTGCTTAGCACTGAAAGGAGTATGGTTTCACCACAGAGGTTCTAGGAAGATAAACTTTTACATTTATAGGTAATTAACTATTTTAAATAACACGTGGGTAGTTCAATACCTAACACATACCAACAAATAAACATTTTATAAATTACACAATTGTTTTGACTCAATCGAGTGGGGTTTTATAAATATAAAGACCAAAAAATAGTCATAGTAACCAGTGATCTGCTGAAGAAGTTCCCTGAGAGAATCATTAGAAGTACAATCTGCCCAATAACTTCTCCCCCAAAAGACCTCGTTGAGTCTCAGACCCGAAGAGGTAAAATCACCAGAGAGTTTTAAGAGGCCTAAAGAAATCTGTGTTGACTTTCTCAAGCAAAATGAAAAGATAAAAACCAGGAAATCAGAGGATGAACACAAGCCAATGTCCAAAGACCCAAGAGGCCTAAAGGAAGCTGGATCCGAATGTAGAAAGGCAAAAAAACATGAGTTACGATATCACTGTTCGAGTTATACATGCTGCTGGTATTTAAACCCTTCCGATGTAACTATAATGATCACTGGTTAAAAAACATAATAATATCTAATAAAAAAAGAATAGCTTAAAATGTAAGGTCACACAGCTAATAATCTAGGTGAAGTCTGTTTTAAGTTGGAGAATGTGATTAGATATTTGTGTTAATACCACCCTCCATATAGTAGGTGCTCCATAAACACTGGTTAAGTCATAGGCTGACCTTACGATAGGACAAAAATCGTGGTATGGGTTTATGTGCACTCTCTCATGTAACCACCCCTCTAGCTTTGATTATGACCCCATTTTATAGAAGAGGAAGCCTAGTTTGGAAAAGATAATTATTGTTCAAGGCCACAGAGCTAGCAGGTAGCAGAGGTAAAATCAGAACTTAGACAACCTGATGGCCAAACTCACGGTATTAACTATTACAGTCTACAGATTCCTGGAAAGCCTTACAACTCCATGGCCCTTAAGCTTGCACTGTCTACAGAAAATACAACGTGGGGCACATGTGCAATAAAAAGTTTTCTGGTAACCATATTACAATGGCAAATGGAGAAAGCTAAAATAATTTTAATAATATACTTAACTTGTATCTAAAATGATATCATTTCTATATGCGACCAATATAAAACATTAATGAAATAGTATGCATTCGTTTTTTTGACTAAGTCTTTGAAATCCAATGTCTATTTTATACTTCTACCCCATCTCAATCGGCACTCCCCACGTTGGAGGTGATGGACAGTCGCCTGTGATTAATGGTTACCATATTGGAGAGGGTAGCTCTAAGCTTAGTGCATGTGTGTGTGTGTTTGCACACGTGTGTGTGTGTGTGTGTGTAGGCATCAGTCCTTTCCTCAAGCATTAACTTTAGAACCCCAGCGTTTGGTGATTACTTCTGTTTTTACAAGCATGTGAGGCAGTCAGGGTAAACAAGGCATTATTTTGTGTGTGAGCGTGAGCAGGTTGAATGTATAAAACCTTAGGCACAGCCTCGCTTTGATGCCCCCTTTCTGTGGTGTTTTGACAGCACCCCCAGAGGGCTCCTCAGAGCTGCTCCCCTCGCCTGCTTTCCCAGTGACGGCCTCTCCCTGTGAAGCCCTGGCCACGGGAAGTCGGGAATAAGTCAGGGACCTGATGATAACCTTCAGTGACAATTACTCCTCGTGCAGCTCCCTACTGAGCAACTGCAACTTCCTCCTGCAAAATGACTCTGGTCTTTGGGAGAACACTTACTAAAATTTGTGAAATGATGACATTAGAAAATACTGGACAGGGGCTACCTAGGAGCACTATGCTGCCTCCGCAAAGAGTGGACATTCTGCTCTTTTTAACAGAGAATCTGTAACTACTTCAGATGATAAAAGCCATGGCTATTACGCCATCGGTGAAAATGGGCTGAGGAGGCAAATGAATGAAAACTAAGGAAATTACTTAAATTATTCATAAAACATGATTTTCAAAAGATGAATTAAAGGCCTGTCTCACATCTTCCTTAAACAAATGACTAAGCAATGAAAAAGACTATTGCTAATATGTTTAAATAAGGTGTTTTTTTAATTAAATTAAGTATTGCTTACAGCATAGTTCCTACAGTGGGGGACTGAGGCACGGAACATGGACGTTCTCAAACCACGTAGAGGTTTCTTGTACATCTCGTATGCGGGCACCCAACTATCTGGGAGGTTTGGTCTTGTTTTATTTTGTTTTCTGGAGGTTTGCTTTTTGTTTTGGATCTTTTAAACTTCCTCATCAATAACTGGTTACTAAGTCTTTTTTCTTATCAACCATGTACCATATCAGTCAATGGATTTACAATGGTCAGGGTAGAGATGCCGACTTTGTTCTCATGGAATTGGAAATCTGGGTGGAATATAAAAAAAAAAAAACACCTTTAAAATTGTTGCACCAATTACTACACAAAAGGACTTTAAATAATTACAACCTGAGATGAGTATTTTGAAGGGCAAGTAATGCATTTTTAAGAGGACTTTAGCAATGAAATCCAACCAAAAATAAAGAACTCAGAAAAAGATCCCCAAAGAACTGACATTTGGGCAGCCATGAATAATGTAAGAATTAACTAGGTAACAGAGAAAAGGATAATAGAGAGAGATAAGAGACAAGCAATTCCAAGTAGAAGTGAGAGGCCTGCGTAACAGAGCCCTGGGTTGGAGATATTTAAAGATGTGAGAGGAAGGTAGAAAGTGATGTGTCACGAAGGCTGGAGAGTAAAAATGTCACACCACGTACACGGAGGGCCTTGGCAAAGAGCCAAGTAATTTTTAACTTTACTGTAACACCAGTAAAATAGATTGAAATGCTCTTTTCTTTAATTTTTGAACCTGAAGTGCCTATAAGTTTGACTATCTGTCCCAAGAAAAAGGTAGAAATTAATTAAATGCACATCCCTGTAAGGATGATGCAAGGGTTCACTCATTTATTCGTCTATTCATTTTTTTTGTAGCAAATACTAGAATGCAAGACGTGCTGAGAACTGGGGGTGCAGCCATGGAGAAGACAAAGTACTGGGGTTGATCGAACTGACCTGCAGAAAGGTGCCCTCTGCACGCTTTGAAAGCTGTGTGATTTGGAAAGCAAGAAGTATTCTATTACTATAATAGAAGAGGTCTCAAGAACTTATTAAAAGGCAGTTAGCTTTCTCTTCCCTCGAAATGAGGACAAGGTCCCTTTATGATACACAGATGGTAAATGTGCACTCTGAGTTTCCCATTTAGAAAAATTATTGAAGAATTACTACATCTATGTGTCTTCATTGTAAGGTACTGTACTACATACTTTAAATGCACGCTATAACTTTAGCCACGCAGGACAGAGCACTGGCCGTTATACAAAACAAAGCAGCAGTATTTTCTAATTGACTCTTTGATCAATGATGTTAATTGCACCAGGTCCATCTCAGAAACAAGTTTTTAAGAAGTCTTCCCCCAGTCTAACGTCACAGCAAGTTTTTGTATCTAAGCTAAACTATCCATAAATGAGTACATTGTTTTTGTTGTTCGTTGCCCAGACTGAACCTCAATTTGCAAGAATTGTGAGGCCAGGTGGTAAAAATGGTAGCTAGCATGTGATGATTTAAAGAAAAGAGTCATATTTTAACCAGACTTCCTTGGTGATATTTGGCAATCTTCAGTTTCACTTATCCGAACGAACAATTAAGGGGCACCCATTTTTGTCACAAAGCCCATTCAGTTATTTGAAGGTAAACAAGATTGTTGTCTGTGTCCCAGGAAAGGAATGAAAAAGAAGAACACTTCCATAAGCAAATTAAGGAAAATGGCATGAGGCAGGACATTTCCGCCAGTTCTGGAAGGAAGAGTGAACTGTGCCCCAGTTCAGGGAGCAGGTGGAGCTCAGCTTCGGCCAGTAGCCACCAGGAAGCATCAACGTGTGAAAAGGCAAGGCCGTTTTTACTATGCAAGAATAAAAAGGATGAGCTACTCCTCAATCAAATGAAACATTTAGTTGTTCAGAAACACATATTTCCTCTGGAATGTGTTAAACTGCAGTATGCTCTGAGATGTTTTAGAGAATTAAAATTAATGGAAAATATGCCACATGAAGATATTTCTGCTCAAACCAAGGAAACGTCCTCGTTGAGCTGTCCAGCAGAGAGAAGACGGCTTCCGGAGGTTTCAGATACTGAAGACAGTTAAGAAAAGATGCATATCAAGTAAGATGAGATAACCTCATTACCTATTCTAAACAGAGAACTTGATCTGTTTTCATTTTTAAGGGCAGCTTTTTCTGAAGGGGCAGAGGGAAATTTTCTTAAAATATTGTGTTGGTTTTAAATATAATTTTTCATTGCTTCAATTTTTAATAATCTCCACAATTCAAAGTGTGTGGGAGACAGAAGCAGAGAAGTTCTAGACATCAGTATTGATGTTGCAACCCACTGGAAAACCTAAAAATGGTACACTTCGTGTTTTAGAAGCATGCTGCCATATTTCATCAATAAAAGAACAGTACAGACCCAGTGAATAAGGAGAAATTAACTTTTGGAGGTTAGTAATGCAATAAAAGATTTCATTTGATTAATTTTAACTCAAATTGCTCAAAAATATAGTGGAAACAATGGTGAACAGTATTTTTCCATAAGATTTAGTCATTGTAAATGACAAAATATATCATTGTAGATGCTGTAAATGGCAATTTGTTAGTGATTTCACCTAAAACATTGAAACATTATAAAGTTAAGTTTTAAACTTTAAAACAATTTCATTTTGCTAACTCTCAAATAGCAAATGACATTTGAAAAAAAAAAAAGAAAAACCTGTCCTTTCCAAATAAGCATTAAAGTAAACAAATTATAAAAGTCAGGAGACTGGGTGGAAGCTCATTCCATAGCTCATTCTACGTGAATACTGTCGGGCAAGACCAGTGAGTAAACGTGACTTTCCTAAGGCCACACAAAGACCTCGCCCCAAAGGGTGGCCGGAACGGAAATATCAAAATTCCTAGCCCCCATGGAATAGGCTTTATGCTTCTTCAGTGCAAGATTGATTAAAGTCATTAATCTGTATCATGAGTCAACAAAGGAGAGTCAAAAACATAAGGCACAGAATTTCTCTCATTTGAGCCCCGAGCACTTCCTTATTTTATTATCAGTTTTAGCACTGTTGTGTGGAACATCTACTGGTCTCTTAGTTAATAACTTGGTTCCGAACACAACCTGGGGAATGGTTGACAGGGGGACATACCAAAAATAACTCCGACCCAGTCCTGTGTATTACCCAGTTCACAAGTGTTTTCTAGTGACAGACATTGCTAGACATGATCAGGACGATTATGGCTAAAATTCTGTGATTCCCTAATTTCTCAGTTCCTTTGTTCCATCCTTCCCTGAGTCTCCTTGTCACTCAGTTCCCAAATTCAATCACAAAACAATATTCAATGTTTAATTAAAGTAACTCTATAAACAGTCATTTCTTAAAAGAATGGATGCAGTAAACTGATTGGTTGGTCCTTTTATAGGCCAAATATTTTTTTCCTACAAGTCCCAATATGACTATATGCAAATTAAGTAGTCCTGAGCAATGCAGGCCAATGCTTTAACACGGTGCATTTAAATGGTTCATATCTCAATTTGAGATAGTTAAATATACATATTCTTATGGTCTATGAAAATGATATAAAATAAGGTACAAGAAATATTTATGGCAGTCCTAGCACATAGTAGGCACTCAAAAGTAGTAGCTACAATAAGCTCTGTGCAATGTTAAACCAACTAGTTGAAAAAGTCTTCTAACTTCATATTTTTAACTGAGTAAATACCAATGCATGATTTGGGGAAGGAGTATATGTCAAAAATACATTCAGTTTAATTTTGGGAATGTGTTAGAAATAGCAATGAACTTATGCATGGCTGATGGGTAAAATTAGTTATGTCTCTGTAATTTGGTGGAGAAAGCTGGTATCTATCAAAATATTTCTTCCCATCTCAGCTGAGCACACTGCTACTTTTTTGCAAATGCACTCAGTGTATCTGCCATGGAAATTAGCATATTTTCAGTATCTATTGTAAAAGAAATAAGGCCAGTTGGAACATCAGGAAGGTAATCAGGCATCATCCTTATAAAACAACATTCACAGCGCTTGCCCTGTTTGTTTTTGCTAGGCTTATATCATAATTGGAATGTGTGGCTGAAATAAGTGAACTCATTATAGGTCCATGTTTGTGCGTGGGTAGACAGAACTTCTGTTTTATGGAAGTTAGCAAAAGTGGGTAAATGCCAGAAAAAAAGTAAACCAAGAAACAGATATGCAAGAGAGAAGAGAGAGAGAAGTAGCCAGGCTGGAGGACAGAGGTTAAAGGGAGCCATGCCCCGAGGTGGCCATTGGAGGTGATCTGGAACATGGTTAGATTTGCTAGATGAAAAGCTGACAGCCAGGAAAAGATGCAGCTGATCTAAGCTTGCACCATTATGTACTGACATCTGTGCACTGATGGTCAGAATGCAGTGTTTACGCGGCGTGTTGGGCACCAGAGAGCCTTTGGGTCCCTCCTGTGCTTCACATTCTCCAACCCGTTAATCCCACATTTTCCTCTTACTGTGACTATAATGGTTCTATTCTCGTTCTCTGTTCCGGATTTCCCCATAACATTTTTAACCATCAGGAATATTATATTTTTCCTTATTTTAATTTCCTATCTCCCTTCACCACAATATAAACTGCCTGAAAATGTATTTTTGTCTATTTTTTTCACTAATATATTCGTATGCTCACAGCCTATAACAGCATATGGAAAACCTTCAGGGCCCAATAAATATTTGTTACTGAATAAATGAAGTGCAAAGAATGAGAATAAGAAAGATTTGAGTGGTACAAACGCTAGTTAATGTCCTTTACAAGCCATATAATCTCAGCTGAGTTACCAGCTCTCTGCCTCTCAGCTGCCTTCCCCATAAAGTCTGACTGAAACCATGCACCACGAAGAGTGACCTAAAGAAGGGAAGGGAGAGAATCCCGTGTACCAGCCAGATGGGTCCAGTTAAGCACGATCATCAAGAGCTGATGCAACAAGACTGCCATCCAACCAGTATCTCCAATGTTGTTGGGAAGATTAAGTAATGGATACAAAGGGTCAAACAAAATAGGTGCTCAATGAATATTAAAGGAAAACGAGAGCTGACTCTCCTTCTAACCACTTCCTGTGAAGGCAAAATGTTAAATGGATTTATATACTATATATTATATGCTTTCCATATATACCATACATATTACACACACACACACACACACACACACACACACAAAGTTAGACAACTAAGTCCCAGAGAGGGGGAAGTAGTTCTGTAAAAGCACCTATTGTCACTTTATTTTTCTTGCCATTCTCCCACACTAATTCTCAGTTAAAATAAGATTCCTTGCTTGCATGTCTGGATTGAACAGAAAAGTTAGTTCTGCTATCTTCCACAAAGTGTTTTGTGATAATTGGTAATAAAGCTGGCATTACAAATAGGGATTAATAGCTGTCTGATCTTGCTGCCTAATATTATAGCTTTTTTGTGTTCATTCTATTAGACTGAGCAATGTGCTCAGACTCTCTCTCTCTCTCGTAAAGAGACACAACATTTTTATTACAAGCAAACAAAACCATCTTTGCGGTGTTTTTTTCCTAAGGTCTCTAAAGTTCTCTTTCATTTTCTCTCAACCAAAACAAGTAAACAAAGAAAAAAAAAGTAAGAGGTACATATTGCCCCATTTGTCAGTTGAAAAAATGGGAAAGGAGCAAAAAGATAAAAATGTACCCTCAATCAAAAACAATAAAAGATTTGGAGTAAAGATTTGACTTCATGTATTCCTGACTCAAAGTCCATGTTTTTAAACCACCCTGCTATATTAGGAACATTTGCTTGTCAGGTAAAATCAAGGGCGAAAGCAGAGACAAAGTGGCAGAAAGATCTTGGTTGAAATGACTCCCAAGTGGCCCAGGTGTACTCCAGGACCACAGAGGACGGGACAGGACAGGAGGCATCAGAGCATGCTGCTGTCTCTAAACTGTTCTGTTCTGACCTCCAACCTGTAACCTTGCTTGGCTCTGGTCCCGTCTCTCCCCAGTCATTTCCTATACCCTGCTGTTTCTAACCTTAATTCGTCTTCAGGCTTCATCTTGGTGTTGGAAAAAGTTTCATCACCCTTGTACAGCTTCATTCCTGCCCTGTGGATCCTGCTTCCAGCCTGCTGGGTACTATTTACATATAGTGTGGGTCAGGTGCGGAAGGGGTTTTATTTGTGAGAGCTAACAGACAAAAATTCAGAGCCATCATTACGATACCTCTGAGTTACATATTTAATACTGTGTCCCAGTGTTCCCCACAAGATAAAGCAGCAGTCACACGCATGTTAGCTCGCTTGAGAACGAACCCTCTTTCGATTGCCTTTGCTTCCTTTCGCCATTTCCCACTGCCCCTTCAGTGTTTCCTGGAATTACCTCCCAAATATACTACTTGCACTTGATTTTTTATATCTGAGTAGTTGGCTTCTAGGGGAACCCAAACTAAGTATTAATCCTTTTTTTTTCATCACCCTCCCCGTACACACACATACTCTATCAAGGCCACACAATTCAACTCCAGAATTAACTCTTAAAAGTCTCGCTCCAACTTCATATCCTCTCCCCTGCCTCAGGAGTAGATTCTCGTATCATCTCTCTCCCAAGTTAACTTCCATAAAATAGAGTTCGTGATGTTACCTGTCTGCATAAAGCTTTTAACTCCCTGTTGCCTAGAAAGTGGACCCTAATTACACGTGGCCTAAGACATTGATCGCTGATAATCTCGCCCTAAACCGGACTGTCACGCATACCCCTCTGGTCAAATGGCAGACTGACTATGCTTTGTACATGCTGGCGACTTTCAGGATTCAATGCCATTATTCTCTCTGAAGACGATTCTACCCATTCTCTCTGCTTTTCCTGCCCACTTCAAAGATTTCCTCAGAACTGATCTCCAACTTCCCGATATTAGTATAGACAAGCGCTTAGTGTTCTATGTCCCCGCGGCTTTCTGTCCACAGCCCGGTGCGTCATGAGGCCATTTACAAGCTTCCGAACATATCTGGTTCCCTAGACTGTCATCTCTTCTTGGGCAATGACCATTTCCTATCACTTTGGACTCTCCTGCATCAGTAACATCTCAGCACAGAGGTGATGATCGATCAAGGCATGATGTGCAGTGTGGCACTTTGTGCTTCCCTAATACTTTCATATCTAAACATCTCTCAATATGGAACCCTTGTATTAGTAATATACACACACACATATGTGTATATATGTATAGTAAGTACATATACACATACATATACATATACATATACATATACATGCATACACTAGAGGGGCCCGGTTGGTTGGAGTGTTGTCCCATAACTGAAGGGCTGTGGGTTTGATTCAGAGCACATATCTAGGTTGCGTATTTGGTCCCCTGTCCAGATGCCTGTGATCCCCAGGTGGGGAACGTCCAGAACTCCAATGGATGCTTCTCTCTCACATCGCTCTCTCACATCGATGTTTCTCTCTATCCCTCCCCCTCTCTCTAAAAAGCAATGAAAACGTCCTCAGGTGAGACTAAAAGAATTATATATATATATTTGAAAGATCCACCCTCCTACATGCACCCTTAGAGAAAGCTGGATGCAGCTAAAAGCAGCTTAACCTACTTCACAATTTTGCCTCTGGCCAGCCCTGGCTCGAATTTCCACCAAATGGAAAAGAATTTGACTTAAATCAATATGAAATCAGGATATAGATCTGTACTCTTTATGTTTAACTAAATCGTCATTGGTTAACATATTAGCAGCCAATTTTGAGCTGTAAAAATCTGACTTTGTGGAAAAAATAAGACATTGGGAATAGAGAAGACAGTGTGAGCACCAAATGCTATAGGATCACAAAACCTAACAAAGGAACATAACCAATCGGATGAGGGACACTTGTCAGAAAAGGTGGTGGTTGTCTAATTACAAACTTGCAAAGCCTGTTAAGCTATTTGTACATGTGAGATTGGTACAAAATGCCATGAGAAGTTCAAAAGGATGTAATATCTTTGTGTTACATATCTGGTAGGACTGAAATATGGAATTATGGAGAATAAAAAGGCCCTTCGGAAAATTTCAATTCACACCAAGTCAAACCTGGCCAGACTGTTGAAAGTTCAAAGCTGATAGACAAACCTTTAGTCACAGCTTTAATTAATGCCATGGACCTCTGTGGAGTGAAAATCCTGCCACCTAATTAAGATGAGTCTTTATTCAAGTTTTTTTTCCTAGACAGCTGAGATTGAGATTTTAGAAGCTAATTCTGAAGACTGCCTGACCTTTGGCAATATAGCCATTCAGTTTTAAACGCAGAGCTTTCAGGTGAGCAGAAAAGATGATGGGACTCTGAGGTCATCTACAAAGCAGGGTGATTGCCCAATAGAGTTTGCTTCAGACAGTCCCACTTTTTATGAAGAATGTCCCCTTAAGCGGCAATATCCCTGCACGCTAGACCTCCGGGGCCAGGATAACTCCTCAATCATACCACCCAGCCACTTTTATATACTAACACCAGGAACAGAACAATTGCCCACATGTTTAACTCTTTGCTTACAGACAGCTACATAAATATTTGTTTCCCCTAAATCAGCCGTATAGTATACATTCTGTCTTATGTGGCTGTCACATCACCCTTTGCACAGCAGACATTTAAAGACTGCATACTATATTCCAAATCCTGGGACAGAAACGTGAATAGCTACACTTCCTGGTATCTAGTGGTTTCACTGCCATAGAGAAGAGGACTGAGCATGTGCTAAGTGTGATAATAAAGTATATGCTATGCCGTGTGAGTACGCACACCATCCTGAGTCATGTGTGACTATGAATACCCAGAAATGATTCAAAGAGAATGTTACAATTAAACCTACCTTCAGATGGAAGTTTACAGTTGGAAAAGGAGAGTGGGGTGGGCGTGTGCAAGGGTGATAAGTTGCTTAGGGTTTTTAAAAAATGGCTGGTGATTTTCCTAAAGCTGCGAGAAAGGTGTTAGGCTAGAACGGGAAGAATCTGCCACAACAAGGCAAGCAGTAAAGATTAGGCAACGGCGAAGAGTTACAAAAAATGAGGAACACTTGATTATATCTGTGCAAATTTAGAGAAGGTACTTCAATGCTGGAATGAGGAAATGGGAGGAGTTGGAAGGAATACAAAATAAGGCTAGTAATTTAGAAGGACATTGTAATACTTCAGTGAGTGAAAAGGAGAGCTTAAAAAGTTCCAATTACACCAAGGAGGCAAGGATGAGGAACTGCTTGGGAGAATTACAAAGCTGGATGAATCTGAAGATACTCATTGGATGTAGATGGAAACATAAATATAAACGATACTGAAACCAGTTACTCCAAAATATAGTAACCCAGGGCCCACAAAACCGGCGAGGGCCTTTTAATTTTTTTATTTCCCTTACCTCTTAATTTTTCATCACTACAAGATGCTTTCTCTTCATTTATGGATTAAAAATAACCTGAAAAAATGTGCCCAGTCATGCCAGGATTAAAGTTCAGCTTTTTCTGAGCACTAATCTTTCTCTCAGGCCACCATACTGCCTTTTCTGGGTTTCAAATAGGTTAATTTAAAAATCGACGTGTGATAATTTTGCCATTGGGTATGGAGTACTCAAGATAATTAAATTAGCATAGTGTTTCTCTTTACATCCAAGCGCTCGCTTCACTTGTCAGGCAGAGAACCTAGAGTTTTTAATAGGGCACCGCATTTCACATGGAAAAGTTGGCTCCTTCACTCAAGCAATCCTAGTGATTATCTCCAAACCTCTCCCAAATCCTGGAGCCTAGATATTTCTTTTAGGTATTAAGGAAATAACCTGGTCTCTTTTTACTTTGTCTTTGACACTATTCAGTGAGATGGGAAGCAATGGCCTATAAATCTGCAGAAAATTAAAAAGCTTTGAAATCAAGCTTTCCAATCTCATACTCAAAAAATACACCCAGCATTTGTGATATAAAGTATAACAAATACTTGCAAGAAATGTGTGTGGATGAGAAATACATAATTTCAGAAATGGTTTGATAGAAATATGTTTTAAACAGAAGGACACGTTTTTGCATTTTTTTAAAGAAAATGACTATTTTTAAGATTTCCCCCCACATTGCACGAATATTTCCAAGTAGAGAATTATCTATCTTGGGCAATATTATTATCTTTTCAATATAATCCATAACACAAGATATTCTAATTTTATCTCTTTATTTAAATTAAAAAGATAACCAGAGAGAGCGCGTAAAGGGCTGGTGAAAAGGTGAAGGGATTAAAAAAAAAAGCCCTCAGAGACAGACAACAGTATGGTGATTACCAGAGGGAAATGGGGGTGAAGGAGGGGGGCTATAAATGGTGATGGAAGGAGACATGGCTTGGAGTGGTGAACACACAATAAAATATACATATGGTGTATTTAGAGAATTGTACACCTGAATCCTATGTAATTTCATTAACTAAGGTAACCCCCCAAAATTCAATTAAAATCAAATAAAAAGCTTAAAAAAAGATAACCAGAGAATGCCGTAACTGAATTCATGTACTGTTTCCATTCTGTCCCTATTGGCCATCCCATGAATTGTGACTCAAAATTTTGGTTTGATAGTATATTCTGGGTGACAAGAGAATATAAAAAGAGGGTCTATATTTTTGGCAAACATTAAAATCTAGGGCATCGGTGATCACATTATTCAATAACCCTCACATGAACAGATTACTCTTCTGGACAGGAATATGTTACTCTCTCCTGACCAACGCATGAACTTCATTTTAGCAGCAAATGAAAAGCATTAAGATTCAATCTTCATTTCAGCTATAACTGCTATCAGTTTCTAATTATTATTTAATCTGCCATTTCAAATCAATCTCTCTCCTCCATTCCTATCTTCGTAATTGTTTTCCATTTCAACTCTCTAAGTATTAATATTACTATTCAGAGGCCACATGATTTTGGCTCAGATTCTCTCAATTATCAGCTATTAACTCTCAAGGCCCTTTGGGAAGCAAAAGTACTAAGCATTGCTTCAGTTTATAATGTATAGAAAGGAAGTAAGGTAAACTTTATAAATCTTACCCTGAATTCTATATTTTTTTAATATTTATAATCCAATAGATACTTGTAAACCCTTATCTGAAAGATAGAAGACGACCGTGTGGAAAGTTTAAGACTTAGCTCTTTGTCTTTGAGGTTTTGCTGTGGGTATCAGGCAATGTCTACATATGGGCTTATTTTTATTTATGTTACGTGAAATCTGGTGTGTTTCTTCACTCTGTGTAACCATTCTTATCTTTTTTTTCTGTTATTGCCTCTCCTATAACATCTTTTCACTATATATGAAGGCCCAGAAGAAAATTTAAGATTATGTAGGGGAAGAAAAATAAATTTCTCTCTACCTTTCTAGATTCTTAGCTGAGATACCCCCCTTGTAATAACAGACAGATTAACAGGAAAAAAAACAAACCAAAGTTTAATTACATGTATACCTCCTCTCTGCCTGGGAGGTACTCAGGAACACTGAATAACTCCCTGACCTGTCCCTTAAACATCAGCCCCAGCTAAAGACAAAAGGAGATGCTGGGAAATGTTGCAGGCAGGGAGCCAGTTAGTTACTGGAGGGGACCAGGAAACCGCAGCAAACAAGAGAGAGGTTGTTATGCAGATTTAAAGCACGGCCCTCCCCATTGGTAAGGGTGGCTAGGATTTAGTCAGTCTCCTCCTCCTGTTTGAGAGAGGAAGACACCTTACAGATGGAGATTGTCCCAGGAAAGAAACTGTCCCTCCCAAAAGCATAACTGATTCTCACCTTTCAGAGCTACTCCTGTGTCTGTTGTTTCTTAAAATCAATCTGCCTGAAATTCCTTAGGCCAAAGAGGCATGTTTTGGGTGGCAAACCCTGCTCCCCTTCAATTAGTTCGTTCTCTTTTCCATTTCCCAATTTCTCTTTTGTGTTTCCACATTTTTCATCTCTTTCCTTCTTGTGAGTGATATCTTCAAGTCTAGCAGACAATTAACTCTCTGTATTGATCTTTAATCTAACATTGAATGTTGCTATTGACTCTTTGCAGCCGTCATTTTCATTTCTAAAAGTTTCTACATCAAAAATCCATGTTATTCTTCACAGAAATCTGTTCTTCGCTCAAGAATTCTGCTTCTCTTTAAACATATATTTTTTGAAATATCCAAAGAAAGAAAATCTCTCTGAGATGGTTGCTTCCTCCTTAATTGGGGGGTGTGAATTTCCATGGGTTGCTGTGGTGGCTCGCGCATTTGGGATGTAAGGTTTCAGAGGGAACCTTTCCTTAGGAATCCATTCATCTGGATCATGGACGCACTCGTGTGTTGAATTAAGTTTTGTTTATTGTCAACACGAGATTCCCAGCAGTAGATAGTTAATAGGGATGAAGAATTCAAAACTCTTACAGAGCAAGTGCCGAGTGTTCTTCCTGAACATCGGTCTATTTTTTCCAGTCACAGCACCAGTTACTACCTAGTTTCATTCCATAGTACGGCCAGTGTGGGAGTTCTTCAGATTTTCTGTGTATGGATAGGAGAGACTTCAAAGGCTTTTGTTCCTGTCTTATATGGGCCTGAGATCTGCTCTCCTATCTTTGAACAGAAATCAATACACCAGGCCCAAAAGAGTATGTTTCTCCATAGCATTTTGACTGTTCAAATTGAATGATCTTTCATCTCTGTTAAAGGATATGTATTTTAAATGGGTAAAATTATGACTCATAAAGATCAAAAATAAATATGTTAAATATTTAACTCATTGCTTAATAAATAAACCTGACTGACAGACGTTACAATAGGTTCAAAGGAGCAATCAAAGAAGAAAGCACATGTAGAGTAAAAAAAATATTGGCACTGATCTACGTAGAAAGGCAAAACTATCTTTTTCCATAAGGGGAGGGGAGTCAATTTAACCTCCCCTGAAAGAATATACCTACATATCTACAGACCAAAGTTATTATGCATTGATATCCGTTTTCTACAATTTATAGAATTTTCAAAAAGCTCAAAAGCAAAGAAAGGTTAAAATCAGATACATGGAAGAGTATTTTTAATGGAGACCTTCACTCATCTTTTCTGTTTCTTTCAAATTTCCTTACATCTTAATTTTAGTGTCTTCTGACTTCTACACCACTAGACACTTGGTGTCTTGCTTGCAAGCTTGAATGAACAATTTAAAAATGCATTTTATCTAGTACCACCATGGACTTCTTGCAGAAAAATATCTGAAGTCAGCTTAGTCTCCCGTATTAACTAGACTTGATTATTCCTCACTTTCAAATTCTTCATCTGTTTTTGCGGTAAAAGTTTCACTCTGTTCTGCGAACGTGTAGACTTGATCTTCTATATCTTCATTGAATTTTCCCCAGGTCTAACTTTTGGCAGCATTTTCTGGGTTTTTGATCTTGGGGTTTGTTCAGCGTATATCTCTGCCTATATGTTTAACTGCTTTCTCTGCACGATGACCTGGAAATGGACTCCTCAATCTATCAGCCGCTTCAGGAACTTCCTTCTACCTGTGCAGTGGTCTCATCTAATAGGCGTCCCCCTGGCAGCTCAAATTTGGTAAGACCAACACCAGATTCACTGAACATCTTCTACCCACCCCTCCAGCAGTTTCCAAAGTTGTTCCTCTTCCTGCGCATTCTCTGTATCAAATTTTGATATTGCAATACAATCATTCATTCAAATTAGAATCCTAAACATCACCCTCAACATCTCTCTCCCCTCTACTTCCAAGTCAATTATTCCATCTTAATATCTCTTAAAATCATATTTAATTTTTTCCCTTAGTGTCCTTTCTTGAGGTGATAGTTTTTTATATTTCTGTTTTTTGGAGGAAATCATACTAACTACCATACTAGCTCTTATTTCTAACCAAGGATAATCCATTACCTACTTTGCTCAACAAAATCTTTTTAAAATATGAATTTTAGCATATCAATATACAAGGCACTCATACAGACCAACAGCAACAGATAAATAAATAAATAAACTAACTTAAAAATGGGCAAGGACCTGAACAGACCTTTTTCCAAAGAAGAGATACAAATAGCCCATGATAACATAAAAAATGTTCAACATCCCCAATGTTCAGGGAAATGAAAAGCAAAACCACACTGAAATATCATCTCACTTTATTAGAATATCTATTGTCAAAAAGAAAACCGATAAAGGCTGGCAGGCTGTGGAGAAAAGGGAACCCTTATACACTGTTGGTGAGAACACAAACTTGTAAGTTGTTATAAAAAAATAGCATGTAGGTTTCTCAAGAAATTGAAAATAGAACTGTCACGTGATGCGCCAATCATACGACTAGGTATGTAACCACAGGACACAAAACTGTTGTCTTGAAGAGAGATCTGTACTGCCAAGTTCATTGGAACATTATTAATAACAGCCAAGGCATAGCATCAACCACAGTGCCTGTCCACAGAATAGATCAGTAGGAGATGGATACAGATACAGATCATGGAAAAGTATCCAGCCTTAACGAATAATAAAATTCTGCCATTTGAAACAACATGGATGCATATGGAGCGCATTCATTAGGTGAAGTCAAGAAAGAAAGATAAATACAGCACAGTATCACATACGTGCAATCTAAATTTTAAAAGTCAAACTCGCAGAAACAGAGTAAAAACATGTTTGCAGGGGGGAAGAGTATGATGGAAATACAAAGAGGCCGGTAAAGCATAAAAAACTCCAGATATGAGATGAATAATTTCTGAGGATCTAATGAATGCACGGTGACGACAGTCGGTAGCGCTTCATTCTGTAACTGCGGCTCACTAGGAGAGTAGAACTTAAACCTTAGCACACACAAGACAATAAACAGGTTAGGTGATGCACGTGTTAGTTAAGTCGATGAGGGAAATCTACTCACAGTGTTTACGTGTTGAATTATCACTTCGTACAGTTTAAATACATGACAAATTTTTGTCAATTAAACCTCAGTAAAACTGAACAAGAAAAGAAATACTGAGACAGCATCGGGAAAGGCAACGAACAGACCAGAGTCCGGCTGGTGACTGAGCTCCACCGCGTTCCAGCTGCGCGAACTTGGACAAGTGAATAAGTGCTCTAACCTTCATTTCCAAATTTGCTAAATGAGGATGGAAACGGAACGTCTGGTGACATGTGGGTAAAATCTGATTGAAATCGGGAAGCGTGCTCCCAGAAAATAACAGTATATAAGTAGAGACTATTACTACAAATGGTTAATTTATATAGAAAAGCAAACATATTACATACATGTGCATTTTTAACTTATCCATTTTAAGTTCCTGTTTTTATTTACTTCATCCCAGTCATTCCCCTGCCTTATGTCTCCATGTAGCACTCAGTGATAAAGTATATCCACAATATTTCCCTCGGTGACGCAAAGCTTTGCAGAGGTTTATACCATGTACATCCATATATGTAAGTTTTTCAATTGTACATTTTTTGAAGTTTTACAACAGTAACACTATGTTATTTACATG
Organism: Desmodus rotundus; assembly: GCF_022682495.2. Classification (NCBI taxonomy): domain Eukaryota; kingdom Metazoa; phylum Chordata; class Mammalia; order Chiroptera; family Phyllostomidae; genus Desmodus; species Desmodus rotundus. The sequence continues at coordinate 10,071,892 of NC_071398.1, read as the reverse complement.
GTGCTACTTTTTCACTCAGATCTAACTTACAGACATTTCATAGTCATCTGAGATAGGTCTCACACCTTCATCTCATATTTTATTTTCCATTGGCCTTATGATTATATTCCAGATCTAACATAGTATGTTGACTTTATGATATTCTTGGCAAAATATTTTGTTATTTAAAAAAGATGAATGAGGTCTATTCATCTAATGTATAACATGGTGACTATAGCTGATAATATTGTATTATATACTTGAAATGTGCTAAAATTTTAGAACTCATGTTCTTACTGCCCCCCCCAAAATATATTAATTACTAGTCTTTTGCCCTGATAGGTGTGGCTCAGTTGGTAGGGCAATTGAAAGGTTACCAGTTCCGTTCTAGTCAGGGCATGTGCCTGGGATGCAGGCCTGGTCCCCAGTTGGGGTGTGTGTGAGAGGCAACCAATCAATGTTTTACATATCAATGTTTCTCTTCCTCTTTCTCCCTCCCTTACCCTCTCTCTAAGAATAAAGAAAATCTTTAAAAATTTTACAAGTGACTTATTTATTTAACAAACACTAAGAAAATGTATGTGTCTCTATTCTGTAATGTGTTCTTTATAGTGTTAACAGTATTTCATGTTATAATAGTTCCCTCTCAAATAGCATAAAGCTTGTATTCAGTCAATTTTTTGCCTGAGGCAGAGGTGGCAGACACAAGGCCCGCAGGCCGAATCTGGCCCAGCATCTTGTTTCTACCTGGCAGCAGCGCTGAGCTCCTTGCCCCTAGTTAAGGAGTAGTTACATGTATACAGTCCTAAAAGTACATTTGGCCCTTTGAAGGCAACTGAAAGGCTGATGTGGCCCCTGGTGAAAATGAGTTTGACACCCCTGGAAGGGTTTCTAGCAGCGATCACTAATTGAATGGATTAATTGGAATCATCTGAAAAAAAGAGTCTGTATAAACACACGTTACATTTACATACCCAAATATCCACAGAATACAATATCGATATTCAAAAATTAATTAGCAAGCAATCCAAAATGACAGTTTAGGTGAAAAACCACATAATCTCAATCAATCAATAAAAGCACATTTACAAATCAATAAAAGTAAATAGAATACTTAGTAATAAAGTTAACAAAAGCTTGCCAAATTTTCACACTGGAAACTACAAATATAAGAATGAGAAAAATTAAAGAAGATTAAAATTAATGGAGAGATGTGCCATGTTCACGGCATGAGAGACTTAATCGTATTAAAAGGCCAACTTCGCCTTTGAAATTACAGTCAAAGCAATTAGAATCAACATACCAGCAGGATTTTAAAAAGAAATGGAGAATCTCATTCTAAAATTGATAGGAAAGTTCAAAGGACCTGAAATAGTCAAAACAATGTAAATAAAAAGAACTATGACAAAGGACCACCTTTTCCAATTTGAGGACTTACTATAAAGCAACAGTAACCAAAACATTTTCGTGTTGGCACCACGAGAGCAGATGGATCGATGGAACAGAATTTTAAGTCCAGAAGTAGTTTCCCACATGAATGTCAGAATAATAATGGACAAAGGACAGTCTTTGTTAATAAATGATGTTGAAATAACTGAACATCTACATAGAGATAATCTTGATCCATTCATCAAGTTCTATACAAAAATGAATATAAAATGGAAATAGATCTAAATGTAAGGGCAAAAGCCATAAAATTTCTTTAAAAAACACATAGTAGAAAACACTTGTAATCTTGAGTTATGTAGCATTTCTTGAATTGGAAACAAAAAGGATAAATCTCAATAGAAAAATTCAACTTCATCAAAATTAAGACTTTTGTTAATGTAGAGACACAAAGAAAAAATGTGAAGGTGAGACATAGACTGGATTATATATGTATTATATTATATATTATGTATTATGTATTATGCATTATACATTATGTGTTAAATATATGACAGAGGATTTAAATGTAGACTATGTAAAGATCTCTTACAACTCAATAATAAGACAATAACACAATTTGCAAAATAAAGATGAATAAAAGATTTGAGTAGACATTTCACAAATGAATAAAGCTGAAAGCACATGAAAAGATGTTCAACACTTTTGGTTATGAGAGAATGCGACTTGAATAAAAAATGTAACATCAACATAGCCCTACTTGCATAAATAGAACTAGAAAGACCCACAATACTAAAGTGAGGACATAGAACTAGTGCCTTCCTTACAAGGCTTGGAGGCATTCAAAATAACATCAACTTAGGAAATACGTTTTTTTTTTTTCATTCTTTCCCATTCCTACTTTGAAAGTCTATAATTACCAGCGTAAGTATCTACTTTAGAGAAATAAAATCATGTCCACACAAAGACTTGTGTGTAAATGTTTATAGCAGCATTACCCATAATAGCCAGAAAATGGAAACCAGCTACTACTCCTCAACTAGAGAATGGATAGGTAAAATGTGGTACGTGTACACAATGGAACACCACTTAGTGATAAAGAGACAAACTCTTAGTCGATGCAATAATCTGGCTAAATCTTAAAAATATACATGAAAGATACAAATGACAATATACTGTATGATTCTATTTATAGGAAAGTTCTACAAAGATGAAAGTAAAACACAGAAGAAAATATGTCACTGACTTAAACAAGGGACAATTGAAAAGTGGCACGAGGCAGTTTTAAGGATGCTGGAAGTCTTCTACATTTTGATTTTGTTAGTGACTATGGCTATTGTCACTAAACAGAACACATCAAATTCTACGCTTGTAATGGTTAAATTTTGATGCATGTAAAATATACTTTTATAAAGCTTTAAAAAATGCATTCAGTTGTCCCTAAAATATTGGGCACCAAAGTTATATTCATGATTTTAATCCTGAAGCCCTTAAGCCTTAGAATTCCCAAGATTTCCTTTTGCCTGGTATCTGTGGGGAAAGTGCCCTCTTCTCGACACCCATTAATCACCTCACCCCTCAAAAGTGATACCGCTGTGAATCATACCCCCATCTCTACCGACACGGTCTCTGAATTGGGACGAGGCCTGTCATCCTTTTGAATAATTTGTTTTATTACCCATGAGAAATGGTCCACCAGGCAATTTCCAATGGTCCTTCCAATTCTAATTGTCTAATAAAAATGGGAGTGTTCAAAGAATCAATCTTGGAAACATTTTTCTTAACAGAAAAAATCTCCCCAACTTTGAAACAAGATGCTTTGGAGATAAGGTTTTCTTCCACTTTGATGACCTCATTTCTTCACTTGCTTTCATGTGTCAGCATCGCATCTATACCTGGAAACTGGTGACGTAGCTTGCAGCTACAGATATAAAAAGGGTCGTACTTCTACATCAGCCTGACCAGCTCATTCTTGGGGTAGGAAAATAACCACTCTTCCTTTAGAAGTAGGACTGAAATCATTAAAAGTATACCAATAGGAACAAAGAAAATGAAAGTTACATTTTAGCAAGAGGCAAATAGAACCATTTGCACTCAGAGTATTTCGGAGTCTATTTACTCAAAGGCAGTCCACTTGTCAGCTTCACCATGACTTCACAAATCTTAATTTTGAAATCAAACTTTTTCACTCATATTAATACCCACCTCAAAAAATGAGAGAGATATAGATAGAAAGGTTATATGTGCATCTATAAATACATCTCACATTGAAAGAAAGAGAGAGAGAGAGAGAGGGAGGGAGGGAAGAAGGGAGGGAGGGAGGGAGGGAGGGAGGACGGAAGGAAGGAAGGAAGGAAGGAAGGAAGGAAGGAAGGAAGGGAGGAAGGAAGGGAGGGAGGAAGGAAGGGCCTTAAACACAAAAGATCTCCCATAGTGGGGTGAAAATGTGTCCCCAAGGAAATTAAGATCGCTTTCATTAACTGATGAAACATTGTTAATTAGCTATGTTATATTTTAAGGTATCAAACGGAGCACTCTACCTTACAAAAAGCACATAGGACAATGTACGTCTAATCAAGGTGTTAGATAAGTTTTCGGGGCCTTCCATGACCCACCCTAGCAACTAACTTCTCTGTTTGTGCCTTGTTCTTTATCACCACATTTTTTTCTCAACAACTAGCCTATCTGCCTGTTAAGAACTATAGATCTTTCAAAACACAAACCAAATGTTACCCTTTCCTATCTGAAAGCTGCCCTATTATTCCAATAGAAAGTAATTACTCTTTCTCCAGAATCATAAGCAATTTGTCTAAGCCGCTCTTACGGTACTTACTTTTTTCTGATTTATTGAGTTATTAGTATAAATCATTTTAGCAGCTTTGTTTCAACAATCAATCAACATCCCTGTGTATGGCAAAAATTTATTTTATTTTTTTGTGGCTAGACTCTTATGATATGCTAAAATTCATTCATGATAAAAGCTCTCAGAAATCTACAGACAGAGGGGACCTACTTCCAATTTGGTAAAGAAGACCTACAAAAATGCCGCAGCTAGCTCATACTTAGGAGTGAGTAACTTGAAGCTTTCTCTGTAAGACCAGGTGCAAGGCAAGAAGATTCCCCTTCATCACTCTTTTTCAACATTATACTGGAAGTTCTGGCTAAAGTAATAGGAAGAAAAAGGAAATAAAAGGTATTCTTAGTGGCAAGGATCGATCACCTGTGTAGATAATCTGAAAGAACATACACAGACACACATAAATATTAAAAAGTTATTGCAGTTTTGGAAGTACTTCCTAAAACTGGGACATTGCAATGGCTTGGACTAATTTTTACTGGTTAGCTTTGCTGTCATAACAAATCACCCCAAAACTTAGCAAGTTAAAAGAACAGCCAGTTATTTAGCTCATGATTCTCTGAGTCTCCATCTTGGCTGCCATCAGCTGGGCAGGTCTTTAGGTTTGGGCCTGATTAGGCTGTGCTAGGTAGGTGTTTGCATTTGTGGGCACTTGGTGGGTTGCCTGAGGGCTGGAACTGGAGGGTTGGCATGACTGGGACCTTCCTCCATTTGGCCCCTCATCCCCTAGCAGGCTTGCCTTAGCCTTGATATAGCAGTCAAAGGGTTCCAAGAGCAGCCTGCCCCCACCCGCCATGGAAGGGACGGGGTCTCCTGAGGGTTGGGCTGGGAATTCTCACACAATCGGGACAGCACAAGGCCGGTCCTATTTAAGGGGTGAGGAAACAGACTCCATCTCTCTACTGGAGGATGTATAGTATTATGGCCATTTTGTAATTATCTATAATTATAAAGTGATATTTAACAACATAATTATTGAATTACTCTCAGAATAGAAATGGAAATCATATCATTGTTTCCTAGCCAAGTCATAACATTTTCAATGAGAGAGAATTAACTTTTACAGTAAAGATTGTCTTCATTATCAAAGCGATTTAAAAACACGTCTATGTTTCTAACTTCAGAGTACTGGGGATAGATACGAGTTCCTTGGACATATCCCTCCACCATGAAAATTCAATCATCTCCTTTTTACTATTTTTTTCATGATAACCTCTAACATGATATAGCTCCCATCATAAAATTATATTTTCCTTTTCCATTTTTGAAAATAGCCACTTTTAGTTTTTCTATTACGTACATGAGAAAAATTGGCAAATGTTTTAAATTTGAATCTGATCAATATCAAATGTGGTCAAATGATTACATTTGTGCTTTTGTATGGCATTTTCACATTGCTGTATTTTTCAATGTAAGCATGCACAAAGAAAGATTTTGGCTTCTGATGCCCTGCAGAATTTATGCCGAGTATGTCATCGGTGCTTCCTCCGATACATTCTTTGGATTCATTCCCTAAGTGTATGCCTTAGACTGCACTTCATGAATTCTTCAAAAGGTCATACAGCTTATATGTCTTTAGATCAAGACATGGAATGAGCCACTCCATTTCCACTATTTATAAGCTCTTTGAAATTACACTTACATCACCTTTATACATGTAGTTTATTTAGCTGTGAAATAGAAACCCTGCTCTCTCCTTCATATGATTTTGTTGTGAAAATTAGAGAGAGCACATGAAAATTCTAGCCCAGTGTCTTACATCAAGTATGCATTCTGTTGATTAGCTGTTTCCTGCCTTTATCCCTTTCATTCCCATTGTTCTACCATTTTCCAGCTCTTCTAATCCAGTCCGGATATCTACAGCGCAGAAGCTGCTCACAGGAAGAGCCCCTCAGCAATGACTCAAAAACTCCGTGCCACACTCACGGCTGGAGTAGTGGTCCCACATCGAGAAAATCCCAGTCACATACTTATTCTGGGGACTATGTGAGGAGCTTTGTTGTGGCTAGAAGGGAGAAGCATGTGAGGCCAGAATAACAATGATCACAACAGTGCTGATGATACTATGATAATAGCTTCATTCTGACATTTACTTCGTACAACCACCATCTCAGGGATCCACTATTCTCACTCCCCTTTTAGAGACAGACCCTGAACCTCAGAGAGGCTGATTTGCCTGGAGAAACAACAGCTATTCAGAGAGGGAACAGGAATTTCAAATCCAGGTCCAACACACTCCCCATGCCTGGTTCTACCTATTACTTCATACCATAAAAACGAAGGCAGTGATGAATTTTCTCCTGATTTCCTGGAATTAACTTGGTCACTAAATCATTTTTATGACTTTTTCATTAAAAGCTCTTTATATATGTTTGTAGAGTTGAGTGATATGCAGATGTAACAGAAAGCACAACTCAGAGACAAAACACTGTGCCCATATTTGGATACTATGTACATTAGGGCTAATTGAGTCTAGTAAAATTGGGATGCAGACACGCAGTGATGATAATGGAATTCAGTGAACGTACGTTCCGGGCTCTGGAGAATGGGGTGACAGGTGGCAATTATCATTAGTGACTTTTGAATAAAGATGTTGGAGTCTTCTCACTCATTAGACCAAACAGTTCAACGGTCATTAGAAGGAGCCATAAAAGGCCTTGAATTACCATCAGAAAGAGGGTAATGGTTATTACCGTAGCAACCTATTATTTCCATATTGGTGGCATGATTAAGAAATCAACATCACACATTACTCTCCATCAGCTGTGGCATTTAATAACTGGTGACGGTGGTCACCAATCAAACTGGGGACAGTTTTCGATGTCTCTAGCGAAACTCACATGGCGTACACAACTTCCTTTTCCAGCTGTGACTTTAATTTGAATCTTATCAGGAGCAAGTCAGGACAGATCTGCTGTCAATCATTCTCCAAAGTTTGGTCTGCGTTCGGAGGCATACAGACTCTAATAGCACTCACGACGAAAAGGAGACTGGAATTTTACAGTCATGGTTTGTTACAAATCTCTCAGGAACAAGAACACAGGTGTGGTTGTCACTTTTTGTTTCTCTTACCCACTGGTTGTAAATATAACACGTGGAACTTTGTTGAAGAGTAATGTATCACCTCATGAGGAAAACACCACCCAGATTCTATGCTGAGAGAGGAAACCGTAGACTACACAGTAAATTAAAAGATGTGAAAACTCTACTAGAGGACATTATGCTTAAGGAAACAAATTCTCATTATTTTGAATAAGACTTTGAATTCTTAAAGTCTGACCTAAATGACAATTATAATTGGATATTTACAATGAAAAATATGTAGAAAACCTACAAGCAATAAGTCAGTAATTATGCACTTGCTAAAAACATGTGCTTGGCATTTTTTTTAATTCCCTAATTAAATTCTAATTAGGATGTGCAGTGGAGTGTTAATTTTTTGCTAGCTATACCTCCAGGGCATTTTTTTTTACACCTTCAGGAGCCTGAGCTTATTCAGATATGTAAGAGATAATTATCAATAGAAAGGACCATAGCATGGCTGACTTGGAGAATTGCTTATGTGTGGTTTCTGCCTCCACCTAAACAGCCCAGGGGACCTGTGTGCACTTTCCTCAGCTGCTCAATTGGGGTATGGCTTTCTCTGCATCCTCCAACCAGGGCTTTCCTTCCAAAGGAAGAGAGAGACAGAGAAACATGAGTAGCTGCTCAGAGAATCTGAATATAGGGTGGCCAGCCAGTGGGGCACATACAAACGTTTGTTCTCACATAGCAACTCAGGGTGCAAATACTAAATCATATGTTTCAGTCTCGGAATCCACGCAGTCCACTTTAACCTCAGGTCCACACATTATAATTCCAGTGATGGAACTGGCCACTCTTCTCCTTAACTGCTCTCCCAAGGTTTTCTTGGAACTTTCCGACAAATTTATTTTTCCATTGCCAAACTCTACTTAGACTTTCTTTTCAAACTATGATCCTAATTGCCAAAAATGTTGATCACCCTCTATATAGTAGGAAGAGGCTAAGATAGAAAGCAGTCTATGTTTCCCTAAACGTTGGGACATGAACCAAAAAAGAAAAATACAAATGTCCATTAGGGCAAAGTGTTTTTACGTTGACTTCTCAACACAAATCAGTGAGTAGTGGCATCTTAATTTTCCACAGAATTCTTAAACTCCTAGGTTTAAGAATTACCCAAAGACCCACAGCTAGTAGCCAACAGAGCCAGGATGTGAATTTATGATTCTGAGGTGTTAGGAGGCTGAATTGTGCTCTTCAGTATTCTAAGTCCACCTTTGCCAATGTCACTTACCCAATATAAAACATAGTAAGAGAGTCCCGCCCTCCTCCCAGGTGACATTCCCATAGCTTTTTGCATTTCACTTCTGTGCCTAATTTCAATAAACCCTTCGGTACAGTCATTTTTTAAAAAATCGCACTTTTCTCTCATTTTGCTCTCTCCAGTAACAGTCAAGAGCAACTGTCAACAGATGTGAAAGTTTACAGATCATTAAATTCTCCTCCACACGGCATCCTCAGATGTGCCCAGGGTCACAGTACCACCTCTTTCCCGTCTGAAAGGATTGGTTTTTAGAACAGTTTTGCTCAAAACTACTAACTTAGTCAATTTTCTCTAATGTGCAATTAACCTGAACAATTCCGGAGATAGGGGCCACGGTGCAGTCAATTATACCTGCGTTCCTCTTTGCACCTGGATTCTATCTTCCTGTCTACTGGGCTACCTGCCTTCCCTGAGAGACCTTCACTAAGTCACCTAAAGGCTATGGGACAGAAGGCTCTTCGGCAAACTTTGTAACAGAGCACATTTTGTTTGGGAACAATCAAGGGCAAGAAACATCCTTCCAGTTTAAGTATCTTCCCTCACTCTCTGCTACACACACACACACACACACCTGACAACATGATATTCTCTCTCTGTGCAATGCACTTCTTTCCACATTCAACTGAAGAAATGGAAAGTGAATGATCCATAAAACCCTAGTTTAGCTTCATACTTATAAGAAATTTCATCCTGATATACCCAACAACATTAATTATGTGCTATTTGAATTCCGCCTGTACTTCATGCATTCCACAAGCACTAAAGGTTAGCACTTTTTATGGCATTAATTTTTACCCCTCTTATCCCTTCCTTTATGCTCTAAAATGGGGGAACTGTGTCATTACCACCTAGGGATCTGCAGCACATAGCACTGTGTCTAGTATATATTTGTTGATCGTGCTTACTTATTCACTACACATCTTTTAAAAATGTATTCAGCATTTACTATGGACCTGTACCTCCTAAGATACACCTCCCCACAATGATCTCTGCCTTTGGGGATCTCTGTCCTCGTGTTGTTCCTTGCCCTTGAGTGAGGGTGTACCTAGCAGTCAATAAACAGAACACAGCAAAAATAATGAGACTTCTCTTCCATGATTAGGTTACTCAATACAGAAACTTCCACATTGGTGATACCCTCTCTTTCTTTTCCTGCTCTGATGAAGCAAGGTCCATGTTAACCAATATGGCAAAGAACTTCTGGCCACACGGCCAAGAGTCTGCAAGGAACTGAACATTCCCAATAACTCTGTGAGTGAGCTTGGGTCTACATCTTTTCCCAACTGATCCTTCTGATAAAATTACAACCCCTCCTAATACCTTGAGTGCAGCTTTGTGAGACTCGACAGAGGAGCAGATAAGATATACCAGAATTCCTACTCCAAAAGAACTGTGAGATAATATATATGGCTGTGTATTAAACCACCAAGATTTGGGGTAATTTGTTGTTAGGCAATAACACAAAACTAGTACAGTGTTGACAGTTTATTAAGTGCTAGCAACACAGTTATGAGCAAAATAGAGATCTCTTTTCTTTTAGCGCTCCATTCTAGTTATGAAGTAAAAATTGTCTTGTTATCTAAGTTATCTAAATTTGGAAAGAGCTCAGTATTCTATGTATATGAAGCCCTTTTCAAATGGTATTTCAGGTATTTATTGCCCTATAACAAACTACCCTAAAACTTAATGATTTAAGACAACAAGGATGAATGATTTCTCATGATATCCTCAGTCAGTGTGGGATCCTCTGCTGATTTTGCCTGGGGTTGCTCACGTACAATACCTGAACTCACAAGGCTGGAGGTCCAAGATGACCTCCGTCCCATGCCTGGCTGGCTGTGGGTCATGGCAATCAGCTAGGGGGCCTCAGTTTTTTTCCACGTAAGTCTCTTTTCCTACTGTAAGTTGGACTGGATTTCTTATGTGGCAGCTCCAACTCAGCGCTCCAAGGAGGCAAGACACAATGCACAAATACCCTTTTAGCCTCTGCTTGCGATGTGTTTGCTGATGTCCCATGGGCCAAAAACAGTAGCATGGCCAGCTCCAGAGTGAATGTGAGGGCAAATATACAGGCTATGGTTACATGCAGTCATGATGTATTGAATGCCGTTGCTGGAAGAATCCACAACAAATGGTATTGGCGTTTAGATTAATAGAGGTGGCCCTAGAATGCTATAGCTTAAAAGAACCTTAGGAGACATGTAGTTTAATCCCATCATTATATAAACAAGGGAGCAGATATGATTGAAACAAAATACTTAAGTAGAGAACAGAGTCAACATTAAAATTCAGATTCTTTTTTAAGTCAGTCATATCCTCTTTGCTCTACAGAGAGCATGACTTGGTTGTCAACCTCAAACCATACAAAGAATGTTGCAAAGGAGAGGTCATGCCACGCCACTCTGGGTTGCAGCATATGACTCCCAAACACCTGATCCCTTTCCCTTTTCCCAGGGTTATTTTAGGGCAAAACTGTGTTAGCTCTCTAGTAATTAGAAACTTCATCTATCACATACTATTCCACAATGTGCCAGTTATTTGAGGGGTCAGTGCTATTCAACTACTACATAGTGAATTACCTCCCACTAGCAAGTAGCATCTAGTGATCTAAATCATCGTTTTCGTATCGGCCGACTTTCAGTGCAGTTAGCCAAACACTAGTGAGACCACACCCAACTAAACACCTGACTTTTAAAGTTCCCCGGGATTATCTGTATTAGTTTAAACTACTATTTCTCTGTACTTCCTATGCTAAAATAAACTTGACCAGGCTGTGGGTACAGGTCAGCAGGACTTATGTTATGCAGGTAAATGCTCCTGATTTTCTAAGCCTGGATTTCTGCGATTCTTATTTTCTGGAGCTTTTGTTCGGGATGATTTTTCACATATAGCTGCTGGAGAATGCAGAAGTGAGTCTTCCCGAGAATACACCTGTCTTGTTAAATTAGCCCCATTTCGATATCCATGCACATGATCCTCTCTAGTCTCTAATGATAGGATTCATATTCAAGGACTGGAGGGACAGTGGCTCTCTGCTTTTAGCTAATGCTAGGCTCGCTGTTTTTCTTGTAGTCTGAATATTCACATCACAGAAAAGGCATGATCATCACTGAAGAAATTCACCTGACATCTCTATTGGACATTATCTTTAAAAAGCTCACTAATCAACTGCTATTTTTTTCACTACTAATTTCATTTGATTTTAGGCCAAGTATTTGCTCTTGAAAGCCCATTTTTTCCTGTGTACTCTACAACACATACTGTAAATCTTACACTTTTCCTCTGAAATTTTATATGCTCTTGTAAACCTTTGGTAAGGAAGCAAGAATGAGGGATTTAGTCAGAATGATTTTTAATTACCAGTTTTATCACTTCCTCAGTGTTTAATTTTGATCACACCTTCTTACTTTTTTAAATGTTGTATTTACCTACTGCTATGTAAAATGAGAAATTTACCCCCCAAAAATGTTTTTAAAAATGTGTAAGGTGTTCTACCTTAAGTAGCTTGCAAACTATAAAATTTCTACCAGTGATAATTGCTTGAAATAATATTCCTTTCAAATACCATTTATTGCTCTTTATTCTAACACTGTTTTCTATAACATGCTTTCTCAAAGTGATTATATCTTATTTACCATTATATCCCCAATAGAGTGCACAACATTAGGTGTTCCAAATAGTGACATGTACAATTTTGTATTTGATATTTAGAGAAAACCCCAGTGAAGTAGGGACACATTACTATTTTCATTTTCCAGGTTAAGAAACTGGATCTCAGAAAAGAAAAGTGAGAAATCCAAGATTGTAAAGCGAGTAGACCTTTTATAACGGGGTTGAAGCCATACTTATCGACTCCCAGCCCGCATTCCCCCAGAGTGCTTCTGGGTATTTATTTCTGGTAGAAGTAACCCTCCCGGGGAGCGGCAAGACACACATCCCAGAAGATACGTAGGGTGAAGTCGAAGATGTCCTGCCCGATGGAAAATTGAAGATTGTCCTATCAATATGTAAAACTGATAGATCTAAATGTAGATTGAAGACACACATTTATCTTATCTGAAATACTAATAAAATGATAAAAATAGTTTTGAATGGTTTACTACTCAAAAAAAAAGTAAGGTGGTATGTTTTCTAAGTCATATTGCATAGCTTCTTGCCTCCTTAACCTAATATCTTTTTTGCTGACTAGCCCGTTTCAAATAATATGCACTGTGTTCTTATCATAAACATGGAAAAGACTTCCAGGGCTCACCTGGAAGATATTTAAAGGAAGACTAAACATATTTTTTCAGAAGTTAAAACCTATAAAAAATTAATCTCTGTTGTATTCTCAAAATGTTTCTTCTCCCTATTTTGGGTCTGTATTACCTATGAAAGAGTCTTTAATACAATGCATGCATAAAGCAATAAGAAAATGTTACAAAAATAACAAAAAATAATTTTTAAAAGTAGAATTAAGATAAAATAAATTAATTAAATTTGGAAGACAAAACCAATAAAATCTTCTAATTTCATCATGAAGACAAAACTTTTGAGAACAGAAAACAGAGAAAGAATTCAGGATACACAATATCTTACAAATATTTATTCCAAAAGAAAAGAACAAGGAAAAAATAGGATTCTATAATTAAGGAAAGAAAGACAGAAGGGATTCCCCAGAGTTAACAAACACCTGTCATCAAAATCAAAAGGCTGCCTAGTAATCAAAATGGTTCATGCCTAGACACCATTGCACAATCGCAGAATCACAGGGGATAAGGTAAATATTCTAAATTAACCGGAGACTGAGGTCCATGTGAATGGAACGGTAGTAGGTCACTTACAAATAAACTAGAATGTCAGAACAGAACAGAAAAGGGTGTTGAATATTTTAAGGATTGAATGATGCTCGATTTAGAATCACATTATTTAAACTAATAAACATGCAAGTTAAGAAAATTCATCTTCATGTATATTAGATGAAATATTCAATATGAAAAATATTGAATACTTATTATATTGTAGTGGACATTGTCAGCACAGGTCCTATAGTCCTTTGGGCTTTTCTGTTGTCTGCTTGGGAGCACTGCCACCTGCTTGTCTGCTGTCAGCACTCTCACCCGAGACTGCTCCGCCCACTGCTGGGACAGGTGGGAACTACAAAGAAATTAGCCCCCACCCTGGGCAGAGCTCACAGCTGCCTGATAGAAGAGGATGTCCAAATAACCCATCTCCTGCCACTAGCAAGTGGGGTGTTTCTGAGATATGTGTTGGATATTCTGCCTAGATTTTTCCTGTAAGATGAACCTCTACTTCCTCATTACGGTGACTGACCTGATATTAGCTGTCTTTCCTTCCCTGTGTCTCTTCCTCATTTTCTCTTAAATAAACTACTTGATTTCACTCCTTGTCTCAGGATCTGCTTCTCAGAGAAATCTAAATTAAGACATGCTTGTAGATATGAGATCAGCCCACCAGAATTAAAATGATTTATCCACTGAGGATGAGAAGTAAGGTAAGGACACTGCTTTGCATTGTAAGCCCTTCAGTACCGTTTGACTATTAATCGATATGCCTATTTTAATGTATGGATAGATGAATACTTACTGACAGATGACAAAGATAGTAAGTAGACAGATAGCAGGAGGGTCTATAATCACATGTATTAATTAATCCAGATGGTTTGTAAAAACCACTGAGAGAATTAAGCCCACAGTTGACCGATTCAAAGCGTCCCCCAAACACCAGTGCCACCAGGCAGGGTAGATGAGATACGACTCATTCACCGTGTTTTTTTCCCCTGTACCCATGGTATCCATGCCAACGAGAGAAATAACAGGCAGATGTGGCACCGGAGAAATTTCTGAGCTCACAACAGTTTACCCTGTAGTGCTCAATACCCTTCAAACTGTTTCTTATTAAACATTCGTTATGTTCTCAGTACAGGCTCCTGACAAAATCCAGCTCAGTTCCTCTAACTTTCAAGTGTTGCCAAAAAAATCAAAACTGTAATATCTTCTTCTGTCATCCTTATATTTCTGAATTTCTTGCTGACCGACACGCACAGCTTGCTGACTGAGTCACGTTCGCCTAACTCTACTGATTTAAATCTATTTCACCTACACTGATGTAATGCAAACTACTTCCAAACGCACGGGGCTGTTTGCTTATGCATTTTCCTCTGGCAATCCTTTCTCTGAGCACATTTTATGTATTTCTCACTTAACCTAATAAATATCTACGCTCCAGAATGATAGTTTTATCTCCTAATCAATATTAAAGTATAGTCTTCTCATATTTTATGCTAACATTGATTCTTCAAAAAAAGTAAGCCAATCTCTCAGGGACCCCTTCCAGCTCTCATACCCCTGGCATGCAGCAATAGACAGGTGTATTAGCTGTATATTACATGCAGGTATATTACCTGTCTAGGGGTGTTGAAACCCCGTTTGAAAACTATAGATCACAAGGTCTTTGTGCAAAAATAGTCCTTGCTCTTTTGAGTAAGTTTAAGATGTTACAAACTTGACTTCTGGCTGATGGATTCTAACTTGTTACAAATACATGGAAATTTACAAGACACACAAGCAAGTTGGGTCTTGGTGGGCTTCTGAATGATGTTCTGTTGCCAACGGCCTGGCGTTGCATAAAGACCGAATTTTTCACCGAGAATTGTCTTCACGGTATAGCAATGTTTTTACATTTTACTCAACACATTGCGTGTGTGTGTCACACAGCAGGGGACTGACCCCATCAGTGACCTCATTTCAGATAAAAATCATTGCCCTAACTTGATCATCAATTTGATGAAAAATTCTAGCAGGGAGACTGTTTTCTCCTTAGGTAACAGAAGCTCCCTTAATGCCAAGCCCCAAATTTTTATTGAAATCTTCCTCAAAAGAAGACACTAGGAGATCAGGACAGACACAGACTCGGTCTTGAGGGTCTTTCAGAACTAGATACACGGGCTGACAGTAATAAAAATACACGATCCTTCTAAAGGTAAAATAAAGAATTATGGCATGCAAAAATAATGGGTCTAGAAGATCAGAGAATTTCTCTGAGACCTGCAGGAGAAAAAGACATTACCTAAAGGAGGTGGAGGATGCTGCTGATGGCGGAAACAGTGTTCTGAGGAAGAGAATCCACGTGGGCAAAGTCCTGAGACAAACACCAGATGCCTCTCGAAAAGGGATCATAGACCAGAGACTGAAGACCAACATACAGCAGGCACGTATATTTCGTTTTTCTAGCACAGTATTTTGTTTCTTTTTTTCCTATCAGCTATTAGCGAATACTTAAATGCGACAAGACAACACAGAAAATGCTGCATATCTGCTTTCAGTTGGGAAGTCAGAAGGGGGAATATTACAGCCGCATCCCTCGCACAGCACAGATTAGCTGCACGGTACCAGTCCGAGTTACAGGGTCATCCTCTCTCCCTCTTGCCACCGTCCTCATGCCCCACTGTACATCACGGACGCGCTTGCCTGGGCAATTGCACTGGTAACTACTGCTCCAGTATATGAGTGCCATGAAAGGGGGACCTCAGTCTAGTCCCTGTCACCACGGTATCCTCATTAGAAAACCCAGAGCGTGAAATGAGCTTAAAAAAAAAAAAAAGAACAAACTCTACTCAAATGTGAGGGACACAAAATAAGACCTTATGCACCACATCAGAATGGCTAATATGACCTAACAGAATCTCAATAAATACTTGTTTATAGTTACGTAGGGATGTAAAGAGACTTTGATATCTGCCTTCTTTGGGTGAATGTATGCCAATCAGTATTTAAACAGACACCTTGAACAAAAACATGACATTCCCTGCCACTAGAACCTTAAAATTCTAACTTGAAAATTAAACCCAAAGCTCTACCTACAGATCCCCGCATTCTCCTGTGTACTACTCTTCTACCATGGTCAAAATGAGGTGTGTTGCCACAGAGAAATACTGCATTGTAAAGGAAAATGTGCTATAAAGAAGGCAGGAAGTTAAAAAGACACAACTACATAAGCATCCAAATAAACTTTTATTTTTATCTATTCTGTAATAACAAGACAAAACATATTTGTATGTATTTTCAAATATGATTCTTTGAAAGAATCATATGATTCTATGAAGAATCTATGATTCATTTGGTCTTGGGATCAAATTGAATCTATTGATCTGCTGAAATTATGTACCTAATATTACGATATTTGAAAAATACAACCTGATTTAAAATATATCATACTAATAAGTTTATGGTGGGCCAATTTATTAACTATGAAGACAAAGAAAATAAATATATTATAATACATAAAAGTTGTAAAACACTTCCAAATCATACAAATGTTATACTTTTTCATTCACATTTTAAATCAGAAATATAACTACATTATCCCCTCAATCATATTGTTCAATGAATGAACTTATTATAAAGTATATTAAAAATACTAACAAAAATATCACTTATGACCTTTTTTTTTCCTGGGCAGATAGGGTGATATTTTCATCCAATAATTATAAGGTGTCCATCTCTTGCTAAATCATTTTCAACAAACTCCGGTAGCTCGTAGACCAAGTCTGGACACATGGCCATGGTCCTGATAACCTAGTCCCAGTCTGTTCCAGCCTCCCCCTCCAACACCCCGCCCACACACACCCCCTCCAAGCTGTGCTCCAGACGCACTGACGCCTTTCGCTCCTCACGAGCCCCCAGCCTTTTTCTGTCACCAGGAATTTGTGCCTGCTGTCTCCTCAACCTGGAATGTTTTTTGAAACACGTTCCCAAGTCTAATTTGTTGTTACCTTTAACATCCCAGCTCAAACGTCACCTCTAAGTTTCAAGCACACAACCCAAAATGAATAAAGAGACACATTTTCTGGGTCGCCACGCCAATGTGGGCCATGTGCGCTCTGAGAAGTGTGCTCTCCTTTTCCCTGCCCCGCTCTATAGGTCCGGGATAGTGGAGTTTCGATGGCTGGTTTTCCCAGTTCCCAGGTCAGCTGGCTTCTGACTGGATGTGGACAATAGAAGGTACCAACAGGGTTGGAAGTCACAGGAAAGAGATGACGCATAGCATTTCCGAACGTGGACATGTCTACTTGTGGCTCCAGCACCTTCAGATAGGCCTGGGAGGTTTCAGCTTCCACCTGGCCTCTCAGATTCCTGTTTCTGGTAACAGAGGCCACTCTCTCAGTCCCTCTGAGAAACCCAGTGCCTCAACTATTAATTCTGCTCAAACTCTCATTTGGTTTGTTTTTAAGTTTCCGCCTTCAAAGGTGGTGAGTTCCTGTCCCAAGAAGGTTCTTTTCTGAAATTTCTCATTAATGATCTCTCTGCCCTGTGAAGGTAGACAAGTTGACATATTACGTTCTCCACTAACAGCTCCTCAAAATACCTGCAGACCACAGTAATGGAACTATAGTGTTCTCTTCTTCCACGTGAAGAGGCCCATTTCCTTAAAATAGGGTTCTTCACATGTTATCTCTAAGATCACTTTCAGTATTAAAAAAAAATCCCATGTTTAATGCATCTAACTTTGGCTTTGGTCCAAAACTGTGATTAAGAACGAGCTAAATGATGTCTGAATCCTGTGGTTATCCTTAGGAAATACAAATTTCCTCAGGAATAAATTGTGCACATAAAAAAAAAGCAACTCATTCATTCCTCTAATGACCTTTTTGGGACGCGTCCAACTCCAGTGCCTTGCTCAGTCTCACTTGTATCAAGATGTGGATTTCAATGCTGAGCCTTCAATAATTTATTTCAATTGTTGACTCTGTGTCCTGATCTTAACTGTCCCCTGAGACATCCACAAGGCAGTTAAACTCTTTGTATTCTTGGACAAACAGGCCCTTACCTTCCAGACTCCTGGCATCTCTGCGATGCTAGACATCGATACATTGACAGCTATGTTGAGTAAAATGAAGGTTCATTTTAAGAATTTAATGTACAGGATAGTTTAACATAAAAACATAAAGTGTTTTATAACTCTGATATGGGGATATTTTCAATGTGCAAAACAGGTAAGGAGAAAAAGTCATTTGCTTTCGAAATGAATTTGGGGAGTGATAGGAGAAAGAGCCCAACGTAGCAGGGAGGGAAAGGCCTCTTCCTTTCCTTCCTTTGCTTCTATTTTTTGCTTTACTGAAATCACATTTACTCCAATTCTTCAGGCCTCTCTTCTTTTTTTTAGTGCTAAAGAGACTCTGTGAGTATCTTAAAATGGGGCCCAGCCCTTCCGGAATATCTCCACCTTAGTCAACCTCCTTAAAAGCCACTGATACTCAGAGAGTTGGCATTTTAACATATTTCAAAACACTTTTCCCCTTTAAGTGATTTCATTATGATCCTCTTCACTGTTATTTCAAGAGCAGACACTGCCACCCCCCTCACCTCCCATCACTCATCTTTCTGACAAGACTCCCCTGTTCCTTCCATATTTCCAGTTGCCATCTGGTCCTTTCCGGTACTTCTTCAATGTACATGCTCAAAATTAAAGTAATGTAGATATCCTGGGTTTGGCATTCTCACCGACGCCTGTTGATACTGCTGAATCTCCTGTGCACCAGTGCAAAAGTACTTACACACGCACGCCCTTTCACGGACTTCAAATACCTGTGGGTCTCTATTCAGTACAAGGTTCTTAATGTCCCTTATTTATTCCCCAGGGATGGGGGTAAACCATTTAAACCTCACCAGTTACGAAAGTGAGTTGGGCGAGAGAAATGCTGGCCAGGGGGTGGAGCCCTGCAAGAACGAATAATGGTCCCACACAAGTGTGCAGCCCCACTCCCTTCTGGGCCGTCTCCTTGGTTGAGTGTATCTGAGGATCGCCAACCAAAATGTGGGTAAGTTACCTAACATTTGTTCAGCTTCATCCTGCGAAGAGTTAACTAATGAACATCGAAGTTCAGCTCTCCCCCCTCAACCCCCGGACCGTGTCCAGAACCTCTCACCAGTGGGGAGAGGGGCGAGCACAGCACTTTATACATGGACCTTACATGTGTATAATCAAGTGAGTTTATATTATTAATAGGAACTCACACATTTTTAATAGGAACTGATATTTTAAAATTTATTTTTTAAAAATGTTTAATCCTCACCCGAGGACATTTTTTTTTCATTGCTTCTTTTTAGAGAGAGAAGAAGGTGGGGAGAGACATCATTGTGAGAGAGAACATTCAGAGGCTGCCCACTATGGGCTCCCAGCCAAGGATCGAACCTGTAGCCTGGGTACGTGCTCTGACCAGGAACCAAACCCACAACCTTTCCATGCCCGGGATGATGCTCCTCCAACCAACCGAGCCACACCAGTCGGGGCTGATATATATGGATGGTTTCTTTTTAGGAAAAGTAGGTACAATAATGGGGATTATCACAGCAATACTACTTTTGTTCACAGGGTCCTAACTAACCCTCGACTTTCATCAGGAAAACATTTGTTGCGAGTTTGAGGGCGTTCAGCACAAATATGGCTTGTCATTTCTGTCCAAGTGATACGTTCCTGGGGTTAAACAGACAGAAGTGGCCGGCCTCTGGGGGGAGATGGGAAAGCCCAGGGGTGCCTCTTTGCAACTGAGGAAACTTAATGCATCTTCACACCCTGAAGTACCATTTGGTGCTTCCCCCACTTCTGCTCATATCGCATGTTTCCCTTTTATTCTTGATCTTTCTTGGAAACTAAATTCAAGGGATTAAATGAGAATGTCCAGGAGGTCAATTATTTTTATGATGGCAAGAAATGCTGGCACCTTCGAATTTCATGATATATTATGTAACATGGCCTATGAGAAAATAACACATTTTAAAGACCATACCAGTCCATCTATTTCACTTCTCAATTCAGAAAATTGAGGCTTACAAACTATAGAACTCTTCTAATGCTATATTACTAATAAGCATCACTGAGAGGTACAAGTCCAGGTATTCCTGATTCTTGGATTATTGCTTACTTTTCTACCCCATAACGATACGTTTATAAACAAAGGTAGAAGCAATTATGAAAAAATCCTATATTGGCTTTGTGATCCCATAGACAAAGTCTGGGTATAAAAATAAGCATCACTTTTTGTTTCCAATAATAACCAACTTCAAAGGGAACTCTTTCTGCTATATCTTTTTTTTTAATAACACAATTTAGGGGATTTCTGTCAAGCCAGAGCAAGATATAATAACGCAGGCTCTCCTTCTATCCCAAACCACAGCGAAGAAGTGAATCATGAATAGAAATGTTAACATCAAACGTACCCACTGAAAAGTAATAACACTACAACTAGATAAAGCAATTTACATGAGTATTTCATAAAGATTTTCCTCCTGAGATTCTTAGGCGATCTCTCTCTTCTAAGCTTTGATTTTTTTTAATTTAAAGGAAAGTATAGTGATTAGTTGCATTGCTTTTGAGAACCAGATACATATTTATGAAGAATGTCTAAGTATATCTATGGAGAGATAATGTACAGGGAGAGCACAGATATTCAGAATGATAATATCATTTCTGGAGGGTGCATCATAGCACCAGGAACCTACTGTAATTCTTTTGAAATGTGGGCACATTAGCTGCATTAACATTTGACTCTGATTTGCAGCTTTTCTATTTCAGGTGCCTCAAAAAAATCCTCCTGATTGTTGTCCTCTTCCGTGAGCAAGAATACCTGTCGTGTCGCTGACTCAGACTGATTCAAGCACACAGCATAGGGCTTAAGGTTGCAGCGGGATGTGGTGTTGCACCCTCCGGTGTTATCGCAACAAGAAGTCCCAACATTCCTGTAAAGATCCCCAAAGGGACCTCGTTTTGCTCTTTTGCTCTTTGCTTCTACGCGATGCCAGGTTCATTAAGTATTCTGTTATGTATCTGCCGTCATGGCCAACTTGTCCTGTGATAGTCCTCTCCTAGGCCCTTCCTCAACTAGTTGAAGCTAGGAGTATAATTCTCTTTTCCAGTTGTCCTATTTCACATTGGGGAATATTTTAGAAACTGTCGTAGTTGCCCATGCATTCCATTTAAAACAACTCCCTGACCTGCTCCAGGTCAGTCTCCACCACCAATGACAGCAGCACCTCTCTAGCCTCTTAGGTCACTACTCGGGCCACCCAGACCTCTTCAAGGAAGGAGTCAGACTGTTGAATACACATGGGTAGAACTATGCTTTTCTGCAAGACGAGGCTGTAGGAGGGAAAGAAAATGTTCAGGAACCACTGGAGGAGGATCAGCAATACTTCCTCAAATCCTAGAGCACACCAAGATTTCCGGAGCACAACCTGGTGCCAGCTGGTAGCCAATGAGCCAAGTGCTCGGTATACATGTTGTGGCATTTTCCAGAAATGTCCCTATCAATACCTATCACATCCCATATGCTCTTCTTACAGTGTAATGTTGAGATTCCTCTACTGACAGATGGGAGCTACATTCTTTCTCCATGAACTGAGAAGACCTTTGGAACCACCTCAGTCATTAGAATGTGGCAGAACTGATGCTGAGAGACTAACTAGGCTAGTTCATAAGAGACGGCATGGCCGCTGTTAGCTCTGTGCAGATATTTGCCATGAGCGGCCCTAGGCAGACGTGTAAGAAGGCTGGCTTCTTGGAGACGCCTTTCCTGTGAGACCCTGTGAGGAGACCACAGAGCAATACGCAGAGGTGCTTTGAGGAGTCCACATGGTTAGAGCCTCCAGCACCTCGAACTTTCCCAGCCCACGCACTAGACATGAGCAGACTCATCTTCACATGATGCTAGTCCCCTGCTTTCCAGTCACGCCAGTAAAATTTACCATTTCATGAGCGAAATAAATGTTAAAAATGACTAAACTTGGGGATTGGTTATGAAGGCATAGTAACGAGGGCAGACACATTCTCTGGTATTCCCAGTGTTTGCTGAAATTTAATGAGCTGCCAACCACATTTGCATTACACTTGAAAATCTCAACAGTCAGTTACTTGAAAGGTCAGAAGACCTGTCAGCATTTAGCCGATATTCCAACACAGCAATTCTCAGGTGGAGATGAGAAGATCTGCCCCTTTCGATGAGGTCTACATTTTCAACTTTAACACACTCCCCACCATGGCCAGCCAACTTAATTTGGCTATATTTTCTGCCCGGTCACTTTTAACATTCAAATTTGCACCCTGAAATGGGGTGTACGACCCTCTTTCCTTCACTTCACATAAACATTTTTTTTAAAGATTTCATTTATTTTTAGAGAGGGGAAGAGAGGGAGAAAGGGAGAGAAACATCAATGTGTGGTTGCCTCTTGTGTGCTCCCTACTGGGAACCTGGCCCGCAACCCAGGCCTATGCCCTAACTGGGAATAGAACCCACAGCCATTTGGTTCGCTGGTGGACACTCAATCCACTGAGCCACACCAGCCAGGGCCACTTCACATAAAAATTTAAGGCAATAATATAGGCAATTGCTCTAGGATATAGGTGCAGATTCTGGACAACATAATTAAAAGCTTAACCTATAGGTAATGCTTAGCTAGTACTAAAATTTATATTTAAAGAGCGTTTTTTGGTGTAAGTCTGTTTAATTTTGTAGGCATAGAATCTAATATTGAATGGGGAGTTGAAAACTAGCAGTATTTTCCATGTTTAAGAAGCAAAGGCTTATCTAAGTCAGAGAGAGATAATGAAGCTCCAATACCTGTTCTATGTAAAAAGTAGAATGTCTTATTAATTCCTCCAATATTTCCTGGGTGCTGCTTATATGCCCCTTCCTTTCTCATGCATATTTATTTTAATAAATTCATTTGATTGACTGGATTTGGCCAAAGACCTTTCTGCCCTTCACAGTGGTTTCAGGCAAATATTTACTGATCTGTCTGATTTCTCCTTTTCTAGAAAAGTAGATTCTGAGAACAACTCTCACCTGGGGAGATGTGTCAGGAGACTAGGTCAGAACAGCATGGGGGGATGGAAGGACAATGTGCCAGCTGAGAAGGTTGTCACAGAGAGAAGGAAGACATTTCCAAATGAAGAAAGCAACAAAACAGCCACCCAGTCCATCCCAATTGATCATTGCTCTG
Organism: Desmodus rotundus; assembly: GCF_022682495.2. NCBI lineage: Eukaryota > Metazoa > Chordata > Mammalia > Chiroptera > Phyllostomidae > Desmodus > Desmodus rotundus. Next base: position 10,048,329 of record NC_071398.1, on the reverse strand, counting down.
CAGACTAAAAGGGCGACCAATAAACCATCAGAAGGGAAACATGGGGTTCATCAGAAGAACCAAGCAAAAGGGAGATCTGGAGAAATACTTGAGAGGCAAGAGATGATCCTATATGATTATGATGTTTCTACACATCTTGTGACAGCTTTATCTTCAACTATCTTTTCCATGATAGTTGTAGAGCAAACAGCCTTGGAAGAGAAAGGTGCTACCCGATTAGAGGGAAGATATGTTTCCTGACCAGCGTAATAAAGATAATGTCTCCCTGGAGGGCAAGATTGGGCAGGTTTGCCAGCAGCTCCCTTACAAGACTGGGGTTTCTTAAGCTTGGGTAACGCCAGCTGTGATGCAGCTCACTCTACGTGCACATAGCCACTCCGCATCATTCCCACAGGACTTGTGGACAAGGGGAACCGACTCGAACATGAAGTTCATGCAATGCTGTGCTGTACGTGGTAAAAGTCTTGGTCTCTGGTCCAGGAGCCTCGTGTCTTCCATCAGCATCTATGAAACTGTGGCAGGCTTGCGCATTCGTTTGCAAGTAGAGGAACACTGCAGAAGCAGCACGCAGGAGTATTTCCTGTGCTCTTAAAAAGCATATAGTCCAAGAAATTGCCCAAGACCAAGGGGCTATCTCTTGAGAAAGAGCTAGTGATAGTTGCTATGATTTCTCTCTCTTACCACAGGAAAAGGAAAGGGCTTCTGGGTGGTGGAGTCCCCTTTCACTCTCCTTTGCCTCCCGCCCCAACGGACACTCCCAGGTACACTATGTGTCAACAGGCTGAGGTATGCATTTTGGATTCAAAGGTAAATGGAAACTTTTTTTTTTTTCCCATCACTGGCTTTCAATCCAGTGCACAAGAACATTATGTTTATATATCCTTGTCACAAAGCAAGTAACAAGAAGTGGTACAAAAAAGTGGCACAGAGAAGAAAGAGAAGGATTCCGAGAAGCGGATCTTTGACAATCGGGTATATGAGAGAAATCCAGTCAGAACAAGCAGTTTCAGGCAAATCCGAGAGGCTAACATGAAACCAAAATGGTAAGTTTTTGCATGCATGTCATCATGGATGAATGAAGAAGTTCCTCACAGAACCCTCAAAGGCAAGGATGACAAAAGCTTTGAAGATCAGACCCAACTCTGGTTCCTAGAATCCTGGCTCACTGGAGGGAAAAGGAGAGAAAGAGCCTTTGACACTCACTTCCGTACCAAATGCCCCTCTGTTCACAGCTGTAGCCTGGCTCCTTTACTTACGTGTAAGAAAACAAGAGGTGGAATAAGAGAAAGCAATACTTTTCTTGAAAGTTATGTAGCCAGTAAGTCGCAGAGCTGATTTTCAAACTGGGTGTCATGGACTGAACTGTACCTCCCCCCACCAATCCACGTGCTGAAGCCCTAACCTCCAATGAGGCTGTATCTGAAGATAGGGCCGTTGGGAGGTAAAGTTAAAGAAGGTCATAAGGCTAGGGCCCTGATCCAATAGGGCTGGTGTCCTTGTATGAAGAGGTAGATGCCAGGATTCTCGAGCACACAGCAGACCGTGTAAAGACACAATGAGAAGGTAGCGGGCCATCTGCAACCCAGGATGAAATACGTCATCGGAAACCAACCCTGCAGGTACCTTGATCTTGCACTTAAGTCTCTAGAACTATGAGACAATAAGTGTCTCTCACTACCCAGTGTGTGGAAATCTGTTAGGAGAGGCAAAAAAAAAACAAAAAACAAAAAACAAAAACACGAATGTATTATGGCTTCCATCTCTGTGCTCACAGCTTATCACTGCACCACGCTGCCCTTTCATGACGATTATTAAGATGTCCTCAAACATAAAGACATTCAAATCCATCCAAACGCTACTCTTCTCTGCATTTGAGTTTTGCAGGGATAAGGATCAAAGTAACCTATCAACTTGTTTCTCATTTTTGGAGGTTATTTTCTTTATTTACTGCTGGATAATGAAATAATAAAAGTGCTCAAAGCACTTTTTAGTTGGTTATGAAGAGAAATCAATATTGCTTTTTGGTTCGCAAAGGAAAGGCACGAAAGGACGCCCAGGTATTACACACAAGTGGATTGCATAGTTATTTGCGAGGGGTTGCTAACAATTGAATTACTATTTTAATGTCATAACATGGCAGCGCTGAAGATTACCTTTCACATCTAATCACGCCATTTACGTGGAAGTGGGAAAATGCTTCTGAAGTGGCCAAATGCTATTCACTGAATGGATCTCAATAGCGCTAGAAATGGCTCCAGAGGAAAAATAATCAGGTTCCTCATCAGGCTCTGGAGAAAGGTTAATGTCTGTTCATAAAAAAAAAAAAAAGCACACACAAAAAGTGTGTGTGTGTGTGTATATGTATGTATGTATGTATGTATGTATGTATGTATGGCAGCTTGTGGCAATAAAAAATACCATGAATCTGGGCACTGATTCTTGGTTCCAATCTTTTGTGTTTTAAAGTTACACGTTCTTGTTTTTGCTACTGGTAAGACTGAAGTTACAGTTAAAATCACTAGTACATATAAGAACACTATACCTCACATATATACATAAATGTTTATGTATCGAATCTTAAAAAAAAACAACCTTTGAGTTAGGTACTATTTTCAGCATCCTCATTGCATAGAGGAGAATGTTGAGGCAAAAAGAGTATGTAGTTTGCCCACCGTAGGGAAGTGGCAGAACAAGCATTCAAGAGCAAGCTTATCTACCTCTATGGAGAGGCAATCTGGTACTATCACTAAAGCTCCTACTATGTGCCTCAAAGACACTTCATGAGACACCATGTACAGCAGTGCCCCCTGATCCATGGTTTCACTTTCCACAGATTCTGTTCCCCGCCGTCAACCATGGTCCAAAAATATTAACTGGAAAATGCAAGAAATAAACAACTCACACATTTTAAATTTTGTGCTCTTCTGTAATGAGATGAAACTGTGCACCACCCCACTGTGTCCTGCCCAGGAGATGAATCATCCTTTTGTCTACAGAATCCACACTATACACACTTCCTGCTCATTAGTCACTTGGCAGCTTTCTTGGTTATCAGATCTACCTACTGTCGTGGTATCACAGTGCTCGTGTTCCAGTGACCACTGGCAGTGGCACCCAAGTGGTAGAGTAGCGGTGCTGCCAATTCAAATATGCCAAAGGGAACCTATGTAGTGCTTCCTCAAAGTGAAAATGTGGATGCAGTACAATGAGAGACCACATTCATGTAACTTTTATTACAGCGTATTGTTATAACTGCTCTATTTTATCGTCATGGTTGTTAATCTCTTACCGTGCCTAATTTATACACTGAACTTCAGCATAGGTGTGTATGTGTAGAATGAAACAGAGAGTACACAGGGCTCTGCACCATCCACGGTTTCCGGTGTGCCCTTCGGGTCATGACAAGTATGCCAGTATGCCCCAGAGACAGAGGAGGGGCTACTGTATACACACAGCGAGGCACAGGTTGCCTCTCTGGCTCCAAGATACTTCCGTAGCCCTTATTCACCACTCCCGAGTCTTCCTCCTGCTCCTCTATGTCATCAAGTGTACATGCACCAAACACACTAGATTTTTTTGTGATGTCCTCTGGTTATTTTAGAATGCCTATTGGTTCCACTCCTCCGGCACACATAGCTCATTGGCTACACTCTCCAGGAGACCTTTCTGAACACCGTCCAAAAGTCTGGTTTTGCACCTTCATTCCCAATAACATTCCAGTCCCTCTCTCTCTCAGGGGATGTATGTTGTGATATAATTATTCATTTACTTACCTGTCTTTCCTGCTAAAATCTAAACCATTGCAAGGCCATCTCTTTTTTCAACATGCCTTGCATCTAAGTACAAAAGGTCTTTGAAGCTCATTGAAAAGGAGTCGTGCCCCCAGTCCAGACACACATGGTCAGAGTCTCTGAAGGGAGCGCCACGTGTAAGGCCCCCGGCCCCGGGTTTTGTATCTGTGGTCTCCTGCCTCCTGTGTTTCTGTGAAGCTGTAGGGGTGAAGGCACAACCAAGCTACTGTCCAACTGAAGATGTGCTCAGAGTCCACTCCTGGGGCCCCAGTAATGAGTTGCTCTGGCTCCCACCAGGGCCATTCAGGGACATCAGAGCTCTATCACTGGTGTGGTGTCGCCATGGGGTCCTTTACCAAGGACTATCTTTCCTGCATCATGTCCTGATTGGGAAAACTCTTAATCTTTCGGAAGTCAGCTTACTTGTCATTTCCCCTCTAAAGGCGTTCCTGATTTTCCAAGAGCTGACTGGAATAGGGCACTTAGATCCCTGAGTGCTACAGTGCATATCTTCCCTCTGAGGCTGTGGCCGTGCTAATGTTAGGGACGTTACGGTATGCCTCAAACCGGCAGAGTCGCATACACGGTAGGCACTTTAAATGCTCACGAATGCCTACATTTGTGCATGCAAATGCCTCTGGTATTAAATCAGAATCCTGATGTTTACACCAATAGCATTTCTGAGAGGTCGGTGTACTCATACTATTGTCCATTATTTTGAATGTAACCCCTGCCCGTGTCATGTAAAATGTACACATTGGTTGTTAATATATTTACCTTTCCTCGACCTAGGCCAGCAGAATTCAGAATTGCTGCACTTGTGGTGATGACAATGTAGTAACACTAATATTTAAATCTACTAATCTTCATGGTATAATGTTAATTTGTCAGATGTACCTCTTTGAAGATTTATTTCTCTTAAGAGTCATTTTAAAAGCTTTGGAAGTTCTTATTTTCTGTTTTCCCCTCTTAATTAGGATCATATAATTTATTATTATATTATTACTATTATTATTACTACTACTACTACTTAAAAAATAAGGCAGACTTTCTGTAGATTTACTGAAGTCATGCACTTTTAAAAGCTTACTTACTTTTATGCAAAAGTTTTTATTATAAAGCAAATTTGGGGGATTTTTTAAACATAAAGAAAAGAAAAGAAACTATGAAATTGTGAAATGCAGGGATCTAACTGGAGACAAGCTGAGTCGTCTTCATAGATCAGAGGTCTTTTTCTCTTGAAAGACATCTGCTTACAGATGTTAAATAGTTAATTTCATATATAACCTATGTTTCTTTTGTGTCTAAATTCCCCTGACCCTCTTAAAGTACAAAGTAGTAAGGCATCCACCCAGCTTGAGTTCCAGGACTTGAATAAACTTGATTCAGGCAAAGTGGCAGCAGTGTGGAATTCCTGTCACACTGTAACTCCCAGGAGACCGCTCTGAATAACATGAGGGGGTGATTTCGTCAAAGGTACTTTTTCTAGAAGACCACTTCACAGAATGACTGAGAAGAGGATTATGAAGTAGCAAAAACCATGAACTTCAGAGTCAACTGGATTGAACCACCACCTTCCTCACTTTATAATCTGTGTGACCTACTTAACCTTGCTCATCTCAGCATCTTTATTTATAAACAGAGATAATTCCTGCTTGAAAATTATGTTAAAGATTAGTATAATAGGTATAAAATGGTTAGAACATAACTGACGCTCACTAGACATTCATCCTCATATCTTGCTATTTAAGAGGAAGCTATAGAAGGAGATCCAACTTGAGGAGTGTCGATTCAGACTCCTTGGTCTGGGATCCAATGGAGTATTTATCATACTGACACAGGAAAGCATGTACCTATGAGAGCTGTGTACATGTTGGCGACCCATCTCAGGCATGGGCAGCAGCCCAGCTTCGCGAGGACCATGTGGGAGATGCTGAAATTTTCTTCAGATATTGCTACCATTTGATGGCCTCCATAGAGTGAGGTCTCATCATGTGTCAAGTACTCAGATGAGCATTTCACATACATGGCCACTTGGACCGGGCCACAACCCCATCGGTGGTCATTAACATATTCCCTCGGGATGCAGAGGAAAGTTAAGAGAGCTTCATAAATCTGCCCAGAGCCAGAAGGCCACTCGGAGGAAAAAATTTTTATCTGATTGTAAAATAATGTCCTTAAAATTAAGCAGCTTAAGTTAGATGAGTTCCTTTGTAAATTCCAACTTTATTTGAATATTCTAAATATATACTGTCCGCTCTCTACAGGGAACTATAGTAGAAGCAATACAAGATTATAAAAGACAAGAAACTAGTTATAAGTGTCTCATGATGTGTATATGTACATGTGGGTGTGTGAGTGAGGGTGTGTGTGTATGTAACTATACATTCACTGCAGTATCATTAACTCAGGCAGCAATACTTATTAACCACCTAATGTGGTCAAGACGGTTCACAAGGAAATGGGAACCTATTGTTGAAGATGGTGCTGGCCTTGCCCTCCCAAAGCAATTGTCACAAGGGTCGTTTTTCACACAAAATACATGACACTGGGTGAGGCATGGGAAAACTCTGCATGCAAGAAGGACAGAGAATGGGCTGGGGTCTGAGGACTGGGCGAAGTCGGGTAGGCAACTTTCTAGTCCAAGACAACTGGGTAATATGTTCAGAATCAGCCCCTCCCAAACCGTCTGGTGCTCCAACACGACACCCCCCAAAAGGTATGTCTACTGCTTGTTATTAAACATCTATCATACCAACTTTAGACTAGTTGCTTTACATTAGTTGTTATGTTTCTTACACAGCTACACAAGGTAAGCATTTATGCCCTCATTATTTCTGTCTCCATCTGTAAGCATCTTCTCTGAGTAGCTAGTCTGCGAAATACTTAAGGTCTAAGAAGGCATCTTATCCTAGGAGACTTTATACATTATACAGTCTCAGGTGCTATTTTAAATATATTGAAATTCCCTTTAATATTAGATTAACTTTCTCCAGGAGATCTATGTTATCATTTTAGGAATATTTCCAAATATTCTAACACCACTTGTCCTATTTGTCCCGCGAGATTGAAGGATAGATCTGTTCGTAGTGAGTGGCAGAGCGGGACCAGCCTTTCCTTCCATAGTGACCAGCCCACTACAACCCACACTAGAGAACTTCCACTACCACAGTCCAGCAACAACGCAGCTGCCGTCAATGGGAGAGATGTTGTTCAAGTCCTCCGATCAGACGGCAGATACAGGTACATAAATTGAAGATTTTGAGAAAAGACCATTTATATAGAAAAGATAAGATCTTAGCGATAAAAAGATGAATTCTAAGCATAAAGTTAACCATCTGTGTATCGATAAACACAAACATACATATATCATAATCTAAATTTAGGAAATAAAGATCTAAAGTAAAAATAAATAAAATTAAAGCTACCAGCACAATATAAAATTATTTATACATATGTAGACAATCCAAATTTAGGAAAACTAAACAGACACACTGTGTGTGTGTGTGTTTGAAACAATGGCCACTTCCGGTTGATGGAATGAAAGGCAGTTTGATTATGTAGAGTTCTCTCAATATTTACATATCTGTAAAAAGCTGTTAGCTTTAACAATTGAGGAAAATAAGCATTATAGAAACAAATACATTATTTTTTTAGACAAAAAGTCAAAGTGTTTTTGTGTGTTGGTATCTTCTTATTTCACTTCAATATATGTGTTTTTGTTAGGAGACAGATTCTATTGGAGAATTTTGCAATTTTTGCTATTTTACCAAAGACAGATAACAAAGAGCTGGAAATGGACCTCAACTGAGCCTGCCTGATTGGTTCAATAGGCTCAATTACCACAGAAAAATAACTCATGTGACCTTTTTAATTAATCCTTGCTCTTTGCATTCACAGAATTGGCCTCAACACAAAGTTATATTTAATTTGTATTAAATTGTATATCATATACCAAATGGTTCCGGAATAATTGGATATGACACGGTATGCAGCCTCCTCTCTCCAGTTATTTAAGGATTTTATTTCAGCAACTGATTCAGATGCCTTAATCTCGGAGAACTGTTTATCCTGAGATATCCCTGTGGACTTAGGTTTCTCCAAAGTTGTCATGCAAAAAAAAAAAAAAATCACCTGCATAATATATTTCGTAAGATTTCAAGTCCTGACACCAACATATTTACATTAAGGAGTCCTGGCAGAACCACTGAATCTCCATTTTTACAGCTCTTCATGAATGCTGAGCCAAATGTCTGGCGAAATTCATAGGTAATGACGCCTCCTTTCTCAGCCCTTACCTGATGATAGAGGCCTCGTATGGATTGATAATCCCAAGAAAATCTCATTCAGATTTGGTCTCACAATACGAGGCCATTTATTCACCACATTAGTGATTGCAGAAATCGCACGTTTGCAGAATTGGCGGGTTTCCTCCTTATTCCGGAGGTCTGTCTTCAAGAAGAAAAAATGTTCCCAGGCGTCTAAAAAACAATCGCACTTTGTAAAGCGACCTCCAAAGAAAAATCACGTAAATGGGGTGAAGGAACATTTCTGACTAGCTGCTCTTTGCAGATATTTAAGTTTGTAATGCACAGACCTAGAAGCACAGGTCAAATCCCCTCTACAACCTCCTCCCAATTCAAATGCCAATGTTCTCTAAGTGGCCTTTTAATCAACCATAATTTGAGGTATTTTTTAAAATATCTACTGTGTGAAAACCACAGTGGGAACTTGAAGGAGCATTAGACAAAACTCATAAGAGCTCAGAAAGAGACACCCTTGGACTTAGATAAGCTGTGTTTGGAAGTGACTGATTAGCTAGCTACATGCATGTGGACCCTCTCCCACACTTTTTTCTAACATTCAACATGTAGATATTCGTGCCTTCTTTAAAAATGACTTCATCCACACAAATATGCTCAACTGATTTTTGATGAAGGTGCAAACGAATTCAATGGAAAAAGGAGAGCCTTTTAAAAAAACGATCCTGGGGCAACTGGACATCTAAAGGAAGATAAAATGAACTCAACCTAACTTCACATCTTAGAGAGCAGTCAACTCAAAATGCATCATGGGCTTAAGTGCAAAACTGTAAGTGTGAAATTGTAGCCTTATTAGAAAGGAACGATTTAGGGGAAAATCTTCAGGATGTAAGCCTAGGCAAAAGCATAATCCATGATAGGAAAGCAAGACTCTGGACCTCATCAGCATTAAAACTTGCTGCACCAAAGACCCTGAAAAGGGAATTTAAAGACGAGCCAGAGAGAAAGGGTATTTACAAACCACCTAGTTGACAACAGAGTAGTTCTAGAATATATACGTCTCTTACAAATCAAAGAAAAACACACAATCCAATTAAAACATGGGAAACACACATGGAACGTTTCACTAAGAAGGGTGCACAGTTGACAAGGAAACACACAGAAGTCATGTTCAACTTCATTGTCCACCAGAGAAACACAGATTAAAGCCACAACAACCTCTCAGAATGACTAAATAAAAAATGATAAACCAAATGCTGACAAGGATATGGAGAAAACAGATTACTGATACATTGATGGTTGAGAATGTAAAATGGTGAAGCTACTATGTAAAATACCATGGCAGTTTCTTGCACACCTAAATATGTAAATATCATAGACAGCAGAAATTGCACTCTTACACACTTTTGCCAGAGAAATAAAAACTTATACTTCTGTGCAGCTTTATTTGTAACAACTGGAAACAACCCAGGTACCCTTCAATGGGTGAAGGCTTCTTCAAACCATGGTACACTCACACTGTGGACTAGTGTCCAGAAATATTTTTTTAAAAAAGAATAAACTATTGATAAATGCAGTGACTTGAATGAATCTCAAAGGAATTGTACTAAGTGAAAACATTAAGCTCGACAAGTTACATGTTAGATTATTCCATTTTTAAAACTTTTTTAACTAGTAAAATTATAAACATGGAGAGGAAATGAATTAGTGATTTATCAATAGTGGGCATGGAAGAGATATGAATGCAGCCACAAAAGGGCGAGTCCAGGGACCATCACCGTGGGGACAGTGGTCTTCCCGACACAGGTGTCGACGTCGTTTTCCTGGTTGCAGTACCAGGGCAGAGCGGCAGAGTTTTGCAAGGTGCTAACATTGGGGAAACGAGGTAAAGACCATCCAGGAACTCTGCGAATCATGTCTCACAGCTATGCTTGTGAATCTACAGTCATCTCAACATTTTTAAGAAGTTTAGTTTTAGGAAAAAGTGAGTCTTGAGTATTCTATAGAAAATTAAAATGGTTTTGAAAGGAGAATAGCCTCCACGGTCATAGTAAATGGTTTTGAACAGGAGTTGCCAAATAAAGTTTACCTTATATCACAATTGTTGAAAAAAATATTATTCCAGCAAGCACTCCTGGGGAAACGTTTGCGTGGGAGCTGTGAGAAAGCGTTGCTCAGATCTCCCTTCCAGAAAGAACCCTCTGTCCCCAGGCATGAGTGCGGCCAGCTCCCGGCCTCCACCTGCTGATTAACTTCAGGATTGACCTGCACTTTCCCTTGAAGGCCAGTCTAAGCGAGGTACTGGGCCTTGGCTATTCCTATCCTACCTCGGGCTCATGCAGTGGGAAATCTTTGCTTTGGCACGCTCTCCTTTATCCTCCCCTCAAATAAAATGTCGAAACCTACACTGTAGTCTGAGGTTCTTCCTGTCCGATCCTGCTTCCATTCCTCTTTCTTCTCAAAATGAAGGATCTGCATCTTAGTTTGGAGGTTCCCTGGTCTGACTTCCTCTGACTTTTATCTTTTGAAAACATTACACACACCCCTAAAAAAAAGTCCTTTGCATTCCTTGCCCCATCTCAGCACCTCCTCCCCCGAGGACTCAGGTAACGTGGTGTGTTCTAATACGGTTTCTTCTGTATTACTCACTCAGACCCCTAAAGAGCCACCCACTCTCCAGTTGTAGGTACATACGCATGCACATATTTTGGATGAGTAACACACGAGTAGATTTCTATATATTTCCTTTTTTAAATTTCATGTATTTATCCCTATGCACGCCTATTCCAAAACCACTCTTCCCCACAAAGGCAGCCATGTGGGTGAATTTAGTGCCAATCTTTGTAATGCACTGTATTAAGAGAAAGAATAAATGTTATTGTTTCAGGGAAGTGAGTGCATTTTATTAATACACTCTCGAGATGCATCTCTTGGAGTGAAAATGATGCTCTCACTAATTTTATAAGCAACTGCTGCCTCAAAGGTCACTAGAAGTAGAAGAGTTGGTTTTCAGTCTGTTAAAAGTTAGCTTTGTTTGTGGGCCAGGCTGCTTCTTCCACTGTTAACCGTGGATGGTCTTCCCCTCCGTTTTTATCTTTCCCTTGCATGTTAGATGTCTCTCTAGGAAAATACTCAATATTCTGTGCTCTTGTCCACAGTACATCTAGCACTTGGACCTACTGCCTATTTTTTTGTATTTTCTTGGTTTTTGTAAGTAAACTTTATTTTTATTTATTTTTGCATTTTAACTGCATTTTTCCATTGCCATTTGTCCCCCTTATACCTCCTCCCCCCTGCAGTCACGACACTGTTGTCCATGTCTGTGAGTCCTTCTCCCTTTTTGCTCCATCCCTCCACCCCCTCACCTCCCCCACACCAGTCACCCTGCTCTCTATCTGTGAGTCTGTCTCTACTTTGCTGTTTAAAGTCTGCTATTAATTGAATCAGATCTTGAATTTCACTTTAAATGAAGAAGACTCTGCTAAGAGAGTTCTGCATGGTCTTTGATAAAGAGACTGCTGATTTTCAGCTTTTATTATAACCTATTTTTTTCTGTCAAAATGTCTTTTAATATGGACTGTTTTTAATCTCTTTAAATTAATGAATCTCATTAAATGGCTCTTAAGTAAATCATTTTGATAATGGTTGACAGATTTTTTTTTTTTACTCAAAATGGAAAGTATAAGATAGTTTCTTTTTTCAAACTTACGACTAAAATATCATTCCCAAACTGCATTTGTGCGAGTGTGTGTCTCCCTGATGAGTACTCCCCAGGGCTGGTTTCCTGGGTCTGTTACCAAAGAGTGATTTAGTCACTTAGAGAAGGAAAAAAAAAAACCCAAAAAACTTAGATACACACCAAAGAGCAAGACATCAGGGACACAGTAGGAAATGCTTATGTTTTGGGCCTGTTACACTCTTTCATCAACTTTATTTCTAGCCTTGTACCTTTTATTACTGTCTTTTACACAGAGACCAGTTGTGTGCTATTAAAGTACAGTTTAACTACAAGATAATTCTTAAAACGTATTCCTAGAAGTCCTTGAGTCTGACACATGACTGCGTGTAGTACTGAAGACAGAACATTTTTTATACTATCTATTTGTATTTGTACACTTTAACCCACCTGGAGTACATCTCGTTAAAAGAGTAAGAACATACATTATGCCATGATCACCAGGCTGGACTAGAGGTGGGAGCGAAGGGGTGGGTCAGAGATTTATTTTACATGGTATTTTTAAGCAATAACAGCTTTAAACAGAACGTTCACATTTTTTAATGTCATAGCCCTCGACTGTTCTTCACTTTTTCTTCCAATTATCTCCATGGCTTCTAAAATGTATGGGCCTTTCACACAGCATAACCATACCAGGTGAAAACGCAATGCTTAAGAAAACAAAATTATCAACAGAAACTCCCAGAGATTTATGATACTTAGGAAATGTCACTGGGGAAGAGATGGAAGGAAGTGTTACAAGGGAAGCCAGGAGAAGAGGGCCACCAGCAGTAGGAGGAGGAAGATAGAGGAAGGTCATCTTGGAATTCCACGAGGCTTGGTTCTGCTTCTTCCTTTCAGTGTGGTATCCCTAGGACACAGGATGCACTAAATAAATCTTATTTGTTGGCGTGAAAGAAGAGATTGAAAGAATGAGAAAGGGAATGAAAAGTTCTAGAAATCAGAGCATGATGATATTCCTACTTGTGAGTGTGGTGGGCGGGGGGACAGAGAGAGGGAGAGGAATTACTGTTTTGTAGCACAACTCATGCGAAGCAGTAACACGCAGAAAACAGTAAGTAGGCAGATGTTTGGTATTTTATGTGTTTTGTAAGAGGAAATATTAGTGCTACATGTACCAGTTACTCCCCGCACCTCGCACCACAGAATATAGAAATTCACTACTTGGCAGCTAGCTATGAGGCCATCACAGAAAAGACAAAACCATTCCTTATTGTCTTAATAATATTGTCCATGTCAAGGTTCTGGGTCTTCAGTCTGACCATTATTGCAAGTTGACATAGTTTATTGTCTTAGACACAAATAGAAGAAGAAAAAACAAGCTTATGAAAAGAATGAGGGAGATTGGCCCTGCTTGCCTGTCACTTTGACACTGTCAAAGAGCCCTTGCCCGACAGGGTACTGTTGCCAGGTTGTCCTGGGCCACGTCTCAGTTCTGGGATGGAAGGGGCCACCTTGACTGAGTGGAGGAAGGGCGTTCCAGCGGCCTGTCTGAGGAACCGCTCTAACTCACAGGGCAGACTGACTGAGTGGGCCACTGGGCTTAGGAGACTGACGAAGGTCTTCAAAGGGTCAGAGCCACCTGGGGATCAGCCAGTCTTCGAAGATGGTCACAGGTATGTATGAACGGAATCAGGGCAAAAGTGGCCACTGTGTTAGTCTCAGACATCAGGCTGTACTTCAGAGTGGCTCAGTTAAGGGGATATGGGTAAGTCTAACCGAGAGAACACAGGGAATGCGCCAGTTGACTGTAGAACCCTGAGCACCAAAATCTGTAGTTTTCAATGTCAATCTTAATCCATTATTAATTCTGTGTCCCATAGGGGGAAAATGCAACAATTAAGAGAAGCTTCACATTTCTTATTCATAGAACTTTCCAGTCACATGCAGTTTCTCCAAAAGTACTCAGTGAAGAAATGGTCTGACCCTAAATGCAGCATTTCTATTTGTGGAAAGGGAAAAATAAAAGGCAAACCTCTCATCTGCCCTTAGAGTTTTAACAGCATCAACTGTCATCCTTTTTTCCTGTTCCCTCAGATAATAGGTTTTCAGGAGTCTGTTAAACACCCCAAGACTTGTAAATAATATATCCATGACACTTCTAGTAACAAACTTGAAAGTTAAAGAGGAAACTAAGTGGATGGGATGCACATGGTGGGCGATGTAGGGAGTGTGGGCACCCTACGAAATGGCTCACCTAGGAGGGGGTCTATCATCCATCGCACTTGGACTTCAGCCATTGGGCTTCACTTGGGATACAGTGTAGCGCACGTACCCTCCCCGTCTCTGTCAGCGGGGACAACCTCTGCAAAGGGAAGACTGAGTAACCTCCTTCGACCCAGTGAATTGACAAAAAGCATTGAAAGAAAATGTACATTTGAAATTATGTTTAACAAATATATTTTCCAAGTCCCTTAGCTCTGAATTAAAAAAGAAATTATTGTTGTTTAAACTACTTTTTAATTCTCCCTACATGTTATTTACTTCCTCTGCCAAAAAACCCCCCCAAAAAACCAAAAAACAAAACCTTTCTGTAAAGGTCTCTGGAATAAATCTTTAATCTTCTGAGATCAAGGGTGTGCAAACCAAGGCCCACAGCGAAATCCCCCCTTGGCCTGTTTCTGTACAGCCTAGGAGCTAAGAATGTTTTACATTTTTAAATGTTTACATTTTAAAAGGTTATATAAATGCCTCGTATCCTCTAATTTGCTACTTGGTACTTTATAGAAAAAAATCGCCAGCCTAGTTCTAGATCATTATCCTTCACACACGTACGTCTAAATATTACAGACATAGACTCAGACGAACCCAAGGACACAGCAGTGCAAAATCATGTCGCAATTTGCCTTCCTTTGTTGCCTCTGCATTATTCTTTCTAATACTACTACCTCTAAAAGTACTAGCTCATTTAGGGCATCGATGCATTGGAATGAAAAGGATGCATCATTAAAAGTATAAACTGTTTTTGCCACACATGGACAAACACAAAGCCACAGACTCATGGAAATTTAGAGCCAGGTGTTGTGAAAAGTTTCTCCTCCTCTATTTCAGGATCTAATATTCTACAAACCCTCCCTCCACACCCACTCCTTCTTCCTGGCTGCACAAGAACATCTAGTTTCTTGGCAAAAGAAGGAGCCTTCTCTTCAATGTGCCATGGGTTTCACGACCAAAAATGCTAGTTGATTCGCTTACAATTAATAGCCAATTAATATCAGAACCAGGCCCAGGACTGGATTCCAGATCTACCGATGCTCAAATCTTTCTGCAGGATGTCATGAATCTATATTCATCTTGTCTCTGTAAAGTTACCTGTCCATCATGCCATCTGCGCATGCGTAATGATGGGAAAATGCCTAGGGATGGCCACTCACACATTCATGGGTGGTGGCTCTGGTGATGGAGTCTAGGATAATTTTAGTTACTTCTTTATACCTTTTTATCCCCCCAGTCAGGGGTGTGTGCATTGTCTGCAACCAGTATCTTTCAATGGATCTGTATTGAAAAGAATGAGTTGCCAAGGAGCATTTTTCAAGCATACTGCTGTGAATTATGTAAGCACCACCAAGGAATTATGCACATTGTAGTAGGGAGGTCGATGAAAAAAAAAAAAAAAGATTCACAGTATCTGAGCCAGGAGCCCAGAGCTTGCTTGGTCACTGACCGATACACAGACCACTGCATTGTCTAATTAATTTTTAATTCTACAATGCATTGCTATCCAAATCTGCCTCTACATTTTATGTCTACAAGCACACAGGGATACATTTCCCTTAATTAAACATGACTTTGGTACAGAAATAGCAACCCAGTGATTAAGTCTTTTCTTTGTCTTAGTTTAAAACATTAAGACCTCTGCATTGATCCAAAAGGGTTAAAAATGAGGGACAGAGCAGAGGGGCTTCAGGAATCAGAATGGCAGAGACTTGCATCGGGCTCTGGGGCTCGCTGACTTTGCGACGCGAGGCAGGCCGCTGGATTGTGAGCTTCAGTTTCCGCGTCTGTGAAACAACGGTGGTAACATGCTGCGAGTGCTCTCGGGAGGGTCAAACGTACGATCTTCACTTAGGAGGGCTCCTGTGGGGGGACCTGGTGAAATGCCCACTGTGTGCTGAGTGTGTGTCACAGGTCGTTATTTCTCCGTTCTACAGAACGAGATAGAGACACGAAGTGAAGGCCAGCATCTCTGAACCAGACAGCAATGAAACGGGGCACCGAACTCGGCCTTCCTGCAACGACCTTCTCCAAGGGGCAGACTGAGGAAAGTGGTTGACAACACAGCTCTCTACGCTGCAGCTGAGCCAACTGGTAAGTCTTTTAACACCTTAGAGTTTCATCTATAAAATGAAGACAACACCATGTACTTCATTTGGTCATTGAGAATTAAATACAGTTGTATTTGAACTCAGGTACTTTTATTCTGACACCAGCAAATAAATACTAAGGGCTTAACACTGAGAGAGCTCTTAATACAGACCAAGTCATATGCTTCATACTAGCTCCAGGTCTTAGATGTAACCCTGGTGATGAGTAGGCACTCAACAAATAGTTACAAAGTAAAAAATCCAAAATGAATAAATGAATGGTGAGAACTGAACCTCTCTGCTGATCATTTCTTCAATATTCACCCTGTACTCTAATTAGCCATATTGTCTTATCTCTGTCGTCTTGTTACAAGTCACGTTCAGAGTCCTGTCCACATCCCTGCCCCCTAGTGGTGGTTATGAGCACAGTGTCTGGAATCCAGAGCTCAGGGTCCATTCCCAGGCGTATCATTCAATAGCTATGTTACCGTGAATTACTCACTTTATCTCCCTAACCCTCAGTTTTTATTGTACTAACTGCTTCAGAGACTTATGGGGAAGATTAAATATACTAATATTATTATTATTATTAAAGTACTTGGCACGTAAGTACTCAACAAATGTTAGCTATTTTTACTGTCATTTCTTATTATCACTTGTGTCACACTGACTGTCTCAGAGGACCTATGCATTGGGCCCCTGTCCCACATTTGTGCAGAGAAAGATGCACTTCTTAATAGCAAAAGGTGCCTGTGGGCCTTCAAGGGGCTGCCGTTATCAAGCTCAGTTTAATTGGGCATTTCTCTCGTAGTGACGGACATGGCATCATTCACAAGCACTGCCTGAACTTGTGTGGTCCAGGGGATTTGTGACAAGCTCTCTAGTTGTAAGGAGGAATGGGAAGCCCAAACAAGAAATGAAAACTTCATTGTGTCATTTAACCTAAAAAGACATTTCCACTGCAGAGAGAGAGAGACAGAGACAGAGAGAGACAGAGAGAGGAAAGCACCAAGGATATTTAAGCTGTGTATATGTGTCTTATTGAAAGTAGGGAAGAGGGTGGGTAAATCATTGGGTATTTATCTCACTATTTGATTCTGTAAAATCCTCACACCCCTCTTGCAAAATTGATACAAGGGCTTTCATTGATAAAATAGAGATAATACTAAACATCAGAGAGGTTAAGTAACCTGTTGAGGTCACCCAGCCTTTAAAGGGCAGAAATAGGGCTCACACTCAGATCTGAGTGTTGCCCAACCTTATGCTATTTAAACAATAATAATTCCTTTAAAATTTTTTTATTGATTGATTGGAGAGAGAGGGAGAGAGAGAGAGAGAGATCACTTTGTCGTTCCACTTATTTATACATCCAATGGTTGGTTCTTGCATGTGCCCTGAGCAGAGATTGAATCAGCAACCTTGGCGTATCGGGCTGACACTCGAATTAACTGAGCTACCCAGCCAGGGCTAATAACAACAATTTCTATTTATAGAGTGATACATATTCATTTCAGAAAATGTAAGTAACTCAGATAAGAAGTAAAGTCAAAGTGATTTTTACTCCACCATGTAGAGGTAGCTTTCTGGGTATATACTGAAGGTTATTTCCATCCAGCACATCACCCTCTCTCCACTTCACGACTGAGAACCTCATTTCCCTCATCTGTAAAATTGGACCAGAAGTAATAGTGTTCCTTGGGTACCTTACGGTTTTAAAATCCGATGATTTTTATACTTTGAAGCGATTTTGCTTTCAATTTTTAATGCTCTTAATGGAAAAAGTGAGGCAGATTTCCACGAAGAGTTCAGGTCTTCCTGCACAGACATGACATGCAGCTGGGCAAGGCCTCTCGGTGTAGGTTCCTCAACACCCCGTCCATTCATTGTTTCCGGGATGGACTTATTTTCATGGCCACTGGACACGTAGGTACATTACCTGCCCCTGCCTACATTTAGGATGCTACTTGCAGGGAATAAAGGGGAAGAAAGCTGGCTTAAGAAGATGATAATATTTGTGAGCATTAAAGTGAATCTATTGACTATAAAACCGTGGACCAGTTCAGGAACCTTAAGAAGTTACTGGAACCTTAAGAAGTTATTGGTCTGGACGCCAGTAGCTACTGGACTGATATGAAGGTGGAAGCGGTGGTTAACCAGGCACCTCCACTTTGGATATTCAGGTGGCGTAACTTGCAGTGTTTTTTTTTTTCCTCCTGCCTCCTGACTCCTGCACTGACAGAGAGATTAGAAAGTTACATAATTGCATTAGGATAACAAGGCAGTTCAGGCAGAGGCTGATACCCTGGCAGTATTTTTAGAATAATTCAGAGGAGCTGCCATTACCATCTCCTGGAGAGCTGTCTTCATTTGTCAGAAGGGACAGAGAGAGTGAATTCATCATCGCTTTTTCAGATTACTGGGTACTTGAAAGATGGGTGAGAAGACGTAACATGAAGTTCAAGGCGTTTGGAAAATAAGGACATCACGAACACCCTTACAATGACCTACATATATTTTTTTTCTTCTTGTCAAGCACAAGATTTGTATTATTTCACTTATAGCCTTTATATCCTCTGCTCCAAATTCCCCCTCATTCCCTGCCCCTCTCATTTTTTTCTCACCTTCTCATCTCTCTCTGTCTCACACACACACACAGGCAGAGAGAAGCAGTCACGTAGACACGCACAGACACACGATGACAAACACACACAGACATACACCCCCAAAGAAGTACACAGATACACCCCAGGTGACAATTTTATTTGCCTTGAAAAACTCTGACGTATAATACATACATAGGCACAATAGCCTCATTCGTCTTTCCAAACTATAATTTTCCATTTCTCTCAGCCCTAATTTCACCATCCACAGAATTAGTATGAAAGTGCCACCCTACCAGAATGGTGATTGGAGTCTGAAATAGTTAAAGTCTTTTGAATTGAAAGTGACAGAAATTCACGTTGTCCTCTCTAACACATACGTGGGAGTCTTTTGGGGGTGCAATGCGCTGGAGTGGACAGAAATGGTGGGACCTTCGGGATTGGGGCAAGGAGGGCTTAGATACCGTCAAGATCCCCTGTTCTCTCTCTCTCTCCTCTCTCTCCCCCTCTCTCTCTGTGCGTGTACATCACACATCTGATTCTCTGCAGTGGGGAAGGCTATTCCCAGAAAACAATGTGAGAGGTCAGGTAATCCAATAGCAGTTCACTGCAGATTTCAATGAGGCTTCCATAAAAGAAAAAGCATTGACAAATTCTCCTTTGCTATTTTCCCTTTGCCCTTTTCCGGGTCTGGTCTAATCTCTAAGGTCATCTTCCCTAGGAAACCATTAGCAACCATTGCCATTCATGACCTTTTCCTTCTCTGACATGTGGAAATAGCATCAAAGGTAGGAAGAAATAAGATGGTGAATGTTATTCACTGGAAGTCAGATGAACATCCTCCCGGAAGAGCACTGAGAGAGACAATAATGGCGTGTCCCGGGCTGTTTCTTCCTTGAAGAGGGAGGAAAGAGAGGGCAGCTGGAACTTTAAGGTGTGTGATGGTCTGAGAGTGACTTAATAGGGCTGGTGAGTGAGAAAACAATTCCCTGTGGCCAAACCAGAATAGACGGAGAATGAAAGAAGCTGATGAGCAGGGTGCTAAGGAAGGGGCATAAAGATCGGAGAAAGAAAGATTTACCAGCAAATTACAGAAAGGGCTTTTTCTGGGTGCTGAGCACAGTTCTTCTCTCACCCTAAGAATACAACAGGCTCACCAGCTTTTGAGAATGACCACACTAAATCTTTGTGCTAATTCTAATAATTTTTTGGATTGTTTTGTACACATAGTCAGTAATGAATGAGCTAAGAGAAACCATGGTCATATCCAGGTACATATGTGATGTCTTGTCTTCCCTATAAACCATGGCATTCTTGAGAGCACAGTCTTCTTCTGACTTAATATTACATATCTGTTCTACAGGCCTAAGGAAGGCCTGGAAATAACAGGTTGTTGGTGCTCGTTTTATGAAATGAGACATGAATAGAAGAGGAGAAATATGAGAGGATAGAGCAAGAAGAGAAATCAGGAAGGACACAGTGGAGGCAAGAAAGAAAGGTGGGGCAACATTCTACCCTCTGTTTCTCCCTGGAGCAGAATAAAGGGAGAACCCATGCCATTCCTGACCGCCCTGGTATTTTACCCTTGAACCAGCTATCATACCCTCATTTTCCAGTATTTACAAAAGAAACTCAAACCTGTTCCACAATTCACTTTCAATTTCTTTGTAACTGGGCTAACTGTCCCATCGATTCTATTTTTACTTGACAAGTTTGGCTCCTTCGCCACCCAGCTGTTTCGCACCAACCCCCTCTTGCTGGGGTCACATTTCTGCTATGAGGCTCTTTTGGCAACTGGAGAGTTGAGCCAGTTTCCAAGCAGAAGCTGTTTCCAGGCCAGATTTTCAGACGAGTACATATATTTCTGGCTAAGAATCATCTTTAAAAATACCAAGATATTTTTTTTTAAATCTTGTCTTCTAAAGCAGAAGCCAGAAATGAAAGCAGCTTCAAGGTTGTATGGAGTAATGGTTGAACTTGTTGGTTGAGTTAAAGAAAGTGATCGAGTTTCGTAGTTGTAGGTTCCAGTCCTGGCTAATCATTTGATTTCAGCTTGTGTTAAATGGAGCTGATCCACCTGACGGTCCGTCGTCTCTCTATTGCATCTAACACAGTGCCTGCTCCACAGTAGGCGCAGTAACTGCTGCGTGGGTGAGAACATGAGTGAATGAAAGCCCATCTTTCCTACGTTATTGTGATTTTGTGATGGTAAACAGAAAATACAGGGGCCACCACAAATGACGTCCTTCTTATTACAAAAACTTTCATTACAAAATCATAAGCATGTAATTTGGTGACATAAAAATATCACCAAATTATCACTCGAAAATATCATCAAAAATATCACTCGAGCTTACCATATAATATTTTAGGTGAAATGTTCATATTAAAAGTATAAATTATTATGCCCATATTATTACCCTATCAACCACACTTAAGTAGGCATTACTTCTGCTGGACCCTTGTAGAGAAGGTTGTATTTGAAAACTCAAAAAAATCTACTTCGAGGAGGGGAGAGACTATGACCCAGAGACAAGTTATTTTTATTAGCACATGTATCTCTAACTTTGAAAAAATAATGTCTATATCAGAGGCAATACGCCTGCCCTATATAATAGGAAGATTTCACAAATCTCACAAAACTGAGACCATGGAATGGGGAAGGGCCTATCTCAAAGCATATAGTTGGTAAGTAGAACTGGTTAGCTTAATTGAATAAGGGTTTTTGTAAAACACTGATTTTCATTCTAGGAGCATACCCCTTCTTAGATGGATGAGTTTTCTTAAAATCCCAACATCAAGCTAAAATATCCAGCAACCAGCTCTTCTTGGGATGGGAAACAGGTGAGCTGATGATCACAGAGTCCCTCTATCAGCTTTCTCCGCCAGGTCGGGGCCTCCCTCCCGCAGCAGTTGGCATGGTCATTGTCTCAAAGGAACCGTGATTAAACTTCACTCTGCCCTCAAAGACAACCACTCAGAAAACGTTTGCTGAGGGAATAAGTTGGAAAGGACATATGGGTCCTGGAGTGTCCACTGTACCCCAGACACAGTCTGGGGGGCTAGAGGCAGGGAGTGGAGTAGGCACAGCCACCTTTTATAGCAGACTCGCCATGGCAGACCCACAAACACAGGCGACAATGTGTGACAGCCGGTTTGGCAAAAGCCCACAAGCGATGCTGTGGGAACATAAGAGAAGGGACTCAGCTAGTCATGTGATTTGAAAGTTGGGCGACAGGAGCAGGTAATTAGGAAAGACCTGATACAAAACTGTGGGCCCAGTAAACAAGGTAGCAGTCACCCCCAGCAGGGCCCAGACGCATGAAAACCCAGGTCCTGTGATTCCTAAGGGGACCCTGCGTGACCACTTCCGCCCTTTAGAGCCGCATTTTCTAGACAAAATTTCTTATAGGATTTATAGTGTCTTTTCCTGGTAGAAGGAAATGTGGGATTCCACATCTTCCTTAAAACTGGATATCTCACAGGAGTGGTATCATATGCAAGATTTGGGGATAATAAATAATTTGCATATTTGGGGAGACCTGAAGATGAAGTGTAGGGAAGAGTTAGATAAAATTAAGCTGGAATGTTCAGAAATATCACTTTATGTGTTGAGAATAATAATTTGACTTTAATAATCTACGTGAAAAAATGGCATAAATATGTCACAGGTGCTAAGGTTTTCTTTGCTCTTTTCTGGATGCTAGGATATAAATTAATTTGTATTCAGTCTATAATATAAAAAATATGTATTACACAAATGCTAGGTGCAGTACTATGAAAGGCTTGTATGTGAGGGACATTAGAGAAAAAAAAGACCAACAGGAAGAAACTAGTCAGATACACTACTGTGAGCTTAAACAGTTAGCATAAAAAACTTAAGTCTCTTCAAACAAAAAAAAAAACCTATCATTGATACAAAATAATGAGTTATTTGGGGGGAGCCATGTATAATACGCTTGCTGAGAATACAGCCCTCATTAAAACTGCCCCCAGCTGCGAATGCTTGTTTCTGGTACCCAAGTCAAAGGATGGAAGTCATTCGGCAAATCCACACTGGAGCCATATCTAAATGACAACTGTCTGATGCTAAAGCTTAAGAGTAGTTATTATGCGAAAATGACCTTTATGCTTGCAAATATGGTAATTCTACATAAATGACGGGCCTGCCCAGATTTAGTTACAAGTAAATATTTTCTAACGTAAACCCGGGCCCCAAATCAAACCAAGATATCCGTTCTATATTAAATTGTTCTATTGCTCTTTGCAAGGCAATTCTGAGTATTTCAAAGAACCTTACCTTCTCCCTTAACTTTGGACAGAGGAATTTTTTATCTTAGCCTGATACAACCTTTCTGACAAACCTCTCCAGGCGGTTGCTTTCCTGCCTTCTGGATTTAAGTGTTTCAGAGGAGAAGTCTGGGACCAGATGTGTTATTTTGTGTTGCTTTTGTTATTTTTCTTTTTGATGAAATGTATGTAGGGCATTGTCTTCCTTATAATAAATATTAAAAGTGTTTGTCTAGGTATGCATTAATTCTTTTCAGTGAATGGGTTAATTTAAGTCTGCATATCTAAATTTTGTCCAGCTTAAGAAAAATACTTTAAATTATTTGTATCCCCAATTTTTCCCCAGAAAGTTTAGGGGTTTTATTTCATCGTTAAGTATGCTAACTGTAGATTTTTTTTTCTAATGTCCTTTATGAAACTGAGGAATTTTCCTTTTATACGGAGTTGCTGAGAGTTGAATTTTATAATTATTTTTAATTTTTACTTTTATGTATTTATTTTTAGAGACAGGGAGGGAGAAAAAGAGGGAGAAGAACATCGAAGGGAGAGAGAAACATCAATCAGTTGCCTCTCACAAGCGCCTGGACCAGGGACTGAAACGGCAGCCCAGGCCTGTGCGCTAAGCGGGAATCCAACTGGAGACCTTTTGTGTTGTGGGAAGATGCCCAGCCGACTGAGCCAAACAGGTCAGGGCCAAACTATTTTTATCTATTAAGGTGATGA
Organism: Desmodus rotundus; assembly: GCF_022682495.2. NCBI lineage: Eukaryota > Metazoa > Chordata > Mammalia > Chiroptera > Phyllostomidae > Desmodus > Desmodus rotundus. The sequence continues at coordinate 10,024,623 of NC_071398.1, read as the reverse complement.
TTTTTCTTTGTTCTGTTGATTTTATGACTTTCTATTATTCCATGTTTCTAATGTGGAACCAGTCTCGCATGACTGCATAAACCCAATTTCAATATATTCCTACATGTGTTTGCTGATGATTTGTGGCAGATTATTGCATGTATGCTCTTGAGGGACTTTAGTCAGTCATTGCATTTTTTTTTCTGTCCTTTTCAAATTTTAGTATCTGATTTATTCTGCTGTCCTTATAAAAATATTTGGTACAAGTGCCCCTTCTCCTCCATTTTCTAGAAGAGAATTGGGCAGAACCACTATTATTTCTATCTATGGTATCTCATAGGATTCACCTATAAAGCCATCCAGGCTTTCATTCTTTATTCCTAGGAAAGTTTTTTGGTTACAGATACAACTTCTTTAATAGATATACAGCTTTTATAGTCAATAATATTGTAATCACTGTATATGGTGCCACGTTGACACTGGCAATATTGGGAGGAACACTTTGTAAAGCACACAATTGTCTAAGCGCTATGCTGCACACCTGAAACCAATACAAAGAATATTATGTGCAAACTATAATCGAAAAATAGAAGTAAACAAATAGACGTGCAGCCTTTCGGATGTCTTCTCACATTAGTTTGCGTATTTGTGTGTGTTTTTTTAAAAAGAGTTGGGATTAAGACATTCTCTATTTTTAAGCATCTTATACTAAGCTTGGGGAGTATTGAAAACATCCATAGAAAATATGATTATCCGTGGAAAAAAACAGAGGAATTATTTCTGAGGGAGAAATGTCCTGTTTTCAGATGATTCACGAGTACGGCATGAGCAGATTTGAATCCAGGCACCACAGAGTCAGCATCCCACACCAAGGCAGTGATGGGCTTGCTTTACTTCCACCTCCTTCTGTCAATCACACCTGAGATGCTGTACTGGCTTCTGAGAGCCTCCTATTAAGACAAACATCTACTAAACTTAGAACATGCAAATTAAAATCTATGAGAGGAAAGCAAAAAACTCAGTGACACAGCCAGCTTTCTACATGACACAGACCATGCTGGAGAGTATGTATATCCTCTACCTTAAAAGGGCAGTCTAGCTGATGGCTGCCAATTTTATGGAAAGAAGCAAGAAATTGGACCATCACCAAGGAGGGGAAGGGGCTGTAATGTAGACTCTGTCTTTGAGTGACCATTTTGAGAAATGTGAAGATCATGTAGGAATATACTTTAGGATAATTAAAAATAAATAAGATTTAGATCTCTAGAGGGAATATAATTTTTGGATTCAAGCGCATGCATGACCATAAAGTAGCAGGAAGATCTAAAGTGTTCTGTTTTAGGAATCAAGAGATGCGCAGAATATTAATAATGACAATGAGTATTTACTTACATAGCACTTATTCTGTGTTAGATGATTCAGAGCATTTAATTCTCAACATGTGATATAGGTGCCCTATTATACTGAACGTTTGAGAAAAGCAAAACTTGAAAAGGTTCAAATAAATTAACTCCGCAAAGGTTCCAGGTAGTAGAGTTGACATTTAACTGGTGTGCTGGAGACATCTCCTAATGGCTCCCGAAATCCAGTGTGTACACCTCTTCCAACTCCGCGCTGAGTAACATCATCTTGTAGCCTGAACTTATCCGTAAGGCAATTTTTTAAACCACAGATGTCGGAAAATGCTACAAATCAGCCCCTGTCCAAGGGCTTTAAATCAGTTAATTATGCCAATTACTTATCAACCCACCATTGATTTAACCTACACAAGCTGCCCCAAAGATTGTGCTCTTAACCAATATCTTTCATGAGAATTAAAAATCCCAAAGTAAGACAGGACTTGTTTAACAGTCAATGTATAGTACCAAAGTGGAGGATGTCTTAGCCTCCCCTGACTTCGGATATCTAAACAGAGACAACAGGCAACCACCACTTAGAGCCGCAGCAGAGAATAATCACCTATTAGGAAGAGTAGTTGGAATTCGCCATCTAGAACCATTCTTTATACACCTTTCTTTATATATTAAAGAGCCTACCAAAATGGCATTAATGTTAACATTAACTTAGATTTGAACATTCTCACTAAAATAAACAAAATTGAAGTTGCTTAAGTTTGAGCCAGTATTGCTTGGCTTAATATACATCATATTTAAAAATATACCATTTTTCGGAATTGAAAAACAACTCTAGAAACCTTGAAGTTTCGCTTCAACTGAGAAAGCTGACTCATAAACCAAATTAAACATCCCCTTAAAAATGCCACCCAAAGCCTGCAAGGGTCATTGTATTGCCGGGGTGTATATTTCAGAGCAGCACGACATTTCCTTGGAGTCTTGCTTAATGTTGTAAAATATTACACGAAAATTGGAGCTAAGGTTAACAGAGTTTAGAGCTTACTCCTTAAAGAAGGAATATATATCTCAGCTTTGGCCTTGTGTACAAAATGAACACCCCCGGAGTCCAGGCATAATGTCGTTTAATAAAGGCCAATTTACACTCATCCTGTGCTCACTGACTCACCAGAGAGGGGTTGGGGCAGAGGAAAAAGGAACAAAAAGTTTCTCTAATCATAACACGATGTATAAGTAATCTACTTTGGGAAATGAGGAGGCATTAGGGTGGAACACAGAATGTTCTGGGATGACTATAGTTTCCGACCAGGGAAGCTCTGGGTTGGGCCAGTGGGCGGGCTCCGGCGACAGGCTGAGAGAACAGTGCCCTTTGATGGGCCCCACCACAGTGACGAGTGCACTCCAGCCTCGCTGCCTCCTACTTGAAGTCTCTCCAGGTTAGTGCTTTGAACATTAGTTCACCGCTGACCTTGGCCATTATGATTTGCAGGAAGCTGACGGCAGTCATTAGCAGCTCCTCACAATCCACTTCCGCCTCGTGTCTTCTGAGGATGAGTGTGTCTCTGTTCCTTATGTCACTTGTCATTTATGTTCTTGCACTGAATATAATGTAACAATCGCATTTGGCAGATCAAAGATGAACTCTGTCACTTAAAAACTAGCTTTCAATTACCTGCAAACTTCCCAGAAGATGTTTTTGGGGATTTTTCTGTTGAAATTATTAAATGTTGTCAACAAGTTATGCTGAAAATTATGATGTATTGTTTTTCTCTTTTTCCAAAATGGACAGAGAGAAAAGAAATAGAAAGGACATATGAAGAAGGACAGAAAGAATAAAAAATAAGAGCAGACATACCATATAAATGAATTCTATTACATATTTGCTAAGCACTATGCTAAATGATTAAACATGCGTTTTCCCTTTCTATCCCCTTGGCAACTAATTTTTTGTTCTTAGTTCTTTTATCTCCCCTCTAACATCATTGAGGTATAACCAGTATCCCCAAAACTGCACCTGCTGAATGTAAACTCTCTGGTGGGTTGTAGGTATGTATACACTCACGTCACCATCAGCACAGGAACAGTAATACACATTGTTTTACAAATAATACAATTTTACCACCTCTAAAAGTCTGTGTTTCTCTTTGGGGGGAAAGGGTAAGAACACTTAACATGAGAACTACCCACCTAACAAGTTTTGAAATCAAAATACCTTATTTTTCCGCACAGGCACTATGTCGTTCAGCACTTCTCTGGAACTTTCTTACCTTGTCTAACTATAAGCTTCTAGCCAGCTCTCTCCCCCCAGTTCCCTAGGAACCGCCATGCCACTGTCTGCTTCTACACATGTGATCCCTTCGGTGACTCGTACAACAGGAGTCAAGCAGAATCATCCGACCCTCTGTGAATGACTAATTTCACCCGTCATAACGCCTTCCAACTTTATCCATGTTGTCACAAACAGTAGAATTTCACTATTTTTAAGGCTAAAAGTACTTCATTTTATGTAAATACCACATTTTCTTTCCTCATTCATCCATCACTGACACGCGGGTGGTTTCTGCATTCTGGCTATTGTGACTAACGCTGCAGTGAACACCGGGACACAGACATCTCTGTGGGACCCTGATCTCAATTCTTTTGAATGAATACCCAGAAGCGGGACTGCTGGATCATATGGTCATCCTACTTTTAATCTTCTAGGAATCTCCATATTGCTTTCCACAGCAACTATACCATTGTACATTCCCACCAAGACAGTAAAAAGGGTCTAGTTTCTCCACAACCTCACCAACACGTATTTTTTTTTATAACAGTCAACCTAATAGGTGTGAAGTGATCCCTCATTCTGGTTTTGATTTGTATTTCCCTGATGATTGCTGATGTTGAGTACCTTTCCATATACCGTATTTTTCAGACCATAAGACGCACGTAGGTTTTAGAGGAGGAAAATAGGGAAAAAAATTTTGAAGCAAAAAAATGTGGTAAAATATTTAATAACATAAATAACTGCCCCCCCCCCAGCAAGCCAGGTAAACTACATTTGGACTATAAGACACACCCCCATTTTCCTCCCAAATTTGGCAGGGGGAAGTATGTCTTATAGTCCAAAAAATACGGTACCTCTTGGCCATTTGTATATTCTCTTTGGAGAGGTGCCTACAGTCAGAAACTTATAACGTGCCTACGACTGTACGCATTTGTGAGATAAGGGTAGTGAGGCTCGGGGGTGCTAAGAGACTTGCCAGAGTTATACCAACAGTACTAACGGCGCGTTAAGGAAGCAAACAATTGTTTAACAACAATAAACTCCTGGAGGTGCTGAAAATAAAACTTCAATTTTTATTTTTAGAAAGGTTTGAACTTTAACACCTGATCTGTAGAAGACATTGCACCTGAACATTGAATTTTAAAGGATGGAAACAATATCGAGCCCGTCTCACTCTTCCATGAAAACAAACAAGCAAACAAACGAAGAAACAAACAAAAACTAAGCAGGTTGTACAGCAAATCCAAGTGTCATTTTCAATCGTGAGTCTTAGATCTCAGGGGGCGTCTTCCATATGTGTGTGCTATATCCAAAATAGGGAAATGCACCACTATAGAATTCTACATGATTAATACACAGATCATCTGGAGAACAATGCAATCAAGTCAGAAACACTCTAATTCCCTGGTAAAACTGTCAGGAAATATCTTTAGGCCTCACAGTTGCAAGAGAACAGGCCTAATTCCATGGCCTAAATGAAGTCTCTATCTCTTCTTGCAGGAGGTCCTCCAACATCTTTCTCTTCTATTTTTTTATACTTGATAACTTTATCCTCTGTCTGGTCCCAAAATCTGTGGTAGAGCAGGGAAAAAAGTTCCTTCCCTTCCTACACACACTCCGCTGACTTGATGTATCAATGAACCACCTAACACACTTGTGTCGGCCGTGTCCTGGGTTTTAGCATAGCTCACTATGAACAGAGAGACAGGAAGTAACCAACACACGAATGGAGAAATGGTAGACCTAAGAATTATTCAGGTGGTCCTTAATGTTTTTCAGTGTCAGTTGTATGCAAACTACACCCTATATATTATAATGACACCCTTTAAACGTTTTTTATACATTGTATTTGACACAGTCAACGGTTTTGAATACATCACATTAGAACTTTCAAAGAGCAACAGGTGAACGATCATTTTATTTGGCCACCTGAGGGTGCTGTTTGCCATCTAACATTTTAATTAGGCCACTCCTATTTTTTTTTTTTTTTACTAATTCATCCGAATTTTATTGAGCAAATAATAAACCATTTATTACATCTTAACCTTCTTCATTTATAACATGGAGTGGGAAGTAAGACCAGTTATGGCCCTACAATACAAGGGCTCTTACATCCTATGGACATCAAAGAAGCTGATGTATAAAGGGTCAACAAAAGCACGCCTACAACGATGAGTTCAGTCACCATCACACGTTCATTTAACTTAAACAGACAAAGGAAGTGTTGAAATAAAAAGGCCACTTAGAAGTTTTACAATTAGTTTAGTTCTCCAGGGTGGTATGACATGTTTATTGCCCCATGTTCACAATTTCAGCTGTTACTGTAAATTTTTCATGACATAAGTTTTCAAACGTGCATTCAATAAAGAGATAAAAAGTGATTTCAGGTGGTATTTATCCTGTTACATGGAAACACCTTAAACCCCATCTACCTATGTCTCGATTCTTTTTCCTAAAGTAGGGTTTACCGAAGCTATGGTCCCCCGACATCTGGACCGCTGCTCCAGGAGCAGTGACGTTGGGAACCGGTTGACAAGACAGCAGCGCTGATGAGCCTAGCACCAAACACTGATGCCAGTAACATCTGTGTGCAGAGACACAGATGGATTACCCAGTAGGGTCCTTTCCCTAGTAATCGCTCCGTGTTACAGAGGAGGACAGAGCTGACATTACAAAGTGTGTCAAGAACTTACCACACAGTTGGCGAGTGATGGAACCTACACTAAAATCCAAGTCTCTCGAAAACCAGAGTTTAAGCTCTTACCTACTACGCACGGACTCCGTTCTACTCAAACTACTCAGTGTATGTGAGTGACATATGCTTGTAGGACAGAGAGTTCTTCCGTCGTCACCAGCACCACCTCCACCATCACTCATTCACATTGTCATCCTCATCTTCTGGTGTAGGGGCGGGCAAAAGTAGGGTCACAGTTGTTTGTATAAAAGGTAATACTATAATTTATAAATAATAACACGAGAATAAATTCTGTTTCGCAGAGTCACAACTGTAATCCTACTGTTGTCCATCCCTGTGTATTAGATATTTAATTATCTCTTTAAAAAGTATGTTGTTAATGTACATTTATGTATGTAATTAATACATATTTTAAGATACATACTATATCATATAAATTATAGATAGATAGATAGATAGATAGATAGATAGACAGACAGACAGATAAAAGGGGCACACACAGCTTGGGGGATGTTCACACACTATTAGCATCCAGGTGGCCACAACCCAGACTACAAAACAGATTTTAAGAACCCCCATCACTACCCCTTCTCTTCGTCAGAGGTAATCCCTAATCTGACTCAGTCATCATAGGTAAGGTTTATCTGGATTTGAAATTAATAACAAATGAAACTATGGCTTATGGAGTATTCCTTGTCTATTTTATAGCTGGTCTATTTTACCCGTTACTACATTTGCAAAACTCTTAAAAGTTGTGGCACGTAATAGTAATTTATTCATTTTCATTGTTGTATAGTCTTTCCTTGTACACATGAAGCACTATTTAAATTTATCCAGTGGACTTGGTTCAACACGTGGGTCGCCTCATGACTCGGGCCCTTAAAATCGGTGCTACCGTGGCTTTCTCTGCAGATACGCACCGGTGCACATGGGTGGGCTCTTCTCGGGTTCGTACCTAGTAATAAAAAGGTTGGTCAGAGTGTAGGCCTAAGAGCAGCTTTACTAAAACGCTGCCAGTTTCCCTGCACAGTTAAATGAAGCTGCCCCCCACCTGCACTGCATTAGGGTCCTCATTCATTGTTAGTCCCTCTTGTGAGTATATGTGCGTTTCTGTTTCTCTTCAGTGATACTTAAATATTTCTTCTGAGCTTGTCACATCCATTTCATGGGTAAAGGTTGAGTTACTGCAACTGAAAAAAAAAAAACTAAAGCAAATTTTTATTAAAAGAATTAAGCAGGTGTTGCGTGGACGTTTTAGTGGCCAAGCAGCCAAAACCAAGTAGAACACGTTCAAATGCGTGCACTTATGAGCACCCTGAATTGACATCTAAAAATACAATGTCCCAGCAACCACGTAGAGAATGAGAATGAGAAAAGAGTGGCTTTGGTTTGACTATGTAACCCTAACAATTTTTTTCCACCGGAGAACACCCACATCTTTAAAAGAGCGAGAGAGAATTATGGGTTACACAGCGGGCGTGCTTCCCTTCTAGCTGTCATTCCACATGAAAGACATTTAACCCGAGGTCATTTTTGTATCACAAGTCCAAACTTTAGTTTCCATTCAAATCCAATTACCTAAAATTTCAAGGTCTTTCACTCGTTTGTAGCAATTGTTCCTTTCCCGGTCATAGCGATGTATTTATATTTTAGTCTAAGAACAATGGGGATTCACTGGAAGACTTTGAAAGGTCACCTTTTCCATCAGAGGTTTTACAAAGGAGAATGGCTTAGTTAGAAACCTTGATGTTGGACTTGGGAACTGAAGGTAGGTGACACCTGCAGGCTCTTTCCCTCACCAGCTTCCCAGGCTCTGGGTTTTACCAGTCTCCATTCACTGCAGCTTCAACCATATTTGATGATTTAGAGTTAGTCTCTTTTACAAACTTCTGTGGTTGTTTTTCATTTGTATTTATTACCAACATGTAAAATTCTACTCTTGAATTTCTCTCTCTCTCTTTTTTTTTTTTTCCACCACAGATTTTTATGGCTTTTTTATGGCATCCAACTATTTGGCCTTTAATTTCCTTTGGTTGGAATTGTGCCGTTTTATAGATTCCTAACCCTGGGCAAATCTAGGATTCAAGAAGCCTTTTTTCTCTCTTATTCGCAACACTTATCCTCAAGTTGGTTTTCCATGTCAGTAAACAAAACAGAGAGATGACAATTTGAGGAACAGACTAAAAAGACAAGCAACAATCCATTTTTAGTTTCTGGAGAGATTTTGTGCTGAAGTTACAAGATTTCATTATTTAAGACAAATTAAGATCTATAAAATTGCATTCCATCTAAATGTCCAGGCATGGTATTGGCAACCACAGATATATTAAAATAAAAAATAAAGTAACATTTTCCTTTGGCTCGTAGAAAAGCTGTTCAAATGGTAATAAGCTGGAATTATCATTTTAAAAGATCTCTTATTTTCCTGTAAAATTGCAGCAGCCACTTTAAAAATGTATTTCTATCTCTCAGAGAAAAATGATCCATCATTATGGCTGAGAATTTTTTAACCTAATCTAATGACAGTAACCTTTCTCTTATGTTATAAAATAATGGACTGATTTTAAAACATCTATTTATAAGTATTTTTTACATCAAGATATATTACATGATTTTAAAACTTCCAAATTACAAATGATTTCTCTGAAAAATCATTAAGCACACTGGATTTCTCTAAAGTTTAATTTTTACTCTAGTGGTTGGTTAGAAAATGAAACCTCAACACTGAGCAACTTTTGTTTTTAATTAGTTCCTTTGCAGTTTTAGATTTTTGCCAGGTGATCAAAAGGTCTCACTTCATGCAAAAATATGAAATTGTTTTTACATGTGAAAGGGTAACTGTAAAACTTGGCTCATAGCTTCTTTTTCATGATTTTCTACCTTTCCATTAGTATATACATGAATTTCTGCGTAACTGTCCTGTTCCCTATATTAAGTCCTATTACTTCCCTTGTATTTAGAAGCTTAATTTTTTTTTTTACAGGTAGCATTAGGAATATTATGTAATTTCTGAAATAGTCATATAACCTTTGAGTGTTTCTAAGGTTGACTGACTTATGGTTTAAGATCTTTCCGTCGCTATGATCCCGTTGCATTCTTAATTACCGGAAGAGCTGCGTCCACTGAGTTTGTAAAAAACTCTTGTCTGTCATCACTGCTCTTCCCATGTCTACACCTTCACGGCTTCACTCTTGGCCAGATGGTGAACTATGTCTCCTGCACCAAAAACTTCCCGCCTCACCCGTCTATGACTTTGGCAGTGGAGTTATCCTTTCAGCATCGTATTTAGTGACATGGGCCTTGGAGTAAATCAGCTGTAGGTGTGACTCCCGATGCCACATTCTGCCTTTCAGCCTGACTTACCTTACCTAACTGTTCTGGCTCCTCAGTTTCTAATTTAGGGAAACAGGGCCAATAATGACACAGAACTCAGAGCTGAGAGGAGAAACCCAAGCTTAGTGATTGAAGTGTTTATCACACATAATGCCTATCAAATGGTGGATGGTCAAAGGAGGAAGATTATATCTCTATTTTTTTCCCAGTTGTCTCTGCCAAGAGGCTGTGGGTTCCCTGAGAACAGGGAAGATATTTTTCTTTTATTTTTCTTAGTTTTATTAAATATGATGGAGCTGACCTAAAATAGAAGCTCAACAGATGCAATTCAACTAAATAATAAGGTTCACCTCACTGTTCTGTATTCCTATCCTTAATCCTACTGACATTCTGCATCTTCATTGCATTTGTTACAGCCTCCTCGGGATCCTCTCGGTTTGGTGGCTCCTCTTTTGTTGATGTCATCGTTCCTGCAATTATATCGTATGGCCTGTATGAGACAGGCAATGACACCATTTAGATTCATTCATTCAATATATTCTAACATGCAATCACCACACAGCAACCACTTAAGTGGAACTACACCTATCGCTGAATTGGGCCCAATAGTCTGATCGCAACAACTCGGTCCTCCATCGGCCTTAGAGTTTGCCAATCTCCTTCCCTTCTGGGTAATTTATTTTAGCTTTCTATGAGTGGCCAGAGTTGGAAAGGATTCCTCATTTAATAGATATGAATCGCTATGAAACAATGGCTGCCCTTTTAAAGCCAAGCGATGGGAAATTCACTACCTGCTAGGGCATTTTTTTTATTTCTCCTAAAAAGTTTCCTTAGTTAAGCTGCTTTCTACTTGAAGAAGTGTCCTTCTGATGCTTTTTGATCCTATCTTTATGAAGCAAGCCTGCTTCACTCCTGAAGGGGAGGTTTCCACTGTTTAAAGGTAGCTCTTGCTTACTCCCTGAGACTATATCATCTGAAAAAAATTATTTCTTTCTGTTTTGTTTTATGAACTTTAATCTTCTAAATGATTCTCTAAATGATAATTGTTGGACAAATTCTTTCTGTGTTCTTGTTAATGACCATACCCACACCTCACAGTAGTGTGGACTGTCCAAAGTGGAAATTTTGTGCAAAATATTCTCTATTTTGGCATCAAAGTTCAAAATTAGTTCCAGGCCGGTCCAGTCATCCGTCAGTGTTGGGTTTTGATAAAACTGCTATCAGCTGAAACCTTAACACCTTTTATTATTTCTTTCTGATACTCGTTCACCTCTCTCCCACCTCCAAACTACTAGCAGACATGTTTCACACTATCAAATTGTAGTGCTAATTTCTGACTTGTTCTTTTAGTACATTGCCAAGATGTTTTGGATCCTGATTTTATCACAATCTGAAATATAATAATTTTCCTTCTCAGTCTCCAAAATGCTTGTTAGCCACCTCTGGAATTACTTCTCATTCCAACTACCTCGTAGCCAAATGTGTCAAGATTTATAGCATTTCTAAAACCACAACATATCTTCTGAAACATTTCTCACTTTTCATGCAAAAATACTGTTATTTCCAAATTTCAAGATATAAATGTAAATGTCTTATTTTAGAATATGTGTGTGTGTTATCTGAACTTTTTAATGCTCTTTTCCATCCCATTTACACCGTATTTCCTTCAATGCACCATTCAAAAGACATAATTATTGAGGTTTTTTTAATTTTAATTTTATCCAAGAGTATGCTAGAAAAGTATGTATGGGAGAAACTCCCCCCCTGCAAAAAACGAATTACCTTCTGGAGGGTGGGCCTCTTGTAGTGCAGGCTTCCCTCACTAGGTGGCGTAGGGACCCATCTGGTACCCATCAGTGTACCAGCTGGCGTTGTTATGAGAGGCTATGTTCAGCTTCGATGAATTTTTTTTGAAGACTCAGCACATTTGCCCATGTCTTGATGGGTGACTTATGAGCGCATCTGTCCACACCACGATGAGTATTCAGCAGTTTTTGACCCAAAACTCAGGACTTCTGCACCCCATCCTCCCTATTCAACAGATCTCGCCCCAAGCGATTTTTTGTTGTTGTTGATACCCCGAGAGAAAAAAAATCCTCAAAGGGAAGTGTTCTGCTGATGTGGAAGAGGTCAAACAACAAATGGTAGAAGTGACAAAAGACATCAAAATTGACAAGTTCAAAACCTGTCTGAGCAGTGGAAAAAATGTCTCAGAAGGTGTATTCCATCAGATGGAGAGAACTTTGAAGGTGACTGAAGTTTCAACATGTAAGAATAAATACACAATCTTTTATAAATAAATTCTGTTTTGTGCCCCTCCTTGTATTTTATAGGAACACACTAATTGTTACTTTTTCCTTTTTCAAATTACATAGAATTTTCCAATAAAATGATTTACTAGTTTCAATTATTACAAATTACATTTTGTTGTAATTATAGTCTCCATAATTTATAAGTGCTTAAACTTCAATTAGTAACTGATTCCTGACATTAAACATTTCAAAATATTTAGAAAGTCAGGTGGAATTTTTTGTTGTGTTTTGCTGTTATTTTAATCCATGTGGTGGGGGAGAAAGAGCAGAAGTATAAATTCTCTTTGACTTTGCATTTGCCTTGGTTTGTTTCAGAATCAATCCATTTAGATTCTACCACTCGCCCTCGGCAGTTTGCTGGATCTCATTCACGTCCACAACTTTCCTTGGGCTAACCCCCGTGTCACAGACCCCCCGCACAGAACCAGCGTTTTCCTAACCAGTTCTTTCAAGACCCTACTTCAGGCTTTGTTTATTTGTTTGTTCTGTCTCCAGTTTGGTGAGAAATGATGCCATTGCTTCTAATCCATGGCCTCTTCTTGATTTCCTGCTAGACACACAATGATTTTTTCAATTGAGTTTATTCATGTCAAGTATATTTAAGTTGACATAAAAATTGAGCAGAAACTACAGAGTTCCCCTATCCTCTCCCCCATACTTGGCACGTGGTTTCACCTATTATTAACATCTTGCATTAGTGTAGTATATTATTGACAATGGATAGATTAAGACCGATATGTTATTATTAACTAAAGCCCATAACTTATATTAGGATTCCCGCTTTGCCTTGCACAGTTCCACGGGCGTTGATAAATGCATGTCACCTCCTCATCACAACAGTATCACACAGAACAGATCCAGTGCCCTAAAAGCCTCGGTTCCCCACTGATCCATTGCTCTCTCCTGATGGCCACTGAGCTTCTCTATAGTTTAGCCTTTTCCAAAGTGTCATATAATTGGAACCATACAGCATGTACCCTTTCCAGATTAGCTTCTTAGAAATATGTATTAAGGTCTCTCCACATCTTTTTATGGCTTGAAAGCTCTTTTTTAAATCACTAAATAATACTTCACTGTATGATATACTTGGCTTATGCATTCACCTATTGAAGAACCTCTTGGCTACTTCCAAGTCTGGGCCATTATAAGTGATGCCGCCATAAACATTCACGTACCTGGTTTTGCAAGACCTAAGTTTCCAACTCGTTACTATAAATATCTAACTGTAGATCCTGTGTTGAAACTGTTTGACTTGGTAAGAAATTGCCAAACTGTCTTCTCTAGTAGCTTATAACAAGCGATGAATAAGACCTCCTATTCTCCACACCCCCTTCTGCATTGGGTATCGTCAGAGTTCTGGAGTTTAGCCATCCTAATAAGTGTGTAGTGGTATCTCACCGCTGTTTTAATTTGCAGGTCCCTACTGACATAGCATGTGGAGCATCTTTTCAGATGCTTATTTGCCATCTGTATATCTCCTTTGGTCAAGAGCCTGTTCAGACCTTTGCCCATAGTATATCAGGTAATTTGTTATCTTATTGTAGATTTATAAATATTTTGGATACACACTCAAGGCAAAAATCATTTCTAAAGCACACTCCCATTAGTAGTACTGGTTGGTCTGCCCTTCCTTGAAAGGCTCTTTCAATGTTATACACACTTCTAGTAAAACGCATGCAACAACTGACTGCAAACATTGGCTCACACATTTTGCCTCCTTGATGGATGCAAAGTCTTGCAGAAGAGAAGTATTTCTGTATCCCCAGCCACATGTGTTGCCAGACAGAGAAGAAGCATTCAATAAGTGATTCTGAGTGGATGTCATTACTGAATTCATCTAAAGCAGATTCTACGGCTAGTTGTCTAAGACACTGTCTCAAGCAGACAGGGTGAAATTCCCTGTTTCGAAAACCCAAGAGGAATTATTGGTGGTTTTTCAGAAAAAAAAAACAAAACAAAACATTTGACCCACCTATCAGAGATTTTTAAGAATATTTGCTCCTTTGTTTCTACTTTATCCTCTGGTTTCCTAATGGCTGGAGGATCTGGGAGTTACATTTTCGCTGTATCATTCACACTCAAAAATCCATTCCCTTTAACCTGAGCCTCTCCCAAGGCTCAGGATAAAGAAGGGTTTAAGCATTTATTGATCAGTTCCTGCTAGTCAGTAATCAATTCTAATGGAGGATATAAAGACAGTGGTGGAATCATTGTGACCTTCTTAAAGGGATCCAATTTAAAAAAAAATAAACACTATCATTGTCATTAGTTTAATTCATAGATGTAGATATAGAGATAGAAAAATGGATGAATGATACATAGATAGATAGACAGACAGATAATTGGGGGGAGTGAGAAGATAAATTTAGCAGTATGTGACACACTGAGAAAGTACATACTTTTTCTGACCCAGAACTCATTGCTAGGTATCCACTGTTTGTTGACTTTCACAGTAACCATATATATATTATTTGTAATTGCAAAACACATGAAATAATACAAATGACCACCAATGTATTTATATGACAGAATGCTATATACCAGATTAAATAAATGCATACATACACACATACTCTAGGCATCAATGTGAATACATCTCAAAAACAATGTTAGGTGAAAATTCAAATTGCAAAATAAAATGTGCAAAAATGATATAATGTATATTCATTAACAATCAATATATTTTTTGTGTGTATGAATATGTGTTGTAAAATATATATTAAAAATTAACTGGCAAGATACAGACCATATTCAAACTAGCATGCCCATGTGGCAATGTGATTGAGAAATATTTAAAAAGAAACTTTAACTTTCTCTCTCATGTATGTGTTAAATTTTAAATGTTCTGAAGTTAACATTATCAAACATTAAGGTTTTGAGGATTGATGTTTATTATATTCTTTTTCTATGTTTAATTGTGAATTGTTTTAATTGCAAATGTAAATATTTTTAGGGAAACTTCATAAGCTACTAAACTGATTTAGGAAACAGAATTTTAGAAGCACCTCAGTGGCAACGAAGTCACCAGAGAAGTTATCAAGATCAGCTCAAGGGAAAGAAGCCCTAGATGCACAGACCAGCAGCCAAGTAGATGGCAACATGGCAGCAGAGACGGTGAAACATGCCGGAGAACGTGCCTTATGACGTAGAGCACTTGAAACAGGAAATCTTACTTCCTTGGGCCTTGCTTCCCTCCTGTGAAATGATGGGCATAAATAGATGTATCTATGATAGGTCTTCCAACTTTAAAATGTAATGAATGGTCCTCTGAATATGTTCTACATGGTGTTTTACCAATCCCTCCCATTCTTTCTTTTTTTTTTTTTAATTTTGATACTATTATGTAAGAAAAGAAAAATTATTCTGATGTAAATCACTGGTTGCCACTCAGTAGCTCTTTCCTTTTCTTTCTGAAGGGTAAGCAATGGTAGAAACGGAAAATCAGACACTTTATTTTTTCAGAATTTTTTAAATTGAGGCAGCCATGGACCACCATTGGCCAATGAGATGTGAAGGAATATTTGTTGGGAGGCATGAGCTTCACAGGATCTCTCCTCTTCCCTCCCTTCCTGTGTGGGTGCTGCTAGAGTTACACAGCAGAGCCTCTTGCGACCACACAGGAGCAAGTTCAAGAGCAAAATGCTACCTCGTGACCTAGTCTGTTTGTGTTCAGTCACTGCAGGCTTGATCCCCTTCCTCCAGGCTGATGTAGTGAAATCACCAATATTCTTCACTCCCTAAGTTACTGTTATTCTTTTACTTGCAGCCAAGAGCATCTTCATGGTTCTGTGTACGTTCTCTTAATTTTTTTCCACTGCTAGCCATTACATTTTTTTTTAGTCGAATGGCCCATATTTTAAATGTCTCCACATTACTAGATGTTTGAGGCTACAAAACAAAATAAACTACCTAGTATTGTTTTTTAGTTAAATATAAATGTAGGATAATGGGACTTCATACTGTTTGAAATGTAGATCAAGAAAACATTTAATCGTACCATTTGTCATGATCTTTGGTACAAAATAGCCTTGCAATACACAGGAAGTATCCCTACCTGAGTGACCAAAGCATGAGGAGACAGAGCAAAGTTAGCTCATGCCAGTAGGTCAAGACAGCTGTGGGCATTACCAGGAACAGGTCTGCGGTGGTACCAGGGGGCAAAAGCACAAGGAAAACAACACAAGAAAAAGACGAGGTCTAAACACAGCAGTGTTTGAGAAGAGAACCCCTAAGCAGGGTAGTGTTTCTCCCACGCCATTCCCCTGTGTTACATGAAACTGTAGACACAGCAATTACACACATTTCCCTTGACTTCCTTAGTTCATTGTGCTAAACCCCGTGAGTGTGAACTCTCTGAATCTGCCGTTCTCCTTTTAAAATATGAATAGCTATGCATGTGTCAAAGGGTTAACCCAAGAATAAATGAAATCTGAGAGAGAGACAGAAGGAGAGTGAGCATTCAGATTAACTGGGATGTTACAGGCATTCAATTATATTACAGGTAATATTTTCGGTTTCATTATTACATGATTGTATATTCAGGTATACACTTTTCACTTTTGATTCCTTTGAGCGCAGTGAGGTGCTGAATGAGAAAATGAGAACTAAATAATAAAAATATACACTCGGTTTGACAAGTCATATTTTGGAATTCCTCCAATCAGCACGCACATGATGGGCACCCTCATACAATAAACATCATTTTACATCCCAGACTCAAAACAAAAGGAGTTTCAATCCCTGAGCACAGGAAGCTATGAGTAGAGCTTCAGACTCCAGGAAAAATCTCAACCTCTTTGTCCCTTCTCCCTTTTCTCTCACCATTCACCCCTTCCCCCTTCCAGTCATCTCTACTGAGAATGAAGAGCTGGCTAAGCTATGATGGCGCTCCTTCACTCACCAAAGTCTACATAGTTCAGTGCCACTGATTATTGTCCCCTCCCTCTGAGGTGTTCTCTGACCCTCCTATGCACAAGCAGCACCTGTCTCCAGTCTGACACCCACTGCACTTGACTCATGCCTTTTCAATGTAATTTATCACATACTGCTACGTATTGCAATTGTCTTGACATATTTCCTCTCTTTTCCTGAAAGAGAGAAAATAAGCATGATCCCTTCGCTATCATTTTTAAACTCTGCCCGTTGTAGTGGTGCATGGTGCACCATGGGAAGGTCAGTATACGTTTGTTAGGACGTGAACGCATGCGCCTAATGTGACTTGATGATGATGACAACTGGACTGTGTTAAATAAGCACAATGTACAAGCCACTGTGCTAGGTGCTTAAGTAATGTGTGCGGTGAATCATTCAAAAGATGTACCCAAGCCATTATTACTCTCTTTTTACAGAAAATAAAGTCTCATAAGCTATTAGCAAGAAATCTAGAATTCACATTTTAAAAAAAGAAAAACTCAGAGAGTATAAACAGTTTTGCCCATATCACACAGTGAGGATGTGAATTTGTCATTTCAAATGTTTCTCTTTAAAGTTATCAGATATCTAATTTAAATCAGCTTACTTCTTAAAGGAAATTTATCACCTCATATGACTAAAAAGTTCAGAGGTCCATCTTGGGGGACACTTTGATATGAAGTTTTATGATATGAGCTCTGACTCACTTCTCTGGAAGTATCTTGACTATGCCATTCTCCAGGTGAAGGCTTCTTCATCACACTGGCTGCCTCATGACAGCAAACAGCTGCAGATGACCAGACCTCACATCTGCATCCCACTCCACTCAGAGATAAATGAACTAATTATAAGGAACGCTTTTTATTACTGACAGAATAATCAGGAAGAAGCTAGACTAGAAAGGCCTAGAAAATATCTCTGCTTACCAGATCAGGATAGCTGCCCATATTTGCAAATGTCCAAGATGACTTTCACCTCTGGCAGAAGGTGGGGCCAATCCAAACTATTTGACTCACATAAATTGGGGGAGAATGGATTTCCTAAAAAAACAAAAAAAACAGGCTACAGCATACAGGGCTCATTATAACAGAAAAGCAGGGACTGAGTCATCTGACATCAAAGTTCATAGTCTTTAAAATTCCCCTGCGTGCGTGGCTCCTACTCTGTTATAGAGGGTAAAAGTCATTTCTTGTTAGCTACCCAAAGCACTGTGCAGGAATTTTCAGAGCCTTTAGCAGTGCCTATATGTACAAGCACTGATTCCAAACTTCTCTCTCTTCCAAAACTCTACCCTTCTTTCTCTCAGATATATTATATTGCCTGTTCTTTTCAGCCAAGCCATCCTTCAGCTGCCTGGATCGCATGAGTGCAGCTCAAATGTAATGCCAAACAAATCAACAGAATAGCTGTCAGGCCTTCACTAGAAACAATATTAGCCTTGTCTGTTCATACTGAAAGCAGAATGGAAGTGACACAAATAAAATGTAATGGGACAAAATGTATTGCTCAACGTACAGTAACAAGGAACTATTGGTTGACAATTTCCCCCCCTCACTATATTTCAATACACTGTCTCTGATTTTGCATAGTGTTAGCAAACTCAGTACTTATAGAGGTGTCAAACACATAGTAGGAGCACAATCAATATATTTTAAGGGCTGAATGCATGAATGGATTAATTAAATCAGACCCAACAAACCAGTTATAGAATATGGACTTAGCAACGCAGAATCTTATACTTGGAAAATAATCTTGGTTTAAACGCCACCTGACCCATCTAGTTTTCCTGAAAATAAATCCTTCCCACTAAGTTCCTGATGCGGAGTTCTTGTGATGCTAGCTGAATATCTCTACAAAGAAAATTCATACCACATGGATCACTTAATTCCTGGGACATACGGGGATACATATGAGAGAGTTTCTCATCGTACAGAAACGCTCCTTGTGGCTTCCACAACAGTGAGCCCATCCAGGAGGGACTGCAGAGGTTAGAAAAGTATAAGAAACTTGCATAAGCTAATACTACTGCCTTTGCATCTACAGAACGTCTATAGGCCCAGAAAATTAATAGCACATGACACAATTTTAAGTAAAAAGAAAAGAGGATGCTTTAAATCTGCGGTTTTACTTTGACACAGTTCTCTCTCGATAACTGGGGTTTTCAAAACTTTCCATGAAAGGGAAGTTGAATAAGCTTTTGGAGTGTGAACTATGTCCACAGTATTTTGCATTTCATGGACAAAAATCTCTTTTCATCTTTGCAATATTACCGTCATGTAGGTGTTGCTATTAACTCCATTCTCAGAGGCATTAGGTGCAGGAAATTTAAGTGACTGAATTGAACCTCTACCTGGAGAGAAAGTCCATGCCTTACACCCACACGCACTGCCTTTCAGTCATGTGTATCACTTTTCCCCTCAACTGCATCAGAAAAAAGCAAAATCTGAAGATATTCTTGGCGAAGGATTCACGCCATGGGTTCTGCTCTAACATTTAACATCCGTGATACTGTTTGCTGAATGGAGAGAAATGCTAAGACTCCACCAAATGTTTACTGAGTAGATGATTCTCGATGGCCTTCCGCTGAAAAGTTTAAAATTAAAAATAGAACACGATTCCCTATTTGTCCCCCGCCGAACTGTGTGGGAGCAGCCACCCAGGTTGCCGGCAAGGGTTCTGAAGCCCGGTGCTCAGCAGCGCATCTCCCTTCGCCCCCAGTGTCAATGCCCTCCCTCCATTTCTCTCAGAACAGAAAATAGTAACTAATAGCTTCACTAGCTGCCCCTTTCATCGCTTCAGCTGCGAATAAACTCCATTTGTCTTTCTTCGGTCAGAATGTGCGGATGGTTGCCTAGGGCCGGATGGAGTCTTGCAACTGTGGCTTTCAGGGAATTACCACAGACATGACCAATGGTGGCAAAGGAACACAGATAGGGTCCCAGGGACGGTGGATATGTCCCTCGGTTCTCAGAATGTACTCTGGGCTTCTCACCTTCAGGGAACGCGGCTGCAGTTGCATTATGTGTCAGTAGGAAAGGAGAGTGCTCTTCTCTCCTCTGACAGCACGGGGCAGCGGGATTTTGCCTGGGAAGGAGGTGGAAGGAGATAAAGCATTCCCTTTTCGCGTGCTCTGTCCAGCTAGGAGCACACATGTGCCCCGGTGCAAGGCAGGGCTGTGGATTCTGCAGCAAGGACGCGGTCCACTGCGCAGGCAAGAGACGTATTGGAGCCAGTGCTGGAACTGGGGCCAGGCAGGCCTGGCTTTAATTCCCTCCTCTGCCACTTGCTGGCTGGGTGATCTGAGACATGGAATGGAAGGTCTTGAACTTCAGTTTTCCCCACTGTTGTATGGGACAGTATTAGCCTATCTGGCAGAGTTGCCATGAGAAGAAGGCTGCTGGATTTAGCAAATAAAAATACAAAGAGCTCTTTGTTAAATTTGAATTGCAGACATACAACCAAAAAAAAAAAAAGGTGGAGGGGAGGTATAAGTATATCCCAAATATTGCACGAGACATACGTAAACCAGACATTATTTGCTGTTTGCCTGAAATTCACATTTAAAGGGGGGTCCTGTAGTTTATTTTGCAACCTTACTAGAAAAGTAAAGCACCGACCAGCACAACGCTTGACACGGACTTGTGGCTCCACAGAATTGCGTCCCCCGTCACTCATGTGTTTTAGTTTTATGCTCCACACCAGGACTCATTTTCCAACCACTGAATGAGTCAAAGTTTAATTTTGTTTTCTTTGAACCCACATATTAGCAGAGCATCAAACGTTCTCTTTGGTGAGGTCTAACTAAGGGATGTCCTCTGCCTGCCATCAAAGATTCCAGGAAAGTTCAAGGTATCCAGGTTGAATCTCTTTCAGTAACTGATTTAGGAAGTCAATTAAATTAGTGTGTCAACTAGAAAGTATAAGTCGGTATGACTTGAGTTTATGTTGTGCTATTTTCTGTGCAGACACAGGAAGAAATTGCAAAGGATAACTTTCCTTTTTTTGTTGTTTAACTTATTCTTTATTACCATTCTTGAAACAATACCCTGAGCCAAATACTAAGAGTATAAATAACTTTCCTTTTTGTCTTCTAATAGTACAGAGATTTTTCTCCTGTAGTAAGATTTGCTCATTTTTATTACAAATACGGTCATTCATAATTTACATTTTTCTATCCCTACTCATTAATAACTTTTGAGGGGGATTTTGACTTTGGTCTATGTTCAACTCAAATAAAACTCTGTCAATGAAAGACAAGTAGCATATGATTTCACTCCTATGTGGGATCTCATGAACAAAGTAGAGACAGACTCACGTATAGAAAGCAGACTGACAGCTGTTGAGGGTAGGGGGCTGGATGGATTGAACAAAAAAAGAAAAAAGAAAGAAAAGAAAAAACTCATGTACATGGAACAAGTGTGGTGACTGCTGGGGGAGCAGGGCTGAAGGAGGGGGCGGGGGGTATAGGGGGCTAAACGGTGATGGAGGGAGACTTGACCTGGGCTGGTGAACACACAATACAGTGTCCAGATGATGTGTTGTAGAATCGCGCACCTGAAACCTGTCTAATTTTCTTACCTGGGATAACTCTCCCTTTCATAGTTGCAGAAACTGAGGCACTGATTGAATCATTGAGTGATTTACTCACAAAAGCCTCACCAATCAGGAGGCAGAAAGAAAATAAAAGTAAAAGTCAATTCCTTGGATTCTACTCCAATATTATTATTTTTATTTTATTCTCAGGTTGAGGAAAGGAGGAAATAAGACAGAATACATGGGATAATTGGAAACCTTCAGGAAAAAAAAGCAGTAAACTAAAAGCATTGTTATTACATTGAAACTAAATATATTTGTCACAATTAAGTCCATTTTCCATCATTCTAATATTAAAAGGAAGAGCAAGTGAGCTACACTTAAACAGCATTTAAATTAGGTTAATGTTCAGAAAGGTTAATAGTATGAAATGTAGCTCTAATTTTCATTTGACAGCTGAAGTCTAGCCTTCTACATGTTATTAAATTCAATTAAAAACATTCCCTGTTACCAAAAGAAAATTCTTATAAAGGATAATTACTAGAAAAGTGTACCTTTGTTTTTAATGTTTACTTATGAAATGTAATAAACACGGCAATAGAGGTACATTTGATTTATTTACTACCTATAGGCAAGTTAATATTACACTATATTGATGCTATAAAAAAGAACATTTAAAATTCTTAGTGGCCCTTTGACATCAGGCTTGACATGGGCCTCGATACATGTCCCTGTTTGTATCCCACTGTGTAAGAGCAGTGTGTAAAACCTTATAGTGTTTTGGGACATTTTCTGCCATTCAGATTTTTTTAAGGGAATGGGATAGTCCACAATATTCTATGAATGCCAAATAATTATTCTCCTATTTCCTTCCTTTCCATCTAAATTTTTCACCTTTTCATTTTTCCCAAGGCAATGTGACATCCAGAGGAGGAAGTCCATGGCTTTTATCTTGATTTATAGGTGTGATGATAAAAGTCTCATAGCTTGCTGCCCACTCCTCTGACAGAATATAACCCACAGCATCTGTTCAAAGACAGATTATCCGTAGCTGGATATAGTTTGATTTTAGTAAACATAGCCTATGGCATGAATACAATGAATTTAGGCTCAAGCTGCACAGAATAGAGAAGTACGAATATTCCAATATGCAGTATGTTTTCAAATTAATTCTATGCCTAAGGTCTTTGTTTTGTTTTCTGCTCAATCTTTAGGAAGTTAAATTCACAGTACACAATGGTCAATATACACCATAAATATATTGATGGACTATTTAGCCTCAATGCAAATGTTATGACATGAATTCATTCAGAAAATAGTTTTCCTGAATTTCCCATACCTGTCAGGCACCGCAGTAGGAACGAAGCCCACAACTGTCTTAACTTTTATCAGGTGTTTAATCTAGTGTGGAAAATAGACAAATAAATATGCAAATTACAAATAATGATGCAACTTAAAAAGGGCAGGATGCTGTGAAATAATATAATTGAGTATTAGGAAAAGCGTGTCTACGGAAGTAATACTTAAATTCAGACCCTAAAGAATGAGGATCAGAAGGAAGACGGCTCTTGTGGGAAGACCATGAAGACTTGAAGGTACTTGGCCCCGTGGTGCTGATGATCAAAGATGAGGTAAGATCTTGCTGAGCCTCATAGGCCATTAAGCTGAACCTTTGGAAAGTCAATAGCGGGAGAATGATGGGTTGGTTTACATGTTCTCTTTTGCTGCTGTGGGTAGAGAAGGCACTGAAGGTGGCAAAGATGAAAGCAGGAGAAACAACACAGAGGCTGCTTGGGACGGTCTGGTGGCAGTGGGGATGGAGAGGAACGGATTGTTTGAGATGCGCATGCATTCATTTTTCTAAATGGATAAGAGAAAGAACCTTTGAGTAACCTCAGAGAAGTTTAAAAGATATACATACTGAAAACCAAAATACTAAAAAAATCCTCCAGACTTCCGGTTAAGAAGGAGCAGTAGGTCAGCATGCTTCGCTGCCTCGTGCAACCACAGAAAGAATGACAACTAACCTCAAAACAAACAACACCCAGAACCATCAGAAAATCCAGCTGCATGAAGTCCAACAGCCAAGGATGTAAAGAAGCCACATTCATCCAGATGGGGAGGAGGGGTGAAGTTGTAAAGACGTCCCAAGAGGTGTAGAGACACAGTGTGGTGAGGAGAGGTGGTGACAGAGGAACGAGCTGTCCCATGTTCCCATGTGGTGGATAAAAATTGTGAGAGATACCTTAGGAGTGAGGGATCCCAGACCCAAGTAAAACCACACAGTCCAGGATTCCAGCACCAAGAAGATAAATTCCCATAAATTCTGGCTGTAAAAGCCAGTGGGGGTTGGAGTAGTGAAAGAAACTGCTGGATTTTCAGGAGACTCCACTTAGGGACCACATGGACTTAAAACATACACAGACCCACCCCCTTTGGGATTCAGCAGCCAGGCAACAGTTGGAAGGGTGCCAATCACCCAGGACAACATCCGGAAGGGCACCCGTAGCACCAAGCAAGTGCTGGACTAACTTCTAGAAGCCAAGCAGCAGCACTGTTGCCCCCCTGAGCCCTCCCCTACACAGAGCCACAAGGAGGTGAAGTGGGTTGCCTAAAGCTCCACCCCAAACAATGTACAGGTGCCTTTTCTACAATAGGCCATGCTTCTAAAAACAGGGAGTCAAAGCAGCTCTACCTCATACATAGAAACAAACACAGGGAGGCTGCCAAACTGAAGAACCAAATAAATATTGCCCAAATGAAAGAACAGAAGAAAAACCCCAGAAAAAGAGCTAAATGAAACAGAGATAACCAACCTATCGGATGTAGAGTTCAAAACACTGGTGATCAGGATGTTCAAAGAACTCATTGAGTAGAGCAACAAAATAAAAAAGACCTGGGAAGAAATGAAGGTTACATGGAGTGAAATAAAGAAAAATCTACAGGGAACTAGCAGTAGAGAAGATGAAGCCAGGATTAAAATCAATACTTTGGAACATAAGGAAGAAAGAAACATTCAACCAGAACAGCAAGAAGAAAAAATAATTTTTAAAAAGGAGGATAGTATAAGTGCCCTTGAGACATCTCCAAACATACCAATACCCAGTCATAGGGATGCCAGAAGGAGAAGAGGAAGAGCAAGAAATTAAAAACTTATTTGAAAAAATAATGAAAAAAAAAACTTCCCTAATTTGGCGAAGGAAACAGACACACAAGTCCAGGAAGCACAGGGTCCCAAACAAATTGAACCCGAAGAGAACCACACCAAGACACATAATTAAAATGCCAAAGGTTAAAGACAAACAGAGAATCTTGAAAGCTGCAAGAGAAAAGCAGAGAGTGACCTTCAAAGGTGTTCTCAAAACACTGTCAGCTGATTTCTCAGAAGAAACTGCAGGCTAGAAGGGACTGGCAAGAAGTATTCAAAGTGATGAAAATCAAGGACCTACAAACCTGGATAACTCTATCCAGCAAAGCTACCATTTAGATAGGAAGGGCAGATAAAGCTAAAGGAGTTCATCGGCACCAAGCCATTATTACATGAATTGTTAAAGGGACTTATTTAAGAAAATGAAGATCAAAACTATGAACATTAAAATTGGCAACATTCACAAGTATCAACAACTGAATCTAAAAAAACAAACGAAGCAAACAACCAGAACAGGAACAGAATCAGAGATATGGAGATCACATGGATGGTTATCAGCAGGAAGGGGGAGAATGGGGAAAAAGGTACAGGGAATAAGGAGCATAAATGGTAGGTACAAAATAGATGGGGATGTTAAGAATAGTATAGGAAATGGAGAAGCCAAAGAACTTATATGCATGACCCATGAACATGAACTAAGGGGGAACATTGCTGGAGGGAATGGGGATACCAGGCATAGGGGAGTATAGGGGGGATAATTGGGACAACAGTAATAGCATAATTAATAAAATATATTTTTGAAAATTCTCCAACCATAGATACAGACAACACTCTATTATGCATATGGACTCAAAGACAAATTTTTTTTTTGTAATACACCATGCAGCTGATATCTCTGCCCTGGAAAAGCCATAGAATGGGCAGGCAAGGTCAGCTAGAGGTCATTGATCATTTCTGAAAAACGTCAGGTAAATTTTATGTAGTGCTAAGAATTCATTACCTTCCCAAGCAACAGAAGAATCACATGGCAATGTGCAGCAATAAAACTTAGACCAGAACAGCAGTGGGCACAGAGGAAAAATGGTCAAAGACATACACCTGGATGCTGTTTGTGAATGTCACTGTCACCAACAGAATGTTGCAGGGATGCACCGGCCATCACAAAAGGGCATTCACTCCATTAAGAAGCCACATGGTGACTATTCACACCGGCTACCGCATCTAACCAAGAGCCTGCAGACCTCCTACCTGACTTTCTCCCCGGCCACTGAACCAAATCCGAAAGCGAGGTAATTGACATTTCCTTCCCGATCTCTTCTTTTCCCAAGAAAAATGTTTAGACAACTGTGACTGGAAAGAATCTAGGACACCTTATTGATCTCCTTAGGACCACATGGCTGAAGGAAAACTCTTGCCTTTGCCGAAATAAACTTTTCTAAAAGCCTCCCTAAAACAAGGTCAGAGACACTCCATATAATCCCTAATAACTGCCAGTGGAAACTCATCAGAACAAAAGTAAACATCAAAAGCTATTGCCACCATCTGTTTCTGCGAACGTCCCGGCCCTAGCAGTCTCCAGCCCTTCCACAAATGGAGAGGTGAAGCTCAGACAGTGCCTCCCACACTAGCAGCCGGGGTACAAAGGAAAGCAATTCAAACGGGGCTCTTTCTCCCAGGGGGGTTATGGTCTCTGTCCTTCAGCCACCATGAAAGAAAGGTGATTCCTCTACATTTATCCCCACCATTTATTTGCTATTTTTCTGAAACAGCCATTTCCTTTTTTCCCCCCTATTTCTTAACAAAATTTCCATCCATAGACCTTTCTCTGGCTCCGTGATCAACATCACTCATGTAAATTAGGATATAAAGGAAGACATAAATTAGGGTGCAGTCTTAAGAGAAAGGCCAGGTAGTCCATGACCGGACGCAGTAGAACTCATTTAGGATCGGCCGTTACCAGGCTGCACTAGCAGGTATTAACCTGTGAGTCAGGCTGCAGAGAGGAAATAAAAGGAGAAATAAAAAGTGTGAAGGATCTGTGGAAACACAATTGTAAGCAACATGAAGCAACTGTGAATGGCTGAGAAATCACAGTTGTTTGATAGACCTGCTGGGCATATCTAAGGGAAGGAATGACTTTTTTTTCTTTGAACAAGTGTTTGCCTATGTCTGCAATTACCATCGGGTCTGAGGGCTGGGACTGAAAAGGCATGTTTCTGTGCCACTTAAAGCCTGTTGAAGATGAGAAAAGAAAACTATCTTTTATTGATATAAGTAATGGTCATAAGGACAACAGCAAAAGAAAATGGGCATTATTCACTATTTTTATGAAGGTCATCTTATTCTTCATTGAAGTGTGCATTTATCGACATGCTTTTTTTATATTATTTCATATTAAATGAAACACTTCTATGCAAAGTGGCTTGTGCAAAAGGAAGAATGTGTTTCCTTATGGAACTGAAAGGCTTCAGGTAGGGCTGATTCCAGGCACACAGCCTGTGTACATAGTCAATGCCCGCAGAACGGGCACATAGATTTTCTCTCCTGTCTTTCTCGGGTGCTCCGCCCACAGACGCTTTCCCCCTCCTACAGGCAGAAGCTTCAGGCAGTTCCAGAGAGCAAGCCTATCTTCTCATTGAGCTTCAAAGAAAGCTCCCCAGTTCTATCATTAATCAAAAGTGCTGCAAGTGAATTCCAGGAGCCCTGACTGCCCTTCCTTGGAAGGACACTCAACTACTTGACACTTAGCCAATGCCTTGGTGGCCTGGACTGACGTGAACCCCTTTTGATTGGTGCAGAATCACAAATCAAAGGAAAAGGGGGTTCAACATGAAAACTGGAATGCTGCTATTAGAATTTCGGTAGATAGTCGCTGGGTTAGATGGGGATATTCCTTATACTCGATTGGAAATTAAACACAGAAGAGAAGTTTGTGCCTTAGATTTGAAGGATGCTAAATCCAGACCAGGAGTCATGGCTTAGGAGACATCTACATGCAAAAGGAACCAGAGAGCATTCTCTTATAAAGTACAGAGTTAAAACAAGAGTGAAGAGGGCAAACAGAATTAAAGAAAAAATCTCCTGCCAAATGCTGCTTGTTTTCATGAGGTTAGCAAGGAAGGAGGTACACTTACACACAGCTCATTGTACTGAGGGAGGAAAGAGGGAGACAAAAGGAGTAAATGGGTATTGTATCATTTTAGCATCAATTTGGAGATGAGAAAATAGAAGATCAGAGAGGTAATGTCGAGTCCCTAAGTAGCCCAGCCAGTAAGCGTTCAGCTAGACTGTGCACCTGGACTTGGTTGATTCCAAAGCAATTTCTAAGGGAAAAGCCCCCAAACATTCATGTCCTACTAAACTAACTGTAGAAATAATATTTAGCTCCGATGTTTATATCCATGTGTCTTTCAAATGTAAAATTTTCAAAATCGTAAGAAAGTTTTCAGGTGGCTATCACCTGTAAAAAAATGCATAACATTATGACAAATTCACCGAGTTATGAAAAAATGTATAATAAGGTAGAACAGTCAACCGTCTATATTCTCATGAAAAAGATTACTGGTTAGTGATGTGTTTCTATTTGTACAAATCAATACATTGGTTTAAAGATGTAAAAAAATGTATTTTTAACTTTTTTTTAAATGTTCCTTTTTATTGCATTTATTGGGGTGACACTGCCTAACAAAATTATGAAGGTTTCAGGTGCACAGTTCCACAAACAGAACTCATAGTGAAGAGGGATGGAGTCACACTGTGCCTCATAATGCAGTAAACTGACAGTGAGGATTTGAATGCTTCGAACGGAACTCGCTGGAAAATGCCAGGGGTATAATTATTTGGAACTTGTTGCTGCCTCACACTGCACACTACTCAGTCTCTCCCCTCCCCATCTTTTGGTGGCTAATGCGAGGGAATATCTGAAATGTGAAAAATAACCTTTTCTTTCTATCCCTGATGGTGTTACCATATGGCATTAGCATTTGGTTCCATCCTTTTCACCCTCCTACTATTTATTTATTTTAATCACTACTTGTGATTAGTAAAGAGAACGGCTCTTCGAGTTTATTCCTGGCTACACTCTCCCTCCCGGTTTGGCCCTGGATCCTTCCATTTCCCTTACCTACCAAAACAGCCCTTTTGAAACGAGCACACTGTCACTCACCTGTTGAATGAAACACTTAAAAATGATAGTTCCTCATATTTTAAGAGACTTTTTATTATCTGTGGATTTTTTTTTCTCCCTAAGTTCCCAAACCATCTGTGTCTTCTCATTTATGACCAAGACTTTGAGGTTTTTAAATTTGCTCAGAGCTGACAAAACACAACATCTGGATTTCAATCGAAGGAGGAAGGCTCATTGGAAAGCTTGTTAATGCCCCTGGACCACAATGAGATCAAATTGAAGAACTTTTTTTTTTATGAGTTGAGTGCAAATGAATTAGAAACATGTGAATTAAATTTTTCTTAAACCTCCAAGGAAATTTAAATATTAAGGAAAAGTGCTTTGCAAACTGCCTCTTGGCTTCTGCCAAAGTCAGAACACTTGAAAAAAGAAAAAGTGTTGCTGATATCTCCTGAATCTAAATGTACCCAGCATTTTCTTCTGTAGTGCATAGAGGACATTTTGATCTTTGAATAAAACAGAAGCAATCCAAAGATTTGCAAGTTTCCTATCCAATGATGCTTAGCCTTCGGTCTCAAATAAGCATGTTCCTAGAGTTCAACCAATTTTTCCTTGTTCTTTATCGCTACTTGTTTTGTTGGCTTAGCAATGGCCAAAAATAAGTGAATGGCATCATTGCCCCGACGTGATGATGCAAAATCTCTGTCATTTCATGTGCTTTATTTTAAGGATGGAAGACCCTGACTTAGTAAACATTTGTTTCAAATGCATGAGTACGGAAGCCTTTACATTTTGAGTCAACTTTATTTTGTTGGGCTTTAGAGAGCTTTTCTGATTAATGGAAAAATAAAGGTTTCCCACTCTTGGACACATGTTTGTCACTTAAACACTCATTTCATGGCCAATACTGTGAAAACGACATGCGTGCTCACTGTGTGTGTGTGTGTGTGTGTGTGTGAGTGTATTTGGGGTGTGTAAAAACAGCGTTACTCATGCTTCAACTCCCTACACCTGACCTGAGGACCCAGGACAGAGAGAAGGACTAATTCTCCAATTATTTGCAGGGAAAATGCCACCGTGACCGTGGACCCGAGTGAAGTCCCTGACCATGACAGCTCAGGAGAGGGCAGGTGCAGGGGAGCGATCATCGGCGTGGGAGCTGCAATTCTCCCAACGTCCCGAGTAGGAAGCAGCTTAACTGGTGCTTTGCTGGTAGAATCGAAGTCTGGCAGGGAGGGGGAGTAATTCTCTCCTCCTGCCCCTGCCTCAGAACACCTTGATCTCCTCTCACCCTGAGGATAACCGACGACGTCAGGACGTGTCTGCAACCTGCCTTATCACCGCTGCTAATAACAGATTCCCACCTGGAGACAGCGCCAGGGGCACAGATTTAAATAGTCTCTTCAGGCACAGAATGATTTTGTACAGCAGGCTCCGACACGGAGGCAACTGTTCACAAACGTGCCAGCAGTAACTACAGAAGTCACTTGATGGCATGAAGATGAAACCTTACTACTGACAACCTCCCCTCACCCCCACCCCCGCCACTACCTCTTGCCATTTAGCATAAGACCTTCAGAGACATCCCTGTCCTGCCCGTCTCTCTACGCAGGAAAATCACTGAAAGTTGTTCATGGGAGCGAGAAAAGGAGTCTCCCAGACATACCTGGTCTCAGAGAAGACAGGAGAGCTGTCCAGTTGAGGTGGGTGGGGAGTGAGTCACACAAGCCCTCCTAAATTAAGAAAGAAATGAGAGAAGGCATCTCGGAAAAGAAGGACATGTCTGGTGAATAATAAAACTGATGTTTAAAATGCAACATGAACAGAAAGACAAGTAGGCTCGTTCATCCTCTGCCTCACCTGAGGGAAATCTCCCAAGAAGTCAAAACCTGCAGGGTCACAGCCTCCCCCTGGCCGCTGGTGGAAAGTACTGCAAGACAAAGGTGTCAGAGAAGAGCCCCATTCAAACGACCAACTGACCCAGGGGACTGTGCCTCCGTGAGGGGTGCATGAGAAGCATGGAGCGATGAGGTCAGGGGAAAACACCTCCTCCTAGAGAGCTGAGAAGCGGAGAGGGCCCCCACCCTCACGAATTTTCGTAACACTCATCCTGTTCACCATCTGCTGGGAGTCTGTGCTGGCGTGTAACAAAAGAACAATTCAGGTGCTGTCCAACAGTCCTGACCGGCTACCACGCAGTGACGGACTTAATTAACACTCTTCTTAAAGCATCTGAAATGATGCATTTCCTTTTCTTATGCTGAATTTCCAGGGTAATTCATTCAAGGAAAGCTGTGTTTGTTTTTCCTTCCAGTTTATGAAACCTCTGTGCCACTCCGATCTTCACAATATGGGCTTAGTTAGAGTGAACGGGGACAGTGTGGCTTATACGATGCAAGTGCCAGATTTTAACGGTGCCTGATTCCTAACTACATCTCCCCTTGTGAGCAAATACAGGAGAAAAATTCTGTCTTTGCTGCCAGGGAGCTGTAGAGAGTGGTTCTCAAAGAATGTTCCTTTGAAAAAGTGGTTTTCCATGATTTGCTTAAGGTTTCCATCTTCAAGACTAGGATGATGGTAACCTACAAAGTTTTTCATATATACATCACGTTCAAAATTGGCAAATGTAATTCTGCAAATGATCACTACCAATGAAAAAATAAATAAGCAAGCAATGAGCGGAGGTTAACAGGAACATTGAAATAATTCCTAAAAATAATCCATACACCATCCTTCCCCCTCATATGAAGAGTATAACAGACACCTAACAATATAATTTTACTATTAAGAGCATCACATATTCGAATTATGGAATAAAATATGTTAATACTGCAATGCCAGACTCAGAGAAATATATGATTAATTGCAATGATTCCAAAATCTATATAAATATAAGGCTTTCATGTATTTATTCCTTCTCAGAGCAATCATTCACTAAAGAACATGATACATGAAGAAGACTCAGAATAATAGGAGAGGCAATGTCTAACTTTTACTGGCCACTAATTACAGCAGCTACTGGCTACCCACTACACATTGCCTGATTTAATTATTAGCACAATGCTATAAGGGAGATATCAGGATTAGCCCTAATTTACAGATGAGAACACTGAGGCACATAGAGTTTCAATAGGTTACCTACGGCCACCCTAGCAGGAGCGATCGCAGCCAGGAGTTAAAGCAATCTGCAGAACTGTCAATCCCCATGTCCTCGTGCCTTGGTGGCAGGGGCCTGACATTTACCACCCCTTCTTCACACGTGGAGCTTACACCACAGAAAATACAGATGGCCAAATATCTGAGTTGTAGCTGCCTCCACTTTGCAGCTAGAGAGCCCCTTTCAGGCGTCTAATTCAAAACGGGTAATCTCTTGCGTAGTGGGTGCCGCTGGTGGCCTGGGCTGTGCATAGTTATATGAGGGGTCTGGGCAGGACAAGGCTGTGGACATCGACTGATACATAATTACAGTTATACTATTCAGGGCGTCCCATGCTCTGTCTCCTCCAGATCGACCCATCATCAATTTAGCAGCTATGGCGATTATCTGACATACTTTTTTGAATACCTAAATGAATCACATTTTTGTGAGACGCCTGTTATCTGGATTTTTTTTTTTAAGAAAAGCCTTTAATATTGCATCTACTCTAGTTGGAGACCTCCAGCATAACCACATACAAGTTATTGTTGTTTCTTCCCAGTAAACATTTTAACACTGTGTGGAGATATTGGATATGAGCTTGACTTTCACTTTTCAGAATTTTTTTTTTAATTCAACCTGCGCGAAGAGAGAAACAAAGCAAAAATGAAGGAACTCCTTTTCATGATTTATCCATTAAGTTCCAAACAGAAAAGGAGAGACGGATCCACAATGGTTCTATTTCTCATGCATCCAGCAGAGGCCAAGGGCACTGTCAGTCCTGATACAATGTCTTCCATGAAGATGGCCCCGCCAGTCGCTACCTGAGCAGTAACCGTGATGACTGCCTCACCGCTCTGCAGTGTTTGCCGTCTGTCTGTCTTCCCAGACTGAGAATTTCTTGGAGGTAGCAGTCAATGTATCTCATTTACCCTCAGATCCCTTGTTCTGCCTCAAAAACCTGGCAAGTTAGTACAAGTCAAAAAAAGATTGTTTAAATAAAGGATAGA
The DNA here is from genome assembly GCF_022682495.2 of Desmodus rotundus. Classification (NCBI taxonomy): domain Eukaryota; kingdom Metazoa; phylum Chordata; class Mammalia; order Chiroptera; family Phyllostomidae; genus Desmodus; species Desmodus rotundus. The sequence continues at coordinate 9,991,819 of NC_071398.1, read as the reverse complement.
AAGCAATGTCCTATAGATGCAATGTCTCAAAATGTTGTCTGTGAAATATTCTCCTGAAATTTTACATGGGTGATGTGTTGAAGGTTTGAAAGCAGAAGTCGAAAAACATGAAGAAAATTACATAGTACTTATTTTTTGTAATCTGGTGCTTGCCAGATCTTCTGAAAAGTATGTTTCAAGGACTCTCTCCCAACAAGCTCCCGCTGTGAGAACCTTCATCAGCCACACCTCGAGGAACAGAAAGCTGAGAGCCCCCAAGGGGAAAGGCTGGTCTAAGAACGGGCAGTACACTCCAAGGTCTGGGGCTGGCTGTCAAGCAGCCTCTAAAACCCCCCCACTCAGCCATTATGCAGGGTGGGGCAAAAGCAGGTTTATAGTCATGAGTACGCAAAATACAGAGTTCATTCTTATATTATCACTTGTTAAGTATGGTATTATCTTCCTTTAGAACAACTGGAAGCCTACTTTTGCCCCACCCTGTACCTGGCTCCATCCCTGGGAAACAGTGACACTTTGGGTGTCTAAATCCAGCAGAGGAGCTCGACAGGCAGCCAAGGTCAGAGTCACTAAGCAAGAACTTCAAAGGCAGTGCAGGTGTGGAAGAAAAGGACAGCTGTGATGGGACCTCCACAGACCAGGAACCAGACCCACGGGCAGAAGGTGGAACCCATCAACATACCTCTTCTTCAGCGGAGGCTGCAAATGTTCACTGTGCACCGTGCCCACGTTCTGTGCCAGCCGCTGGCACGCAGCCAGAGGAGACTCAGCACAAACCCTGCAGAGTCTTGCAGTTCAGTGGACTTCTACTCTCGGGTTGCACCATGCCATATGCCAGCCACCAGCTCCCCCATGGCTACTTAATTTAAGTTGAAATTAAAACTAAACAAAACTGAAACATCCAGCTCCTCTGCCTCTCTCACCTCACTGCAAATGCTCAGTAGCCACAGGTGGCTAGTACTCACCAGGCAGAACAAGGCCCATAGAGTAGCGTTTCTGTTTTGTAGAAAGTTTCACGGGGCACTGGCATTGAAGACCTACATTTCAGAGCAAGAGCCCTTCAACCAGAGAGGCAAACGCTCGCTGTGCCTCCGTGGGCAGGGCACTCCCTACACCTCCGTTTCTCATTTCTCTGTTAAATGAATGTAATTGCAACACTTGCTTTTGAGAGTCATTGCAAGGGTTATCTATGTTAATATAAATATTTTAAGCACCCACTCAGTCTGTACATACTCAACAATACTGGGTTTTAAAGGTGCTGTCACAGGTATCACTGATGATAAGTTATTTAGATCTCTGAAAGCAGGTGATTTGGTTTTGCTATAAACCCTGAAAGACCAGGATCCCCTTTCCAGCTTACAGATGACAGCACATAATTCTAGGAGAAATTACCCACACAAAGCGGATTCACTCGAGTGGGATAACAAACACAGGTCATGCCCAACGCCTGGGCTCCTGCCACCTGCTTCACCACTGTAACACAGATCTGTTGGCATTTATATACTCTATGTGATAATATACATTATAATTTATATAATACAATTTTATTTATAAGTGAACAATATGGTACGTAATAATAAGTGAAGAAAAGCACACTAGAAACAAACACTATTCAAGTTATTTACAGAAAAGAGAATTATTCAAACTTGGCTTGGCTGGAACAGAGGTAATTGAAAGAAGACTTTACCACCCATATCTTTTCAACTGTATTTGCCAGTTAATGGGCTGATCTCATCCAGCGTGTAAACACAGGGGTTACATTTAGATGTCTGGGATAGGTCCTCCCCAACAGAAGGCACTGGGGAGGGGTAATAAAGAAGCCCAAAGGGTCTTTCATAGAGCAGTGAAAAAACGGATCCCTTGGGTGAGCAAGCGAGATTCCATGGGTCCACTTTGCAATGATCTTAGTCATTCATTGAGTAAGATGTCAAGCATCTTACATTATTCCATAGATTCAGAAACTGAAATTCCCCTAAAGAGATAGATTTGTAACTCAGTGTTGCTTAACTTGACTAAGACACTGCATTGGAAAGTATTGTGCTACAAGAACTACCATACATACATCATTCATTCAAGGGATAATTGTGTTTGTTCCTCATAGAAAATTATTCATTGTTTTAATGCTGACGCTCAACCTTCTTACGTGTGGATTAATGAGTACAGTGAGGATTTATTGTGGACCTATTCTAATCCTGGCACTTTAGACTTACATGAATACATGTAGAAGCAAAAAGAAAAAAACGAAGCAAAGCAAAACAACAGCAATGAGTTAATACATAGGTTTGATTCTGCTATTTGTTAGCTGTGTTAACGTAACCACATTATTCAATGTGCTGAGGCTCTGTATTCCTATCAGGATAATTTCACCTACCTCTATTTCTTTTCCTTTTTCTTTCACTGAGGACTAAACTAGATGATAGGTATGGAGCACTGAATACATTGTCTATCTTATATTGCATAATTAGAAAGGATAATTATGAAGAATTGTATTATAATATGTGACCTTCACAAAAACCTTATAAGGTAGGTATGATTATCTCTTATTTGCAGGTGAGAAACCTGAGCATCACAAATCTACGTGTCCAAGCTCAACACTGTCAAAATGACGCCTAGTATGACCACTTACACCCAGATCTTACCTTCCATTGCTGTTAATATAATACTAAATAGTGCTACAAGGCAACGTTAAAAACATTTTAATTTAATACTGAAAAAAATGATACATAAATTCTATGATTGCAGATAAGGAGTGAAAAATACGAAGAAAAAAAAAAAACTCTATATGCTGATTACTCCAGATTTACGCGTCTAGCCCAGATCTCTGCCCTGAACTTGTACCCAAATGTTTCCATGACACCTAGGCTTGAAAGTCTAATTATCATCTCAAAATTAATATTCCTAAAGCTGAACTCCTGATCTTACTGTCTTCTGACCTCTCCCTCTGCTCTTGTCTTTTTCTCTCTGTCCACCTGGAAATTCCATCCCACCCGATGCCCAAGCCAACACCCTGACCTCTCTCTTTCCATTAGACCTCACATCCAATTACTTAGAAAAGGTCACCAAGGCTACCATCAAAGGATACCAAGGATCCAACCACCCTCCACTTCCCAACTCATCTCCCCTACATCTTCCCTTTAATCTGCTCTCAGTACAGAAGCCAGAATGACTCTCTCATCCTTTTGAAAGAAAAAGCCGAAGTCCTTATAATAATCTATAAAGCCCTCCATTACCAAACATGCCTTAATCAGCCCTTTAGCCTCAAATCGTAGGACAGACTCCTCACTCACTCCAGTCCATCCTGATCCCCACCACGTTCCAGCAGCAACCCAGACGTGCTCCTACTTCAGGGCTCTGCATGCATCGTTTCCTCTGCCTTGAGCACCCTCTTCTCAACTGCCCAGTGAGACCAAAATCACACCCTCTTCAAGTCTGTGTTCATACTTTCTCACTGAGCATCCCCCTCGCACCTTGTTTAAAATTACAATTCCTTCTACCCATACACACACTCCTTGCTCCTCTTCCCAGTCTTATTTTTCTCCATCGTAGATGCTGGTCCCCTATGGAGACAGGACAAGATATGATAGGAGAGGAAAATGTAGCCTAGAACATGGTATGACATTTATTCTCCATCACCCCGCACTAAAACTTAATCTCTTTGAGGGCTGAAATTTGTATCTGTTTTGTTAATGTCTTTCTCCACAATACCTAGAATATATGTGTTTAATAAGTATTTGTTAAGTGAATGAATGAAAATTAATGAAACAAACACGGGGAAAAGGTATTACAGTGATATTTTCTCCTCCCTATTTTTCTTTTTTTATATGAGCAGTAATTGTTTATATTTTAAATGCTATGTTTACTGACATGGTAGATTTTCTTTTAGGAACTCTGCTTTTGGCAAGCATTGAAAGAAACTAAAAATGTCGTTGTTTGAAAGCAAAGATTTAATGGTAAATGTAGTAAGAGTTGATGGTTTACTAGCAGTGGTAGTAGCAAGAGCAGAGCAATCATTCATCCAGGCCTTTCATGAATTACAGACCATGACTGATCTTTTTTGACTGTTGGTTTATTTAACCCTCAGAAAAACCCGATGGAATGTCCGTAATTAATAGAGATGGAAACTGACATTCAGGGCTTTAGAGAATTGGCTCAATTATCTAAACTAGTAACTAGTAACTGAAAAGTTGGAGCATTAATGCTGACAATTCCTTACCCACCTACTTCACAGCATTTTCATTCCAAACATGAAGGTACAAAATATTGAAAATGAGTTAGTTTGCTCAATACATAGTTGTTAACACAACTGGCTTTCGTCTGGATTAAACATAATCGGAGGGATCACAGTGTTTCCATATACTGACTACAGCAAAGTTTGAAAAATAATTCTCCGCTCTCAAGTGAACTCCTCTCTTTTGATTTGCCAATACCTTATTCTTTGTGTGTCTGTATTTTTTTCCTTTCGCTGAAGGTCTTGTAGGCTAAGCAAGTGACTCTTTACACAGCCTGCCTTTCTTTCTCAAGAGTGGTCATGCTGCCTTGAAAAGGGTTCATCATCACTCCTAACCTTTCTTTAGCTATGTTTGCTGGACCCCTCGGGGGACGTTAGGAATTCTGACACTTCGTGTAAGTGCAGTGCATTTGCCCCAGAATATTCTTTGTTGGGGAGGCTGAGGACTTTTCTATTTACTTACGGACACAGCATGGTTTATGGCCTCCCAGAGTGAGGAAATGGAAAAGGAAAATAAAAGCAAAATCGAAACCAGCTAGTTGGTAAAATAACTTTAGTTTGTGAAAAAAAGAAGATAGGGAGACTTGGAAAAAGAACACACCTTAGGAATTAATCCGTGCTTAAGGGAAAGGATATTTATTGAGCACCTACGGTGTACCAAACCTTGCACAAAGTGCCCAGGTACCTTTTATAACATGTCTTTGCAACAAATCGCTGATACAGATGTTACCCCCACATTAAAAGAAATTTTTTAAGGTGACACACGGATACTGAACGAGTTTAAATAACTTGCTCAAAATCGACTAAATGTCTTCATTTTGAAAGCCGTGAGCTTCCAGAGTCAAGGGCAGGAATAAAAGTCAGGAGAACGCTGAAGGTAAGGACATTGTTTGCTGGAATGTGGTTACAACTCCCCTCTTTTTCAAATACTCAGTAGGTTTTTCTTTTCCTCCATGCCCTTCCTACCCCAGTCACACTATAATCATCCTATTTTTTAGGACTTTGGAAGTTTAGGAAACCTCCAAAAAGTAATCCTAATGAAACAGCTCTTGCTGATCAAATACATATTTGCTTAATAATGACAATCTTTCCATTAAATATCAATTCATCACATTTATCCTGCTAAAGTTCTATAAAACGTAAGCTAGGGCCAAGATGGAGTAAAGTTTTCACTAACGACGACAAACACAACTAATAGACAAAAGTTGGTGGAATGTATCTAACATCACAGTAGGCAGCACAGGGGAGGGACGCCGGGGCCAGCTGAACTCTTTGCCCCCAGGGCTGTGACCTAGGAGGGTTTCCAGACTGCAGCCCTGAGAGGGAAGGCCAGTCAAGAGCCCAGCAACCTCACTGAGCTGGGGGAGGGGGTGCATCGGAGAGTCTGGGGAATGCAGTGTAAAACCCGAAATGAAGCCCCAGTGTCATGTGCTGCCTTTATCCCTGGTGGATCCAAGAGGGCCCTCTATGGTATAACCACAGTTACCCTCCCACTCCTGCTCCTATAGATAAGGTACTATGGCCATCAGCCTTCCTCATCAAGGGGATCAGACAGAGTTTTATTATAGATTTTCCTGAGTAGTGAACTTCAGCTCCCTGGCAGCTCAAGAAATTATTGTACAAGCCAATCACAGCCTCCTTCAAACACCAGGGGTCACCACCCCCTCTTAATACCACAAAGCCTGCCTCCCATGGCTCCTGGCTATTCACTCTGTTCCCGAGCACCATCCCCATGTTGCATATACTGTGCTCTCCCCCCCCCAGACTGCGAGTACATATGACTAACAATTTGTGACCATGTTCAGTGTCGTTTGTCCTATGTTGGGTGACATGTGTTTGGTTATCCATAAAGCTCTAGGGTGAAAGCTCGCTTCTCATGGATGGGCTGGACAGGGGGTGTTTAAAAGAGGGAGGTCAAGGTGGGGAAGGTTTGCAGGTCAAAACCCTGGACAGACAAGGTCTGCACAGGAAAAAAAAAAAAAAAAAAAACCCACGTGAGCTCCGCCAACCATTTCCTCAAGTCTTCCACTCATTCCTGACAGAAACCTCCTGAGGGCAGGGAAAGAACCACAAAACCAGAAATGAACAATCCCACATTTCACAGGACATCAGGGAAATTACTTAGAAAACTCAGTAGAATCCTAGTACTGGGACCAAATTCTATGTAGATTAGTCTAATTTAATGTTACTTTGCATAGCTTAGCAGTGACCTCAAGAGGATTTCTCCTTTTTCCAAGTAATGGTGTTCCAGGACAAAGCTCAATAAAAATTTATTTATTTATTTATTTATTTATTTATTTATTATCTAGCAACAAGAAAGTTAAAAGTCACAAGGTATGAGGTCAGCAAAAACTACCAAGTAAGTGAAGAATCAAAAGGTATGACCCATAAGGAAAAAAAAAGTTTTATAGAAACAGACCAAGAAACATTCCAGATAACAGAATTACTAAACAAGACATTAAAACTGATCATATGATCAGTTATGATCATATTTCTATATGTTCAAGAAGAGAGGGAAAATATTAAGCATGTTAACATAAATGATATTAAAAAACTGAACTTCTATATGTGAAAACTATAATATCTGATGTAAAAAAAAGCCAAACAAACCACTGCTTCACATTAACCTCAGAGTGGATGCTTCAGAAGAAAAAAAAATGAGTGAACCTGAAGACCTAGCAACAGAATCTGTCCAAAGTAGAACACAGAGAGATGAAAGACTGGGGGAAAAAATATATCAGCAATGAGCTATGGACCAACTTCAAGTGGACTACCATATGTGTAACTGGCATCATAGAAAAATAATTTGGAGAGGGGGTGAACTGAAGAAAAATAATTGAGAAAATAATGGCTGAATGTTTACCAAATTTGATAAAAATTATAACCCCAAATCCAATAAACTCAACAAACCCAAAACTCAAGAAACAGGAACAATGCAAAAACAATCTTAAACTGCAAAAATGTATATACATATAAGATAAAGAAAATGTCTTACAAGCAGCTGGAGAACCAAATGTTTTAAACCAAAGCAAGAAGACAAGAATATTACATTTCTCTTCTGAATCTGTTTCTATTTTTTCATTAGTTTATTTTGTTCATTAGATTCCACATGTGGGTGAAAAAGGTGAAGAGATTAAAAAAAAAACCCACCTCATAAACACAACAGCATGGTGATTTCAGGAGGGAAAGGGATGGGGGGAGGTAGGAGAGGAGAAAGGGGGGATAAATGGTGATGGAAGGAGACTTGACCTGGGTGGTGAACACACAATACAATATACAGATGATGCGTTATAGAATTGTACACTGGAAACCTATATAATTTTATGAACCAACATCACCCCAATGAATTCAATAAGGTCCATTGTTTAAAAAGAATAATACTTTCCTCAACCTAAACAATGCGAATCAGAAGAGAATGGAGCAACAACTTTACTGAAAGAAAACACTGTCAATCTAGAATTCACAGCATAATAAAATACGCCCCCAAAAATGAAGATGAAATAAAGACTTCCTTGAATATGTAAATGATTAAAGAATGCATCACCAGCCAGACCTATGCTACAAAAAATAAATAAATAAATAAATAATGCTAAAGAACTTTTTCATGCAAAATGAAAATTATACCAGGTAGATATATGTATCTATATACAAAGCAATTAAGGGCAATCAAAACTATTAAAAATGTGGGTAATTATAATATATTCTCTCTGCCTTTTAATCTCCATACAATTAATTGAATATGTATAGTAAACAATAATAACAAGGTATTGTGAGGCTTATATTTAGAAGTTAAATGTATGGCGACAGTATTGCAAAGGCCAGTGGGGGAGAGGAAGCAATAAAGTACATGTTATCATGGTCTTATGCTACACATGAAATCAAATAATATTACCGAAGTCACGAGTTAAAGGGTATTAATTAGGGGAGAAAGGAAAGTTCTTCCTTTATTGTGCCCCTACACTTTACACTTTCCTGATTTAAATGAAGCCTTTTTCTTCAATCATACACTTGGACGGTATTCTGTAGACCCAATCTAAATTCCACTTTCTGTTATAAATTGGTAAGCCAGTTCCAATAAAGTGAGAGGCTCATTAAACTGTACAGTGTACATGACTGAAGGCATGAAGCAAAACTGCATTTATCCATATTTGAAATTTTTCTTGTTATTGCATTTATTGATTTAGAAGCACAGTTCAGAAGCACAATCTGCCTACACATTTCTCATCAAAATCTCTTTGGAATCCTCACGAAAATTCCGTTTTAATGATATGCCTACTTCTGTTTTTAAATCCAAGGAGAAAAGCATATGATTTTGATAAACAGACAACTCAATTGACTCTCTGAACTTTTTAAATGCAGCTATGTGTTCAGCGATACTACTGAAGACGATCTGTTTGGGTTTTTTAAACCCAGAAATAAGTGCTTCTGTCGAAGCCACCTGGCAGGCTCTTGCTCATTTCCTCATAATTGACTGAAATTATGTTTATTATTACCTCTCAAAAAAAGAAAATTACTATTCTCTTATGACTAGCTACAGAAATAAGATAGGAAGGCCTTCTTAGTCTTTTGTTTCTTTCTAGCTGATATGGCAAATACTGCATCAATGCCCGTTCCAGTAAAATATAACAAAACTTTGAATAATGGAGCCTTAGCATATAGAGATATAAAATTAGCTTCAGATATGCATGTTTTGGAAAAAAAGAAATGACAAGCTATCCCAGGGAGAAACTGACAGTAGAAGAAATGTATCTCTTTCTGCCCTTTCGTCCAATTTATTGAGTGCCAAGTATGTGTCCTTGTCTGTCCCACGTTCAAAATACAAACTCCTTACTGTCAGGCTATTCAAGGCCACCATCACTGTCCCCGCCTTCAAAAATTCTAATGACATTTTATTGCCTGAATTAAATATAAGTTATCTTTCCTAAAGTAAATCTCTAAAAATTGCTAAAGTGTAACCTAGGGATGGAGACTAACCATAAATATTAGTAATATTAAAATAATTCAGAATGACTTTTGATAGAGGTTTAAATAAACACAGATTCTGAGATTTGTTCACAGCTATTTACCTTCAGATAATAAGAAAATTCAATGAGATCCTTAGAAAGAAACTGTAATAATCTTTACCTGGTTTTCTCCCGACATGTATTTTAAGATGGAATTACAGAGAATTAAGAAATGTTGTGTGAACCAGAGGCTGAGCATTTTGAGTTTAAAATTTATTTTAGGTGGCTTCTACAAAACAATTCTGCGACTATATGATAAAGGAAAGAAAAATATTTATATTTTCTTTCATTCATTATTTGACTGTAAATTCATTTAACCCCTCCTTCCACAACAGACACACATATCTACACACTCAGTGCTTTAAGTGTTTTGTTTTGTTTTAACAGATCAAATGAACAAGACAGTTGACTTAGGCACAGTAGTCAATACAAACCTAGGATAAAAGTATCGAACTTTGCCAGATGAAATCATCATTGACCTTCTGATAATCTCACTTTGCTCCTTAAAAATCCAGATCTGCTAAGCCAAAAATATAATCTGATTTATTTGGTTATTATCTAGTAAACATGTTATCAAAATTTACATTCTAATTAAAGATAACAACAACCAAAAACCAACTAATCCGAAAGCCTCATACTGGTCTCCAGGATGATTTCAAAAAATACTAAAGCTAAAAACAAGCAGACAAACAAACGAAAGAGTATTTACCAAATTCCATAGACCAAATGAAGATAATAAAAAACATGAAAAATCAAAAGGTGTTTCCCCTTATTTAATAATATAAAAAACCATCCAAGTTGTGAATAGTACGCTACCTCCTGGGGCCCAGCAAATCCCTTATTTATTTACTAGCTTATTTTGTTAATAGTAGCACAAATTTCTAAAAGCCTCCCGCATTTAGAGCACGAAGTCAACAAGGCCATGAGGATTACAATGTGCATGAGTCCAATTTGACATGTCCAGAGTGACGCCCCACTCTAAACTTCCCAGCTAACAAAACACTGCGAGGGGGAAGGGAGGAGACTGTGGGCCCAGGAAAGCCAGGGCAGAACAGCGGGGAGATGTACTTTAAACCCAGAATTCTAGAAGGGTAATTGCCTGACAGAGTTTGAAGACTGGGCCTTCAATAATGAAGATGGAATCATCCAGATCAACTATTTGTAGGTGTGATCACCAAACTGGCTCCCCGCTGAGCATTGTTAGATGGTGTGAATTAATATTTGAGTGTGAACTTTATGTGTGTGTGTATTTGTATGTATGTGTATGTATTTGTGTATGTACATGCATGCATGTATGTGTAGACATACACCATTAATTGCATACACACATATGTATATATGTGTGTATTCAGCCTGGGGTAAGGAATTAGACAGAATATCTAAGTTTGGGTTGTTCTTGATTCAACTAAATAGAAAATTCTCTCAAGCAACACTGGACATGTTTAGTATTACATATCCAAAGATTATTAGGAGTGAGAATTTATTGGCCATTGAACTGCTTTTCAGGGGAATCATTTGACCTAGCTGATGTTGATTAGTCCCTTTCCGTCCAGAGCTTTTCTATTGGCTCTACACTCCGAAACATCCTTTGTCACAGAATGTGGTGCCAGTCATTCGGATGTATTTCACAGGTTTTCTCTCACCGCCCTGGTTAGAGACCCCAGCTTTGTTCTGTTGCAAGCACTTTCCCACATGACTCTACAGCATCTCGTTCATAGTACTCACGCTATGTAAAAATACCTCAGACAAACAAACAAAAAAACAAGCCCTTTCTTTGCGGAACTGACCTGCCCTCCTCCAGAATGTAGCCTTTTTCAGAGCAGGGGTTTTTACATTTTTATTGAATAGATTCTCGCTACTCAACTCCTTTCAGGTGACTAATAAATGTTGATTGAATGATAGCACTCAGAATTTAGGACAAGTTTCTTACAGCATCACTTTTTCCAAATACAACTACAAACATTTGTTGAGATCAAATGTGCCCAGACGTGTAATGAGAATCGCGAGTGTTTTACTTTGTGCTAACGTAACTGTGACTATAGGTAGGAGACTGAATAGGATGTACAGCAGGTTTCAAAATGATTAGTTGTTTCTGGATGAGAAACTGAGAATAACCATTAGCCAATGGTGTCGAGAAATTAGTGCCCGGATTCAAAGTAAACTGCTCCTATTCTGCTCTGGTCTTTCCTCTTTTCGATGTGTCCCCAAGTATTCTGCTGCCCAGGAGTGCCCTACACTTGGCTTCTTTCCTGTTTCAGAAACCTTGTTATCATTGCCTATGCCTGCTTTTACAATTGCTCCAAATGTTCTTCAAGTTTCTAAAGTGTATCAACAGATTGTTACCCAAATTTGCTCTAACAACATACTTGGTCACCCACTACTATGTATTCTTTCTATCAAACCGAGTGATTTTCAACTCTTCTTGCACATTAGAGTCCACTGGGGAGCTTTCAAAACTAATATTGCCTGCGCCCCATCTCAGACCATTAAATCAGAACGTCTGGGGGTGGGGCTGCACTATATCATTGTTAAAACTCCCCAGGCAATTATAATGTGCAGCCAAGGTTTAGATCAACCGCTTTAGACTGAATGCCACGCTCAGCATTTCCTCTCTGTCTGTCATGCTATCGTGGTCATAATGTGGGTATTCTACTCCTCTGGTGCCCATTGCCATTTCCAAGGTAAATCTCAGCTGATCAAGAGTGCCCCATAATGAAGAAACATAACTACTATGATGTGCCGTATATATAAGTATGTGCGTCGGAGGCATTACCCATGTCAAGGTGTTTTATTTTTGAACAATTCACTCAAACATCCATGCATCTCATACATTCAGCTCTCCATACATCTGTGCATAAAGCTGGGTCACGCAGAGATGTTGTACTTCAGACGAGCTACCCCACACCTTTTCAAGTGAGACATATACACACACAAAAGAAATTTAAGGCCTCTTCCAAAAATGGTCTCAGGGAATTTCCATCGATGAATTCTTGAAACAGACTTGAATGGGGATGTTTCATTATAATTGAAGAAAATTTGCCTAATGCCTTAATTGGGTGGAGAATATTTCATTGCAATCAGTAGTCTGCCGGTATCCTCTCAGCTTTTCTGTTAGAAAAACATTTGGATGATGGAGACATTACTTCTTATAATCTCCTGTTATCATTAGAGTATGGATAGGTAAAATATTTCAAAATGTATTAATATCACTGCCAATATAAAATATATTTATATATTCAAGGTGTACTTGAAAATGTGGCGATGGTAATACAAAACAAAAGAAACTTAAAAATCTCTGAAATAATGACACTAAGAAAGAACTATTATAATAGTAAAGCCCATTTAACCAACCCCCAACCCTAGTTCCCTTCCCTGGGGGTAGCCCAGCAAAGCTCAGGGTATGTTTTTCCAGAAACAAATGCATACAAACATAACTGCTGTGAGTATTTTGAACATAGTTTTCTTTTGTTTGTTTGTTTTTGTTTCTTTAAGCTCTTTCTCACTTGCCATTTGTGATTTCTGCCACTTCAGGGCCTCTGGGCCCTCACCGAGCTTATTGCCGGAGCATCACAACCTGCCAGAAAGCCCACAGAGGAGCATAACTTGCAATGGAACACCAAACAGAAACTGTAAAACGTGTTACCCCTTTACTGCTTTAAGTGCTGTCCTGAATGTTTTTAATGAGTCTGATTGCTACCTTGCTGGGCGGGCAGGTGCGGGTTGTGAGAAGGGGCGAAAACAACGCCAAACACGTTCTTCGCAGCTGGGGCTAAAACTGCCTGGATCCGCCCCTGGGGTGTTTTCCGAAATAGCCTCAACAGGGTCACACCCTGCCTCCTCCCTGTTACTCTAGAGGGGAAAAAAGACCTGAGCTGGTAACCGGGGGCAGAAGGGGAGGAAGGAGAGATAACCTTCAGAGCAGCGACACCAGGGACGGACACTTTCTAGGCGTGTGGGCCACGAACCAGCCCTATAAAAAGAGCAGGTGATGCGTGCTTAACCTGTGCAGCGCCCACCTGAGGGCACCCGATCCCAGATTTGCCTCCCCAACTGTCCCGGGTGCAAGGCCTCGCGGGGAGCGAACCCTGGACTCACCTCCTCTCAGGCACACTGCGAATCTGAAGGTACCAGTGGAACACCTTCCTCTGGGAACAACTCATAACCGACCGACACCTGCACAGCCCGAGAAAGAGAGAAGACCCGCTGCCTGCCCTACACCACCTCGCCGCGGCACGGTGACTCAGCCTGGAGGAAACCGAGAACACTGAGTCTCCCTGAGGAGCCCAGGGTTTGCATCCCACAAGGGGCACCCCAGCTTTTAAGACCTGCCCCTGAAAGACGAGTCTCCAGAACACCGAGATTTGAAAAGCAACAGGGCTCCGGTCCGGAGACCCACAAGGTCAGTATCATGAATTGGGAAAGGGCTATCAAGGCCCTGGTGGGCGGACTTAACCGTAGGCCGGGGCTCAGCTTGGAGACAGCAGGCCTGGGGGATGCAGAAGTTACAGGAACGAGAAGGCTTCATTGCTGACCTTAAGGCGTCTGGCCCGGCCTGAGCGCCAGGCATCCAGGCTGAACGCACATCCAGGGGCCTGCTGGCCAGAGGCAGGGTCTCCGAATTCTGCCCGGGCCTCCACCGGTGGGCCGGGCTCAGCTCTGGGATCCCCGGGCCCCACACTGAGACCTTAAGTAGGCAGCTTGTTGACTCTCAGCCCTGTTAAACAGCACAGGCGGGCCTCCTCTTATTGGACTCAAAGCCCCAAGGCCTAGCAACTGTATGTAAAACTATGTACCGTCTTGTTAAGTCTATAGAGACTGAAAAAAAAAAAAGATTTAAATAATTATCAAAGTTACAAGGAACTGATTCCTGTAGGTTCTGCTGGGAGACCTGTTTACTTGGTATTTTAAATCTAATTAGGTAAATGTGGAGTTAGCACAGGTTTTTTCCATTTCTCTGGTTCATTTGATCATCTAGAAAAGACCCACCAAATGTTTCCCAGAATGTTTTACAGACTTGTGTGACTGAAACCTCTGTTCTTGTCACTTTGAGAAAGGTCGGGCCTTGTTCACAGGACAGTCTGGTGTCCCTTGGCCAGCAGTGGGCAAGATTCTTGGGACCCAAGACCCTCCCAGCTCCCTCAGCTCCCTCCAGAGCAGCCCGACCCATTGTTCAGGTATCGACGGTCAGCGACTTTGATTCAAGAAGCTCCCTCCGAGGGGGTAGCTGCTATTTTTCCCTAAATGCAAATTGTTACACTGCAAATTGTTAATTTTATTAACCAATGTTTCCCCAATACATTTGATGAAAAAATAATCAAACATTTGAAGTGAAAAAATATTTTGCACCCTCTCTCAAAAAAAAGTCTTCTTTCTATGCCCCTGGATGAATCACTCCCCCTCCTCCTTAGCTACCTTAGCCCACTTGCCTCCCACACTGACCCCATTCCCACCTCCTCCACTAGCGCCCTCCCCCAGTGGTCCCCCCCTGCCTTCTATTTGGACCACCGTCCTTCCCTCTACCTGCTGCCCCTGACCCCAGATGAGAGGCCCAGGCAGTCCCGACCCATCCTCTCAGCAGGGAGGGGCAGTACGTAGTGCTCCAGAACTTGGCTCTCGTGTCCATCAAGAGCCAGGGTGAGTTCGAGCCCTACCTAAAGAGCCCCTACATCAGGTTCACCAGCCTCCCCAGATCAAGACCCTGAAGCCAGAAGTGCTGAGCAACCTGGCGAGGGAATCGTAGCATCCCTACTGCTCTATGGGAATCACAGACCTACACTGGCAGCCAGGACAAGGACTTGTGGCAGCCACAGTCCAGGCCACTGGATGCTGTGCTGCTAACACAGGCCGAGTCGGTGACACCTGCCCTTAATGGTTTGGTACAGCTACTACCCCACTTGTGATGAGCCTGTGGTTGCAGCTACTGTGTTTGTCACAAAGCTACTGTGTATGTGGCTGGCACAGAGAGCTCATCAAACATTTGGCAAAGCTCACAGACAACAGCCAGGTGCCAATGGCCCAAGCCAGCATCCTATGGCTGAACAGTGAGTACTATGAACCTGTCCCCAAGATTGCACCTGATGACCCAAGTAAAATGGCCAAGCCCTTCACAGCAGAGGATGCCATCCACCTGGCAACTGAGCTCTACCTGATCAACGCTAAGCAGACCAAGCTGCTGACCCAATATATGCTAAGTCGGGCTAAGTACCATCAGAACTGTGATAACCATGCCTACTTCAGCCAGCAGCTTATCATCCCTTCTGACAAGGAGAAGGCCCAACCTCAGATGCGGGCAGCAGGTCCTCAGCCCCAATCTTGAAGTCATCCTTCAAAGAATGAGACCACTTCCAGCTGCACTCACTGTCCTACCTGCTCAATGCCAAGGCCACAGACTACCAGGAGCTCTCAGGCTGGCCAGGGGAAGCACGTGGAGGTAAGCGAATGGACTAAAGTTTTGAATTTCAGGAAGAGGAAGGAGAGGAGAAACCCAGCTTGAGGATGAGGAGAAAGGGAGGAGCACTGAGAGTGAACGGAGTGAGGAGGCAGGTGAGAAGAGGAAGAGGAGGAACATGCCAGAGGCACAGGGAGAAAGCCCAAACTCAGATGCGGGCAGCAGGTCCAGTTGTAGCTCACAGAGTCAGAGGGGAAAGCAAGTGGAAACTGCCTTCCGGAGGAAATAAACACCTCCCAGCAGCAAAAGTGTCCCTGCTGCCAAGGAGGTCTTCCTGCTTGACCTAGAAGACTTCAGCCCTCCCAGTGCCCAGCCTGGGTAGCCCCTCATGGGTGTGTTCAGCAGTGTGGCTGCTGACCTGGGTAGCCTGACACTCACAGACTCTCGCGTGGTGCCCTCCTGCTGCATTCCGTGTGGAGTATTGGGAGGCAGGGGCTGCTGTACCTGTAGCTGGTGAGGGGCAGGCTGTGCACTTCACCCTCAGCCGCCTACCATTCTCCACACATCACCCCACACATCCACTTCTCCAGCAACTCTGACACCCTCACCAAGGGCCTGCATGTCGGGCCCCCTAACCTGCCTGCTGGCATCAGCATCGAGGAGTTTGCTGAGAGTCCCTGGCACTGGGAGAATCTGCCACTGCTGTGATGGGCATTGATTTCTGTGACTCAGCGTAGGCAGCCATCTTCTGGCTGTGTACCCAAACCCAACAGTTCCCTGTCTCCATTCAAGCCAATGGCCCTCTTGTTCATGAGAATGAGTTAAAGAAGGAACAGGGACAGCTAGTGATGGAAATGAGATCGCAGACACCTGTCAGAATGACCACACTGTGGTGCAGAAAGTGACTGCCACTGCCAATCATCAGATGACCTGTCATCTGATGAGAACAGGTTTGCAGCAGGGACCCTGACCAGGGGAAGTCTGGCCCTGCTGACTCCAGAGACCCAGCACACTGGAGCTGCCCACTGACAGTAACAAGATGGTGACGGGCACCCACCCTGATGGTGAAGGACATGGGACAGGCCCTGACCCAGTAGCTCCCAAGCTCTGGGACCTCATTGACCCCACCTGTCCCTCCCTAATGACATCTAGGCTGTGAGGCCCTCTCTCTTTCTTTCCCTCTTATGTCACACTCCACATGTCCAATAGCATCCAGAGGGGCCTCTCTCTGGTCATCACCAGTCTCTCTCCATGGGTCCCTCAGTGACCTGCACACAGGGAGGGAGCAGCTGTTCCTTTCAGCCCTCCCAGCTTGTGTAGCTATTTATGTAGCAAAATCTCAACAAAATATCTTCTTCCTAACCCGGTGGTACCTTGGTACTCGTGGTTAATTTGTTCCGAACTCCTGACGAGTGCCAAAAGCCAGGAGTACCGAATGGTGAAGCATTTTGTCTTGCAGGCAGCATCGTGACTCGCACAAGTTCTAGCAAGAGCGAGGAGTCGCAAGCAATCATCTAGTGCAGAAACATTTTTTTTTTCTCATCAAAATGTGACACGTACAGGGTTTGACGAGCTCTGAAGCTGATGAGTAGCGAGGTGTGACCATACATATACTAGACCCATGTTATATATATGATAGGTGTTAACTAGATTTAATGTGATCATTTTGCAACAAATAGCAAATCATTACATTGTACACCTGAAACTAATGTTACATGTAAGTTATAACTCAATTACAACAAATAAATAGATAAGTGAATAAATAAATAAAATGTTAGTTCCGGGGCTCTAGTCCAGGAACATTAAATCAGAGCATCTGGGAGTGAGCCTAGAAATCTTCATTTTAAAGGTGTCCAAGATGATTTTAAAGCATAAAGGTTAAAAACAGCTAAGGTCCGACTTAGACACCTCTTGGTTTAGCTGTCCCCCTTTCTGCCCTGGGCTCTTCCGCATCACGCCAGCCCTTCAGAAGAGACCTAGGTAAGCTGGGACTGAGGTGCCAAAAGAAATGACTTAAAAGCAAATGAGCTGAAATCTCTGGAGCCTGCTTATTTTATAGTTGATAACAGTCAACGGAAGGAGTATATACTGAAACACAATCCAGAAGAAGATATTCTGAAAACTCAAGGAAGAGTAGACTTTCTGACCTTAACGGGTTTAAATCTGATAAGAGACAAAGCTACACATAGAAGTTATGTGAACAGAAAAAAATCTACCTGCCCTTTCCTTGGGTAATTGTCTTGACTTTTACCTCACGTGACTGCGGATATAAAAACTCTGAATAAAGTCTTCTAATTTCTAGTCTAGGTTCTCCATTAAATATTCTAAATGCACAACCATAATACAGTCTAGATTTTCTAGTCTCTAGAAATTTCTTTTATTCTCTATATAAACATAGCATATTCTGAAATTTCAAGGTATGTCTAGTTTCAAATACCCTGGATCGTTTTCTCAAATTATTAAAATATTTTTAAAATTCTATCACTTTGAAGTCTTCTACTGCTTTTGTACTCAAAAGTAATACAAGGCAGCTGTTACTTTATTTCTTCTTTTACTAATTTGAAGTCATAAATTGAGATAATCAGCATCCTGGGATCCTAATGATAGTTAAAACTTGGCCCCCATTCTCAGGGACCAAGCATAAGAGATAAAGCAAATGTGTAAATGATCACGTGCCTCAGTTTGGGGGGCAGGGAAAATGTTCACTATGTAGAATATACCGTGTCCCCTTTGCCTGGCAGATAATGATGACTTTGGAATGCCTGAAAAGAAGTGACTACACAGAAGACAGTTCTGTGCAAGTTGGGTAGAGACGAGCAGGGGTTTGAAACCAGCAAGGATGTGAGTAGACAACAGATAAGACAAGGAATCTTATTTTAGCAATGAGGAGGTAAAGGGCTTATAATGATCCATTCAGTGAAAAGAATGAGCTCCTTAAATAGTCACTATCTGACATGGTTTTTCCATTTGATAACTAAATCAATATTGACACAATAGGATTTAGGGCAAGGGTGAGGGAAGGCAGGAGAGCTCTCCACACAGAACAAAAACAGGGCTAGACAGCAGCGTGGCCTCACCCACCCACCTGAGAGATGTCCTTTGCGAACGCAAGTGCCCATCAAGGAATTTTCAGCATGGAATCCTGGAAGGCCTTCGTTTGTTACCCGGGCTCCTTCTCCTGGCTGTGGCAGGAGCCTCGGATGCTAATTGTCACCACGGATGCTAATTGTCACCACGAGTCCCTAGATTTACACGCTGAATGCTATGACATAATCCTGGAGAAAGACGAGGAGATTGGGGAAGACAGATCTCTTCACTCTCGCTGTGAGAGGAGAGAGAAGCAAACCCAAAGCGAACCTGACAACTTCCCCTTTAATTGATTTAAATAAGGAATTCCTCCAACTTCCAAACTGTTTTCTAATTAAGTTCGATATGAATGATGGCCCCTATTGTAGATGGTTGAAAGGTGAGTTTCCTCAAATCATAATGAAGCAGGAATGTGATCTAGTTTTGTGCAGGAGTCACCCATGCTATGCAGATAACATCCTTCAACATTTTGGGGAGCAGTAATTCGCTTATTTTAGGTTTTAATAAAACAATAAATCCCACTCAAAAAAGCCTCCCAAATGCTAAGGCTCATCTTTAAAATAACTTTAATGAGATTTATTTTTATTCATTTTAATAATTTATATGTGCTCATGACAAAATATTTGGCATATAGAAAATAGAAAAATGGGGGGAAAGAGCACCCATAATATCGGATCTAGTCACTGATAAAAATTAACCTTTTCAGTATACTTCTCTCATGCTTTATATTTTAACCTGTACATAACTTTAGGGTCATGCTAAATACAGAATATATAAAGTATATTATCTTGTCACATAATATAAAGCAAACTTGTTTCCATGAAATTACAATATTTGAAAAGATAAATTTAAGTCTTGCATGTTATTTCTTCATATAGATCATGCAGAATTTGTCCATTTCTGTCCTTTTGATCATAAGCGCCATTCCCTAAGTGTTCAGTATTTTGAATAAGGCTATGTAATATGGATATTAATGTGGATATTTTAACTTTATGTTGGTTTTTATTTTTATTTGTTGACTTCTCAGGATGACTTTTCAGTTCATATTACAAAAAATAAAATGAAAATAGAGTAAGACTCAAAATAAATTGGAAGTATAAATAGAACATGACATATGAGTAATAATATCTTCCCTTTAGTTTAGCTAGAAAGGTGAGTAAATGCTATACATTTCTCATTCTATCTCTCTCTCGGAATCCTCTCATACATGTATTGTTCCAAGAGGGATTTTCATTTTTATTTACTTTCAACCTTCTGACCTTAGTTTCCTTGATTACAAAATAAGGTCACTATTTCCTATGGCACTGCATCTTTGCGTGGATTACAAGATAATTACATGTAAATTAAATATCATAATGCCTAGCATTTGGTAGATGCTCATTAAAATGTATTTCTACCAGGTCACCTTTCTCTTAATTGATACAAACTATGCACGGCATAATCTAGCATTTTTCAGTCGGGCAATAGAACCATCTACTGTTTTAGCATTTGAGACAAAAATGGCAAAACCTAAGAAAGTTCCCGTTTTGGAAGCTTAAAAGGGATCGATAGATTTATTTTCCTCAATAATGCCCCTCTTTTTAGAGAGGATCAATTCAGTGAGATGCAGAAGAGAATCTCTCTACTGATCACTGCTGAAGGGAAATGTCACCTGTACTTTTTTAAACACATGGCTAGCAGAGAGAATAGGGAATGACATTTTAGTACCCACACCCTGGAACCAAATGGAACATTTGAAGCAAATGCAGAGGGGCCTATTAAAAGAGTCTCACAAACCAAGCGTTTGTTAGATTTCTACAGGACTGTGACGCTGTCAGGATTTGTTTAGCTAATGGACTCTAACTTGCTAAAATTTTAACCGAGGCTACTTCTGCTGCCTTTCAAAGAATTCATAATATTCCTTTTATTATTTGTTTCCTGTGTTTGAAAAGATGATTTTGCATACATATTTATCATTTAATAACATAAGGGCATTTATCCACCTTTGACCCTCCGTTCTCCCCCATGCCAGTTTAGCTGTATGTTCCCATTCTAGCAGACCACATCTGTCCTCTATTACTTGGAGTTCACGACTTCTTCCAGGGTGAGTGAAGCACACGGGGATTGAGGAAGTGAACTGGAGGTAAAGAGGAGAGAATACCATTTGTCAGTTGGGAGAATAGGGTGAAGGTGTTCAAATGGTTGAGCATTTATGGAAGCACTTTGCTAAGAAGTTGGGTTATATGACCTTACTCAGTGTCCATTATAGTTTTACAAGATAGTAATTATTTTCATACCCATTTTGCAGATGAGGGAACTGAGCCTTAACAAGGTTAACTAACTTAATAAATGAACACCACTGGCATGTTAGCAGTAAACCCTGGCTATTCATTGAAAACAATGGCCATGAGACAGCTTTATAAAGTTTCTTGAAAGAACCTGTGAGGTTCTTGGGTTTTCATTTTATAGACGAGGACACCAAACTGAGGGAAGTTAATGGACTTCCTTCACTTCACGTAGCTAAGTAACATATGTGGATTTCATCACAGATAGCTAAACTTGATCTCAAATCTATTCCATAGTTCTTGACTCTATACATTATCTTCTATGGTACTTGTCTGTTACTGGGTATTATAAGTGATATGAAAATAATAAAATGTGGTCTTTCCCCTCAATATGCTTATTCTAATCAGGAGGAATACATTTGATATTTAAAATGTCTAGTGCATAGAGTGATAATGGTCACCAGATAAAAACAACAGAGAACTAGGAGATAGGATGGGAGGGGAAAGATTTGAAAGACCTGGATAAGGAATGGAGTGGTCTCCAGCCACCGTTTTAAAAGAATGGTGCTCTTAATTTGGCCCACAGGGATACAACCCAACTTGAATACTTTGGTCTCCGCCTATTAAGAGATTAGAATAATATGGATAATAATTGTTCTGAAATTTACCTTAGGCTTATTTTTTTTTAAAAAAATGATTTGCTGAAAACTCTCAGAGTAAAAAAAAAAAAAATGACCATGACAGGTCTTCATGTGTTTGATATTTTTAATTACTTGGAGGAACATTTAAAGTAATTTGCATATTATATTTCTTTCAATATAGAAATTACTTTTGAAAAAAATGTTAATTATATGATAGTCTAAGAAATGCAGTTTGAATGATCCCCTAATTGTTAATAGGATTTTACTTTCCTGATTATACTAACTTGTATTTTTGAAAGGATAAAATTTGGGGAGTTATTCAGACCTGTTTAATCCCTGTCTCTTCTACTTACTTGCTTTGTCTGTAAATCTTCTGAAACTATTTTTTCATTTGCAAAAAAAGAAGGCTTCATATTCTGGGGATTAGTGGATTAAATACAATTATATATAAAAAGTAGGCTGGTTTCTAATATCTAGCAGACACTTAGCTAACGTTTATTTCCTCTCTTCAGGTAAAATGCCTGTTCTCATGCCTGGGATGGAATGCGTATCCAAAATCATAGCCCCCCTATGTCTCTCACTGTTAATAGGTAAGTTCATAGATAACGGATTGTGTGTGTTTCTTTAGTTGTTACAGGTTTGATTTCCAAGCAGAGGCTGAAGCTCACTTTCTTCCCCTTCCTGTCCTCCTTATCATATACCATGACAAGGACAAAGAAGTTTCCTCGTTCTCTCCTCACTGTATCGGCTGTGAACTGTCAGAAACACTAGCTAGAGACCAAACAGAACACACATCATCAATGATTTGTAAATAATGGAAGCTATCATTGTAATTAAAGACCAGCTCAGCCATGAAGGCACTGGTTCTAAGTTTAACGAATAAATGAGGCAGTCGGCTAATATTTAACTTTAATTTCCCGGCAAGCAGAATATAAGTAGCTTTTAAAACTTCACTGAAGAAAAGGGAATGTTGGACGTATTTATCTTAAGGCAACAAAAATAAAACTATTGAGAGAAGAGATGAAAACTATCTGTAGGGACAGAAGGACAGAGGAAGAGACTTGGACCAAAGATGTAGGTGCCCTGGAAATCCGCTAGTGTTGTGATTTGGCAGAAGTTTAAGGAGGAAAGAAATAAATACTTGAGTGTTCTTGGGCTTTTGAGAGAGAACGTTATTTGTGTTCTTTGATGGACTTCTTTGCAAAAGAATCGTGTAATTGTCAAAATACACATGTGAGTTGGTCTTCACAGTGCATATTTATGTTGAGTATCATAGAGCAAGAGCAGAAGAAGAACCGTGAATGGAGATGGGGCACTGACCAGGTTCTGTGCATTTTGCATTCGTGATGATGGCATGAAGTAAATACACTTGAGAAAACTGAGACTCAGATATATTTGACAAATTGTTCAAGGGCACAGCGGACTCAGAGTTCAATGCAAAGGTTGGCATCCAGGTAATGGTTTTCCAGTGCACAGCTTTGCCTCAAAGAAAGAGATGGAAGAGATCTGGTCTAATTCACCATTGGTTCCCCATCTTCCCTTCTCCCCTACAAAGACATGAGTGCTTACATCACAGAGATCAGGAGTTTGCTAAATGCTTAAACACAAGCACACCCCTGAAGATCCTGCAACACCCAACCAACAAATGCACCAGTCAAATAGGTTGAAGAGTTCCTGTAAATCCTGAGAAAAAGTAAGATCTATTTTTTAGTGAATTTTAAGTATGGATACAGTACAGTATTATTTACTATCGTGATAATCCTGTCTGTTATGTCCACGACTCACTTAGTTTTTCATTGTCTCATTTTAATACATTCTTAAAAATATAAGGCCTCACATCCCCAGTTTTGATATGCATGCAAACTTACTGGGTGGGGACCACTTCGTACAGCGTCAGAGCCTCTCAAAGTCTATGGGAAGGCATGCTGTCGTCGTTCTGTGTTTAGTGTGGAACACTGGTTTACATGATACTGTAACGAATATATGCTGCATTAGGTATGTTTTCTATGTTGAAATGGCTA
Organism: Desmodus rotundus; assembly: GCF_022682495.2. Classification (NCBI taxonomy): domain Eukaryota; kingdom Metazoa; phylum Chordata; class Mammalia; order Chiroptera; family Phyllostomidae; genus Desmodus; species Desmodus rotundus. The sequence goes on along the minus strand of NC_071398.1, from coordinate 9,968,190 downwards.
CTCCACACAAAAGCAGCACCCCTCCCGGGCGCAGGTGTGTAGGAGATGCTTTTGGACAACACTCCACAGATGACCCGAACAGTTTCAGTTAGTGCTGCCTTCTGAACCACTGGGCGGGGTTGATGTTGCAGCTGCCACTAAGAGCCTGGCTGCTTCAGAAATGTTTCAAAATGTCAATGCAATGACCAAGTTTTCTGTTATCTATGGGATGTAAATATGAACGCATACCATGCCCACAATGATGCTGGGCTCGCTGTTCCAAGACTAGAAACGTTGTCAGGTTTAGGTTAATTTGAGTAGGAATTAGTGGCTACTAAATTAATGGTTGTTGACAGGCAACATTCTGAGAATCAAATATTCTTAGGTTTCTGTTTGTCACTTAGAGCAATGTCTACATATATTTATACCAATAGCTCATTAATTGATTCATATTTTATTTAAAGAGCCCACTTTCTGGCATGTGGAGGATTTTTTACAAAATCTATTGACTACTACTATAGGTAAGACACTATGCTAGGTACTTGACATCCTTTCAATCAAATTCTTCAGTGTCGGCATGGAACACAAACTAGTGTTCTTATTGTGTATTAGAGAAAGTGAAAAATAGCAAAGACTAAAAGTGTTGCTGCAGGGTACATGGAGGTGGTGAGGAATGGAAAAGATATTTCGAAAGTAACTATTATTTATTGTTTCTCTGCTGTATGCCAGGTGCTTCCTAGGGGGCTGTCATATAATGTCTCCAGCCCTGCACACAGAGATATGCCTTTTAATTAAATGAAATTTATCTCTTTCTTTTTCATACACAGAAAATTCATCAGATAATTATCAGCCTAGGGTATTATGGTACGTTATGATAATCTGGCAACATGGGGAGCGTACAGGAGGGAAAGAACTCCAATAGTTTTTATAGAGATATCTTTTTTAGTTATTAACATTTATGGCTTTGCTAGCTGATTGCAGCTTAAACTTGTAAACTTTCTGATGCTTGAAACAGTCTACCATACAGAGCCATTTTGGAAGGCCCTTTCGAGGTGCACAAGAGAGTGTCCAGTGAATTGAAAGCAACTATATTTGCCTGTACACTAAACTGCTCTAATTTAACTTCCAGAAACATTGTCAAGGCAGGAAGGAGTAAAGTCAACCATGGACAGGTCGGTGACGATGGCCTCTCAGAAATACGCTCCCCGTTCAGAGATTAAAACCATGAGAATTTTTTTTTTAATATTGTTGTTCTGTTTTACAAAATTCAAATTTCAGGCCCTCCGCCAAGAGAACAAACGTGTCTTGTTTATCCATAGGCAATCAGTTCAAGTGTCCTTCATGGGTGGCTTAGCCCCAGTTGTGGCCATCAGGTATCAATTTGAACTTGAATTACAGGCCCCGTGGTGAAAGGTCAGAGTTGCATCCATTTGGCAGTCAATCTTCCCCGCTCAATTCATTCACCTTCGTTAAGCAGGAGGAAAGTTTTATATCCCTGCTGCTGTGTGTCCTTTCCTCCGTACCAACGCTCACCGCCCAGGCTCACTCCCATTCTATGCACACCAGCCTTCAGACATTCTCCATTAACGCTAAAAACGTTCATGCATGAAAGCCTGCTTTGATTAAATCTTTAGTGTTGTGACAGCCAAAGAATATTTTTGATTTTATAACAGATAAATACTTATTGACATAAAAAAATCTGGAGAATATTCTTAGTTTCTGTCAAATGGAAGAATGAGCCCATGACTTTGGAAGGGGGGGGCAGTGCTGGGGGATATGTGTTGAACATCAAACTAATATTATCAAGTGACAGGGGTAGTGATTTGTGCTCTTTATAAATTGTCTTATACAACCTTGAAAACTCATTTTTGAAGTTGGTATCAATATTCATACTTAACAAATAAGAGACTTTTTATGTAAAAGCTGAGTGAGTTAAATAGTTATTGGAACTTGGATAATAGTGAACTGGAATTTGAATATATTGGGTTGGCCAAAAAGTTTATTTTTCCCCCCATATGATGGCTATAGTAGCACATAGTTGTCTTTAACTTCCTTTGAAACAATTTTGTATCGGAACAAGATTGTATTGTGACAGCTGTCACATCAGCATGCATTTTAAAAAAAGCTTACCAAAATTGGTGAATTTTTGTGCACCCACTTTCCTATTGAAGATGGGAAATAATAGGCAACAGATTCAGTGTATTATGCTTTATTATTTCAAGAAACATAAAAAGGCAACTGAAACAAAAAAAAATGTATGCAGTATATGGAGAAGGTGTTGTGACTGATCCCATGTGTCGAAAGTGGTTTGCAAAGTTTCTTGGTACTGTTGACATTTTGGCTAAATAATTCTTTGCTGTGGGGCTGTCTTATGCATTGGAAGGTGTTTAGCAGCACCCCTAGCCTTTACCCACTGGAAGCCAGTAGCAGGAGACAGCCGACATACTCAAAATATCCAAATCAATGAAGTCATTGGCGAAAATGAAAACTGTGTCTTTTATTTTACATAAAAAACTAAACGGACTTTTTGGTCAACCCACTATTTCTAGGTTGCTCAAAAATACATATCTTTCAGTTGAATGCAGCGACAATGAGAAGATGTAAACATATAAAATAAAATAAAAAAGAATGAAAGATAACGCTCACCCTTTCCTTCCCCAGTGCTCAAATGCTCCTATTCAGAGTAGAGAGCAATGCATCTAGAAGGTGCAGACTCCAGAAGGAGAAACGGATCATCAGATACTGATGCAAGGTCCCATCACGATCTTCGTCATCAGGATATTCTTATACTTTATGCATTTGGGGTCACATTGTGGTGTCCGCTTCATACACAGAGATACTGAATTATCTGAGAGATGATTGTGTTCAATGATCTGGACACCCCTCGCTTGTTCCTCAAGACCATCTCTCTCTCCCTCATAATTCTTCCTTGTCTCACAGGTCGGACTTATCTGGATTGTATCATCAAGGTCTCCTTGCCCCCTGGAATCCACTGGGTCCATGCAATGGAGGACATGGCTGGACACCCAACGCTGGGAAGAAATAGGGATCATGGTGTTTACACTCTTAGCTCCCTCCCCGCTGAGCCTAAGTTTGGAAGTGTGTATGTGGTCCTTTTCTAAAGGCCACCTTTTTTGTTTGGGGTCCCTCTCCTAGTTACCTCTCAGGCCTAAGGATGAGAATCCTGTTATTTGTCTACCCAAGGGGACTCGCCGTACTTCACTCATTTCCTATCATCTTACTGACACTTTTATAAATAGTTCTTTCATGAAACTGCCGTTACTGGTTCCTTTTGAGTGTATTGTCCTTCTTTCTTTTTTCTTTGTGCCGGAACCCTAATTCCATTATTATAAAGACCTTAAAGGCAGTTGAAGAGAAAAACTCAGAGGCTCTGTTACATTCCTAATAAAACCCTAAAAAAAGAAAAAGATGGATGATATGATCACCAACTAAGGGAATGCCTCTGGGAAATTATCCTACATAGTTTTCCCTCTTGCCATAAATACAGCGGATATACTGGCATGCTGCTCTCAACTAATAACACGGATTCCTTTTAAAAGCCTAATTAAATCTATATCGAACTTCCCATCAGTTAAATATTTTTAACCCCAAATAAATCCCAGTTTCATGTTGTCCTAGTACTTGTACAACATGGTTTTGTGCTTAAAAATAGAGCCCTAGCAAGTAGAAGTCATAACAGAAAGATCCCAAATATTAACTTGCATCTCTTAGAGAATATTAAGAGATCTAATTAATATTTCAAAGCAACCCTTCGTCATATATATTTTATTTACACCCAAATTATCTCTCTACCCAGCAGTGCCCAATCCATTCAGCCATTCACCACAAAAAGTGTTCCTTAAATTTCCAGCTTATACAGAGCTTAACTTTTTTCTACCTATTTCTATTTCTTCCTGCTTCTCTATTCTTGTCTATTCCACTCTTCCTCATTACCCGCCTGTTATAAATTTCCTATTATGTCACTCAAGAGCATATGCAAAGGTGAACTCACTTACCCGGGTGGAGGGAAAAGAAAGATGACTGGAAATACTCTAAACAGGGTTTCTTTTCTCCTTTCAGTGGGGAGTGCGCTGTTGCGTCACGAGAGCGTCAGGCATAGAACAAATGCTTCTACGTCATGAGGCTCCTTCATGGAAACACTCGACACTCAGCAAGCAATGGGCCTCAAATTTAAAACCAATGGGCAAAGTAAAACCATTTTTTACAGAAAGAAAAATTAAAAATGGAGCCTTGGCTGGGTGGCTCAGTTGGCTGGAGCATCATCCCGTACACCAAAAGGTTATGGGTTGGATCCCCGGTCAGGACACATACCTAGGTTGTGGGTTCAAGCCCCTGTCGGAGCACTTAGGGTAGTCAGCCATTGATGTTTCTCTCTCTCTCTCTCTCTCTCTCTCTCAAATCAATATACATACCCTCAGGTGAGGATTAAAACAAAAACGTAAAAGTAGAAAAGAAAAATCTCACAAAGCCCAGACATAGCCATTGATAACATTCTGATAAATGTGTACTATAAATTATCACATATTATTTTATATATCTATATACCCTTTGTTTATACATATATGCATATATAATTTTTGCTTTGACCTGTCATTTTATATGCTTCAAATGAGATTTTTTAAATTGTTTTAAAAATATTCCGTTTTGAGGCTTAAAATAATGTGCCAATTTCCCTCTTAGGTTCAAATAACTATTGGAGGTTATTTCAGTTTTTAAACACTGTAACAGTTATTAAAATCAAACATTTTTCCACATATATGATCACTTCCCTGACAGATTTTTAGACAAAGATGTACTAGGTCAAATATTAGAAAATTTTGTCTTCTGATTTACATTACCAAAGGCATTTTTAGAGAGATGGAACCCATTCACACTTCTACCAGCAAGATGTAATAACTAAGGCTGTTTCTCTATAAAATCTCCAGCAATTTATCAAGTGCTAGTTAAATGAGTAAGAAATGGTATATTGTTCTTTTCACTTGCATTGGTATGAAGTTTATTATGCATTTCCCAAGGTTATTGACTATTGGTATTACCAATTGATAACCTCTACCATTAATATCCTTTGCCTATTTTACTATTGACAAAATTTGTATTAAATTTTACAGTGCTTTAAATTAGGGTATTATTTCCTTGTCATTACTTCTGCATTTTTACATTTTTGCAATTTTCTATTAAGAAGACATTTTTTAGCATTTAACTTTTTACCCAAATATGTTTTTTAAGAATTTTATCGCACCTATTATCAGTTACTATTATTGCTCCCAAATGTGTGTGCTTGTCTGTATTTATATTTTTATAGATGTCATCTGTTTTACATATAAACTTTTTACCAAAGCATTACTGATACAAAATATGAAAGAATATAATTTGATCTCTAAGTTTCCCCTAAGTTGTAGAATTATTTCATATTATTTGTTGGATTATCTTTCAATATTCTCATTGTGAAAGTTCTCCCCCTGCATCTTAAAATTTAATAAGTGCTTCTTTGTATCCCAAATAAGCCAAAGCCCTGCTTCATTTTTTCCATTGATTGATTTGGCATTCCCCAGCAGCAGGCAGATTCGAGTCCTCTCCATTTATTCCCTTGTTCTGTAATATCCGTCAGTAAGGTCTGAAATACTTTTCACACATATTCTGCTGCTCAGACTATGCAACTTGCTCTGAACAATGTATCTCATGAAGAAAAGAAAATCCACTCTGTAGACCTGCCATCCCAAAGGTAGCATGTTTCAGCCTTTCACTGCCCTGGGTTACGGGAACCCTGAAACACAATCCCTTTGCTCATCAACGATACTCTCTAATGGAGGTGGCTTAGGGGTGGTTGTGCTCACCGACATGGGGATTACAGTTTCCTGATCAGCATAGCCCATCCTTCCTTTTAGGGAAGCTAGAAAGAGCCTACTCATTTGTCAGGTCTTAATCTAAATGGTCATTTTCTCTAGAAGCCCTCAACACCGCCATAGACTAGGTTAAGAATAGGCCAGATAGCATATGCTCCATATTCTTACCCACAATGACCTATTCAATACCCTTCTTCCCTATTAGACTGGAAGCTCTCTGAGGTCAAGGACCATGTCTGATTTGTCTGAGTATTACATGCGTGTGTTTCATTTCTTTATAAAGAAATACCATGGCTAGATTTTTTGACAGGGGTAAGCACAGAGATCTATAAGTGAAAAGGAAAATAAACCTGTTTTGTCAACACAAATACATAAAAATAAATTTGCATCACACTGACGATATTCTGAAAATGAAAATGGGACTTTTTGCACATTTGCATGACATCACATGAATTCTGAGGAAATATTTGGGTCTCTAAATGGAGCGAATACAATATTCTTTTCTAATTAATTTTATGCAAATATTTTGTAATGGGAGCATTAGGGAATGGGTTGTCTCACTATTTTCACAAGTGTTAAAAGGGAATCTACAATGCAAATACTCTTCCAGAACTCTGAACTCAGTCCAAATGTTCTCTTAGAGGGCTGGATAGCACAGACGCACCCTTGGTTATGGAGACTCCAATGCGTGGACATTGGTAAAGAGAAGGGGTTTAGGAGTAAATTCACAACAGACAGATTGCTTCTCATGCCTTTCACTCCGTTCATATGTGAAACAGTATCCTATCACAAAACGAACCACTAGGAAGCCAGAGAATGGAGAATATGGAAAATAAATTCTTGAACCAAGCCAAGAAACGTGTGTGTGTGTGTGTGTGTGTGTGCATTCAATGTGTGGAATCTAGATAGCCACTCCTTTTCTCTTTCGTGTGTGCTGGACGTTTTTAGAAGCACAAAGTTCTCAGGAAGGTGTCCCTGGTGTTTTAGGTACAATGACCCTCCAGAGATCCTGTTTTAGGATCATAAACTAAGGAACCCATCTCTAACCTCACATTTAGGCGAACATCTGAAGGTGCAATCTCACAAACATGTTTGTCTGTGTTTGTTTTCCAATGTTTACCCTCTGGGCATTGCAAACTGGAAGTGGAAGTCAGCTTACAAAGAGGATGCAGTGACTGACAACTTTGGTAAACTCAATTTAGTAATTCAATGGCACACTGACGAAGCAATACTCCAAGCCCTAAGCTCATACTGACTCTTCTTCGTCCCTCGTGGGGCTTTGCACATGGTAACCTTGCTTAAGGCTATTATCCCTCTATCCCTCTATTCCTACCTACTTCCCAGACTCTGTCCCTAATTTCTCCATCTTTGTGTTTATAGCTTACCCTGAAACACTGTGTCCCATCTAGTTTCTATTTCTTCTTTTGCTTGCCCATTCTTTTTCACATTGTTTGAACCATAGCACCATCATTTCTTAGTTGCATGGACTTAAAAATATCTCTTAAGCCATCTTAACCTCAATTTCACCATCTGTAAAATTGGTAATATACAAATTACTCCTCCCCCACCAAAAAAAAAAATCCAATATAAACACCTAGGCAATTTGAGGTGGTGAGTGAAGGGTAAATCTGAATAATTTGCCCTCTTTCTCTACTGGAATGCTATAATACTACCTTAACAAATTCCCATTTCTTCATAGTTTAGTGACCATTTCCACCCCAGGGCACAGGCAGGACGTGGTGGGGATGGAGAGGAGGGCAAAGCAAAAATCGCCTTATGGCACATACTCAAAATTCATTAAAAAGATAACAACCACAGAGTGAATCCTGAATCCAGAGAATATAGAAAGGTAGAAATAATAAAACCAAATAAATTTTTTAAAAAACAGTGAAGGTGATCAACTAAATGAATCTAAAACCAGTTCTTCAATAAAACTAAAAAATGGAGTAGTCCCTGCTGAATTTACCAGGGATGGAAGAGAGCAAGAACAGACTTGAACATCGCAAACAAAAGGGGACCCTAAACCCACGGAACACCTTGGGGACTCAGAGAAGATTTCTAAACACAACCTTTTGCGAGTCACTTTAAAACACATTTTTATCCCTAAAAACATTTTAAAGTTTTTCTTTAATGAATACAGATTCAATTTTTTTTTAAATATATTTATTGATTATGCTATTACAGTTGTCCCATTTCCCCCCCCACTCCACTCCATCCTGCCCACCCCCCTCCCTCCCACATTCCCCCCCCATAGTTCATGTCCATGGGTCATACTTATAAGTTCTTTGGCTTCTACATTTCCTACACTATTTTTACCCTCCCCCTGTCTATTTTCCACCTATCATCTATGCTACTTATTCTCTGTACCTTTACCCCCCTCTCCCCCTCCCACTCCCTTATTGACAACCCTCATGTTCTAGTTGTTTGCCTAGTTTGCTCTCGTTTTTGTTTTATGTGTGGTCGTTAATAACTGTGAGTTTGCTGTCATTTTTACTGTTCCTATTTTTGATCTTTTTCTTAGGTAACTCCCTTTAACATTTCATATAATAAGGGCTTGGTGATGATGAGCCTCTTCAACTTGACCTTATCTGAGAAGCACTTTATCCTCCCTTCCATTCTAAATGATAGCTTTGCTGGATACAGTAATCTTGGACGTAGGTCCTTGCGTTTAATCTTGGGTAATGTAATTATGATGTGTCTTGTTGTGTTCCTCCTTGGGTCCAGCTTCTTTGGGACTCTCTGAGCTTCCTGGACTTCCCGGAAGTCTATTTCCTTTGCCAGATCGGGGAAGTTCTCCATTATTTGTTCAAATAAGTTTTCAATTTTTTGTTCTTCCTCTTCTCCTTCTGGCACCCCTATAATTCGGATGTTGGAACGTTTCAAGGTGTCCTGGAGGTTCCTAAGCCTCTCCTCATTTTTCCAAGTTCTTGTTTCTTCATTCTTTTCTGGTTGAATGTTTGTTTCTTCCTTCTGGTCCATACCATTGATTTGAGTCCCAGTTTCCTTCTCATCACTATTGGTTCCCTGAACATTTTCCTTTGTTTCTCTTAGCATAGGCTTCATTTTTTCATCTGTTTTTCGAATAGATTCAACCAAGTCTGTGAGCATATTGATAACCAGTGCTTTGAACTGTGCATCCGATAGGTTGGCTATCTCTTCGTCGCTTAGTTGTATTTTTTCTGGAGCTTTGAAGTGTTCTGTCATTTGGGCCATTTTTTTTGTTTGTTTGTCTTGGCGCGTCTGTTACTTTAAGGGGCGGAGCCTTAGGTGTTCACCGGGGCGGGGTAATGCTGGTCTCTGCGCTGTGATGCTGTACGTGGGGGCGGGGCCGAGAGGGAGCAATGGCGCCCGCTTCACTCTCCTCCGGATTTCAGTCTTTCACTCCGCTACCCACAATCAAACTGGGCCCCTCTGGTGCTGGTTCCCGAGTAAGTGGGCCTGTGCACACTCTAGGCCCCTGTGGGTCTCTCCAACAACCTCTCCTGTGAGGCTGGGAGTCTCTCCTGCCGCCCCAACCCCCAGGGGCGCTTTCAATCAGAGGTTTGAGGCTTTATTTCCCCAAGCTGGAGCCCTGGGTTGCGCAGCGGTCTGCTTCTCTGCCCGCCGTTTGTCCGGTTTATCTGTGGGCGAATGTGGTGCCGCAATGTGCTATCCGCCACTCTGCCTGCCCCACTCTCCGCCACTCTGAGTCCGGCCCTCTGGGTTTATCTGTGCAAATGTGGGACCGCAGGGTCTGCTAGTGCTCGGACTGCCTGCGCCATTTGTCCCACACTCCGCCAGTCTCAGTCCCGCCACAGCCACGCGAGTCCTCTCCACCCCAGTGCCGTCTCCGCCCCTCCTACCAGTCTGGATGAATGATTATTTTCTGTTTCCTTGGTGTTGGTCCCCCTTGCTGTTCGATTCTCTGTCGGTTCTGGTTGTGCGAGGAGGCGCAGTGTGTCTACCTACGCCGCCATCTTGGTTCTCCCCCAGATTCAATTTTTTAAAAATATGTATATATTTATCACTCTTAAAGAAAAATAATAGAAATAATATTCTCACAAAAAACAAAGAGCACTAAAGCCAAAGTGTGTGATAGGTAAAAATCTTGTGCCTGCTCCCATATTTTGTCCAAACTACTATTATCAGCAACAACTGAAACTCCAGATATAGAAATGCAGGCATTAGTCATGGTGACATTTTGGGGGGAGATGATTTGCATCATCACAGTCATAGTGAAATTTTGTGGGCGATAGAACAGTGTTCAGTTTCATTTACATTAACTAGTTGCCCCTGTCTCTTGCCATGAGAGCCAGGCTAAGTCATCCCAAAACTTAAAAAAAAAAAAAAAAAACACCTTCTAGTTCATTAGAGGTTGAGTGAAGCATTCCCTCACCCCTCATAGTAGTTAACATTTAAAGGAATAATTTAAGGGAAGAAACAGGAAGGGATAACATATTGTTCCTAAGAGGAGGGAGGAAGTGTTATTGTAAAATATGTAAATAAATGGAGGAAGAATATGAGAGACACTAAATGAAGATGAATTTAAGGAAAAATTCCAGAGAGGAGTTTTGATTGATTGCTATGAATTAAATCATGTCCCCTAAAAATTCACAGGTTGAAGCCTTCAGCACCAATGTGAGTATTTGGAGATAGGATCTTTGGGAGATAACGAAGGTTAAATGAGATCATAGGAGTGAGGCTGTAATCCAGCAGGATTAGCATTTTGAAAGAGGAGGAAGAGGCCAGAGCTCCCTCTATCATCCAAGAGAAGAGGCCTCAGGTGTACCTCTCCATTGCCAGAACTTTGCAGCCTCCAGGACTGTGAGAAATGCATTTCTTTTATTTAAGTTACCCAGTCTCTGGTATTTTGTTGTGGCAGCTGCAACTGACTAATAAGTACACCTGTCAACTGTCCAAGGTGACAGGAGAAAATGTTTCAAATGACCCTGAGTTCTGGGGGGCAGGGTCAGAAAGGAGGAGGCATCAATTTGAGGGAGATGAGAGATGTTGAGAGAGTCCACAGAATATTAAATCTGGAAGGATTCCTAGGGACCCCATTTTCAGCTGCTTCGTTTTACAGTAAAGGAATCTAAGACCCAACTTTGCGCAAGGTTATACCTAAAGCCAGTGACAGAGTCATGGAAGGCACTTGGATGTTCTCCGTGTGACCAGGGACCCATTTCTCTGGAGAGGCTAGAGCAGCGTGGTAGCATCTTCACTGAGAATAACTCTATTTTCCTCTATACTCATGTGAAGTTCTCTCCTCATTGACGCTTCCTGAAACAGCCAGAGGCCTCCATGGAAGCACTTGATTAATTACTAAGAACCATCAAACTCTGCAGTGACATCCCCCAGGCCAAGGCCGCCTTTCTGCCTGGAACGCCAATCTCGGTGAAGGTCTGACACGCACCGTGTTTTCTGACATTCCGGGCTGTGTGGCCCTCTGCCTGGGGATGATTCAGTGGGAAGAAGGTTGCCTTTAACAAATAAAATGCAGCTTCCCCACCAGCGAGCCTGCTGTTGCTGTTGTTTCCAATCCTCCAAAGGAGGGATCATCCATATGCTCACCTACCACTGCCCCAGTACAATATCAAAGAATGAAAAAAGAAGTGGAAGAAGCAGGAGCCAGTGGAAATAAGGAGCAGGACTAGCATAAAGACTTGTCAGGCAACAGGGAAAGGCAAGAACTGTATCATGAAGGCATGGAACCCACATGCTGCTATTGTAAGGACCGAGTTTCTGTTTCCACTCTTCCCCACGCAATGCCCAACGTAGTCACAAAACACAGGAAACCAAATCTGAGTATCACCTAATGATTCTCAAACTCATAAAATTGAAATCAATAATAATAATATGCCATCCGACGATGACACGTGGATAATAAGGCGCATTTAACACAGGTATTTATGAACACATCCAGCTTTGCCCCCTGGATGTTGTATCATCTGGAAATACTCCTGAAGGTCTTCAAAGGGTCTATATCCTCTGCATAGTAATTTTAAAATAACATCAGGGAAAATGGACATACTAACAAATAGAGGAAACAAAGATCTATTGGTAATATGACAGGCATGACAATGTGCTGTCCTGATGTCCTGTTGCAGATATGAAGACTCCAGCCGCCACCTCACTGTACTCATCAAGTTGCACCAACGCAAAGTTTCATGTGCTTTGCTCTCAGTCAACAGTAGAGCATGGAGGGGTTACTGAGGAGGCACCTGGTGAGATGAAATGCCTTTGGTGACTGATCTGAGCTTGAGGACTCCCCAGTGACTTTACTGAAACCCTCCGAGGCCCGTGCTGCAGGCTGAGATTTTCTCCTGACACAATTGCCCTTCCTTCTGTCTCTCACTGGAGTCAGATCTGCATTTTATTCTGAAGATCCTCCCCATCTTCTCCCACTCTCTCTTGCCCAATCTGTGTCTTGCACATCTAATCCTCTCTTGGCGTCTGTTTCTCAGGAACTTAAACTAGTACAGGTAAGAATATTCAAGAGCCAGTTCAAGGTGGCAACATAGGACAATCCTCAGCTCACCTCCTCCCACTGACATCTAATCTACAGCTGCCCATGGAACAATTTCACCTGAAAAAAAAATGGAATGGAATGGAATGGAATGACTCCTTCACTGCAAGCAAACCAGAAACACAGAACACACGGGGCAGGTAGGAATGTCTGAGACACAACCTCCCCAGAAACCACACCCCACACACATGGTGGCCCGCCATGGGGAGGGAACTCAGGACTCAGAGCTTCTCCGAGAAGCACAGGGTTTGTACCCCACAGTGGGCACCCCAACTATTAAGACCTGCACCTGAGAGCTGGCCCCCAAATACCTAGTTTTGAAAACCAGTGGGGCTTGTGTGCATGGGGCAGGGAAGGGGGGCTGTGTAAACTGAGAACGGGCTGCGAAAGGCCGTGCCCAAACCCACTTGCACTGGGGCTCAGCGCAGAACCAGCCTCAGGAAAGGGCTCGGAATTTATGTCAGAGACTCATTTGCTAATTTCCAGGCACTGGGCTGCGGGGCTGGGGCCTGCGGAGATGCTCTCCTGAGAGAACGGGTGGTGGGCTCCATCTTGCCCCTTTCCTTTTCCCTTGCTAAAACTGGTGGAAAACATCTCTTTAGCCCTTTTTTCCCTTTTATTGGTTTATTTTTCATTTTTGGAGGGTGCCATCTCTGTCCTCCGCCCTCTGCCTCACTCTAGAGTGCTGGCATGCCCCAGAGGGAAGCCTCCACGCACCTCTGGCATCCGGCCGCAGCCCAAGGGGGCACCCCTTGATCCCCTGGCTCTGGAGGCCCAGGGATGGGGGTGCGTTTTGCCTTCCCTGCATCTTGAATTACTAAAAAGGGTGTTTGATAGACATCAATAATGAGACACCGTCTTAAAATACACAGTCCATAATTTAATCGGAACATGTATTAATTATTTGTTATGTGGCAAGGCATTCCTGGGATTTGTATTTCATAAAGCCTACTTTAGAAAACAATGTTAAAGTGACGTTTCTTAAATGCCAGCATTCTTCTGCTGCCTTGTATATTGTTTATGGTAATACAATTCACTGTTTCAGGTGCAGATACGAAGTCACACATGAACTTAACGGCTGTACCCTTATTGTCATAACATCCCCGCACACCCCAGGATCCAACAAAGGTCCTTGCAGGTAGTAAGAGCTCAATAAATATCTCCTTCCGTGGGTTGACTCATTCTAATTCCTGATCATATCTGATTAGTTGTTATAAAATCAGCATTAAAACTAACAAAATAATTCAAGAGGTACAGCATTCTTAAGAAATACGTTATTTGAAATGTTAAAGGGAGTTACCTAAGAAAAAGAAGATAAAAAATAGGAACAGTAAAAATGACAGCAAACTCACAGTTATTAACGACCATACCTAAAACAAAAACAAGAGCAAACTAGGCAAACAACTAGAACAGGAACAGAACCATAGAGATGGAGGTCACATGGAGGGTTGTCAATAGGGGAGTGGGAGGGGGAGAGGGAGGGAAAGGTACAGAGAATAAATAGCATAGATGATAGGTGGAAAATAGTCAGGGGGAGGGTAAGAATAGTGTAGGAAATGTAGAAGCCAAAGAACTTATAAGTATGACCCATGGACATGAACTATAGTGGGGGAATGTGGGAGGGAGGGGGTGGGCAGGATGGAGTGGAGTGGGGGGGGGAATGGGACAACTGTAATAGCATAATCAATAAATATATATTAAAAAAGAAATGCATTATTTCTTCCAATTCTGAATACAAATATATTATAGTTTTTTAAATACCTGATGATTGCTGAAAGCCCCCCCTTTTAGTAATCATCAGGTACGTACCACAGTGAGATGAGATTCTCCTGGCATCGCTGATACCTCACAACAATCTCACCAGCCATTTACACGTGTGTGCAGTTACATAAATAAACGTATGGGTTAAGGAAGCCCTGTGGTTTAAATGTGTAAATCAGAAAATATGCACGGTGACGACATGCCGTGAGGTATTTGCCTCACAAATCAGAACTGGGAATGGTAATCCATAAAAAACAAAGATACGCTAAAGTGCCATTCTATAAAGGCAGCTTCCAGATTGACTTTCAACGCCTGTTTATTCTGGCTTCATTTCTTCGTGTGGCTGTCATCTATACCACTTACATAACTGAACAGAGACACACTATCATGAACACAGCCGAACAATGGCCCTCTTGCCCAGACTGCTGGGCCGTTAGCCCATGTAAAACTTTAACGTGTGAAAACAAATTTAACAGAACCAAACACAGTCGTATTAAAAGGATTTAATTATGTCAGCGGCATGGTATTTATTTGTCCCAGTAACCATTAAGAGATGATAGATATTTGCTTTATTAATATGGCATGAACACACTGAATCAATGACATTTGGAAAGTAATTAACATCATTTCCACAGTTAATATCTTTTCGCATAGCGTGAGGATGGCGCCTCTTGATCTGCCCTCCTGATATGTGACATCCTTATTTTATAACAGATGTACCATCGCCTCGCAACTTTCTTCTGTTATCACACTTTACAGTTCAAATTATGCGCAGCACAAGTGCAGAGGCAAAAGACAGGGCTATCTGAACAGCTATTTAAGAGAGTTCTTTACGGACGTTGCAAAGCAATCCCATCACATTTTTAAGACCCAAGAATGTTACGGCCAGAAATCAGACTAATTTACCCATTATTTTTGACATTTTAAAACAAATAATATCATTATGAAAAAAATGGATCATTTCCTTATTTCATATCTAATTTCACATGTTGCTGTCTTATTTCTTTTGAATAATTTACAGGAATTCCATCTTCTTATAACATAACCTGTAATTTTCCATGGTTGATAAAATCATTCAATAGTAACTACTTTGGGCCAAAATCACCTTTCCATTGCCTTCTGTTAATAACTGATTTTTAATTGAATATTTTGGTCATAGCTGAAAGAGAAACTGAACATTACCTTGTTCTATGAATTTCTATAATCCACAAACGGTTGGCCAAAGTCTACTCATGAAAACTCTATTTCAATCACTGGATTGGTTTTCTAAGTTATGCATATGTCCGTGTTGTGGTTTTTATTCACTTATTTTCTTCATTTAACACCTAGATCCGACTACTCTAAATCGATTGGTGTTTGCTGCTTGGTACCCAGTAGTGAAAAAAAAAACGCATTAGCTTCCCACCCTCTGGAGGCTTCTATTTGGGAGACATGAGGATATAATTATAACTTGGAATTAATTCACAGAAAAAAAAAAAGGTGCAGGGAAAGGAAACAGGGGTGGCCTGTTTAGATAAAAGTGGTCAGGCACACCTCCTCCAAGATGGTCAGGTGAGATGGGACAGAGGGTGCAGGCACTGGGTGGACAGGATCGTGGGTGTGAAGGAGGAGCCTGTGTGTGCTGAGAGCAAGGAGTGGCGGCACAGGAAATCAAGCCGAAGAGGGAGCAGACAGGGATCAGATCACACAGGATCTTGTAGCTCTCCACCATAGTTTATTCAAATAAAACTGAAAGGAATTACCTTGACAGCCTGCGTTTTTCCCTCCCTAAGTCATGTTTAGTGATGTGAACCATTCTCACTCCAGGGAGCACGTGGTGTCTGGGAATGGCTCTCACCAGCATTCCACCCACGGGAACACAGTGACTTGGGGATGAGTGTCATTACAAGAGGTCACAGTAATCTTACGTGATCCTTGAAGGTCAGTCCTTCATGTTGGCTCAGGGCATGTCAGAACATTGTCCTGCAGCTGAACAGTGCTCTCTCCGCTTGAAAAGCAAAGTGTTTTCATAATAGCTTTTTAGAAAAACAGGTTTGCTAATGTAAGGTTTGCACGTAATAATGCTGTACTTTGGTGTCTACATATGCACACACACGTCAAAAAAATAATTACATGAGGGAAAGGCAGGCCAGCATAAATGAGTCGAAGGAAGATAAATTAAGATTACATGGGTATTTATCTAGCCCAGTCCTGGATTTATATTTAGTAAATATTAGTGTATTTCCTTCATCTGTTATGTGGCAGGCACTGGATGAGACACTTTATTTGTATCTTATATAAGACAGTAAGTTTACTTTATTTCTCATTCATCCACATAAGAATAGGTGGCATCAAATTATTTTCAAGTCTCACAAGCAATATCATTTTATATAGGGGTGGGCAAAAGTAGGTTTGCAATTGTGAGTATGCAAAACACGAGTTCATAAAGCTATTATCATAATCATAACCTGCAAGTCTTTCCCCACATGAATAACCGTAACCTGCTTTTGCCTCACCCTGTGCAGAGGAGATTTTTACAACAGCCTGGTAAAACCATCGTTTTTTCCCTACCTGTAATCTCTTGTCTATTATCTAAGGCAATGGTTCTCAACCTTGGCTGCTTATGAGGATCGCCCGGAGAGCCCCTAGCATCTCTATGGCGGGGCCTCTTCTGAGGTCAAGCAAAGTATCATCTCAGGGTCAGGGACACAGGCCTGTCTATTCTGAAAGCTCCCTGGATGATTTCAGTTGGGCAGGCAAGGTTGAGAACCTCTGCTCTATGGTACGCTGTAGAGCGATGTAAGGTTATCTGTAAAGATGCATGTACTTAGCTTTTCAAAAAATGTGTTTCCCTTTTGAAGTCCTACTCCGCTTTCCAGTCTTCAGAGAATTAGCAGCTGTGTTGTGAAGACTTTCCATCTGACATAGCCTTTGCAATTTCCTCTTTGTGTGTATCTTTCTTGTAGCTCTTACAGAACTAGTCATTGATGATGGAAGGGGAAATGAAATACTAAACTGTGCATCTAGAAGGTAAGTTCCTTTCAAGTTTCTTGAGGTCAGGGAGCTAGTAGATAAATAGACAGATAGATAAGCCAATAGAGGACTACAGATATATAATCTGTGAAGTAAATGTACAGTTTGATATTCTCTTGGAATTTAATTAAACTGATTTTGAAGTCAATAAACATTTTATATAAATGTATACATTTCCTTAAAAAATAATGAAGGAACCTTGTCTCTTAAACATAATGATGCTCAGTAAATATGTGATGATCATTTTCATGGCATCAGTATTTTTAAAATATATTTCACTACATATTAAATGCTAGGAATTACAACGTATTCACTGTTTCAGAAAAATTGTTCAGACAGGGAGACTAGGCAGTGACTGTGTAGCGCAGATGCTTTTGTTACAGGAAATGGAGAAAAAAGTAGGTTTTGAAAAGAAAATGGTGTATGGAGTTTAACTGGGAAACATAGATTCTATTTTGAAATCTGCCAATCACTTGCTGGTTATTTTCTCTTTCTGCATCTGTTTCTTTCTCTCTATTTATGTTTTCATGAGACTGGTAATTGAAGTTGCATAAGCAACATTCTCCACCATCTCCTTCAATATAAAAATGTTTGTTGGTATTGATTCTATGTAACTGTAGTTTGATGATGATATGCAGGTCCATGGCCAAACCTTCGCTTCCCATGTAGTTCATCACTGACCATGCAGGAAAATGGGCTCTGTGTCAATGACTTTACCTTGGCGTTTGTATCAGGGAGGAGGACAAAGGAGAGAGCTGGGAACCTTATGCCGACACCTAATGCTCTCAAAGACTTCCCTTCACCTAGTCGCTGCTGTGGTGACTTCTCTATTATTAAGATTTTTTTAAATGCTAAAAATGTTTTAAAAATTGCAAAGAAAGCACAAAACTGAATGTGAAAACCACTAACAAAGGTTTTTTGTTTTAAATAAATATTTTACAGGTAGTGGTATATGCTAATGGGGCACTTGGAATTTGACTCACCCAACTGAGACTAAATTTTTAATTCCATTTCATATGAATTAATGTGAATGATAAGACTCATGTGGCTAAGGTGGCCACATCGGAGAGCGCAGGTTTGGACTCCAGCTTTACTTGGAACTGCTTTGGAGAAGGGAAGTCGCTGCATAGGAAACACCCAATCCATTACTGGATACCTGTAGGATACCTGTAGGGATCGGCTCTGTTTTGGAAAAAAAAAAAAAGTCTCCCTATAGTTTCTTCTAATTAATTTTAGCATAATCTGCCGGAACCACATCAAGAAATTCAAAGACCGTACTTCTTTGACATTGCAGCTCTCCTAATTAATTTCCTGATCTAGTATTTTATTCTCTGGGCCAACAGACCCTTTTTATCGAGCATTTCTCTAGTTTGATGTTAGGGTCTAGTCTAGGAGACTCCAGCATGTAATCTGGCAGATGAGGGTTGCAAACCCAGCTGCTCCGTTTGCTTACAATATTTCCCAGAAAAATCCAACCCTAGTTTTATCTTTTGGGAAATAGGCATAATAATAACTCTCTCATATTTTGTTTCCAAGGAATAATAAATATACCATCACAGTAACTAGTATGTAATAGAGAGTGAAATCGTAATTCTCTCCTACTTGTAAGATCTTCTAGTTCTGTCTTGTTGGCTTATATCCTTCTTAAAGTTTGATACATCATACAAGTTAGAACACAGCGTTTCCTGTGTACTTTTATAAGAATTTGACCATAGGCACAAAGGATAACTTTCTAAATATTTGACCTGACACACTGATATGATTTTGGGAAAAATATTTAACTGTTCTTTCCCCTCAGTAAAAGACAGAAAGGGAATTGCTATGGTAACAAGTGCGATATTACTAAACTTTCACAAAGAACAGGCATTGTAGGATTTATTGAAGTCATCTTGTCTACCGCATTTTTGAGTTACTCGTTCCTGACTGCAATAATTTATTATCTACAAGATCCCCACTGTTACTGAGGGGGAAAAGCAGTTCTATATCAATGCACCACAAACAGCTTATTCACTTACCTCCCAGAAATTGTTCATTACTTCTAAGAGGAAGGAATGGCTGAAAAGATGTGTAGGTTTCCCCAGATGTCATTTTTAAAGCTACAAACTGCCCCACCTGGACATAGAAGTACACATAAAAAAAGGGCAAAAATGGAATGGTTTTGAATTGAAGGACAGGTATATATCTTGAGACACATTTGTGACTGTACAGCTAAGTTTAAGCATGGAAGAAAGGAAGAAAGGAAGAAGAAAGGAAGAAAGGAAGAAAGGAAGAAAGGAAGGAAGGAAGGAAGGAAGGAAGAGAGAGGGAGAGAGGGAGAGAGGGAGGGAGGGAGGGAGGGAGGGAGGAAACAGATATATATGTTAGGAAGTATGCTATACTCCAAAAGAACTATGTGAGTTTTCTACCTTATTATACAAGCAGAAATTGGAGGAGTACGTGAGGGAATAGACACTTAGGCTATAGGAGAACGGTAGAAGAAACGTAAAAATATTTGCTACACTAAATTACTTTTGCACCTTTGTTCAAGATTCATCAGTCGGCTATGCGTGGCTCGGTATCTGGACATTATTCTCTCTGTGTATCTCGACACTAACCACCTTCTCCTGATTGCTGTTTTGAATTCAGGAAGTGTTAAGTCTTCCACACTTTTGTTCTTATTCAAAGTTGTGCTGGATATTCTAGGTTCTTTGCATTTCCATATGGATTTTAGAACCAGCATTTTGTTTTCTGCAAAAACACTGTTGGGATTTTGAATGAGATTATGCTGACTGTATAATAAAGTTAAGGCCAATTGGAGCCTTCTGATCTGCAAATATGATGTATCTCTCCTTTAACTGAGTTGTTTTTTCCTTTCAAAAATGTTTTGTTGTTTTCCACTTACTGGAATTGCACGCAGCTTGTCAGTTTTATTGCTGAGTATTTTTTATACTGGTCCAGCACAAATAACACCCCTTTTTTAATCACAAAATCATAAGCATGCAATCCTGTAACATAACAATAGCACACTCAAGCACACCACATAACATCTTAGGTGAAATGTTCAAATTAAAACTATAAATTATTACACCTCTATTATCACCCTACCAACCACACTCAAGCAGGTGTTACTTCTGCTGGGCCCTGTATTTCATGGGCTTGTAAGAGGTATTTTTATTTTAAATTTCTGATATGTCTTTACCAGTATAAGACATACAATTGATTTTTGTATTTTATCTTACATCCTAAAATGCTTCTAAGTTAATTTATTGTTCCTAGAATTTGCCTTTTTAGATTTCTTAGGATTTCTTCCTTACAAGAGTATGCTGTCTGCCAATAAAAAATTTTTACATTTCTTACCCAGTCTTGACAATTTTGTTCACATCCTGTGACACTGAGGCAAATCTGAGTACAGTATGGAATAGAAATGGCATGAGTGCTCAGTCTTGCTTTGTTGCTGATCTTAGGAACAAAAGCGTTCCGTCTTTTACTGTTAAACTATGTTATCTGTAGGTAGTTTTCAGGATGTACGTTATCTGATTAAGGTGATTTTTTTTTTTATTATTCCCAGTTTATGTAGGTATCCTACACTAATATATGTTAGATTTTGTCAAATGCTTTTCTGTATCATTGAAATGATGTGATTCTATGTTATCTCCTTTGTTGGCTTATTAGTTGTATTTCTATTTTGTTCTATTTTAGTGTTTACTTTAGGGTTTATGGGGTTCATTTGCAGTATGAGCATCTTAAAAACACATAGCTGTTTCTCAGCTGACCCTCCTCAACTCTTGTATTACCATTTTCACACATGTTAGATCATGATGTGTTATAAACATCATGATATGTTGTTACTAGTTTTGCTTTAAAGAGTCAGTTATTTTTTAATAAATTTAAATAATTAAAAAAGCCTTAGCATTTACTCATGTAGTTCCCATTCCTAATGCTTTTAATTTATTTGTAAACATCCACAGTTCTACATGATATCAAGTGCTTCCGCCTGAAGGATATATTTTATCTTTTCTTACAGTTCAGGTCTGCTGGAAATCTTTTATTTGTTCTAGGTCTGAAATGTCTTATTTGATCTTTGTTCTTTATTTTTTAATTAATTAATTTTTCCCATCACTTTTTTCCCCCAATACCACCTGCTACCTCTACCCCCGACCCCTGCAGTCACCACACTGTGTCCATGTCTGTGAGTCCGTTTCCTTTGTTGCTCCTTCCCTCCACACCCCCAGCCTTCCCCAGAGCGGTCAGCCTGCCCTCCATCTATGAGTCTGTCTCTATTTCGCTTGTTAGTTCAGTTTGTTCATTAGATTCCACATATGAGTGAAATCATATGGTATTTGTCTTCCTCTGACTGGCTTATCTCACTTAGCATAATGGTCTCCAGAGAGACGGTTTCTTCTACTATAGAATTTTGGTTGACAGGCGTGCCTTTGTGTGTGTGAGTGTGTGTTTCAGTACTCTAAACATACTGTTCCACTTTTCATTGTCTTGCATTGTTTTTGCAAGTGGTACAACGTTACTCTTATCTTTGTTTCTGTGTACTGTGTCTCTGGTTTCTTGTGGCTTTTCTAAGGCTTTTTCTTTACACTGGTTTTAAGCAATGTGCTTACAATTTGCATTTGGGTCTCTTTCTTCACGTTTCTTAGTTCACTGAGAATCTTTAATCTGTGGATTTATAGTTTTTGTTAAATTGGAAAATGTTCAACAATTATCACTGCCAATATAATATCCCTTTAAGGGATACATCCCTTTTATATTCCTTAAAGGGATATAAAATATCCCTTTCTTTTTCTTTGGCAATGCCACCTGCACAGGTAGTCGTCACCCCAGTTTGTCCCACGATCACTAATGCCCTGCTCATTCCTGCCCAGTATCAGTTTTCGTCGTGTGTCATTCTAGACAACTTTGACTGCTACATGTCTTTAATTGTAGTAATATCTTATGCAATGTCTAATCTGCGCTTAAACCATTCCTTGCATTTTCATCTCAGAAACTTTAATTTTCAGCTTTAGAGGTTTTATTTGGGTCATTTTGAATTTTGTATGCCTCTGCACTACATGTTGCATATTTCTCTACCATCTCAAACATATGGAATAGAGTTATGTGAATTGTTTTGATGTCTTTGTCTACTAAATTTATAATCTGTCATTTCTGGGTCAGTTTTAATCGATTACATCTTTTTCTCATCATGAGTTATAGTTTCTTAACATTTCGCATGCCTGGACATTTTCACTGGATCCCAGACACTATTCATTTTACTTTTTTGTCACAGTGGGTATTCTGGTATTTCTAAAATTATTATTTTCTTTTTGTCTGGATGCAGTTAAGATAGAACAGGTTTATCCTGTTAACATTTTATATAAATTTGTTTTGTATGAATTTGTATAATTTGTATAACTTGACTGTTTTTTTAAGGGAGAGATGGCAGTTGGATTCCTATTATTCCATCTTGTTCAGAAGGAAAGTACATATAATTTTCACAGAAACAACAAAGTATTATGGTTCAACCCAACACCAAGATATTGCCTGAATACAATACATAACAATCTAACTAAAAATCTGCACAAATTAAAGAGATACCCCAAAAAAGGGCTTCATGCAAAGCCTTATATATTGAGTGCATATTATACTCAATAAATATAGATTATAGTTACAAAAATTAACAAGAAAGATAATAGGCAATAGCAGACCATGATGAGAAAGCTAAAAAAGCTCAGGAAATACTAGAAATAAAAGAATAACTGAAGATCAAGACTATAAACTAGAAGAACCATAAATGTATAGATGGCATGGAGCATATCATTAGAAACAATTAAAGGAGAAAAATAAAATTTGTCAATGGAAATAGAGAAAATGATAAACAGAATTTGAGCTCTGGCTGGCCCAGCTCAGTTGGCTGGGCATCCTCCCGCCAAGCAAAAAATCGCCAGTTCGATTCCCAGCCGGGGGGCATGCCTGGGTGGTGGGCTTCATCCCCAGCTAGGGCACATGTGGGAGGCACACAATTGGTGTTTCTCTCACATACTAATGCTTCCCGCCCTTTCTCCCTATCTTCCCCTCTTTCTAAAATAAATTTATAAACAAGAAATTTGATCAAAGGAATTCTGTGCAGAAGAAAAGCAAAGACAACCAGGAATGTCATAATAGCAAACATAGAGAGAGAAAACAAAACAATGGACACACACACACACACACACAATATCGCAGAATAGAGCCAAGAAAGTTTCTCAAATTAAGATGTAAACTTTTGTATTGAAAGGACAAACTGGGAAATGTTGATAAAATATGTTGATTGCCAGACACACAGCAGTAGAATTACTAAACTTTGATGAAATAGAATATAATCTATTCAAGCAAAAAGTTCCAATCACTTCAAAAAGAGAGCAGCTCAGACTGGTATCAGATTATTTTTTTAAAAACACAATTTCAGGAGAAATCAGGGAATGTATGTAAGCTAGAATATTAGTACCTTATTAGTACCATATTACTCTAGGTATTATTAGTACTATTCCACTACTCTTACTACCAGAAAATACTTATTCAAAAGTAGACACAGAATAACGCATCCATGCAAACTATCAAGGTTATTTAATATTCTGCAAGGGCAATTGGATTGTCCCTGTTTCACAGATGAAGACGCAGAGGCTCCAATAAACTTACCAAACAAACTGCAATGCATAGCTAGTGAATGTCCACGGCCGCAAGTTTTTCTTGGGCTCTCCAACTACAACATGCAAGGTTTTCCCAGGGAAGTCTCTGGAAACCTTCACAAGCACACCGGCAAGGACAGCAAAAGCATACTGTATTAGTTTCCTAGGGCTGCTGTAATAAAGTCCCACCCACTGGGTCTCTTAAAACAACCGAAACGAATTCTCCGACAGTTCTGAAGGCCAGAAGTCTGAAATCAAGGTACTGGCAAGGTTGATTTTTTTTCCCCCCCAGGGCTCTGAAGGAGAATCTATTTCATGTCTTCCTCCTGGCTTCTGGCAACCGCGAGCAATCCTGGAGTTTCTGGGCCTGTAAATGTATTGCTTCAATCTCTGCTGCTAATGTCACATGGCTTTATCCTGCTTCTCTGTCTTCACACGGGCTGAATTTTTGAAAGGGCACCAGTCACATTGAAAGAGGGGCCACCCTACTCCAGTGTGACCTCATCTTAACTGAAACAATTAGATCCGCACCAATTCTATGGACTAATAAGATCACATATCACATCCTGAGCCATTGAGAGCTAGGATGTCAATGTACCTTTCGTAGGAGACACATTCCTATCTGAATATTAAAAAAATAAATGTTCCCCCACTCCAAAGCCTCACAGGGTCAAATCAGAGGACAGTGCCTGCAAAGGTGATTAATCTTTACAAAATGCAAGGTGAAAATAAATAGGTCCTTGGCTTCAAGAAGAAAAGGTTATTTTTAAACAGCAGAACTTTAATGCAGTGCTTTTATTTTATTAATAATTAATAAATGATTAATGCAGATTGCTTTCTTCCAAATAAATTATCAGAATGTGTTATAACAGATGTGAATAAATCATGAGTTGTCTGCACAAATATCAGGAGTATAATACATTATATTTAAATATTAGTTATATGTCTGAAATAGGGGTGAGGACTCAATTGTAATGTATTAACCACTATTTCTATCAATGAGTTATTAATTATTGAAATTCAGCATGTTCTGAAATGATGTTCTAGATGTTTTATTGTGTAAAGCAAGTATTGATATTGATTTAATTTTCTCTTTTCCTTTTAGTGGTATATAATTGAGTTGGGGAAAAATATCATCAGTAACAATTAGAGATAGTCTAAAACATCAGCGAGAATAAAATAGTTATCATACTATATGTTTTTCTTCCAGCGAAGAAACGAAATTGCTTATTCAAATGAATTTAATCATCCTCGTAATAGAAATATGTTTGCAGGATGAGAATAAAGTAGCGGAGTGATCATCATCTAATTATCACTGTTGTCATCATCATCATCATCATCATCATCATCATCAATAATATTTTTTGTGCGGGCTTTGTGCCAGGCCTTGAGAAGAGTGCTGTAAAATGTTTTATCCAACCTCAAAATAGTCTTAAAATGAGCTGTTATTATGCTTTCCATTTCACACCTGAAAAAACTGAGTTTTAGAGATGTTAGGGAAAAAAAAAAAAGCTTTTCTAGAACATAGTTAACAGGTAAGAGCCAGGATTCAAATTCAAGAAGTCTCCCATGAGGTGTTGGGCCTCACAACAAAGAAACGTGGAAAGATCCTGCTGCTGTTTGAGCTTCGTAATTTAGTCACATTCTTGGGATTTGATGTCCGGAATTGTAATCTGAAGATATTAAAGGTAATGATTAATGGGTGTAGTGCATATAACCACCCTGTACTTAGTGCCACACACACACATATTAACTCATTTAATCCTCAAAATAACACCACGTGGGAGATCCTGTCCTCCTTTACAGGTGGGAAGACCCACAGATACTAAGTAACATTTCTGGGCTTATTCAGTAATGGTTGTACTAAAATTTGAAACTGAATTCTAGTTGCAAAACCTCCACTCCTAACAATGTACTCTACTGCCCTATGAATTTGTGTGAAATGCATACATGCATTTATGTATGCATTTATTTTTAAAGATTATATTTATTTAATTTTAGAGAGAGGGGAAGGGAGGGAGAAAGAGAGGGAGAAAAACATTGACAGAGGAGAGAAACTTCAGTTGCCTCTCTCCCGTGCTCTGACTGGGAACTGAACCCGCACCCCAGGCATGTGCCCTGACCCCTTCACTGTGAGGGATGACACCCAACCAGTCAGCCACTCAGATCAGGGCTGTGTGCAGGCGTTTAAACAGAAGACTCCCAGTCTGCCCCAGCTCTGAGCACCTGCAACTCTGTTTTACACCTGTCATTTCTTTTTGACTGGGGCTAAGCCTTTGCTCCGTATCCTAAGAGCATTTTAAGGCAACTTGTCCTACAAGCTCTTGTGCAAAAGAAAAAACATTTGGGAAACACTATCCAAGCACAGAAAAAAAAATTTTTTTTAACGAATGTCCCAAATTAGTGATGATGAGTCAAGCAACTACACCAAAGCACATCTAGTCCAGGTTCTCCATGGCTACTTCGTACATACTCCTTTTTTCTTCATCTCCGTCACACTCGGCATCACTCACGGGTCTCAGTCCAGCCTGGCTTATTGGATGCCACACGGGTACATTTTGTCCTACTCTTGTGCCTTCAGTACCTCGGCTTGTAACTACCAAAACTCCAAGTTCTAGTGTCAAAAAGAATAACCTGGGGGCCCGGGACTTCTGGAAGGATGGAGTAATCACATCAGTGTAATCTGCTGATTATATTTTGTTATGTGGTCAAAACAATGGTATTTCTATTTTGCATTTTAAACTGCCACTCTTCATATTATTTCATCACAGGTTTAACTTATAGCTGGGCACCAAGTCCATTGTTCCTTTGTCCCGGATCTACTATTAACCTGCTTTTACCATTTACTCTGTGGTTGTCATATGACAAGCCATGTTTGCAGGCAGAATTGATGCTCAGCACAACCAGGAAGCGCTCAGAAAACTCTCTACAGATCCTTGATGTTTGTTGGTTGGTTGGTTGGTTTCCTGAGTATAATGTGAGATGATTGGTTTTGTTGTAAGTGGCAAAGGCATTCGAGAAAAGGGATCTAGCTCCCTCAATTTACTGCTTGGTAAACTGCCTGCTCATTTTGTTTTCAGGTAAATACTAATAAATATATGGGGGAGGACCCCAGAAAAGTGGAATTATCATCTGGAGGCTGGGCCCCTTGTAGAACAGGCTTCCCCAGGTAGGTGAGTGTTCTAGGAACCCATCTGGACCAGTGTGCCAGCTGGCATTGTAAGAAGCTGCATTTGGCTTCAGTGAATTTTTTTGAAGACTCTTTCAATGCGTTTGTCCATTTCATGATGGGTGATTTACAAGTGCGCCTGCCCACCCTGTGCTGAGTGTTCAGCAGTTTTTAACCAAAAATAGCATGACCATCGTCCCCCACCCTTCCTGTTCACCAGATCTTGCCCCCGAAAGACTCTTTTTTTGTTTCCCTTGGATGAAAAAAGTTCTCAAAGGGAAATGTTTTGCTGATGTGGGAGAGGTGAAACAAAAAATGGCAGAAGCACTAAAAGGCATCAAACTGACAAGTTCAAATACTGTTCTGAGCAGTGGAAAAAACTTCTTGATAGGTATATTGCATCTAATGGAGAATACTTTGAAGGTGACTGAAGTTTAAACATGTAAAAATAAATATACAGTTTTTTATAAATAAATTCCAGGTTCTGAGGGGTGCCCCCTTGTATACCTACTTTTGAGGCATGTGTCACAGTAGCCAGTGTTACTCTAAATAATGCACAAACTTAAAAAAAATAGATAAGCAGTTGGAAGTTACCGGTGTTGAAAGCAGCCCAGGGGAAGCAGGCGAGCTGGCCGCCTCCCAGCGAAGCTCCACTTCCGCAGTTTTCTGCTAACCTCTCCAGCTTCATCTCACCGCAGTCTTTCCTCTCGGGTCCACTAAACTCAAAGGGAATTTTTAAAAATATATATCTAATTCTTCATTCTACATTTTCTAGTTTGTGGGTCTAGAATGCTCTTTCCTGGCACCATTTAGTGACCAGCTCCTTTTTTAGCTACCGGGTGTCCTGATAAACGTGGAGCGGGCACTCGCTGGTACCAGAGGCCAGTCTGCAAAAAGTGGGTTGGAGTTAAATGCTCAGTGTTCAGAGCTGTGTTGTCCAGTACAGAAACCGCTTGCCACACGTGACTATTTCCTCTGTTACAGTAGCCACATTCATGTGCTTAAGAGCTATGTGGGTCTTGTGGCTACCGTATTGGACAGAACAAAGTATAGACATTGCCATCATCACAGATAATTCTATGAAAGAGTACTGCTCTCAAGATGGACTCGGGAACACAAACAATTGACTTTGCCTCCCTATGTCTCTGTTTTCCAAATATCTCAGAGGCTATTGATATTAAATGAGGCACTGTATATAAAATAGTTACAGTAGTGCCTAGTGGACAATTGATGCTCAGATATTGTTAGCTTTTATTTTTATCTCTAAGTACACTTCACAGGGTATTATAATGTTCTTCCAATGGTCTCAATCTTGAATGGCCTGGACTAACCTATGATTTTTTAACACGCGTTCCTTCCTGTTCTCCTATTCTCATTCACTGTTTCCCCCCTTTTCCTCAGATCTGATATTTAACCCCACTTCTGGCTACCATTTATATTTTCATTTGTGAAAATAATTTGAAACCATTTCTGGCTAAACTGCCCCAGAATGCTTTAGGTAAACTTTTTTCCTGTTAAAGTTCTAATTCCAAGTTCCAAAAAGAAAACTTTTAGTAGATTCTCCAAAATAATAATTACAACAATAATCACTCCTAAGTAGAGAAGACTCTTAGTTACATGTAGACCCAAACCACATTTGAATGCTACCTTCCACCAGCCCCAGGACCCAGTGAGAAGTAGGCCACAGGGACTAACCCAGGGGGGAGCAAGAATGAGTGGGTTCCCCACTCCTCACAGGGTGCAGAGAGCTGAGAGGCGGGCGTTTCCTCATCTTTTCGTAAGCCCATGATCCCTGGGCCCACTTCGCCACTTTACACCGATATCCTGGCTCCATGTAGGATTCCAAAAGACATCATTAAAATAATGTGACCCAGAGTTTATTTCCAGTTGCTTAGGTGGTACTAGAGATAAAACCCTACGAACCACTATTTTATAATCAGCCTGGACAGAGCCACGGTTGTTATAGAAACAGTGCAGTGTGTAGTGGGTGCGCCTTCCCAATTCACATGCAGCTAAGCAATTCTTTAAATCATACCACCAAAAGCCAAGCCCTCTCTTGCACTTTAATATACTACTCGCACCTGTATTTTGTTTATGCTTTAGCAACATTGCATCATCCTGTCTAGGGCTGAGAGCATGCAGAGGGTCATCCAATGACCTAAGGGCGATGCCTAACTGGTCAGGCTCTGAATAGCTGATAAGCTATTGCTACAAATAATAAACACAGTCAATGGTCATTGCTACCATTTATTTAGTGCCCTACATGTTAAGCCCATTTTTTTTTGGTCTTGATAAATGACAAAATTATGCCTACCTTTAAGTGTTGAGAGAAGAAGAAGTAATTCACTTCAAAGGAATGGAAATTAGCTTAGACAAGTTAAGAAATTCACAGTAGGTTGTACCCCTCCCTAGTAGTAAGAACAGCCAAATTTGAGGTCCAACACTGTCAAGTCCAAGTTCATGCGTTAGAGACCTGGCTAAGGGTAAGGCTTTCCCAATCAATACAAAGGGGTGGTAATCAGTCATGTTAAGGCAAATCCCTAGGACAGGGTATAGGTTTCAACCACAAAATGCTTAATGATTGCCTAAAGAACTCCTTACAATTTCCTAATTATAAACCTGTTGAGAGTAGAGTCCAGAAATGCACATTTTATCAAGCCAACAGGGTTAGGTTGGCTGTCTTTTCTTTGCGAGACCAAGCCCTAGAGAATTACACTGTGTGACCACATGGGCTCAAGGGAAGTCAGTTTCCAGATGTTGAGCTGGCCTACTAAGAACAATCAAGGTTAATTTCCTGCAGACATTTTAAAATAGGAAAAAGATACAGGAAGCAGAGGTTTCTAACTCATGAAACCCTGAGATAAAATGCATATTAAAAGGAAACCTTCATTCCTTCACTCAGCAAGTACTGATGCTCCGCAGGGAGGCTGCTAGTCGCTGGGCTTACAATATGGATTTCATGGAAATCAAAAGAATAACACAGAGGAGTTATATTCTGCAAGAGGAGATGAGTGAGGGCCGTAATAGAGGGTGTGGAAGACAACAGACAGGACCTCAAGGCATCGGCTTCCCTCTGTCTACTGGGGAATCCCCCGGAAGTTGTGCTAAGTTGTCTGCAGACCCTCTGTTACCATTCACAGAAGCCCTGACCTCAGAAGGGTGAGGCTGTTACTGTTACTAGTTGTATCAGAATCTGCGGGGCGGCGCTTTGAGGATGGTCTGATCCGGTTTCACATCTCTTCCTGTAACAGTTGTGCAACCTTGTCGAACTTACTTAATCTCTCCGCATTGTAATTTTCTTCTCCATATAATATGGATAATAACATTATTTATCATCGAGGGTTTTGTGATGCTTGAATAAGTACACATTTATTATCTCATTTAATCATTACTTCAAAGTACTTAGAATCGCTCTTTGAAATAAAATAGAAAATGGGGCCAAGCATAAACCCTATTTTCTTCTTCCTCTACATTAACCTCTGAAATTACTTCATTTAATCACGAGATCTTAAATAACATTACTATCCTGGTGACTCCCTTGAACTTTACACTAAATATTCAGCTTTCCATTAAAATCTCAGCACAGGTTACTTAACAGTTATCTTAAAACTAATATATCGCTAAACTAATACACCCAAATAAAGACTGTTGATTTCTATCACTTCATATTGCTCTTCTAAATTATTAGCATCTCAGTAAATAGGGCCATAATGCAGGCAAAATAACATTTAATCTTGATTCCTCTTTCAACCTCACACTGTCTCCAGTCCCTCTGCAAACCCTGTCAGTTCTGTCTTTAAAATGTACACCAAATGAGACTACTTTTCCCTGGTTCTGTGCCCCATCCAAGCCACTACTGATGTTCCCGTTTCAGCTCCTGACACTAGACAAAGTATCTCCTTCACGTAACAACCACAGCAATCATTGAATCATTAAAGTCAGTCATGTCTCCATCCTACTCAAAATCTTCCCATGCTTTCAGATTCCAGTTAAAAATAAAATCCAGTGTATTTATGCTAACCTACCTTTGTAATATATGACCTGGCCTTTGCCCACCCCTCTGATGTTATCGTTGCCTGCTGCCCTCATTTCCAGGCACCCAGTGCTGCCCGCTCTTCTCCCAGCAAGCCGAGGAGTGCTCTCTGCCACCAGAACCTCTTCACATGTGCCGCTATCTCCGTTTTGATCCTTCATGTCATTTGTGTCTCTTTTTACTCGCTCCCTTCTTAAAAGGGCTTTCCACAGACCGCCCTATAGGAAATAAAATGCCTCTATCTGTTACATTCCTTTCTTTTTTTACCCTACTAGATTTTTTCCTTTAACATGTTTCTGATTTTTAAAAAACTTTGTTGACTTTTTTGGTTAATAAAATTACATAGGTTTCAGGTGTACAATTCTATCACACATCATCTGTACATTGTATTGTGTGTTCACCACCCCCACGTGAAATCTCTACTAAATTTTTTTATTATACGTAACACTGCAATTATCTAGATGTCTACTCTTTAAATTCATGGGCCTCGTCTTTGTCATTATAAGCTCACAAACGCAAAAACAATGTCTGCTCGGTTTCTGCTCTGTCTTCAGAACCTATATATGTTTTAGTACATGCACAGTAGGTTCTTCAAGGGATGTGGAATATTCACGTAAAAGCATCAATACAAAAAGGTACTCCGTAGATACTATAGACACCGGAAAAGCAACAGATAACAATTCCCAGCTTCTTCTCCAACTCCTTCCCTGTGTTAAACTACTGCTTGTTTTCTAAAATCACTGTGACTTCTCATGCCTCCTTTTCTCTGAGTAAGCTATTTCTTCAGCTCGGTCTATGGAAGAGCATTACCATCTGTGTTCAAGATTCAGATGAAGTCTCTCTTCCCCTCGGTGAGCATCTTAGCTGACTTCAGCCAGAATAAAACAAAACGAAACAGAAAAATGAAATCCATGACATTTCCAATATCATCCAACAAAACAAAGTAAGAAATAGGTATAGGCCCCAGATAATGGGAAAAAGTTGTGTGTGGGAAGGGTAGGAAGCAGAGGGTGTGAGCTTGAAACACTGGTCTCTTCTATTATTAAAGCGCATTTATTTGTCCTTGTGCATTTTTGATAGAAATATAAACCATCAACTTTTTTTTTATTTCACGATCCTATAGATTTTCTACAAATCTACCACAATGAAAACATTTATATTTCATCATTACGAATTCCACAGGGAGCTCTCTTTTATACATCTTCTCAATTTCATTACATAACTAAAATGGGGAAGTGGCCCTGGGAAAATAATAAAATACGCTAAGATATACCTGTGTTAAGCAAATATGTAGAAGGTGTATTTGTACTGAATATTTCAGATTACTTGAGCTTATTTTTTAAAAATATGCCTAATGACCTGACATAGATAATTACCGAAACTTGCACATTAATATCCTTTGAATGGTAATTATATTTTAATTAAAATGCCAAAGTGAGCAAAACATGAAAAACAGCTATGTACCACGTAGAGGGTAAACAATGAAATAAATAGGGGAAAGGACTTAAATTTTGATGACGTTTTTCTAGTAATGCTGAAAACGTGATACTGAGAGCAATTACTATTTTTTCCCAAAATACGGTAATACACAAATAGAAGCAAATTAAATCTACCACTCAGCAAATTTCATTTGCCATGGGGAGATTAATATGAAAAGGGCCTCTGAATTTTTATCAGAGCAGAAAACTTAATAGGATATTTCAAAAATTCAGCGCTGGCTGGCTTGAGGATAGATAATGGAATTTTGCAGCTTAAATCTGGAGGTCACGATTTCAAAAATGCCCCAACTTGGCAGTGACTAAAAGGCGTTACCATCTGATGCCTATGCGCAATGAATTGCTGGTTTCACTCTGATGGTTACCAGATAGGGAGCTAATACTGTCCGGAAAGCTGGAGCTAATTGGCCCAATTGCCGGAGTTCAAGGACTGAAAACGAAATCACAGGCTCCCTCTGTCCTTGTCTGCTTCCCCGTGATGGGGAAGACAGGTGTGCAGTTGATCTGGACCTGTGTTGGATTTTGACGTAGACAAATCCAAGGTTAGTCCTGGCAGCTCATGCTTTCACCCTGCAGGGTCGTGGAGATTGACTTAGGAGGTTGGGGACAGTGTGTCCTGCTCCCTGTGTACCTGGAAGGAAGCTGGTGCAGATGGGACGGTGGCGTTGGAGGGTCCTGTGTTCCGTGCACAAAGGAGTTGCCCACGGTCAGAGGAATTGAGGGCACATTGATAGGGCTGCTCCTTCCATTGCCCCGTTTGCACAAAACTGACTCAGCACTGAAGATGGGCATGGGGGTGGAGGAACTGAAGTCAGACAGATGTGTGAATTTAGGGGCACACACTACCCATTCCACTGTCCTCAAGTAAAACGGTGGATATATGTGAGCACTGGCCCTGACACAGGGTCCCGGACTCCAATTCTGGTGCCAACATGAAATAACTGTACAACATTTGGCACGTTGCTTATCTTGACCACATATGAATGTACTGAGATTAAAAGTGTCGCTGGACGAGTCTGGCACAGAATAAACATGGAATAACACTGGTTATAGCTTATTTATATAACAAATGAATAGTTGCTATTATTGTCGGTGTTATTGTTACCCTTCAACACCCATCCTGCAAAAACTCCCTCCTAGGCTGGTTGTGAGGATGAACAGACATAAAGAAATGTGGAATCCATGATGTTCTATGCAAACTCAAGGTGTGAATGATTATAAGAGCAGCCAGTGTATTCTTATGCACTATCAAGTGTTCTTTGTCAAATACATCTTATCCCCAAGATTTCAGACAATGGCATCAGGGACCAACCAGTGAACACTCCGGGCAGAGAAGAAAGCAGAGGTAAACAGGAAGAGGGTTAAAGAGGGGCTTGCAGAAAATTTTCGGGAAAGTTGAGACCAATCACTGCCCCAAGCAGATCCGCTCATGCTCTGGGGTAGTACAGCCGCCAGGTCACCGAGCATTTTTGGTACATGCTGTGTATTGGAGCCCGTAGGTATTAAATTATTTCATCAAGCAGTCCTATAACTTTGCAGCTCCCTAGTGGGCCTTCTAATCTCAGCTTATGTTCACCCATCGAGCCATGATTGCTAGAAGTGTTATTACTATTTCTCATTACACTATCTCCAAGTCCTCTTTTATCCCTTTGTTAAAATTGTTCCACTGAGAATATTTTTTTTAACTCAAATTGAATTTCCTTTCTGACTCCCCACCATGATGTCATAGAGTTCCAGGTTCCTAAAGAGCTCTTGAAAATTCTAAGGGAAAAACAAGTGTGTGAGTTCAATACGGTTTATTTGGGGGGAGGGTAACTTTGTATTTTCCATTTATTCTTTATGTATTAAGCAAAGTCCTAGACGAGGTTCTGCAGGAGGCACACACATACACCAATCTAGTGTGGTAGGGAATAAGGAGCCAACTCAATAAATTCTGTTGTTCTAAATTCGTAACGTTTTTTAAATAAAAGAAAATTGAAATTGGAGGCTTTTTGAACTGCATCTTCCACTTCATTGGTCTTGGTCTTCTCTACCATGCTCAACACAGAGCTTCTTGGTTTTTGGTTTCAGGGGCTTCTTGAATTGACACTCTATTTTTAATTTTATTTTTCAATTATGGTTTACATTCATTGTTATTTTGTATTTGTTTCAGGTGCACAGCACAGCGAATTGGCATTCTTATGTAGGGTAACTTACCACGCGCGTTGAAAAACCAGAAACAATGTATCAGTGGCACATTCCGCACTGAGTGACTGACACATTAAGTCTTCCTTTAGCACATAGAAGAGTTGAGCTCCCTGCCTGGTGTTTTATGTCCAGAAATGCTCTTCTAGTATTATTCATCAGACATGATTTTGGCCTCATGAATATTCTCAGCTCCTGACAACTCGAAGAAGCAGGTTCTAGTCACAAGAAAAGACCTAACTGTCCCACTAACTCGTCTTCACACCTTGAAACTCACCACATGGTTCAAATCCCAAACCAGGAGACTAACAACTTCTTCCGTTTCCCTATGTACAAGAATACAGGGGCACTGGAATTTCCAGGACATTCTTCTGAGTAACATGATCATGTTAGGAAACCAAGGCATTTTCCAGAAAATTTTAGATTTATAGTTACTAAAGTAGAAGGTATAGTTTTTGCATCACATCCTAAGGACAAAAACAAACTAACATGTAAACAACAACAAAATCTCTTCCCAAGAAAGGTTAACAGCCAATTGTAATTCTTAGGAGGGCCGGGCTACTCCTGTTTCCCACCATAGTGTATCTAGTGCCTTATAGAGTTCTTAGCACGGACTAGAAACTCAATAAATATTTGTTGAAGAGAAAGGAAGAAGGACAGGTAATAGCCACAGACACAATCTCAAATTTCCTGAGCCTGTGGAGGAGATACGAATAGATATATGTAGTGTCCAAAGGGACAGGACACAGAGCTCAAGGCTCCTGTTCTCTTGCCCCGTGATCACTACAAAGTACAGTAACATCGAGAACACACATTTCCTAGGGTCCCTCTTTCCAGGGATATTCCCTTACTGCACCACCAAGTATAACTTCACCTAAACAGAAGATGCTGTCAGTACTTACTCCCATTTCCAGGCAAGTATCCTTAAGCAGGGCGAGTGGCACATCGAAACTTATAACTGTCCACCAATCACCATCTTATCAGAAAGCTCTTACTTTCTGTAAGACCCAGTCCCAACCTCGCTCACATAGTTCATACTTATCACGAACTTCCTATGTGCCAGGAACAACTCTAAAAATCTTAACATGTGATAACTCACAGAATCCCCTTATGTCGCAATGTGTCTGTTATTAGCCATCACTCACCTGCAAAAGGGGAAGGAGGCTCAGAAAAGTTCAGTTGAACATCTACTGTGAGCCCATCATTCATCCCAGAGGTGCTGAGACAAAAAGGAACGCTACAGGGTCTTCCCTCAAGGCGTTCTTATTTTATTGGGGCAGACAGACATATTTTTTCTCAAGAAGTTTGTGAAGGTGATAGTTGTACTTACCTCTGAGAATTGTGAGAAATAAGTGTAAATGACACATGTACGTGGCTAGTACAAATTCATTTCTTAACAACGATGTGATAGAAATGATTATTGTTACCGGTAAGTTCATTACTTCCATGAACATGATGAATTGTCTATGAGTGAATTAGAGTAGCCATCACAAGGCAGAGGGATTGGAGGTGACTAGTTAGGAACGAGCAGGTCCTGTCCCGACATTGGAGCAGGAAGTGCCCGATCCCGACAGCTGGAACAGCATGTGCAACGATTATCAGAGTAAAACTGGATTTCTCACAAAACACTGACCTCCGAGTCAGAAACGGGGGCACAGCCTCTTCCTGTTGACCACCACGAGACCGGTATTCCTCAGCAGAAGATGAATTACATAATTTGGATCATTGATCACACAGAGATTCGTTGTCGGCTTGACTTTTTAGATTTGCCAGGTATTAGAAGAGCTTGTTTATAGAAAGCAGATGGCTTTTTGTCATTTAATTCACTGAAATTTACTTAGTATGACGGAGGGAGAAATCAAGCTGGCTCCATGATAAAAGCTTTCTAAATACATTAGCTCACTGAGTGGAGTGCAGAAGGACAAATAGAAGACTGCTTTTACAGTGAATTAGGCTTCTTTTGTGTTCCAGACGAGATAAAACCAAAGTGCTCCGTGGTGAAGGAGAACATGAGGAGAAGCAATTTCAGAACTGGCTTTATCAAAAGCTGAATCCTCTCTCGTCCCGGCGGCCACAGTACCGCCTTCCGTCCCTCCGAGGTGCCCTCACTGCCTCCCTAGAATGGATCAAGTTCAAACAACTGGGCCTTGTTTCAAATCCTAGATCCATTCCATTTCGAGTCTCAGATCTCTGCCTTGCTTACATACTTTTTATTTTTGTTTTCAAACAGAACTCCAACTGGCTGCCCTTTTATCTGGCATTACAAAGCACCGTTGCTTTTTTTTTTTCAGTAATATATATTCCACACCCTTTCAAATGCTGCTCAGATTATTCTATTCATACAACTGTTATTATTTTAGTCTGTATTTCATTGTGACATCTATCTATCTATCTATCTATCTCTCCAGATGAGTCCATTATTTCTATTCTGTTGGTCTCTGTCTCTCTTTTCTGCCTTGGCCCCCTTTCCCTTTCTCCTAGCCATCCCATACCTAATGGGCACTATTTAAAGGAGACAGGAAGTGCAAACTTTGGAGACAATAGTTTTATGTTCTGACTATAGTAATTTTATTGATGACTTGTGATTCTTATCAAAGTATATTTTTCTCTGTCTAATCTATAAATAACTCTATGTACCCCATGGGTATATAGACTGTTAGGAGGCATGAATAATATACAGCAGGCAAACAGTGCCTGGAACTAGGGACTTATTGCTGTTATTGCTGTTTTCATCCAATATGCATTGTTAAAACCTAACTAGTTCCCACCATGGCAAGTATCAGGGATACAAAGGCACCGTGTCTTTCCTGAAGGAGCTCACACCCTAGGCTTTGAAGAGCTTGAAGTAACACTAATTTAAAATAAAAAATATCTTTGAGTAGGAAAAGATAATGTTTCAATTCTTTTAAGAAACAACTGTTGAGCTCTTCTATTTGCAAGGGAAGGTGATGTACCCACCTACGCTTAATGGCTGGAATTGTTCGTTTGGAAACCTGCACTGAACAGTGAGACAGCCCAAAAAGCTCACCTGACCGATCTTTGGCAGGGACAGAGGATGAAGGTGCAGGAGCATCTCCTCCTGACTTGCCCTGTGATTGATACCAGGGGGGATATCCATGAAGATGCTTAATAATCGTGCACTTTCAAAGCCTGACAGTGCTCGGATAAGAAGCAATAAGTCTCTTTCAGGAGAAGGCAAAGGGCAACTATGATGGGCAACGCTCAGTATTTGTTCCAGAGCTCCCAGAGAGCCAGCCAAGCCCCAGCCAAGCCAGAATCACATTTGGATTTCTCCTTTCGTTCAGTCCTGCCTCTTTCCCCTTTCCTTTACTGGTTTCGATTGCTAGTACACACCTTTCACATGGATCTCCATTCAGCTTCTGGAGAAACCGCCTGTCGCAGCAGAATTGAAATATGGGAAGTTACGACCATTCATTTGATACAGAACTTTTCCAAGTACATTTCTATATGTTCTGCAAGGATACATCTTATTTATAACACACATGTTCATAATAGTCTTTATCCCTAAATGAACGGCAGAGCAGACATACATGTTTTAATTCTTTTTTTTTTTTTCATTGGAAGAGGCCGGGGACAACGTACAAGCCGTGGCGCTTGTACGCTCACTGATGTGACGGGAAATCCCGGAGCAACCCTCAAGGTGTCTTCCTCGCATTCAGAGTCTATCCTTCCACTTCCTCATCTAAAC
Organism: Desmodus rotundus; assembly: GCF_022682495.2. NCBI lineage: Eukaryota > Metazoa > Chordata > Mammalia > Chiroptera > Phyllostomidae > Desmodus > Desmodus rotundus. The sequence goes on along the minus strand of NC_071398.1, from coordinate 9,929,846 downwards.
ACCAGCATAATCATTCAGAAAGGCAATCCGGTCTGTCATTCTCCAGCGCCGAATTCTTCAGTGGCGTTTTTGGTACCCTGCACAATTACTCGCTACAAGACCCTGGAAGAACTCTGTTCCCTAGTTCTGCAGCCTCAGTTTTTCATCATGAAGACTTCTGTGAGATTCTTTCTCATCTTTCTCAACTAGCCTCACTGTACTTATCATTTCCAATGATCTCTCTCCCTCTCTCTCTCTCTCTCTCTATCCCCCCACCCCCTGAAGAAACAAAAAACAAAAACAAAAGAACACGGCCTGTACAATTGCATTGGACTAGAATGCCCTTGCCCTCTCCTTCTTGGTGGACCCACTCATTCATCAGGTTTTAGATTCAACATCCTTTCTCACGGAAGTCTTTCTGACATGTGGAATCACCCACTGCAACCAACAAACAAGGCAGCAAGCCCATGTCCATCGCAAAGTATGAGTTTTAGGTCATTTTTTCCTCCCCATTCAACTTTTAAGAGAGTCTAGTGATGTTTCAAATACTTTATCCTTGGGCTTCCTATTGTGTTTGGTGCTTTGATAGATGCCTTTCCTCCCTTAGTGATGGAGAGATTGACTGATTGCATACCCTGCAGTAAGAAGCCCTAAGGGATGGTGATCCCGTAGCACCCTCATTTGTTGAGTCTTTTCATCCCAGAACAATTTCTGTACATTCTCAAATTAGACGGAAAATTTCTAAGAGTCTCTGAAGTCTGGGACTAGTCACAGGGGATTAGCTCTGCAACGACAATGATGACGGCGCGAAGGGTGGATGATTACAGCCTAGCACATCAAACGAGGACTCCAGAGTGAACACAGGTTTAGCCTCCTGAGATTTGTTGAAGGAACGTGAACACCCCCTTGTCAATCTTGATAAAGGTCAGACTATGGGAAATAAAAGCAAGTACCATTTAACCCAGTAGGTAGTATACCTATACCTCCATTTTCTCTAGAGCCTAAGAATGTAAATAGTTGAAAGAGGATTCAGAGAAATTAACTGATCCAGAATACAGTACCATATCATTATCTGCCACCAGGTATCGGCATCTTTCACGAATCGTTTTTCCCCCTGTACTTGCTCCTGCAAGAATAATGAACTAACAGTCCCTTTTTCCAAGCCTCCTGGATCTACCTTTTCCTTAGAAATGTCGTCTAGTTCCTGAAGGCCAAAAGAAAGAAAGAAAAAGAAAATCCACCAATTGTTTAAATAAAATTACACAATCCTTCCAAGTTTTTAAAGACGGACTAAACTGAGCAGAAGGAGAAGAAGTGAACGTCCCCATCCTAAGTCAGCTCCTGATGTGCATCTAGTCTTTGTGAATTTTCCAGAAACATGGGTGTCTGCCCCTCAGTGTCTACACTCAGGTCATGGCATGAGTGTACGTTCAGCTACCTGCTGTCTGTCCCTAGCCCAAAAAATAGATCAGAGACATAGAACCCAAACTTAATTACCTTTACTGTAGGTGAACGTGAGCTCTCTCTGTGCTGCGATTGCATTTAGGGATCAGCAAATCACAACCCATAGGACAGACCTGTGGGCAGCAGTTTTTGTGAATAGAGCTTTATTGTAACGCAGTCATGGTCATTCATGTGTGTATTGTCTATTGTTGCTCTCACTGCCAAGGCGAAGTGGCGTGGCTGAGGCAGACTGCGGCAGGCAAAGCCCAAAGCAAACTGGCTCTTTATAGAAAATGTTTGCTGATCCCTGCGACTTCATGAGGCCCTTTTAGATAACTTAAATACGGGGCCATACACCTGAAGAATGGACACATAGTAATTTTATTATTTCCTTTAATGAACAAGGGAGTCCCTTGCCTTCTTGTCACTATCAAATTCACTCCCTGAGAGATATTTGTGGTCTTAGACCGTTCAGCTTTTCTCAGCTTGGTCTTATATTTTCTGATTTTATGCATTTTTAATATCTCATTATTGGAAGTCTGACCTTTATATACAGGAATCATTATAGTAGCTAAATAATGGCAAAATGAAAAGTGAGGAAAAAAAAGCAAAATGTTTTGTTTCTAAGCAGTAATGTAATAGATTTAAAGAGATCCAGAGAGAGCCACATAAATTTCTACATAAAATTTTAAACTGCATATTATTTGGCACCAACAGTGAATATGGGCAGAATGTGCAGAAAATACAAATTGAATTAAAATTAAATGATAAATTTGCCAAGGTGCCAATACGCCTTTGAGAGAAGTGAATGGGTGACAGAGCCTTGGTTCTCTGCACCACGCTCACCGTGACCTCTCCGTAAAGCTCTCAAGGACCCACTGTCTGGGGTGAGATGGTGGAAGCAAGACAAAGAAGAAAAGTTTCGGGGAGCAACGAGGACTTTCATGGAAGAGATTTGAAGCCTTCGTGCAGCAAACAAAACAGGGCAAGAATGATGAATCGTTCACCACAAACAGAGTCATATCCATGGCTTCTTTCTAAAAATTTACTAATTACTGTAATACCAACTAGCTTAACCATAGGCACGTGATAAAGGCACTTAATAGGCACTTAGTGTTTGCTGAACGAAGGGCTACATATACTATGTGGTTATAAGTATACAAAGCAATAAAATCCCCCAGCAACTGGTTGAAGGTAATGGGTATTTATCTATTTAAGGGTGCTTCCACCATAAATCAAAGGTTAAATTTACTCTAAAAAATTGTTTAAAAATTTTTAATATATTAGAGATGAACGAAGAAGAATGGCTTTGTAAACACTATATAGTGACGGTAATTTAGTTGTTGTTTGTTTCCTCCAGGTCTTGCTATTAATTTGCACAAAGATAAAAACATACATACAAACTCACAAGTTTGTGTGATAGATTAAGTCCACACACCAATGCTCACGATGTTCGCGTCCAAATCTCAGGAACCTGTGAATATGTTACCTTTCATTGCAAAAGTACTTTGCAGATGTGATTTCACCTAAGAACCTGAGACAGGGGGGAGTCTTCCAAATTATTCAGGTGAACGCAGTCTAAAAACATGAATCCTTGAACACGGAGCACTTTCCCAGGTGTGGTCAGAGGATGATGTGACTACAGCAGAAAGGTTCAGAAAGACGCAATGTTGCTGGCTTTGAAGATGGAGAGAGGAGGCTGGGAGCTGAGGGATGTGCACAGCCTCTAGAGAGGGAAAAGGCAAAGAACCTCTCTCCTCCAAAGCTTCCAGAGGAAAGCAGCCCTGCTGACACCCGGAGCTCAGCCCAAAGAGACTCGAGTTGGATTTCTGACCTATAAAACTGTCAGTAAGTGCATTTGGCTTAAGCCACCAAGTTTATAGTAATTGGTCGCAACAGCAGCAGCAGAAAACCAATATGATTAGCCAACATTTGAACCCTGTATGTTTTACATGCAGGCATGGACATCCTGTCTCTTTTGTAAAATGAAAATATCTGATAACCTGCTACCCATACCCCTGCATGGAAACATTCACATGGAGTTGAGTCTTTTTACGCAGGTGCACAATCACTGAAAACATCAGCTACTCTCTTCAAAAATGACTCCCAGGAGCCCACACATTAAGGTCACCTGCAAGAGCCCTGTGGAATTTGAGTCAGAATCTCATCTGGCCATTAGTTACGTGTTTAACTTGAATGTGTGAAAAGGGTAACTGCGTTGTTTACAACCCTTGGAGAGTATGTTTGCAGGAACGAAATGAGGACCAAGGGTAAGGGATGCCTTGAGGTGGGTGCGAACATGTTTGACATGGTATGCATGGCCATCTGTGACGTTTGCCGAGAGCATGTACCCAACACGGCATCTCCTTTGCACAATGAGCCACGTTGAGATCAAGTTCAGTAGTTTGTTGAACACACCATGCCCTTTCCTGACTTACTGTCATTGAGTACAGGCTTCCCTCTACCTAGGATGTACTTCCCTGCCTCTTAGCCTTGTCAATCTTCATTCAAGACTCAGATTCAGTGCTGCCTGTATTTTCTCGGAAGCAGCAGCATGCCACTGAATCCCAAACTCGGTTCTCCCTCTTTCCTCCCTTATTAACAGGTTTAAGTTTCACAGAGATAGACTTAAATGAAACACATGTATTCTAATAGCTTCTTTACTGGTTATTACTTTATTTTAATTCATCTATGTACTTATTTCTTCCTAAATATTTACTAAGCATCTTTTTTTATGCTAGACATTATATAAGGCACTAGTGACATAGTTATGAATAAATAAACATAGATCATTCTATCCTGAAGCTTAAGGCAGAATTTTTCACTGATGTAATAATGCCCGTCCTACTTTATAAACATGGAGCTCAACCCAGGGCCTGAGACACAAGATATCCAGTAAATATTTGAATGAAAGAAAGAATGAAAAAGAGTGAGAAAATGTGAGAAGAAAAGGGAAAAGAGAGGAGTAAAGAAGAAGGGAAAAATAGGAAGAAACAGGGAGGGAAGAAAAGGGAATGAATTCTCTGAATACCAAGTTCTCCCCAACAAAATCCGGGCTCCAGGTGGCCCTGAGGAAAGAGGAATAAGCAAGCTTCTCTAGCATATGCACAGTTGCCATCTTGACAGAAATGTATTTTTATTTTAGAATATCAAAGAGTTGCAAGTACAATGTTCTACAGGCTCCCCCACTGAATTATTCTGATAGCAAAGGGGAGTGAATGAGAACCTCCAGAGGCTTAACCAAACCAGGAGAGTGAAATGTAAGTCTTTGGATTTATTGGAAAAATCCATGTAAATTTTATTTCTACACACAACGTAGCCATGTTAGTTTAAATATAAAGAAACATTAGTTTTTCCATTGAATCTGCTAGTAAAATTCACGCTCTGGGAAACTGCAGCTATGGTTACTTCACGTAGTTTATTCCTCCTGGTGCACCACCACCTACTGGTGGTGACATATGCCAGCTTGAGGGCAGTGGACTGGGGAACGGTCGGGTCCTGAGGTCACTGGAAGTGAGGTCCATGATGAATGTCACCAGAAATGGGCGTCCTTGCCACTACCCATGTACCACAGGGAGGTGTCCACACTAAGGATCATCTGTCCTTTCTTTATATGCCTGGAGTCCTTCCCACATTTTAAAAAAGCAATTACTATTTAAGAAGTTCCATTTTAGCTGTTTCTAAATCATTTAATAATATCTATTTTCCCTTTAATACTCTTCAGAGGATACTAAAGTGCCTCTTACATAACATCATTAATCTGCTCAACATTTCTTTTTCAAAGATGGGCTTTTTCCATCACTTAAACTACCTTATTTTTTTCTAAGTTAATGTCTAATATCAAGCATTTCTCTGATTTAACTAATATCAATGTTTACGACCAGATGGCAGTTAGAGTTTGAGGTGTGAATCCAGGTAATATGTTGCCAAGTTAATACAATAAAATAGTAGGGACTGTAAAAAAAAAAACAAAACCCTTAACTAGTGGAAATACAGGTAGAGAGAGAGACAGAGATAGAGATAGATACGGAAACAGATATATCATGGCGTTATATGTTTCTTCTTTAAATTCACAGACATTCATAGAGTTCTCATTTATCTGGAATGAACAGTTCTTGATGTAATAGTTTAAATAGACATTACTAAGTATCCAAGCATGCAAGCAAATACAAATATAAATGATGATGTTTCAATTCACTGGAATATGTCTGATATTGTTATTTTGCTCAATTGAATGTCATATATACATGAGGGCTAATCACAAACTTTTTATGGGTTTAGGGAAAAGCCTCCTAACGTACTTGAGAATTGTTTTCCAAAAGACAGTGAAACTACTCATTCCCATTATTCAGGTAACTCAGCCTGAAAGTTGCTCTCTTTCTGTCAGGGCAAGGGAATATTACAAAGCCACCCCACAGAGAGAAGGTATTAGTAGCAGACGTTTCCCTGTGTGTGAAATGAAATAGAGCATGTCCCTGACCTGCTAAAATTGCTTGAACAAGCAAAAAAAAAAAAAAAGAGTATACATCTAGAATAATAAAACTAGTATTTTTTTTTTTACTTTTAAATAGATGCAGAGGGCTATCAGCATCTCTGCCTGGAAATTAATACGATAATCACCAGGTTTTACATTAACAAGTACTCAGTCGAACATGAATCAATTCCCACAGCAAACGTTTATTAAACTCCTCCATTGTTTTAGGGGCTGATGGCCCAGCAGTGATCAAGACAGAAAAATAGCCCCTTCCTTAGGTAGGAGTCTAGCTGGCACAAATATAAATCAAAAAGATCAAGGAGAGACAATTTTTTTTTTTTTTTGGTCAAAGGGCTGTGAAGGAAAATGAAGCAGAGTGTAGAACTACATACAGTGTGTTAAGAAAACAGACTCTTCCATGCAGGTTTGTGTGGCAGAGGTGGCAGTTGAGTATCACAAATAAAGAAAGGGAGCCATGTAAATAAATACCAAGAACACTATTCTGGGCAGGAGGACCCATAAGCTTGTCCCACCCAGCGAGGAGCAAGAATGACGGAGAGGCATGAATAAGAACCAATGTGGTAAGTGATACATTGAATAGGCCACAGGCCACAGAGACCCCTGAGGGGCTGTGGGTGGGGAAGGGTGTGAAAATTCTTTGGAGTAATTTGAGCTGCAACATTTCTTGACCTTATTTATGACGAAAAAGAGATCGCACTGATTGGAAAAGAAACAGAACTAAGGTAAGAGGGGAAGGCAGGCGGGGAGTTAGGAGAAGCCACGATGGGTCTAGCAAATAAGGAAAGGGGATGTGTTGATAGCTGTGGACGTGTGGTGAACGGGTCAGGTTTAGGAAATGCTTTCAAGGTAAAAACAACAAGATTACTGGTATCTTGGAGATGAAGAGCGAGGAAAGAGTGGAAACTGGATGATACGGGTATTTGATTTAAATAGCTGTGGGAATACTGGTGACATTTACTGAACAGAAAAAGCGCAGGATGATCGATGGAGGGGAGTAAAGAATCACGAGTTCTGTTCGGCAGCTCCTAAGTGTGAGATGCCAATTAGCCGCCCACAGGGAGATGGGGGCCCGTCAGTTGGAGAGTTGCTCTGGAGGGAATGTGAGAGGTTAAGGGTGGAGATAGACATTTCAGTATCGTCAACATATGGTTCACATTTACAGTAATGGGTCTGGATGGTAACAGTTCTGAACTGAAAGTTCATTTAGAGCAGAGACAAAGATTGATTCCGGATCCACTCCACCACTTAGATGCCAGGAACGGGCATTATTACAGTTTTACTGCGATCTGGCCCATCAAGCCCTGAATCTCCATTAATAATCATCCTTTCAGAGGGTTCAGGGAGAGGCTTAATTAGAGCATTGAAATTGATCAAAATTTCATATTATAATCTCAAGTGTCATGGGTGGAAAGAGGCTTACAGTTGCTTATGGTTCGTCTACTATATCTGACCCACCTGCACCAATATCCCATTTGTTTCTTGCATTATTTCTACAGAATAATCTACAAAGTCCCTTCTGGACAGATGAGCAACACCTGGGATAGAAGTTATAGTTTCTATTATTTACCATTTTTTGTCATCACAGATACTAACAACAGGAAGAAATCTTGCATCACTTTTTGTTCAACAACTAAGATTCCAGATGATAAGACGGATTCTGATATTGTGTAAATCAGTGTTTTACAGCTTTGATTGTGTCTTGACTATGGAAAGGCGCAGGACGTGGGTGTTCTAGTCCCCGCCAGTGCTGTTGGATCAAAAATTAAATGAAAGGGATATTAGGTTGCTGTAGGAGAAGAATAGAATGAAGATAAAGAAGCTGCCCACCATTTACTTGCCTCCTCTGATTATACCAGACTGGAGAAATTACAGCAATATTATGTTTATCCAGTATTTTGGGGAGGTCTAATATGTATCTGGTGCTAGTGATAGAGAAAAAGATATAGTCCCAACTCTGAACTGGCCGAGAGTCAAATAGATAATAGAAGCAAGAAAATGCAACAGTATTTTAAATGCTCTCAATGTATGGCTACAGGAACTGTGAACGGATGATACGTAGGAAGATGCCCAATTCAATTCTTGCCAGTTCTTCCCAGAGTATATTGTACTCCTTGATCCAATGGTATTAAAGAACAGACAGAACATTCTAAGATGGGAAGGGGTGCCATACTTCCCAAGGTTGTTGCTTTACGTTACTTTTTGTCAATGAAAAAAAATCTGTACAGGCTAGAAAAATATATAATGATTAACATACTAACAGTCAGCATACTGAGCATTTACTCTGTGCCAAGTAAGTTATTAACGAGTCTATAAGGCAAGCTTCAGAGTTTAGAATCTTCTGTACAGTGAAGCAGAGGAGGCACACAGAGGCCAGCTGTTTTCCCAAGGTCAGAGTCAAGGCTCCGAGCTCAGCCTCTGAGGTTGGACGCACACTCAACCCTGCCTGCTTACCAGAGGGTGAGCATGTAAAACTATAACTTTAAGGAATCGATAAAATAAGTCACGTTGGCTCGTCTTCAGGTTAAATATCCTGACAGCATCTGAGCTGAGGATCCCTTGGTTAAAACAGTTCCATACCTTCAATAACACAAAGCATTTTTTCCTACACTAGACGTTCTGTGTGACTCCAGGTAGTAAAGCGAAGGACAAAATAATCAAAGTTACAGGGCAGAATTGATCTGATAAAAGTATGTATTTATTTTAAAAAATAAACATCTCCTCAGTCATTAGATAATAAGCAAACTAAATAACCAGAATTGTTCGATTGTGTGCTGTCTCCCACAATGATGACTGACTCAATTAACGGGTTTTGTTGGAAAAGTGTTTAAGAAATAGAAAACGTATAATTACATTTCAACTAAGCTTCAGAAAGCTTCCCCTACAATAAAAACTAACTGCAAAACTTTAATATTTCTGGCCAGGCTACGACCTAGAGCCATCCGTAGAAGAATACATCTAGAGTATAGTCTAGAGTATAGTCTTGGCTATCCTCCAAGAAAAACAATGTTAAAAATGATTTGAAACCAATTTCAATAGATCTAGTGGTACAATGGATTACAGGTTACATAAAGTCTCCGAATATCTGCTTTTTCACCTGTAATATATGAATAAGGATGCCCATCTTGCAGAAATATCATGAGGATTGAGTTAATTCATACATAACACCATCCTCAGTTTCTGCGAAATAGTTTCCTGTTATATATGTAAATGAATAGCAGAGCATGTACTTAGGCGAGAGCAATGAAAGAAGGGTGCATCTCTCGGCATAAGCTGGCCGTGAATTTTGTTAGCTTGTTTTTAATTCACTTTGCCATTTTTGTAAATTTGTCATTGAAGATGATAGTAAAATGCATCAAATCCAGAACTATGAAAAAATTAACGGAGCATACCAAAGCAACCGCAGCTAACGTAGCAGTGTCTACCTCTTCAGATTTTATCATGCTGTGACCTCTTTACCCAATACAGAGACTTTCGTTTGTTCCCGGCCTGCCGAGTGCTGTACCTACGGCCTTGCTATAACCATTCCGACGTCTTCGCATCAGACCAAACTCGAGGTGACTGATACAGAAAATGGCCTGTGGTTTTTTCTGAAGCCAAAGCTTGTAGATGTGTATTTGATTTAGTTTTATCAGTTCAAGGAATCTAAGGGGCATACATAAATAACCTACAGAAACCTTAGTTCAGGGCATAGAAAGAGTTTTGCTTCTTTTATGGGGTGAGGAACACAACATAAAATGGGGTTGAAGGAAGTAGTCCCTTTTCAAAGCCAGGAGGTCCAGGGCCTTTCTTTTTGGAGACTTTGTTTTCAGGTGGGAGATTTCTAGGCACCTATTATTAACTCACTTGAGGATTTCGTCCAGTAAATTATATAACTTCTATATTTTCCATCTTTTGCATCTCTTAATGTTCCTGAATTGGTTCTTCAGAATTAGAAGCATGTGTGTTCCTCATTTGCATTCATAATATGAAATAGTTCAAGGGCAAATAGGAAACGCTACTTTGTATTACATATTACTGAGGAGCTAATTTCTCCATCACCATAAAAAGTCAAAATTATCTCTGGATTCCTTCACTGCTATAAGATTCACGTGCCCAGACACTGATATCATGTATATTTTATTAAAACCTCACCGAGCATCAGCCAAGATAACTGTTCATACCTCCAGAATTCTTATTCGTGTTTACCCACAATGGGTGAAAGCAGCATGCAAAATAAATGAAGAATGATACCACAAATGTCTTTAGAGGGATATTAGGAGGGAATCAGCAGAGAGGACTCATGAAAGTTGTATGAACTGTGTATTATCTATGCGTATGCGGCACCGGCCAGAACACTCAGTACGCCACGCTCCACGCCAGCCCAGATAATACATTTGTCACATCATGAGGCTTTAACGTGGAATGGGAATGTTAATTCTGCCTTTATTTTTACTTTTTAAAAATGTATTTGTCTTCAGCGGTGCTGTTCACATGAAAAGTCTCTACATATTTTCACGATTCCTTGAAGCCAGCTCTGTGTATGGGAATGTCAAACTCGATGCTACATTAGCGTCTACCCACTCGCATTGTTTTCTTAGCTTGAGCAGGGCTCAATTTCCTAACGCCGTTCACATTCCTCTTGTCACAGTGTTACTAATGAATATTGAAACTGAAGTCAGAAAATAAAGTGCCCAAGACAAGGGCGACAGGTTAAAACCGTAGCATCTTTAAAAATTCCCATAAAATATATCGTTCAGCCAAGGTGTCATATAGTGAAATGAAAGAGGGAGAGGACCCCTTTGCTTAGAAAGGCATTTGTTTTTCCCTAATTAGCATGGGTCGCTAGGGGCTGAGGGGAAAATGCATGATGTTCAGATAGTGGAATGAAGGTGCTACTCGTGAACTGCAAGGTTAGCAAAATCTGTAAGGGGGTAAATACACACATTTATTTTATTATTATTGTTTATGTCTTTGTCCCTTGGGGAATGTAAAGGACACAGTTTTGTAGAAACAGAAGGTCAGAGCTGGAAAAAAAATTAGACATAATTTAGTCCAGCCTCTTCTTTTAAAGATGAAGATGCTGCCGCCCAAAGAGGTCAAGGGGGTCACGTAAATTCACATAACTCGGAAGCGTGGGAAGGAGGAAAGGGATCTCCTGCCTCCAGGTGTCCCCCCTCCCATTTCATTCTGTTCTGTGAACCGAGTGACCCACAGATCAAGCACATGCTCAAGGAAAACTTCAGAGATGACGCCCTGAACATTTTGTTGACCCCACTACTGATGACAAATGGTTTCAACTATCTCAACCATTTTCAGACTGAATTCTCATAATGGAGCAAAAGTGAGGTAATCTGGTAACAGTTTGAATGTATGACCACTGCCCTGGAGTTAGGTGTCCTCAATTTCAAGTCCAAGATCTGTAACTTCTATTTATGTGACCTCGAACAAATTACTTGATTTCTCTGTGCCTGGATAGTCTCATTTGGAAAATGTGCATTATCAAAATCCCAAATTCACACAGCTGTTGTGATACTTGAAAGTGTGCACACGAACTATCTAGTCCGAAGTTAGTCCTCGATATATAGTAGCAGCCATTATCATTAGTTATTATACTTAATGATAATAAAAAGATCCTCCATTGCCTTGGATGTAGCCCATTAGACTGATGAATGTGTCTACCTTCTACAAGAGCGTGGTTTCCATTCGGGGACAATGAAAAGCCTCCAGAGGAGATTGGTCAATCCTCCTATAATACATGAGCATGCACCAAAAGATTCACTGTCTTCAAATATATAGGCACAAGGTCTGTTTTGACATACTAGATTCCACATCCTTTTGCAGTCTTGCAAATGAAAACCACACTGTGTATAGGTCATGGTCATTGTCAGGGGCCCTCATCACCAAATAGAACTGTATAGCTCAAAGCAGAATTTGAGCTAAGAAACAAACAACTAATTGATTGTCAAATGACGTGAGGTCCAGAACTTAATTTGTAAGTAACTCAGGGACGTAACTATCCCATGAGAACTACTGACTGGTAGCATCATAAAATAATCGTAATAGCAACCATTCGTGATGATAGGCCGATAGTTAGATTAGTTTTCTTTCTCAAGGGAGACCCTGCCAGAGTGTGCTTTTAATGACATTGTCTTTGATGAATATGTGCATTTTATGTACAATTTACTGGTCACTTGCTCGGCAGAATCTTTCTAGAGAAAGATTGTACACAATGATGTTTCACCAGGTCTATCTCCATAAAACGTATCTAGATCACAAGCTGGCCAATAGAAAACTAATTAACACCTGCCCACAGCTGTGCCTGCCAAGCTGGGACACCGAGAAAATTTTTACGACTTAGTTCCTGGAAAATAAATTCACCTGTGACTCCTCACAGACTCTCTGGATGGGCATTTAAACTCTATCCCCAAGGCCCTCTTCTCATATTACAACATCAACACATCAGTCTTGGGAGTTAATAAATAAAACCGGATGAGGACCACGTTAACATTTATGTTGAGCTTAAATAAAACATGAAACTAACATCGTGAAAGACTCTGCGTTCGGCAAGGCAGGATTCACACCACGCTATTCAAGAATTATTCATGAAGCTCCAGTGCTTCTCCAGGTTTTCGCTGTTTATATCTGCTCTCACCTGAAGTCCTCCCTCGCAATGACTGTTCTCAGGCACTCCGTCTAGCTAGCTAGGACGTGTGCAATAACAGGAAGAAACACTTGGAACACCTAATGATATCTAAGTGCCTTAATTGCTTGACGATCTTCCTTCCTGATTGTTAACTATCTCTGTTGGGTCGGGGAGGGTGTTGGTGGGAGGAAAGGAAAAAAGGGAAAGGTTTACATTTAGAAAAAGCAGATTAACCAGATCTTAGAAAAGCTAAGGCTAATAATCTCCTGGGTTCATACTTCAGTCAAGTCTGAGTTATTTTCTAATGATTTTGTCACACATGACACGACCTTAACTTGAAGCAAAGACCCAGGGAACGGATACCCACTGGCCAAGGTTTATGAGCGTCCATCCTCAAAGCTCCTTGCCCATCTGTGGAAGAGAAAGCCATCTTTTTCCTCGGATTTGTCCCCTCTGCACTCACAAGTTTTTCAGTCTCGTGGAGAAGGTGAATGTGACAAACTGACCTACTCTGAGCCCTGCAGTGGCTCAGGCCCTCCTGGTCTCTGAGGGTTGCTTGTGAAGAAAGCTTTTCTCTCCCAATAAATAACATTCCTCTCCCTCTAGGAATTCTTCACGTTGCGAATTTGCTAAGTCAGAAACCAAGGACTCCTCAGACGGTTATATCTATTTCTTCAGCGGCGTATCAGTAGTTTTTAAAGCACTTCCACACACATTTTCTCATTTGATAATAATGAACATTTAGTTCCACTGGAAGGGTTTGTTAGCCTGGGAAAGGGACTGTCGCAGATCTGACATTTATGGGATTTCACGCAGGGCAGAAATTAGCATGAAGACGCCGAGGCTGTTCAAGTGTGTAAGACTCACAGTCCATAATCAGAAACAGGGTGTCATTTGTATTTACACGCAAGCGGAACTGGAAGTGCTGATCATGAAACATTCAGCAACATTATTTCTCTCTCTCTCTCTCTCTTTTAATGTGGTCATGCATTTTTAACTCTGGTACTATCCAAAACAATTCGTGCAAATTTAAAAGATGGAAACTGTTTTGACCCAAACTATACATTAGTTAATGAAAAAGATGGAGAAAAGTAGAATATCAAGTATATGTAAAATAGTTCTTTCAGTTGGAGTGTTTTATTCAGTTCGAAATTACAGTGTTTAATAAAGGGAGGGTAGACGAAAGCAATTTTTGTGATTAAATATGTATTATGGTATTTATATTTTGCAATAACATGTAGCTTTTCCCCTACGACACTAAATTCTTTTTATCATTTGTCACACCTGATTTCTATATCAAAGTGCTAGCCCTTTTTATAAAGTAGCCATGGCATTTCTTTTTAAAAAACCATAGACACTACACTTAAAAGATTTTGTTTGTCAGGAACGAAGTGGCAAATATGGTTCATTACATCTTAAATCTATATGTCCTTTATAGTTTTATATGCAAATATTTATGCTATCAAATAAAAAATGTTTAAGGACCTTATTCTGAGAAGATATGATTTTGAATATACTTTAGATCATTTTTTTAAAGTATACATTTTGATGGAACAAAACCTGTATTCAGAAAATATGCATCACTCCTAAATGGATCAAGTCAATTCGTTCTTAAGAAGTGAATCCACTTGTTTAAACACAATACAGATCAAATTTGAATATTACTAGCACCTCAAAAACTTCCTTCATGCACCATCCTAGTCACACCTATGTCATCTCCCCATTGATTAATTTTGCCTGGTTTAAATGTATACCAGTGGAATCATACAATATGATTACATTTAAATACTTCCCCTGAATGTCATATTTGTGATACTCGTCAATGCTGTGACATGCAGAATACAGTGATGGATTGATTACCTCTTTGCTATCATTTGTTTCTAGTTCAAGTTACTAAGAACAATCTCATATGAATATGTAGTTCATGGACTTGATTGTATTTCTGTTGGGTATACCATTTGTTTCAACTTTAGGCATTCTGGTGGGTGTATGATGTCTGTCCAGGTAAAGTCCAGCCCTCATTAATACAATGAGAATGGTTTGTGTGACATGGATGTAACCTGGCAGCCAAGGAGAGTGGACTGGAATGCACATGCGTGAACAATGACGACTTCACTGTACTAGTCAGTGGTGGCAAGAGACACCACTGAGTGGGCATGTGGCAGTGGCATTCAAAATGACTGAGCAAGGAGAGCAAAGTATCCACATCAGATCTTGTGTTAAGCTTGAACATTCCTCCATGGAAACTATTCAGATGATTCAGAAGGTTTTCGGGGATGACGCAATGAGCGTAGTGCAAATAAAAGTGTGGCACAAATGCTGCAAAGGTGGTTGAGAATCTGTTGAAAGCGATGATCCACATTCCGGAAGGCCTGCAACAAGCAGAACACCTGAGCATGTTGTACAGCCTGCAATCAACAAAGATCAGTGACTGACAGTGTGAGAACTGGGGATTCTTGCACTGTCAGTTGATCTGGGGATTCCCAAAACTACTGTGTCAGAGATATTGACACTGGATCTTGACATGAAATGTGTCGTGGCAAAATTCATTCCGTGGCTTCTGCTACCAGAGAAGAAGGAATGTCATGCAGCAGTTGCTAATGACTTGATTCAAACTGATACTAATGAACCAGATTTCCTCAAGAAGGTCACATGCAGAGATGAATCGTGGGTCTGTGGCTGTGATCCAGAAACAAGGCCCAGTCATCCCAGTGCAGACCACCTGGCTCTCCACGCTTGAAGAAGGTGCAGCAAAGCTGCAGCAAGATCAAGACTGTGTAACTGTGTTTTGATTGGAAAGGTGTTGTCCACCATGAGTACACCCCTCCAGGCCAAACAATTAATAAGAAGCACTACCTCAATGTTCTTCATCAGTTGAGAGATGCAATGTGATGAAAATGGCCACAGCTATAGGCACCTGGTGGTCGGCGGCTTCACCACGACAGTGCTCCCATTCATGTACCACTTCTTGTGCAGTTTTTGACAAAACATCAAATCACCCAGGTGACTCAGACCCCCTATAGCCCAGATTTGGCGCCCTGTGACTTCTGGCTTTTCCCAAAACTAAAACACCTTTGAAAGGGAAGAGATTTCAGACTGTTGGTGAGATTCAGGGAAATATGCCAGGGCAGCCCATGGCAATGCCAACAAAGGACTTTGCAGAGTGCTTGGAACAGTGGAAGAGATGCTGGGCGAACTGTGTGAGGTCCCAAGGTGCCTACTTTGATGGGGACTGAGGCATCATTGTCCTAGGTACAATGTTTCTTTTATCTTCTTCAGTAAATGTCTGTATTTCTCATAGTGCACGGTTGGATACTTTCTGGACAGACTCGAATATTATTCCTGAGTGAGGCTTTAATTTGCATTCCCCTACTGACTAATAATGTTGGCTATCCTCTTGGGTAAGTTGCCTGAAGAAGACTTTGCCTTTGTATTGGATTGCCTGGCTTTGCCTAGTTGAATTAGCAGAGTACATTGATAGAACAATTCATACATTGATGGTAAGGTAGGTAGGTCGTTGAGTACATAGACAGATAACTGACACATTGATAGACAGATAGTGACATAAGCTTCTGTATTCCTGGTAATATTCTTCTTTCCGAAATCTATTTTCTCTGATGTTAACATAACCACTTTGGCATTGTTTTTTTTTTAATTCATGGAAAATAGTACCTCTTTTTTATGCTTTCACTTTTAACTTGTCTTTATAAAGCTGAATTTTTGGTTTTGTTAGACAGTTTATAGGTAGGTCTTGCTTCCCCTCTTTTAAATCAAATCTGACACTCCACTTTTAAGTGGGGTTTTAAAACCATTTATATTTAAAATATTATATAGTTGGGGTTTCATCTACTATCTTCCTCTTTCATTACTATTTGTCAGATTTGTTTGGGCTCCATTTACATTTTTCATCAATGACCATTTTATCATGAGCCCTCTATTTTTAATTATTTTAAAAATTTTGAATAGATGTCTTTGCTATGCCTTCATTTTCACTCATTTTTTTTGCAACACTTAACATGCTGATAATCACATTCACTGTATTTTCCACTTTAAATATTATAGATTTCCTCTCTAAAGTTTGATTTCAGTCTATTTTTTGTATCTTTACTTAACACGTTCAATCATTCCTCTAGTTTCTTGAACATATGAAATAGAGTTTTAATCAACTGCATTATTCAACTAATTCTATCATCCATGTCATGTCTTGGCTGGTTCATCTGATTTTACTCTTAATTAGTTGTATCTTCCTGCTTCTTAACATGCATCATTATTATTTTAATGTTGATATAGGCATTGTAAATTTTACCTTATTTATTGCCAGTTATTTTTGTATTACTTTAAAAATGCTGTGATGAGGTTACTCAGAACAGTATGGTCTTCTGAGTTTTTCTTTTAACCTTTTTCTATGTGAGGCCAGCAAGTATTTATTCTAGAGTTAGTTTTCATTCACTACCCTTTATGGCACCAATATTTCACTTGATGTCCTACAGATGATGGGGTTTGTCACTCTAGCTGGTGGGAAAAGGCTTTATTTTTGGTACCATGGAATCTTTGGGCACTGTTCCTCTGAATCTTGTTAACAGTTCTACCCCAGCCTGAATTTGTTTCCTCACATCTCCTTAGTTCGTACTGTTGGTACTCACCAACACGAGAGGGACCCTCTGTGAATTTCTGGAGGTCTCCCTCTGTGCAGCTTTCTCCTTTCTGATACTCTTCCCTGCATGCTCCAGCTGTCTTTGCGTTCCCAGACACCCACCCCAGTCCCCCCAACTCCAGGACCCGGGCAGGCTCTTCCTGAACTCGTCTTCCTTTCTCTGTGACCTGGAAACTTTCTCCAGGCTGGACGCCTGGGCTCGGGTAGGATCGCCTTGTTTTCCTCACCTTTGAGAGAGTTGGCCTTCATTGTCTAAAGTTGGCTAAAACCAGAGGTCTCTTATTAGTAGTTTTTCATAAAGGCTGGCCATTTTGGGTAAAAACAACAGTTTCTGTAGAAATAACATTTATACCCAGAACAGGGCACATGCCTTCTTCTGGTAGTGTGAAGGGTCGATCGATCTGTTGATTTGTGTCTGGATTTCATTTTTCATTAGTAAGGGTCAGTTCACTACAGTTTTCAAGTGACTTGAGGGTGAACTCTCAAGACTCCCTTCAGGAGGCTGTAGGTGCTGAGCGTCTGAATGTTTTTTCTCAGCCACCGCTATCATCTCCACGTCTGTCGGCGAGTAATAGTAAAGAGTGAAAGGACCCTAGAGGAACACAAGGCCTTGCACGATGAAGGAGGCAGAGGGCTCTGGAGTGAAAAGGGTGTGAGAACCAAAGAGACAACGGCTCAGATGTTAGGGTAGAAGTCTGCAGGCCCAGCAGTCTTTCAGCAGCGGTCCAGATACCCTGGGCCCGACATGGTGCCTTTCCCAGCCCCATGATTCTTCCCAGCACTCGCTGAAGGGAATTGTTAGGTGAGTGTAGATTTTCCTTTCAGGCTCTGGTTCCCAGGGATTCCAAATGGCTGTCAGCTCACCCTTGAACTTTGAAAATTCATTAAAAGTTAAGCTGTTCTTTTTCTTCTTACCCACACGTACAGTGATTTTCTTCTTTTTCCCACTGCTTTGAGAAGGGTGACAACAGCCACCAGTTTGTTCTCTCCGAGGATGGGCTCAACACTCTCTCCATATTAGTTCATATTTCGTCAAATGCTCAGCTCTCTGATGGGATTCATAAACACACTTTTGTAGGTTATCCAGCAAATGCTCATTGCTAAGGTAGGTGCACTTTTTTTCCTGCAACTTCTACATCCTAAGAGGAAGCATTCGTCTAGGCCTAGGATTTTCTAAAATTTTCTGTTTTCTTTAATTTTATTGTTCAGTTACAGTTTACATTCAATATTATTTTTGTATTATTTTCATGTATACAGTATAGTGGTTAGACAGCTATGCCTCAATGGATATAGAAAGATACAGTCTGATCTTGCTTTAACTGTACCCCGCCTCCAAGAAAACTTTATATTTACTAACATCCAAGCAAAGATATCATATATTCAGGTTATTTCTCCTTGAGAGTGTTTTCTCTTTAACTGGCAATTCTTTTTCATTTCCTAGAACCAGATCGATATAATCCCCTCATTGAAGCCATGCCTTATTCCACAATCAAAAGTAGTTATTGCATTAAGGTATCAATTTAGTGTTTACTTTGGACCAAGCACCGCTGTTAGAACACCTTAATGAATAAAACACATATTTCTGTACTCATGAGTCTTATGTTCTAGTGGGGAAGAAAGCAAATAGACATAAAATGAAGTATAAAAAATGTTTGTGAGAAAAGAAGAAAGTGAAGAGCAGGTAAGAGATAGGACTTGCTGAAGGGATTGGATGGGTAGGAGTTTTTAATACGGGGAGCAGATCAGGCCGCAATGAAAGACGGCATTTACGCAAAGACTTGAAAGAGCTGAGCGACTGAACCAGGTGAACAGCTAAGAAGAGCGGATTCAGCAGAGAGGCGCACTGCGCCAGGAGCGCAAGGAGCGCAAGGAGCGCAAGGAGCGCAAGGCAGGAAGGAATCTACCTGCCGTGTCTGAGAAACAGCGAAGATGCTCTAATGGAGTGAGTACAGGGCGGGAGTAGGACATGGGAGTTATAAAGCTATATGGGGAAAACAGTTACATACGGCTTTAACCCTGAGTAAATTGTGAACAATGAAAGATTTTGGGGAATAACATGGTCTACCTTACATTATCAAAGGATAAGGTTGGTTGTCACGCTTACCTTCGTTTTAATACTTAACACAATTAAATTATCGTGCTGAATCTTGTGATCCCTGTCCCAGAGTTTAAAGTTCTCAAGAATAAGAACCATGTTTTATTGGTCTTTGTATCCGTAGGTATAAGCCTGTACATACCCAGGACCATGCACGTGGCCAATACATTCCGATGTAGATTTAATGACCAAATATTGCCTGTCCACGATGTGTCAGGAGCAGGGAGATGCTGTTGCATTTTAACTGGCCTCACAATAGAGGTCAGCGGTAACTGAATGCACGCGCGGATGCCAGCGTGCAGTCCACGTGCGCTGTTCTTCCATTCACCTTTGGGCAACTTCAGAAAATCCTCTTCGGCTGCAAAGTCCTCACTGGGACAAAATATATATATCTTTCCACATAGCACCTAAACCCCCAACATAATTTGAATGAAATCAAGAATGAGGACAAAAAAAAATCGAAGCTCTAATAAGACCAGTCATAACAAAGTTTATGTGTATTTCCAGGCTTCTCTTTTTTCACAAGAATCCTAAAATGTTGCATAATACTTGTTTCATTTTAGTAATGAAAATGCTAATACTATTTAAAAATTAGCATTTGAACCCAAAGTTATCACTTCCACAATTTCAGTGCCTTTTTGCCTCATCGGTCCATCAGCAGGAAGTCAATATGCATAGTTATGGGAAATTAACACAACTACATTATAGAGATATGTATCTTGACATATATTCATAGAACTAAACACATATGAAAAAAAACATTTTCACCAAACTTAAGAAAACTCTCTTGTATTTAAAAATAATGTTTTGTGTCAGTGGCAAAGGATGAGATTGTGGCATATCCAGAGAACTGAAGTTCAGTCGCTTATTTTCCTCCATCTGGAAGCCCTGACTACTTCGGGAAGATCCCATATCAGTTTCTCACTTTGGCTTAATGTGCCTCTTAGAATGCTTTAAACGATACATGGGGCTTTAAATTGCAACCTTGGTTCTTTTTATCTTCTCAGAGTAGAAATAAGCCTTAGCAATTTTTCTTTCTCCCTGCCTCTGCCTGTTACCGGAGTGCTCTTCCTGTCCAAGGCTACTCTGTTCTCACCGAAACAATAGTACCTATCACTTCCTCAAATGGCTCTGGCAAGGGGCAAATCGGAAAGATATATAAGAACAATTCCAACCAACAGTGAATGTACAGACAAGTAGATAAACAGATATATACCTAATGCCTACATACATGTACTACTGGGTAGGCTGTTTGTGTGTTTGCCCATGGCTGTTAAAAATTTTAAACTCCAAGAAAAGATAAATCGAAATTAGAAGCCCAACTGTGCTATCATTTTAGCATCATGAACATCAGCTAGTGACAAGCTCCCTAAAACTCGGTCTTCACATCAGTACAAGGGAAATAATGACACCAACTGTAGAAGGTGTGGCAAGGATATAATGATACAATAAAATTAAAAGCAATAGTGGAAGCTGAAAGTACTAATATGAAAGTAGCAGCTTTCTAACACTTCATGTCTAATTAGGACCTTTGTGTTAATATCTAGTATGTTCACGTTCAACTTGCATCAACTTTAGTAAGTTTAAATGCAAAGTAAGGGGCCGATTTCGAATCAGTTTTCATAAGGAAGCATTGTAATACAATCATTTGGCCAACAGGGTATACAATTCCTTTGTTTTTATAAAATCTCTGATATAATCAGAGTAATATAATCACGGTATAATCTGAAAACCTCATCAAGAGTGGCACTGTACTGCCATTTTAAGGGAACTTGCTTCTCAATTCTTCCTCTTGATTCTTCCCAATGGCCTGTGATGGACGCATCTGTCCATAGTGATGGGAAGCCATGCCAATAGGTGGGCAGAGGTGGGCCACGCATCGATCTCTGTCTCGTGACACTAGCCTCTCCTTTCACTTCATCCTACCTGATGAGTCTTGCCCAGTTCGATTTCCCCCTGAAGACACTGTGTTGAATCGCATTAGAACCCCCTGCTCTTACGTCCTGTTTTATGCTGAAGCGGAGTCAGATTCTTTCCAACTCTTTCCACTTGAGGTCATCTCAGCTAATTCTTGGTTCCTTTTGAATCCGCACATGTAATGGAGAGCAAAACAGCCCTACTAGCCGGGGTAAAAGTTGACAGTCCTTCCTTTGGAAAGAGGCTCACTATACCATTTTGTAGAAGTGTTTGTTCAGAACCCTGGAAATCTGGCACAGGTATCTTTGTTGTTGTCCGCAACAGAATTACGAATTTATATTTTAAAACACCATTCTAGTTCCATCTATGGGGAAAAGGTGTCTGTTCATTTTGAAATTTCATTTTTTCCCTTAAATCAATATACGGTAGGGATAAGAAAGTTCTAGTGACAGGGGATCAGCTCCTTCCAACAGTAAATCTCTGCAACTTTTTGTTTACATTGATTTTTTTTTTTTTACTTACTAACATGATGTTTCGGCCATAAAATTAAACATCCACTTATAAACAGACATCGCCATGCCCCTAACCACCAATTTTGTCATTCTTCAGGACTTCAGAGTAGAAAGTTTATTAGGGAAATAGGAGAGTAACTTTGATCAGAAATATATGCCACTGAGAAATAAACACATTATAACTCACAGCATTAATATGTATCTAACAAATATTAGAATTCTATTTCTTTCCCTGTTCTTCCCTTTCCTTTTCTCCCCTATGTATTAAGTGCACTGTATTTTTTTAATGTTTACAATAAGCATCTGAGGTAGCATTTTGTTAACGTATTCTACACGTGAAGAAAATAAGGCGGAAAAAAGCAGCAACAAATAACTTAGCAATGCCATATATATATATAAAATATTTTGACTTTTGCCTGTTTCCTCCCCATATAGCCCCAGGATAGTGAAAGCGGTTGTGAGAATTTTGTTCACCATTTCCAGGGACCTTTCATTTTCACTGCCGGAAAGAGCTCCTTTGCAAAATATCGGTGAAACTCTTATCAGCACTAAGATAATGACCACAGGTAACTGACTTGTAATGGCACAAAGGGAGATCAATGAACAAACACTCAGTGACAGTTTGCATATGTTTGTGTGGTGGTAGGGATGAGTGTGAGCGTGCATGTGTGTGTCTATGGGTGGATAAGTGTGTACACTGCAATCTTCATTGGCATTCCATTGAATAAATGGAAGGGAACGCGAGACACTTCTCCCTGCAACTTCCCCTCAATCTCTGCCATCATCCCCCCTGTACTGTTTGGGATCGATTAAACATCCTCCTTTGGTATCAGAAATCATGGTTCTCTCCAACCCTTGTGGTAGACCTTCCCTGCCATTCTACCCACAAGAAACTTACCCTAAATGCCACGTTCTTTCTGAAGTTTTTCTTGAATTGTATTTTCATCTCTTCTGGCCTCTGCAACAAATGAACACAAATTTACTGGCTTCGGACAACATAAACTTATTATCTGAGAGTTCTTGTAGTCAGATGCCTCACTACAATCACCTTGATTGCTCACCTTGAGCTACAATCAAGGTGTTAGTAGGGCTGCTTTCCTTCTGGAAGCCTTAAAGGAGAATTTGTCTCTTGTGTATTCTAGAGTCTGCCTGCAGCCCTTGGCCGGGGTCCACTTGCTCCCTGTTTCCTGCCAGCTGTGTATCATCCTCAGCTATCTCTCTGATTCCGACCCACTTAGAAAACCCCATTGTAATTGGGTTAAGTCCACAAGAATAATCATGGATTATCTTCCCATCTCAGTACCCTTGATTTAATCATGTCTGCAAAGTGCCTAGTCTCTGCTGACCTGTAAGGTAATAGAGTCACAGGTACTGGGGATTAGGAGACTAGGAGATAGGACAAGATTAGGAGATAAACATCTTCGGGGAGGGGCAGTATTCTGCCTACCACTGATGGAAAGCAACCTCCTCTCCCTCGTATTTCCAAGTGTTCACATTGCTTTTACATTTTATATTCAATATAGGTTTATATACTTTTTTGTTACAATATCATTTCATCTCTTCCTTTAAAAGGTAGAATC
This sequence comes from Desmodus rotundus, assembly GCF_022682495.2. Lineage (NCBI taxonomy): Eukaryota > Metazoa > Chordata > Mammalia > Chiroptera > Phyllostomidae > Desmodus > Desmodus rotundus. The sequence continues at coordinate 9,906,549 of NC_071398.1, read as the reverse complement.
CCAGAAGACATTAAAGTCTCATCTCTTCAACTCTATTTAAAGATACTGAGGATATTCCTGCCTCTTGGACACCTTTTGATTCCTTCAACAGTCAATATGGGTTTAGTTTATTAAATTAAACTTACAAGTTTTGAGAGAGACTGTATTAAGCTATGAGGCAGGCAGAGCAACAGAAGCAACAGATAACGGAATTACTTTGTTACGCGATTTGTTTTTGTTGTTGTTAGCAGCTAGGACAAGATGGGCAATCGCATGAGCTCGATCTGTGGTCTTTGACCAAAATAAAGTCTACAAAGTAAGTCTGGGACTTTGGAACCTCCTCTAGACTGAGTGATTTTCTAGAACAGGATACATTCAGATTTTGAGAGTCAAGAACCTATCACGAGAAAAAAATAAAAAGGAGTCATTTAAGTCCCTTCTGTTAAATCCTGGTTGCCTTCTGAGATCATTCCTGCGAACAGAGGGGGTAGTTGTGCTTCTGCCTCACACAGAAGGATTTCAACTGGCTTTGGACTGTAGTCCAAACCACTGACAACAGTGACGTGTTTGAGGTCTATCATTAGAATGAAGGAAGGATTCATTGTCATGATAATAATACCTCTGTTTTTAATTATTGGAAGGGTGGACAGTTGTATTCACCCGAGACTATGGTTTGGGGAGATAACACAGAACACAATAAATGGTTTCTTCAAATTCAGAAAAAAAATTAAGTTTTTTCCATTTATTGTGATTATCACCATGCCTACAACCCATGAGCATTTCAAAGGCTTAGAGAAATATCTTGGATGTAAAAAATAAATAAATAAATAAAGCCAGAAAACAAGGGAAAATAAAGGAGTTGCTGCAAGGTGAATTATTTCCTGTTTTGAGGAAATAAAGACACGTTTTTAGGTTCAGATCCTTGTCCTGTTTATTTCTAAGACTAAACCTCATGACCTCCCTAAGAGATATTCTTTAATAGCCTCCATTTTCAAATACAGATATTAGGAAAAAGAGGTTAGTAACACAGAAAACACAAAAACACAAATATGAATTAAACATTTATTTAAATGTCAAAAACACAACACTAATGAAACTCATTTATTTTTAAATAAATAAATTGTTGAAATAGCTATCACAAAACACCCAGGACATTGAAGCTATATTATAGGTTAAGTTTTCTGACTTTGCGATAACCGTTCAGTGGGCACTGGGTTTGCTAAGACGGCACCCTCAATTTTAAATTAAATAAGTTACTCATGATGAAATTATTATAAAACCAAACTATATAAAGTCTTCCAATTTTTCAATAAAGACTGGTGTTTTACAGTTTTAAAATATATTTGATATAAGTTTAGAACGCTGAAAATAAACTGCCTGACTAGTGCGTACACTAACAGTTTCGGCACTAGTGAAGGGATTAAGGAAAACATCCCTCATACACACAGACAATAGTGTGGTGATTACCAGAGGGGAGGGAGGCAGGGGGAGGCAGAAGAAGAGGGTAAGGGGGGAATAAATGGTGATGGAAGGGGGCTTGACTTGGGATGGTAAACACACAATGTAATATACCAATGATGCATCGTAGAATTGTATACCTGAAACCTATATAATTTTATTAACCCATGTAATTCCAATAAATTCAATTCAAAAGTAAAATGATTAAAAATAATAAAGTATATAGTGGGGGAAAATAAAACCTACTTCTTTCCTAGGAAATGTATATTTACTCATATTATCGTTTTTTTAATGACTACTTAATAACCTGATATTCATTAGTTAACAAAATCTAACAATGGTGAATCTCAATTAGTAAGGCTGAAGCTCAATTGCCAAGGAGTAGAATTCTGGACAAAGAAAAACAGTGCTTGACAAAGAGATGCAATAATAGGTTTCCATATAAAAAGGTCTGATAGTGAGGTTTATGTGCCAGCTTGCCTGGGCCACGATACCCAGATAGTAAAACACGCTCCCTATTTCTGTGAGGTGTTCTTAGATGCGGTTAACATTGAAATCGGTGGACTTTGAGGAAAGCAGATTGTCCTCTCATGTGGTGGGCCTCGTCCAACCAGTGGAAAGACTTAACTGAACAAAGAATGGTCTCCCCTGAGCAAGCGAATTCTGCCAGCAGACTATCTTTGGGGTTAAACTGCACATTTTGGATTTACCAGTCCTCATAATCCTGTGAACCAATTTCTTTGAATAAGTCTCTAAAACACTGTATGGTTGCTATTTCTCTAAAGAATTCTGATAATCACCAAGGGAGAAAGGAAGGGTGCATGGTGCAGAAATAAATGAAACAGCAGAGAAAATACCGAGTCACAAATAAGACCTATTATCAAGAGTGGTATATGCCCTGACGATGGAAATGAACCTGCACGGTTGAGATCAGTTTCCTTAAACTAACATCTCTTAGCTACGAAGGATGGTGCTACTTCCTTCAAAACTTAACCCCTAGAGCCTACCTAGGCGAGAGTCGTTCTCCTCCTCAATTTCAAGTCACGGTAGCGAGGCCTGAGAAGTGAAGTAATGGGCAATCTCAAGCGAACACAGCATGTTTGGGAAATGAATAAATTAGAACTCCAGTGTTGTTTTTCAGTCTGCCTAGCCCCTCAGGCCTAATTTGATGGACCCCCACTCACCCACCCAATGCTACCCCTGCCAGTTAACCAGATGAATAGGAATCAAGCTCCAATGTCATGGACAAAGTGTTACATTAAAGTCCAAGTGCACAGCTCATGCGCTTTCCAGTTGAGGGCCCCTAATACATTTGCCCGTCACCACTAGCTTATGTGATATAATTCATGTAAAGTGTCATAAGTAGAAGTGCCAGATATGACATTCAGGCATAATTTACATGTACTTCTAAACCCTTGCACGTGTACCAAAGTTCGGGATTGCACATTGACATTCTGGGGGCATTTCACACCTGCAGCCCTCATGCAGTGTTGCTGCCATGGAGAGAAACCTTCTCCAGCACCGCCCCCCTCGTGGCTGTGGTTTATCACTTCGATGATTCTGTTGCTCGTTGTAACCCACTATGTATGTTACTATACCTTAAGGAATAAGTTGTCATTCGATTTATTAGTTGGAGTGTCTTGCATTTTTCAATGGTAGGGAAAATTTTATATTGACATATCCGGAGTTTTTATTGAAGTTATATTAGTCCTATCTATCAGAAATATGCTAGAAAATCTATAACTTGCACCAGAATGTTGCCCATGTGAGCAATTCACTTTATGAAGTGCAATCTTCTACGGCAGGCGTAGGGCCTCGTGATTCATTTTTCAACCTATGTGATGTTTAATGATTTTGTCAAAATAAAAACTAATACACAGGTCTATGTCCATCATCAAATTATGCGATTCAATTTACAGCTTATGCTATGAAAAAAGACATCCAGATATGGAGGCCTGAGGAGCAGAAAATTGCTCCAGTCTATATAATTCTCCTTCCTCTTTTGACACAGATATCGGTAGTGGGTAAGGAGTTATTTGGTTTATTACGACACTGGGAGGTTTTTTATAACAGAGTAATGACATTGTGTCATTATGTCAAACATGTAGATATCTGCCTAGAGTATACTGTTGGGCCAGAAACATGATTATTAAAAAAAATGAAACCATATAAAACAAGAGGAAAAAAGGGCTGAAAGGTCTTTATCACCTTGTTTAAACCAATCTTAAATCCCATTTTCTAAACTACTAAACAGTAATTCCCAAGCACATTCATTTTCTTTAACCATCACAGTCAGAATATTAAGAATTCTTTCAAGTTAGGTGTGCGTTTGTGTGTGTCTGGTGTGTGTGCATGCGTGCAGGGGCATTTTAAAGGGCTGAACATAACTCACATTCTGTTTTCATCTGCTTTTTTACATGTTATTTTCTTAAGAACTAGATATTGTTAAATAAGGTCAAAAAAGGGGAAGCCTTACTAATAAACAAAGAAGAAAAATACTAGGGTCTTTTGTTTGGAGGATGTGATTTTTGCAAAGAAAGTTAACATTGGTTTATCTGGATAGCACAACTAATTCATGAAACAGCTCTCTGATAAGTCAATTTCAGAATGGATGAAATGCAACCTTGCTTTCTATGTAGGGTTAATTTTCCAAGATTCCTTCACTTCCTCTTCACACAGGATGAGGCATTTAATAGTTGTCAATAACCCTTCCAAGGTCCTTTCTTTTTTTTTTTTTTTAACCTCTCTTTGGACCTCCTGTGAAAGCCCCACAGGAATTAAACAGGGGTCACTGGGAAGGGGGAAGGGTCATCAGGGAACATGTATAAAGGACACATGGACAAAGCCAATGGCAGATAGGATTGAGGGTGGGAAGTGGGGATGGGTAGGGTGAAGGGAGTGGTAAGGGGAAAATGGAGACAACTGTACTTGAACAACAATTTAAAAAAGGAAAAAGCCTTGGCTGGTGTGGCTCAGTGGATTGAGTGCCGGCCTGTGAACTAAAGGGTCACCGATTTGATTCCCAGTCAGGGCATATGCCCGGGTTGCGGACCAGGTCCCCGGTTGGGGGCATGTGAAAGGCAACCACACAGTGAGGTTTCTCTCCCTCTCTTTCTCCCTCCCTTCCCCTCTCTCTAAAAATAAATAAAATGTTTTTATTTAAAGAAATGCATCAGAACCTATGTGGAGAGGCCTCATGACCATACATGATGACAGCTTTATTTCAATACTCTGAGAAAGCAAATAGAGCTCAGAATGATCCCAAGATGAGCCCACCCCCCACAGTTAATTCATGGGGAGTTTAGACGCATGTTCAGGTTTGTGAGACTCAGAGGCCTCTGTTCTTTGCGGAATATCCCACAGCCCCCGGAAGTTGCAAAATGCCAACTACAGTGGGGTGAAATCACAGACACGTGTCGGATTCAGTATTTATCCCTGGGAGGTTCAGCACAAAGAATTGACCCTCTTCTGCATGCAAGACCTTGCTGTTAATCTTTCTGCCTCTTTCTCACACACCAACCAAAACTCAGAAAACATGGCTCATGTGGGAAAGGTGACTCACATCCCCGATGGCAGGTCTGCTCCTGGACTGTATCGAAGATTTGCCTCTAATGCATCCTAACCAAAGCTTGCTACTACCTTTCAGATTTATCTAGAGAAAGCAGAGCATACTAAAAAGAGAATCTCAGGATCTCGATGTGAATACCGTGGCTTCAGTAGAATGAAATGTTGGGGATCCTGGAATATAAAAGCTGCCCCACAAATGAATGAATGGGTCAGAAGGTTTCATAACAAGATCACTGAAAGGAATACAAAAGAATCATCAGTTCAAGTGAAATACTACAATAAAGGGCATGAAGCAAATGGATGCCAATATAGGGAGAGGACAATACCAGAGGAATCGGTGTGAAAGGGAACGGCTACAGAACATAAGTTCCAGCAGAAATTTTTCCTGCACTCGTCCCCCAATCCAAAGATTTCAGCTCAATGAGTTTCAAAAACGCACTGTCTTCAACAAAGACCATTCCACTGAAAGTGTGAGTGATACTCGAAGTTATTCCACGCGGTAGACAGGTACTGAAACCACGTGCTATTGATCTGTGGAGAGAGTGTCTTCATTCCCCATCTGCTCCCACCTGTTCTCATAACATTAATAAAGAGGTCTCGGTTTTACATTAACACGTCTTTAGCACTTTATTAGCACTTGTTAATTTCTCCTGTGTAGTTACATAAAGTGTCCTTTTAAGATACATTTATATTTACATTAGAAGGGGGGGTCAGTTTAAAGGAAGATAGGTAGAGACTGTACACAGGTATGGGGAAAATCATGCTAGTGTAAGCTAATTATTTAACTTGAGAAATGGTGTACATCTAGAGAAAAGGAAGGTGCAACAGTAAACTATTTGAGTCCATTAGTGAAAGCTAGGGAACTAGTCCATCTCTAGCCATCTCTGAGACCTGTGAGAGGGAAGGACACTGGAGAGACACACAGAAGGGCCAGCTGGGGCAGGAAATAACAGGTTTGCATTTGCTTGTACACAATCTGACCCTTCCCAGAAGAGCAAGCCCTGGACACAAGACAAATGAGACTCAAGTCCTGACCACCTCTGTCCCCAGTATCATAGTAGGACTGTTCTTGTTTCTTCGTCTCTCACTGAAATGTTCTGGAGCAAGAAACTTTTTGGGGACGGTTCTATTAGCCAAATTTCTCTCAAGCACGGACTGCCTTTCTGTGCCACGTGGTCACGTGGAGGATCCCTAGTCACTCTTTCCACAATGTATTCTGAAGAGTCATCTCTTCCTGGAGTATGAAATACTCTTTCCATCATTCATTACCTAGCTTCCCCTTCACCGTCATCACTGAAAGGATTTCAATGTGTCCGTCTTTTTAAAGCGTTACAGCCAGAACTGAATTCACTATTTTTGGTCTAGCAATATTTGGGGAATCAGTAAACAGACACCATCCACCGAGCACTAGTATGAAAACTTTTCCCTGCTTTTGTTTCAGCTCAAGACTGCACCAGCTTGTGTGTTCTATCCAGGACTCCGAATGCAGTGACTGGGACTTGTTTTCTGAAAAGGGTGGACAGCGAACACAGCTTAAGCAATCATTTCTTTTAAGCTTATCTAATGAGAACACTAACAAAAAGAGTACCCTCTTCCATAAACACAGGGCCTTTACCAATATTCTCTACATTCCTTAGGACAGATAAAGATACCAAGGAAGGGGCATAGTAATAGTAACATACTAGAATTATTTGTTACATAGTTTTCTATGTTTCATAAGAATTTTTTAAAAGAACTCATACAGCCTGAGAGATAGAGGTTGCAAAGATTTGGTTTCCAAATTATTTAAAAAAAAAAAAAACAACTTCCTGATTTTCTTTACACCAATTCCTTCCTGTCCCAACGTAGCATAATCATTCACAGGTATGAGATGATGTCATTGTGTTACTGGTGGTGGGGGGTGGGGGAGAGGGCAACTTGGGCAGAGAAATCGGTTTAGATGAAGCATCAACCCTTTGTCAGGACGTAATTCTCCAATACTACCAGTGGCCGAAGACTGCAGATCAGTTCTTAAGTTAAACCTCAAAAAGTACAAAGCTCTAATTTTCTATCAGAGGAAGACAACTCTCCATTCTTTCTAACTATCCATTTATTTATAAATGCCGTAACTGAGTGCTGGTCCTGGAGATCGGTGTCCTTATCCTTGAGCAGCTGATCAATTAGTGGAGTAAAAATAACAGAAGTCTCCGTGTAGATCAGGTTAGGCGACATTCAAAGCCATTCTTCTTCAAAGAACTCTCATCCAAATGAAGCCGGTCCTTGCATGTTAATTTGCATACAAATCCCCTGGGGGATCTTTTTCAAAGGCAGGTGCTGATTTCCCATTGTGGGGTGAAACCTGAGCTTCTGCATTTCTAAGAAACTTTCTAAAAATGGTGCCACTGGTCCACCTACAACACTTGATTGTTAAGGGGCTAACAGAAAACTGGAAAATTAGAAGTTCCCTAGACTTGCCTCCAATTCTATTTTAACGTTAGACCATCTTTCACTTGCTCATACATATGCATGGAGCATCTGCAATGTTCCAGGCTCTGCTGTAGTTGATGGGCCTTCAGCCCTGATGTCTTCCCAATGCCCTTCAGGTTTAGGGTTAAAACCAGTCGGTCTCTACTTCATGACCTTATTGCAGTGATGCGAGTATGTCTAATACAGCTTTGACCTTAAAGTTAAGTGCGAGGGCCTTGAGAATTGGGAACACTTCCCTTTGGAGCTGGCTCTGTCACTTAATCGCCTTGCCCCCTTGGGCAGATTAGACCCTGAGCCTCAGTTTGCTCATCTACAATGAATTCAGTGAGGAATTAAAAGACATAATGTTTGTAAAGCATTAGTACAGTACCTGACATGAGCAACATTTTAAAAAATATGTCAGTTGTTATTAGTCTCGCCCCGGTCCTGGTGCAACAGGGTGCAGCCAAGAGGAGGGCCCCAAATAGGGATTTGTAATGGGGTCCAGAACTCAAGGTGTCCAGGAAATATTAGAAAAACGTATATAGAATGTCCTCAGCCCCACAAGCCTGATCTAGGGGAAGAGACAAACTGAGCAGGGCCATTCAGAACTGTTTTGGGGTAGCAACAGCTGTGCAGATAACCTCTGACATGGTCATTTAGCACATCTGTAACCTTTAACTGGTTTCATGGATATGTTAAATAGCTCCATGCTTTGAGGCAGGGAGCTGGGAGTGACTTCCATGCAAGATGTAACTGGGAAGCAACTCCCCCTGGTTACAGCACCTACATGAGAGCTTGGAGAAGCTTGGCTCCGTGCCATGGGGCCACACCTGCCCAGACTTACTATGGCAGCCCAGTAAAGCTGGAAGAATATGGGAATGCTGGCAGGTGTAACTGACTGTAGGAGGAGTCAGAAATGGGGCTGCAGAAGAAGACTGGCGCTAGGAGTTAAACCCAGGCATGGCAGCCATACCTGAGAGAGGACCACACGGTTTGGGGGGAGTAGGGGGAGAGAACCATGCTGCCTTGGCAGAGTGGGGACCCCATGGTGGCGACACAGCTCATGGTGCTGGGACCCTGAATCACGGACTTGTACTTCTTTTCCTGAGACACGGTACCCCGGACTGGGCAGAGGGAGAGGGAAGGACTGTGTGCACCTGTGGGTATTCTAAAGGACTTTAGTATCTTATTGAAGACATTAAGCCATTACTCTAAGTCTGTATAACTTTTAAATAAATAAATTCTTTCCTTTTCACCAGTCTCTGGCATTGGAGACATCTTTCCTCTGGCAGCGGGCAAGATGGACCTGGTAGGTGTGGAGGGGGGACCCCCAGAGAGAGAAAAGGGGGTTCCTTTCTGTGATAGCATATCTTTCACCAACCACCCCCTCACTGCATCTGTTCTGTAACACTGGCATTTACTGAGTCATAGATAAACTGTGGGCAAAGACATGCTTAGAGGTCATCTATGAAGGGCTGGGACAGAGGGGACTAACAAATAATAGTATTGGTGAATTCGGAAAGTAGGTCCTAGAGGTACTCACTTTCTCATTCCAGAGATCTCCATGAGTGTCAACATTGGTTTTTCTGCAAAGACAAACGTATCTGCACTGGAGCCACTATGACTGACCAGTCCTCATCCCACACAAGCCATGGGATGAGATGCATGGGAAAGGGTCAAGGATACCAGCTCATCCATCGAGATTTCATGAAGTACAGACAGCTCCGCCAGAAGGGCTAACAAGTGCGTCTTAGAGCAAATCAAGCCTGAAACAGTGCTGTAGGCAAAAATGACAAAACTGAACTTGTCCTACTTGGGCCACAATATGAGAAAGCAGAGCTTTTGGGAACAGGCAATAATGCTGGGAAAATAGAAGGCAGCGGGGAAAGAGGAAGACCCAATATGACTCACTGAAAGAAGCCATCGGCCTGTGTCTACAGCTGAGTGGGGCTGTTGAGGACAGGACACTGTGGACGTCACCCATTCATAGGGTCATAATGGTGTGGGGCACACATACAGCTCCAGGAACACTGGAGACTCCCCATACTGTGGGTGAAATGCTGTGGGGACCGTGTAAACCTCAGAAGGCAAGGGATGGTCCCAATGCTAGAGGGTCACATTAGAAAGAGGAAGGAGGACGGAAGAGCTCATGTCAAGGGAGAGGAGGACTTGACTCACAGACCCTTCCAACAATCCAGCTGCTGACCTGCCAAGTCACCAGCATGAAATCCCGAAAGTACCTGATTGGACCCAGGATGTGATGAAACAGGATCTAAGAGGAGAGATGCGAATGTCATTCTCTGGTGGAATGAAGAGTGTGAGAGTCTCACCCAAGCCCCAGTGTTCAATAGTTATGCAAATTGACCACTTGAATAAGGTAGCACCTCCTTGTTCTCCTCCGTGTTGCCTGCTTGCCTGAGATGCGTTTCGTTTTAGGGGTTATTAAAATGTCATCGTGTTTAGATTACAGGAAGAGAAATGTGTGGTCAGACCAAAGCACGGGAAAATAATGTAAGAATATGAATCAAAAGGAATGTCCATTTATTGTAAAAGAGGGAAGTTAGAAATCACAGTCAGGGGACAAGAACTATGATAACTTCACATATTTCTGAAATACCAGTTACTTACTCACATTATAATTTTCTCATATCCTTTTACTTCCCCTACTAATCAAAGTCTAATCAAAAAGAAAAAGAATAAGGCCCATAAGCTTGTCTGTTTTGGTGACCGCAGGAAGAACAAGCCAGGGACTATATCCTGACCTAAGCCCAGGCTTGACAGGTAGGAAGAGGTGAGGTAAGTGTGAATGATGCGAAGGACAAACAGGTAAACTAGGGGGAAAATCAATCAGGTTAAACACCTGAAGGCAGCAGGAGGCACCCAGAAGCCATCTCTGTCCCGAGAAAGGGACTTGGCCATAGAGCGCCTTTGTAGTTCTGAAACCCGCTTCCACAGAGCTGAGGGCCTTTACTGAGCAGCCCGCAGCTCAGAGATGAGGAAGAAGGCCAACTATTTCTGGTGGCAGCAACCAGAGTTCCTTCCACAAGCGAGACTAGAAAAGATGCATTTGTGGGAAACAACTCCTGCCCTCGTCCCCATTTGCCTTTCTGATCTTCCAGGGGAGGACAGCACAGAAGGAGTTGGGGAGACTCCTCTGGTAACCACATGGTGTCATGTCAGAGCACGAGGCAAGTGTCGGCCCCCTGAAGAGGATTCTTGCCCCCCATCCTAGCGCATTAACCTTACACAGCCATGCCCTGCGTACACGGGCATTGCAGAAGCTTCCATATTACTCCTTTCTGATAGTCATCCTAAGTACTGTTCCCTGGGGTGACTTGCCCTGTTTTTACGTGCAACCAACATGAAATGGGTGAAAAAATGGAAAAAAAATGACTTTGCAATTGTTTTGGACTCTTCTGAAAATGTGTCTTCAGTTGGAAACATCGAAGAGGTCCTTTTGCTTCCTTGTCTCCCCATAATATACCACGTCCATATTTTTGTATGTCTGCCTTTTTTCATGGTTTCATTTGGATGTGGTCCGAGTGGAGGGCAAAACACCACCTTCACAGTAAATCAAGGTCCAGGGAAGACATGCGAATTGATAAGGGGCAGTAACGATGTATAAATTCATTCATACAAAGCCCTTGAAGTCACTGTGTAAGAAGGACCCCTCTTTGCTTCCTCACTGTTTACAATCTACATTTTTTAAAGCACCACCAAAGAAAATGCCATCCTCATTATAAAACAGAAAGGGATAATCTAGAAAAGATGCCTGGAATGAAATTATACTGATGCATAAACAACTGTGTTTTATTTCTTTTACTGCCCGCACTCTAAAATTTTATTTCTGCACTCCAGGCAGACTCTCTCTGCGAGGGGAAAAAATACAGTCGAAGTGACCGCACATGGCTCACCAAGGCTCCATAATCACCACCTATGGGACAAAGTGTCAGGATCGGGAACAGCTCTTTCCATCAGGAATTCAATTTTGACTGGACAAACTCTGACCTCCTTTTCCTGTCTCTTCACCCCTCTCAACGATGGACACCGGCCCAAGCCTTAACTGATTTTGCAAGCATCTTATGCTCCTAAACTTAATAGCCTAATGTTTAATTGATTTAAAACATAGTAATAATTATGGCTTCTAGCAAATATAAGGGAAACTATTCATAAGACATTTTGCATTACGCTTTAGAACTGATGCACCACGCCTACCTTGGTTTTCCATTTTACCCTCTGGCCAATGGAAAGAAACGATGCGATCCCATTGTGCAGTAGGGAACACGGAGTTGCTTGAGGTCAAACAGCTACTATGTGAAGAAACAAAACCGCAGAATCATAACTTGTCCAATGAGCTAGTAGTTGTCTTGTGCGTTATCTCGACCTTCTTCAGAAAGTGTCATAAATTAGGTGCTTGAAAATACTCGTTCCACAGGTGAGGAAATACCCCTTCTACAGATTAAATCAGAATGGCAACCACAAACTCAGTGGTTCATTCAACTGTACTATTTAAAGGAGATGTAAATTTAACTTGGTTTCATTCCAAACTTGAGGCTCTTCTCTCTCCATCATAGGGAGAGATGATTATATTTCTTCGCATTGTGTTAAGGATCCGGAGCAGAGAAACAATTCGTGGAGCAGGAGAATATAGTGACTAAGAATGCCAATACTGAGATCAGATTTTCATAGTGAAAATGCCAATTCTACCAGCTTGGCCTTGAGGCCGTTGCCCAGGCTGTCTGTGCTAACATTCTTGCCTGAGCAATGGAACTAAACATAGACACGCTCACAGGGACACCATAAATAACCCATGAAATACTCAGTGTAAGTAGCTGACACCGTGTCTGAATAGTATACAGTCAATAAAAAATTTGCTGCGAGAGGTGTGATAATCATTGTTCTTTCTATTTTCCCTGGGGCATAGTCTAGAATCTAGTACCATTGAGGATTTAAGCCATTGTCTTGATTTGTATGCCCCTCCATTGAAGGGAGACCATATCGTGTCCCTACAAGGAACAACTATATTGTTCCTGAAAATGTATAATCTCAAGGACTTGGAGAGGTTAGCGTGACCGAATGATGTTTGCTGAGAGAAACTTAGACTAAGTGGGAATGAAAGCTTGTATGTCAGGCCCTACCATGTGTGTGAGTCCACTTTCTACAGAGTCCAGCACTCCCTATGGTCGTGTTTTTTATAAAATGTACAAAGACATTTTAACCTCAGTTAGTTAAGATCATGTTTCTGTCCTTCCAAACACCCTTTTATCTCACACCTCCCTTGGAGTTGAGGTGCCCTGTGGACATTTTGGGGATCCAGCTAACTGGAAAGTCTTCTGGGACTAGGTGGATTTAGAAGGATGTTGTTATGTGGTTCAGTTCTTCTGTGTGTGTGGTGGCTACTGCTAGCTGCCCCAGCGAAGGGGCTCCAGAGGCTAACCCACCTCCCACAGCCACGGCGGCACACTGACGACATCATGGCGCAAACACGAGCTATGGCCTCTGGCACCAGAATCATGTGATAGAGAAAAAGAATGACTTGAGAGGTAAAGCTTGCTGGTGAAATATTCTTTCAACAAACACATGTAACTTTTTAAAAAAGGATATAGTTGTCACTGAAGTCTAATCAAACCCCCGTTTATTGCATCAATGTCAGAATTTCCCTTCTTATGACTAATAGTCTGTTGAGGGTGGATAGATAGATAGATGCATAGATACATAGACGATACATAGATACACAGACAGATACACAGATATAGACAGAGATGGATCTCATATTTTCTTCATTCATTCATCCATTGAGAACATTTACGTGTTTCTATATTTTGCACAAGGTACCCAATGTTGTGATGAACGTGGGAGTAAAAATATCTCCCCACCATCCTGACATAAGTTCCTTAGGATATCTGCCCAGAAGTGGGATTGCGGCTGGTATGACAGTTTTATTTTTAATTTTGTGAGGAATCACCACAGTTTTCCCTAATTGCTGTACTAATTCGCATTCCCACCAGCAGAGTATAAGAGATCCCTTTTCTCTGTATTCCTTCCAACACTAGCTGTATTTTGTCTTTTTGTCATTGTGATAATAGTCATTCTAACGGATACGAGGTGATCTCTCATCATGGTTTTGATTTGCATTTTCCTGATGATTGCAGACGTTGAGCAGTTTTTCATGTATCTGCAGTCACCTGCATTTCTTCTCTTAAAAGTATATATTTAAGGTTTTTTGCTCATTTTTAATCAGGTTGTTTGTACCTTTGGTATGAAGCTGTATGAGTTCCTTACATACAATATTTGGATATTAACCCCTTATTGGCTACCCCGTTTGCAAATATTTGTTCCAGTTCCGTAGGCTGCCTTCCATTTTGTTGATTGACGTGGTTGTCTGGAGTTTCTTTGTGTGTTTGTTCATTTCTTTTTTAGTTTGATGCGATCCTCCTCATCTATGTTTGCTCTTGTTGCCTGTGCTCTTTTTCTGTCGTGTCCAAAAAATTGTTGTCAAGACCAATGTTAAGAAGATGTTCCCCATGTTTTCTTCCAGGAGTCTTATGTTTTCAGGTCTTATGTTTAATTCTTTAATCCATTTTGAGTTGATTTTTGTATATAATGTGAGATAGGTTCAATTTCATTTTTTGCATACAGAGGTAGTTTTGCTAACGCCATTTGTTGAAAACTGTGCATTATTTGTTTTGGCACCCCGTTGAGAATCGGCTGACTGTAAATGCACAGTTTCATTTCTGGGTTTTCTATTCTGTTCCATTGATCAATTTATCTGGAAAGCCTTTTTTAAAAAGAGAAGTGTGACTTTTTGTAATAAACAACAACAAACCCATATGAATATGTAGCTTTTTGGCTTAAACATTGTCCTTGACTTCCAGTCACCATAGTTTAAACAAAGATGCTTCCTATTCAAGTTTCTGATTCTTGTTTTAAACTTAAGTTTTCTAATTTCTCTTCCTATGCTAACACTCTAAGATTGGGCAGTGAATAAGTTCCAGAGTTGCTTAAACTTACCATAACATTTCACGTAGGTTTCACATCTCTGTTCCCGGTGCTCCTCATCCATTCGACGTCTTTCTCCCACTGGGCACACCTAAGAAAACAACAAGGATACGTTGAAAGTCTAGCTCAGCACTCAACTGCTCTGGAAATAGACTGGCTACCCACCAGGTATATTATGTCTTTTCTCTATAATGTCAATAGATTTTTTGAGCTCGTTGCTTTACTGTCTCTGTTTGTTCATACCAGACTTTTCTCCTATGTCAAAATTTTCTTATGTGCATGAACCTCATCAACTTTGTGTTTACAGAGTTCACATTGTGGTTAAGCCATAGTGTGTACTCATTTAATGCTAACTGATTTCTACTCGGCCAATAGGATGTTTTTTAGCAGCCAAATCCCTCTGCCTGAAGGGCCAGATAGCTCATTGTAAAAAGTTTTTTCATAACAAACTTTATACAAAAAGTGCATCAGACAAGCCATATTTTTAACAACTGGACAGGGAAACAAATAAATGTCTCTGGCTGCAGGCCATTTTGATGTTGGGATTTTCTTGCCAGCAATGTTCCCAATTAATGTTCAAGAAAAGCCATTTGTTTTGGACAATCATGTCAATGATATGTTTGTTTCATAAGATGATAACATTTGACTCTACAAAGACAGAAGCAGACAGATAGAAGACAATAGGATAAAAGCTGGGGTTTTTTCTGTCTGGTTTTGAATATGAAATATACATCAAGGGTAGGTTTTGAGGGCTGTTTGTTTTCCTGTATAGTTATACCTCTTAGGCAACCAGGAAAATAAACAGGATAAACAACCAAAACTCTGCAGAGAAAAGGACAAGTCCAAGAAACTGGCAAACATACGTTACTTAAATGCTTTATTTTATATACAACACATACTCTTGTTAACATAATATTTTATAAATATGAATATGAATATATGTGTGCACATGTGTGCTTCCATGGGACAGGCATGAGGTTACATTAGTTTGTATGTAAAAGCCCAGTTATTTCTCACAACACTCAATAATGAGGTTGACCTCATTACTTTCTGACTATAAAAATGCAAGCTCAGAGAAAGGTGAAAATACTTAAATTTTGATTGTCTTCATTTCAAAACCCGAGTTATATTCTCCTAAGTAGTAACAACCACACTAATAATATTAAAAACAATCACAAAGCGCAACACCAATCGGTACTATAACCTAAAAAACTTCTAATATTCATTGAACTCTCATCATATGCTTATTTTTAGTGCTATGGATGGACGACACAGCCAAATTCGCACCCTTTCCCCATGAACTTGTATTCCGATTTGACAGAGGCCCAGAGAACACATGTACGGTGCCCAAGGGTTACACAGCCTTTACATCATGGAGCTGGGGTTGTAAGAACCCTAGCACCTAGTGCCTATGTTTCGGTATAAGTTGCGTGTGTGATAGCACGTATGTAACATCTGTAAGCTTACACATACCCAGCTGTATACCAATTAACAGTTAAACCTGAACATTGTACGGACAATGTGCTACATCAGTGCTGCTGCTGTGACGACTCCACAGCTCTGGACATCGTTCCCGCCGCGTTTCACTCCATCCTCTGACAATCCTGCAGTGTCTTTACTCCACAGCGTCGTAACTCCAGTGCCACAGGTCTTCGCAAGTGACAGGTTCCACATATCTGTTTCGGGTCTATTTGACATGGGGTTACACGGATTCCCATATCTTTTCAAAGAAGCCCTTCTCTCTTAGCATGGTGCCAGTACATACATGAATGTGGCTGGATGGGTATGTGTAGGAAGTACTAGCAGGGATGTTGTAGCTGGGTGTGAATTCGATTTACTGTATTAGACACTTTGTATGCATTATGGTTTTATTTCTTGCATACTATGTCAATGAATTAGAAATGAGTATTCCCATTTTAAAGATAAAGAGCCCAATTCTTCGTAAGGTTAATTAACTTCCAAGATCAGTCAGCTATTGAGCTCTACAGATTAAAAGGAACAGAAATGTATAACTCTAATATCTCTGCTCATAACTACCAGGCTATATTACTCATCTTTCTTCTTACGTGTCTGACATATGAGGGCCATTCGTTCCAGTGAATGAACCAAGAATACCATTGGGCCAAAATACAAATAATGTCAGGCAGGTGGAAGAGATCATTTATTATATCCATATCCCTTTTCCCAAGATGAGTGTTATTTGTATCTTAGATAAGAGAAAGCCACACGGAGAGTTTCCTGGCATTGATTGTACCATTGGAATAAAAACAACTCACTGGGGGATTATTGATGACCTTCCATTCCTATTTCTATACCTGTGTTTGTTAAGATGTGACTGTAATTTTGATGCTAAGGTAAATGATATCTCTCTTCAAAAAAAACAGATCCAACCTGGCATTTGACACACTAAGTTGGACATAATAATTTCCTTGAAGCTATATTGTTCTCTTCCTAATTATCATTCATCTCCTGATGGCAGATTTTTGGAGGGGAGGGAAGAGATAATGTCAACTGGTAGCTGAGGGATAAAATTGGGAGAGTAAGTTACTGAAATAATTCAAGCACTTGGTATGGAACAGAAGGTATTATTTAGGAGAGATCTGGGGTTTGTAGAAAGAAGCACTGGGCATGGTTCTTGCATATTCACTTGTTTAATTTTTCCTGCCCAAAAGTGGTTTGAAAATCTCTCTCTCTCTCTCTGTGGATGTATACGCGCACACATGTGCGCAAACACACATGCATGCACACAACTTTTATAAAAGCCTTAACTATTCATCACACGTTTTGTTTGTCTACCACAAACAGGGATACACTAAAACAAAGGGAAAGCTTCATGACACAACGTTCTCTATTCCTGAAAGGCGCAAGGCTTCAGCCCCGCCTTTCTGCTTGATTTCTGTTTCTGTTGTTTTGGTTTTTACGTTAGCTTTTTGTTTGCCTGCCTATTTGTTTCCTCCCCATCGGCCATCTTTTCTTATCTTTAAAAACTATTATCACTGTTCTCTCTGATCTGCACTAGGTTTGGAAATCAAAAAAGCAAACCTGCCCTTTTATCCTACTGGAGAGATACTTACTGTCTAGTTCTCAGGTGACCACATACAGGAGCCTGTGTTGAATTGAAAGCACCTGAGGTAGTCCCTACCCTTAGAGAATGAACCTCTAGTCTGGGAGGCAGTTCATCTGAAAGAATTACACAAAAGGAATCATAGCGGTGGTAAGTAGAAAGGATGATAATGCCACCAGTGTATATGGTAGGGAAAATTGACCTAGCTACGGAATTGTGTCTGAAGAAATAATTGCTATTAAAGAGAAAATGTATAGTCTTGGGCATGCACAATGATCATAATTTGGAAGGCCTATTTCCCAATACCTGGACTAGGAAAGTGAGAAGCAAAGAATAAATGATGTCTTTGGTGCCGTTCTCCCACTGCCCACTGCTCGGCACACTGACAGGGCTCCGCTCTTCCTCCTGCTCTGCTTCTGTCCCAGCCTTTATACCACTACCTGTGGGCGACATTCTACAATTGAAATTCTCCATTTGGTTAGTAAGAATTATTTTGCTTTTTTGTTATATATACATGTATATACAATAAAATATATACATTATATATAATCTGTACATATATAGTATGTTTTACACAGCAGAATATTTTTGTTGTATACATATTTTTAAGTTACAAATATGCATATGTGATTATATATCTAAAATTTAAAAACATGTATGTGTGTATGATGGCCTTATATGTAACTGCTAATAGATGAATGAAGAGCACACATTCCGGCTTACTTTTCCCCTCTCTACTTTCTCTCATTCATCCCAGTGAAAAAGTGCAGATTCTAAAGTCGATGTGGCGGGCTTAGAAGGCTGAGCTCCACAGTGTAGAATTTATGTGAACTTGGACACTTACTTACTTTCTTTATGCCTGAGTCCCCCAGTCTACAAAGCAGGGATACAAACCGTGACTTCCTTACTGGGGTGGCATGGGGCGGAAATGAAAAGGCTCCCAGCCACAGCGACTGCTCTGTACACACGGCCATCCTCACCGCTGGGATCTCAGCACGCCAGCTGGACCTCGTTCGCTGTTACTGCGCACTCTCTGGCCGAGCTGGCCTCCTCTGATTCTTCACTGGGTGTTCTTGTGGCTTAGTTTCCTTCCCAGATTTAGCACAGACTTCTTCATCCTCGAGCCTTCATCTTATTTTTAGAGCCACACACAACCTCCAGAAACGTAGGTGTAACAGATTCTTTTACTCATCTCTCTTTTGTTAGTATTCCCTCACTTCGTGTCAGTTCCTAAGATCTAGTGGTCAAGGAACTTAGTTCGAGTATAACGTTCTCCCCCTTCATCAGCTTTGCATGATAAGTACATAAAGTAGTCTCAAGGGAACAGAAATGTTGCCAGTGTAGACGACTCTCCCG
The DNA here is from genome assembly GCF_022682495.2 of Desmodus rotundus. NCBI lineage: Eukaryota > Metazoa > Chordata > Mammalia > Chiroptera > Phyllostomidae > Desmodus > Desmodus rotundus. Next base: position 9,887,678 of record NC_071398.1, on the reverse strand, counting down.
CAAATGGCCGGCTTCACAGGTACACATGGAGAACACTTCAGAACCGCAGACGGAAACCTCTCTTTTGGTAGAGAGAATCACAAAGGAAGAGATTTGGTTATAGAACACAATTATTTGGGAGACATGAGCACATGCTTTTGTTCTGGATTTTCTCACTTCATGACCTGCACTGTTTGTGCTGAGGATTCCTTCTGAGAGGGACCACGAGTGACTTCCAGCTGGAAGAGGGAGAGAAAGACAGTTTGCAAGCAAACGCACGAAATCGGGGCATCTTCTCGAATGGCGGGCACATGCTTGCAACTATTTAAGTCTTGATGTCTCAGCATGAAAGTCTTTCCTTCTATAAATAATAGACTTTTTTAAATCACAAAAGTCTAAACTTTGTTTATAAGAACTTATGTTCTCTATTCCCTATTATGAAAATGTCAGGGATGGAATGGACCTCATAAGAGAGTGAAGTCTACAATCTTTTTAGACAGTTGTGCATTTCATATAAACCACATACATCAATGACTTCAGCAAATCCTTGAGAAATGAAATCGAGAAGAAGCAGTAAGGCGTAAAGGCCAAGCTAGGAATGGGTAAACGTACTGTCTGGTACCTGGTGATATGTGGCCTTTGCCTTTGGAGGATGAGAGGGGCTCCATCATCATCACTGTTGTTGTTGTTGTTGTTGTTGTTATTACAATGATCAAGCCTCACTGAGCACCTACTATGTGAGCAGCACTGTAGTATGTGGGATGGCCACAAGTTCTCTCTCCTGGGGATGCTGTGAGAGAAATACTAACTTTATCATCATTGTATATGCAGGTGTACTAGAGCATAAAGACATTAAATAGCCTGCCCAAGGTAGAACAAGCCCTATAGAACTGCGATCACAAACCAGACTTTCTTACCCCAAACCCTTACCCTTAGTCTCCAGACCCCATCTTCACGGAGGTATCGTACTTATACTATTTTGAACATTGATAAAGATACACTGTAAACAGACTCCTGAGTCCATACGAATAAAACTCAGGGACTGAATTTACCATACTGCAAATTTTTTTTAAAAGATGCTAGAGGCAATAACAATATTTGATTACATATATTTTGTCTTCAGTAACTTAGTTGTTGGTGTCCCTTGAGAAAAGATTGTTCCTATTATTTTAACCAATACAAATTATTTATCAAGGCAAAGGTTTTATAATCAGAACTTCCCTAAATTATACAAAGCAGTGTACCTGAATCAAGCTACAGCTTGTGTATACAAGTTTCTTCAAATATAAAATCCATCAAAAAACATGAGAATTTCACCACCAAAATAAAAGAATATTGTAAGCATTACCTTGTGCCTGGTACTCACTTCATTTCCACATTTTGCAAACATGTTAAATACAGCCTTATTATATTTGATGAACTTAGAGTGTATCAGGGCAACATGTGAATACTTAGAAGATACTTTTATAAGTGAGTGAAAGTATATACTTGGTATTGATTAAAAAATATTTACCCATTTTTAGTACCTGTGAGGTATCAATGCCATATAACTTGCTTTAAAACTATGACCTTATTTCATGCTCTCAGTAATACTGTAATGCATTTGGTACTCTGGGAAAGAAACACCTTTGTAGAAGGCTCAGGTGTGGAAGTGTTTGCAGAAGGCTTCAAACATGAGATGTTCCTTGAATTGAGTTGTAAAAGGTAAACCAAATCAAACATGACGAGCAGAAAAGGCCTTCCAGAAGAAGGGCACAGCAAGCACAGACAGTCCTGGAGGAGTGAGGGAGTACAGGGCAACTGCAGAGATTGTGTCTGTGGCTTAGAGGGGTTATACATCACATCAAAGAGCTTAGATGCCCCCCCAAAGGTAATGAGGAGACAGGGAACCTCTGGAAGAGGAATGACTTGGTGATGTTTGTGTTTTGGAAATATCTCCTTGCAAGAGAGAATAAGTCTACTGATTAAACAATTGATATGAAGGGACCAGAGAATGAAATTCTGATACAGAGAGTTAGTACCTTACCTCTGTAGGTCATGCCTACTTCCCAAAGTTACATTTGTTTTGTATGTCATAAGAATCAGCGCTGAAAGGTGAATACCATGTGATCTCACTTATAAGAGGAATCTAATGAACAAAATAAACTAATGAGCAAAATAGAACCAGAGGCATGGAAACGTGGAATTGACAGTGACCAGAGGGGAAGGCGAGGGGGATAATGGAGGAAAGAAGGGGAAGGGTCTAGGCAAAGAACACGTATATGCAAGTGTACTAAGGCATAAATAAATTCAAGAACCTGCCCAAGGTCAAACAATCCTTACAGAACGGCGATCACAAACCACACTTTCTTACTCCAGGCCCTTATCCTTAGTCCCCAGGCCCCATCCTCACGGAGGTACTGTTTTGATCCTTGGACAAAAACACCAGTGTGGGGATTAACTGTGGGAGTGGGGGTGGGATGGGTAGAGGAAGGCAAAGGGGGAGAAATTGAGACAACCATAATAGCATAACAATAAAAAATCTCTTAAAAAAAGAATCAGCACAGAATGAGGACACGAGACTCAGAGGTCTCCATGGCAGTTTTTAAACTACGATTCATGACTGAAAATGCCTTTCAGAGACTGATACCAGCTCAATCCCTTACCTAGTTTTTACATATCTTAATTGAAGCATGTTGTTCGTATAGCAAAGTGCTCCAATGCTAAGTATTCATCTTGCATTTCCTTGTAGGCATTCAAGACGACGTCAGGGCAACGTATGTAATGCTCTGTTCACCAGAAGTAATGAAAACACAATTAAAATTATCTTCCAATGGTCTATTTATCACCTCTCACGTATAACCTTATGGACCGAGTTGTATGGGAAGCAGAGAGATTAATTATATTTCGTAGAGCAAGCTCACCCATAAACTCAGGTGAAGCTGGACGGTGTTTGCCAAGAACAGCAGAATGAATATGGAAATTTTATATGTGTATATATTATATGTAGTACTTATATACATATAAATATATGTTCACACATCTTAGAAAGATACCACATATCTTTACCTAATTTGTTTAGAACTCAAGTTAGTATTAGACAGGTGTACCTTTGTATGCATTAACTATTCATGGGGCTTGTTTGGAAAATTCCAACCCCAAACATTGATTGCGCAGCTCATCCCTGTCAATGTGTCAGGAAAAATAATGACTCCCGAGGGCTGTAGTCATAACCCCAATTTTACATCCTTGGGCTTTGGCGGTGGGGAGGGGGGGGATTGAGAACACTCCATGATGATAAATCCTTGGCATTTTTGGCTCCTGTGTCTAATGTTTAGAACCCTCATCCTCACCCGAGCCCCGGAGGATAGTGCAGTTTTCCTATCTCTACTAGTAAATCTTACTTGGAATACTCGATTAGGGAAGAAAGTTGTTAATCTGAGGGAAAATACTTGTGTTTAAATTGATAAATAATTTATATTGCCTTCAAAGGAGATAAAAGTATCATTGAATATTTTTATCTTTTACGTTTTTGTAGAGTCGATAACTTTCGACAAAGTGGACTCTGGCAGACGCTGGTATGTGGAATGTTGTGGAAAATATTTTATTAATAATTCCAGTAATATATATTCTGATCAATACCACTGAAATTCAGTGAACAAACTTCATTTAGTATCTTAAATATTCAAATATCTCTAGAAGTGCACCTCAGGTATCCTGCCCAGCTATATAGTTGCATGAACTTGGACAGCAGTTTCCATGCTTTAGTATTCAAACCATAAACTAACCATGAGGCATTTCCTATCTTTCAGACCATATTGGATTTTCCAAACCCACCACCTGTGAAAGAAGTAGCCACCTAAATACCATACCTATGGCCATCAGCCAGTTTTCAGCTACTCCTGTGGCTACTGATTTATTATGCCATGTTCTTCTCACCTCCCTGTGTCCACGGCTAAGGTCACCTGACTTTATGATGCCTCTCACCAGAGGATGAGTGCATTCCCTGAAACTTGAGTTTGGACTCAGCTATGAGTACTGATTTGAAAAAGCCATAAATCTTTGACCCTCCTCCTATCAGGCGGTGGGGCTATCTCCTTTCCTCTGGGGTCTGAGCCACTATTAGTGACTAGCTCACAGACAATAGAAAACAACATAAGGTACTTATGGAGCTTCTGAGGCTGGCTCAGTAGAAGTCATGCAGTTACTGTCTGATTTTCTGAAACACTGCTTTGTGGACCCCTAGTCCCCGTGGAAGAAGCCCCACTACCCTGAAGCTGGAAAGGCCAAGTTCAGGCACCCAGTTCCACAGTCCCAAGTGACGCTGTGTTCCAGCCACCTCAACTCAGATCAGACATATGAGTGAAGAAGTCAGCTTGAAGGGCAATTCTCCAGCCCAGCTATTCAAGTCATCATCTGGTTGAGTCACCTCAAATGAGGAACAGATATCACACAGCAGAGAAGAACCATCCGTACTCTGCCTTTTCCAATCACTCAGCCAAGAGAATCCGAGAGGACACAAAATAGTTTTGTTTTGTTTTGTTTTTTTACATCACCAAGTTTTGGTATAACTTGTCTCACAGCCTTATCACTAGAAAACCATGTGCCTGCTTTGGTTGTGGAGATAGGAATGGAGGTGATGGTGGCGCCATTTATAAGCCTAGATAGAACTCAATAGGTTTTGCCAATGAAATCTTGTTTCCCTGTACTATGGCCACTGCTAGAATTGGAACATGTCCCAGCTAACCTAATGTTCCATGGGGGATGCAGAATATGTGGGGCAGGTATGTGTTACCGCGCAGGGAGGAGCCAGGCTCAACTGTCCCCACAGTCTGAGGCACAGGTAGCCAACCAGGTCCAGGCTGGATCAGCAAATCACCAGGCAACCTACAGACTCATGAGAAAGAATAAATAATTGTAGTTTTAAATGACCTATTTTGGTGTAGTTGATTGTGCAGGAAAGGGAGCCAAAACACCCTAAAATTCCTTCTGCCATTTATCACAATTAGCAGTTTGTTTCTCATTAAACAACAAGGCAAGTTTGTCATGTCCTTTTCCTATTAGTACTTTGAAACGTTGGCAACTTCCACTCAGGCACCAACTCCGGGCCTATATTACATGCACCATAGCCCTAGGTCTTTCCCGTGCTTGACTTTAGTTATGAAATGGAATCAATATCTACAGAGTATAGTATTGGGAGTCATCAGAATGACTAAAGAATGGGCATTCTTTCGTCTTCCATTGTAGTACTTTTAGTCTCCTGCTTCATACCCCTAACTTTAACCAAGTCACTTCTCAATGATTTCTCAAAGTCTCCAAGTACTCTTTTATAAGCATTCACTTGGTTTCCTTTAAAGGCAAGGGCTATCTTTCTTCCAAAAACATCCTTTTCTTTTTAAGCTAAAATATGCACAAATGCATTGCATGGTTCTAAATACACCCTCCGCCCCATGATGGGAGCATTTCAGGATTACTTCCTTTGCCATCTGTTCCTCAGCAAATGATGGAGGCGATGAAGTTCAGGGTTGTGCAGACGCGTTGGCTGATGGCATCACTATTTCTTGCTCACATCCAGCCCTCCAAAGCTCAGAATCACATTTGCCACTAAATTCCTACTGCAAATGCCAGATGGAAAACTGAAATGTGATGGAGCAAGATGGCTAATGCCATTTCAAATGTTTAATAACTTCCATTTGTACATAAAAGATTATAAAATTAATGTAAGGTACAGAAGTCAGAAAATATGGGAACATTAGGATAGAATCCGTTGAATAAAATGTTATAAATTCCTGGAGTACCTGAAAGAAATGTCATCAACATCATGAAGTGGAAATCCCGGGGAAGATCTTTGAGAATACCTATTGAATTTTATAGATACTGAAACAGCCTCGTGGTTAAAATGCTGCATAACTCTATCCAGTTCAATTATGTAGCAACGCTAGGGCTTGATTTGAAGAAGACTTCACCTGACTTTTTTCCTAAATTCCACTAAAAAGAGGTGAAAATAAAGAGAAAAAGAAGAAGGGATGGCATGGACTGAAGAGAATAGTGAAGAATAAAGTAGAAAGAGAATGCTGTCAATCAAAGGAGAAAAGGAAATGATGGATGGAGAGACCTCCCTGTGGAGAGGAGTGTGATAACATAAACACTGAACTTGGTTTTTCCTCCAAAAAGTTTCCTCATTTATTTACATACATTTCCCCCCGACCCCTGAATGTCTCATTTTATTCTCCGAGAATTTTCTAAAAAAGAAGACGATTCACTTAAGTCACCATGGGTGGGGGAGGCTATAAGACATAACTTCCTTTTCCAGAATCTTAATTCTAAAGTAGACAATCCGATGCTAAAATTCATGGTTTTCTTTTTTCTATGCCACACCAGCCATAGAGAACAGAAAAAGAGCAAAGCAGGGCCTGGTAGAAGCAACCACATAGAATTGCATTAAAGCATACGCTTGCAGGTCAACACAATAGAATTCAATATTTTGCTTCGTCAGGTACGTGTTGTTTTACCTTGAGCAACTTATTCCACCACTCTGTGCCTCTGTTTCCCCGTCTCTCAACTGAGGATTGTTCAAAGGCCTGAATGGTGTGACTCTGTAAAAGCAACTGGCACATCTTACATAGTGTTTAGATGTACAGATGCTTAAATAGTTTAAAATGTTATACAACAGTAGTATGTAAACAGAGAAAACTTTGCTCAGAAACAGACGAAATCAACCAACTAACCAAACAAGTCAAAACAAAACAAAACAAAATTTAAGCACCCTTTGCCATAGTACGACTAGCTTTTCCTCACACCCCACCTGTGGCGCTGAAGTTAACATCTGTGGCGGTGGTCTGAAGCGCTGATGCCTTCTATAATTCTATAATTTTTCTATAAATCCCAAAGCTTGTTATGCTACAGCTATGAAACTTTGGGCCCTGTAGCTAATGGGGGCTGTGTTCCTGCGTGCATGGTGTCAGGTCCTGTGGTCAGAGAGAATAACACTTAAGACAAAATGGGCTTGATGCAGTCGAGTTTGTCATACAATGGGGTTTCTGTTTATGCAAAATGCAACCGTGTTTAAGAAAACCTTGGTCATTTACGGGTATGGGCAACTGGGGTATCATTATTTGGCATTTATTAGAATGTTTGCATCTGCAATTTGTAACTTTTGGAGTTCCTTAGTTTCTAGAAGAGAATATGACACATACCAAGGTGTAAATACCTTCCTTTTGAATGATTCTCCTGCTTATTGTATCCCTTTATAATGTAAAGCCTGAACAGGTTAATAACAAAGGATAATGTAGGGAAGAGGCCAGTGAGATTTGAAGTTTGTATTCTACCTTACTCTCTCTGCCTAATGAGTTAGCTATAGACTCCTAAATTTCTGTCTCTTCTGAGGCTGAAACTTTAGGGGCTGGGGTACAGGGACTTACATATTCTAGTCACTAAGTCAGGGGAAAATGTTGAGTCATGGTTAAGAAAATCTCCAGGTCAAGGTTGCTGAGGTCCAGGTCCAGGTCAAGAAATCGCTGAGTCATGTTTTCATAAAATGCTGAGTCACATATTTGTGAAAATGTTGAGCCATGCTAATGAAAATCACTGAGCCATGTTTTTGTAAAAATGCTGAGTCATGGCAATGGAAATGGTTGGGTCCTGTTTCTGTAAAAACCCTGAGTCATGGCTACGAAAACAGTCTTAATCACAGAGAATGTAAACAGTTTCCCACGATCTTGGGCTAGTAAATGTTGACACTAATATGAACCACATGGATTCATGAGGCAACAGCCCATCCTCTTAACCAATAATGTCTACTGGTTAAGATATGACTAGTATAATATTATTTATGGGACAGTTGTTTTAGCTAAGACGCAGAGAGGCATTTAGCCATGCTCAGTAAAGACCAACTCTGCCCACGGTGTGGCTCAGGCGGTTAGAGCATCATCGCATACACTGAAAGGTCGTGGGTTTGATTCCCAGTCAGGGCACATATCTAGGTTGCAGGTTTCACCCCAGGATGAGACACGTGATGCAAAAAGATTGATGTTTCTCTCTCACATCAATGCTTCTCTCTCTCTCTCTAAAATCAACATATTTTTAATTGTTTTTTTAAAAAGACCAATTCTGCTGGGTTTCTGTCTTTCACAGCAAAGTTTTTAATATTTGTGCATCTCAGGATTTATTATTAACATATTTCAGTCTTTTATTTATTATATTTGTACATTCATAAACTTTTCATGTTTCTTACCTTAAAACCATTGTTTGCACGTCTACTTATTTGGCTTTTGTTCACATTGTCATTGTCAACATCATAGATAACAGGTATTACGCACTTCCCATGTATCAGATGCAAACTCACAAATTTATAATAATTAACATATTTAATATTAGTACAACCTGAACTGATGGGTACAATGATCATACCTATTTTACAAATGAGGAAATTGAAGCTCAGAGTGCTATATACCTTTCTCAAATTGTCACAAATTGTTACCAAGGAACAGCCAGCGAATTAACCCGAGTCTGCCATATGCCCCTGATTCTTGTGAGGGATTGCACATCTGGAGCCCGGGTTGCAGTGTTGCCTGTGGAAAAGGCTGATCATTCTATCCAACTGTGGTTTTCAACCTGCAAACATGCAATTTCCTGTTGAAGTCATAATAAATATGCCAGTTATTAAGAACACATAACTTTCTCTGTCTCCAAATGCATTCACGGCATTTCCCTGTAGGCAGGTGAGAAGCATGCATTGAAATCCCCCCCGTCAGATGCTTCACACAGCAGCCCTGATTCCTTGCTTTACCTGTGCCCCTCAGATTAAGTGCTGCAGCTAATGTCGCAAGCGAGGGAAGAAGCAGGAGAATACAGACTGGCACTGAGTAAAGAGAAAAAAAAATGAGAGCAAGGAATAGTCTTTGCCAGTGATGGAAATTGCAAAGGCAAAATAGGAATTTAAACTCCCTTTTACCTCCCAGTGAACAAACGCACCACTTTTAACACTCTTCCTTAACATCTTAAATCTTAGAAGCTTGGCATCATTAAGGGACCCTGTGCAATAGTCCTTCAAAGGAAATTATACTCTATCTAGGAAATAGTGACAAATACCAGATATAGTGCTCTCTGTCTAGTCACAACACTGCCTTCGGAAGCAATAGCATTGGCCGCTTTGATTCAGACTGTGTTTCCCTGCATCACATCCTAGTGGACTGTTTATCTTCTTCAATGGCAGCTCCATATTAGACAGAGAGCTATAAAGAATTTATTCTATACTTCTCCCCCAAATCTTTTCTGGTAAAAACATTAGCGCCTTGTTTTATTTAACTTCAGGACTCCTTCCCTGTCTTGTTGCTCATTCTTCTTGTGCGATGACTGTTTTATTTCCTCTACTCTGAGGAAGGAAAGAATTTCCAAGGTGACGATCATTGAGTACAGTGTCTCCCATAACTCATGTCCAAGATGGAAATGTCTTCATAAGCATCCCCTAGATTCCTATAAAATTGTAATTCATCCATAGCAAGTCCATATTCTCTTCTAGAAGAAATTATTTGCTTAACCATAGTCATTTCCCTTCATCTTCCTTCCTTTGGGCAGAAATTGATTCCCATCCTAGAGACGAAAATGTTGGGTCATTTCGTTATAAGCTGTCTCTGCAGCTAAGAGCCATTAGCCGGCAAAGTCCTGAGCAATGAGACGTACAAAAGTCTGCCGAGGGTTTGAGAGAGAGATTTCCTTCCCTCATACACACATAGCTCCAGCAAGTGTCCCACTGTCTTCCTTTGCGTCTTGGGAAGAGATGTGTATGGGTCTGTGACCATCTTGCCACCAGGAGTTTACAAGACCGAATGAGCCATCAACACGCAGAGCATAAGAGAGTCCGAGACAAACTTCGAACTTCAATGGCATTAGTGAGCCATTGCACCAACACTACAATCGCCTCTCTGCAGATGTCTCCGTGTGTGAACAATTAGCCACCTTTACTATGTAGGCCATTTTCAGATTTCAAGGAATATTTCTCCCTTCCAGCCCAAAGCACTGTCACTCAGGTCCCTGTATGTCCCAGATGGTGCAAATACACCAGGAAGATGACAGCAGTATCCTCTGTCGTTACGAAGTTTCAAGCATAACTCTTTTAAAAATACCAAGTGGTCAGTAAGTCTTAATCCCTATTAATCTTTGATCATGACCTTTTTTGGCCTTCAAACATTAAACACATGGAAAAAAGGGAACAGTAATACATTGGTCTTTGGCCTCAATGTAATCATAGGTTTTGGAGATTAGAACGTTGGAACATCTTTTGGGACCATCATTCTACCTACTATAATATTTTATGCCAAAGCAATAATAATACATTTTTAGAAAAACTAAGCATTATAAATGTAAATTTGTAAGTTATAAACAGTAACAAATAAAACAATGAAATCACTAGAATTATGATAAGTAAATGACAGTCTTTCCATTTTTTTTATTGAGAACATTCTTGGGTTTGCAAGTAGCTGGGTTATAACTGAGAAGCAGAGAATGTGGTTCCTTATTATGCCTTCACTTTTTATGGAATGAGACGAGGACTGTTCTAATGTTAATAAAAATAGGTATAAATAAAGGGAATCCGAGGTAATGGAACCCTTCGGTTGATTACCTGTGGAACCCAGATATGCAATTATATTTTAATTTTTCAAGTTTTTCTTTCCTGTTCCAGTGCGTGGTTTGTTCCTGCCTGGTGGCTTAGCTGACTCTTCCCAGGTTCAGCTATCACCATGCTCCCACTAAAGAGAATGTCGATGAGGCCACCGGGGGACTCGAGTTTCAACCCAACGCTGCCACTTGTCCGCTGCAATCCCCTGGTCAACTTGCTTTCCGCCTCCGAGATTCAGTCCATCCGTATGTAAAGCTGAGGAATTAGACTAGATCAGTCACTCATCAAATAGGAACCGCAGTGGCAGATGTGGTATATGGCGCATGTATAAAATATATGTTAATCCTCATCACTGTTATCTCCATTTTAGCAATAAGAAAACTGAGGCTCAGACAAGGTAAATAGCATTTCCTAAAGTAACCCAGCCTGTACCTAATAAAATAACCTAATGTACTATCATATATACAAAATAGTCTCATATAACAAAGTATAAAATTCATTGAATGATCATAGTGTCATCCCACCATTCAAATGAAAACGGATGTGAATATTTATAAACATAAACTTTACATACAATGTATAACTCATGCCTCTGCAATAAAGTCATTCTAACGGCATAAATCCCGAACGATCTATCCAAAAGCAAGGGCAGCAGAAGTCTCCATTTCCCAACCTGCTGAGGACTTGCTGCAGGTAGATTTTTGCTCTGATTAAACTAATACCTGCCCAAACACAGGAGCAGAGTCAACCTGAGAAATCAATGTCAGTTACGGCTTTCAGCTCTTTGGACGGAGCTTTTATTTTTTCACCCGGAATACAGAATTCTTTTCATCTCTGTAGAAAGTTAATAGCAGCTCTTGGATCAAACACATGCGTGTTGTAGACTAAAGTGTTCAGAAAATGTAGCTACAAGAGTACAAAAAAAAATCTGAAGAAAACCACATCTGAACATCTGTATCATAAGCCACAGGTTAAAATTGAATTACTGAAGGCTCAACTGGGCGTCTTTCGCTGTTGCAGGACGTCTGGTCGAGCTTGCCCCATTCCACCATGTCCACTCTCACTGCACCTGCACGGGAGCCCGTTTGTCTGTTATTTAAATATTAATCAAAGGTAGTGATTACAGAGCATTCTAGGTCCCACAGACTATATCAAGTGAGTTTATTAGGGCTTCTCATTTTTCTTAGCAAGCTTATAAAGTAGGCACTACTATCAAACAAATTTTGCAATTAAAGGGACAGAGGCTGAGCGAAGCTGACAAGAGGTGGGGCAGCCAAGTTTTCTCATCCGAGCACTCATGCTGCAGGTAGCTTCGGTGTAGTAGAAACATGTCATCCTGCTGGATGGAAATGCACTATTTCCTTTCCGGTGTCTTTCTCCAGTATTGGGAGCCCTTTGAGAAAGTGACACCGTTTCTTTACCCTTTTCTCCCCATCTTTCCCTGACCATGACCAAATCTTTTTTACTGCAGGTGAACAATAACCTATTTTAAAATCAACAAGTCATTCTAGATGGGAAAGGAAACTCCAGCCGAGACACATCTCAGCAGGTTCGCCATCATCCTCATTGGCCATCACCATCGCCCCGCCCAGCAAAGTAACAGTGTAACAGCTCACAGCACACTCTTACACTTAGTAGCACACAACTGAAACTAGGTAAGAGAGCAGTTAGAGTTGGGGCACTAACTATTTTTTTTCTTAGCTAAATATTGATTTCAAAAGCCACTGGTTAACATTTATTAAGTATTTAATTCCTGTGTGTGTCTGAAGTATCTTAGTCCCAGCATTGACTTCTATCCTTCAATTGTTTTTCATTAATCAAGTTTCTGAAACTCTTGGTCCTTCTGAGGAGCTGCTGCTTTAATTAGCATAAATGATAACTAAATAATAGGGCATTACTTCTTGCACGTTTAGCACAGATTTCTTTCATTGCTCACCCTTCATTGTACTGACATCAGGTGTGTATGTATTGAAAACGCAATACCTAAGCCAAGCACTGAGAGTATGCTGATACCTAAAACAGAAAACATTGCTGCCTGGTGGAAACTTTAATTTCATTAATAGATTAATATTACATATAGAAAATTCTAAGAAACTAAGCAGACCCAATGGCAAGAGTTGAAGAACTGGCTCCTGTATTGTAAACAGAATCAAACACCTTGAGGAAGGTTAATATTATAACACAGAATTTTTGTTTGATGAACTTTAGGACTTCCTGCTCTTATCTGAGCCTGTCCACTTAGATTTTGCTGAGATAACACAAAATAATTTTGTTGAATGAGCCAATTTAATTCAAAAGTCTCCCATATTGTTTATGTTGCTTTGCATTGGCACAACCAGTTGAAGTTAATATTTGCATTTACCTCCATGACATTCCCGCCCTCTCCCCCAAAAATAAATAAAACAATCTCAGACTTGGTCAGTGTGCTTTGCACTAACATTTCTTTAAATGTCCATTTTTACTTTTCTTCTTCCAAATAGTGTTCCATTTTTCCCTGCTTTAAAGCCAATGCCATAGATATTGACATTTGTCCTTTCCAAATTGACCATGAGATATATGTTTTCACCACGATCTCCCTGGCTTTGCTTTTATTTATTGGCGTCCAGATTCCACTTGACTGATTATAGATTGTTTGTCCCCTACCTGTTATTTAAAAGCACATATTTCTACATAGTGGATTTCCTAAGTGACAGTTGATTTTAATCAATTTTATTTAGCTCATTTTTAATTTCCTTCATGCCTAGCCTTGAAAAAAAAAAATCCAATACACTATTTTGTGCTGTGTCACTTGAAAACTTGCAAGCTGATTACGCTGTGACCACACGGCCACTTGCAAAATTTCCACTCTCCCTCAAGTGTAGGATATCCAGGAGACAGTCCTATTTGGTAATTCTAAAGGAAAGACAATATGATATAGTCAAAAGAAAAAAGAACAAAGACTCACAAGATCCAGATACACCCCAATCATGCCATTTTTCAACTGAAACCCTTCAATGGTTCCCCTATGGACCGCGACTGAAAGCCCCACCTCCTTAGCCACGTAGGCTAGGCCGCCATGAGGTCGATTCCATCCTCTCTCGTTCTCAATCTTGACAAATTTCCTCTAGCCCTGGTGCAGGTCTTCATGTTCCCCTACCCTTGTTCTTTTCTATACTTGCTTCTTCCTCTCCTTGGAAATCTCCTGCCAGGATTAACTCATACTCACTCTTCCAGCTTAAGCTTAGACATCACTTCTGTCTTAGTGACTTATATTCACCAGAGGATTTCCCCAAACTTGCACGAAAAAGTGTCTCAAAACAACTGTAAACCTACAGATTTCCAGGTCTGCTAAGTGAGTACTTCCAGCACGGCCGAGGTTGGTTTGAATCGGGTATGGTAAGGCATGCTGATGCGGAAATGACTTGCATTAAAGGAAGAGTTTTTAGACTCACAGATCCCCAGAAGCAGAGGGCTAGGGCACGGGAGCAGGGTCAAGTCGGGAAGCACTGAGGTCATTCAGGGGTAGAGGGAGTGAGGGAAACGTGTGCAAGAGCCTTTATTGTGATTTTCATGAGGAGGAGGAGAGGCAGGTTCATCAGGTCTAGGATTGCTGGTTTGAATAGACTGAGTGAACGCTAAGCCACAGGACCTGTCTCTCGTGTCTGGCACCTTGCCTAGTGGATCCTGACCAGGAGTGAGAGCTTCATAGACCAGTGGTTGGCAGTACCAGCTCTGGATTGGTTGTTTTACATTTGAAAGGTATGCTCCCAGGCCAGCTGTCAGTCATGGCTGGGGATTAGCTAACCTTGGGAGGGGCAGTCCTTCCAGTACCAGCAAGCCTCCAAGGGGTCAGAGCATCGGAATAGAAGGGAAACGAACATGATTAATGCAATCAGCTTCTTTAGGGAGATACATTAAGCACCCAGGTGGAGTTCCAGTTCTAGTGAGAGTTGGCAGAGTAGCTTGCATGGTAATAATCTTCCTCTAGATGACAATGATGAACTTTCAAGAGCAGAGAAAAGCTGGATGAAATTTGACTCTTGAGAGAAGGTACATCACAGGACAGAAATCAAACTGAGCTAACAAGGACAGACTCACAGATGGAGAGCAGGATGACAGCTAGGGTGGAGGGGAGGTTAGGGGGTGGAGGGATGGAGCAAAAGGGAAACAGGACTCATGGGCATGGACAGCAGTGGGGTGATTGCAGGGGCGAGTAAATAGTAATGGAAAAAATATAATAAACATTAAATTTTAAAAAGAGTCTTTCTCCTAATGGTTCTCCTAGTTTGCATTGTGTGGGGCAGCTTTAACTCAAGATGATTTACAAGATTAAAAATGGTATTGAGTTTGTAAATACCCATTGCTGGCACACAGCTAGTTAATGGACTTCATGTGTTCATCTTTCCTCCTGTGACCTTGGTAAACTCACTCTTTAGTTCTAGGAGATTTGTTGTTGTTGTTGTTGTTAGATTCCTTGGGATTTTCTCGATAGACAATTACGTCATTGGCAAAGAGGGACATGTTTATTGCTTCCTTTTCAGTTGCATGCGTCTCTTTTCCTCGCCTTACTGCAGGGGCTAGAGAGTCGAGCACTGTGTTGAAAACAGGTGAGGGTGGGCATCCTTGCTTTGTTTCTCGTCTTAGAGGGAAAGTATTCAGTCTTTCACTGTTAAGCATGTTAGTTGTAAGTTTTAACTGTAAGGTCTTTTTTAACGAGTTCTCTATCAAGTTGAGATAGCTCTCCTCTATTCCTAACTCCTAAATGCAGAATGTTGCAGAAAGCTTTTTTAAGCATAAGTGTGTTTAGGAATTTGTTCATTGATACGCCTCTTTTTTCTTTAGCCTGTTGATATGGCAGATTACATTGACTGATTTTAGAATGTCAGCTGTGCGTATCTGAAATAAATCCCACTTGGTCACGGTGTGTAATTGTTTTTATACACTGTTTTATACACAATTCGCTACTAATTTGCTGACAGTTTTGCATCTGTGTTCGTGAGATATTATTCTTATTGATTTATAGTTTTCTTTCTTTTGTCACTTATTTTTTAAACACTGCCTTCGGTTTTAGTACCAAGGTCGTGCTGATTTTATAAAATGACTTGCGAAGTGTTCTTCTCAAATTCTTCTTCTTTCTCTCCCTCACATGACTTGATTTTTCCTTCTACATATTTGCCTACACCATGATTATTAAGAATCAAAAGAAGAACCAAAGTCTTAGATAAAAATTTAAGAGTTGGAACAATTTCTAGTAACAATATAGGGTCAGCCTTACTATCATATTCAGCCCTTCACTAAATGATATTGTTACAGAGCCAGCCAGTGCTGTTCTGGATTAGCTCTGGGGTCCGACTGCCCTCCCACCACCAAGAAGTGTGACTCCTACCCCAAGAGTTTGGTGAAAAAGGAAAAGGGTTATTTATTTAAATGGCAGATTTCTGTCATTAAGTCCCGCTCCCTTCAAAACCACCCAAAAACACATAGTGCTACCTTCCTTTGCCAGACCATGACAGTTTCAAATGCACCACTCAGAGGTACCATCTTTCAGAGAAGCAGAAATCTGCAGCTCAGCATTCCTGGTCACAGTTCAGCTCCAAGCAGCCCTCACAAATACAGGTGGCTTGGCAGGTCCCCTGCTGCTCTGATGACTCACCGGACTTCCTCCAACTTTCAGCCCTCCCCTCATGCAGACTTCATTTCTCGCTCTCCTCTGTTTTACCCCACCCAAATTTTAAATGCCCGGCCCAGCACTTCCTATGTGCCCCCATATCCAGACCTTCCTATGGGGTGTTAGTGTCCACCATTTTTGCCAGCGCCCCCATATCTTTACCATATTTTGGCTGCCATCTTTAGTCAGGGCAAATGTTCCCAGGGACGCATGGGCATCCAGGGTGGGCATCGGCCCCCTACCTCTCATCCAGGTGCAATATGAGCCCCACACCCCACTATGTCACAAGCCACTGAATGTTTTCACAATCACATGCATAATTCACCCTACGCAGGCATCTCTCTTCCCTTCAGGAAGGCATGGCTATTAACTTGCCTTTGTTATGCAATGCATATTAAACTCTTCTCTTCCCCCAGTCAAGGACCATAGGAATTTCACTCTGCCCTCCCTCCCCCTTGCCCCGCCCCCATTACAATATTAAGAAACCTCAGTGTGTGTGATTGTGAAACTCTGACCCTTTTACTTAAGGCATAACAATGCGCATCTTCTCCTCACTGCACCCCAAAATATGTAGTGTGTGCTGCTTAGGGAACTTGCTCACATGCTGTCTTGGAAAAGCAAAAACTTCCTGTCTTTTTCGGGTTCCTGGTAAATTATCTCATCCTCATTCAGCGATTTCTACCTCCAGATGCCTCCCTGTTGCAGACAGTTCTCTAGCTCACGCATCTGCACCGGCAGAGATCAGGCAGTGGTGTCTGAGTCAGTTATGTGGCTAAATGGATAATGGACTGTCTGGGCTGCCTGAGTCTTCTGAATGTCAATTTTTCCTGACTCAAATTTTCGAGTAATTTATTCATCTCTTGTCCTTGTTGACAGCATTTCGGCTGCAGTCCCCTCACATGACCACCATCTATTTAAGGTGAGGGGGCGAAAGCTTCACATTCTGATTTACCTGTGGAGACGAGTTTGAATTTAAAGGGTGTTTGTGCTTGTAATTCACTTTGTAAGGTAGCAATAATATAGGCTTCTCTGTTTTAATTTTTTCCTGATTTTCCTATTCTGCATCACAAACATTTGTTATAATTACGGTGCTTACATATGTTTTTATGAGCTGGCAAGGACTTCAGCTGTTAGCTAAATTGCTCTAATATGCCAGAAAACCACACCCCTATTTTGGGAGCATTAAACAAATTGAAAAGGTGTCTTTATTGGAAATCAAAACGTAAGTACTCATTAGCCCACATGCTCCCCTCAGTCAGAGGTGTATTTTGTTTCAACAGTGGCCACAAGTGTGGGCAGAAATCACTCTGATTTATTGTATGATAGAAATTTCTGATTCCTGTCTCTGCATGAAACCAATCTCCTTAGAAAGACCCTTTGAATCTAGGAAATAGAGGGCAAATGTAAATATGAGTAGAAGTTAAAACTCTTGCTATGAGTATGAAGTCATAAATTATGCAGCCTGAAAATTCATTATGTTGTTTTTGGCACCAATCTCCTGAGCTGTATTACAAAAAGAAATCTAGGAAAATAAGAGAAAATGAGATTTAAAACAGTGAAAATTCTTCTACAAGAAAATTGGGTTTATTGTAGCATTTCCTAAGGAGATTGCCTCAATGCAAAATACACTTCTTGCACAGTAACTTTTAGATGGTTATAGCTAAAAAAACATGGTTAGTATTTTTATTTTGGTTAGCTTACAAATTGTTTGACTTTCAAAAGATTTATTCTTTCCTCACTTATCAGAAATTATTATGATAGTTTAAGGGCAACAATCTATTGCAGGAAGAGCAAGTGTTACTTGCAAATATACGAAGATTTAAAATTCCACTAGATGTCTTTTCAAGCTATTCAACAGATATGGCGACATAAGGTGTGTGTTTTAAATATTCTAGTTTACATTTAAACTACATGTATACATTGATTGACTGATTCACTCACTAATCCACGAAGCTGCATTTGAATGGCTTTGCAGACGATTTCAGTCACAGTCATTTGCTCTAGAGTAAGTTACTTTCGCTCTCAGAATTTTAGTATTCCCAACTGAAAACTGGAGATGGTGACTCTTGAACTTCCAAACCTATGGAGTTTTGTGAGGCCCAATTCTGACTGTGAGTTTCAACTTGCATTTTAACTTTAGAGGCGCTGTCCTAGGATGGTGGTGATGAGGAAAAAGAGAAAGATAAAACTGTTGGGCTGATGGAATTTTTGCAGGTGTCCTTTGCCTGCTCTTTCCTAGTTTTGATTACCATGTTAGACTCTTATCGTTAGAATATTAGAAATTTGTTATGCTCAAAGAACACAAGGGTTGTTTTAAATAAACATTTTTCATCAGTGCTGTAACTCACATTTATCTTCCTTTGTACCGTGTAGAACCTGGAACATCCCCTACACAGGAAAATCCCAATCACAGTTTTGCCGATGTCAAAGGAGGCAGAAGTATCTTTAAGCCACAGTATCTCCATTTGGAATGAGAGTATGAAGTTGTTTTCCTTGGGCATCCTTTAGACAGAATACTTTAAGATCCTTTTTTCTTACTCAAGGTGAAAAAATATCAAATGAGTGCTGGCTTCCTGACTCAGAAGCTAAAAACTTGTTCTGGATGGGAATCGGGGCAAGTCAAGTGGGTATCTGCCTTAGGAGGGAGATTACACAAAAGAGCCTGATGGATGTTGTGTGAAACTTACTTGTTAACCATGCTCTAGACTTGTCCTTCTCGAACTTCATATTCATACAAACCATGTAGCTATTATGTTTAATATCTAGCATTGCCTTTTGATTCCTTCTTACAGTTTTCATCTTTCTGCTGCCACTAGCCATTCATTTTTGTATGTTGTCTACTCGTTTTACATTAGTGTTTTCAATATATTCAACATAGTTATTGAGTAATATTCTTGGTCTGATAATTACAAAATCTGTATCATATCTGAGTCTAGTTCTGATGCTTGTTTTGTCTCTTGAGAATGTATTTTTGTATTGACCTGTTAATGTTACTTGCAATTTTTTACTGAAAGCCGAACATAGTGATTTGAACAATAGAAACTTAAGTAGGCTTTGGTGGGGGGATTTATGTTAACGTAGCTAGGAGTTAGTCTGTGTTTAATAATTGCTGTAGCTAAATGTACTTGAGGCTTCAAAGTCCTCTAGTGTTGTCTCTCTTGTTGTTTGGGGGCTTCCCTGAGAACTTGGTCCTGAGATATAGTCCATATTCCATAGATCTTTTAACTATAACTCACTATTATTCAACTGGAACCTGCTGCTAGGCTGCTAAGGCAAGGAGGAGGGGAACATTCTGTAATCTTATGATTGAATCTCAGCTTGTAGCATCCTGTGTTTCCGGTCTGTGATCTTCGCAAGAATACCTTAGCATTCCTTCAGCTTAGGTGACACAGGAAAGTGAAGGGGGCTGGAGTTGGAGAAATGCCTTTACCCCAATGTAAAGTAAGATTCTGGTAAATTCTTTGGCCCCAGACTGGGCTGTTGTTACGAAGCATGCCCTGGGCACAGTTCACAAGTGTTACTCCTCACCTGTTCTTGCCAGAGCCACAGGGGACTTCCCTTGACGTTATACCAAGAAACTCAGTGGCTTTCCTGAAGACAGACACTACCACCTCAGCTGGAGTTTCTCATATTCATGCTGGTTTTCACGCAGCCCAGGAGGGCTCCCCTGGCTCTTTATTGTTCCTGGTGGCCTTGTTAGAAAGTGATAGCTTTAGCCTTCCTGCACTGGTGCACACATGCTGTGACTAGGTCCCCATCCAGCAAAGTGGCAAGAGAAAACACCTGCGGCAATGTTGTCACCAGCACACCATCCGGCCGCAACACCACTGCCAACATACACTGGTCCAGTTTTGCAACTGAGACTTGACTTGGGTCAGGCCAGGAGACTCAGGCAAGCTCCACTGAACAGGGCCTTCCTAGCCTTCCTCGACGGAGGGCTATTCTCTGTCTGAGAAATATTATCTGTCTGCATCCATTTGTGGTTCAGGCTGCCTTGGAGTCTAAGAAAATAAAAGAGGAGACAAATAGCTAACTGTTTGCCTTATGAGTCATCATTTGAGTATTGATTCTCCTATCTTGCCCACTGGCTCTTATTTAATCTTCAGAATTCTCTAAAGTGTCTTTATTTTCTGTGAGTGGCAATCAGAGAAGAGGTAAGGGTAAATGTCCTTCTTCTATCCTGACCCTTTTGAGCTTTTTTTTTTGAAATGGTGATGACTTTTTCCACTCAGGACTGTCCTGTTGTCTCACTTGATTAGAACTTAGAGAATCTCAAATCATTTGATTTTATCCATATTTTGCCCGTTGGACCCAACACTAGGGGGAAAAAAACCCAAGAGATTCCCCACCCTCTTCCCCTATAAACCCATTATCTGGTGGTAAATAAGACACTATATTTTCCCCATATTTTATGTCATACTGAATTGATATCTGCAGTATATGTGGAGTTGCTCTTTTTTTAAATCTCAAACATCTTCAATAATACCCCAAACTTCTCAGGTAAAAATCATAATATTCTTCATATTTTGAAGGCCTTTTCTGATCTCCCTACATCAGACTGAAGCAAATTCTTACTGTTAATAAAAGGAGAAAGTTTGGGATTTTCATCTTCACCAGAGTGCACATTTATAATATAAACCTCTTATTACTGAGAATATTGATAACTTCCTATAAAAGAACTATGAAATAGACAAAATACATAGAAAGAGATTGATGCTTGTAATATTAACAAAGACATTCTCTCCTACTCAAATGAGCATGAAAAAAGAGAATTCTGTCCTGCTGCAGAAATAAAAAATAATACTAACTGCAACCAACATTTGAGTACCTGCTCTGCTAACCACTAAAAAGGCTCTGCATGCGTGCCATCTTTTCTGTCCTCTCCAAACTGAAGCTTTGAATAATTAAGTCGTATGTTCGTCATATAGGGAATTAATATTAGAGAAATAAGTCAAATATCTTTCCTATGGATTACATTTTAAGTTTGCATGCTTTCTATTTTTCTATACTGTTGATATTTTAAGAATATCACACACACACATTAATTATCTGGCAAATTGCCAAAAGTTACTTAAGCAAGAGATATTCTAATTATGTGATCATTTGTTTAAATATCTCTGTTGCTGCTGCTGTTAGTGTTGTTGCTGAGATTGTTAAGAACTAGACTGAGAAAATCTTCCTGGTGTCGTTCCACCCAGGATTCTGAGAAACCACTTCTCTTCCGTGTTCCCCCCATGGCAGGTGAGCAGCCCAGTTGCCTGCAGTTCTGTTTGGGAGTGGGCCTACAATCTGTACGTTTTAAAGAAAATTAAAAATAAGGTTCCCAGCTGATATGCTGGGCCATCCATTTGGAAACGTCTGACTTAGAGGTTATTGATATGAAATCTATGGATAGAATGGAGATTATCTCTGACTTTGGATGAAAAATAAAATACATTATCCTTCAACTGAAAGCTTGCATTTCTTTCAAGTAGGAATTTAGACAGAAAAAATTATCGAGGCTCTATCCCTAGTAAACACCATTGATATTTTTATATCTGTGTTCTTCCTGTTAAATTGCAGATGTGTAGATAGCTATAAAGATCATTGTCATTATTTTGAAATCACGACTGCTGTCACAGCTAGACCAGGTTATGTAATACTTCAGTAAAACATAATGCATATGGCCAATGCCTGTGTGGCTCAGTTGGTTGGAGTGTCATCCCATAACCAAAAGGTTGAGGGTTCAATTCCCAGTCAGGGCACATACCTACATTACAGGTTCGAACCCCGGTCCTCGTGTGCACAGTCCCTGGTCCGGGTATGGAGGCAACCCGATGATGTTTCTCTCTCATACTGATGCTTCTCTCTCTCCTTTCCTCTCTAAAACACCTGTGGGAATGTTGTCACCAGCACACCATCCGGCCGCAACACCACTGCCAACATACACTGGTCCATGAAAAAATATCCTTGGATGAGGATTTAAAAAATAATAACCCATATGATTAAATTGCTAATTTGCATTTTAAATATTTTGATCGATGCCTTTGACATAGTTGGTTTCTTTTGTAATGCTATGTATTTTATTTTGAGTATCCTAGAAAGTGGTCCTTAGACTTCAGCATGGCTCGCGAGGCCCAGGACACAAAACGCATAGGATCTCCTGTTGTAGAGGCTCTTCTGTGACTGAATGTGCTGGCAATTTGACAGAGTGGGACAGAAATGGCAACATGAACATGCTGTCATTTCTAATATTTCTTTACAGTAAATACTTCACATTTATATTATTTTTATGCTCTCCCACCAAACCTCAAACTTTCTGTAGCTACTCATTGAAAAAGTGCATTGAAAGGATGTTACATGATAGATAGTTTATACTATTACTAAGTTTTGAGAAAAAGACACAGAGGGAAAAGGTAAGAGATAAAAATAATTGAAGAGAAAGAGAAGAAAATTAATGGAGAAGAATAAGATAGGGAAAAAATAATTGCAACCAAGAAAGAGATAGATGTCTTCCATGCCCCCGTTCCTCACTTCAATAGCTTCAAACTTCCTATTCTCCTGCTTCTCACAAGCACTAGGAAGGTAACCACCCAGCACCTCCTTTGCCCCTGAGTTCATATGTGTCAGATTTGAAATACATGCAAAAATTCTGTGTTTGAAAACCAACTCTCTTTTCCCCATGAATAGTGACTCTTTTTAATAACAAAGTCAATTTGGAAAGGCCGATAAATAAGTTCATATTTGTTCACAATTTATGTATATTTATGTAATGGTTTAGTTCTAATTCCTTTGCACACTTGTTTTAATGTTTGAGATCCTAAATATTCACCTCTTGAGTCTCTAAAGAATTTAACATATCAATTTAGTATGATACTATTCTAATTTTCATGCATACAAGAAATACTTTTCAACCTCCTATGCCAGAGATTCCATTTACCCTGCTCCCTTGTTAGAAGAAAAAGAAGTCACTAAGTATAATGTCTAAAGCCTTCAAGATGTTTTCCATGTGAAATTACAATGGAATAAAAGATTACTGCTGCCTACAGTCGCCTCATTTCAATTTATGAGAAATAATAAGTCAATCATTAAAATGGAAACTATGAATGAGTAAAATCAAGAGACAAGAACTGTGACAACATTTTAAGTAAATTTTGCATCAATCCTCAAAATCCCAGCACTTATTGTTTATGCAGTAGGTGTCTTTCTACAACCTTGTATTGAGCCTCCCTAATTATACCATAGCTGAATTACAATGAATATGTAAATAGAAACATAGGACCGGGTTTATCCCGTGTAGCGATCTGTACCAGCAAACATCCTTCAGAACCCTGCCGTTGGCAAGTCCCCGGGGGGCTCAGGCATTCTATTTTTCTTTCCTTCATCTTCAGCAATCTGGTTGGCGAAGCTAATTCAGGGCAAGGTATACTGCTCCCCGAGCCTGTTTACAAATCTTTAACATCTGGCAAAGATGTAGCTTCACTGGTGGTCTTCCTGGGCCCCTGACTCGATGGTATTCGTGCATCTATCATTGCCTCAGGCATGATTACGTTTTGATTCTATTAATTTTATAGTCGTGCTATATTTTGTTGTTTGTCTGCCTTTATTTCCCAAAATGACAATGCTGAATTGTTTTAGGCAGGCTATAAAAACATGTTCTGGCCTAAAATTCCAAGGCTGAAAGCACAGCCTGTGGTTCATACACAAGTCCCATGATGAATGCAGAATTTCAAGGGGTGTGTAAGTATCGGACCCTCTTAAACTCTGTTCCTTCTGATTGTTCTCTTCTTTTACGAACATTTAAGCCTGAAAAGGGGGCCTTCCATTTTCCTTGTTTATTCATTTGGTTTTGGTTTGGGGTTCTTTTTTAGCATCATGCCAATCTACCAGGTATTTGGAATCACCTAAAATTAGTTTTATTTTGACCTAATTGAGGCAAACCCTTACTAAAATGAGTGCTGTTAGAATTTAGTAAGAAAATAACACTGATCGCCCTGGCTGGTGTAGCTCCGTGGATTGAGCACGGGTTGCAAACCCAAGGGTCATTGGTTCGATTCCTAGTCAGGGCACATGCCTGGGTTGCCGACCAGGTCTCCAGTGGAGGATACATGAAAGGCAACCACACACTGATGTTTCTCTCCCTCTCTTTCTCCCTCCCTCCCCCTCTCTCTAAAAATAAATAAATAAAACTTTTTTAAAAAAGAAGAAAATAACACTGATGAAGTGATGCCACTCTGGCTGCCCAGCAAATGCACATCCCTTTGGGCAGCACGTCCTGGTCCTCTGGCTGCAGGTATGGGCACACTTCCCTGCACCACAGCCATTACAGCGCCCTGGACAAGAGAGGGACATGTGACCGCAGCATGGCCAGTTAGAATCTTTTGCAATGTCAGCTATAAATATTACTTAAGAAGTGTCATAGTATTCGTTTAATCATGAAATAGGGGGAATGGGCGTGTTTGTTTGGACTCTAAGGGATGAATTGATGTACACATGTCTTTAAGCTACTTCATCACCACCAGTATCAAGCACGCCTTTTAATGACAGCAGATCCATCCTAAGCATCTCTGTAAAGAAAGCAAACTTCTATTAACCGGGGCCAAAGCATAAAATGCAGTATCATGTGATGGGTTAGTAAGAGAAGTCGCAGGATTTGCAAGAGTTGGGAACGGCATTTAGAAATAACTCCAATAACTCAAAAATTTAGAAATGCACATAACTCAAAATACTTTTTGGAATAGTTTATTTAATGGGAATGAATAGCTTATTAATGGGAAATTCTCAATCTATTTAATCTTTATAAATAGCTATATGTATTGAAATATCTTTGTTTAGATCCATAGTTTTTCAAAATAGCCATTGAGCTTTTTCTGATATTCTTTAAGTACCTAATTCACAGCATAAACCCTAAGGGATTCATTAGGCATACCAACCAATTAATCCAATGAAATTATGTTTTTATTCTCATATCTGATTTACTATTCTGCTTTTTTACCATTACCTGTCAACTTCTACTTTTTTGTTTTTTATTTATTTTATTTATTTATTTTCAGAGAGAGGGGAATGGAGGGAGAAAGAGAAGGAGAGAAACATCAATGTGTGGTTGCCTCTCACATGCCCCCACCAGGGACCTGGCCCACAACCCAGGCATGTGCCCTGACTGGGAATGGAACCAATGACCCTTTGGTTCACAGGCTGGCACTGAATCCACTGAGCCACACCAGCCAGGGCTCAACTTCTATTTAAAAATTGAAGCAAATTAATTATAAAGAGGAAAAACACTAATTTTTAGATTTACTCATAGAGGAAGGAGAGAGTAAGAAACAGTCACCCCCATAATTAAGAAAAATAGTTGCTTTACTAAGCAGTTATTCTCAGGAGTCAATTCTCCAGTTGGGGTGACCAGATTAGGCAGACTAACTGATCTTTGCCAAATAACCATACGGACTTAAGATTTTAATAACATACCTTAAAAGAAGAAAATTCAGAGAGCTCAAACTGTAGGAAAATACTTTTACTGTTTTTTGAAGTTATGGCACAACTAATTATAAAAAGAGGTTTGTTTTCTATTAAGAAATAAAGAACAGATGAAAACTTTTAAGTTTGGAACAAAAAAATACATTTTTACATGTGTTTAATAAAATTCAAAGAACTAGCGCACTAAAGACATTTGACTTAATGGGGAGGGCTGGGAGTTGGGCTGGGGTGGGGGGGAAAGGCAGAAAACTGTACTTGAACAACAATAAAAAAATAAAAATAAAAAAATATGAAAAAAAGAAATTTGACTTAAATATTTAGACACAAAGTACAAAGTATTGTTAAACAGTCTTATGCTTTTAGGCAAATTCCTGAATATTATTTATGAACAAGGCCTTCAGTAAATAATCTCTGTAATTGTTTGTATGGCTGGGCAATAAAAGTGATGCCTCTTACACAATGGTACTTCAAATTCCAGGCAATGATTGTGCCTGGCTATAGAAATGTAACGTGCAATATATTACCCTAAAAACATTCATCCTATAATAAGTGAGAAATTTATACAGTGTTAGAATATAAGCTCCTCATAGATCTCCCTGAACTATATGATTTACATTTCATCTACAGAATGAGCAGACGCTATTGCAATGTTTCTTTGATACAATGTATTCAATAAAGGGTAATGGATGTGTAATACCTCTGATTTGGCCTATGAAGTGAAAGGGGAGAAAAAAAAAGCCCTTATATAGAGGATGGAAGGAAGAGGAAAATAGGTTTTAAGAACAGTTATTTGATCATTTGTTTAATCTTTATAAATGGCAGAATTACACGTTGCTTCCATAGAAATGAACAAAGCTGGAGGCCCACACGTGTCCGTAGTAAAGTCTCTCTCCGTTCTGCAGCCCCAGTTTGGACAACAGATCGGGCCATGTTTATCGAAGCACATCAGCCCCGAGCCTCTGAGGGCTCTAAGGCTCCAAATGGAATTGAATCAACTCCATTATAAGAAAATGAAGTTTATGGCTGTTTATCTGTGTGATGAGCATTCCCTTCTTCATCATTGTACAACGTGAGCAAAAAGGCAAACCATGGTCTACAACATGTCCTCAGCCCTCACCATTCCCCAAAGTCCAGAAAGACAAGTGGATCAGCTCTATTACCACCCACAGCAGCCATGGCGAAGCTTAAACTGTGTCATGATACCTTTCTTGCTATAAAGATAATTGTATATGTTTGCGAGGCTTCAGGAGTGTATCAGGCTTTCATCACTGTACATCTGGGAATTACAGGACATACAGAACATGTTCAATTCATATATGTTAAAAAGGACATGGTAAAGTATTCTCAAGTTGAGAAGGAAAAATTAACTGTTACATATATAACTGATGTGTATACATATATGGTATATATACATGCATGTATACATGTAATTTACTCTGTTGCTTCATTCATTTGTGAATTTTCCACAATTCATTATTAACTGCAATACTTGATGATTTTAAGTCATGCAAAAATACCAAGTTGTCATTTTCCATGACAATCTGGTTCACCTAGCATCTGACTGTGTCTCCTAGGGAGGTCATATTTTCTTCTTTTTAAAGATATTTATATAAGTCAAACAGAAACATCAAACCAATTCACTTTTCTTTTATTTAGTGTTCAGGGCTAAGTAAAATGTGCCTCAAATTCCTTTTTAAAGCCCTCATTTTTATGCAGTCATCTCTATGTGATTTAGTTATCTTTTCAGAACAATATTCCAAGGACAATATTTTTTAAAGTTCAAGTACACCAAAGAGGAAAACATGCATGAATTCTTAACTTGAAGATTGGTGACACATTTAATTTATGAAAACATTTTAGGGGGAATGAAAATGCCCCATTCCCCTAAAGAACCACTACTGTTTTCAGCACAGGGTGTTACTTTAATAATGACTAATTACATTAATAGTACTTACATCGCTCAACCATGAAATTACAAATCTCTTTCCTTCTCTCAGCCTCTTTGACCAGAATAGTTCAATAGCCTGCTAATTTTACAAACCCTATCAGCAACATTCAGAATTTATGGTATCTTAACGGAATTAATTCAATAAATAAAATATAATTCCAGTCAATGACATTTTGTGTCAGCACTTCATACTCTTCAGTGTGTTTAAATAATTGATTTTTCGAAAGAATACAATCTGGTATTGATAGTCTGGATTGGTGTCAATGATCTATATAGTTCTAAAGAAACTATGTATTTTGCTACTGAAGTATTTCAAAGCTACTTTTAATTACTTCAGTATTTTTTCCTGGCATATATTTACAATATGTAAAAATTCCCACACCCTCTTTTTTTCTCTCTAAGTTTTCACCCTCGAGAACTTTATCTAGTAATATTTCTTCTACCATCATGGAGATGACTCCCATCTCCAGGCTTCTGCTAGATATTTCTAGTTTCAATTCTCTTCCAGTTATTTCTAATTGGGTAAACCATCTCAAGATCGAAGTCAAGATATTTTAAAGAAAAACAAAAACACAATATTCCCACACATCATGTCCTCCTCCTGGCTTCCTAAGACTCATCACCCACGGTTGAAATCTTGGTGTAGTCATCGATTCTTTTCTCTTCCTCTGTTCTCTCCCTTTATCATTCAATCTTTGGTACGATAAACACATTTAGTCACTTGCCAAATTCTCTTGACTTCTTTCTCATTAGTTAAAATCACTGCATTTGCCCTCCTTTCTCTCTTGCCTGGCCAAATGTCATAATGTCTTCCCCACGCCCTACCTCTTCTCTTCCTGTTACAGGGGTGCTGGAAGCATTTTCCTGATGCAAAGCATTAATTACGCCACAACCAGTAGAGAGTGTAGTTGGTGAGGGGTCAGGCTTGTACTGGAGCAAGGCAGAAACTCAGTCTTTCACAGTTTAATACGAATCAACTGCTCTAAGAACACCTGTCATAGTCGCCCTGCAAACACAGGAGGGACACTCCCACCCCCCACACTCACACCAGGTGTGTATGAAAGGGTTTATTACATATGTAACGGAGATGTCTAGGAAGAACAGGGAAACCCTCTCAAGCTGGTCCAAAATGGCTTGAGAGAGCCAGGGAAGGAGACGGGTTCTGGGTTTTTACTGTAGTGGGGAGGGGGCCGGCGTGAGAGCTCAACCTGGCATCAGGGCCTCTGGCTTAAACCTCCTGCTGGTGTCAATCAGGTCAAATAAAGCTCTGCTGAGTTCTTTTCCTTTGCTGGGTATACCTTTGTTTTATTTTTTATTATTTTTTCATCTTCACCCACGGATATGTTTATTGATTTGAGAGAGAGAAAGATCAATGTGAAAAAGACACTTTGATCAGCTGCTTCCTATACATACCCCTGGGGATCGAACCCACAGCTTAGGTGTGTGTCCTGACTGGGAATCAAACCCACAAACTTTTGGTGTGTGGAACAACTCTCCAACCAACTGAACCACCCGGCAAGGGCAAGTATGCCTTTGTTTTAGATAAAGTTCTGGAAATATTTCAAAAACGGTTTCTTTTCCCTTGGGAGTGTTTTAAAATGGTTACTTTCCCCCTTGGTTACTTTTACTTGCACCCTGGCCAAACTTGAGGAGCTTTTTCTCCAGTCTTCATCATAAGAACCTGGCCGGGCTTCTGGAGGAAAATCCCATGGACGTGTGACGGCCTCCCGTAGGCTGGCTCGCAGAGTGTTTAACTTTCAGGCTAGTCCACAGTCTACTTCTAGCGATTCCATTTAAGTGTTCCTGCCAATAACTGGCTCTGGCAGCTTCTGTTCCTGGTAAACTCCTGTCCCTGAATTAGCCTGTTTCTCTGATTTGGGGATGGTGACTTATTGTGTGACCTCAGTTCTCTGATGGATACAAGAAAGGTCATTAGTTTTCAGGTTTTTTGCACTTTTTCTTGTTGTTGTTGTTGCAAAGGTGGGAACAGTGACTCCCAAGATCTTCACATGTTGGAGCAGAAGTTGGAATTCTAGATAAATACTTTTAAGTTACCCTCGTGAGTTACCTAGACCAGTTCATTCATTTATCCATTCATTATTATATTGATCTCTTGTCACCAAATTAATCAAGAAAGCAAACAAGCAGAAATGTATAAGTTGTTAGTATGGGGTCACAAGTTTCTCTGGGGGTGGGGCTACAGAAATGAATGATAAACTACAAATTTAAATACAAATGTATCGCCCCACTAGACTCCCTGCTTGGAAGCAGGAACTCTGATAAGTCCATGGGATGAATGTATTCCTGGTAACTTGGAAGCAAATAACCTGTACCTGACTCAGTCCTAAGTAACGAGAAATATTTTCTTGGAATAAGAACGTCTAACATGAGGGTGAGGATGCCTGGAGTTCATCAAGCCAACAAGGGACAGAATGAGTGACAGGCACAGAGAAGATCAAGAGATGAGGCAAAATTGGTGGGAAAGATATGGAGGATAACACAGCCTACCCTTTATCCTCAATAGCATTTACCAGCAATCACTGTTCCCTAAATATGTAAACAAACATTTATTATATATATGGAAAGAAATTAAAACACATCTGGGCATCCACTCAAATAAGAATGACCTTCCTGTGCAAAATGCCCTCAGTAACAATTAAAAGCACATATCCTACCACCAGTAATGTAATCCATAGTAAGCCTCCAAAAAAACAAACAGTTCCACGTTCATGAAGAAGTAATTACCAACAGTAAGATGCTCATGGCCTTACTTTCTGATCAGTCACATGCAAAACACTTAAAAAAAAAAAAAAGGCAACCAACAAACCAGGGAAACAGTACATCTCCAAAAAACATCATCATCTTTTACTTCATAACTTCAGGTTTGCTCTCGGAGTGTGTATTGCAACATCGCAGAGTTTTACAATGCAAATCAGCAGCAACTCTACAAGGTCCTTCCTGTGTAAATGTCTTCAGATGCATAATCAAGCACAGAGAATCAAAAATATGCCCTGTTTGTTACACAGAGCAGGAAAGAAGTGTTTGCTCAGATAGATTCTGGGCACCATCTGGGAGGCAAGCGCCTGGTTTTGCAACAGATTGCATAATTTTCCCGTAGAATCTGGAGAAAAGCCTTAACTGTTTTAATAGAGAGTTGATTTTACGTGCCTTTAATCTTCATTTCGGTTTGTCTTAAAGGTAATCCATATGGTTGAACGGTGGAAGTAGTCATTAGCTTAACACAGTATTCAGGCTTTCATCTTTCTGTGGGAGACATGCAATATTTCACCTTATAGAGAGTTAGTTTTCATTGCACATGGCGATTAATCTTTCTACCAGCCAAGCATCTACTGCATATGTATGCTATTTGATTGATTATATTAGAAATTTAATGTTACAGTTCATACATTAGTAATAGTTCAATATCACACGTACCAAGGACTCGACTACCAATAATAGGAGGGGGGGGCAAGAGTGGGACACATTAGCACCCGGAGCAGGAAGGATGACCTTGGCAGGGAGGAAATGCTTCATCCTCATCCACAAAGCAGAAATCCTGGAGCAAAATTCATCTTATTAGAAGCTCCATGTGGAACTTGGGCCTGGAGAACAGGCACATGGATTCCTAAGGCAATTCCCAAATAGAAGAGACAGTGGGAATACTCTTTTATGTGCCTGCCTCTACACACCTTTCTTGGCAGATGCTAGAAAGGAAAGCACTTTGGCATTGTGTGGTAATAGATACCATTAAAAATCAAAACAGATGAGCAGAGTTGGGTATTTAAATGGAAAGTGCTGCTCATAATTGCATTCTCGTGATAGCTTCTGAAGTGGAAGAAAAGTAGAAGAGCTTTGTGGCATTGAGCTAAATTCTTTTCAGGTATGAGACTTGCACACCTGCTAGAAAATGTAACCCATATGATTCTACATTTACACAGAGAGGGAGAGCTGAGGCAAAAATTTTTTTCCATTATTTATCACACATGAAGCCAGATGTTAGCCATGAAATTTCAAATATGTTATCAAATATAATCTCCCTAATCTTCAAGCTGAGAATGTTAGACTTTCATTGCGCACTGAAAGAAACGAGATTGAAGTATGTAAGCACATTCCTAAGCTCATAAAATGTGAAGTGGAAGTTATAAGATTTCAAAAATAGAAATCCACAATCCAGACTTCTTTTCCTATAGTCCTCTTCTCTGTACCATCTTGGTTTCCCTAGCAAAGCAAATATCATTCTCCCCACAAATCACACCATCAGTTGGCTCCAAGGACAAGCAAAAGGTATACATGGGTAGCCTAATTAAAGGGTACAGCATAGTAACCATGAAACGAAGAGTAGAAAACATAAAATAGAGGATTGTGGATGAGAAATGAAAGCAAGACAAAACTGAGGTCATTGTAGTAACAGAAATTTTTATAACACAGCATTTTAAAAATAAAGTATATTGTAGATTGTAATAATGGTCCCAGCTCTTAAACACTTCAGGTATTTATACCCTTTGCTTTATAATTTTGTAATATCCTCCCTCTCTGACCCCAAGTTCAGCCGGGTGGTTTGCTTTGGGCCATCTGAGTCTTAGCAAGCATTGTGCAAAGGGAAGGGTAAAAAGATTGATTATTGGATCTGTTCACTCTTTCCTTCTCTAACGCCACGAGAAGGAAATGCCCTATGACCCCAGGAGGAAGACGATGGACACCTGGATCAAAGGTGAGTCAGTCCAATCATGCCAGTAAAGGCCATTTTCCTCAGCTAACAGCTCACCAGCCCCCCAGACATCTGGGCAAACCAAACCGAAAACAGGAGAGTTGCCCAGCTGACCATCCCTGATATTTAGACAACAATACTTACTATGCCCTTGAGGTTTGGGGTTATTTTTTTACACCACGTTATTGTGACAATAGATGTTTGATATATTAAAATGATAAATGCTGTGGGGGAGCTCTGCCTGCAGGCCCCCCACCCCGCCAGCCGCCGGATGAGAGTAAATCTACCAAGACATTATCTTCTTGGGGAGGAAAGGTGGCCGATCTCTCAAAGGAGAAGGGCCAAGAGACTTTTCCTCAATGGGCTTTTATTGGGTTCAGTTTGCACAGGAATACAGGTAAAGCTCATCAATCATTGTCAGGATCAAACAATAGATAACAAACAAAGAACTCTGAGGGCTTATTCTGAGTCAGGGTCAGTTAGCTAAAGAGCTATAAGACTTTGGGAAACAAACTCATTTCAGGCTTGGACCCTTATCATTTAAATTGAGGGTATTAGCAAAGCAGGTTTCACAGGATTTTATGCATTCTTTCTTAGACCTGATCGCCCCGGGGAATCTGCCCTTTCCAGCAGAGGGCCACACCCACCTCTGGCATTGTTTCAGGTTTAAATCAGGCAGGGGAAGTAAAGCAGCCAAGAGATTAGGAGACTTCTTGCAGACAGAATGAGGACTCAGGCTATGACAAAGCCCACCGGCGAGGATCCATCACCCCCTTTTCCTATAGCCCCCTAAGTCCTTCCCTGTGGGCCTCTTCATGACCATGCCTGTCTTAGGTCATCCCTCCCTTGAGGAATCTTACCCATTATTGGCTAACTGGTCAGGCTCAGGGCCAAGCAGGGTAAAGTAAAGTGGGCATAGGTGGCACCCCTGCCAGGGAGATAAGCTTTGTCTCCTTAGTGGCTTATGGTCCCAAGGTCTCTGACTCAGCCTTAGCCATGGGGGATTCACAGCTTCTGAAACCAGGCAGGGCAGTTCCCACCAAAACACCAACATTTTTTAAACATTGTTATGATCCCAGTCTCCTTTGTTTTAGGTAGTTCTGTTATCTCTCCTAGTTTATCTCCAGAAATTTCTGCTTTCCTAAAGATGTATGGTGTGGCCTTTGATATAG
The DNA here is from genome assembly GCF_022682495.2 of Desmodus rotundus. NCBI lineage: Eukaryota > Metazoa > Chordata > Mammalia > Chiroptera > Phyllostomidae > Desmodus > Desmodus rotundus. Next base: position 9,854,171 of record NC_071398.1, on the reverse strand, counting down.
AGATAGCAATAGCTGTTACAGAATCATTGTGAATTGTGGCCTTTAACGAATTCAGCCTATGCTTATCACTGGGGCCAGGATGATGCTTATTTTGATTGACTTGTGCTCATCAGGACCCACACCTAGAAATGAGGATGTGCAAAACTGCTTGATTGAAAAATATATGTTACTGCTAAGGAAAAAAAGGGGGAATGAATACAAAAGAGATATTAATAAATGGGTAGCAAAGTCTAGCAGATAATTGAATAAATGAATAGACAAATGATTAAACAAATAAATGGTTTATTTTATTTTTAAATTTATTTTTTATTATATTTTTTTCCATTACCACTTATCCCCCTTATATCTCCTCCCCCCACCCCCACAGTCATCACTGTTGTCCATGTCCACGAGTCATTTTTCCTTTCTGATCAATCCCTCCACCCCCTAACTGCACCCCCCTCCCACAGAGCTGTCAGAATTCTCTCCATGAGTCTGTCTCTATTTCACTTGTTAGTACAGCTTGTTCATTAGATTCCACACATGAGTGAAGTCATATGGTACTTGTCTTTCTCTGACTGGCTCATTTCACTTAGCATCATGTTTTCCAGGTCCATCCATCCTGTCACAAAGGGTAAAGTTTTCTTTTTTGTGGCCGAGTAGTATTCCATTGTGTAAATGTCCCAGAGTTGTTTTGTTATCTACTGACAGACACTTGGGCTGCTTCTAAATCTTGGCTATTGTAAATAACGCTGCAATGAACATGGGGGCGGGCTTATTTTCCTTTGAATTAGTGTTTTGGGTTTCCTTGGGTTGATTCCCAAAAGTGGAATACTGGGTCATAAGGCAGTTTCATTTTTAATTTGTTGAGGTATCTCCATCCTGCTTTCCACAGCAGCAGCACCAGTCTGCATTCCCAGCCACAGAACACAAGGGCTCCCCTTTCTCCTCATCCTTGCCAGCACTTGTTGTTTGTTGACTTATTTATAGTAGCCATTCTGGCAGGTGTGAGGTGACATCTCATTATGGTTTTAATTTGCATTTCTCTGATGATTAATGACGTTGAACATCCTTTCATATGTCTATTGGCATCTGTATGTCCTCTTTGGAGAAGTGTCTATTCAGGTTTTTTGCCTATTCTTAATTGGATTATTCTTTCAGTGTTCAGTTTTATAAGTTCTTTATAAATTTTGGATATTAGCCCCTTATCAGATGAGTCAGCAAATATGTTCAGCTTACAAAATATTAGTTTTGTCCTTTAAGAACTATTTGAGTATGAACTGCTAAATATTGGTCATAATTACTGAAGGATAATTGGTTAAACAAGTTCTTATTTTGATGCTTTTAAATGGCCATGATATGCTGTGATAAGGTGCACAGTTTACTTAACATATTTTATGTAAACTTTATGCTTTTTAAAGTGTTGACATTATAGCTTAGAGTCTAGAAAACGGCATTTCCTCTGCCAGAACAGAGATGTGCATTAATTTGGGTATTTAATGTAGAAGTCAGTCTACTGAGGAAAGCTTTTGCAGTCTATTTAAACGTGTTTTAATTTGAATCCCAAGTCATTCTTTGTGTCTATAACGTGGAACTGCTTAATAATCTGTAGCAATAAAGCAAAGATTTGGGGACAGATTGGTTTCCGAGGCACCTCTTGAATGCATACACTGACCTCCCAATGGTTACAAACACAGTTCATAGGAGTCAATGAAAGGGAATGATGGACGCAAATCACTTAGCATGTATCATTCAAATTATCAGTCTAACAGCAAACTTTCAATACATGTTGAGTAAAATAGCAAAATCTAATTGTTAACAGTCAAATTTTATTAATCAATTCTGCGCCTAATTATTAAATAATTTGCCAGCCCTGTTAATAGTCAAACAAAGGGATCTATCAAAATATAATATCAGACTGACATAATTAAATGGGCTTCTGCTTGATGATAAATCTCTGTTTAATAATAACTGCATAGAATGAAGAGGAGTTAAATCTGGGATTGATTTGAAAGCTGTGTTCAGATTGTCTGTTCACGATATATGGGGAGATGCTGCCCACAGTGGGAGAGTGAGGAAAGAGAAGAGCGCTCTTCACGTTTAAAATGCTGTCTTCCTCACGTCAAAGAGAGCGCTGCTCCAAGCTGTTTGGAATGGGGAAACCAAGAAACCCCTGGAGATTACATAAAAAAGTGGCTACATGGCCTGATTACCTGTAGTCTAAACTCTATGGAATTCCACTAATGGAAGCCATTAGCAGAGCCCATGTAGGGCCCAAGATTCAGAATCTGAATGACGAGTAGGACCATGAAGTTCAGTAAAGTGAGAGATGCTACCATCTCCCAGGGCGGCCAGTGGTGGAAGGAGCAATAAATGCAGCCCACAGAATCTACCAAATGCAAAAAGATTTACTCATGTGCCTTGTAGATAGCAGGCATGTGGAACTTAAATGGCTTAAGGCTCCTGGCAAGTCTTCAAAATATAAATTAAAAAATAATGCATGTTTGCTTATGTTTCTTATACATTGTGTACACTACAAGTCGGGCTCTTCAATTATTTTCCATGTATTAATTTGTTTGTATTTTACAACTAGTTTATGAATTGAAAACCAAGCTTGTGACATTTTACAGGTGAAAATCCCTGACACAGAGAGTTTAAATAACACGTCCAAGGTCAATTCACAGTTAGTAAACCAAGCAGCTGGGACTGCATTCCAGACAGTTTAGCATCAGAGTCCAAACTCTGAATGTAGAAGTTTATTCTTAGGCTCCACAGTTCAACAAGTTGCACTCTGTGACATTTAAATGCCCTTATATCAGTTGGGAAGCCAGCACCAGCTTACCTTTGCCAAGTCCTTCACTGTACATGATCTTTTACATTGGATTTCACAACATCCCAGGGGAGAAGGGAGGACAGTAAGAACAACAAAGCTTAAGTGAGTGTTCCAAGGCAATATAGCTAGCTTCTCTCCCTCTCCCTCTCTCCCTCTCTCTCCCTCCTTCTCTCCCCCCACCCCGCCCCGCTCTCTCTGTGTTTTGATAGTTTACTTATTTACATATGACTTCGGTCCAGACATATTTATATTTATGGTTTTCACATAGGCAGAACTTGGTATTGTAAGACTAGGCTGCAGTCCGGAACACATGTGAAGTGTCCAGAACAGGGTAGGTTCTACTTCTGCTCAGGCATTGCAAAGATCTGCCTTCTCTGCCCAAGTTGCAAATCAGCATATTGCTTTCACTCCTCCTCTTCATGATCTTCAGCCTCCATCAGTGTAAACTCAAAAGGCATATTAGGATGATCTTTAAGACACATTAGATTCTAACATCTTAAGTGATTATAAATGCATTTGCTAATGTGCAAGTAGAAAGTCAGCGATAAATATTCAGTAAGTACTGAAAAGGCAAAATAAGGGAAGATGCTCTTTTAATAGGATGTGTTCAAGTGCACTTGGTATAACAAAAGCTTAATGGAGAAAACAGGTGTCAACATCACCCCAATGCTACAACGTTATGTCAGTCTAGTTGGAACTGCTGTGGTTCCAACTAGAAAATAGACCGTCTCCTGTAAGCAAAGTCCACTGAAAATTTTAGTTATTTCATGAGGCAAAGACAGGTACAGGTTGATATTTTAGCAAGCTGAAACTAAAGGAAGCAGGATTAAGTGGCAATTTGATTTTAAAGGCCTGGAAAGGGCACTATAATTTATAATGGAAAGACACTAATCACTGAGGACCATAATGATTGCTGTTTGATAATTTTAATATGTAAGCGTGCCTGATGAGAATGTAAGGGGCATCTTGATTATTTCTAAAGCTAACTTAACATTTATGGAGTAGTTCCCGGTGCCGGGCTCTGGGCTGGTTGCTTTGTAGATAATATCCTACTTAATCCTCATGACAACTTTGGAAGATGGGTTTCATTAGCTAGCAAAAGGTTTAGATTTTAGTTAAAAGAACGTCAGATTTGGAATCAGATGGACTTGGATTCAAAATTCCCGTTCCTGATTTTTGTTGAGTAACTTTCCTAGGTAGAAGAGTCATACAAATTGGCCAGATGCTTTCTCATTTTAGACTAAGATATACTTTTGAGGTTGTATCTTTTTCAAAATACATATTCTATTATTCCACATATTTTAATGTCTCCACATTTAACAAAAAGATACTAAAACTGTTGGAAAAGCTGTAGATAAAATATAGGGGGAAAAGAGGAAGGATATTTAGAATTTAATGTAAAACCTATTTTTTTTTAAAAAAGGTTCTTTTTTCAATGAAAATTTCTGGCATTTTGAAGCCCTTCTTTCAAGCCTTGATTGCAAAGATCACACTGAAATTGTTCTATTATGAAGGGCAGTATGACTCAGGGTCAGTTAGATTGTAGTGAAATAACAACCAACCCAAAATTTTTAGAGACAAAACACAACAAAGCTTCATCTCCTTGTCACAAAGAGTGAGTTGTGTGTTAGAAGATTCTCCAGGGCAACGCTTCTCTAAGTGATGAAGGTCCAGCATGGCATCCTCAAACCAGCTCATTCCCAGGTTTAGAAGAGCAGTGGGGAGCGACAGGTAGGGGTACGGGGCACCAGTGATTACAGGCTTCCCCCTAGAAGTTACACACATCACGTTCACATTTCACTGAGCCAAGAGAGGACCATGCCTAACCTCAGAGTGGCAGGGGAATACATGCTTTCTGTCTAGGAGAAGTCCGTGGGGAGTGAGAGACCGGACACCACTGAGCTGTTGTAGAACAGACATGTCTATCGCTTCTTATGCATTTGTCACCTTTCTAAGAAAATATTGTCAGGGGTATACTTTCTACAGAAGCTTCTTTTTTTAATGTTGTTTAATTACAGGTGTCCCACTTTCCCCCCTTCTATCCTTTCCCTAATGAGAACTACAGTATCAAAATTTGAAGAAAACTGTACAGAGGATGCCCTCTAGTTCATTAAAAAAAAAAAACCAAGAAAACAAAAAGTCTGTCTGGCACTGTCTGTGCTCCCGAGCCGTGAATTTCCAATGCCTATGAAAGTCTTCCTGAAGGTCATTAGGTGAACTAACCAGCGGACTGCCGATAACTGACGGGCAGACCTCACTGAGATCCCACCCGCCTGCACGTAGCATTCCCTGCCAGGGGTAAATGTGACATTGAAATCGCAATGCTCTCTCCCCCTTGCATTTCTGTCAGTATACTTTCAACAGGAAAATGGAATGATTTAACAGTACTTTAAAATGCACCATATTTGGTGTAACATTATAATATAGAAGACCCTGCAATAATATGTTAAGTGAAACAGGTTGCTTTATTATCATCATGAATGTCAAAAGTACGCAGTGTGGTATTTAATGCGATTCGGTGAGTGATGAGTTGGTAACATCATATTCCCTCGGAGAAAATAAATAGGATACCAGGAAATTCTTTTAAAGCCTCATCATTTCCAATAACATTATATTCAAGTATAAAACAGAGCAATAGATATGACTCTAAATATAGATACATATTTTGTCTCTAATATAAAAGCCTCTTGGAAAATCAATTGAAAAGTCAAGAAGATATTACTGGACAGAATAATGTAAAAATTCAGAAATATAAAACAAAACAATTTTTTCTTACATTTCTTAAAAGAGCAAAAACGTTTGATCATGGAGAAAACGGTAATTGATAATCAGCACATATATTTAAACTTTTTTTACCTTATAAATAATCATGACAATACAACCTCACAAGGGCATTATGAGGGTTAAAAGGAATGAATGTTCTATGTGTCTCACAATCCCTATTGCCTAGTGTATGCCAGTATGCATCTTGGATTTGAATCTTGGATAAGCCTCAAAATATAAATCCTAGGAATTCTGATTTAGAAATTATCTATGTATTTTTAGAAGCTTAAAAGGTGATTCAATAATGGATTTCTAAAGTGTGTTAGGCCCTGAAAGATTTTTGAAATCATATACCTCTATGATAAATTTCCCAAAATCTTCAGGGGTGTGTGTGTATGTGTGTATATACATATGTGAGTTCAAAGTCTTCACCAAACCACATCTGTGGATCTTTAGCAATCCCTGCCCATCAGGTCAAAGACTACTGTATACTTTTATGAAATAATTTTGCTTGTCTTCTCCAATATAGATTGTGATAAACTATACAATTGACTTTAAGTATTCTCCATAATAGTCATAAAAAAAACAAACCCAGAATGTTGATATGGAATAAATCAGTATTCTGTTTAGTGAAGTGGATATGAGAATATTTCAATGTGCCACCTATTTATTCCAGTACTTTGAAATGCATTAAATATAGTACAGGTACCATCAATTAAAGTGTCTGAAAATTAATTATAACGCGGAGCAGAATCACTCAACTAGTCACAGCCAGATCTAAATAAATTAGTTCTTAACCATAGCTTTGAAAGAAGAAAACAACGTGAAGATGTCAAATTGCCTTCCCTTGGGCGAAAACATAATGAAACATACAATAAGTCAAGAGTTAAACTCAAATTTGTTGATATGAATATCAAAAAGTTTTAATAATAATAGTAATAATAATAGTATTTCCCCAACCTAGGCTTTCAATATAATTGCTCATTGTTAGATGAAGGGACATATTTGCCAAAGCTCCTATGTAGGCTGCTAATCAGTCATCAAGAGATGATGGTGAAATATATGGTCTCCAGCTCCTCAAACACATTTGATCCCCAGCCTGAGCTGGGGTTGTAGGTTCCTTTTTCTCGGCATCCTAGATGGGGGTGCTTCTCCTCTGCATTCTGTCTTTACAGAGAGAGACAGAAAAAAGCTGTTCCAATATCTTTTCACATGTAAGGAACTGAGACATCCCAGAAATTTCATCCTCTAGGTTCCACAAAAAAAAGCTTATTGCTGCCTCTTAAGAAGAAGGAATAACAAATTTGAAGTTAACTAGCCCTGTGTTGAATCCTGGCCTTTCCACTCACTAGCTGTGTGACTGGTCTAATGACTTAAGCTCTCTGAACATCAGTTTTCTCAGGAAGTGAGTCAAGAAAGAAACGGAATCTCATAGGGTTGATGAGAACATTAAATAATATGACCTTCATAGCAGCTCAGTAACATTCAATGTTATTAGTATTAATGGTTTAGTATTGATGGTATTTGAATATCTATTTACTGAAACAGTTATGCTTATGTTTTAATTGTTTTAGACATCCTGGCTCTGCACTTAAGCTATTGTTGCTCATAGTGGAGCCGAGTTTGTGAAATGTTTGCATTTGAATAAGGAATACATTCCTTGGGCTTACAATACTGATATTCCACTATTTTCACCTACCATGAAAATCCCAGAAAATACAACTAAATTAAACTCATAGACACAGACAACAGTATGGTGGTTACCAGAGGAGAAGGTGGTGGGGGGAGGATGAAGAGGGGGAAGGGTCTGAAATATATGGTGATGGGAGGAGACTATACTTGGGTGGTGAGCACACAATGCAATATAGAGATGATGTGTTATATAGGATTGTACATCTGAAACTTATGTTATTTACCAATGTCACCCAATAAATTCAATTTTCAAAAATGAGAATAGTGTAATAAAACGGGTGTGAGGTTGGGGGCTGTCTGGGCTTATGCATTAAAACAATTGCTGAGACTCTGCTCATAATCCCAGAACACACCTATTCATCTGTGCATTTGAACCAACACGTGAACAGTTTCTACGTTACCCATTTTCCATACCAGATCCGTTCCATGAAGAACCGATCTGAATGCAAATTTGATCATAGTTCCCCCAGCTTAAAATCCTTCTTAAAATCCTTCCTTTTACTTTTCAATAAAGTCCAAACATCTTAACAGTGCTTACAAAATCCTTCACGATCCGGCCCAAGCTTGTTTCTATAGCCTCCATTCACACTCCTCGATCTCTGGTAGTCTGTGCTACTTTCTCCATGAACGGGGACCTCATTTCCTATGACGTGGTTGCTCTTCCCGGTAGGCCCACTCATTGCCTGCTGGCTTGTATTTGTTCTTCAGATTATGTGCTACTCCTCCTTCCCTGAATTACATGCCTTTGTTAGGTATATAGATAGAACATCCTCTATATAACTTCTCAGAAGTAGGTGTGGATCTTCTATCTAGTATTGCAATTATTCATATATTTAATTTTCCCCATTTGACCAGAGCAGAAACTGTTTTCCTAATGACTGTATCCCCAATATCTAAAACAGTGCCTGGGTACAAAATAAGTTCTTGAAAATAACCCAAATAGCATTGCAAATTTATGGCTATTATCTGTATTTTTTTCTGTATTTTGAGTTTAATAACAAGAACGTTTTCTATGATTAATGTGAAAGATTTGTATTGAATAGAATCCTGTGGCAATTTCTGTGAAAGCAGGAACCCTACATGACTTTGCTTTTATGTCACTCGATGCCCAATATACAACCTGGCCTATAGTAAGGACTAGATCGACATATATTGAACAATAAAAGAAGTTAGACATGTAGGACCCAGAGAATAATGAAAATACCAAGCTGCCCTCTACTAACATGTATTGGGTAGTTCACAGACAGTTACTCAAGACAGGAATGAATGAGGAAATATTAATGACGACCTATTTAATAAGCCTTCTCATAACTGTCTCAACTCTGAATGATCTGAATTACTATCCCATGATTATTTTGGGCTGTTAGAGATGCAGGAATATTCAATGCCTCCCCCATTCATTAGTCATTCATTATGTTTTTAAAAAAACATAAAACAAATGGTCTTCACTAACTTCAGAGTAAAATAGAGGGGTGCATTTTTTGAGAGTGCGTGAGTGTGTATGTATCATTGTTCTACTCTGATAGCCAGGCTTATCTGAAAATATCCCAAAGGGTTGCTTGGCATTTGCTAAGAAATTATACTCAAAGTAAATTTTAAAATGATCCACTTTTATAATCTCAGGAAATGAGCTGTAATGATGTCCCCTTATATTTGTGCATTAATCTTCATCATTGTTAGTTAATTGTATACATTTTTGGCTCCTGAACAAGAAACATTTTAGGAAAACAAATTGCTTCTCTTTCTGTAAAATATCATATAGATCTTTTCTTTAAAAAAAAAAAGTCTTGCTAGTTTTTTATTGAGTGTGTGGGATTATAGAAAATTGTTGATTAGGGGCCTAATGGGATCTACGTCTGAGCTGGAGGTTGAAGAAGAAATGGGAGTGAAGGAGCGGGTCTCAGGTCTCTTTCAGGAATCACTGAAAGATGATGAATGGATGGATGGGTGGATTGATGGATGGATAGATAGATAGTAGATGATAAATAGATAACAAATTAATTAACAATAATCCAATACTGCAACAATGTGGGAAGATGATTCTTGGCTCAAAATACTGGTAAGTCTAAGAATAAGTCCAGCTTGGGGCATATCAAAATCAAGAGGTAAAATGATTCCATTGAGACTCAACTGAGCAGCACCCTCTAGCACTTTTTTATCAGGAAGCCTTACTCCACCTAAGCTACTTTGATGCCTAGCAAGTTACAACTCTGGATCCCCAAAAAGCGTGACCATCCCTCTCCTCCCTAGAATTTGAATGCCAAATCTCAGTGAAGATGCTTTACGTTTTGCTGTCATTCCCACAGGCAAGAGAGACAGTATCATGAGACAGGACAGTCTAGGTCGTTATGGTGATTGGAGGGAAGGGAGAACACGGTTGATAACCTCCATGAGGATAAGTCTTAAAAAATATCAGTGATTTTACAAATATCAGGAGTGATTTGCATTGGATTAGCTAAAACGACAGATTATTTAACGCACTAAAAGGTTAGAGAGTGGGACACCAGACTCATCCAACTTCAAAGAAAGCAAGTTTGTTCTCATATATTTTATGTATTGGGCATCTGCAGGAGACTTTTATCATGGAAATAGAAGCATTTCTTTTAAAAAAAACTCGGAAATTTCTAACATTGACTAGTTTAGGGCTCGTGACAAGTTTGAGGATTTTGTTTCTGCCAGGTGATGACAGTGTCAACAGCACTCAGGAAAGAAAGCTCGCAGAAAGATTAACAGATGATCTTCCCAAACCAAAATCATACTCATTTGGGTAATTATTACTAATAAGTGAATAAAAGTAGCAAGATAGTACAAAAGAGCAGAGATTAAACAGCTAGCACCCACACTGAATAACCTTTTCAAATTATGATTTATTGCCCAAGAGCAAAAGAATACCCATGCATTTGTAGTCCTTTGTTTGTTTAATGTTGCCTTTGGGGAATGCTGCACACGGTAGTAAACGGGTCTCTCAGAGATGGGAAGCTGAGTTTTTACTCTTTCAAGAAACTGCATGCTCTCTGAAGACATCAGCTGGTCATGAATTACTGTCGGATGGCTGCAGAGCAGAGGGAAGTAGGTCGTCAAGACGATGACCTCCCCCATGAACTCTCATCTTCATTTGGGAGCATCATTTGATTGGGTATCACCTTCAATATATGCCCTGCTAGTGCCCAACGAGTGAGTTATTCCTCTCAATATGCCGTAGGTGATGATAATATTGATAATAGAGATTTCTCAAGCACCTACTAGAAAATAATAACTGGCACTGTATCAAGCATTCATCAACCCAAATACATATTCTTTTTATATTTTTTTAAATTAGAAAGCTAAGGGTAGATAGGTTAAGCACCTTACTAAATTCAAATGGCTAATGAAATTCAGTGGATGCCAAAGTTAATACTTTTTCCCTTCACAATGCAGGATTTTCTACTCAATTCTTTTTTTTAATAACCAGAATGATTCCTACATATAACAAAAAACTACAGTAACAGAGTTTCCATTTTTTTTTTAGTTTTGCTCATTCTCTTCTTAACTAATTTTCTCATGCCATCAAATGGTGCTCTTAGATATAGGACTAGAGTAATTTCAAATATTTCTCTCCAACACTTCAGAGACACTGCTTGCTAAAAAATAATCTAGACAAAGGTTTCTAAGTTCTTTGACCAGGAAGTTACCTTCCCTTCAGAAGGAATTCCGTAGTGATCCATATAGAGTTGGATTATCCTCTGCTAATTCTTTGTACCATGAATAACACTGGGTATACCCATTACAAGAAACTACAAGGAGTATTTTATTTGGGGGACAACTCTTTTGGGGGATGGCAAGGTGGAATTGATAAATGAGACAGAAAATTCTCTCTCTCAAGCCAATGACAATACCATCCTACTTACACCATAAATTTCCATCCAGGAAAGCATTTCACTCGTCTTAGTCATTGTAAGGGCATTTGAAATTAATACAAGTCTGTTTTAAAGGTGGTTAATAGAATCCAAATACAAAAAACTGCTTCCTGTACTTTAAATATAACTCTAGAGAAAGTGCTTTTCAAAGGTAATTTTTCTGAATATGGAAAGGCAGTTTCTAAATTTGCGTTAAAGGGTGCCTCAGGGACTGAGTAGCTGAGGCTCCTTTGTCTTAAGTTAGAAGAATTGGACGGTGACATCGAAACTGAAGCATTGTCCATGTTAGGGCTCATGGACATCGTTTTTGATGGCAAGAACATTTGGTATCGAATTCTAAATGGATGCTGAGTGACAGAATGTCTCCCCTCTCTCTGTCACTTACAGACAACTATCACAAGCTCAATTTGCTTAATAGGAACATTTCATGTGCCATCCCACAAAAAGGCAGGTGCCTTCCAATGAGCAGTAGCCAATATTGCTTTTGAGAAATATAAAAACTCGTCTGCCTCGGCCGCACCAATTATTCAGCCAACTATACATTGGGGAAATTAATTCTTGAAGCAAAAGATTCCATTACATTCATAACCACAAATATTGTTCTTCGATATAAACTGCCCAGCTCACTTGACTCAGCGACCTTTTATTTCGATATACCTAATAGACTCATAATATGTTCTGGGAAGAAGCCTTTTTTTTTTCTTTCATAAATTGCTCTTCCAACTTCTTGAATATCAGATGAGTGTTAAGTCCTTCCAGAGATATCGGAGAAGGCGAGAACTTTATGTACTTTATAAGTTAGGCTTCCATCTAGCCTCATAAATGTGGACCATAGTAGACTCTCAGTGTTGGAAGGGATCATGGTAGTGACTCGGTCTAATCTGATCACGTGTCTCTCCCACTGGACATGTGTCTCTCCCACTGGACATGTGTCTCTCCCACTGGACAAGAACAGAAACCATGTTCGATTAACCCTTATCTTCCCAGTTGCCTGGTAAAGAGTCTTATATGTAATACATCTTAATTATAAAATAACTCAGAGTCTTCCAAAAAGGGGTGCCTTCACCACCAAAGGTGCAAGACTATTTTAGGAGGTATTTGGACAAGTGTCTGTATGTTACTTCCTATGTTTTAACATATCTTTAATATTTTTCACTTTCTTTTTCAATTAGAAATAAAAAGCATAAAATCATAAATTTAAAATAAATAGCAAACTTAAAGCAAATATAATAAATAAACAAAAGTATATGTGATATAAGTGATAGCAAAGAGTGTGAAGGATAGACACAGGAGAAAGACAGAAGTCTGTTCTACTCAGCGCTTGGTTCTCTGCATTCTGTCCCTTTCTAATACCACCACCAATCGCCAAGGTCTTATTATAATAATATTATTATTATCATTATTATTGTTGTTGACATCTTAGAGAAACACACAATGTGATTTTATGAAAATGTGATTTTATAGTTTATTCATTTTTTTTCTCAGCCAGAACGTATGACATTTATTACCATGGAGTTCTGTCATTCGCTATAACTTTGTTATTATTTTCATACTTTTATCTCTTTACCCTCTGACATTTCTTTCTTAGCTTCATGTGGTTATGACCCCAAAATTAGCTTTGAAGGATCATTTTCCAAAGATTGAAGTGTCTTGTTTGCAAAACGCTCTTGCAAGCGTGTTTGGGGCCGGAAAGAACGGGTGTTGGATTTGAAATAGAGCCAGAAGCGGAAGGCTAGAAAGTATTAATTTTCTTGATCATTTTCGCATTAGAGTAGCAAATACATTTTATGTATTTATTTATCTACTTCTTTATTCATCTTTTATCTTCTGAGACATAATCAAAGACGCCCTCGTATCATTCTCTTTCATCATACACAAGGTCTGTGCTTGGTACTTTGAAACAAATAATAAGGGATTATTAGAAATGCAGTTTCCCTCTTGTTGAAATTGGACTTGCTGGCTGTGAAACCCGATGCCATCATCGTTTCTGACATTCATTTTCATTTTCATTTTGGAAGATTATTACACGAGCGCTCATTCTGCTGTCAGGTTTGTGAGCAAAGAGTGTGAATGCATTAAACCTTCCACTGAGCAGGAATAGGCAGTCGGTGCCTGTGTGAAATCAGTACCAGGAGGAGAACTTGTCCTGGTGTTTTTCCAGAGCTAATGATTTAACAGGGCTGTGATTTTTTTTCTTCTATTATTTTTAAATGAATGGGAACAATGGCTCTAAGTGTACTCCCCTTGGCCACCATAAAACACCTGAACAGCCTCATCCCTTGAGGTGTCTGCAGAGAGACGGAGGTTCTTTCAGGGAAGCTGAATGCTGGCTGATTACCGGAGTCTTCCTGTGTTTAGATATTTGAAACGAGGTGTGAATGCGGCACCCATTTTTCCTTTGGTGTCACCGTAATAGAATGCTTTCCACACTCACACCCATGTATTATTAAGAAAGGACCAGAAGATGGCTGAGGTTGATTAAGCTGAAGCTGAAATGTCTGCGATGATTTGTAAAAAGAACTTATTCCCACAAATTATTTGCCTCCACTTTTTAACCTCATACTTGGGGATATCATGAGTGACTGATCCCAGTGAGCATGTCTACTTACTTTCTCCTAAATTCCTACCTTGGTTTACTCACAGGTTACTGACTGTACATAAGAAATTGGATTATGTAGTGTTCACAAAACAATTCAATGATTAACAACATTAGTTTCTCATTGGCTCACTGTAATAGAATTTCAGATTATTGTGAGATATTTTACATTAAACCCAAGGACCCAGTAATTTGGGTACAGTTAAATCCCCTTGACTAAAAGGAAAGTGATAAGATTTGGGGGCAAGATGAACCTGTTCTATACATAGAATACCTTAATTGTGGAAGTAGTGACCCCCCTGTGTACATTTGTCAACATCGATACAACTGTATACAAAAATGTTGGATATTCCTGTACATAAATTATATCTTAATAAATGACTAAAAGGTAAAATGACCACTTTAGTTTCAAAATATCATCACAAATGTTTATACGTTGTGTCTCAATTTCTCTTTGCATTTTTTCTTTAGCTGATCGTATTAAAATTTCGTCCCCCCCCCCCCCCCCCAGTACACTGAAGACCTCAGCAAGAATGTTTTCAATGAACACCGTTTGGCAAAATCAGTGGTCACTTATCAATGCTCATCTTATGTGACATTTCCTCATCACTTAACTGGTATTTAAAAGAAAACCACCACCACCTTACTTCACTTCACTTTATTTCCAGGATGCTGCATTTCCCCCTCACATTTCCTTCTGCCTTACTCACAGCTTCTTTCCAAGAACTGCTAAGTGTATGTTCCCTCTCTCTCTCCCTCTCCCCCCCACCCCCACTGTACGTAGGTAGATACATAACAGATAGATACATACACAGATAGATTGATATATAACTTGGTGTCCGCTGAACTTCCTAGATTTGCGTTTTGATGCCTGCCGTTAATTTGAGGGAGATCCTGTCATTATTGTTTCAAATAACTCTGTCTCGTTCTTTTTTTAATGTTCTCCCCCTCATACACACATGTTATACCTTTGTAGCCGTCCAATAGCTGTTGGATATTCCACTCTGTTTTGTTCCATTTTGTTTTGAACTTTGGAAGTGTCAAAGGAAATATCCTCAAGCTTGGAGATTCCCTTCTCAGCTGTGGCCTGTGTCCTCCCAAGTGCATCAGTGGCAGTCCTCGTTTCTGTCCCAGTGCTTTGATCGCCAGCATTTCTCCTTGGCTCTTCCTTGGGATCCCCATCCCTGCTTCATTGCCCATCAGTCACTGCATGCCTGCTTTATCCATTAGAGCCCCTCATTGTGGCTGCCTTAGATTCCTGTTCCCATGATTCCAACCTCCTGCCACATCCGAGTCTGATGCCGACACTTCCTCTAAAGTCTCTTCAGACTTGTTTTAATTTTTTATTTCACTTTTTAATACACCTTTTAATTATTTCCTCAGATGTGGACATGATGAGCTGGGTAAAATAAAGCGCTGCCAATGAGGCTTCAGAAATGTAGGGTAAGGTGTTGGGGAGAAGCACTCCATAGTCCTATGATTAGGTCTCAGTCTACTAGCGAGCCTTCTGTGTCTTAAAGAGAGACAGCTTCCTTTCCCTGTTCCCCGTAGGAATAACGCGTCAGTTAGTTTTCTTTGCTTCATCACCATCAGGTTTTGTGACCGTTTTCTCTTAGTTGATCTCTTGGCAATTTTTTCTTTCCTACAAGAATATTCCAGCGTTTACAAGTCCTGCATAGCTCCTTGTCTCCAGAGATTCACCTCCTTCTCATTTCCAAATTGAACATCTGTGTGAATATCTGCTTCACTGAAAACCCAACACAGTTCTGTTCTGCTGAGTACTGCTTATTACCCCCAAACCCCACACCCAGATACTCCAAAGAGCTATGCATTATGATTGTGGCGCAAGCAGGAGACGAGGTGCGCCCCAACACTCAGGAGTCCCTAATTACAACGTGCAAACATCCCTTTTCACCCCTTTACGTAGTTTACCAGTTCAAAATGCCCCCGAAGATCCCTTTGCCATAATAATTCTTCATTAAGAAGATGCCAGCATCATGGAAAACTACATAGTGCAGGGCTACTTAGAGGGAAATAGAACCACAAGTGAGACTTCTCATACTCACCACAGAGAAAACAAAGCGAAGCACGGCGGTGCAAAATGCTGGCATGGACTCTCCTCTTAAAGCGCATAGAGCTGCTCATCGACCAAAGGCCATTCCCTCCTGGGGTAGCTTACTGTGACCCCATGCATTTCTCGGTGCAGCAGAAAGTGCTTGTCCCGGCAAACAGGGGATAACCCCTCGTTCTGCAACATGTCTGTCTGCTTGGTGAGAATCCACTAAGTTGACTTTCATGTTCAACTTTTATTCCCTTTCCACGATCCATATTTTATTTTTATATTCTATGATCTTTATTTTTAATTTCCAGCTCAATACTATTTAACACACGTCTTCTTATTTTAAGCCCACTCAAATCCTTCATGGGTCAAATATGGAAAACATTATTAAACGGAAGTGGCCTCTGTCCTTCAATTTATTGGAGGAGCTAACATGGAGCAGGAAGTAGATAATTTATATGATAATTTATATACGTTAACAATACAACCTGTTATATTCATCACTCTAGGAAGTGGAGCTCTTTTGGCCATTTTACAGGTAAGAAGATAGAGACAAACAGTGACTTTTCCAGGTTGACAGCTCGAGTGACTCATTAAAACCAGGTCTAAGCACAGCGTTCGTGTGCTTTTAATTGTGCTGAAGCTAACGAAGTACTCAAATCTCGTCTAAGTCCTTAATCTCTCTGCTGCATGGGCGTATGGCTATATAACTGCACTCTTCTCTAACTCTTTAATCATAAATGCATGTGTCTTTGGTTGAAGGTCACTTCCACTGATCCATGAAGTTCTACTGGGATACCTGGCATCCATATTGCCAAAAATTTATGACATTTCTCCCTATGTTTGCCATGCAACAATTGGATGTACTATGCCAGGAGTGCCTACTGGTTAGTAAATCAATTGCCTTGTGTTTCTTAACCCACTGGCCCAAATTTCTTTCCTCTCCCACACTGTTCAAGGTCCATCAGTCAAGTACCATGTCCATTCTCTCACCTCCACCCCACCACTCCATCCCACTGCCGGCCCAAGCCCATGGCCGCAGGCTCCTGGCCAGTTCCCTGACCTGCAGCCTCTTTCCTCCTCATGCTAACCTCTTCTAATACAGTGTGCCTGGTCTCTGTAATTTCAATGACTTCTGGTCCAAGCAATTCAGTGACTCTTTACTACCCTCAGAGGAAGAAAAACATCCTCTCCACTTTCTGATGTATAGCTATTTCTGCAGCCTCATCACCTGTGACTTCCTCCTACCTTCCCCCATCCCCCCCGTCTCGTCACTCTGGCCATTTTGTTGTGTTGCTTTTCACGTGCCTGGAATTTCTCATCTCTTTTCTTCAATTACTCCTACCCTGTCTTCAAAGTGCAACTCAAGCATCAGTTTTCCTTGAAGACTCCCTTATTCTTCTCATACCTCCCAGTTCCAACTGCATGAGGTGTTGCAATGTGTTACTTCTATAAAGATTTTATTTTTAATAACACATCATTTACTTTACTCATGGAGTGGTCTTTTTCCACCCAAACGCTCTGAGCAAAAAGAAGAGAAATGTGCCAATTTCATTACTGCTTTTTAAATGTACACAGTACTTCTTATGTGCCAGGCAGTGTTTTAAAATATTTTACAAATATTAACTCGGTGACTTATGAAGTAAGTACTGTTATTATCCACGTTATACAAATTGAGGCAAAAATAAGTTAGGCAGCTTGCTCGAGGCCCCTCAGCTACTACATGGTGGCCCTAGACAGCGCGGCTCCCGAGTCTGCTCTTTTAACACAACACTAAGCCACACAGCTGTGTTCTCAATATCCAGCTATGTGCTTGACAAGAAGTAGGTGTTCAATGAGCATTTCTCTTTTTTTTAAGTATATTTTATTGGTTAGGCTATTACAGTTGTCCCAATTTTTCCCCCTTTGTCCCCCCCACCCAGTATCCCCCTTCTCTCCAGCAGTCCCCTCCTTAGTTCTTGCCCATGGGTCGTACATATAAGTTCTCTGGCTTCTCCATTTCCTATACTGTTCTTAACAACCCCCCCTGTTTATTTTGTACCTACGAATTTTGCTTCTTAATCCTTGTACCTTTTCCCCACTCTCCCCCTTCTCCCTCCCCACTGATAACCCTCCAAATGATCTCCATATCTATGATTCTGTTCCTGTTCTGTCTGTTTGCTTAGTTTGGTTTTTTTTTAGGTTCAGTTATTGATAGTTGTAAACTTGTTGCTATTTTAATGTTCATAGTTTTTATCTTCTTTTTCTTAAAAAAGTTCCTCTAACATTTCATGTAATAATGGCTTGATGATGACAGATTCCTTTCACTTTACCTTGTCTGGGAAGCACTTTATCTGCCCTTCCATTCTAAATGATAGCTTTGCTGGATAGAGTCATCTTGGCTGTAGGTCCTTGCCTTTCATCACTTTGAATACTTCTTTCCAGCCCCTTCTTGCCTGCAAAGTTTCTTTTGAGAAATCAGCTGATAGGCTTGTGGGTACTCCTTTGTAGGTAACTCTCCTTTTCTCCTGCTGCTTTTAAGATTCTCTGTGTAGCTTTAATCTTTAGAATTTTGATTATGATGTGTCTTGGTGTGGTCCTCTTTGGGTCCAACTTGTATTTCGATTCGCTGAAAATCCAACACAGTTCTGTTCTGCTGAGTACTGTTTATTACCCCCAACCCCCCACCCAGATACTCCGAAGAGATATGCATTACGATCATGGTGCAAGCAGGAGACGAGTCAAAAGTGCAACATTAAATGTTTAACTGTACGATCAAAATGTTAGAATCAAACAACAAAAACCACCCTTCAATCGAGCATGGCTTTCTTTGGAATGCACTTCGCATTGTTGAAATAACGCTATGCCATTCAAAAGGAAAAGAAGAGAAGAGGAAAATGGCAACATTATCTCTAAACATAATAAAAACAGCTCAACCTTGCAGAGATAGGCCAATGAGTGAAACACTGAATGTCACCAAATTTGTTCCAATTGCTCGAGGGCATTAAAATAGCAAAGAGCTCCTGCCACCCTTCTTTTAGTTTTCAGTTTTTGAAGAGCATTTGCAGACACTGATGGTTGCAACTGTGCCTCTTTGCTGGTTCCCTGGAAGGATCCCATATCTGGGGGGAGGTGTTGCAGGAGAAGAAACTGTTCCGAACTCCATCAACATGAGCGCTCACGGTAAGCAAAGCTAACTGGGATGCCTGCAAATGTCACCTCCATTGACATTCACACCTGTGCAGCGTTCCCCATCTCCTGTGGTGGACAGGGTTTGAGATTCCACCCAGAACAAATTAAACAGAGTAGAACTGAAATGCTACAAAGTACTGAGTACTTTTCTTTTCTTTTTTTTTTAAGTTATCATCCTGTGACATCTAGAAAGAGAAAAGTTTAAGATGAAGAAATAGGCATGTTTGTCTATTTCTTCCTGTTTAAAACAGTGAAATAAAATAGCATATTTAATATTTGTTACGTGTTCCAGGTTGGAAATGGTCGATGTGAGTAGTTTTGTTAAGTGGTATGATAAATTATAGTAGATGTGTATTAATAACAATAGCCATGATTGATCTGAAAGTCACTATAGAGTAATTGAATTCTAACAACCACTCCAAATGACAGTTGTCACTAAGGTACCTTTATTATATATATGGAAGTGGAGGCTCTCTGAACTAAATATCCTCGTACAGCCAGGATGGAGCTGCAGTTTTGTCTGATTTTAACCCACATATTAACTCTCTCTCTTTTGATAGTTTACTTGAGTTACATATGTGTGCTGTGTGTTTATGTAAGTGTAGGTGGTTGTTGAAGAAATGTGGGTACATAGGGAAGCCCCATTGTGCTCACTCAAGGAATCACATTTCCAAGGGAGGCAGGAAGAAGAAAATCTCCCAGAAACCTCTTCGGAGCCAAGAAGGTCTTTGGTGTCTCCAGGCAGATAATCCCCTTTGAGTGAGAAGAAGGGGGAAATGTGAATGTGAATGGTAGCCCATCTGCCACGGGCCACACAGATTTATGTGTAAGGAGGGCTGTAGCAGAGACAGTGGGGGAGGTGGTGGTAGTAATAACCAGGTAACAGCGATCATATTATTAAGAGAGTTCACGCGCCAGTGACCACAGGAATCACCCTACATTTCCTTTCTTGTTTCTTCATCGAAGCAACCTAAGGACGAGGCACCGTTGTCATCCTTGATTTGCAGAGAAGGAATTGATGGCTTGATGTCCTGACAAAGCGGGGTAAGTAGATGGCCCCACAGTTTCTGCCACTCTCTTCCAATGTGGGGGTGCGCTCTGAGTAAGGTGGGATGGCTGCTCCACTGATTAGCTTATGTTATGGGGCACAACTGAATTCAAGAACCAGAAGTTACCGATGGGCGTGACCTAATGACGTGAACCCTGAAAAAGAGCAAGGCTCTTCCTGAAGAAAGTATTTGATGAAGGAGAAGGATTCAGCATGAGGGAACCTCTGTTTCCAGTGTGGGAGATAAACGGGGCGATGCAGAGACGGATGCAGGCAGGGTCTAGGAGCTGAAGGCAGCCTCAGGCTGACAGCCAGCAAGGAAGTGGGACCTCAGTGCCCCAGCAGCAAAGAACTGAGTTCTCCCATCACCACCTGGCGTTGGAAGACTTACCTTGACCTTAAGATGAGAGTCTGACTGAGACCTTGATTTCAGGTTCGCTGAAAGCCTGGCCTGAGATTATATTCATGCTGTGCCCAGACTTTGGACGGAAGTATGAACTAATAAATGGGTGTTATTTTAAGCCACTAAGTTTATGCTTGACTTTTTCATGCCACATTGAAAAATTTACAGTAAGTCCTCACTTCACGTCACTGACAGGTTCTCGGAAACAGCAACTTTAAATGAAACAACATGGTAAAATCAATTTTATAATAGGATACCGATATAAACAAGACTTAAGTTTGGGGGGCCTATTTCTGGTCACAGAAACCTCACCAAACTTCTCAGTAAAGACCCAAAACACTTCTAATATTAAACATTGAAGCCAATGTCAGCTATACATATATTTCAGGAAAGTTAATAAAAATAAGTCAGATAATTATTTTCCAACCCACTCATTCCTGTCTGGGTGACAAATGGCCAGATTCTCTCCCAGTAGCTCGGGGCACAAGGTGGGTCTCCACCCGGGGCAGGACACCATCCACTGTCACTCACACAGCCACCCGCACTCACACTGAAGCAGCGGAGACACACTAGTGAACCTCGTGCGCACAGCTGTGGGGTGTGGGAAGAAACCGGAGAACCTGGAGGAAAACCACGCAGCCACGGGGCAGAACGTGCAAACTCCACACAGATAGTGACCCTGGCCAGGAATCGATTTTTTCCCCCTCATCAATGCTATAATGAAATGACTTTGAATGAAACGACATTATTCAAGGACGTGCTGTATATAAAAGGTCACGTAGTAATTAAGTGGAAGAGAGTATAAATCTTAATATGACTGTAGAATTTTTTAGCCATCAGAGAAGAACACGTACATAAAAATGAGTCCAAAAGAACTGATGCGGTAAAACTGCTATAAGACATTTCACATGTAAACAGGCACAGCTTCGGTCTCGTGATACCATGTAAAATGTTCAGGAAAAATAAGACGTAGTGAGGCAGGTTAGTAAGAAACTAGGAAAATTACTTGGCAAGCGGAGTGAGGAAACTGAGACAAATTGTTCAACAAACGGCCAAACAGCTGAGCAATTAACAGCCAGCTAATTTATCACAAGACCCCATCCTCCTAATTGAAGATGCCGAAGAGCAGATGGTTTAAATCACCTTAGTTGGGGATGTAGATACCATACAACAGTTAGGTCCAGATCCATCCAAGACGGAGGGAAAACTGATCAGACAGGACCCCAGGCCCCATTATGCACTCTTTTTTATACATCAGCATACTAAATAACACACCTGGAAATCCAATGCAGAGTTCGTTGAGATTCTCCCTGGGACCTCCCCTAAAATTCCCACCTACAGATAATAGCTAAAACCCCTCAAGGTGTTGCACCCACTGACGCAAGAAACAGATGTTCGGAGACTTTCAGGACGTTTACAGAGATGTTACTTTAATGGCCAACTCTTTTAACCTGCGCAGGGGCGGACTCTCGATGTGTCCCGGAGACACTTGCTCAGAAGAGCTGCAGATGAGAGCCGCGCCAAACGCTCACAGGCTAGCTCTTTTATACAGTGAGAAGCAAGCAAGCAAGTTACAAAAGCAGGAGTTGCTGTTATCTCTGCATAGCTCTGAGCTCTGGAGGAGTTTTGCTCTGGGTTCAGGAGGAACTATCTGTCTGTCTCCTGTTGATAAGCTTATTTCAGATGACGATTTGTTTCTCTTCCTTATCCATTCTAGTGACCTTCAAGAGGTTTTCTGCTTAGCAATGCTTATAATTGTCTAGCTCTCAACAAAGGTAAGGAATACCAGTTCATGCTCTTTGAGTATGCCCACGCTTCCCTCTCCTCAGGCGGGCACTTTGCTTCTGCCATCCTAAACTCTAAGGCTGAGAACAAGACTTGCAACTAGGGAGCCAGACGGCAGTGGCAGCTGG
Organism: Desmodus rotundus; assembly: GCF_022682495.2. Taxonomy (NCBI): domain Eukaryota; kingdom Metazoa; phylum Chordata; class Mammalia; order Chiroptera; family Phyllostomidae; genus Desmodus; species Desmodus rotundus. Next base: position 9,831,818 of record NC_071398.1, on the reverse strand, counting down.
TCCTGGGCCAACCACCCGGTCTCCAAGGGCCCCTCTTTGGCCTCACTGTCCTAAGCTTTAATCAACTCACTTTCACTTTTACCTGGACTTGTGTCTTGAATTTTTTTCGTGCACAAGTTAATAACCTGGAGTTCCCCTCACACATGAAAGGTCCTGGATGGTGCTGGGGCCAGGCCAGTGCCCTGGTGCATAAGTGGTCCGTTAACAGGAGGGTTGGAATAAAAGAGAAGCTCTGGGCAACTAACTGCTCCCAAGGTGCATGATTTCTCACTAAAATTATCAATGTTTCTAGCTATGCACCATCAGTCCAGAGAAACAGCAGGATAGAGAAAATTATATTAATTCAGCTTTATTTATTTTTTTTGGAGGGGGTCTTATAAACATCCCCTAAATACCTGAAATTGTGCAGAAAAAACATACCTTTATACACATACTCTCTCAGTTAGATACTATAGTATCACCATTACGCACTTGAAATTGGGATATAGAGACCAATCATGCAACTGGCCCACAGCCAGAGAGCTGGTCAGTGGCAAAGCTAAGATTAGACTTAGGGTACTTGATGCTTAAGTCAAGTTTCTGTCCACCTAACGCAGACCTACCCATCCTTAAAAACCAATGGGTCACAGTTCTTGAGGGGTGAACACATTTGGCTAGGCAGAAGCAGCAAACACACACACACACACACACACACAGGATAAGAAGACTATTGGGGGAACTGCAATGAGTTCAATATGTTTAGACGTTAGGGTGTAAAGTTATAAATGAGTGGTGAGAAACAAGAATGATGAATCAGAAGAGAGAGTGAGCTTTGGAATGCCCCGTGACAGACCATGAAACCTGCCTTTATGACGCACAGCTAACAGTCTCCCTTGTCCAGCCAGGGCCAGCGTCATAGCACCGATGCTAACTGTAACCCTATGCTCAGCTCTCATAATAGCCTAGGATATCATGTGGAAATTTAGGGCAGAGAAGAACTGTGAGTTCTTATGTGTAATAAAGGGAGTTTTTTTTTCTACAATGTAGATTAAATATTTGGTCTTTTTATTATATTTTCCTGGGTGGTTCAAATAGCTGCAAGGTTAAACTTTTGATAGAGAAGAAAATATAAATTCAGCCAAATGTAATTCCATTTCGGAAGAGAAGTGTGTGAATCTATAGATCGTTTTATGTTTAAAATTTAACTTGGCCTTACCGAGGGTGATTTTTATCTAATAAACTTTAAGTAGAATCATCGCTGCTCCTGCCAATGCCAAGGAAAACACACCGCACTGAGCCGTTCCGACGTATATACTCTGCTCGAGTCTTCCCTCAACGCCATCGTTATCACAACGGAATATCACTCTGTATTTTCCCCCGGGTGCTTTTCAACATAAATCTAATTTTCACATAAACACATTCTTCAATGTATTTATGTGAAGATACAATGTACCCTCCCTAGAGCCCATCTGGATGATGAAATTATGTAAGGATATACAAATGCACCATATACGTATGATTCTGTGTGAGCATTCCTATGACCAAACCTGAAATCAAATGACCCATACGGGGTGTCCAGCCTGTGGCCCGTGGGCCGCATGCAGCCCAGGATGGCTAAGAATGCTGTTCAACACAAAATCATAAATTTACTTAATACATTATGAGATTGTGTGTGTGTGTTTATGTGTTGCAACGTATTTAACGTGTGGCCCAAGACAGTAGCTCTTCTTCCAGTGCGGCCCAGAGATGCTAGAAAGTTGGACACCCCGGCACTGCCACTAATCCACGTATACTTTCTTGTTATTATCTTCTACATTTAACAGGAAAAAAAAGCCAAGTAAACTATAATACCTAACTCGTGCTAAAAATTAAATTATGTACCATGAAATAATGTAAACACAGTAGAACAATATTGCGATGTGGAATATTTTGATATCTTGTAGTACCTACTTTTCTTTTTAAAATGCAAATTAATCTTGAATGTCATTTAATTAAGACATTATAACAAAATATCCCAAAAAGAGCAGAGAAACCTAAGAGTATTTCTACAGAAAGAGAGTATGAGACGGCAAGAGGGAAAGATCGGAATTATAGAAGTATGGTAGAGAAGAGGGAGTGAATCATTTGGTCTGGGATTCCTCCTAGCTCAAATTTAACAAATCCCCAGGAAAGATCCTCATTGGTCCATGTTTTACCAGCTGTACATCTTGAACTTCACAATGGCATGAGCTTGGGCCATGTCTTCACTCCCTGGATTATATTAAAAGGCAGCAGCTTCTATTCTCATCACACATCTATAGATGGGAAAGAGGGACTCTCAAAATGGCAAGGGTGTTGTTCCCGGGAAAACTAGAGTGGGTTCATGGACGAACAAATTCTATATGCACTATTACATATCTAGAAAAGGATCGTACAGGATGCAGTTAAATTTTATCTATACTGACAGTACTGAAAAGTAAAAATCCATTGAAATACTTTGTTTACAGCTTCCCACTTTTACTGGACCATGTACGGCTACTTTAAAGCAACAGAGGCTAAATTTGTCTTGTAAGGATTGATGATGTATCTGAGATGGTTGTGTCCCTACTCTATTCTTCTCAGACCCAGTAGCTCATGGAAAACCAAAAGATTTCTATATCATGTTCATACTTGCTCATCTTGTGGTTTGCAACTGGGAAGGAATTTCAGAACAGATCTTATTTTTCATTCAACGCCTCATGAGGGAGATATATTGAAGGTTTTCTAGAAATGGAAAATTTTCCCGAATTTATGTTTGCTTTTGTGATCACTCAGCGTGGTGTAGCTAATACAAACGTCATGAGGAATGAGGTCGAAAGGCAGATCTGAGTTCAAGTACAAAGGTAGAGGTTATACTCCAAAACATGATTCCTAGTCTCCCTCAAATAAACTGCTCCACACTCTCCTGCATTCCCCTCTGTCACCATTTTTGGGCATATTTTTCTTCCCATCATATTCTTTCAACAAACACATAAATTTGCCAAGAACCTTCTATGTTCCTAGCACACTTCTAGGTGATGATAATAGATGAAGAATACATAAAGTTTACTTCTTATTGGGGGGGATGACATCTTTGTGTGGATTTGACATTGGAAAAGAAGGCTACTAAGAATAGTAATAAAGCAAGGAGAGCAGCTAAGGGAATAAGGCTAAATAGTGGGAAGTGGACATAAGAGAGAGAGCTCCAAGGAATGATTTTCTAAGGAAGTAACTTTGGAGCAGGAACCTGAAGGAAAGTAGGGAGCCCAACATGCAAATAAGTGAAAGAAAACACATGGTAGGATAACTGAATGAGTACTACAGATTCAATGTGCTTGGCATGTTGAAGAAAAGATAAGCAGGTCAGTTCAGCTGGAGCACCAATGAAAAAGGTGGAGTGAGAGGAAAAAATATACCACGTCTAATTTAATCACTCAATATATGATCACAGTGTTGGCTGGTGATTCATATGTTAAGTGTGCTGGAGAGAAAATAGTATAAGGTATGCCTCCCTGGTTTTGAGAAACTTGTGGTATGTTTGAGAAGATAAAAGTTAAACATATATGAAACAAGGGCAAACAATTTCAGAGAAAATGATGATGTTCAGAGCAAACGCTAAGTACTGCTCGGGAAGATTAATCAATGAGGCCGGGGACCAGGGAGCTTCGCTGCAAAAGTGGAACCTGAGATGCATGAAACTGAAAAATTGGCAGGAGAAGCATTTGCACTGGAGGACATCTTGGCAGAATAATGCACTAAATACTCTTCAGTGAAAGACAGGGTTCAGTGTAAGATGGGCCAGTGACGGTCAGATCTGTTATTCACTCAGCTAAATGCAGGGGCGTCGTAAGTCCTTGTTGTAGGACTTGTTTCAGCATAATTATCTATAGTATTATATTCCACTCTCACAAGTGTTCTGGTTTGGATGATAAATTCTATAGTCATCTTAGCAAAAGATGATATCTTATAAATGTAGATTGGAATCCACACATGCAAATACAAGAAATTTTACCCAAGCTGAGCACAGGTTCTAAATATAGAAGCTGGGGATAAATATGAGACAACTTTAATCACCAATTCATTCAAGTATCAGTGATAACATTTACAAACTTTTATCAGTGAGTCCCATACCACAAGAAATATCCAAACAAAAACTTCCGAAAGATCCTTTACTTCTTAAGTTGGTATTTTGCACTATGGCTAGATTGTGTTAGTAATTAAGGACATGAACATTGAAATATTAAGTGGCAACATTTTTTCTTGTTTATATCTACAATAATCTTCAATATTTTGATATATAGGAGACTTCACCCTCCAAGTAAGGTATTTTGGAATGTACGTTTCTTCCAAAATTTCCTTTGGAAAAGAGCAAAATGGTGACCTGTAAATGCTTGGTGAAACATAAAAGTAGACACGCTCTTTTGCTTTTATGTTTGTGAAAGGTTAGTAGGAAAACAAAAAAAAGGAGCTTATGAATAAATGAATGTATCTGACAACGAGTTAATGAGCTCTCGGATGTTATTTTGATTAATGAGTCATATAGGAACCTTTGTTTAGACCTTGTCTACTCAATGAACTATTTTGTAAAACAAGAAACAGAGATTTGAGGGCATTGGGTTAATTTTTAAATTTAACCCATCAGGTAAAGAAAAATCTGCAAAGAGTTTAGGATTTTCAGTAGAAGCTCTTTAGAGGAGTATGTAGTGATTACAGAGTGTACCCAGCCTTACAAAACTTCAGCATGTTCTGTTTCTATTCATCCGAATTTAATATTTGACCTCTGTCCCATCAACATTAAACCTCTCATAATTTTGCTCACTCGCCCAAAAGCGGGAACGCCTAGAAGAACCTTAGGTAGCAATGAACGAGATCAGACTAAGATTCGCTTTGATTATCTGGGTCTCAGTCCCCTCAGTTATGCAGTGAAAGCACCTAGTTATTGTTCTCAGATCCTCTGGCCAGCTCTGTGTTTTTATAAAGACCTAAGACCCCATTTAAAAAGATAGCAACATGTTATAGAACACTGCATCTCTAAAGGAAATTTAACCCAATTTGAATTTGTGTGTTTAAGAAGAGCCCCATGTTCATATAATCTCATGGGTGAACTGCCGATATGCCTAACTTTTAACTACTAAAAATATTTTTTTCAACATATAATGTGGCCCTCATTATGTGTGAGATAGAAACTATTTAGGAAATAACATTTTTTCAGAGATGAATGTGATTTTACATATTGTCATGGACCCCATGAAATATTACATGTCTGTCAGGATTAACTAAATCGTTCAACTCTGAAAAGAAATTCAATGTATTGACTCATTAATTCATTTAGGTGTCTGATTTAGGTGTCTGACCACTCATCTATCCGGTCACCGAACTATCCAGTTAACCATGCCTCATGTTAAATATAAGGCATCATGTTGCACACCATATGTGGCATTTAGGAACACACAAGGGACACTGAGATTTAGTAAGGCCTACTCTGCACCAGAACCTTTACAGTACTTGTTAAAGGGGATATAGGAATAATTAGGGGGTATTAAAAATTAGTCCCTCTGTGCCAGGAGCTTTCATAATGCTTTTATTAGTTCGTTCTTTAGAACTGAAAAGGAAAAAAAACACACTAGGCCCTAGAACATGGGACACTCAACTATGCGGCATGCCCCCTGCACTTCACCGTGCTGTTTCGCAAGAGAAATTTCAACACCACGTGATGCAGGCGCTGACAGACAGACTCCTGATGCATCCCGAAGGCTTAACGCTCCAAAGATGACAGATAAAGGCATGCGAGGGGCGCAGAGTCCTCGGAACTGGATAGAAAAAAGGACAGAATTATCCTGATCCAAAAGTCATTTCTACAAGTTACAGTGATGGACGTGCAACCGGTGGGGCAATCTGCTCTCTGTTGTGGGGATTTAGGGATGCTGGTCTGGACTTAACAAACTTGCCCTGTTCGATTATGCAATGATACCTCATGGTTTCTAAGTCACTCCAAGCTTTCCTCTGAAATTGAGTTTCTCTTAGCTTATGTCCAAATCCCTTCTCTAAAATACTGTGAAGTCACATATTTTGCAGAGAAAAAGAAAAACAAATGGGCATTTTAGAAAATGCAATTCTGATGTGTGCTAGCTGTGCCACTAAACTGCTATGGGCCCAGCATCCTCGCCTGTAAATGGAAGGTGCTGAATAAAATTAGGAATTGCTAACTAGTGTCCCACTTGTTAAACATCCACCCTTTGTGTGTTTCATTGGTCAGAACTGTATTTTACTGTTACAAAGTTCAACCCAAAGGTTCTTAGTTTGGGTTGCATCCTCTAGTTTAGCACAAGCTCCATCACTAACATCCATTCTGTTTTACATAATATCCAGTGTCATCTGGCCTCCATCACCTAACTTCCTCCCCGACCAAACCCCTTCCCGGCCTCCAACCACAAGGCTGTAGCTCCACTTGGCTCTTTATTGTTTTATGACTTTACCATGCATGCTTCTGCCTTGGAGTCTGCACAGAATTCTAATTCTGTTTCTAATGCTCTTCCTCCATATACCTGTCAGGCAGAATAGTAAGAAGCCAGATTTCTTTGGCAAGTGGAATGGGAACACTGAGACAGATGGCCAACTCAAAGTGGCCCCATCCAGCCCCCTGACTCACCTGCCGTTTTCTCCCTTGCAAGATTACTCCCTCAAGCATGAAGCCCTCAGGACAATGGGGTTCTGATCAGCATCAGATAGTCTTAAGAAAAAAGCCTCAGGTCTGTGGACCACAGAGAGAGAGAGAGAGTTCTGGTCAAATTAGAGATAACATCTAAGACTCAGTTGCCGTTCAGCTCCAGGCCCAGAAAAGAAGCAAAACCAGATACAGCAATTCCGTGGCTGACATCGGGACCAGCCGTAATGACTGATTGCCATAGTACCAACCAATCAGTAGAGACCAGGACCCTGAAAGTGGAGTACAGATCTCTTCCCCCATAGCTCAGGATGGGAGGGCGAGGGAGGGAGAAGCTGATAATGTGGTTTAAGATACTTTGCATTACAATGGCAAGTGGACAGCCCGGTCTTTCCTGATCCTGAAAGGAAGCTGTGCTACTGTCTCGGGGCAAGACTTTCAGAATGTAGGTGACTCTGACAGAGCTGGGGGGGGCTGTGCAGGTATCAAAGCATCCTGCAGCACACCTTAAATTTACACAATGTGATATGTTAAATATATCTCCATAAAGCTGGAGAAAACGTGTGAATCTCCTCACTCCAGATCTTCCTTACTCTCCTCTCTCTTTTTTTTTATTTTTCTAAGAGCTGTTTTATCAAAACATCCACTCCTGACATGAAATTCCTCCTGAATTTTTTACTAGTTCTTGCCTTTACTTCAATGCTAGACATTTTTTTCTCATGTTTTAAATTATGCAGTCAGCTCTGCCTAATCACAGGGACGTGTTTCATAAAAGTGTTCGGATCAAAAGCACTTGATTCGAATTCTAGCTCTCTGTTTACAAATTTGGTTCAGTGCCAACTCTGAGCCCCAATTTTCTCTCTCAGAAAACGAAAAAGCAACGATCACATGATAGCATATGGTATTTTGAGCATCAACCATACTCAGTCATGGTAAACTAAAAAATTATTAGTATTTTTATTAAATGCTTGGTTGTCACCTATATAAAAAGTCAAGAGAGGTTTATTCATGTTTCCAGAATTCTCAGAATTTTTTAAAGAGCTCCTGACCTAGCCTAAGTTTATCCTATTAAGTTATTCACTGTTCCTATAAATCTACGAATAGATTATTGCCTCCAGACCTGGTGCACTATTAGATCTCCAGAAACGTAAAGCAAGGACATCAGACGTTTTCTTTCAAGTTTAAATTAAGCATTTGAAACTAGTAGTACATCAAGGCAACAAAAGAAGGGGAGCCGAACCTTTCCGCCAAAGTGATTTCACTTTGAAATGGTCTGCACTCCCGCGATTGTTTTCAGGGAACGACAAAGTCAGGTAGAGGGCACAGCCTTTGAAGAGACCACCAGGGATGCTTCCAAGTTCGGAAAGTTAATAATCAGAAGCTTAAAAATGCATCCGAATGAATTCTCACACCGCCTTCCGGACAGTCACGGGCAATGCCAGAGTTTCACATTCAAAAGACAGTGGCAGCAAGGTTTTTGCTAAGGCCCCCATACGCGTTTTCTTACTGCAGTTACCAATGCTGTGCGAGTGTTATCATCGTTGTTGTTACCGTGCCTATTATTATACTGAAGATCACGGGGGAAAGGTCCTGAAACAAAGAGATGGTGTGTGAGAACTTTAAACATGAACAATTCTTACAAATGGATCCCCCACCTCAAAGTAGACATTGCTAGAATACTTAAATAAATTCAAGGATCTCTAGCTGGAAATTCTGTGAAACCTTTTTTGGGGGGGGAAATCTTTAGGTAAGTGCTTCTTTATAAAATCCTAACTGGAGAACATGATGTTCAATTTTGATTATGTAGAGAATCTCTCTCCCACACAGCCTGGGCTCTCAGCTGAGGACTTTTACCATTGGGTAAGTCTGAAAAATCTCTATATTATTTTTAAAAAGCCCCATGTATTAGAAAGTAAGTCCTATGTTAAATGTAGATCAGATATCAAGTAAAGTCATTCCACTATTCATTTATTTTACATACATTGAGCACTGGGCTAGATGCCAGGAGTATTTAAAAAATGGAAGAGAAGGCATATACTCTATCTCCAAAGAGCTCACAATTTATTGGAGACAAAAGATGAATAAATATGTATTAATAACAGAATGTGATTAAGAAGCTAATAAAATGGATTATTTTAGCTGAATGAGAGTTGAGAAGTTGGGTAACATGAATTGCCACCTTGAGTATAGAGATACAATAACATGTTTTAAAATTCAGATTTAAAGAAATCTATTAAAGCTCAATGATTTTCACCCCTAGTATCTTATCTAACAAAAGAGTAATAAACACTTGGGAGAAATTTTACCAACAGAGAGAGAGAACCTAATATAGTAACACTCAACAACTGTGCCTGGGAAGAGGAAGAAAGAGCCTGGGGAACGAAGAGGAGAGTTTGGACATCACCTGTAAGGTAAAGGGGTGAGTTGAAGCATTCAGGGAATTCTCACTCATTAGTAGGTAGTCCTATCTTCTTCTTTTCCCTAACTTAGAACTCATAGAAACCATCTCTAAAGCAAAGAGAGTGAAATAGGAAAAGTGAACACACTGAAGAAGAAAATGACCAAAACGAATGGAACTGTACACCCTTGTCCCCATATGTTAAAGTTGACTTAGGGTCTAATGAATACTGTGGCATCATTAACACTCTCCCGGGAGATCAGGACGCATGCGTGGCCACACGGTCCATGCTTCACCCTTGCCAATGCTCCCTCCACACCGTGGGTCTACTATCACCCCATTCATGTAACTTAGGAATAGAAAAATTGATAAAACACTAAAAGAGCTTTCATGAGCTATGCAAAATAAAGTTTTAAAAAACCTGTTTTATATATAGTGTGTACCACAACTCTCCATGTTATCAACATACATGGAATGTCTACAGAGAGTCACTGCAGAGTAACCAAGATGAAAATAAACTATAGGATGAATCTATACACAAACTGAAATCAAGGCATAGGAGGAACAAAAAAGGAATGGGCCATGTCAAGAAGAGCGAAAGAGCGTAATCTAAAATAAACCCTCGCTCACAATTCCTTAAAATAGCTGTATAGCATAGAATAACTTGTTAAGAACTTGAATTCAGTAAAGTGTTACAATAACCAAAGAAACAAAAAGGAAAGGCACAGCTTGAATGAAACACACAAGAGAACAAATGTTTTCATTATGCATCTAATAAATTTTAAAATATGCAAACAACAGAATATAGAGTCTAAACCTAAATTACTGACACTGGAATAATCGTGAATGCAGATGAAAGTAACAGTAAAACAATTAGGGATAAGTTAATAGATTTGGAAGATGTCATGATTCAACATAAGGTAATTGGAATTTCTGAAGGGAAATATCTACATACAGCGTGGAGACTTTATCTAATCATATGATACAAGACACATGACTGAAAAAAAAAGACTAATTGAAGGTACAGATGAAAGGAACACAGAGTGTTTTTTAATTGATGGAAGGCATTCTGACAGGTGTGAGGTGATATCTCATTGTGGTTTTAATTTGCATTTCTCTGATGACTAGTGATACTGAGCATCTTTTCACAGGCCTATTGGCTAATCTCAAAAAATTAAAACAAAACTGCCTTATATGACCCAGCAATTCCTCTTCTGGGAATGTAGCCAAAGGAACCCAAAACACTGATTTGGAAGAACATAGCACTGCTGTGTTCACTGCAGCATTTTTTACAATGTCCAAGATCTGGAAGCAGCCCAAGTGCCCATCAGTAAATTCGTACATGAAAACGCTGTGGTCCATTTACACAATAGAATACTACTTGGCCATAGAAAAGAAGAAAATCTTACTTTTGCAACAGCCTGGATGGACCTGGATAGCATTATGTTAAGTGAAGTCAGTCATTCAGAAAAAAGCAACTTAATAATTTTTAAAATTTATGTTGTGTTGAGGTAACAGTGGTTTATAAGTTTACATAAGTTTCAGGGCGTGTGACATTATGAATCAGCACCTGAATGTACCACATCACATTCACCACAAAGTTGAGCCCCTTTGTCCATTTCTTCCTCCCTCCAACCAACCTCCCTTCCCCTTTGGTAAATGCTCATCTGTTGTCTGCCTTTATAAGTTTGTTTTTTGTTTTGTTTTGTTTGTTTTGTTTTTATATTCCACACACAAGTCAAATCATGTGGTATTTGTCTTTTTCTGTCTCATGTATTTCACTTAGCACAATAGTCTCAAGGTCCTTACTTGTTGTGACAAATGTCAGGATTTCACCATTGTGATAGCTTTGCAATATTATATTGTGTGTGTGTGTGTGTGTGTACATCTCACATCTTCTGCATCCATTCATCTATGAATGGACACTTAAGTTGTTCCCATTTCTTGACTATTGTAAATAATGCTGCAATAAATATAGGAGTGCATATATTTTTTCAAATTAGTGTTTTTGTATTCTTCGGATAAATATCCAGAAGAGGGATAGCTGGATTATATGGTAGTTCTATTCTTAATTTTTTGGAGAATCTCCATGCTGTTTTCCACAGTGACTGTACTAATGCACATTCCCACCAGCAGTATACCAGGGTTTCCTTTTCTCTGCATCCTCTCCAACACTTGATGTTTTTTGTCTTTTTGACAGTGGCCAGTCTAACACGTGTGAAGTGATATCTCACTGTGGTTTTGAATTACATTCCCTAATAGTAATGCTGAATGTATTCTCATGTGCCTGTTGGCCATCTGCATATCAATTTAATATTTTTTAAAGATTTTATTTATTTATTTTTAGAGAGAGGGGAAGGGAAGGAGAGTGTGAGATATCATTGTGTGGTCGTCTCTCGTGTGCCCTCTACTGGGCACCTGGCCTGCAACCCAGGCATTCACCCTGACTGGGAATCAAACCAGCAACCCTTTGGTTCGCAGGCTCACACTCAATCCACCGAGCTACATCAGCCAGGGCTAATTTTTTCATTTTATAAAAATAAGTGAAAATACTTTTTCCCTTAAAAGCAACATTTTTAATAACAAAAACACAGAAAGCGTATATGCAAATATATTAACAGTTGTTAATTCTTGTTGCTGGGAATATAGCTGTTATTTTTTTCTAAGATCTGTTTCCATTTAAATATGGAAGATTTAGAATAAAGCAATTGTAGTATTTTAAGTTTGTAATGAGTTCTTTATCCAAATAAATCATTAAGAGACTTTAGATTAGGTACAGATAAATTTAAATTTAAACTCTACTTTGTGCTTACTCTATATGGAAATGTGGGCAAGATACTTAAAGCTCTCACAAGTTCATTTTCTTAATCTACAACGGAGGTTATCATGCAGCCCTGATGCTTTTGTTACGAGGACAAATAACAGAAAAATAATTAACCCAGTGCTTGGCATGGAAGAAAACCACAGTAAGTGGCATTCCTTTCCCTTACGTTTCATTTTTCTTTTACAGTAAATGTATGGCACCTAAATTGCATAATTATGCTCATTTAAATATTGCATATGCATAACTGCTGTGCAGCCACTGTACAAAAACTTACACGATATAGTTAAAATAATTCATTGAACTCAAGGCATAGAAATAGAATCGATTGCATTTCCTCCCGAAAATTCCACAATTTGCAGCAGGAAGTTGTATGATTTTATTAAAGTACAAAACATGAAGGTGGGCATTTAACAAGAGGAAATCTATGGTGCTTTTAGAATTAAGAATTAATATCTCACATCTCATCTTCTCCCTCTGTTCCTCCAGCCCCACTACAAAGCCCCTTCTATGTACATCAGTAGTGAGCAACTGAAGGAGAAATGAAGAAACACTAGCCCATAGCCAGACCTGTCAAAATAAATAAACTAAGACACCCTCCCCTTGATAACTCATGGAACGTGATAGAAGGCTGTCTACTATAAACTAAGTAATGAACTATCACCTGGCCAATATTTATGTGCCCGGGCCTAGGAGAGCACAAACTTGTGTTGCAGAAGCCAGCCCATATGGATAGGATTGCCGGACTTAGCAAACAGAGTTAAAGGTCACTCAATTAAATTTGCATTTCTGATCAACGACTCATAGTATTTTGCATCAGCCTGTAGCAAACATTGCATATATTTTATCAGGCCCTCCTATTCATCTAGGGTATGATTCACTTCACGGACGAGTGGAAGGACTGGGGCTGCCAGGGAAGTGAGAGGAAGCAGAGGCTAGACAGACAGAAAGGCAATGACCAAAGAGAGATATTAGGTACAGTGTGTTTCCGGAACCTCCATCAGTTGTGCACCTGAAATAGTTGTGTGGGGAAGGGTGGACACGGAGAATCCTGAAAAGTATGTGGAGCTCGGATTTAAAGCCTTGCCAGGGAGTTGGTTTGGAGCAGGCCAGGCACGTGGCTAGTGCCACTCTTCAGAAAATAACTGACTTTCAGGGTCTCCCACAGCGAATGGAGAAATGGTGCCCAAGGATTCAAAGGAATCTGTCAAAGCCAAAGTGGAGCTGGCATTTGTTCAGCATTTGTCATTTATTATTTTAACCTTATTTATCCCCCAAAGTGTTTGGATCAAATATGATACTACTTTGATTTTGTGCCCAGTGATGCTGGCGTAAAATTAAGCAAAATGTTTCTCTCTTTTAATTAAAGATACCAATAACTTGAGAAAACTGTGCAAAGCTTTTATTTCTCAGATTATAAAAAAAAAAACAACTTGCTTTGGATCTTTATCATAATATGTGGTCCCCAAGTTCAGAGTGTAGAGCCTGACCACATAGACCTGGGTTCAAATCCTTGTTCACTTAACAATGTTTGACCTTGATAAACAGACTTACAAAATCTCAAGTTTTTGTTTCTTGATGGGATAAACTAAGCTTCACTTAAAAGGTCATTTTGAAAAATTAATGGCATAAAACATGGAAAGTCGTTGGCAATAGCATTTGGCCCGAGCAAAGAATGTTAAGTATTACTTTGGTGCTGTGGGAAAACTTGGACGTAAAGGGTCAAGGGGGTCCAGTACATGGTGACAGAAGACGACTTGACTTTGGGTGGTGAGTACACGGTGCAGCATGCAGATGACACACTATAGAATTGTACACTCGAAGCTTATAATTTTATTAGACAATGCCACCCCAATACATTTCATAAAGTCATTTAAAAACCTTGGATTTTGAAATCAATTCATTATCATAGTTCTTTAAATTGACTGGTTCTTGTCAATTTATTTAAACTTTCTGAGATTCAGTTTCTCATTTCTCAAAGGCATTATTATTTCCTGGCTTCTGGTGAAGATTAAGCTAATTTACATAGATAAATGGTTGCTGTCCTGATGTGCACCTAATAGGTTCTTTATATTATATAATAACTCATTCATTCATTTAACAAATATTTATTTAGTGCCTACTATCTATAAGGTAGGTGAACAAAAACATACTCACTGTTTGAACCCGTATCACCTGGGATTCAGACATTCATTAGTGTAATTACTTGATTTATATTATTTATAAACAGAGATAATTGCTTTGAAAGAAAGAAGCCTCGCTTAGGATGGGGGGACCAGGCCAGACTGCCCTTAGGAATGTACATTGCCTTCTCTCTTTGAACCAGTTTTCTCATCTGGAAATCAAAGATATTTTAAAACGTCAGTGGCAGACTTGGGAATACAGCTCAAGTTTCCTGATTCCAAGCCTTCGGCTCTTCCATAATCCAGCAAGGTAGTTCCTAGGCTTCTGGTCCTACCTGTGCAATGAGGAAGGTGGGGGGGGCAGCGATCTCTATAGCAACCTAGAGTCTATGAATCTTTGAACCTATCACTGTTACAAAGAGAAATTTGTGGGGAAACCCCACGAGGGGAGTTTACTTATTTTATCCCAAAGCATCTTTGGTCTCAACACATATGCCACCATATGGGACACATTTAGAACATTCATTAGGAGAAGAATAATTAGTCTCCCGTCGTAGAGGAAAGAGAATAGACCCAGAGGATAAATACTTTAAAACCGAAGTAAAAGACTTTTAAAATAAATCCGCCAAAGACAAATTGCGGGGAAATAAACTGGAGCTCATTTGAAGAAAATCAAATAAAATGAACAATTAATTCACCTGTAAAGCTGTATAGACACTGGTGTATTAGGGGAAGAGATTGCATTTAATCTCAGAAGGGCGGGGAGGGAGGATGCAATCACGCATATTAAGGGAAGTACCCAAGCACGATTTCTTCTTTATTACAGCAAGGAAAAGTACTACAGATTTTAAAAACTTAGGCCCCTGCAAATGGTGATTCATTCTCAATTCTGATGACTTTAATTGTGTCCTTAAGCACCAGATGCGCATAAAAAGCTACAGGGGCCCTGAATATTTGGGCAGAGATTTAGGGGACAGATTCTGAGGAATAGGAACGCAGAAGAAAAGGCATGGGGAGGAGAAAAGGGAGAGGGGTCGAGGTATCAGACCACTAGGGGACAGACTCCCCTTCATTAATTCAGCAAGTTCCAGAAGCTCGGTCTTCTTAAGAGATTCAGCTTCTGCACACTTTTCAACACGACAAAACCTCCAACACAAGCCACCTTCGTCTCTGGTGTAGACACTGACACAGCCTCTAGTCTGTCTGTTTTCACGCCCCCTACCCAACCAAGTATATGATCTGCACTGACACTTAAAACATAAATAAAGGGAGACAGAGGGGTCTGGATGAGAGCAGGTGAAGGGATTAGCATAAACCACAGGCACTGATAACTATGGGGGATGGCCGGAGGGAAGGGAAGGGGGGGAGGGTGAGCAGGAGGGGGGATGGGGACATCTGTCATAGTGTAAACAATAAAAATAAAGTAAAAAAATAATATCAGGTTCCCTATTTAAAACTCTTCAGTATCCCATAACACTTAGGAAAAAATAATCCAAAGTCTCTCCCACGGTATAAAATCAATAAGAGCCTGTCAATTCCCCAATCTCTCTCCTCTCT
Organism: Desmodus rotundus; assembly: GCF_022682495.2. NCBI lineage: Eukaryota > Metazoa > Chordata > Mammalia > Chiroptera > Phyllostomidae > Desmodus > Desmodus rotundus. The sequence continues at coordinate 9,816,279 of NC_071398.1, read as the reverse complement.
CTGGTCACCCTGACCAGAATTCCCTTAGTTTTCTCATGTTAATCTGTTCCTATCAATATCTCGGGGGGGGGGGGGGGGGGGGTGTCTTGTGTTTTCCCTGTTCCTGGAATACATCTTTGCTCAGATCTCTAGTCAAACATCGTCTTTTAAGTCAATCCTATCAAAATACTCACGCCACCCACCTCCTCTTTCTCTCCCATTCCTCTGTTTTCTCTCCATAGCATGTGTCACAACATGGAATGACTCTCACCTCTTTGTCTCTGCCCCACTGTGGCAGAAACCCCACAAAGGCTAGGGCTGGTCTTCCTGATTCACAGCAAAACCCCTAGTACCTAGAACACTGCACAAAACAGCTTAGGAAATAGATATATTTGAATAATCATGAAATTATTTCCATCATCCACTTGACAAATACGGAGAGAGAATTCGGGGCATGCCACAGCCCGTGGCAGGTTCTGGGCTGCACCGATAAGGGCAGAGGGATGGGCCCTCACAGGGCCTTCTGTCTAGTTTGTGAGATAGACCGTATTCATATTATCATACCAATTTTTAAAATTTAGAACAGTGGTGAGGACAGAAAAGAATAGCGCTAAGAGCTAGGTTGGAAAGAAGTCTTTTTTAAGGGAAGGATGCTTGAGAGAAACCTACTGAATCAATAAGAATTAGCTGCTAAAGTTAATCAGAACTGAGGCAGAGCATCCCAGACAGAAAAGATAAGACAAAGAAAAAATCAGCGCTGTGACAGAGAACAGGGAAGGCATCCGGGTCTGAAAGCAGGCAAGAGTGGACAGAACCCACAGGACCAGGAGGAAGGATGTGGTGCCAGACGAGTGGTCCAGTGAACCAAATCGGTGTAACAAACAGCCAGAAGCTTAGTGGTTTAAAACAACAGTAGCATTTATTTTGATAATGAATCTACTATTTGGTCAGGACTCAAGAAGAACCTTTTGTCTCTGCTCCCTGCTGCTGGGGGGTGGGAAGGGGCGTGGCTATGCTCCGAGGAGTGATTCAACAGCTGGAGGCTGGAAGCTTCACACTCACAACCAGCAGACTTGGCTGGCTGTCAGTGAGAGCTGAGCTGGGCTGTCAGCTGGAACCCAGGCCTGTGGCTTCTCCACAGGGCTGCTTAGCTTCCTCCTAGCCCGATGACTGTGTTTCTCGGGAGTAGGTGCTTAAGAGAACAAAGTGGAAGCACTGAGCATTTGAATGATCCAGCATTGCTTGAACATTCTTGATTGATCAGTCGGGTCACAAAAGCAGCCCAGTTTCAAGGAAAGGATGCACGCATTGCACGACTCAAGAGTATAAACATCCCATTAAGGGAACATCCTGTGGGATGAGGCAAGCTGTGGCTGTCATCTTTGGAAAAATGCAATCCGCCACAATGAAGCTGCATAAGAGGTAGAGTCGAACCAAACAGAACCTGGAAGTCAACTTTAACTTTTGTCTTTATCCATGAAGGAGTGGGGTGTCAGGTAGGTGCTTAAAATGACCATTTTGGGTGCTGGGTGGAAATAGAAAGAAGTGAGCAGTTTCATGAGATATTTATTTGAAAGATAAAAATCACCTGGCTAGTGTAGCTCAATGGATTGAGCGCGGGCTTGCAAACCAAAGGGTCGCCAGTTTGATTCCCAGTCGGGGCACATGCCTGGGTTGCAGGCCAGGTCCCCAGTGGTGAGCATGCAAGAGGCAACCACACATTGATGTTTCTTTCTCTCCCTCTCTTTCTCCTTCTCTTCCCCTCTCTCTAAAAATAAAAATAAATAAATAAAATCTTTAAAAAAAAAAGATAAAAATCACCCAGGCTTGGTGTCAGACTGATTATGAGGACAGAGGAGAGGAAGGAATGTAAGTAAATTACTTATCTATCTCCTCATCACAAAATCTAGGCATACTTAGCCGGCATGTTCTAAACAGACCTTGACTTTCTCAATCATTTTAGTGTAAAGACAGTCATCCCTTCATTCATTCATCTGCCCAATCATTTATTCAACAATTGTTAAAAGAGTGCCAAGGCACGAGCAATGTATGGACCAGGAAGTGGAGATTATAATGTCAGGGCAAGTGACCTCAAAAAGTGTACAGTCCAGTGGCTGGGGCACATTCTCCTGTGCCCCTTGGGACATCCAGTGCAGACTCTACCAAAGCACAAAAACCATGATTGCCACAAGGGAGGGTGGCGCAGATGTGAATAGGTCTGTTCGTTTCCGGGGGTAATTTAACAACTCTCACACACCGTGAGGACAACAGAGTCGCGTGTCGGAAGTGTCTGTCTCAGGGCTCGACACTCAGTCTTATTTGATCTTTCTAATTCCCCATCAAGGCAAAGGAAGCAAAAGCTAGATCACCGGCAATGCTTTACTTTCTTTAAGGAAGAAATGCGTTTGATTTGTCAACCTTCGCGTCAGGGCCACAGTCTAAGACCTGAGCTATTTCCTCACTGATATCGACTTTAAAGCCTCTCCACGTGGGGTGGGAATGCTGCTCCCAGGGGCCCTGTGACGCCTTCTCATCAGGCACTCCCACCAGCGTCATAGGCCAAAGCTGACTATTGGTAAAGTAGGTATTTTTTCCACCCTGGTGTCCTGATAGGCTCATATGTAGAGATCTACATAAAAATGTCCATCACACCACTGACAAACACAACAATATGCCAAGGAATGTGCAGTAATACAGCTGGTATTTTGAAGTTTACCAAAATGGACTAGAACTCTGTCTGCTTTTAAACAGGAATATTTCTGAGCTTCCAACTAATCATGTATAAAAAGGAGGCTAGGAATTATGACAAAATTGTTGTAAGGATTAGAGTTAATACAGGTAAATGACTTAACAGTGCCGTTCTAGGCTAAGGTCTTTTAATTGATAGTTAATATTTATATTCTTATAATAGTAATAGGAATTTCAATTACCTTGAACAGATAAGATCATGAATGTGTGTTCATTCATATATAGTTTCCTCTGCAGATAGCTAGATAGACAGACACATAGAATACAGTGCAAGAAGTTAGATTAAGAAAGTGGACGTGAACCTAGTCCAGTTGAAAAATAAATTTTTTAAAAAAAGGACATCATACATTAATAGGAGGCAAAATATCCTGAAAAAAATTCCACATCTATTGGTGAATCTATAGATTGCAGAGCATAAACCCCAATTGTTCGTTTCTCTTATCATTTCTCTTTGATCACTCTCTGCGGCCAAAACAAGTTTTCTCTGAGTAGTAAGTAGCCAGTTACAAGGGATAAATACCACGCTAGTTGAGTTTGTTAGGAAGTGTAGATATTTAAACACAACTTCAACAATGACATGGCTAAATTCTTACTGCACAAGAAATGTTCAAATAGTTTGAATCTCTTGCATCAAGAAATATGAGTATCTTTTAAAATTACAAGAAGCTGTTCATTGACACCAGAGTCAAAACAATAAAGGTTTTATGCCAGAACGTCTTTACTGACGCAGACAGGAAAAGGTGCGCCATGACGCCGTATTTAGAACTGCTCTAGAGGCTTTCCGCTCCTTTAAACATGCAGGAGAAGTTGTTATTCTACAGTTCTGTTTCTAGGGTGACAGCTACTTAAAATAAGGTGACTCACTCTTAGAATATACCAGGTAATTACCTGGATCCCCTTACTATAGTAAGGTGTTAATTATACAAGCTAATTAGTGACCTGTTTGAGGAAGATCTAATCATAGGGGTTTTCATTTATGGGCATTTCTGTTCTCCATAGGCCCCGTGGAGAGCGCCTTCTAGCAACTGTGATTATTACCATTATATTATTTTTATTGCTTTCCCCATTCAAAGGAAGACCACAGAAAGTCAACAATGCAGTTCATTTGCTCTAGCAAATGGAAAATGCAAGGTAATATTATTTCCTTTTGAGTTAGAAACTACTGAAGACTATAACTGCAGGTTCTAAAAGTTTAGTGTGGCATCTAAGTAGCAATCCCTGTTTTGCACATCTCAACTTTCCTATTTCCTGGGAAAGCACAGAACATATTAAATTGATAATACAGTCAAGAGTTAAAGCAGAGAGTATAAAATCATTTCAAACCAGATCTTTGTAAACTTTGTCTACCATCTCTACAGTTCCCCTTGGAATCTGAGTGAATGGAACACTTTTTTTCCTGGCTCGCCACTGGAGGAAAATACTCTAGTTTGTAGAAAAATAAGGTACCTTCATCCTCTCTCACTCGCTCTTTTTATTCCCTGAGTCCGAAACCCCAATTTTTTACTAGTCAGAATGTTTTCTAAGTGTTTCCTTTTGATGAAGCTATTAGTTCTGATATGACTATAGTATATTATTTCTCCCAGGACTGACTCTGCCATTACCTCTTTATTTTCTGTATCAAAATATGAACTGCTGATTGCCAAAAATAATAGGGCATGATACAGGAGGTGACGGATGATAGTTCATCATATTGGGAAGTAGAAAATCATCAAATAAATTGTAGACACGGATAGCTCTAGGAAAAATTAAGGCAGGGTTTTTACTTTTAAAATATCCTAAGTTGAACATTTTAGAGAACCAAGAAATAAGTTCAGGATAATATACTTCAATGTGTAAAACTATCGTAATTAATTAACTGATAAACTGAAAACAACCAAAACCTTTATTCATAATCCAACAACCTCTCTATAGATCTGAAAGGAAGGGAGAATTTTAAAAATGAGTTGACAATAACCAGTGTCTTAACATGGTTCACTCCAAAATCAGAATGTGAAAAGGGGAAATTTAGTATTCATTTGGGAAAAAATACCACAGCTCAAGAATAAGGAGCTACCGAAAGGGAAACAAGAAAGAAAAAAGGCAAGTGTATTTTGTTAAGCTGGTTGGCATGTGAGCAACTGGAGCGAGATGTGACTAGGGCCTTTTGAAGAACGCAAAGTAGCTCTGTCACAACTAACAGCTGGAGGATGAACCTTATCGTTTGGCTCTTCTTTCCCATTTGGGGGGATGTTATTGTAGAGAGTGTCAGCCACCTCTCAGTTCTGAGTTGTGACATGACACTGGCATTTAGGAAGCCCAAAGACAGGGGGCAAGACTCAGGAGTGAGGTAAAAGCCATCAGAGCAAAGGGGAGGGGGGGCAGGTAGAACTTGATCTCCTGCTAGAATCAGAGGTGAGGGCAAAAGACGCATCTGCCGTAATCAGGACCAAGGTTGACCCACACACCTGCGGACACAATTAGTCAGATCAATCACCGCAGAGCAAGTGGATGGGGAAAAAAAACACGAGCCCTCTGAACTTGATAAATAGTATAGCATATCATCATAAAGATTCACATAACCATATCACTCAGCCAAGATCATAATTAAAACTACAAGAAAATTTAGGGATATGTTTGACATTTCCCCAAGAATCCCAAAACGCCTCAGTCTCTATGAAATGTATTTTCTCTCTTCGGCACTTTGTGGTGGTGGAGGGAAAATGGTAAGGGAACTGAAAATGCAACAGAAGAATGTGTACATGCAAACAGACAGTACAAGAGTTGGCGTGGCATCGGACTGGAGTGATAGCACAGAAGACACACAGAGCAGCTCTCCCAAGGAAAAAGCAAACGTGTGAAAGGAATGTAAAGGAAGGGAGGTGGTGGGGAGAGAGCTGTATCCCACACAATCCTCACTGCTCTAGAGCAACTCTGGATCATGTAGCCCAGGTTCAAGCACAGCCACAGGAGGAAAGTGGCCTGCATCTCCAAGTCACTATTGGGAAGAGAAATACCCAGAGGAATTGTCTGAATCACACTGTACCAACGACGACAAGATTTATTTATTATCTTAGGCCACTGAGGTTTCCTCTAGCGCTCCTTCCATCTTTCCTTCTGCGCATTCTTCCTATTTTCCTTTCTACGTATTGATCACTGCGGAATAGCCCACCCTATTCTGAGTAATCCAGAAACAGAAAATGAACAGTGGTTCTACACCAATTCACTAATACCTTTGTTACTCAATTTTCACACTTTAAGGTTGTATTTGTTACAGAACACTCACTGTAGTGAAGAAAAATGTGATTATATATGTTTATGTCAGCATTTCCCACCCGATTTCTGAAGATCTGTGTTAATCTTGACAGTAGATAGAAATGGTTGTGCAACCACCAATTCCGACTGCAATAAGCACGTTCAGATTATATACTTTCCCAATCCCCACATACACTATTTAAACGGAGGTCTTACAAAATGTTAAGATGACTGCAAAGTAATTCTGAGATACTACTTATTTCAGAATAAATGAAAATCAAAGCTAAACCACAGGAGCTAGAAAGGAAACCTTCATTTCATATCAACAGAAGACACGATAATGGAGGTAGAAGCCATACATCATTATGTAACAAGATATTGACTCAGCATGAAGGAACTGAAAGCTCTTTGAAAAGGGAATGTGCCTCCAAAACAACTCTCGTGGCTTTGGACAGATCAAGGAACTCAAAATGAAGCTGCAGAGGTTTTGAGTAATTTAACTAACAGGGCTGCAATACCTGAATAAAATGTAACCAAACGTTAATGAACATGAAAGCACATAACTAATACCGAGGGCTGTTCCCTTAAAACCATGGGACTGCTACCAGCTGCATCTTAGACGCTGCGTCTCATGCAGTGAAGCAGTGTTTCAACACAAGAGGGAACAGGGTCAGAACACTTTTTGAGGGACTTCAACTAATTGTTGTTTTAGCCTTTTAAAGGTTTCCTATTGTCAATGGACAAATTCCAAATCTTTCGTAGGATTTTAAAATCCCTGCAGGCAGCTTGGTATGAAGAGCATTTTTTCAACTAGCTGGCCAAGGCGTAATACGGCTTTCCATCAGGAGGAGTGGCACGCATTAGGCTAAGCTAGAAGAGATGGGAAAAACAGGCTTTGGCTGTACGCCATTGAGAACGATGGGTGTGGCACCTTAAAACACTAGCAGTAAATGTGGATGCCAGGGCTACAGCAACTCAGCATGTGCCTTAGCAGCACCTGTCCCTTGTATAGAATTTTCTCACTGGATCCCTTGTCCTTCGGAAAGTCGGTCCATCACCATCTGTATCCGAACAGGAAATGAACTTCAGAAATTGTCCTCAAACACAACAAGGGAACAAAGTAAAGCAGAGCCTGGCCGGCCAACTATTTTCAGGAGACTTGAGACTGATGGGCGACATCCAGAAGAAACACAAAGCAGCAGCTGATTTGTTTGGGAGGCCAGAATTGTGATCAGCATTCCGGTGAGGAAATCAGAGTGCTGAGGTCTTTCTTATGTCTGCCTCAGCAGCGTTGGGGAACTGAGCTACACGGGACACATAGAGAAGAACGACAGGGGTCACAGTCCCTGAGATGAGAGGAACAGCACAAAGTGCAATCGGGGTTGCTGTAGGTTGGAGAAAAACTCTCAAAAACAGCGGTTGTTCCTTGTAAGCAATGCCATTAGAAGCCAGTATCCACTAGTCCCTGGATAACCCCAGATCGGAGATGAAAGGGCTGGAATCTGAGGGTAGGCAGTTGCCACGGGGATCTCCCGCATGAACGTGGCTGGTTGAAACAGCCCCCACTTATAGTTCTGAACCCCGTCAACAGGTACATACTGTACTACCTTACAAGCCGGCCACCTGATATCATGGGGCAATTCATATTTTTTCCAAAAAATTAGCAAATATCATCAGTATGGGTGGAAGAGCAATTATTTTAGGTGATTGTGCAGTACCCACTGCCCTGGCTGGTCTCCATAAGACATTTGCCAAGTAAATAGGGGCGCACACTGTTAGGTGAAGAGTTATATCATCAGTCTTGTATATTTACACTTAAACATTGAGAAACTTTCTCAGATTCGAGTAGATTTGAAAGGGACCTTAGAGATGACCAATCTGAGCCAATAATGTATGAATCTCCCTCAAAAACGGGCATTTACTACTGTTCATTTTTACTCTTGTCCAAGACACATCTTCTCCTTTTACTTCTCCTACCACAAGCCACTCCCCACAGGATAACCACAGTATTTTGAAAATACACTTCATGCCACTCTTCCTTTTTAAACCTTTAAAGTTTTGCCCTGGTTGGTGTGGCTCAGCTGGTTGGAGCGTCGACCCACAACTGAAAGTTTGTGGGGTTCATCCCCTGTCTGGGTACCAATGATCGCCGGTAGAGGCACATACAAGAGGCAACCAATCAATGCTTCTCTCTAACATCAATGTTTCTCTTTCTTCCCTCCTTTCTCCATACTACTCTTTCTAAAAACAATGAAAAACATGTTCTTGGATGAGGATAAAAAATTAAATTTAAAAAATTAATAACATTTAAAGTTTCCTGTTATCCTTCGGTTGATATTAAACTCTGCTTATGGCCTGTGAAGCCACATAAGATATTGCATCTCATGGATGAGGTCTCCAGATTCACCGGTGCCATCCACCTTGGCTGAGCACATGGCGGGCATGTGCGCTTCCTCTGAGGTTTCCTGAGCCTCGAGCCCTCTTGCAAGGTCTGCACTTGTACTTGCTGTTACCTTTTCTGTTTTTTAAAGATTTTATTTATTTTATTTTTAGAAAGAAGGGAAGGGAGGGAGAAAGAGAGGGAGACAAACAATGATGTGTGGTTGCCTCTCACATGCCCCCTACTGGGAGCCAGGCCTGCAACCCAGGCATGTGCCCTAGTCTGGAAAGAGAACCAGCAACCCTTTGGTTCACAGACCTGCGCTCGATCCACTGAGCTACGCCAACCAGGGTGTTACCTTTTCTTAGAAAGCTCTTTTGCTGGCTGTTGCAACTACTGGCTCCTTCTCACCCTTGGCACATCAGTTTAAAAAATCATATTTGAAGTTGCCCTCTTCCACCTTGTGTGTAGTCTTGATCACATCATTGTGTTTACAGAATGCAATAAATATTTTGTATGCATTAGAAAGACTACTTCCCTTAGTTGAGCTTATTGACCCCGTCCCCTATTAGAATTTGAGCCCCATGAGGTAAGCAACTATGTCTCACTTGTTAACTACTGAATCTCAGTGTTTATAGTAGCACCTGGTGTAAGGTTTGCACTCTATTTATTGAATGAATAAGTGGATGCATACATTAATCAAAAATGATTAGTTGCTGATCCTTGCCTGTGGAACTAATATCATCAGGCATATGGCATCTTTTGACAATATAAAACTTAAAAGCTGTGAGGGTTAGTAGCGAAAGGTCAATACCTGTGGGAAGAACAGCTCAAGCAGTTGTTACAAGTTCTGTTGCCCTTACTACCGCCTTCCCTTCAAGTAGGCTCTCATCCGATTTTCTACTTCTTGTGCCACCACTGTCTCCTGGACTATTCTGTGCGCTTTTTAAAGATATGCAGAAAGAGTAGGCAAAATCCCCACAGAGTATTTTCTCTTTAATGGCTTTGATAGCTCTGCTGAGATAAACTGGAACTTGGTTTCAGTCCACGAATAAGGTTAATGAAAGAGATACATACAGACTGAACATGATATAAAGCTCTGTCTAAATTAGACAGGGTGCTTCTGTGAACACTAACTTTGGTTATTCGTTGCCCTTATTCTCCACGAGCTCTCCAATGAAAGGAGGGAGGGAGAGGGGGAGAAAGAGAGAGAGAGAGAGGCAGAGAGAGAGATTGGGAAAGAGAGTACGATGCTACCAAGATGAATTCCCCTCCTTTCATGGTTAGCTTCTCCCTCTTTCATTAAAGTCTAAGAGATCCATCTCTTAGCTGAACACCCAACAAAGAGACAAATACATGCTGGTTTATTCACTGTGTGTGAAAACAATCATAACCTGCTGGGATTTTTTAAAGCAATACTACACGCAGTAACTGAAACAGGCATGGAATTGTCCCAAGCAAAACACTTGTACGTTTCTAATTGGTGGTAAATGCTCGAAGCATATTGCTGACAGACTAGAGAATTTTCTAAGTGCCAAGCATGATGGAAACATGTATAAACTAAACAAACAAGATCTTTATGGAATTTCAAGTCTAAGAACACGGCAGACATTTAACAAACAAAAATCACCATTTTAACACTAAGGTAGATTCAGTTCAAACCATAGGAGTTGGCTACAATTATTTGTTCCGGGTGCTTGGTGCTGGTCCTGCAGAGACAGAAGTGAGTGTGGCATAGACCCAGACTCGATGCGAATCAGAAAACTTCGCCCACTGCGTAAACTCTGAGGGTAGGGGTCTACCTGCAGCAAAGTTATGTAAATAGCAACATGGTTCAGAAGATCAAAATGTTGCTGGCTTTGATTGTCAGGAAGGTTCCAAAGAAGAGAGCACATGGGGGAGCGGTTTTTAAGGCAACAAAGGAAGCTTCCAAGTTGGGCAAAGATGGCGCCGACTGAGGGGCTGGGGGAGTCAAGCAGCCTGTGGATACCCGGGAAACGTCATTTTCATCATGCTTTTCACGACTTCTGCCACTAATCCAAGTCGCTGTAACTGATGTTTCAGTACCCTCGTGTTCCAATTTCTCAATATATATAAATAAATGTTAGTTCCCCTTGAAAAGATCCCTGTACTAACGTCTGAAGCCTTTTGAACATGTTTGTAAAGCAACACAGTGGCAGTGTTATTTTCTAGCTTCTGCATGTTGAAATCAGTCTTCTCAAATCTCTCAATAGTACATTTCCTTTTTCTTCTTTAATAGTTATTTTTGCCCTCTAGTACACTAGGGAGCTGTTTGTGTGATGCATCCTGTTTCCTCAATGAGAGGAACAGGCCATTGAAACCAAGACGGGCCTCGGATGTCCTTGTACCCCAGTGCTTGTTAGAGGGACGATCTCATTTAGGCACACAAAAAGAAATAAGCAAACAAACGTACGAACAGAAAACCCTAACCTTTGAATTGAGAGAGTTCTTAGGAGGGCTTCTACATTAATCTGCAGTCTTTGGTGAGCAAGGACCAGAAACTGAGCTCATATGCTCAAGTAAACATGAACTGATCGACTCACGAAACCCAAGTCAGAGACAAAGCTGGCTTAGGTATGGCCAGAGCCAGAGGCTCTGACAATTTTGTCAAGGGCTCCATAGTTCTCTCTCCACCTGTCATCTTTGCTTCCCTCTCTCTATTGGCTTCTGTCTGGAGAGAAACATTCTCCTGGAAGGGGGAAAGGCGGCTTCTGACAACTCCAAGCCAAGTATCTTAACATCTTTCAACTCAGCATAGAACTTACACCTATCAAATATTAAGTGGTCTCTCATCCACGCTTCTTTGGTCACATGTCCTGTTTGTACCAATCTCTGAGCTAGAAAGATGAGGTGGTCAGTTGGACAGGGGTGAGGCAGGGCACTGAACCAATGATTTCACCAGCAGGACCATACAGTTGCGGAAAAACCGATTATCCAAAAAAGAGACACTGACAGGCAGACCACGTGTTTCCTTCTCTCCCAACCCACCTTGTCTCCTGATAAGTGAATATCTGTTAGCGATGCCCAAGTCTCTGTTCTAGAACATTCAAGGCCCAAGAAGACACTGTATGGAGACTGTACCTAGACATTTTGCTGTGGTTGTTGTTACTTGACAAATTCTTCTCTATGGGACATTTTCCTGGGACATTTCCTTGTTAGCAGCTTAACAAACTGAAGGCTTTCAGACGAGTTCACTGTATCTCCTTCAGTTTTAAAATGTAATGAAGCCATGCCTTCTGTCAACCATCGCTTTTCACACCTTAAGTCTTTAACCCTACCAGCCGATAATTAATTTCACAGCTCCGGCCCAGCTATCTCTGCTTCCGATGAAAGAATCTGGGTGTCTCTCACAAGAAGTTGACAGGAGGCAAGGCAATAGTAATCATTATTTCACAGGTGTTTGTATTTTTCTACTTTCGTGAGCCTCGTGAATGTATTTACATGACAATTTGAAAATTATGTTTGCTCTGCAATGGCCCTTAGACTGTGAAATCCAGGAGGGGCCTGGGGACTTGCAGAGCTGGTAATGGGAAGGCTGACGGAGCTGACGCTCTGACCCGGCCTCCCTCTCAGGAGAGACAAACCGTGCGGAGGAATTGAAAGGAAGCTGTCAGGAGGAACTGGGGCCGGGGGCGGGGCGGGGGGGGGGGGGGGGGGGGGGGGAAGGAAACCTGCAGAGCACACAAACGGAGACTGGAAAAAATGAAGGAGTTAATTATCAAAAAGGTGACATGCAAACACAGACACAAATGGGCAGAACTCTATCAAGGAGTGGGAAGATTAAGGAAGTGGGCAAACTTGGAGATCAAAGTCTAATATTGCCAAAAATCAGACCACCTTCTCAGCCGTGAGAACTGTCAGGGAAAAAGTCCTTAGCAAAGGCTAGGCTCCGGAGCCTTTGGAGCTGGAGACATGCATTGGTCGTTACAGACTTTTCTTCAAATAAAACATAAGCCCTTCTCTGGGTCTTGTCTCCTGTATTCAAATCACGCCTAGCACAAGTATCTGCCTTAAAGAAACAGATATTAGAGACTTTGAGCCCCCTGGGCCTGAGCCTACTCCTCTTTTGCTGAAGTTTCTCTTCTGCGTGACATCATTTGTTGAGCGACATCTCAGTGTGGTGCTCAACAGGCACCTTCTCATGACATCCTCAGGATGCAGGGAAGGTTGGTGTGCTCATCTCCCTTCTCGGGAGAAAACCAGAGGCTCTTGGAGGTTAGTCAACACGTACTGTGCATATGAAGGGAAAGCAACTAAAGAAAAGGGAAGTTTTCTTCTGTTCTGATAATTAAAAAGGTCCAATAAGTGACAACTTGCTTTGGGAGGTAGTGGAACTTCCCTCACTAAAGATGTATTGGATTACAAAGCCTTGTCAAGGATACTTTTGAGGAAATTCCTGTGTTTGTCAGGCTCTTCAAATAGCTGATCTCTGAGGCCCTTTCAAAGGAAATGCTCTCGATTCCAAAATAACAGCCAGCACTTAATTATGAAACCTTTACCTGCCATTTGTAAGACTGACTAATATTTAACACACACACACACACACACACACACACACACACACACACACACACACACACACACACTTGTTTCTTCTAACTTTCCCTTGAAATCAAGGAGCAGCTTGACCTGACAACTCAAAAACTAATAATGTCTCTTTCCAGGCAAAGGTACAGCGGCGCAGAATTACTGAAAATAACAATTATGTGAAAATGTGAACATATTTCAAGAATGCCAGTATTTTATTCACCTCTCCAGTGTTTGCAGCCTGGAGTCAATGCCTTTCTTTTGGTCTTTGCAGCAATTATCATGATCAAAACACCCCACTGCGTGGCAGGCACATCTTTTAGTGCATTTTCTATATTAATTATTTATACGTTACAACCCTGTAATGTCAGTCCCATTATTACCTGCATTTTGCATGAGAAAACAGAGGTACAGAGCTGTTTAATATCTTTCCCCGCTGCAGAGCTGGGAATCTGCAGGGCCAGTTTCTACGAATGAAGATGCTACCCCCGTAACCGCTACCCCCTGTTTCCAAAACTTCAGTGGGCGTCAGAATCACCTGATGAGCTGTTTGAAGCCACAGAGGGCTATGTCTCAACCCCAGAGTCTCTGATGCCATAGGCCCAGGGTGGGAATTTGCTTTTCTAACAAGTCCCAGCTGCTGTTGCTGCCGCAGGACCAGGGATCACACTTGAAGATCCACCGTGCTGTTGGATACTGCCTCTTTGACTTCATTTCTCCCATACTCCCTTGAACAGTGATACAGAGAGGCACCAGCTGGAGAAAAGACTGGAACTAGAGATAAGGAGATCTGTGACAGCAGGGAAGATGGTGACATACTGTGCACCATTGTCCTGGAGCACTGTAGGCAGAGACATGTGAGGGACTGGCTGGATGAGCCTCCAGAAACTTGTATCTCACGGGACTGTATGTTGTATCGAGTGGGATCGTAACCTAGCGCTGCGTGTAAGGAGCATTTTCCACAAAAGCATTTTGTTTGAAAAGAAGCTGAGTTCACAGAGGGAGCAAAGGGCCGAAAGGAGGGATCCAGGTTCAAGGGCAAGAGCCGCAGTTTAGAATGCATGATACATCCACATGCTCACAAACAGGTCCACTCAAAGCGCAACAGAAACAGTGGCAGTGAATACGGAGGTAACTGACCATCTGCATGGGGTGTGATTGTTGGTCCCTGGAAAGGTCCAGGAGCCGGGCTCATCTTCCCCGTCACCGTATTTAATGTAGGGTCCCAATACAGGAGGCAGCAGAGTGACGTTTTGTGTACAGGAATTGGAAACACCAGGAAAAAAAACTATCGGAGACAGAGTTATTTTAACACAACTCAACCTGGAAATAGTTTAAAAACAATAACTTTCAAACCTGGCTATGGAAATTCATCACATGCAAGGCACCAGCACAGTGCTTTGCCTCGTCGCTGTGTTTACACGACTGAGCACACCCATTCCTCTCTCTCCTAGGTCACGGCATTCTGAGACGGCAGGCTTGTCAAAGTGTGGCAGGATCAGAGTGACGGCTGGTACGGACGCACGCGTGGAGTCACGTGCTTTAGGAACATCTACCGTTTCGAAGAACCATACATTTGACAAAATTTAAAGGGATCACTGCTTCATGAAAAGAGTTAGAAACAGGGCAGTAAAAATAATGCGAACCAAATAGATGGCAGTTAAATAGAATATTCTTAAAATTGATAATTAACTGAAAATGGGTTTGACTCAGATGTAAAGGATTTAAGAGAGAGAATTTTGTCTGGTTTTGTAATATAGTATGTTATAATAAGGAAAAAGGGACAAAATATTCACTAAGTGGTTACACCCTTCTATGTGCTGGGGTTTTCAAGGCACTGTTTTGTTTTATTTTTATTTCAGTCTTTAGATGTCATTGTTGTTGTTATTACTGTTATCGTTATTATTAAGTGCACTGAGGTTTAAGGACACCAGTGGCAGACAAGCCAAATCCAAGGTCAAAAATTCAAAGCAAAGGTCCAAATTCAAAGAATTTCTTCTTCTCTATTTGTCTAGCTAACTTTTAAGATGGTTTCTAGGTGTGGGGGTAAAAAAAAACTATAAATATCTGGGAACTTCTTGGTACAGAGCCGTCATTCTGTATACAATATCAGTTATAGTCATCTTCCTTCAGCACATCACACATTAACTAGTGATTCACTGAAGCTGAACAAGTGCAATAATCTATACATGGCATAGCATCTGTTCCCATCGATTGTGTGTGTACATGGGCACACATACGTACACATATAGAGGCATGTTTCTAAATGTACATATGAAGGACACCAGAGATCAACTCTACATGCAATTGATTAAATATACTGTATATTTGCTGATAGTATAGAATAATAAAATGTTTTATTATTCTATAGAATATATTTTATTCTATAGAAGAATAGAATATTATTCTAGAATAGTAGAAATAGAATAGAATAATAGGAAGATCTAAATAATAGAAATTGATAGAATAATAGAAATATCTAAATAAAATGGAATGTTTCCTAAGAGCAAAGGTTATATTTGCAAAGAAGTCTCGGAATTTCCTTTTTTAAAGATTTTTTTAAGGATAGTTATTTACTTTATTAAGCATCTACTTTATCCCCAATGTTAATACAAGCCGCAAACAAAAACAATTCAAAGACTGTGCTCTCTAGTGCGAGATAAAACACTATCACAAACTGCAGGGTGAAAAACTGTGTAAAGAAAATAGTCCGAGGATGCTTATAAGTCGAGAAGTGTCCCCTAAACCAGAAGATGACCAGGGAAGCGTCTCAGAGGTTGTGATGCTCCAGTAAGATTTTGCAGAAAAGGGGGAGTTACACCAAGAAGGTAAGGAAGGGAAAAAATCACTTCAGACAGAGGGACCATTGTTTAAAACATTTAGCCTGGTAGAATTTGGCTGATTTTCATATTTTGCAAGAAGCTGTGGACCATGGAACATTAGCTGCTTCCACAGGAATTTATAATTCCACAGTCAAGTTATTGTCAATAAAGTTGGCTGTCTTTTAAGTTAACTAAGCTTTCAATTAAAATGAATTTAGATACCTTTCCTGTGCAAATACGAAGCGAATAGACTCTTGAGGTACAGCATCCAATATTGCCGAGTCCTATGTGGTCATGGTGATTTTTTCCTCTTGGGCAGCTCTCCATTCCCGTGACTGCAAAGGCTACCAAGGGGAGAGCCTGCATCACCTAAACCCTGGAAACGTGGGCTCTCCTCATAGCCTGAGATGTTCTGAGGCCCCAGAAGTCCCGGGCTGGGAGTCAGAATGTCTGGATGTTAGTCTGCAAATAAACGGGTAATACCAAATGTGAGTTTGTAGACTTCCTTTCTCTGAGATCTGTTTCGTCATTAAAAATGGGAGAACTTCTAAGGTCTTTTCTAAATGAGTGCCCTACAAGGAAAGCCTCTACTTCACAACACGGTCACTTCTAAGCACTTGGCCATCTCCCCGGTCAGAAAGTCCTCTGTACCTAATCGTCGACAATGTTTACACCAATAACAAATTTGCTGTTATGTCTAAGGTATACTTTTAAATAGGCCTTTTTGAAGGATATCACTCTAATTTATCATTTTTTCACACATTAACCAATTTTAAATAAAATGTGTAACAAATTTGGGTGGTTTTTATCTTTGAAGTCAAATCATGAAGCCAGGTACAATATTATTATCTGTTGTTCTCGAGGGTAATTGTAAATGAGATGTCACATCGAAGTGCTGTTGTGCCTCCGAGAAGAGGAACCGAATGTAATCGTGCCATAGAATAAGAAGTCATTCTCAGAGAGAAGAATGCAGTCTTATTCCAATACCTTAGACACTTTTTATTTCCGATGCTTTCCTTGCAGAATGCACGGGGGAAATAATTGAGCTCCTGCTCCCTTGCATGTCTATCTATAAATCATCATAATTAATATAACTAACAGCACACACAATTTCAAACCTAACAAGAATGGTGATGGAGTGGCCAGGGTACCTTTTCATTTAAAGGAAGGTTTCTCAGCTTAGTACTACTGACATCCTGGGCCAGATACTAGCACTTTTTTAAAAAGTTTATTTTGGCCCTGGCTGGTGTGGTTCAGTGGATTGAGCACCGGCCTGTGAACCAAAAGCTCTCTGGTTCGATTCCCAGTCAGGGCACATGTCTGGGTGGCAGGCCAGGTCCCCAGTATGGGGCATGCGAGAAGCCAGCACAAATTGATGTTTCTATCCCTTTCTTTCTCCCTCTCTCTAAAAATAAATAAATTAAATATTTTTGAAAAAAATTTCTTTCGGAATGGGGACTGGGAGACTGTATTTGCCTCTCCTGCTTAGATGCCAGTCACCCGTGCCCAGTTGTAAGAACCAAAAATGTCTCCAGACATTAAACAATGACCCCAAGGAAACAAAATTGTCCCAGCTGAGAACCACTGATTCAAAATAAACTCATTATATCTAGATTATATCATATCTCCCTCCCCCCGCTCCCTGCTCAAGTTTGGAAAACTTTCATGGTGTTTTATGACAGATTCTTGTACATATTTTCCCTATGTTTTCTTAAACCCTTGCATCTGAGCACACATTTCTAGAAGGCAGTCATGAAACGCGCACGATTGAGATGAAAGATTTTATTAATCACATCTCTCTCCTCAACCACACTGATGCAGAAGTTAACCAAATGCTTCTTTCTTTTTCCAGGTATCCTTCCAACCCCAGATCGATGACTCTCAGCCATGAGGGATTTGTTGCCTGAGGAGAGGACTTACTACAGTTTTTTGAAAGCTCTAGTTTTCAGAGCTCTCTCCTATATTGAGTTGGAGCGTGTCCACATCACTTTAAATTATGACCTCTGAAGAGAGACTGGAAGCTGCTACTTCCACATTTTAAACATGTTCTCCTTGTGTTCTCTCCCCCACTGTGCCTGGCACAATAGACTAAACCTTTACTAAGAAGCAAACAAAACAAAACAAAGCCTCGTCCCTCGATTACTGCAATGCTTCCCTAACGGCGTCCATGGACTTTATTCTTTCCACCTTCCAATTTTTGTCCACATGTCCAATTCATCCTTCTTAATGATATAAGTTTCACCCCCTGCTAAAAACTTCCTGAAGTTCTTTCTCACTTTTCAGAGAGAAGCTTACACTCTCAAGCAGGATAATCAGTAATCAAAGACAGACTTGTATGAGTCCAGTGGGGCCCCAGGGAACCGTTTTTCAACTCTCTGGCCCATGGCATACGGTTAGTTTCCTTTCTTCTCCTTGCCCTCTTGCTTAACATCTGTACCCCTCTCTCTGTCTTTGTCACTCTGAGCTGGATCGTTCAATGACACCCCTGTTCTGATGTTCGGTCTATTCTTACAAAATGGTGCTAACTGGAAATCTGAACCCATCTAACTTCATAAACATCCTCTACACTACCTTCCGTAACATCTACTGGGATTTCTCACTTCTCTCCAGCGTCCATATAAACACGATGTCTTCATTTTGCTCACGTGCAATTCGTGCGTCTCACCTTTTCTTTCCCTCCCTCTCCTCCTTTCCTTCCCCGGCACAGTGGGGGTTGCAGAATCCCCACTGCCTGATTTGAAATCACCATTCCGTTCAAATGCCTGGACCTGGTGGAAGTCACAGAGAGGAACTGCGTTTACTTTTGTTGAAGACCAGAAGTGGAAAATTATCACTTAAAAACAGTTGTTAGTTTTAAGGACCTTTCGAGAAAGCGCTACAATGAATTCCAGCTGTTCACTCATGTGTGCAAACTTATATAACTGTGGCTTTATCAACATAAACATATGTTGGAAAATGGGTTGCTTTGTTTATTTATATGCACATGCGTTTGTTTGGGGGCTTTGGAAGGATGACATTATACTGTTCAACCACTGACTTGCCACATGACCTTGTGCAAGCGGAGTTTAAATTCATTTGTTGGGAGCAAAAAAACACGATTATAAGATTACTGAAACCACCTTAAGCTGGGCAGCTCTACTGCTTACTGATCTCACAAAGTAATTGTTTTGTAAGCAGTAGAAACCTTCTACCCATCCTCCCTCTTCTTTCTTGGGTTATTCAAGCATCTGTGCTTGAATACCTGTGTGGCTTGGGGGTCATGTCCCAGACCCAGCTCTGCAGTTCGCAGCGACTATTCTCAGTAACGACAGTGCCCTGGTTCTCTCTGTGGATCCATTCATGGTCATGTGACCCTGTAAGCATCTGCTGAAGGACTTCTGGGTAAGATTAAGTCACTCCTGACATAAAATCCTAGAGAAAAAGAATAGTCCCTTTTGCCCCAGAATATCTCATGACTACACTGGGACCTTGGATCACCTTTGACTTCCTTGGGAGAGTGAGGGGAAGTGACATAAGCAAAAAAAAAAAAAAAAATCACACATTATTGATGGTAGAAAAGAGAGAAGGAATAAAGTTGGCAGAACTGAGTTTCTCAGTCACCCTCACGCAACCTGCCTGTGGCTGGTGCTAACTCTCCTGACTGCCCCTCCCCACCAGGACCCATCCTCCCCTCTTCCTTTCAGAATAACATTTACTTCAGTTTTATCAGACCAACCACTTTCACAGACAGGGTTGACCTTGAGAATGAATCCTTGAAAACAATATGAACAGACTTGACCTGTGTCCAACTGTCAAACTGCCTCTTTAAAAGGGAACTCTTTGTTTGGTTCTTCTTCTTGTTCCCCTCGCCAATGGCTAGAATATATGTGGGTCCAAAGGGCCAGAAACGAACAGAAGAATGATGACGATGTTCTATGGGGTGCTGCAGGAATGAGACAGAGGGAACTTTTGCGGGGATGACTTTATAGAGCAAAGCCACACACCAGCTCTGATTGGCCCACCTACATACGGTCCATCTACGACCTGGGAAATTGATCTCTGACCTTATTGAACTATTGTATTTTGGGGGTCTCCTTTTTACAACAGCTTAACTTATCCCCAACTAATATACCATGCTTCTACAAGGCTCTTTCCTTTCTGAGGTAATATGTTCCCTTTTCATTTAAGTCAATTTGAATAGTGAACTTCTGTTTCGCTGCCAAAGTCTTTTTAATTGGTACAACCAGAGTTCACATCTGTGGCCTGTCAGTGAACAAATGCAAAATACAGCTTTTACAAGACAATTATTGAAAGTTAATGTCTAGAGGTCATTTCAAGGTGCGTTTAATCCAAATATGCTCAGGAATTGAGGGTTTTTTTAAATGCATTGGGTTCACATTTTAAGATTTTCTAACTGCATGCCTTCATGAATAATGGAAGTAAGAGTGAGTGTAAATGTACTAGAAAATCTAAGAAGAATTTAGAAAAACTTGAACAGCTCTTCAAAGGGGTAAGTACTGTGGGAAAGTCATTAGGATTCCGAATTCAAGATCCAGGGAGATTATAGGATCCTTTGAATCAGTGCGGGGACAGCCCCATGGGACACATGAAATAACCAAGTTAAATTGTCAAGATGAGGCTAAATGGCTCTTTCAAGTGATGGAAGTGACGAGCTATGTGCTGTCGCTTGGCCTGATGAGGAGACAATCTCAGCGACTCCATTCCATCACCTGAAAAGCAAGATGGCCCCTGGGATGCTCTCCAGCTGTGACCATCCAGGGCTCCCTTGCCCACCTTGTGCTTCCCCTTCAGCAATCTGAAGAGCTTCAGGGTTGACTGTGCTACAGAGCAAATAACTCATGTTTGTGAAAAGAGAGTCTTTACAAATGATCCATCTGTCCAAGTGGCATGTATTAGGATAGTTAACAGATGTGCCACACCCACATATGGAGACAAACAATGAACTATATTTGGAGTATAAATATGAATGTGTGCTGGTACAGTTAAGAATCACTACAGATTGTATGTACAGCAGTAGGAAAGAAGGAAGGAAGGAAGGAGAGAAGGAGGGAAGGAAGGAATGAAGGAAGGTCCTCATTAGCAGCTGAACCAATATAGAGACACTATGAGAAATAGAAAAAATTATGTTGTAGTAAGAAAACACCCGCCACTCCCCTACACACACAACATAATTCTGGTCTAAACACTCAGAGTCTAATTTGCTTAATGTGATGAGTCATAAAATTCCAGAAAGGGGAGGACTTCAGCTGGTTGGTGTTATTAGTTTTCTACATTGTTTACCTATATCTTTTGGGAAATGGAACACATTGCATTCTAAGTCAGAACCATGAATAGCACTGTGACTTATCATATCTCAGCTTCTTTGAAATTTTGAATATTGAAAATCATAAACATCAGAGAGCTGAACACATTCTAGAAACAAATCTAAGTGTTTTAAATGTATCATCTAATGTAAGAAGCCCTGCTGTTACTACCCTTACTTAACACACAATTCCTCAAGAGTGTGAGGAGGCTGCCCGGGCATAAAGCGTGATCCAGAAGTCAAACCCCAATGTCTATCTTCAAAGCACTAACTCTTAACTTGAGTCTACCAGGTAATGCAATATTAGGCACTCATTCATACGTATCTGCAATAAACCATTCAGATAACATTACTAAGTGAGCATTCATCCATGCTAATTCCAGACAAAGAAAAAATACATCACTTTGTGCTTAATAGCTTCATAATAAAAGTCTCTAGATTGAAGTCCAAAAACCCTCCACAATGATGACAACTGTGTGCTCAAATATTAGGACCTTTCCCTTCTATTTATAGCTCTAATTTCCTATAACATTCACATTCCAATTTTGATATTCCAAAATATATGCATGTCAAAAATTATAAATTATTGGCCCGTAAAAGAGTTATGAGCCGTAAAATATGTCCCACCTCATGGAAAAAAAGTTAATTGAGTAGAAAAGAGATAATGACAAAATTAAGACAAAATAAAAAGACAAGAAAATATATCACTCTTTTGTTTGGGGGGCTTTTTTTTTGGCTTTTTTGCTTTTGTAAAGAACCTATGAATCTCATGTAAGAGGAAACATTAAGGAATACGATCGTATGCAAAAACAACTACAGAAATGGTGGTCAGAGATGAAAGAGGGAGTAGTCAGTAAGAAGTGCAGGGCAGTCAGTGAGGTGGTCTAATCACCTCTCCTAACATGGCCTCAATGTTAGGACAAAGCAGTAATCATCTTAAAGGGCTTGCAGATCCTTTTAAGGCCTGGGTTCTAGAAAGTTTAGTGAGAGGATAGTAGGTTTGATCTTTTCTATATATTTCCTGATTTACATTTTAGAAGCCATAAAATCTATTTGTTCTTAGAACCCATATATAAAAAACTGTTTTAATGTAACATTATTGCCTGCTACTTCTTTGGGGGGGGGGGGTAGTACATCAGTTTATAGAAGATTTGGGCACGTATTTAAGTGCAGGATCTTTACTTGTGTGAATTTACCTGATTAGATAACAGTATAGTCTCTTGCAGGCATCTGCAATATGTTTATGCTATTGAAATATATTTAGACCAAGGATTTATTCGTAAATGCGCATCCAACCATCTGTACATAGATGCATTCACTCCCATGGGAAATACAAAGCATTTTGAGACGTATTATCATGAATCCAAAATAGTCCCTGCAAACAATAAATGCAGGACCCGTCTGTATTAACACCGAGTTGAACACACAGGATCATGAAAGTGGAAAAGAGGGCATTGGGACAATTTGAAAGGACATGTCATCTCAATTAATCCTTGAGCTATTAATTACTAGAGATTGGAAGGGAGGAAAGATAACTAGGCTGAGAGGATAGTATGAACAAAGGCACAGGGTGGGAAAGGAACCCTCACCTCAACACACCTGAAGTGGGAAATGAACAAGCCACTTCTCCCAGCTCACAACACAAGGTTGGAAAACTTCAACATCGTTTCTATGATTATTATTTTAATTTATTACTCTTGTTTTTTGATTGGTCAACTGGTTTCCAGATTCTTATTACCATTCTGTGTTTGCTAACATTTGCTAACATGTTCATAACTTACTTTTTTCTTCATTCCTTCTTATGTCTCACACCGCTTACCTGGAATCTCTTTTCTTCTGCTTTCTCACTATCTTTTCAGATCTACAAGCTAGGTTTTACTTTGTATTTACTTTCACATGAGTGTTTAGACTAGCTTTTATATCATTCAATGTCCTGTTTATTCCCAATGGAAATGTAGAAAGTGACCATTTTTGCCAGTGTAATGTCTCAGTCCTTTTAACTTTTGAATAGGTAGATGCTAAAGAGAATAAACTCTAAAATCTCAAAACCATAAGCAATAGTTCTAACTACAAGTCGAATGAACTTATTCTACACACTGAATCCCAACTAATGAGGTTATATGGAGTCATACACTTGGGCTCTTCAATCTAATTCTTAGAAAAAACCTGCTAATGAGAAAAATACAATAAAAATTAACCAAAGTGAAACAGTGACTTAAGGATCTGCTGCAGGCTTCATTCAAGAATGACTTTCTGAAAAGGTCTGAAATCTTTGGAATGCAGAGTGACAAAAGAAGGAAGCCTGTCAGAGGTAGAAATTATTAGGGAGGTAACTGGCAAAAGAGAAGATGAAGGAGCACCACCAAATCAGTAGAATATAACGCAGCTAAGGCTTGAAAAGTACAGGTCATGAAATATTATTTTTTTATTTCATTGGAAGTACTCCCTGCATGGGCCACATTTTTAATGCCGCCACCAGAGATAGTTTTCAGAAGATTCGAATATTAATTGGGTTATTACTTAGCTGAAAAATATCTGAGCTTGTGTACATATAACATAGTACACTAAGCACTACAAGATAATGATGCAAGATAATTCTCTAAAGAACAGTTTCCTTTCAAATGAAACCTCCGAATACTTACAGTAAGTGTTTCATTTGTAAATTGCTACTTCTTAGACATGCCCTATGAAAATATGTCCTGAACCTCTTCCAAATTGCTCAGCCTATGCTGAGGCGTCAGGAAAACCTAACCTGTTGAGTCATACAGGGGGTTTTAATTAATCAATGTTGAAAATGAAGCAGTATTTTATTCTTAATTGTATTCCCACTTTCTGACCATCGTGCGTGCCTGTGATAGAGAAGACTGCCTGAGAAGCAGGAAAATACTTATCAAATATCTCCCTGATCAACATCACCAATTTTATCAAACAACACACGTAATAATAATACATCAATAATGATGTAACTATCTTTTAATGGTAATTATTATCATCCTTATGTTAAAATCAGGTTATTACTTACTGAATTCTAATTATTTTTATCATCTTATTATACTTTTTACAAGTTAATTTTTTGGCATGAATTTTGTGATGCCTTCTTCATGGCTAAATAATGACAAATTTATTTCTTGTAAGACAATTTTTGAAATTTCTTCATTCAACCCGCATAGTAGCAACTGAAAGATTACTGGGTCAGTTTGTGGGCTCCAAAGGCATGAATCTGAAACTTCTCCAGGGGCTGAAAAACTAAAACAACTTCCCTAACAATTCCCTATGTCAATAGATCCTTCTCTACACCAGAACATCACAATAATCTCAACATACGCTTGTAAAATATAAGCCATGAAATGCTTGAAAGGAAACAAATGTTTCGAGTCAAAGGGTTACATGTTGACCTAACAGTTCAGAAATCCTAGGATTTGCAAATTAATTTTCTTTTTCAAATTTCAGGCATCACTTCCTCCCGGAGCTGTTCATGATGTTGCCCATGACACTGGTCACTGAGTAACGGCTAAATGCTAAATGTGGCATTAGCTCTTTCTAGAAATTTCCTTGGAACAAGAGTGCTCAAGCCAAATCTTAAGGCTTACTTCCCTGCCTCCTGAAGAATGAATCTACACCATGCTAACAGGAGCAAAACAATCGTAACCATTACAACTACTGTCACTCATTACCCATGAACTATATGTCAAATAATGTCATAAACTCTACATAAAGATTTTCCGGTTTAATTAATGTTTTTTCTTTCCATCGCTTTTTCTTTCTTTCTTTTCACCTTTCTTCCTTCATTGTAGAGCCACAATCTAAGACGAAGAATATGGTGATGAGCAAGAGTCTGCTCTCAGGAAACTTACACATTCCTTTGTGAAGAGTGAGAGATGTTGGGCGGCGGACAATAAAGAAACCAATAGACATGCCAATAAAGTAACACATAAATCAAAACGTAAATTTAGTTAGTGTACAAGGGCTATTAAGTCAACACAACTAGGAAATTTTCTAGTAAGCACCTATTGTAAAGGAATACATGAAGCAGTGTGGTTCTTTAGAGAGATTGCCAAGAAAGGTCTTCCCAGAGACGTATTATCTGAGGTGCATCGTATATTTGGCAAAGAAAGAAACTTCCTGGAAGAAGGAACAGCAAATGAGAACCTTTGAGGTGAGAATAAGCCTGACACGTTAAGGGGAAAGCAAGACCAGTGTGGCGAGATCATTGTGTTGGGAGTAATAGTCAGGAGCCACATTATACAGAATTTTGAAGGCCATAGGTCAAAGTTGACATTTTACTGCCAAACTGCCATGTACATCTACAGTCTTTTAAATCAAAGGTACGAAGGTCATGTCTTCATTAACTTTAATACGTATTTTAACAACACTCCTAATATCTCTTAAAATTTATAAAATTTAGGCGTAAGTCATTTGGTCTTCAAACCAGACCTGGTTATAATCTCTAATCTGTACATGGGGAAATGGAGTTTGAAAGACTAGCCTAAGACTAAGAAACTACTGAAGTTTAAACCGAGGACAAAAACCTAGATTTTTGGACTGCTTGCATTCTTTTCACTATACGAAGCTGAACTTTTACTTTGCATTCCAGATCAAAATTTAAAACCATGAAAATATGCGTTTGGAATTGATTTAAGCTCAGGGGACTAAAAAATAACATGTTATCAGTGTTACAAATATGAATATGCTTATAACATTGATTCAAACCAGGTGATCAATGTCTAGGAAACTTTAATCTCCAGACTGCACACCCAATACAAATTGTGGATAAAAAATTTTATTGGGATAAAATATTGTATAAGTCTTTTTTTTTTTTTTGCACATATTGTAATTCAGAAAAGATGCCAGATTGCTTGGAACTTGGAGTATTGATGTTTTAATGAGTACATAGACTGTTTTCTCTAGTGGTGCACATCCAATTAAATTTAGCATTCAGTCATTTCCTGAAGGGACAGTCTGCAGCTTCTAAATGATTCCACTCTCCTTTGCTGTCTATCTCCCCACCCCCATTTGCAGATGCCTAGCGGGATCACTTGTTTGTTTTTCTAAGAAGCACTGAATATTTCACTGGAACACATATTCATGGAAGAGAAGTGAAGGGTCGACCTTATTTAATAGCTCTCCTGGTTTTTCTCAGATCATCCTAGCCCTTCCTTTTCATTTACCTTTCTACCTCGGGTTTGAAAAATTCAAATTCCTTAAGACTCAGCCTTCACCTCTTTTTGTTTCATTTATTCATGTAGTCAGCCTGTCATTAATTCATCAAACAATCAAATACTTATTGAGTGCCTATCATGTGCTGGTGAATGAGGGAAAAATCTCTATTTTCCTGGAATTTTATAATTTATTATGGTGACATAAGGATAAAAAAGTAAATGATAATAGTCATAAAGAAGTCATTGGTATGAGGTAAAAAAATATATAAACCACAAAATGCTTAAATACATTTTGGAATTTTCAATGTCAACGGTAATAATTCAGAAATCTTAGGTTTTAAAATTAATTTTCTTCTCCAAATTTCATTTATTTTATTAGGGGATAAAATAAAAGGGGAAGGGGGAGGAGTCATTTGATTAGAGTGATTATTAAAGGCATTTGTGATAAGTTAACATCTTCACAGAGACCTGAATAAATGGGAAAGAAGACATAATAAAGCATTGAGAAATAATCTCCCGAGTAGATGTAACAGAAAGCGTCAATTGTTATGACACAGATAAATGGAGCATCTCCTAGCAAGGACAAGAAGACCAGTGTTGCTGGGGAAAAATAAGCAAAGAAGGAAGGAGTGCAGGTGAGGTCAGGAAGACAGGGAGGACAAGACAACGGAGGTGAGCAGGCACCAGGGCCAGGTCTGGATTTACCCTATCCTGCTCGCCCAGTGGGGGTTCTGAGTAGGAGACTGATATGATCCGATTCTCAGTTTTACAAAGGTTGCTCTGACTTCCAGGTGGAGAACATACTACAAACATAACAAGCATGGAGGGAGGAATGCATGTTAGAAGAGAAGTTATTTCAGTCATCCAGGAGAGAAATTATTATTGTTTGGACGAGGGTGTTTATTCTGAAGCTGAGATATTTGGCCCGTGCGAGATTGATTTTTAAAACAGAGCATAGAGGACTCGAGTTTGGACCAGATGAAATATCTGTGACAGAGTGATGAAGGATGACACGTGTGTTTTTGAAAATCACGAAGAAATGGTGATGCTTTTTTTTTTTTGAGGTGGGACAAACCTCACAAGAAATAGGATTTTGGCTTGTGGAGGAGGTAGGAGTGGTCTTCTGTGCAGAAATCAAGATATTTCCACTCTTTTTGAACTGGCAAAAACCAGATGTGTATTTCACATCTACATGGAAATATGGGACAGACAATGGATATACAAAACTGGTGCCCAGAGGAGGGGACGCTTGCCTCTTGAATTCTACTTTGCCTCACTATGAAGGTTTCTTCAGGTTCACTTCCTTTGGAATGAAACAGTGGCCAGGGGTGCGGGTCCTTATATTCAGACATTTGAAGAGTCTGGTTTTACATTTAAAAAATGTTATGGGCCAATGCAATATGTATGACATCCTCCTACACTGAACAAGAATAGGGAGGGTAATGTTCCTGAGTTTTGGATTCCCCTGAGCTGTAATGTGATGGCAGACAGACAGGACCCATGAAGTCCAATCAAAGGACTCCCTTCTCAAAGATGTTCATTTCTATTGTCTTTTCTCATGTCCTCAGACATCACCGACTAACTTACAAAAAAATTAATCAGAATTCAAACCGAAACTTCCACACCCTTGTCATCCAAACATTCACGAGAATGCTTCTATGTCCTAAAGGATTTATTTAAAATGCCATAGATAAGGATAAAAAATACAATAAAACTAATTAAGCTTGTGATTTGTCTTTGTCTTTCTTATTTAATTGTGCCTGTTTTGTATGAACTATGAACACTGATATATACTTGGGTTTGGAGGATCTTTCAAGAATATTTTCCACAGCCTAGTTAATGCCCTCGAAGCCCCCAAAATGAAGAGAAAGATGAGATGAGGTGGAAGGTGTAGGCGAGCTAAGTGGGGGCCGACTCTCTCGGTCACTGCAAGTGTGACCCAAAAAAGAGCAGCTTTTGTAGATCAAAATCACTTCCAAGTGTGATGTGTTTTGAAAGCTTCCTGCAAAGCAATTTAATTCAATCCCTCGGTAGTATAATTATAGCAGTATCTACAACACAATAAAATAAACCTATAAACCTTAGTCCATTTCCATACAAATATCCTTACTAATGAAATCACGAAAGATAAATAAGAACCATGTACAATGGCAGGCTATGTTCAGAAAGAGGTTTCGGTTCCATACAAGTTCTCCATAGGTCTCTAAAATATTATGCTATTTATGCAATTACAATCAGCTACTATTCTTAGGGGTTAAAGGCCCCGGCAAAATAAGCGGAGATCCCGCTTCAGCAAAGATGGCTCAATCAGTCTGAAATGTTTCCGCTTGTTCAGGAGGATGGCAGACTTTAATCCGCACAGCAGACAATGGAGTTTCATTAAAAATCCTCATTTTACAGCTCATTATGTGATTGTCACATGAATGCCTCCTGTCCTGATCTTGCTCCTGTGAGCTCTGCATTTCTCCTGGGTAGCCGACGCCGCACCTCGCCACAAAAGAGAGGCATAACCAGCCTTTCAGGTTCGTTCTTAGAGGAGTGATTGGGAATATTGTAAAGAATACAAATTTTCTGGTCAAAAGGAGAGTTCTTTCAGGAAACAATAGCGTGTAAAAAGCAGGAACAACAGGGGTAGATGGACACAAAGAAGAATAAGGAGAAAAACCAACACAAATCATGAGGACCTCAGCCTTGGCGTCTTTGTGCATCATTATAAATACCACTTAAACATCATCACACCCCTTCTCAAAGGTGTGAGACTTCCCATGTCCAGCTCCAGCCGGGGCCCAAACCTGCTTAGGCGAGCTTGGTCAAGGAAAAAAATATTTCAGTTCATACAGAGGTTGATAGTCAATAAAAATATCCATCTATGTTTTCGAACATTAAATGGCTCCCCAGAAAAGGGCTTTGGGTCCCTGGATCGTTTTGCTTTTGGCAGCTGCCCCATTGCTACTCATAAGCCTGGATTAAACGGAGAGAGAAAATATGCAAGAGGCCCGCTAGACATAAGCGCAGGCACTTTCAGAGGGCAGCCGAGGTTGTACGGAGCTGGGAAAATAGTATTAAATAACAGTCTGAATATTGAGGCAGGAGTTAAAAGGGAAGAGAAAACAATGTTTCATACACAGAAATAAACACAGGCAGGACGGAATGTAATATAAAAATGAATTCAAGCAAAGCGCTCGGAGCCAGCACTATATTTCCCTGTTTATACCTCCTAGAGGAAGACAGCGACCATGGCTGATGGTGATGATGCAGAATGTGGCCGCGAGCGGAACACAATTCTAAACAGAAGACAAACCCTGCTGAGAAAGCAGCTCTTACAGTATTTACAAAGTGGCCAAAAACCGGGCAGGGTGTTACTCAGGAGACACCCATCTCCTACCTGAATGAAGCCCAGGAGACTTCTCCCGCAGCCAAGCTCATCGATGTGTCCCTTTCTTGCGAGCAGGAGTTCTGACCTCTGAGGTGCGTGATGGTGTAGCTTCTCCCTTGGATTCTAAGGGATCTTGGCAGCCAGGACGTCCCCACCCATGTAATACTTTGGAAATTAACAACAGGCTTTCATTTCTCAAGATCATTTACTATCACTTTCAGAGGAAAAAAAAAAAAGCTTTCATATCAGAGGCGCGCATCTATCCTACGTTCAGTGTGAGAGGCGCCCTGTAGACATCGTGCCCAGAGCTGGGCAGTGTGCTGGGCATTTTGGAAGATTCTGTGGTCGAGCGCTTGGACTTATTGTACAAGCAGCACAGACCATGTAAGTTTAGAAAGACGGAAATGATGGTTTAGTAGACCCTGGAGGTTCAGGAGAAGAAAGACGTTGGGGCTGGATGACCTAAACCCAGAAACTAAGGTTAAGAAATAGTGGTCCATCTCTGCCACAGGTGGATCTCTGTATTCATCTTGATAACCTCTCTTTATCTTTAATAATTGCCAGGATTCCTGAAGGACTATTTTGCTATGCAAATGCCCATGATAGTAAAGACATTCCCTCCCATCTTGCCTATTTACATGGAACTGCATTTCCCCTTTAAAAATTATTCAGGCATTAGCTCTCCACCCCTTCCACTTCTATAGGGGAAAGAAATCACGCTTTTAGCGTTGCTGTTTACAATGTGTATCTTTCAGATACTTACACAGTGGTGATTTCACCAAACAGTTGCTCCTTAGTCTGGCTTTTATCTTATCTTTGTCTGCTCAGCACTTAGCATTGTTCTTGGAAGTGACAAGATTCTCAGGAAACTTACATAAAGTGTATTTTGAGTTGGACCACATGATGCCCCACACTGATTACTTTTCAAATCCCATTTCTGATATTCACAAGGTCACAGAGTTCAAAGGTTGCACTTTCGATCAATAAACTAGGCACATTCATTGACTTTGTAACCAGTGATCTTGACCACTCACAGTGAGAGAGCATGTTACTATTTGTGATTCTGTCTTCTCCCTAACATGCTCACTGGGCGACTCCCCTGCAGGCCTAACCTTCACCTTAGTCTTCTCTCTATCCCATTCTGCCTGGAAAGTCTCAGCAAAAAAAAAAGGGTGTTTGAGGAGGCCATAAAAAATAAAATATCACATTACATTCACAAGGAGTTTTTATTACTGTGACGGGACGGACCTATTCTCCCTCCTTCAGGAAAGTCTGTCTTCTTTTAAGCATATATTCACAAATGTCAATTCAGCTATTAGCTTTTTATGTTAGAAATATGTTGTACTAAATAAATATGACAACAGTAAGAATACTGCTAGTAATAATACAAATTGAAGCTCCTGGAATTATTCAATTCAAGTGCAAAAACAAACAAAAAACAAAAACAGCAACACCACCAAAAGTCAGTTGTAGGGTGAGTTGGTGAGAAGTAAATTATCAAGTTACCCAGGCCCAGAGGCTCAAGATTTCTCCAGGAGCAAGTTTGGCTCCTGAGTCATTCTATCGTGTAAATTGAGAATCTACAGACATGTTAAGTGGCTAGATTTCTAGACATAATCCCTCATTCGAAATGTAAAGTCACATGCCACCTGATAGCATGGACAGACCTTCTCCGCTAGGAGAGTTTAAGACCTTTTCATGACCATCCTCAAAATAAGGAGGGTGGCTGAATATCGTCGAGGGTTTTCTAACATTAACAAGTGCATGGTTCTAAACCATGGCCGTAATGAACTTAGAGAGTGGACTTTGTACAGAAATCTGAGTCACCCTAAAAGTTCTACCATCACAGTGCCAACCGAATACCTCTTATCTGTATCATCAGTGAAACACATCGTTTTAATGTTGAGGTGGAAGTCTGTTCCTTCCCCTGAAAGCGACGTTTTCATTTTCCGAAGGGTGGATAATATTACAAATAGTGACCAATGACCTTAGAAGGCTGCCATCATATACACTTACGACTTAGCCTGCACTTGGGACTCCTTCACGTAAGCTGTGTTCGTGGATCCTGCGCACCAAGGTAATAACAAGCAGCCTAGAAAACCAGGTGTCTGGCCACCTGTGTCAGCGCCGAGCACAGGGCGCTCAGGAAGGGAGCACGTATATTCCAGCAAAGGATATCAGTTACGCTTCCCAGCTGTACCTCCCCTGACCCTCCACTGTCGAGGTAGGTGGGTATCAAACTGAATAAATCACCTTTTACTATTTTTTAAATTCGTCTAGCCTTTTACTGTGTGCTGCCTCACAGTCTTCTCATATTCCTGTGGTCCAGAGGTAGGGTGGGTTGCAGGCACATCACCGGGTTGCTCTGCTTCTCTGATAGCATCCCTAAATAGGCCAACCATGGTTTGAACATAATCATAAAATATGTATGAGCCTTAGAATAGAAGTATTTTATAGTATGAAGAAGAGAAAGAGGACTATTCATCTAAGTCAGATTGTGATAGTCCTAAATATAGGAGCTAGTAAGTAACGAATTGATTTTTGCCATTAGAAAGCAGATAAAACTAACCTTTTACTATTGATTGAGCAACAATGCTATTTATCCTAAATATAACAATTATTAGAATTGATAAATGCATAAAGCATTTCTCTAGGATGTATCTAAAGAAGATTGAACAGTCTCGCTATAAATACATGATCACATACCCAGTCCCTCACACATTGAAAAGATGTTGAGAACAGATTACATATCTGACACAGTGATTACCTTTACAGGTACCTCAGTGAGGACAATGCAATACTTTTCCTCAAGGAAGGTACTTAATTGCTATTGTTGCATATTGCGTGTGTGAGTGTGTGCTCATCCACATGTGTGTGCACACATTTCCCAAGGGTGCATCACTGTGTGTGATGATGTAGTGGGAGGTTTTGCAGTCAGATGACCTAAGTTTGACCCCACAACTCCATCCTTCAGAGCTAAATATCCTTTGCTTAAGTAGTCAACTCTAGAACCTAACAGGACAAGTGGAACATAAGAGTGGCTGGCTAACCAGTGTTATTTTGCCTGTGAACACTCCCTTCGGTAACTTGTGCTGCCTCACGGTTTATACTTACGATTGGAACAGACTATCTTTAACATCACCAACACGCACACACTTTCTTTTCCACAATCTTATCTCCGTGAAACCTCTTGCACAGCCTTCAGAGAGAAACCTCTCCTATTTCAGCACTAATGTGCTGTCTATTCACAACTCTAAGTGTTCCCCCTGGCAGAAATGAAATCCTTGTGGTAGACCAACCTGGGTCACTAAAAACAGTCCCTTCTGCCACATCAAAGTATTCTTGATCCACCCAGAGAGCTTTGTAACCCCTGTCTAAAAATCGAGGAACATACAAATGACGCCAGCGAAAAAGCCAGCTGCCC
Organism: Desmodus rotundus; assembly: GCF_022682495.2. Classification (NCBI taxonomy): domain Eukaryota; kingdom Metazoa; phylum Chordata; class Mammalia; order Chiroptera; family Phyllostomidae; genus Desmodus; species Desmodus rotundus. Next base: position 9,783,310 of record NC_071398.1, on the reverse strand, counting down.
ATTCATTCATTCCTCACTGCATCATGAGCAAGATGTGGAATATCCAGGAAACGGACGTGAACGACAAAAGGTCTAAAACTCACAGTGCTTAGCAGGCTACAAAGTCTTCAAAGAGATCGCTAAGACCTTTACCCAAGAGTAGACAACTTCTGAGGAGGGCAACCCAAGACCTATTTAAAATCAATAATGTCTGCTACTTCGCTCTTTGAATGTGAAGTCTGTAAATGTAGAACAATCACTAAAAGTTACTTCAATGACACATGAATATAAGTAGACAAAGCACTGACTCTACCCTCCCCCGATCCCTGAGACAACTCACTTGAGCACGAAAGCCAATTTACATTTTTTTTCAATGCAAGAAATGGAATTTTCATTTTGTGTCATATTCATAAAAAAACTCATATATAACTCAGCAGGGTACTCTCATGTGCTTAGAAACAATATTAGGTATGGGAATTACCTTTTGTACCATAAAGACAAAATTACTCACTGAGAAATAAGATTTTAAAGGATCTTCAGGAAGCAAAGAAGAAAAAAAAAAAAGGCACAGAATTTCATCAGAGACTGAAACTGTGGTATTGTTCACGCACAGACTCCTGTATCAATTTTACATCTCTACTTAGACTCTGGTCTCTCCCAAGAGCAAGAAGGGCTCTTGGATTTTAATGAAGATGTGTTGCAGAGGGAGCCTTGGGGCTAGAAATATGAGTTCAAATCCTGCAGACTGTTTCTCAGGAACAAAGGTAAGGAAAATTTGCTGGAGAGCTATTATGGATACAGGTGCAGTTAAAGCAAAGTAAATTTACTTAATATGACACCATCAGCATTTTCTATGTCATTATTATACCTTCCAAAGTATGATTCTAATGATCGCATAATACTTTATACAGTAAATGCACCATAGGCTACTTTGCTGATTCCCAGTTGAAAACATTCCCATTTCCTCCTCTATTTTGTACTATAGTGAAACATGTTTCAATAAACTCCTTTGCACTTCATCATTTCCCCTTTCCCCACACCCTTTGTGTATTTAGAATATTTTTCTCGGTTTATATTCACATAAATATTTATTAGGTCAAAGTTTATAAATACAGTACAGTGTGGGATAAAAGCAGGCTTATAGTTATGAGTATACCAAATGGAGTTTTTCTTGTGTTGTTATTTATGAATTCTTATATTATTTTCCATACAAATAACTATAAGCCTACTTTTGCCCCACCCTGTATTTTTAAGCCCTTGCTTGTATTGCCAAGTTGCTTACCAAATAGATTATTAAAAGGTAGGGGTTTTTTTTAAATATATTATTTATTTATTTTTAGAGAGAGGGGAAAGGAGGGAGAAAGAGAGGGAGAGAAACATCAATGTGTGGTTGCCTCTCATGCATCCCCCACTGGGGACCTGGCCCACAATCCAGGCATGTGCCCTGACTGGGAATCGAACCACTGACCCTTTGGTTCACAGGCCAGCGCTCAATCCACTGAGCCATACCAGCCAGGGCTAAAAATGTAGCTTTATAAAAGAGTGATTATTTCTCTCTATTTTTGCAAGCACTGGCTATCATTTAAGTTAAACTAAATTGTCAGCAACATGACTGGTATTTATTATGGGTGGTGATATTGTGGAAATGGACCTCACATCTGGACTTCTCAGTGATTCGCTCACCTCTCCTGAAAGGGTCAGAGTAGAAAAAAAGCTTCAAAGAGCATCAAGCAAATTCTAGGACTTTTTTTCCTTTGCTTTATTAATACATAACTGACAAATCATAATATATTTAAATGTACAGTGTGATAATTTGATATACTTATGCATTGTGAGATAACTCCCACAATCCCTTTTTATTATAGCTTAAGATGGAGACATATAATGAGGCCAAACGTCTACAGGATATTTGGGCACTGGTGGCTGCCTTTGCCTTTTAAACATTTTTTTTCTAATCCCAAGAAGTATTTCCATAAAGGACGTTAGGAACTGAATACAATGTGAGAAGCATCTCTGAGTGTGTCAGGGATCGATGAAATATGTGCATACGTAATTTTTAAAAAATTGAAAATCAGTTATCTGTAAAACTGCCACGTGCTTATGCAGCGTTGTATTTCATAGAGTCCTTAAAAGCTTATCATATGTAGCCATGAAGTGCCGATTCCAGACAATAAAATATCTGCTTAAAAATCAATATTATACGGATTCCCAGAGTCAGCATAATTTGGTGGCATAAACACAAGCTTTGACATTATACAAGTCTGAATTCAAAATATGGTTCTGTCACATACCAGCTTTCTAATTTTAACAAAATTCTCTAACCTTTCTAGAGCTACGTGCGAAAACTTCCAGGACATGGTAGGTGCACAATGTAAGAAGATAAAGCATGAAGAGCGGGCTAGAGGATCCACCAGTGTGTCTGGTTGTTATCGAGTGACAATTACAGTCCACATCAAAGAGGGACTCTGCCATCGAGTCACTAGAGCTGTAGCTACGGGATTAGATCCCACACAGTGGCCGTGATGGATCTCTGAACTTACAGGTCACAAATGGAGGAAATGCACATGTTAACAGCCCTGGAATTAACATGTAATCGGAGGCCACTCAAAAATAAGCAATATAATTAGCAGCTCTTCCAAATAGAGTTTCGTAGCTGCCATGCCACATATTTCTGGGGACTCCTTCCGCTACTAACAATGAGATCATTGAAGCATTCTTTGGACAAACTGGCAGGTGAGTCTGACAATATAATTACACTGAGAAAGTAAGGTCTCAATTCTCAAGGAAGGTAATTCAGAGAGTTTCATGCTGGGAGAAGAGAAACTGGTTCAGCTAAAGGGAGCAATGGGGAAATGAATTTATGTGGTGAAGATGTCATTCATTCATATACCCTGTCATTTCCAAAATCTACGGGCCAGCTGGGATTGATTGGGCACGAAAATCTCTTGAGCTGTAGTATGTGAGATTGATATGTTTCTCACACAAACTTCTTCCTTTCCTGAAGGAAAGATATAATGATGAGCAGCAGGGCATTATTTTCTTGTAGGGTGGAGATTAACAAAACCAGGAAATATTTAGATAGAAGATGAAGTAGTCATTACCTGCTAGCCTAAATGCACTGCCTAAAATTAAGAAGTACAATAAAGAGAAACTGAAAATGAACCACAGTATCCAAGTGTACCCTTCTGACGACTCCAGTTAGAGGATCTTCATCCATTCATCCATTCATTCATTCACCTTCATTGAAGGGATACTATGTGCATGGTGCTAATAACTCAGAGACAGTATCTGACCCTGAAGGAATCTCGTCTGGTGTAGAAGACCAACGAGGAAAAAGAAGTCCTATGCAGTGAAATTCATGCCATAATCTGATGGTTTTACAAACTGTCGATGGAAGTAGTTTGGTAGCCCTCACTGGACCTCCACTTTAGGTTCAACTGAAAAAGATTTTAATCAACATTTACTGATCACCTGCTATATGTAAAAAAGAAAAAGAAAAAGAATCCTTCTGCTGTGGATGGAAAACATCCCCACACTCAAGAATGTTGCCTGTCCACATGATGGAGAGAGAGAAGTAATCAATTAATTACGAAAACATTTTTATATTATACCGCACAGATATGTGCAAACGCCGTATTCAAGGAAGAGAATTCCTTCCACCTTCCTTTGCTGGACATTGTGTGCTGCTGTGTCATAGTTCTGGTCTCTCTCTGCTGAACTTGGCTCCACTGGCCAACGGTGTTGTCCAAACATTGGGTCCGGAACTGAACGTGATGTTTCTCCGGAGACCTTGCTACCCCCACATGCAAAGGAGATGCTGTAGCATAGAAACAATGACGACGGGCCAGCATAAGTGGACCCAGACTAAGCTGTTCTGGGTTTCTCTTACCTTTCGGATATGTTGTCTGAAAGTAAGCAGTGAAGGAGAATTTTCCTCTAAGACTCAAATGGCTTTAGGGAAGATTTTTAAAAATGCAATTAATTTTATACACAAGCAAGGCACTTACTGCCTTTTGCTCTCTTGTAGGAATTAAACTCACAATATGAAAAGTCCACCTGTCTATTTTTTCCTGTTCCTAAAACCTCACCAACCACAGAGGCTCGGTAGGACGCATCCCATCGGTGCTGCCCCACTAACCTCTCCTCGCCTGTCTAATGCTCTGCTGCTCCCTGCTCTCGCGTCGCACAGATGCCACCCTCACCAGCACTGTGTCTAAGAATTGCCCTCAAATCTCTAGCCTAGAAAGTGTGGCTGATGTCCCGAGGCTTTTGCAAGGATTGTTTCTCAGTTTAAATAAAACATTATTGTATTTCAGTCCACAGGTACTCCTGGGCCTACGCAGATAATGCTACCCTGATACTGGGCTCAAAAAATAAATAAATAAATAAATAATAATAAATAAATAAAAAGAATCTTGCAGCTTTCTTTGCCGCCCCAGGTTTCCGTGGTCGCCCTCTCTGGTTTGACAGGAATAAACTCACTTCCACAGTGCACGTGGTTATATGGTCCCTCCTGTCCCCTTGTCTTTGCTATGATTGGTTGGATTAGAAAAAACCACAGGTCTCCAAAACTAGTTAGACGGGGGAAGTTCCATTCTAGTGAGCTCTTACTAGCGCTGACATGGGATGTCTTGGCTATATTAGTATCACTTGCCTACCTGCAGAGGAGGGCAAGGCCAGAGGCATAGCCATGGGCAGGCATCCGAGTGGTCGCTGGAACAGTGAGGTCCACGAGGTTACACCAGGCTTTGGGCACAACTGTCTTCCAATCACACGGTGGCAGAAAAAGCTAGTATCATCTTTGGCTGAACTTTTCACTGAGCCGTGTACAGAAGAGGGGTGAGAGCCCTACTCTACTTACAAGCAGGCAGTGTGCACCCGGGGCTGTTTATCATGCACACCGCGGGGAGCACGGAGCAACGCCGGCTCCCTGATGTCATCGTGTCCAGCGTTGGGATGTGAAGATATCAAGGAGCGACTTCACACGATGTTGCATAAAGATAAATTGAAGGAACCGAAGGTCAGCCTGGAGAAGGTAAGTCTCAGAGAAGAGGCAGTGGTTACCTTGAAATACTGGAAGGTTTAAGATTGGCACAATAAATAAGTAAATGAATAAAAATAGATAAATAAATAAATAAACAAGGACTTCATTGGTGTCTTCAGTGGAAGACTGAAGAATCGAATTCTTTCTCCAGATAAAAAATGTTTTCTAACAAGTAGAAACCAGGAACTCAAGAGGGCCTGGATTCCTAGTCATTATAGAGCACATGTCAAAGAAATTCAAAGGTCAGAGGCTGTGGGGGTCACAAGAGGACCTTGGTATACCAGCCCTGAAATTCTACTACTCTGTATTTCTAAGCAATTTTATGTCTTAATGACCTACATCCCAAAGACAATACTACTGCTACCAACACTCCAACTAGCAATCTTGCAGAAGTGGGCAGTGAGACTAGGATTTACACACAGTAGTTTACTTGTAAGTGTGTGTGTGTGTGTGTGGCGGGGGGGTGGGGGTGTTGACAGGAAGTGGGGAAGTGACATAGGGAAGGGAGGTAGCCAAAAAAGCTTGCTTTACAGAGGCACCTAACTGTGGCCAGCTGGAGCCTGATCTATGAAGGACACAGTTAGGTATCTGAGTCAAACTCAGGCTTCAGACATCCCCTGTGGACAAGAGAGCTGAACCGTGCACACCATCAGCTCTAGGCCACTGGCTGAGGGTGGCTCCAGTGTGGCGTCACTCCCCTGGCCCTCTGGGCCACTGTTGACAGGGGCAAGGCAACTCCCCTGGTTACTAAAAGAGCCGCCAGCCCTCACAGGCAGATGCTGGCCGTGGGCAGTAAACACAGTGAAGCCTGAGGGGTCCAGATGAGTCTTCCATACACGCTCTTCTGCGGCGTATTGGTGTAAGTCTCAGATTCTAACTTCCTGAATCTCAAACAGGGTGGATAGTAACCATGGTTCTCCTAGAACCATGGGTTTCTTTCCTGCGGTCACTCTGCACTCTGGTGTCATCAGGCCACACCCAGAGGGCCGTGACAAAACAGGTACCAGGCACCTGTGCATGGAGGAATGAGGCCCAACGCAGGGATCCAAGTCATTATTGCCTTAAAGAACATCTTGTCACCAATACTGTGCCTCAAAACTAAGTCAATATTCTCTACACTTTTTTCAAACAATGTTAGAGATTAAAATAAGAATATTTAAAAACTTTGTATATCCAAATCAATAAAGTTATTGGTGAAAATGGAAAAAAAAATTTTGTGATCAGAAGTATCAAAGAAATTAACAACACATTGGTGCATTTTTCTTCTCCTTTTCTCTCTCTCAGTCTCTCTTATGCACACCACGCACACTAATTAAATTTATGTGAGAAAAGAGTGATTGGAAATGAGTTCAACCAATCGAGTCTACTTACACATAAGAAACCAACAGATATCTAAGCCCCAGAAAGACATGCAAACTACAAGCCGTAGACTTTGGAGATCAGAATATGACCATAGAGTTTTGTTTGGAATTTTGAGTCAATGAAAACAGACAGTTAACTTCCCATTTAAAAAAATGACTAATTTTGAATGCCTGGTACATATGTTAATATGCAGTGATTGCCAACATCACCCCTAGGAGAAAACACCCAAGCGAAGCACAGCATGCCCATCCTCCCAGTTGTATGAGAAAATATAAACATGCACTTATGGACTCGTAACTAATTTCACGTGGAGATTACATTTCTAGAAATATCTTAGAATTTTTCTTCTACTTTTTGTTTTGAAACTTCTCTATAAGCTGCAAAACAGTACCTATGAGTCTTTCTGGAATAATTCCAGAACAAATATTCCCAAACCCCTGAATAATTAAAAGTATTTTCTTTCAACAAGGATATTCTCCTACATAGCATGATAGAACCCAAAAAATTAGGGCACTAACTTTGCTATCTTGTTACCATTTCATCTTAAGATACTTTAAGTTTCACCAATGTCTTTGGAAAGTTTTGCCAGTTGTTCCCAATAAATACACTTCTGAGCAGAATTTTCAATCCAGAGGTGAAACTGCATTTCGTTTCCTTATCCCCACCAGTCTCCGTGGGTCCAGAACAGTTCCGCAGTCTTGTCGTGGCTTTTACGGCCACAGTTCTTTCAAAGGCAGTTACATTGCAGGCTTTCCCTCAGTGTCAGTTCGTCAAAGTCTCCGTCTTTATGAATTGGGTGACGCCTCTTTGGTGATACCACAGTAGTAGTGCTGGGTTCCCACGGCCTCCTCACAGGTGCCACTGAGTTTCAACGCAGCGCTCCAGTACCGGTAACGCTAACTCTGATTCAGCGGGTGTTGTCCGACCTTTTCACTATACGGTTATTTTGCCATTGTAAATAACAAGCATTGGGGGTTGTGCGAGATTATGCAAAGTCCATTCCTCATAAAACTCTCAGTTTATTTATGTATATATTGATTTTACTGTGATCTTGCGAATTCTTTGTATTCCACGGGTTTTGATACATTACTTGTATTATTTAATGGGATGCTGAAATTCATTCAGATTTGGCATCTGTGTTATTTTTATATGCCTTCCTCATTCTTTCATTCTGGCATACTGTCTGGCTCATTTTTTCCTGCTTCAGCCTTGGATTTAGCCAGTTTTCCAAGGAGCCCTAACGCCATTTAGTAGAAAGTCATATGCAGAATCCATGATCTCAGCCCTAGACATGCCCTTGCTATTGGGTGTTACAGCACATGGGATTTTTCAGTGGGCAGGGCTGGAAATACATTTATATACACACAGAGACACATGCACACAAATTCCACATCTATATTCATATCCAATCTCCATATCTATCTATTGAAAACTATAAGTTCACATCAGTATCTCATTTTTCCAATTCAACTCCAGGGCCGATCATAGCGCTTTCCCTTTCTGCATTTGAAACAGCCTTACCTGACTGTGGGGAACCAGGCTGCCACTATACATAATGTATTACTTATTGGTCAGTGCTCTACAAGGAACCAGTCCCCCCCCAGGTGTCCCCATCACCCACCTGTGCAGGGGAGACCCTGCTCAGCCGGTCCGACACTGTGCGCCCCCTACTCCTCTCCCTCTTGGCCTCTTCCACCCACATCAAGTAGCCTCCCTACTGCTCGCTCCATTTTGCGATGGCTCCGATCAATGCACTGAATCTTTGGGGTGTCTGCCTCGCTTGGCCTCACCTAATGCTTTTAGGTAATTGCTCAGGAAAGAAAGAGAAAGAGAAGAGAGAAGAGAGGACAGGCTAAGGAACTCGTAATTACAGTTGCCACTAGAGGGGTGAATTGAGTATTCAAAGATGAGAGGGTACTTTTATTCATTTTAGTGTTTCTTGTCCTAGTATTTGCTATGTTTAACATGAATGATACCCTATAATCAGGGATATCAAACTCATTTTCACCAGGGGGCCACATCAGCCTTGAGGTTGCCTTCAAAGGGCCGAATGTAATTTTAGGACTGTATAAATGTAACTACTCCTTAACTAGGGGCAAGGAGCTCAGGGCTGCCACCGGGTAGAAACAAGGTGCTGGGCCAGATAAAACAAGGTGGAGGGCCAGATTTGGCCCGTGGGCCTTGTGTTTGTCAACTAGGCCCTATATTATACGTCCAATTCAAAGGGTGTGTGAAAAGACTTTGATGGGTGAATAAATGTAACATAAATGTTTTAAATGATAAACTGGAATCCTTTAGTTCTGAATACATAGTTACAGAATAATGCTCTTACACTCTTGCTTATAACCAACTGTGAATGTTTGATTAGAAAGAAAGAAAGAAAGAAAGAAAGAAAGAAAGAAAGAAAGAAAGAAAGAAAGAAAGAAAGAAAGAAAAAAGAAAACCTGCAAACGCTACCACTAGGAACTTAGTAATGACATAGCATGGCCTCTAAATCAGTCACACTTGACATTGATGCAAAGCCTGCGGGAAGTTACAAAGGGCTGTGCAAACACAAGGTATTGTTGCTACTCAATACAGATTCCTGAACCATCTAGCTCACGTGGACCTCACTATAATGGTACAAAGGAGGTAGCGGACATTATTCAATTCTCAATTCTTCAAGTCAACTGGGCTCCAGAATCCAAGCACAGTTCCTCAGGAATGACACCCTGCGTAGCTCTTCAGAGTCAAAGGGGTCCAACCCTGCAGTACTGTAACCTCAGAAAGCTACCCGGGCCCTCTTCATGTTGTATGCCTGTTCTGTGAGAAGTGAAACCTTCTCCATACGTAAGAAACTGCCAACACCAAAAAATAAAGTGCCTAAGAGGTATCTGCCATGAAAGAAAAAAATTTATAAATATTCATATTTCATAGAGTAATCAAGATGTTGATGTTAATATTAGAGCAATAACTTTAATTGTATTTCAGCAAACGGATGCCAATTAAGAAACAAATTATCTCATAGAAGCATATCTTGCACACAGTTTTGCCCTAAAGGTAAGCCGAGGGCTATGCCAGCTTCCTGAATTTTAATGCACAAGTGAACACCTCCAAAACTATTAAAATTAAAAATAAGCATTTAAAGGGCTTTAAAATATGCCTGAAAAATCAATGACAGCTGCCTGCTTGCTGGTAAAGGCAAAGTATTTTATCCCACAGATGGAAAAAAAAAAAGTCAGTTCTAAGAAAAGGTAAAGGACGGCTATTTAGGCTGTTCCTTTAGTGATGGATTTGAGACACCCATGTCGTTTCTGATAAAGCACTCAGCATTGTAAATTACCATGCAAACCTCATTTGAACTTTCTAAACTCTTTAAAACTCCGCCACCTTGAAAATAAGAAGCTTTTGCTTCAGATTTTTCAGTGCCAAACTGGAAAAGTTCTGCGGTGAAAATCCAACAGGGTAAGAGATGGGCATCAAAAGATGACTATTCAAAAGAATCTTGGATAGTCTAGGAAACAGCTGATTTTTCACGGTCTCCAGAAACCCTAAGGCCTCTAATTCTGCTGTAATATCTCTCAGATGTGAAGGCTCTTAGGAGAGAGCAGGCTCTGTCCTCTGAATGCACCCTGCAGAATCATCTAGGTCAGGGAGCCCTTGAGCATCCCAGGAACAAGTCCCCAGTTTGAGCTTTCTCCTTATTGCCACGGCGAGCTGTACACATTCTTGCAGCTACATGGATCATGTTGCAATATTAGTGTTGGGCTCTAATGGTCTCCCTTCATAAGGCAGAAGCACCTCACAGGCATGCCTTATGTTCCTAAGCCTTACTGTGTGTTTAGAGAAACTCAGTAGAGTATATATAGCTCAGATGTCAGCTGGGATCTCCCCGGCTCAGTTGGTTTTACGAAGGCTACCTGGAATACCCATGTTCATGATGCGCAGAAGTCTAAGTCCACCCCTCCATAGAGGGAAGTTCCTAGGAACTTATTTTTTCACAGAACATTTTGTTTCTGAGTTCATACCTTGGCGCGTGTTATATAGATCCTCATTACTACACTGGCTTCAACACACACTTTTCTGTGAATAGAGCTGACCTTACTGAGGTAGCATTGTGTTTGGATATCCAAACTGAATTAAAATCTCATTTTAGACAATCCTGTCTCAAAATAACCTTGCCAAAATCGCAGTCAAGGGTTGTAGTTACATACTCCCCTGGTCCCTCTCCTTTTTTCTGTTTGGTGGTACCCTTCATCCCCAGCACCCACACTGGAAAGCAACAAATGTATTTCCATCTCTCTTGCACACTTTTAATCTTCAAATTTTTCTAATAAGCTTACCCTGCCTATCAAACCCTGAACACTTATCAGCTGTTTTATTTTTACCAAAGACTGTTACATATCAGCTGGTGAGGAAAAAGTAAAAAACATTGTTATGTTAGTCTCACCTCCTCTATCCAGAGATGTGATATATAAAGGCTAATCTACAACAAGGTGGAGGTGAGAATTCAATTCATTACAACAATAAATAGCTGAAATAACATAGTGAGTACTAGCTGGATAAATTCTAGGCTCTGTTTGCCCAACTCAAATTTACATAATTGTGCAATCACTGCTTGTACTGTGGAACCACTAATCTGCATTGGAAAGTAGAAGTCACAGACTTGCCCGTAGCCTAGGATTAATCCATCTCCAAGTTAGGACTTCCACACGCTAAGAGGTGGAGACGCCACTGCTGAAACCATTAAGCAAGGACTATCCTTATGGAAATGGTGGCAGACCAGGGAGGTTGCTAAGGCTAAAATTATGCGATAAAAACAAAGGATGAAAATTTCCTCCATATACATTTCCCTTCTTTCTCTGGCAATGTAATTTCTAGGTACAGGTGGGAAGAACTTTTGTTTTGCTATTAATTAATTAACCTAGAGAGAAAGACTTTTCCAGAATTTTGATTTGCTTTCAAAACAATAAAAACAAACATTCTGGTGATTGCTCAGCAATCTTTGCAAAATTCTGAGGTTTACCTTCTATCTTAAGTGGTAGATCAACCAATAGTATCTTTGGCACATCCACCAACGACCGGAGGTAATTTGGAAGTTCAAGTCCAGGCTATGGCTAGCTTCCATCCTGATGGATTTTCAGCCCAGTCTCCAAGACGAGATTGATGTTGGCTCCCAGTCGGTTTTTAAGACACATTCTTTGCAGGAGCACCTGCGTCAAAAATGCATTGTTGCTACTAACTGGTCAAAGAGGCCTTCCAAATTGCTTCAGAAGGCAATCCGACCTCCCGTGGGGTGAAATACCTGAGGGCCCCGGTTCTATGCCTGTCTGCCCTGCCGCACACAGACCGACCAGGGCAGCAATCCCATGGGCTGCTCGGCACATTGGAAGGAAAGATCCGGTAAGATGTAACCTCTTGCCTCCACTGATATCTGTCTTTCACAGTAGCCTGCCTGCAACTCATCTGGATTTTATGTCCTTCAACGTGTACGAAGTCAGTCACCAGGTTTATGGATTGTGCCAACTAGCAAATGTTTGGAAGCTTTAAAACCAGACCTACAATTCCAAGTCTGAGTTGTTTTCCTGAAGACAGCCAACTGCAAATGACCCCCTCACACAGGCTTTCTCTGAGGCATAAAATTGAATGCACTGGGATGCTTGGTACTTATATTTAGTTAATTGTGGGTGCAATCAGCCAATTGAGGATACAATTAGACACTGCAATTAGCTGCTGTGGTCCAAATTATTAAAGAGAGGCAAAAACAGTAGGCCCAGCCAAAGCCTCTAAAGCCGCAGGTCTGTGGCTGAAACCACCAAGGAAAGTCATTCAGACGCGTGTATCCCCAAAGCCAAAAAGAAAATGGGAAAATAGCATAAGACAAGACCTACTGGTAGAACACTAGAATAATAACAGTATTATTTCACTTGCATGTGTGTCTATATTTTTTATATAGTTTACAACTCTGCTATCAAGCCATTTTATCATACGCTTATGTTACCTAAAAGATGTCCATTGAAACCATTAGAAATGGCAGCATACAATTTTGAAGCAAAGATAGAAACGAGTCTCTCCCACTAGCATACACCACGTACCAAGGTCAAATGTTCCCACTTCTACTACAATCCCACATTTTATGAGGCAAAAAGAATGAATATTAACCGGTCACCTCCTCTGAGCCAGGAGTACCATGGACAGTTGACGAGTGATGTTACATGTAGTCCTCATAACGACTCCATGTGAGTGACATAGCTCCTCGTTTTACAGACGAAGAAACCGAGCCTCAGTCAAGTTAACGATTTGATAAAGCTCAGCACCATCGGTCACAGGTAAGTTGAGGCCTATCTGACCTCTAGGACTCTATCCACAAAATTATGATCTCCCAAATGTGTGGTTTAGTTTCTGTAAGATTTGAATAACGCCAAATCTGACACTGGAAAGCATAGTTTGAATCAGGGTCTAAACTCCAGGAAAATGCTGATCACCTCATAAATGTTGGTCTAAGAGGCATTTAGAAAAGGACCCTTTTACTTGGTAAGAGATCAAATAGATAATGAAGGGCAGTTCAATAACCGTGATTCTATGATAAATATGATCGTAATTCACATACATTTATTGTTGTTTTGGTTCCCAAAGATGGGGGTGGCCCACTTTGATGATTTGCCAGTGAGTTCTTCTAAAGAATTTTAATTTGGAATTACGTCTTTGTTTCAGCATTTAATTATATTCTGTTTTAGAAAACCACCAAAATAGTTAAAAGAGGGGAAAAGATAAATGGTCATATGGAATTCAGTGCTTTTTAATTATAGGAATCCATTCACTTTGTAATATCAGTGTAACAATTCCTTAATGAAATTGAATTATTTCTTTTAAAATTGACTTAATTAATGATTCAGTTTATATTAGATTGTTTTTTATAATTCAATTTTAACTCTAATAACCAAGTTTAGAGTTTCTTAAAAAAAGAGAATTTTAAAACCATTAAAATCTAAACTTCTTTGAAATGAAAGTTTAAATGGGGAAAAAGGATGAGTTTAGTTAAGACACTCAAGAGTTTTACTACTCTATTTTACTTAAGGAAAAATGTAATAATTTTATATTATAATTAATTTCAGGGTTTTAAAAATCCAATTATTTCCTGAATAAGCTACTAAATACATTTCCTTATGTAAGAAGGAACTGAACGGCTTAGAAAAGAATGGCTCCATAGTATTTAATGGGGTTTTTGTTAGTTAATGAATCCCAGCGTTCACAACCTGCCAGGCTCTCAGAACTGCTCACATTAAACCCACCTTCCATGCTGCCTACGCCCAGGCCCAGGCCACACATCTGATTCCCTGTGTTTAAGAGCTTGCTCATAATACTAGTTCACTAAACAGTTATGGAGAAGATTAAAGGGGTTAATTCGCCTTCTCACTGAGTCTCCCTAAGAAGCATGTATTACCTATCAGCTGGCAATAACCTCCCAGAAACTTCAAAGACTTGGAATATACCTGAAAATCTCTGAATAGGAAGAAAAATAGTGGTAAAAGGCCCATGTATTTTTAAGTGCCCTCACCTTCAGGAAGGTCCTGCATTTATAGATAGAAGGTATATATTAGTTTATCACAATATGTGGAAATCAGAATAACTATAATATTCTATTATTTATCATTCATCATTAACCATCTCTGTAGTAGTTTCCACTTGCTGCTGTAACAAATCACCACACATTTAGAGGCTTAACCCGACACAAATTTATTCTTTCACAGTTCTGGAGCTCGGATGTCTAAAATGAGTGGGCGAGGCTCATTCCCTATGGAAGCTTTAGGGAAGAATCCATCTCCTTAATCTTTTCCAGCTTCAAGATGCCGCCCACATCCCTCCAACCTCTGCTTCCAGCGCCCCATCTCCTTCTCTGACCCTGACCCTGACCCTCCTCCTGCCTCTTTCTTATAAGGACCCTTACGATTTTATTGGGTCCTCCCCCAAAATACAAGATAATCTCTTCATCTCAAGATCCATCATGTATTCACACCTGCAAAATCCATATTGAGAAGTTTGGGGGCTTAGGGTGTGGACAGCTTTGGAGAGAGATCATTCAGCCTTTCACAACTTTATATAGAATCCATTTGATTATCAGCTGCTTCCACATGCGGAAAAGAGAAGGGGGCAGGAAACAATTTTTTCCACCTCTTCTTTTTAACTGCTTCCCCTGTCCCGACATACCTAAACATGTATGTGTTTTGCTTGCTCACACACACATGCAGGAACATTCATACCTACACACTCACAGACATGTAATCACATAAAGTTCTCAATTCCATCCTAGAAGAGTGACAGTCTCTTTTGGAGACTTGAGCTTTTTCCTGATCTATAAGGCAGCATGTTTGGAGAAAAAAAGATACATCAATAGCATTAGCATTCTATATACATCAAAGACCTCCTCCGCAACACATACATCTTCCAAGTAGTAAAAGATGGAGAAAAAAAGAGAGAGAGGTGAAAGTAAAATTCCGCCCCTCCATACCTTTTATCTGAAGCTCCCCAGAACAAATTCAATTCTGTTAGTTTACAGGATTAAAGTCTTGAAGCCCTGATTTAATTTATTTCATGTATCGCCTGCTCCCTTTCCTTTCCCCTGTTAATCCCGTGTCTTCTGAAAGAAGCAAGAGCCAACTTGTTTATTCTATCTCTTACCTTGCTAACCAGAAAAATACTGTCTCTGGGTGCCATTTAGCAGAGATGGTTCTCTTGGTCTTGAAAAAGAGTTTCATTCATAGTAAAATATAGCTCCTCCACAGACGGGTTGGCTTTCAGGACCCCTCTCCCCTGCCCACTAAAATCCCTTTCTCCCCTCCCCACGCCTGGAGCAGCTGATAGACCAACAGACAGGTAGATGCCCAAATCTAAACTCTGCTTCCAAAGAGGTCAATTAGAAAATGTGGTTTATTTTAAATCAGGGATGCTACCACCTCGCTTCTGCAACTGGAACTTAAAGTCAGCTCACAGAAGGCTGCCGTGACTTTACTGCCCAGCTTACCATGAATATTATAAAAAAAAAAAAAAGAGAAAAACAAGCTGATGTGAGAGTGCCCAACTTCTCTCAAAGTCACCAATCAGACGAATTACTCTCTTCCCCAAGGGAACAGTTAGTGGTAATTTGTGAGGAGCTGGAATTACTTTCAGCTTCGTGGGAAATTAAATGGATACGTCTTCCTTTTGGAAACAATACAGGTTGAGGGGGAAAAGTATTTTCCCTCTTAAAATGCGGGAAATTTTCTTTCCAAAGCGGATGAGATGAGGGCTAACTACTCTCAACCAGATCTATTAGCAAAAATGTCTCTAAAGCCAACTAAAATGAAACAATTTTAAACTGCAGTATTGCCAAGTAGGAAAAAAAATAGTGAACTAAGGTAACATAAAGGGACAAAGCAGAGTTGGGAAATATTTGGAACATTAACTTGTTTGGCAGAGGGATCAGCATGATTTAGGTGAGTCAACGGAACTAAAGGAAAAGGGTTTGGGATTGACTGACAGGTCCTAGCTGGCCTGAGAATTCTTTCAGGGGAGATTCTGAGGATTATTCCATTTGTGTGTCTGACTCTTAACAGAGTACCCAGCACAGAGTAGGCACTTTATACCTGTCAATGATGTCAAAAGAAAGTTCTGAGAGCTTAACTTGATCTGAGTATTTCACTGAGTGAGAAACAAACTGCTTGCCAACATGGGAATCCACACCTAAACCCGGCATGAAGTCGAGAGGCAAGGCTGTCACAGCGTGGCTGGCTTACCATGTGAGAATGAGGAAGCCGTCTAACCTCTACAATGACTGGTTTTTAAAGTCACGGTTTGCAGAATGGGGCAGAGGATTGGTTAACAGTGACCATCCTGTACCTTTTTAGGAAGATGACTTAGATCTGTTTATGAATATCAGAAGCCTTTACAAGAAATAGCCTGTTTCACTTACATTCATGAAATACACTAAATGTAGCTTTGCCTGGCATGAGTGGTTTTGACTGGTCCAGGGATTCTCAAGTCTGATCTTCACTTTATTTTATTGTAACAGTTAGTTGGCAGGCCTTAAATATTGCCTTCACTTTCCGAGGCCCCGGTTTCCTGTCTTGTATGTAGTATATAAATTCCCCAAAGCCCTATCCTCTCCAAACATTTCTTTTTTATTTTAAGTAAGTCTTCCTTTTTCTCTCCTTGACCAGACCCTGAAAGAAATTATTTTGTTCTCTTCTGGATAGTATTCCAACACAATATTTTTAAATGGCTTTAACCTCGTTAGCAAGCTCCCAATGAGCCTTTTCATATACCACTTAGCTGCCCAAATTCACTGGGTTCTGGGAGAGAGAATGCTTCAGAAGAAAACCGCGGGCTGGGTTTCAGGTATTCTTAATCCTGCCTACACGAGCAGCCATAGTTAGATAATTTCAAAAGCATACGCCTTTAGGTTTCCAGCTGTTAATATTTGCACACCAGACAACCACCCTTAATACCACTGCTGGTTTATTGACATAAACTCCTCGCTTCCCACAGCTTGTAATTGAATCCCCCCACTGCTTAATTGGAAATGGAATGGCTCCACAACCAGATTTGAAACATCTTCTGAAGCTGGGAGGAACATCAGCACTGTCTTTTAAAAATAAAAATTATATCATTAACTGTGTTAAGTGAAGATTGGTGTTCTGTTGAATATCAGGCATGAGGGCACCCCAGGACTGTCTGGAAATAGGGCGATGAGCATGCCTTGGGTTTTACCGTGCGTGCAAAGCAGGCCTCCCTCCTCACCTGAAGCATGAAGGCTGAAGCTGGATCAGTGTGTACCTTGCAAAGGTCCTCGTATTTGCACTCTTCGGATGCTTTTAAAAAGTGTTTTTCTCTTGCACTTACTCATATCCTTTGGCCAAAATTACATTCAAAATCTTAGTCAACAAGTAATTATTGTGCCCTTATTACAAGCCAGGCACGTAGGCGTGGGAGATAAATAGTGTAGGCGAGAAAATAAAAAGATAAAAAAATTAGAAGTAAATTATATGCTGTTTATGTAATATAAATGAACATGTACATGTTTCAATGATATCAAACTACATAGAGAAAATAAATTAATCTGATTAATAAATGAAAAACTAAATGATTACAAAAGGGGATGGGTAAAATAAATTATGGTTATCTATGGTAAAGTATTGCACAGACAATAAAATAATTTCAAAGCATATGTAATGCCAGGGGAGTATGTAAATAGAGGAGTACAGTGCAAGGTAACATAGTTTATTTTAAGTATATGTTAATGTATCACAAAAAGAGTATGGAAATCATACATCAGTGTGTTCACCAGGTTTATCTATATCTAAAAGCACTGATATTTTTGTATAAATTCTCCTCTACTAATTTGTTTTAAATGATTTTTTTAATATATTTGTCAGAAAATACCTTTAGGATGGAATTTGTTAATATCATGTTTTAAAACGTGGTTGTACATCTCAGGTGTCCATCAGGCCTCGCCAGCACGCCTGCGCGCCACCTACCTCTCCGTCCCTCACTAAGGGCAGTCCCATGGTGTGATTGGGTATGAGAGCGCCTGGGCTCCGGAGTCGGTCCACTTGGTTTAATATTCTGTCCCAGGCACTTATTAATTATATAAACTAGGGGAAACTAACATGCATAACCTAACTACTAGTGAGAAAATGTTACCTCCATTATACATACATGGAAAATAGCTGTGGCATTTATTATTTTAAGAGTTGAGTGGATTGCCTGGCCTTTTAATAATAAGAACGAGCCTGTATTGAGCATTTACCATTTCCTGGTTTCTCTCCTGTCCACACGTTAAGTCCTTCCTCACTTTGTAGTTGACTCCTCACCTGGTCTCCTTACTACGACACCTGGGTGGGGCGCCCTATGCTGTCTACATGTCAGTGGCAAGTCTTGGATGCTCTGTACTAAGACCTCCACGTACCAAGTCTGCTGCTGTAGTGAATTGGAGGCAGTCATTCACTCTTTACCCACTTCATGCGCCATCAGAAGCCTTGTGCATTTGGGTGTCTCTGGGGCTGTCCAACCCTGCCCGCCTGTCTGTGGAGACAGCGTCCAGCTCCAGTGCCCTTCCGTGTCAGAGGCATACCTGCAGAATCCTGCCTATGCCCCACCTTTCCCATTGCTGTACCTGCTGCTTGAGGGACCCTTCTCCCTGAGAGCTGAATGGCTCCTTCTGTTCTTACTGGCACCAGATATAATGTTGCCTCCTTGGGGACACCTTCCATGACTGCACTATTTAAAATGGGGGGTGGGGGTGTTGTCTCTTTACCGTGTTTTACTTTCATTACAGCTCTAATTGCTAATTTAAATGATAGTATTTATTTAGGGAGGCAGGCACTATACAGGTTCAATCAATGCTAGTTAATTAATTAACCAATTAACAAGGGTTGACACCCCACATACTTAAAGAAGAGTTACCACAAGATCCAAAAGAGATAATGCATTGTGCCCCCAGGAATTTTTTCAAATTCTCTCTAGTCACAGAGCAAAAGGAGAACTTTCCTGCAAGGCCTTTTCTCCCCCACAGTCTAGAGTGAGCGGCACAGCCCGAGCCCCTGGAGGGAGCAGCGGCCCTTTCCAGAACAGCCTGCCTCGCATCCTCAGGCACTGCACTAACACAAACAGAGTCTCTCCCTGCTGCTGAGGCTCACAGAGAAGCCGAGGTGCTCCGTACAGTATCACAGTGGCCAGCTTCTCAGGATGCTCAGCTGAGAAACCAATGGCCTGCTGTGGGACATGCACGTACACCTATAAGAGCTCCGACGGGGTGGTGCAGGTGGCTGGAAGACCATTGCGTTAGGTCCGATGGCCTGGGAAAGAGATCTGGCAAGTCTTCCCTGAGAAGACACTACAGAGCTGAGATCTGAAGGGTGAGGAAGAATCAACTAGACATACGGCAAAAGTGGCAGGAGGCTCCAGCCTTCCAGGGAAGGGGCAGCATGCGCACACGCCCTGGGAGGAAGGACAGGGATGTGTAAGATTAGGAATGCTGGTAGGTCTGAGGAAGGGAGCCTGCCTTGGGCCCCAAGAGGGTGACCAACTTGTTCCAGTTTGGGCGTGGCTTTTAATCCTTGAATTTCCTAAATCTGGGGAACCCCCTAATCCTGGGCTAACCAGGGCCTGGTCCTCTCTCAATAAGGTGTGTCTGTTACAGAGCAGGGAGGGGGTGGTTCACAATAAATTATCACAGAAAGAATTCCCCCTTTCTGTCTCTGGAGGTTCCCCCCCCACACACACACCTGCTAGGTTCGAAATGCCCGCCGCCAGAGGAAAGATGTCTCTCAACGCCAGAGACTGGTGAAAGGGAAAGAAATTATTTATTTAAAAGTTACACAAACTTAGAGTAATGACTTAATATCTTCATTAAGATACTAAAGTCCTTTAGAATACCCACAGATGCACACAGTCCTTCCCTCTCCCTCTGCCCAGTCCGGGGTACCGTATCTCAGGGAAACAAAGTAGAGAAGTCCATGATTCAGGCTCCCCTCGGTTCCAGCACCGTTTGCTCTGTCGCCACCACGATCTCCAGTTAATCCAAAGCCATGTGGCACCTTCTCACAGCCCACCAGCAAGAGTCCTTTCTCCTCTTTTCTTCCCGGCAAAGTCTCTCCTACTGCCTAAGCCGCGTGGCAAAAAGAAACACCCCAAAACCACATGGTCCTCTTTATTCACTCCAGAACCGCGCGGTCCCCTTCTCCTAGGGCTGCCGCACCTGGGTTTAAATCCCAGCGCCCATCTTCCTTTGCAGCCCCATTTCCGACTCCTCCTACAATCAGTTACACCTGCCAGCATCCCCGTATTCCTCCAGCTTTACTGGGCTGCCATAGTAAGTCTGGGCAGGTGTGGCCCCATGGCATGGAGCCAATCATCTCCAAGTTCTCACGCAGGCCCTGTAACCAGGGGGAGTTGCTTCCCAGTCCCATCTTGGGTGGAAGTCACTCCCATCCCCCTGGCTCAGAGCATGGGCACAGCTATTTAACATATCCATGAAACCAGTTAAAGGTTAATAGATATGTTAAATGACCATGCCAGGGTTAGCTGCAAAGCTGTTGCTACCCAAAACAGCTCTGAATGGGCTTGCTCCATGTGTCCCCTCCCCCTGGCTCAGGCTTGTGGGGGTGAGGACATCATATATATATATATATATATATATACATATATATATATATATACACACACACACACACATATATATATATTTCTAATATTTCCTGGACACCTTGAGTTCTGGACCCCATTACAAATCCCTTCTTGGGGCCCTCCTCTTGGCTGCACCCTGCTTCATGTCCAGGGCCAAGGGGACAGGCCACTAAAGGCAACCCCTTCCAGACCTTGCCACAGGTACATGGGCCTCCAGAATTCCTTTCCCTAAAGGTCCCAAGTGTGCTTTGACATCCTCTGTGTGCCTCTTGCCGGAGCCTGTATTATGTCACCAGCATACACATCCCTTAGTCCGAGGGACAGAAAAGTGCAGCTATTTGCGGGTGTCACAAACGGTGCTTAGAAGTGCAGGCTGGATTTTACACCCACTCATAGGAGCTGCAGGTGGTGCAGAGCAAAGCCGGAGCTGGGGTGGTGTGGCACCAGGGACTGGCTTGGAGGGATCTGAAATTCCCCAATTCCTGTTTAGCCTTCCGGACCCTTAAAAAGAGACATCTTGCATGAGTGCAGCACACCTATGCAGTTAATTGTCTGCTAGCCTGCTGTATGCCTTTTACACGTTTAGACATCTGGTAGATAGCCCTCCATGGGTACTACTGTCCTGGGCTGGGCTTCACAGTGTTGGGGTGTGTGTGTGTGTAAGGAACTAAAAGATAAAAGAAAATAGTTCAAAATGAACCAAAGAATCATAAAAGCAATAATAATAATACACAATCATTTTCAAATACTTTAGTGATACTCAACTGTGCATCCCAAACCTGCCTTAATAACTGAAGGACTCACTATCACAGCTGCTTGGAGTAGCCCTGGCTGGGAATCGCTTTCTGCTACAGACAGCCGTCTTACCCAGAAGGCAGAACGTCACCCAGATTCAGAACAATCCAGAATGTTCCTCATGCCCTGAGCTCCCTTTGGGGTTGGCCGAGACCTACTCCTGACTGCTGTACAACCCAGCTTCTCACGCTGCCCAGGCCCGTGTCCCAGCCTCTCACCCTGGGTGCGGATCCCAACATCCTTGCGCAGTACTGTTCCTTCATGTTCCTCTGTCTCAGAGTCAGCTTTCCTGCCAGCCTCCTGGTCACAGTGCCCATTATTACTGTTTTCTTATGACTCAGGCTCTGTCTGACCATTTTCCGTAAACCCCTTCATTGCCTCTCACAGTCCTCTGATGAAGGAGGTGCCTTATTAATACTCATTTCAGAAATGATGGAATGGAAGAAAATGACTGAAGATCAGACAGTAAAACAGCAGCATGAACTTCCAGTAGCAGCTAGCTTTCAGACCCTTCTACGGCAACAGAAGGCTCTCTTTATAATTGGAAATTGTATTTTCATTCACCACTTACGCATCTGTCATTTTTATGGCAATTAATTTGGGGGAGATTAATCCACATCCATTCAAGAGTGTAGTTTGACTATGGTGTCTAATCAATGTTTCAGTCTATAGAAGCTCATATAAGCTATCATTTCTGTAATATGCACGATGGGAAAGGAAGCAGCACAGAATCTTGATGGTCTCTACAAGAAAGAAAAAATGAGGAGGCATAGGGTTTAAAAGGTAGAAAACCGGATTTATTGGGCCAGATCCTGTGTTAAGTTCTATAATACCAGAGCCCTTGACACCCAGAGCTGCCCCGTTGGCAGGGCACTGGGCATGAGAGCTCACAGCTCTGATGAAACCAAGCGCTTCCAGCCGTAAGGAGCGGCAGACCTGTTCTCAGGCTGCCATTATTCCTAAATATCCCTGTTTGTGTTCTGCTTCCTAATCACCTCCTTAGCCAGAAACTATTACATTTCCTTCTTTTGTGCGTGTGGAGAAGGAGTGGGAAAATATTACATTGATAACTTCCAAAGGAATTTATGAAGGTTTCCAACGGTATGTGGTATTTAACAAGTGTTTCTATGAATTAGTAGAGGTGAGTGAAGTTTATTTGCTTGTTTGTTTTGTTAGCAACTCCTGGTGCATATCATGCCCTCTTACTCTCACCTCTTGGCCCTCACTGGAGGTATTTCCTCTGTTTGGAAGCCCCTTTAATCTCAGGCTGCTAATGCCAACTCTTCCTAAAAAGGAGGAGGTTAAGCTCATTCATGAAGGCTGCCTTCCTGGGCAGCTCCTTCCCTATTGGTTGAATCCTCCCTGCCTTGGAGAGATGGAGGAGGGTACTTCTGCCATTTCACAAGCCCTTGGAATACAAGGGCTAAATCCACCTTTGCCAACTTCACTCTCAAATTGTTCAACTTTTCTCAGCCTCCATCTCCTCATTGATATAATGGTGATACACACGCCTATCCTAAAAGGTAGCTGTAATGGTTTTAGTTACTTTCATAAACTCCTGGTTCTGGTAGATTCTTGCAAAATTTTAATGCTTTTCCTTCTGCACATAATTCAAAACCCTTATTTATGGGATTGCCTGAGGATGGGCTGGGAAGAAGGATCCACCTTTCACAATCCAACCTGTATTCCTATATCAGCCGGGGAATGTAGCCAAACTGATTCTATTCTGCCAAAAAGCTGAATCTCATCCCTGTTTCTTTGCAGACAAAAACACAGCCTGAGGGATACCACCTGGTTAATAATAGCATTTTTCTGGGAGGAAGTTAATAAAGGCATAGCCTAATACTCTTTTAGATAAGGAAGTATGCGTTTTCACTGCCTTAAGAACCTGGCACATGAGAGAGAGAGAGAGAGAGAGAGAGAGAGAGAGAGAGAGAGAGAGAGAGAGAGAGAGAAAATGAAGAATACAGGTTCATCCAACCAGGTCTTTCTCATCCAAGAAACATGCCTGGGAAGGCTGCTCCAACCACCCGGCTCCCTCCTGACGTCTGGAAAAACCTCCACAGGTTCAAGATGTGCTACTGCGTATTTATTAGAGCCCAACACTTTCTTAAACCTACTGGCCTTGCAGAGAGGGCTCACTGCAATTTGATGCAGTTTGTGAGTGCGCTGAAAAACAATAGCGTTAGACACCAGGGAAAATGATGTACTATTCAACAGCAGTCCTCTGTCATCTGCCGGCTTTGTGATTGGAAATGAGGTGGGGAGCAGTTTCCCAAAGAGTGTATATTACTGAGCAGATGTATAAGAATCAAAGGGAAAATGGTTGCCAGGGAGACGGGACACTCATGCCAACTCTGTCGCAGACGAATCGTAAAATGTCTCCAGGGGGCATTGTATAGCCACAAGCGCAGACAGGAACACAGCCAAGCCAGGGATCCAGATGTTGCCCTTGGAACCGGGCACCCATTTCAGGGGCTGGCATCTGCCTTCCGCCAAACGGAACGTGTGTGGCACATCTGCTCACTACAGAAAGGTAACACACACGAAAAGCAGAGGAAAGGTTGCCATAAAATAATGATTTGGCACTGTACGTGGCAAAGACATTAAATATTAGATGCCTCTCCTGTTCACCCTAGGCACATTGTTGCATTGCTGTTTCCTAACTCACAACCCACCCATAACCCACCTCTCAGCAGTTTCCATTCTGTTCACCTGAGAGCAATCCTGTTTGCAAATAATACCTGAATAATTTACAGTCGACCTAAGTGCATACGACAGTGAAGGAGAAAGAAAGTTGGAGAGAACAAGTTTCTCCAATTGATCAAAAAAAAACACAAGTTTTACTTTACAGCTCTTAAAGAAGACAAAATGTACATTTGTATTTGAGACCCTGCTACTAAATTACTATCTCAAAAAAAAAAAAAAAGAATGAATGACAAGGTAAGTGTTTATGTTCACTTTCATCTATTCTCACTTGGACTGAGGAGAGCTTTGAATAATAATTTATGGTATTTCAAGATCTCAAGAACTTTTTTATGACTAGAGAAAAGTTCAATGAGGCATCATTGAGGCATGTGCTTTATCTGATTTTCTATGTGGGCCATGCATTTTCAGTTTACAAGACTTCTTCGCTTATTTGATATGCTGTTCTTAACGTATCTTTAACAGTTGGTTAGAACAGGTAAAACTATTAATCTTTTTTTTTTTTTAATTTGAGGACACTGAGGCCCAGAGAGTTTTAAAGATCTCTTCCAAGTCAAAGCAATAATAAATGAGACTCCAACATGTGTATTGCTAAATGGAAATTCTTTATTCTCTGCATTAAAAAGACTATCCTTAGATTTTGAGAAACAATGATCCAAACTTCTTCCTTACCCACACATGAATGGAAAGATTTTAGTTGGTGTATTAAATTAGAACCTTCCCACTTATACTAACGTCCTGTTGCCGAGTAACAAATTGTCACCAATTTAGTAGCTTAAAACAATGTCCATTATCATTGCACAATTTCTGTGGGTCACGAGCCTGGGCACAGCATGGCTGAGCTGGGGTCCCCGCTTAGAACCAATGAGGCCGACAGCAGGGTGGCGGCCATGCTGCATTCTGGAGGTTCCGACCATGAACTCCCAAGTTCAATCTGATTGTTGGTGGGACCCAGTTTTTCAAAGGTGTACGTGGGTTTGGAGGGCTCCATTTCCTTGCTGGGTGTCAACTGAGAGCCACCTTGAAGTCTTGCAGCCTGACACAGTCCTCCTCACATGCCCCCTCGAGGCTCAAAGCAGCCATAGCATGTCAAATCCCTCTTAGGCTTCAAAAGCCTGCCTCCTCTTCCACCTCCCTCATTTGCCTTTTAAAGGACTCATTAGATTAGATCAGGCTCAACTGAAGAACCTTCCAATCCTAAAATCAACTGACTGGGAGCTTCAATTACAACTGCAGATTCCCTAGGTTGGTGTTGGATGGCAATAACCAGTGCCCAAGACTCTTGGCTAGAGAGGGGCATCTTTCCACTTCTGCCTAGCACACTCCTCAAAATGTGGTCCTCAGGTGAGCAGCACTGGCCATCAGCTAGAAGCCTCCTAAAAATGCAGATGTCGGGCCTCACCCCAGGTCTCCTGAAGCAGAAATTTATCAGATCACCAGATTCACATGCATATTAATAAGAAGCACTTGCTTAGACTGTAGTTATCGTTTCTTCTTTTCTTTTCCTTTTTTTTTTTTTCTTTTCATAGCAGACACTGAGTTGGTGGAAGCCAAAAGCAGAGCATTCTGTTCTTTATTCCATCGTGTGAGTCTTCTCTCCCTTTCTGACATGGGCAACGGGAGTCAGAAAAGGCCAAAGGTAGCTAGCTACCTGGATCATGACCTGAAAGTGTAAGCAGAGCTGTGTCCTGCTGAGCTGAGCAGAAGGAAAGGGACTTTTTTTAAAGGGAGTTGGCAATGGAGCGTTTGATGGTTTGTTACTCCTTAGCCTTTAGCATCTTTAGTGGTACTTCTTTGCTGCTGAGAGTGGACAATCTTTATAAAGAATATTATGGAAACTTTTAGTGTTTGTTTACGGTGCATGGTTGAAAAGTTTGAAACTTTAAATGAAAATAGATCCCTCTGCAGAGCTGGGATAATAGTTAGAAGACAAAAATCAATTTTGCTTTAGATGGAGGAAATTATGCACCATCCGATGGTTACAATATGCTGCATTATTTACAGTGCATCTCACAGGGGCCAGATTTCCAAGAGTGGATATTGATTTCACGTCCACTTAGCTATAGACAGAGATGGGACCATAAGGCAATCCAAGTACTGTTGGTCAAGAGGTTTAAACATAGGCTTCAGCTCCCAGGGCTCACCAACTGACCAGGAGTGTGAGGAAAGAGCTGACGGCACCTCCACTTGGGGCCAGCGTGCTCGCAATGGGACCCCTCCTTGACCCTGGGTACAATGCGGGGTAACGTCCAGTAGATGTAATGAAAGAGCGGTGAGGTCATAGTTCTACTCGGACCTCTGTAGCGAATGACCAAACGAACAGTTGCTGAGAAAAGAGGGAGGGCTGGCTGAGGTCATGAAGTGTTTAAATTTAGAACGTGACTCTGTATCTGGAGTGGAGGGGTAGAGGGAGGCATTGAATGCCGGAAGAAGCCACTGAGGCTTTTACCAGTTTAGATCCAGAAATATCTAGAATATATTTTAAAGAAGGGATGACTCATTGCATATGCTATGGAAGACTATATACTGCTTTACAATAAAGCTGCACCATTATTCCTGTTATACAGTAGGTGTGCTGGAGTTTTTTCCTGCTTTATATGAAGCATAATGGAGATTTCTTCTTTATTTCTGATTTTCTCCCTAATGATAATGTGTCCAAAACTAAAATAGGAATGCAGCTCTAGTATGAATAGTACTGATATCGAGCTAATATCATTACATTTCATAAGCACATACTGAGTGCCATCTCTTTGCCAGACAGATGTCAGGTGCCATGAATAAGAAAATAAATAAATAAAAAAGTTTCCATAATATTCTTTATAAAGATTGTCCACTCTCAGCAGCAAAGAAGTACCACTAAAGATGCTAAAGGCTAAGGAGTAACAAACCATTGCTGTCTGGTGATGCAGAGGGGCACGCAGACGGTTACAACATAATCCGACGTGAGTGCCAAGAGGTGCGTAGAAATCGCTATGTGGCTGTAGGAGGGGAAGGACCCGACCGGAGAGGTGAGGTGGGAGAAGCAAGTCAGGCTGCACAAGAGGACACTCTGATGTGTCTGAAAGGATAACGATAGTAGGGAAGGGACTCTGCAAAGTAAAATGACAAGGGTAAAGAAAGGCATTCAAAAAATGAATTCTGCTCTTGGTACGGATGAGCGGCAGCAGCTCTACAGATTAGTAAGTAGATGGAGACAGATCAGGAAAAAAGTAACAAAATAAATAAAGTACTGGATTATAACATCTGAAAAAATGCTTTATGAACTCTGGTATTCTGTTCGTATATTACTTTGTTTAACATTTAAAACAATCTCCATGAGGTAGGCAACCTTATCATCCCTCTGGTTAGGCAATGGAGTAAAAGCCAAAGAGTGACAAGATCAAGTTTAGTTACACAATAAAGAGAGGCAGGGTTCTGATTCATACCAGTCTGTTTGCACTACACCTGTTCTTACCCCCTAAACTCAAGCTACCTCCTGCAGCAAGATGACTGCCAACACGATGAAAATAAGAAGTATTTACTGCATATGCAGAGTAGAAATGACACAGATGTTGGGGTATAAACTTTGTCTTTCTTGGTTTTGATTTGGGCCAGGGAAGACAGAATTGTGTCCACTGAAAGTGAAACATTTTGCATTTGGGGAAAGCTGTAGAACATTTCCTGAATAAAATGATTTCTTTTTTTTTTCATTTTTTAAAAATTTCTTTCTATCCTTTTTTTTTTTAATTTGGAAATTCAGAGTCATTTCCATGGCTAGAATCATTTTAGGGAGCTAATATTACCCTCCCCATCAGTGGCAGCAAATACGATCATTAGGCTTAAATTGCCCCTACATTCCTGGTCGTTTCCTAGTGCAGTGGGATTTAAACTTGCTTATTACATTACAAAATGGAATGTGTGAAGTTTGCCCAAGTTTAGCTCTGGAGTTTACATCAGAGAGCTGTGATTATACAATATTTAGACTGAAGCTAAAATCGACATTTTCTTAGAATATGTCAAGATTAGATTAAACTGCTTCCCAAAATAAACAAAGACTAAGCAAATCCCAATCAGCTTTAAAGTCTGAAAATAGACTTCTGACGTTGTAGGCAACACTTATGATACATGCAGCGGCTCCAATGCCCAGTTCGCAGCCACAGCAAGTGCTGCCCAGTGATAAAAGTTGGTGCCTGAATCTATCAGCCTGAAGTCCTGGGAAAAGCTCATAACTGGTGGGTGCTCAGCAACACGGACCCGGGAGTTGTTTAAATACAAGCAAACGACTTCTCGCTACAGTGATGATCAGGTCCTGTGTTGCCATTTATCATTTCTCCCAATTTTGATTCTTTATGTAAATTTAAAATTCCATCCATTGTGATTTTCCTTCTGTAATAGTAGGATGTGCTGTAGTGATTCTCAAAAGCCAGTCGTCACCAGGCAGATTCCTGGCCCCACCCACAGAGATTCTGTAGTTCAGGAGATGCAATCCGGGCAGGGATGTCCCGTGAATGATTCCCCCTAAGTCCGTGCAAATGCACTGGAGCCAGGAATCTGCCTCCACAGGTGGGTCTGCCGTACCCGGGCTGCACACAGAGAAAATCACAACGGCTTTGCAATCAAAATGACCTGGGTTTCAGTCTCGGATCCTGCCTATCAAGAGCCGCAGGACTCTGAGAAGAAGTCTCTTAACCCCTGGCTGCCTCAATTTGCTCATTTGTTACACAGAGACAAAAATATTTACTCGCAAGGACTCTTTTGAACATGAAAGTTAATGTACATGTTGTGCTTATATACAGTAAGTACTCAAAAGTTTATTAAAATATTATTGCTAAGGTTTAAAAAATTAAAAATGAGTGTGGTGGTGACAACGGCCCGGTCCCACAGTGCACAGTATCACGCTCTCTTATCCAGGACAAACGAACAGACTCTCCAACTCTATCTTCCTACCCTGAACACATACACACACATACACTGAAAAAAAAAGTTGTAAACTATGTTCTGATTTCTAACAAGCCAGGCATCTCTCATTCTTTTGGGAATAAGGAGACCAAGTTCAAACTCCACAAACACCACATAGTTGTATTGAAAATTGAGTACTCACTCACTGAGAAGTGATAACATGCTTATGGACTACTGGATCTCTTTTATAATTCTACACCCACCCCTACATCCCACCCCTCCTATGCCTGATAAAGGGGTGTGTAACTCAGGTTGTGAATTTGCAAGCTACACCATACGTTAAGAAAAAACACTTTACATGTAGGTTTTGAAAAAAACATTCAAGACTATCTTTCCGCTTGATGGTTTTTAAAGTAGTAGTTAACTATCATGACTAATTGCTTTAATTAAGGTGGCAAAACAATAAGATTTCTTAATACAATAAATATTAAATGCTGTCTGTAAGTCAACGTCAGTGCTAGTGGTCTGCATGTACCGGGAGGCATAGAAAGCACGGTAGGCCTTGTTCTCTCTGAACAATCAGACTAGAAGAGGATACTGGGTTAAGCATATTGTAACCTATATACATAATTAAATATATTCACCCTCGTGGTGGCAAATTAACCGAGGATTTCAGGAAGAACACGTGTACTTTGAACATCAGAAAGCAGAGTCCTTTCTAAAGTGACATGATGAGGAGCATGAAGGACACCTAAGCGTTTTGGTGTTTGAGAGCAGATGTTTGAGAGGAGACCCCTGAAAGTCTCTCTTTGTCATGAGTCAATGACAAAAGAATATGCCATGCAAATACTTCTGGTTCTGTTTTAATCTCCGCGGCAGACTTACAACTCCAACTGTCCAGGCAAGGTGGAAGAGAGGAAAAAACGGTGTTTGTTCCTTTGGTTTGGTCACTCCCTTCCTAAACAAAAGCAAACTAACAAATAAAGCAAGCCATTTGCATGCTTCACGAGAAAATGTATCCGGGGTGGTGTGCAGGCACATACCTATAGTAACAGTGGCCTAAAGCACTCACCACCAAGTTCAATTTAACTATAGCTCACCTAGTACCCAGAATGATATACCCTCATGGAGAAAAAGCAGGAGATCTTTTTTAAAAAGTAGTTTACGGTAGTCCACCCCTATGTGCCTGGGATACATTCCAGGACCTCCAGTAAGGCCTGAACCCACAAATAGTACCGAACCCTATATATATATTATGTTTTTTTCCTATACATGCACACCTATAGTGACGTTTAATTTATAAATTAGGCACAGTAGTAGGTTAACAGCAACGACTAATGATGTAACATAACACATTATAACAATGTACTCTAATAAAAGTTATGTGACTGTGGTGTCCTCCCTGTTCAAAATATCTTATTGTACTGTACTCCCCCTTCTTCTTGGGATGATGCGAGATGACAAAATGCCAAACGTATCCATCCCCGCATCTGAGCATCAGTCCCTTATTGCAGGGAAAGGCTTTGTGTCACTCCTTTCAGGGGAGCCCGGGCTAAAGTCTCCCGCAGGCTCCATGTTTCTGGCGCAGCACGCTGGCGTCAGTCGGAACACGTTGCTGCGCGTGTCTTCCACCCTCAAATGTAGTGCCTCTCCACCTTCACTAAGCCCTTAGACCTCACTGTGGCCGTGACTTTGGCAATTTGAGATGCAACAGCAACACCAGCATGAGTTTCTTTTTACTGCTTCGTAATTTCATGGAGAGAAGATTCGTTCTCACTGTAGATCTCAGCAACCTCAGCCTACAGTTTACAGCTTCTCGTTGGCCTATTCGAATTACCAGCATCACTACTTTCAAGCACTGGGGCCATGACTAAGTAAAATATGGGCCACGTCAACAGCAGGCCTGTGATACCACCACAGCCGATCCGATAACCAAGACAGCTGCTGAGTGACTGACGGGCAGAGAGCACCCACATCACAGAGATGCTGGACAAAGGGGTGATTCCCATACCCAGGCAGGATGGAGCCCAGGGTTGGGAATGGAGAGATTGCACCTCGCTACTCGGACCAGCATGCAATTTAAAACTTAGGAGTTGTTTATTTCCGGGGGAGATTTCCCACCTGCCATGGTTTGGGGGTGATAGACTCATCAGAAAGGGAGATGCCTAACTCAACTTTCCAGAGCCCCTTCCTGCCTAGGACAATGGGAATAGGCCTAGCAGGTGCTAGGAAGGGACCTGGTACACAACACCCTAGGGGACAGTCCTCAGTGAGAACCTGTCAGAGAGCTGCCTCCTGCCTAAAGACACCTTCACACTCCTTCCAGCCTTGTGCAGCCTGGCTTATGTTGGCCTCTTCTCACAAGCTCAGGTGACCCCCGTCCCAGGGTCAGGACACGTCGTAAGGATTCGTAATTCCAGCAGTTCCGCAGAAGGGTTACACACTCCGCTGTTTGCATTGAAAACTGTCATCGCACAACATAACAGATGAATGGTAAAAGTCTTGCGAATAATGTAAGATTTTACTTCTCCTTTACTTAGAAAATCACTGTCTAGAACATTTTTAAAAATAAAATAGGTTGAGAGGGAAAAGCCATGTTATATGGAAAATCCATATAACATGGAAAAATAAGAAAAACATTTTTGTGTACCTCCCATCTTATTTTATCCTGCTTTTTGAACAAAGGACTCTACATTTTAAAATTTTTTTGCTAGGACCTGCAAATTAGGTAGCCAGCCCTGTTCTGACTTGAAACTGACTTCCTTGGGGTCAGGGCCCTTGCTTTCTCATCTTGCTCTTCTTCCTCTAACACAACATACGGCATTTACCAGGTACTCACGTGCTTTTAGAGGTAATGTATATTAATTTAAATTCATATATGTGTGTGTGCATGCATGTGACTATGTAACACCTGAATATCTACATGTTTATATTTATACACTTATATAGTATAAAGTAGTATAAATATATACTTGAAACATATAATGATATGTGAAGTAGAATTTATAGATACAAAATATTTAGAAAGCTGATTTTTGAACATTTTGGTGCTTCTGTTACCACTCTGAATTAAGAGACTACTGCTTCACTCCCTCTGAATTTAAAAGGTAATTAATCCAAATGCTAATTTAGCCTACACTACATTTTTAAAAACTACAAAAAGTGAATTAATATTAGGTAAGTGAATTCATCGCATTGTAAGCTTTCAGAATATGCCAAGTGTGAGCACCTTTCTGTGCGAAATGAGTCCAATTTATACCAAACAGAACTTATGTGTGAAAATCTTGAACTGACTTTTCATCGTTGTTTGTAATTTGATTCCTTGTGAAAGCTATGATGGATACAAACACTCTTACAATTTTTGGTTTGTCTACTTTCCAAGTGCTTATCATTTTTTTAACACCTGTGGCTAAATGTAGACAAAATAGAATTTGGTATAAGCAGATGCCTTTTAATATGAGTTTTTCCAGAACATTAAGTGCTAAGTAGTTTTTTTTTTCTGCAAGCAACACTTTCATTTATTTAAAAAGAAGGGACTGTGTTTAATGGTGAATGTGTCTAGACACACCAACAAGCAGTCACCTACACGCAGAGAGACACAAATTCACACACACCAACACACACACACACACTCACAAAGGCACAGAGGGAGGGCACAAAGGCACACATGTGTCTAGGCAGGCACTCAAGTACAGGTGCATTAACAAATGCACACATACACGATACACGTGCGGGTCTGTATGTAGAGACACAAGCTGACACATACAGACACATATACATCTGTGTGCACACGCACAGCTCATATACACAAACTTATACATACGGGGGGTGACCCTCAAAAACATGGAATTATCTCTAGAGAGCAGGCCCCTTGTACACAGGCTCCCCCCCGCTAGGTGAGTGTTCTAGGAACCCATCTGTATCAGTGAGCCAGCTGGCATTGTTGTGAGAGGATGTGTTCGGCTTTGGTGAATTTTTTTGAAGACTTTCAACCTGTTTGCCCATTTCACGATGGGTGATTTATGAGCACATCTGCCCACACGGCCCTGAGTGTTCAGCAGCTTTTGACCAAAAACATCAGGACGCCCTGTGCCCACCCTCCCTGTTCACCTGATCTCACTCTGAGCGGCTTTTTTATTTCTCTAGATGCACAAAGTCCTCCAAGGAAACGTTTTGCCGATGTGGAAGAAATGAAACAAATAATGGCAGGATCACTACAGGGTGTCAAAATCAATGAGTTCAAAAACTGTTTTGGGCAGTGGAAAAAAAGTCTGAATGGGTGTATTCTAGCAAATGGAGAGTGCTTTGAAGGAGACTGAAGTTTAAACATGTAAGAATAAATGCACAGTTTTTTATAAATAAATTCCAGGGTATTTTTGGTCCCCCTCATATGACAACACATGGGAACATATAACATACTTGCAGATGCCATATACACAGACACAAATGCATGCGCCCAACACACACACACGCATACACACACACACACTCTCTCTCTCGAAACTCTTCTGTCATTATTAGCCTTTGTAGTTGAACAGAATTGTTTGGGGGAGGATAAAAGCAAGGCAGTGCGCTTCATCAAAAGAGAGGAATACAAAAGAAAATGAAGGAAAGAAAAATTACAAATTACCTATGCAAAAAAAAAAAAGCTACTACCCTTCCTCTCTGATAATTAAGTAATTTTACGTAGGTATTTAAATCAATGTTCCTGTGTATCTATGTAAATGCCATAGTTCACATGAAGTGTGCATCCCATGAGCAAGGATGTGCATAGCGGCCTTTGCTTCATTCTCTTAGTACGTTGTAAGTTTATTGCAGAATTGTGGAAGTACCACGACGAGTCACTGAAGTTCAGAGCGGGTACTAGTAACTTTAAGGAAGACATGTCCCATAAACACTTCTCAACC
The DNA here is from genome assembly GCF_022682495.2 of Desmodus rotundus. Taxonomy (NCBI): domain Eukaryota; kingdom Metazoa; phylum Chordata; class Mammalia; order Chiroptera; family Phyllostomidae; genus Desmodus; species Desmodus rotundus. The sequence goes on along the minus strand of NC_071398.1, from coordinate 9,749,497 downwards.
ATACTCTGTGTGCTGTCGTTGTCTTGGCAAATATGAAGACAAACGCATGTCTGGAGAAACTGCAAAAAACTTCATCTGACAGTTCTCTCCTGTGCCTCCTCCTCTTTGCCCTTTGAATGGTTCGGGGGCCTTGTTTTGACGGGTGTCTGTATGTGGGTGTGTGTTTCTTTTTATTTTATAACATTTTGTTTTACATAGGCAATATTCAAGAAAAGAAGGTTACTACATTTTCATAGACGATATCCAAGTCACGATGTTAGATAAGAAAGTGCAGATCACGAACAGTCCTCTAATGAAGAAGAAGGCTTGAAAAGCACACCGCTTCTCCCCTCTCCCCCTGCTTTGCAGAGCCTGGGGTTTGAGTTCAAGGAGATAGAATGGCAACGGGTTTCACAGAAACTAATCTAAGCGTATGGATTAGGGTTTCTGCTACTCAGCAATATAAACTCTGTTCAATTTTCTAACCACCAAAATATGCACATACACACCCATATATCTCACTTGAAATGTGGGGAGAATAATTAGGTCATTAATGAGCTGCTATAAAAGCATATTGATTTGGAAGTACATATGGAAACAAATAGAATTATTAATCTGAAATATTTACCAGCAATGCCTGGCATTTGAAGCTCTGAATAAAGTTTATTTAAAACTTAAATAAAATAAATAACATTTTCCCTACTGAACCTCAGAGGTTAAAAATTCTTCTAAAATGTTCTTTGGTTATCCATCCTTACTTTTAAGGCAAAAAATCTAGGAGTAAAAGTATTTATTGTTTTCATTTTTTTTCCTTTACACAAAGCTTTGCCAAACTGTATTTACACATATCACACACACACACACACACACACACACACCACCCTATTCTTAAGTATCAATAGGATTCTCATTCAACCCATATTAACAAAGCGCTAGCAATGTGTCAGACATTTCCTTTCCCATTGGTGGTTGTCCTGAGCATTAGGTGAGAAAAGACATACCCACGGCCATGCTGATCACACAAATGGAATATCTGAAGTGCAAAGAAATTATATTTGTGATATCTCCCTCCTCCCCACCCATCGCCTTTCCACATAATGTACCCCTAATCCTGTCTCCTACCCCAAATCGCACACACACAGACATTCTCGGGCACGGCATCCACCTGTCCTGACCTACCCTGACTTACTCAGGGAGTCTCTGAGAGAACATGGGACAATGATAAATGGCAGTGTGCTCTGTCTTCCGTCCCCTGACACCTGAAACATCTCCCGGTACCTAATTCTTCGTGCCTCCCCGGAAATGCCTGCCTGGCATGCTTCTACCTCTGTGAAGTGCTCACTGACACACATAGGCAAGTTTTGGTTCTCTAGCTCACAATGAGGTCCCCCCTTATTGTAATTCTGCCTCTTATGCAAACGGCTATTCTTATAAGAATCATTGAAAACCCTCATGTTCCTCCCTGCTACACATAAGCTTCTTGAAACCAACAGTATGTCGTGCTAGGTGCTTAGTGTGTATCTTAAATGAACCAATGGCAGGCAAGCTCAGTCACAGGCGCACAACTCAAGCTTGCACCATTTTATAGTATTTTGTGGTTGCTGCTGCTAAATAACCATTTCAGAGTGACCTTGATATTGCATTTCTTACATTGGATTTTTCCTTTCCAAGTGATGTTTTCTCTCCACTAAAAGGGACCTGCTGTTAGGAGAAAAAAAAAGTCCCTGGTCTCATAATAATTCTCCATGTGCTGGAGGAGCCTGTGATGAGATCCTGGATCACATGTAATGTCGCTGACCTTTACTAACTCCATCCCTGAGCATCTGCAGGAATTGTCCACAGAATTCGAGCAACTCAATACAGAAGTCTGTTCATTTAGTTCCAACCTACATTTTGAAGGGTGATTAGCAGTAATATTTAATTTGCCGTGTGTCTGCCTTCCTTCCTAAATAATGACTGCTTACTTATGTTAGTAAATAAATAAATAACTAAAATTCTTGACTGGCAAAATGGCATCTTTTTTTCTTGCCCAAACACTCACAAATCCTGAACTATGGCTTGAAATGCAATCTATTGTTTTGATTAATATGGTATTAATATTGTATAGATTAATTGGGAGACATGAATTGGGGTCATTGATAAGCTCACAATTATTTTGCTTTCATTGTTAATATTTTGAAGACTATATGTTCAGGTTAATCAGGTAAATCATATAATCAGACTATATGCCAGGGTATACTTACGACCCAAGACGGTCAATAACCCAGCCCCTACCTACAGAGATTTGCTCAGACTATTGGCATGAGACTTGAGCCAACCAACCATGTCCCCTTCTCCCTGGGTAGAAAAAGGCACTCCATCCTAAGGCAAAATGCCCCTCTCTCTGCATTTGCTTTGGAGAGAAACTGGAGGTCAAAAGAGGAAAAGAGGGAGAGGAGAAAAAAAGAGAATGGCAAAGTTGTTGGTTTTGACAGGCCTCACGGACCTCCCTCCCTTTTTCCTTAGGTAATGCTAAAATAAACAGCAAGACCTCCCTTTGAGGTCACAGCAGTGGGAACCAAACTCCATCCAGCACTTTATTATTCAAAGTGCGGTCTATGGACCAGGAACAGCTGATCTCACTGGGGAGGTCAGGCCCAACTTCAAACCTGCTAGACCAGAATCTGCATTTGAAAGGAGCCCCCCCCCCCCATGGGGGGGGCGGGGTCCATATGCACCTGGAAGACTGACAGGGCTGCACGGTTTCCCCACGTCTGTGTACAGTTCACACCGGCCTTTTATCCAACTGCAGGGCCTTGGAAAAGTGTTTTCTCTCACTTGAATACTCTATTTCTCTTCACCTGGTCAACTTACCTTTAAACTTTAGATCTCGGGTCAAGCGTCAAGTGTCATTTCGTCACAGGCATCTTTCTGCATAAGGTTAAAGCCCCTTTTATACATCTTCATATTATGGGAAACTTTCAAGTAAATGTGATGCATTGTAAGCTTCATGACTCGTTAATTACGGATTTCCTTTCTACCATTGGGTTCCTAGTACCTACATCGGCACAGACTATACCCTTAACATATACGTGTTGAATGAGTAAATGCACAGATAATACTGGGAAATTTTTACAGGTAAAGAAAGTGAAGTCCAGAGAAGTTGACTGATTAACCACATGTCATCTAAAAAGTGGTACATCTGAGTTTATAACCCGGGTTACTGCCCCAATGTCTCAAAATGGTGTCTCTGAATTCTCCTTATTTCCCCTATGATTTGTTCACCCAAACTGAGAAAATGAGAAGCAGAGCAGATACTGGATGGGAAAAACCCACCTCGATAATCCATGCAAATGAGAGGAACTTTTTTCTAAAGCACCATCTTTTCTTCAGAGACATGGATGAATATCCTGCTGCTGAATGTGTGGCTGGAATGATACCAGCATATCCGTTAGCAAGTGATGGCACTTTGGGGTAGATGCCTTGTCCTTCAGCTGCAGAAAAAAAACAAAACGTAGTGGGTCAGCATGAGACAGCATCACATCATCAGCTCGGACAGTCTGGAAAGTGGGAACCACCCCCCCCTCCCCCCCCCTCCCCCCGCACGTGGGGACTGAGATGACCGCCTGATGCGTACATTTCATGGTAGACCTGTCAGACACGGAATGGCTTCAACGTATCAAAATAAACTTTATAGCACTTCTGTTTGGAGGTGCAATGCAGCCTTTATGATTGGAAGATTTTCATCAGCAGAACAATGTAGAGTAGGGCTCATGAGCATTTAAAGCAATGGTCATTCTGGCATGCCTTGGCATAAAGTGGATGCAAAGGGACAGAGATTATCTACTCATTCATTCACTCATTCATTCATTCATCAGCAGTGCAACCCCTATACTGTTACACTTACCAACCGGCCATCAAAATTCACCACCTGCTATGAATTATTCCTAAGCATTCCCATGCTTATTACAGACAATATCCCAGATGATTCCATCTTACCCAGCGTAGACCCTCATTTTCTGAAGTGTACGTTATTGTCCTAGCTTCTGAATTGCTATTTTGTATCACAATAAAAGCCCTGTGTTTGTGTTTCGCTTGAACTTGGACATCACGCCACAAATACTGTTTTCAAAACACTTTCTTTAGACATGACCAAATTTGTCATTTTTTTATTTGTTTATTCAATTATTTGCTTTGTGCATGCAAGATGCCACACATGGCTAGATGCTAAAAGATGAAAACACAACACTCTCGCTCCTGTGCATGTTATTAAATTGTATTTAATATGCATTATTCTGTAATGACGACACAGTGAGGTGTTTCTATGGAGATATGGATTGCCTCTGGATATGTTGATAAAGCCCTCGAGAGAACAGTGCCTACCCCAGGACCCTGCCTGAACATCAGCCTCCTTTCTCTGCTTTTGTCTTACCTCAGGCCCAGTGACACTGTGCTTTAACTTTAAGGTAACTCATTAGGCCCACCTATGTCCTCCCCTAGCATCATTTGCTGGCCTCTACTCATAAAGTTGCAGAAAGAGAAAATTGCAAAGTTCTGCTCTCTTTGTAACTCCCACCAGATATTAAATATCTTGATGGAAGTGCTTGGTCTCAATTTATCTTCACAGCCCTGGTATCTAACACTGTGTCTTCCATTCAAATCTGCTCAGTAAATGCTGAACTCACTGGCTCATTGGATAAATGCAAAACAAGCTTTAAGTATCATTTTCTTCCAATGGAACTCAAAATAGGATTAACTTTGTCATCCCTCAGAAATGAAGTCATTTCTAATATGCCTTCTGTGAATGAGACGAGGGAAGGAAAAAAAAAAACATTTTGCGAATTACAATAACTTGACAGCTGCCTGCTAAGCAATACCACGTTAATTTTCAGTGTTACACACATGGCTAAATGCAAGATCCCTTAATCCCAGGTCCCATTTAATGCTAGCCTCATTGTCTCTGTCCCCTCACTGTATCATTTTACAGAAATCACCAGTGGCTGCGTCCTCTCTTTAAACCTTGTTATTGCCAGAGAAGTCATGGGCTAGGTTAATGCAGATCCGCTTCCCAGAGGTCTGTTAAAATGGATTTAAGTTCTTTATTTTGAGTGATTGACTTTGAGAAATCCGCTTCTTTATCAGTTACTACCAGAGAAACAGAACTTCTCAGGAGTGACAGCACACTAGCCACATATTCTTGAGTTCCACAGGCACAACCGTGTTTAAAGGTACTGAGATTAATGTGGCCTTTTATGAGGAGGCATAATCAGAAGACCCATGCATTGGGGCCATGGAGACAGTGTGTCAGGGGTTTCAATGACTGGCTCCCAAAGACCTGCATTTGGGGAACTTTTCTGAGCAAATTCTCGAAGTTTCAGTCACGCCTCCGTGATTCTTTTGTTCTTAGCTTATTGTGTCCGACAAATGACCGCCTTCAAAGGAAAGGGAAGAGCAAGTCTTTTTTGAAGGGGCTCTTTGATTTTTGAGCAAAATGAAACTGTTGTCTAATTTCTGAAAATCTAATAACCTGCTCAGGAAAATTAAAGATATTTTTCAAATACGGATGATGAATGGCATAAAATACAGTTTAATAGAGAAGAGGAATGCTAACTGCAATTGAGCTAGCATTTTGGTGAGTATTGTTTTTATTTCATGCCCATTCTCATCTAAATAAAGGGACTGGAACAATTCATCGCTTTTGCTATACAAAGCTGTTTTTACGTGTTTGTTTATCTTGGATCCTTCACAAAAGTCAGATATCAATAGACGTTTTAGAACTCACTGACAGAGCACATCTAGGAAAGATGATGTAGCTGGGAAATCGTGGGCCGAAAAAGACACTCCGAGCTCACACTTCCCACAAAGGCTAACCTGTACCTCCAACTTCTGAAGGCCTTTCCCTGGACACTAATGAGGCTTCAGAACACAAGAAGTTTCAAGAAGCATGTCAAATCAGGCAGGTGACAATAGGGAAAACTGAGCGGCGGTCCTCATAAGGTCATTAACTGGGATGTCATGATTTTCTGAATCCTATTAAGGTTCACTCTTCATCAGGACTCAGAATAATAGGGGAGGGTACAAGAAGCACTTTCCATTACCCACTCCAGTTCCCAGCACTGCGCAGGGTGAGATCAGAAAGACTAAGATTAATCAGGAGGAACCAACCTGTGCCGATTCCTGTGAGAGAAAACCACAAGCAACTGAAAGGGAAAGGGGGCACCATTATCAGCAAACTCACTCTTTTTGTGTGCTTGTAATAATTGATAAAACTATAGCTTGGAACTTGTACTTGAAACATCTATAAGCGTATGTACAACCTGCTTAGTATGTACGATTCTGTACATAATATATGTACAATTATGCATTGTGTATGTGTGTGCATACATATGTGTATATATTTGGAAAATATCTCTAAATTTTATATATATATATATATATATATTCACAATTTATACTCACATAAACATATAATATGTATATAGAATTTGAAGGGGCTCCCAAATGACAGCAAATAGGACCAAAGATGTGCTTCTGTGAGTTCCCTTTATGGTTCCCGGTCTCATGCCAGCCTACCTCAACTTTCCAGCCTCGATCTCTCTCTCCAAAACGAACCCTGATCCTTTAAGCCGTATGGGACCATTGGAGCCATAGGAACCATTGGAGGTCCCGGGTGTGTATTTGGCATCTTTTGCGGTTTCCTCTCCCAGAATGTAGCTCACCTTACCCATCTGGCAGGCTTCCATCCCCCTGTATGACTGAAATCAAATGCCATTTACTTTAGAGAACCATCACTAACTCATCGAACCTGTTAAGAGCCATATTCCCAGTTCTCCACTAGCTGCTCTTTCATACAGCTCCACAAAAATTCGCCCTGTCTTTCAAAGTATATATTTACCCAGAATCTTCACCTCTATAGACCAGGAGGCACTGGAGGGGAGGCAACACGCATCATTGGCTTTTCCTCCCAAATAACTAGTACTGCATTCTAGATGCAGACTCTAGATTCTTGGATGCCTCAAATTCCAAAAATATTGCTGTAGGAATGGACTACTGGGCACTATATTTTCCTTGTTAGGGTTCCTTTAACCATCCTTTGTGGTAAGTGCCATTTCCTCACAGTTTAGGTTACATCATACTCAGAAGCATGAACTTTGACCAAGAAATAATGTAAGGTGGTAATGAGGACCTGTGTGAGCCCCCAAATTCTTTGCCCACACTAGCCCTCAAAGACATTCTATAGGTGTGATTCTTCATCTTTGACATTATTGGGCTGAATCCAGAAATAGAAAAAACAGAAATTGTTTCCTCTAGAGATTATCACAGGTTTGCTTGTATTTGGAAATGCTCACCAAACCTTCCTTTTTTTTTTTTTTTTTTCAATCAGTTGTAGAAATTTTCTACCTTAGTAATCTAGACTATGCTGAGTTTTCTTAGGGATTGCATAACCCCACATCCTCGGTAGAAAGCAAATGTAGCTCTTGTGTTGAATAGACAGAGCCTGCTGTATGTGATAGCAAAGCAGAAAGAACTGGAGAGCTCCTTTAATAAAGTCGAAAGGATGGGCTACAATAGTTTCCACCCCCACCCCATCTGTGGCTTCACTTTCTACAGCTTCAGTTACACACAGTCAGTCATGGTCCAAAAATATTAAGTGGGAAATTCTAAAAATATATAATTCATAAGCTGTAAATTGTGTGCCATTCTGAGGAACATCATAAAGTCTTATTCTGTTTCACTCCGTCCCACCCGAGACACAAATCACCCGTGTGTGTGGCATACCCACATGGCATGTACCACCTGCCAGCGGGTGAGTCCGCAACTATCTGGGTCATTAGATCAGTTATGGGAGAGAGAGACCACATTCGCATGACATTTATTACAGTACATTGTTATCATTGTTCTATTTATTATGATGATTATTAGTTGCCATTGTTAACCTCTCACTGTGCCTAATTTATGAAGGAAACTTTATCATAGCTATGTATGCATAGAGAAAACATACCATATACAGGATTCGGTACAATCTGCAGTGTTAGGCGTCCACTGGGGGATCTTTAAACATACTCCCCTCAGGGAAGGAAAGACTACTATATATTGGCTTTTGTTTTCACTTTCTTTTTTTATTTTTTTAAAGATTTTATTTATTTATTTTTAGAGAGAGGGCAAGGGAGGAAGAGAGGGAGAGAAACATCATTGCCTCTCATGCGCCCCCTACTGGAGACTTGGCCCACAACCCAGACAGGTGCCCTAACTGGGAATCAAGCCAGTGTCCCTTTGATTCACAGGCTGGCACTCAATCCACCGAGCCACACCAGCCAGGGCTGTTTTTAACTTTCTGAAGCTTTGCTTTTATCTTCTATCACATAATAACTGGATGAGTATTAATCATAAAATATATGTAAATAGCCAAAAATTGTGCGACCCATGACAGATGTTCAATAAATATTGAGTTTCTTACCTCTACCTTATTACAATTGTTTATTCTTTTGTCCACATATCCTCTCACGTATTTATTGTGTCATCCTTTTATCCATTCATCCAACCATTCCACAGTCCTACCACCTTCAACCCATGTACATCAAACACCTTTCATACTATGAGTAACTTTGCTAAGTGTTGAGATATGACAATGAGACATGATTCCTGCCATTAAGAAGACCCCAGCCCAGTGGGGATGACCTCCACATGATTCACAAATAAGAAACAGCTTTTGTTACATGAGAGAAATTAACAAAGTACTGTTGAGTACAATGGAGAGTAGCTGACAGGTATGAGAAGCATTTGATAAATTTAACCTATGCTTCAGAGTCCATGAACCAAGCTGAGCACTTAAGTTATTTCATTTAGTCCTGATAACAATAATTACCCCATAGAATTATACTCATTGTAGAGATAAAGACTCTGAGGCTTAACCAAGTCATGTGGTAAAAGTCAAATTATAAGTAGAACTTAAACTTGGCCCCTGAATTAGTTCTTGTTACCCCTGTGCCCCTGCCTTTATGGACGGGGGGGTGAGGGAGGCGGTTCGAGGCAGATGCTAAGAGCATGAAGGTACAAAAGTAACCAACAGCAGAACTGTGTTCCCCAGTTTCATATTTACATTGTCCAGAAAAGAGAGAAAGGACTTGAATACATGATTAATGACAGCCTCTTCACACTAAGAAAACAACTAAGTTCCAGAAAGCAGTGATAAGGGGACTGAACAGTGGTAGGAGTTGGCAGACTGAGAGATGGGAGCCCCATGGAAGCCACTATACAGGGTTGACCGTTTTGCTAATAATGGGTATCCTTTGACTGCACATGGACTGTCGCCTGATTGCATCTTGTCGAGAGAAGCAAATTCAGATGAGCAATGCCTTTTCTGTTGTTGGTGATGTTTGGGGTGCGGGCAGAAACTTCTGTGGCATGTAGGGAGAAAGAACACTGTGTTCGACATTATTCCAGCTAGCATCCCTCTGAGCAGTGTTCTCAAACGAAAGCAGCTGATTTCTCTGTGTCTTGTATTCTGTATTAAAAGTTATTCTTTGGTCTTCCTTCCTACCTTCCTTCCTTATTTTCTTCCTCCCTTCTTTCCTATACACATTCTGCCCCACAATCATGAGGTGGGACTCAATAAGGTAGGCCGGGGAGGGTCAGAGCCCAAGGGGTGTGAGGGACCCACTTACAGGGGCGGGTAGAGCGCCAGCAGGGGAGGTGGGGGAGGAGTGGCCAAGGTGACTTCACACGAGAAGTCAGAGCTCAGCAGGCACAGGTGGGGTTTGTGCGGGCGTGTAGAGATTGGCTGCTCAATCCCAGCAGAGGACAGTGTGGACTCTCACAAACATCACTTGAATTAAGTAACCAACATCATTATCTTCCAAATGGGACAACCTGAAGCTACGTATATTACCTGATAGGAGGAGATGGCAAAGACGAGGCACTATTTCTGTCATTCCCACCCCAAACACTGCATAACAGAAATCTCATCATGAGAAAATACCAAATAAACCCAAATGGACAGAGATTCTAGAAAACGACTGACCTATAACCTTCAAAAGCAATGAGGTCATGAAAAGCAAGGAAAGGGTGGGGAATTCTACAGACTGAAGGACCAAGTGCATGTCAGCTAAACGTAACATATGATGTTGGACTTGATGGTTTTGCTGTAAAGGCATTATTGGCACAATAAGCTAGACGTGAATTGAGTCTTGCATTTTAAAAAAAGGTATCAATCTCAAATGTCTGATTTGCATAATTACACTGTGGCAGTATAAGAGGCAGTCTTGGCTGTAGATAATATACTCTGTAGTGGTACGTCATGTCAACAGCTTGCTCTCAAGCAGTTCAAGAAAAAGAAATTGTATTGTTCTAACAGCTTTTTGATAAATTGTAAATAGTTTCATAATAAAAATGTTTTAATCTGTCATTAAATGTCTAATCTCCAAAGTGTCATATATCTCATATTTGAACACACACATACCCCAAGTTCAAATTCAAGTCCATCTTTTAGTAGTTGTTTGATATAAAGCAGTTATGTAACCTCCATACATTCGTATGAGGAGGATAATATTGTTTCATGCAAACATTAAAATACCTCATAGGTTTCATGTGAGAATTAAGTTCTTAGTACATGAAAATTTATTGCAAAAAGTGCTGGACAGAGAAGCACTAAATCAGTTTGGCTATTATTATTATTACTATTATTATTTTATTTTTCACTTCAATTCTAGGGACTTAATAAGAAATAAGCTGGGATTTGCAATCATAGAAACCTGGGGTCCCATTATCACTATTCAGCTAGGTGGTCCAGAGGAAGTTCCTTAACTTTGCAAAGTCTCATTATTTTCCATCAACTTCTGTAAGCATTCTTCCTTGCTTACTAAATCCTATATTTTTTAAAATATTTATTTATTTTCAGAGAAGGGGAGGGAGGGAAACATCAATGTGTGGTTGCTTCTCATACACCCCCAAATGGGGACCTAGCCCACAACCTAGGCATGTGCCCTGACTGGGAATTGAACCAGCGACCCTTTGGTTCAGAGGCTGGCACTCAATCCACTGAGCCACACCAGCCAGGGCCCTAAATCTTATCTTCACTGGTCTTCTCTTTGTTCCTCAAAAGTATCACATTATTTCCAGCTCCAAAGAATCACATACACGCTCTTCCTAGAAAACACCTTCACCCTTTACTGGATGACTCTACTACTTCAGAGTCCTGCTTAAAGTGAAGTCCTTAATAGTCCCTGATCATTACACTATTCTCCTCCAGAGGTATCTATTTTTATAGGACTTATTGAAATTCAATTCTTTTTTTTTTATTGTTGCATCTTACCTTAGACAAAAATCTCCTTGAACTCATTGTTTAGGTCTGATCCTTTTATAGCTGCCATTGGGTACCCAGGATGCAGCACCACACTCAGCACATAGTAGGCTCTCTCCAAATAACTGTAGGATGAATTAACGTACGATTTACCGGAGCACAGCACCCGGGGCTTGAGATCCATCGCATCAGCTCTGCAGCAACCTTGCAATACTGACGGCAGGATAGGTACTAATATCACTATTACCATGAACACAATCTTGCTCCTTGCCCCAGGCGAAATCAAGAGTGTCAGTAGATCTTGACAAATCTCAAAGAAAAATGAATTCTTCTCAGGTACTAAATATGCAGGCAATTGAGTAAAGGTGCCTTACCCAAATTAAGAAGACAATGCTGGATGCAAATTTTCAGCACCTACTAAAAAGTGAATGATTACTTCTGAAGAAAATAATTGCTTTGACACTAAATGCAGCTGTTATTTATGTCACATTATTTATAAGAGTGATGTGCATAATATTTCTCCAACCCTACTATAAATTAAAACAATTCAGGAATATATTATCCACAGGCACTTAGAAGAAGATGTGTTTACAGTTGATACACTGCGGATTGTAACAATAGGGACTTTGCTTACAGATAAAGACATTTTATGAAAAAAATGAAAAAAGCCTCATCATTCTCCCAATGGAGTAATAGCTAACCAATGGCCAAGTTAAATGCTAGGAAAATATCATAATGATTTTAAGTCACTTAGCTTTAGTCACATGATCTTAGATGAGAATCATGTATAAGTAATGGTAAATGGACATTTCAACCGGAAAATGTGGCTCAAACTCCAGCCTGTTGCATAGGAGCTCTAAAACTTGGGGCAGATTATTCACTAATGTAAACTCAGCTTCCTTATCTATAAAATGAAGATAAAAGTAACACCTTAGAAGGTTGTCCTAGGGACTGAATGACACAGAGTGTGTAGCACAGCATAATGACAGCTGTCTCGGTCCACCCGGCCGCTCTGACCAAGTGCTCCAGACCCGGTGGCTTGTAAACAACAGAAACTGACTTCTCTGCACTTTAGAGGCTGGAAGTCTGAGATCAGGGCACCATTGTGGCCAGGTTCTGACGAAGTCCCCCTTCTGGGTGGTGGACTGCTGACTTCTTGTGCCCTCACATGGCAGAAGGAACCAGGGACTCTGCGGGACCTCTTTCATTAAGAGCATGAATCCCAATAATGGGGGCTCCACGTTTACACCCTAATCACCTCCCAAAGGCCCTGCCTCCAGACACCATTGGTTTGGGGGTGAGGATTTTAACAGATGCATTTTGGGGGGACACAGACATTCAGACCTCAACAGTGGCCATACAGAAAACATTTCCCATATGACAATGATGATGATGATGATGATATTGATGATGATGATATGATAAAGGAGACACATGATTTTGTTTTGGATGAAACCATTGAACCCTTCTTAATGAGATCAGTGGTGTACCTTTAACAACACTTAATGGCAGGGGTTTCAATGTACTGGCCCATTCTTTAGTATTAAGAGGGAAGAAGATGGTTTGATGTCACTTGGTGACTATGATGCCAACCATAGTGGAAATGGAAGCAAGATGAATAAGATGATAACGCCAAGGGCACCCTTTAGATTCACCTGGTCATGGAGGACATCTTCCTACCAGGACTTCAAGCAGCAGCCTCAACTCCTCACCTAAAAAGACTCGCAGAAGGCACTCAACATAAGCATAGAGCAAGATGGCATGCCCTGTTCCTGTTTATCAGATTTCATTATTGGCAACATTTTACCAATAAGGAAATTGATACTTAGAGCGATGTAGCAACTCACCTTTAAAAACTTAGAGCCAGTTCAATGATAAACGTGGACCAAGGATGTAACAAATTGCCCAATGGTTTCCTCCTCTGATAAAACCAACAGGGAAACATGATTCCTATTCTTCCTGTGGCAGAAGCCAGTGATGCTGGTAGAAAACATCCACCTTTCATGGGGTCCTCTGAGAGGAAACACTTCTCTGGGTGTCTCTAAAACAGAGAGCCGAAATGACCCTGAATGAAGAACAAGGACCTGTCTGCGTGGCTCATCAGTAGCATCAGCCAGACCTCATTTAACCAGCCCGAATCCAGACCAAGGTCCATGCACTATCTCTGCTTCGCTGCGGCCCCTGCCTGAGGCCCCTTTGCAGGGTGCGCCGACTCTGTTTTACTTCTCTGTGTTCGTGATGGAAATGTCTTGGAGCAAGAACTATAATAACAACAGTTATTGCTGCCACGGCTGTTCCTGAATATTGAATATTTATGTGTCAGGCAGTAGGCTAGATGCTTTAGATACATTATCTCTAACCCTTCATACAAACCTGGAAATGGAAATTATTATCCACATTTCACAGAGGTAAAGTACATTATCCAATGTCACCGAGTTAGGAGGATGAAACCACGGGGTTAATTTAGATCCGCCTGTCTCCAACCACAGAACAATACAGACCGGTTTCTCTGAGTACTTTCTACTATCATTATTATGAGGGCAATTAAAAGCTAGTAGATACTTGGGTGATTCACAGTTAGCCATCATTCTGTTACTCTAACAGCACCTTGGATTTATATTGTGTAACCTGCACGTGCATTTTATGGGATTTACTTCATTGGTCCTTACCCCAGTCTTGTGATTCTCACAGGCAGCTTCCCTCATCCCCCCCCATACTTGGACCATCTAAATGCATTCAGATTCTGGGAGCTGAAGTTGTTGGTGTTGATCTTCATCATTTTTCTTGGATGAGGGCATTGACTTATGGAAATAATACCATATTCAACCTAACAAGGCCTAAGATAAAGAAATAGAAAAGCTCGCATGTATTCTTTCTCTTTCCCCAATGTGAAGTTACCCTTTCGCACAGCTGACTATCAGTTAAGATCCCCTATAACAATCTGACTGAGACCTCAGAGGCAGCGTTTGGAGTTCCCCCTCACTCAAGGTGGGTGTAGGACAGCTTGGGGCCCTGGCCCGCCCTGCTTTAACCAACACTATTGTTAGAGCTTCCTACCAGCCCACCCAAGTTTCCTGTCATCTAAAAAAAGGGAAAAAGTGCCTTTTCTTCTAACCAGCAAGTGGCCAAAACACGTTTCCACACATTTGATCAAAGTCAACCGACAGATTTTAGGTTCAGTCTCAACACTGAGCTCCATCGGGGGGGCGACATCAGCTTGTCTGGTGTGGGGGCAAAAACAGACTGTGAAGAAAGGTGCCCACCATCAGCAGCCTACGGAAAGGTGGCTCAAGAGGGGACCACAGTGATTCCAGAGGTCATGGGACTTTCACATTAAAAATACTTAGACATTTTCACGTTAAAAATAAACATCGTCTAGCAGATAATGTCCTATAATTATCTGGCTCAAAGGGTCTACCTTTACTTTTTGCTGCCCTTCATTTTTTAAATGACAGCCGTTTCAAAGGAATGCAAACACCTGAATCAATCACGAGCAGAACCTGGCCCCCATGATCTGGATTCTTCGGTGGGATCGAGATGCTAATGAGCACTCGGGATCCACAAAAGCCTCACCTCAGTATAATGAGAGGTTAGTCAACCAATTGCATCGCCCCTTGAAAGGGTGCGTTTGAATCATCTCTCCCTACAATGCAGCTCTTTCCAAATGACACATTCTATAGCAGGCCAATAACTCATTTCTGCCTCCCTGAAGGTTTCTCTCCCTATCTCTGAACCCAAAAGGCTTGACTCATAAATATTAACATTTTGTTAGTGCGGGATCTAAGGCCAGTTTGAATCATTGAGATTGGGATGTGATTCGACTTGAAAAGAGTAATGAAGTCATTGGGAGTCCAAGGATAGAAATGAGTTTTGCGAAAGAAAATATCTGAAACAGAGCCTAAAGTAAGTGACAACCTTTGGTTTCTTTACGCTCCAAATAAGGAAAATCACAATGAAAATGTTAGGCCCACTTCCACAGCTTCAAAATGGGATACTGACCCCTTCAAGCTCCCTGTTGTTCCTCCTCCCAAACCACATGCTTAGCCTTTTCAAAATAAATGCCTCACACATATTAGCTGTTATTATGAACATCTCTACATGCCTTGTGTCAAAAAGCTTCACCAAAACTCATTACTGTTTTTACTCACCCTGTTACTTAACTTTCCTACACACTGCAGAGATGAGATTTGAACTCTGAGCTGCTGAAATCCAGGGCTGGGGATCTCACCCACGGCTTAAAGTTAACTTGGCGTGTGCAACAACAGGGAAGGGAAGGCATTGTTCTGTCCCTTGCTCTGTGAGGCTCTGCTTTGCTGTTGAGAGAATCACTGTGAATTCACATTCCTCCCAGCTTAATGATGGCGCACATCATTAGCCTCGAATGCAGAAACTGAAACTATTTTTACATGCTTCTTTGGCAAAATAAGAGGCTGTATTAGACACCTTCAAGGCGGTATTTGCGAGCGGCACGCATTTGCTATCGCTAAACGTATCTGTATTGATGGGCTTTGACTACGTAATGCTTGAAGGTAATTAAACCACAAAAACTCATTGGAATAATGTTTAGGGCTGACTTAAACCCTTAAAAGCCATTAGCTGTTAAATGCCAAGTTGCTCTGAGTCTCTGTCTGCATGAAATTGAATCATATTTGAAAGGTTTTGTAGGCTGGCGGCAAGATTCATAAAATCCCAACAGCTTTACGGCTTTCCTCATAAACCGGAAAATCTGAGGGAGGCATCGGGGAGAGCTGGATGTTGGGGGGCGGGGGGGACAGTGAGCGATTTTTCCTCCACCATTTCCCTGGAATTTTCAGCTAATTAACCCAGTTTTGCCTTTACATGGATAAATTGCAAATGTCCATTTACCATCCCATTCAGATAAAACACTAGTGGTGCTGTACTTACAGGGGTGGACATGGGGGCAGAGAAATGATGAATAAGGCACCAGCCCTGCCCTCAAGCAGCTTCCGACTTGAGAGACAGGCTGAGAAGTAAATAACATGTAGTGTGCGGCAGTAAGCACGTGGGTCGAGGAGGACTGTGCAAGGTGAGGAGGAGAGGATCCGAGTGGGGTCAAGGAAGGCTTCGTGGAAAAGGTTATGACTGAGCTGTATGTAGAAAGCTAATGAGTTAGTTACCAGGCAGAGAAGTGCAGCAAAGCATTTCTCACACACACACACACACACAGAGTCAAAAACACACTGGAAAAAAGTAATGGGCCTTGAGTCATGTGGCTCAGTGAACTGAGCTCCAGCCTGTGAACCCAAAGGCTGCTGGTTCGATTCCCAGTTGGGACACATGGCTGGGTTGTGGAGGGTTCCCAGTTGGGGAGGGATGGGTATGAGAGGCAACTGATCAGTGCATCTCTCACACACTTAAGTTTCTCTTCTCTCTTTCTCCCTCCCATCCCCTCTCTCTAAAAGTAAATAAATTTTAAAAACGTTTAATAATAAAAAAGTAATGGTATTTTTCACTGAGATTCAGATTTCAAACAGAGCATCCCATACATAAACGCACGCGCATTTCTGATTTTTAAATTTCTGGCATTCTCATAAAGATTATGTGACCACCTGCAGGCCCTGCTCGTAGATGTCTCTCTCTGTGGATGAAAACGCTTTTGTCATGGAAGGCCAGGCATGGCACGCACAGAACCCTGCCCCTCCTGGCCGCTGCTGTGGCCCCTCCACCACCAGGGCTGTGGGTGTGAACCTTTCTAACCTGTCTTTCCTCCTGCAGCCCCCTCCTCTGATCACTCGGGACCAACGGGTGCCTGGATCTCAGAGTCTTCAGTTACCGATTCAGATAGATATAGTGAAGCCCATTTAAAATAGAGTCACAGGCAAAGAACATAGCCATTCTTCATGGTATGGGTTTGATGGAAGCGTATTAACTTCAATCAGTGGATGGTGAGAACCTGGTGTATATATAAGGGACAGAGGTGCACTAGAAAGCACATATGCATCCGGACTGAAATGCAGTTTCCCCTAAATGGTTTCACATTTTTCTCAGAGACTTTGTGGGGGTATTCTCAATGGAACAATAGAAATATTAATCTTTACTTCCTGTGATTGTGCTGTGCATTAATAAAATAATGCCTACGAGTATATATATATAATACCTATCATATAGGGAATGCTTATAAAAGCAACACAGTAAATATTTCTTCCTTTAGTTAATGCTTTAAGTTATTAGATGGACCAAATAATTCAATGACTTCCCACTGTCTAATGAAGAAAAAGTGACCAGAATTTATTACACAAGTCCAGTTTTCTACCTAATAACTTCTGAGAACCCTTGGACTACATATTCCTCCATCAAATACGTTGTGTCTCAGCAGAAGTGGCTGAGCTAGCTTCCCCTGAGCATGTGGGAGCACCTTCTCTCATTCTATTGCCCAAGTCTGTTCAGAAATATTGAAGAAAGCATTGAACAAGTTGTTTTTGCCATCGGGGCTATTGCACTTTACCAAGAAGTGAGGCCAAGGTCTTTCCGTTGTTGTTTTGTCTGACTTTTAATCCTCCCGCCAACGGTCTATGATAGAAGCCCATCTTCCCTTTACTAAGATCCCCGAGTCTTAGAGGAAATAAATTCTATAAGAATTCTGATAACGACTTCCCCTGAGTTCAGGTTAAAGTATGTTCCAGGGATTTCCTGGGGTCCTCAAGGTTAAACAGGGCCACCTTGGTCGCCTAACCCCAGAGCCACCACTGACGTTTACCTTAGGATAATGGTACACAGGTGGCAGACAGCTCTAGCAACCCAGCTATCTAAACTCCATAGCAACCACCCCTTAACCTGTACTACAGCACCTTCTTTATCACTGGCAGAATCGCAGTAATGCACAGTCGTCAACTTTACATGTTGGCTGTTTACCATCTGTCTTACATTTCTGCCTGTACGTTCCTCGAAACCAATGTCCTTGACAATAATGTCTAACATTTGAATTCTTACTATGGTCCAGTTACTGTGCTTGGGAGACGAGACAAAGAGTGGGTGAATGAATGTGCCAGGGTCATTAAATGGAACGATTTAAAATAATTTTTAAACCCCCAAATGCCATGAAATATCACATCCTTGTTGGTAACCTCAGCTGCACAATGGCTCTGAAACTACGGGGAGCCACTACGCTTGCTCTGAATACTCTCCTGCTATTATTTATCAAATACTTATTCACACTTAATATTATACAACTATTACCACATTAATCCTCCTGAAATGTCTATGATACAGTGTTGTCATTTCCTCTTTCCCTTCTCTTCACAGATAGGAACACCAAGGTGCATAGAACTGAAGGGAATTTAAAAAGGCAGGTGATGGGAAACAGGTCTGGAGGAAGCAAACCAGGTAAATGACAATTGCGAAGAAAAACAGTGATGGATTCAAGACTTCCACTGGAAGCACGGTTCACGGGGTGCTTTGAGACAGTAAGAGTTATTAAGTTTAAAGTAAAGGTTTTATAATCCAATGTGATTGGGAACGCCAAAGGTAAACAAAGGTGGTTTTATAATCCAATGTGATTGGGAACACCTTAGGTAAACAGTGTCAGTAGCACCGTTTTTTCAGATAATGTAAATATCTGATACATGTATATTTCATTCTCCGAGGGAACCTTTTTCTTTTTTGTGGATAAAATATTCCAAACAAAACACTTTGGTACATAATCATCTCGAGAAGGATTAAGCAAACGGCAGCCTATGGACTAAACCCGGCTTGTGGCCTGTTTCCGTAAACCGAGCTGTGTGGTAACAGTCACTCCCAGTAGCTTACATATTGTCTACGGCTGTCAGGACGACAGCAGCAGAGTTGAGACGTGATAACAGAGACCTCAGCATCTGCAAAACCTGAAACACTTGCTCTCTGACTCTTCAAAGAAGAAGTTTGCCAAGCCCTGATTCTTCTTAGGATAAAATTGCCAGAACTTTCAAGTCAAGTGCATGTAATGAATAGCATGAAGGAATTAAACAGACTTCAAAAATAATGATTTTTACATATTAGTAAACTCTTCAGATTATTTAGGGTTTTTTGTTTTTGTTTTGTTTGAGTATTTAGAGCTAAGGGAAAACAGGTGTATGTGGAATATAGCGAATCAAGGGCCAGTGTGTAAACTCGCCTAAAGAGAATTCCAGGTTACTGGCTCATTTAATGAGGTGATGGTACTGCTTTCATTGAATGCAATTATGTCTGTAAACTGTCCAAACAATTCCTAGTCTTTGCTGTGCATTCTTCAGCGTTCTCCAAATACGTAAGCACGACTACCAGCACTACAACTACTAATGAGAATAATAACAGCAATAACCACAGATATGGTTTTAGAGTATTTGTTTTGTTTTTTTATTGAGGAGTGAGTAGGATGTGGGAATGAATACTTCACTGACTTTGTAGTATCTTAGAGTAATGAAAAAATCAGGGATTTTCTAGCCATAAAATCAGGGGGGGGAAAATGTCTAGGGTGGAGGGCAAGGAAAGATGGTGTTTTCAGCAAAATGAGTTGACTAGAAGGAGGTATGGGGGTGGGGAAGGCCTTTGGCCTGAAAACATTGCAGTGTTGGGAGAAAGACCGAAGCAAAACGATCGGGAAAGAAAATGGGACAACTAAACGGGAGGACGTGATCAATTTAAGCCATGATGGGAACCAAAGCTAAGAGCTGCCAGGGATATAGTCAGGCTTCCTTCAAAATAATAATAATAATAATAATGTTTTCAGCAAATGAATGACAACCAGGACTTTAAAATGTCCGATTAGAAGTGCAAAGAAGTAAGAGCAAGGGTCTCTACCCTTTCTAATCTACATTATCTTATTGGTAAAATATTTTGATTAGAATTGAAATGAAACTGGTAATAGGAAAAACAAATGTGTTTTTCAAATGAAGGACCTGATCAATCAGTGGAGGTGAAGTATTTGAACCCAGTATGTGTGTGTGTGTGACTTATAGGTATACATATATACTTACGTGTGTATATACATATGGGTAGACAGACATACAAACTGTATGTTTTGATTTTGAGGGCAAGAAATACTGTCATTATGATGTCTGCAAGACATACGTGAGCAAAAAAGATGGTTCTGGTTGAAATGAAACCGTTCTCCATAAACAACATTACTGAGTCCAGCTCTACCACTGAGAAGTAGAGGATTTCGTTTATTTTACAAACTGCTTTAAAAATGAAAATGACAGAACCTTGGCCAACCACATTTTGTTTCATCAAATTTTAAGATGCCCACGGTCATCGCTAAAGTCTAAGTGTGTCCTGCCAAGTCATACAGAATTGGAGCGGCAGCACTCAACATTTCGGCTTCCACCCCGGGGTGGAGGAGGGGTATGCATTCCTAGAAATAACGTTGTCGGCACTATCTTCCTGTAACTGTATCATTGACTTTCGTCAGGTAAGACGGACGGTGTGTTTGCCATTCTAGAATTCCTTCTCACTGCAGTGATAGGTGATCCGATCACAAACTGGACGTAGGCAGGTCACTCCCGTCAGACAGCTAGCCTGGCTTTACTCCGTTACCCTTTCTCCACGTAGACGAACGATACATCTGTTTTCTCCTTTATTTGAATAAAAAAACCCAAATTTGTACCAATCTGCAAATGTGATGAAAATGTTTATAATGTAAACCCTTTTAATAAAGTTTGAATGTAAGTCTCACAGGTAGGGTGGATTTAAATGAACGTGTTATTGATGAACTTCACCTGAGCAGAAGAGTCTCATAGCGCTTTCATTTGGGACGCCTCACAATCTGGAATGATCACCGTTTCGGATCCTGTACTAACTATGTCAAGGTTGAACACGCCATTACAGTAAGACCGTTACCTTGAAAATTGGGTTCTTAAAAGCTTTGGAAAACAAAGGTCTGAAACGTGTGTTGTAAAATTTTACCAGGTAGCGGGTTTCAAAACTTCTTTTCCATGAATGTGTCTGTCTTCAGCGTGGCAGTGATCAAGAGAAGAAAATGCTATCATCGCCACTAAATCCTTCTTAAAGTTCTCATTGATCATGGCCTTAGAGCAAGATTATTTTAAAAAATAGTCCTACCCTGAGATAATAGGGAAGAGATTGTGGAAAATCTCAACACTCCATTTTAGATTAAATCTAGTGCATTTTCAAGCTCAAGTTTCATTCCGTTGATAAAGATGGATTATCGGTGACCACCTCTTAATTAAGGACAAACAATAACTATTGCTTCTTATAGCTGTAGCACAAGCACCATAACCTTTCCCGTCTGTATTAAAAATCCTATATTTGACCTATTTGTTATTTAGCCGAATAATACAACTCTTGTGCCTTTTAAAGAATCAAGTATGGACTTAGGAAGCAATCTACCTAGAAGATTGTATTTTTCATCATGATTGAATTGAAAGCTTTGCTACTATTGTTACTAGTTCAAAACTAACAGAAGAGAAAAGCTGAATTTTAAGTTGGCTTTTGATGGTGATAATGGATAAGTAATTTTGTTTAATTAAGGTACTTTTAAATTGGGGGGAAAAGTCAATTAGGAAGATATTTCATGCTTTACTCTAAAGTGTTATAAGTACTTCCGGATCAGAAGTGTTACTGTTAGCAAATCTTCAAAAAGATACATTTTCGCCGTTGTTGTTGCCAGGTTGCAATATGTTGGTATTCGTAACCCCAAAAT
Source organism: Desmodus rotundus (assembly GCF_022682495.2). Classification (NCBI taxonomy): domain Eukaryota; kingdom Metazoa; phylum Chordata; class Mammalia; order Chiroptera; family Phyllostomidae; genus Desmodus; species Desmodus rotundus. The sequence goes on along the minus strand of NC_071398.1, from coordinate 9,727,604 downwards.
CAAAGCAGTATTTACTTTCTGATAAAACAATATTTTTTTCTTAGATCAAAGAATAATTTACACATGGAATAACCATTTAGCACCGCTACGATATAACACTGAAATAAAGGAAACAATGTGTTAATCCATGTCATACACTACACTTGATAGTTTTAGAAGCATAAGTAAAAGTGATTAAGACAGTTACCTACCGCAACCCTGTCTTTTTCCAGTTTGGGGAGAAACAGACTCCAGTGCATTGTCAGATGTCAACTGGAGACGGAAATCCAGATGTTGGGGAATCTCTAAACTGCCTGGGGTTTTGTGTATGTTTGGTTCATTTTGTTTGTTTGTTTGTTTTGTTAGAAGCAGATGCCAGCAGAGGATTTGCTTGGAAGAGATTTACAAGGGAAAATCCCTCTAACGGGGCAAAAATGGGGAGAGAAGACCAAGCACCATCAGACCCCAATGCAGGTTAACTCCTGTGGAGTAAAGAGGGAAGAAATGGCTACAGATGTCTTAGATGGCAGTATTGTTCTGAAAAAGTTTTGCTAAATCCAATGCTAAGACTTAGAGCCAAGGCTGCCAATCAATCAGAGGAGGCCCCTGTCTCCCAGCAACCAGCCTGCTTAGCCATTGGCTGGAGCAGTTTCTGTGTATCTGCGTAGAGAAGCTGTGAAGTAACAGAGTGTAGCAGCTGAAGCCATTACTCAAGTATGCCTCCTGCAATTGAGAAGACAGCAATACTTTAGGTAGTGATGATAATAATAAATAACAAGATTGGTGATTATTAGTAAGTGACGTCTGTTCACTAGTCATTCTAATAGCCATTTTACTTGAGTGAATGCTGAAGGTCTCATTAGGTAGCCAGGGGTTAATTTCTTCCCAATTTTTAAAAGATAACATAGACCCAGGCTCTGTGCAAGATCACTCACTCTGCTAGTAAGTGTCGAGTCATTTAACTCCTCTAAACCTTATTTCCTAATATGCATATCTGAAGGTAGATAATAACACCTACTCTCAAGTGCCATGAGGATTCAATGGTACTATAACTTGGACTAACCACTGGGTACATCTACCAGCTGCTTTTACAGACATCTAACTTCCTACTAGATCTCAATGGCACGGCCCCTTTCGCTCACTCAGTGTTTTCTGAGGCCCCCCCCCACCCTTGCAGAAGTCCCCACGAGAGTCTCGGTCACTTGCATATTAATCCACCGTTGTCTTTGACTAGAGATCAATGCTGTAGCATAGAAGTTAAGAGAATCAATGTCACAGCCGTAGAGCCTGAAAAACTAATTCAGCTTCCCTCTTTCTGACCTCTAAGTAACCCTTCTCCAATGGAAACAAGCTACCTGTGGAGGTTTTCACTTAATTTTTCTAAGCCTCAGTTTCCTCACCTCATATAAAGAGGACTAATGAGCCCAATCCTGTGAGGCTTGTAGGGTTAAATAAGATAAATGTACGGAGAATGCCTACACAGTAGCAAAATGGGGGCTGTGACTGTAGTTATTGTTACTGCATCAGTTTTTAAAGCACAGTACTCAATGGCAATGCTCTGGGTTGCGGTCTCCAGCTCGACCCTGAAGTCGAGCCTTGTCCTCTGCATTGCTCTGGTGAGGGTACAGGTGTTGCTCATCAGCGAGGTCACCACAGACAGGAGCTCCTCACAGGCTAAGTCACCAAAACGACCACACGCTCCCCTCACACGTTCTCAGACTCACGGCAAGGCTGATGGCAGATGGCCTAGTTTGTGGTGGCTCCATCTCCCATTTTGGAAACACGTAAATACTTCCCAGGAATAAGTTATAATAAAAACGCCTAAGATTTATACATTGAACAAAATGGTTAAAGAAAACTGGTAGTCCAAAGGCCTAAAATCCATAAATTCAATCTAAATATGACTGATTTCTGAAAATTTCTCCTTCACAGGGAACAAGGAGAGCCATATCCATTTATTTGAAACAGAAAATTGGCTGCTTGTGGAGATTTTTTTAATTCTTGTGAAAAATCAAATAGGTTAACATTTAAAAAGGTTTTCTGAGAACCTCCCCTATTTGCTTTTCCGTAAATGCATTAAATTTTGAATAGCTAAATAAACCTTGAATACATAAGGGAACCAACGCACAACGAGAAATGTACAACCGTAAACTCATCCGCTTTCCTTCCTGTGCCCAGTTTTAACACCAGATAATGAAAATAACTATTGAAATGAGATTCAATGTCCTAAATTCCTCCCTTTCTGGGGGTGTCTTTCATTGCTTCAGTTACCAATTCACATGGTTTAAGAAATAGGTTCCCTAGCAAAACAACTCCTAACCCAACCTCACCCCTCTCACGCTCTCTCTGTGTACCTTTGTTATCTTCATGAGAGCACTAATCACAAATTCTACTCATTTTATTTTTAATGTAGTTTTTCTTCTATATTCTCTACTCAAATGTAAGTGCCAGGATGACAGAAGTTATGTCTCCCTTCTTTCCTCCCTTGTCTAATGCTGATCCGAGCCTCTGACACCAAGAAGACACACACTTTCTTGAGAGGAAGGACGCAGAACGAGATAATAAGCAAGAGAGGGAAGGGAGAAAAAGAAAGCAATGACAGAGAGGAGAAAGGAAGAGAGGCGCAAAGGAGGAAGAAAGAAATGAGAGAGGAAAAGAGAAATAATTCAAGCCTCATCCCGTGTACTGGGAGACTGAACTATTTCCTTATGAGTCCCCATTAAACCTGCTGTATCACGTTTTAACAATCTGAACTTCCTCTCTCAGTCCCGCCATCCTTTCTCAATTGCCTGTCAAGTCACACTGTGGAAACCATCTTTTTCTCCATGTGCTATTAATCCCAGGCTATGGTGGCAGCAGAATTTGCTAACGGTTCGCCGTAGCAGAGGGGAATTCTTTAAGGTGGGAAACCCTTGTATTAAACATCAGACTTCACTGTTCCTACAGGCTGACGGACGTTTCCCACACAATTTGTCCTGAGTCACTCTCGGTTTTTTTTTTTTTTCTATCTTTCCTATCTCCTCACATGTCTTCACTCTCCATGTTCCCAGGAAATGCCACCTCATCCCCAGCCTGGTGTGTCAGGCAGGGCTCCTTCCTCCCAGCCCTGCTTCTCTATTCTTTTTTCTTCCTGCTGCAGAGATATTGCTTACTTCCTCGTAATGTATTCGCCTCTTACCTCATTCAACAAAGGCTTCGGCGTATTGCAGGATCACCCACAATAAAAATGAATAAATAAAAATAAAAAAGTAAAGGATTATGATTAACCCAATTTTGTTCAACTGGAGTCAAAAATGGGGGACAGGGTGGAGCAAATGAGTTAAAATGAGATAGTGAGGCCAGAAAAGGTGTATGTTAGAGAAAGAAGGGGATAAGGGGGTAGTAAAAGGTAAAGGGGGTCAAATATATGGCAAATGAAGATTTGACTTTGGGTGGTGGGCAACGATGCGATGTACAGATGATGTACCACAGAAATGTACACTTGAACCCTATTTCATTTTAGTCACCAATGTCACCCCAATAAATGTAATTAAAAATAAAAGTTAAAAAAAAAGAATGTGAGCTCTACACTTGGGCTGAATGATGAATAAAACACCAGAATAACATACTTAGAGTAAGTCTTTAGACGCTCCATTAACCCGAATACTTGGCCCTGAGCCTCCAGGCAGCCCATATTTAAAGAGAAACATGGCTAGTTTTATAATTCTTATTTTCCACATGCAGTAAACAGACCAGCTCCTTGGGGAGAAGCAAAGCTTTCCCTAACACTTAACTCTAAAATGACATTGTATGTGCACAGATACAAAGAAATCATCAACAGAGGCCAGAGAAGTTAGCTCAGAGGCAAGATTCCAGGCTAATAAACTTAGGAATAAGAGTGACAGGCAAGTTCATGGGCAGGAGAGTGCCCGCTGACATAAGAATCGGGAGCATCAGCAGGAAATGGGTGTCTGGTGGACACAGGTCCCTGGAGAAGAGGGAGTTAGAGTGAGCAGTCAACACTCCCTTCTGCCTTCTTGCGGATCCCTCCAGGCCCCTACCTTCCTCATGCTTCCGTTTAATGGTTGGATTTCCTTCTATTTACATCCTCCAGATGGTACGATGCAACCTCCTCACTGAGCCACAATCACATCTATTGGAACCAGGGGCACACAGAGCTCTGGGCTAGAACTTTAATGTGCCACTCACTGAAACAGCTATTTCCCTTAATGGTCTCTATCCAAAGAACAGCCCAGTGAAGGTGACACTAGCTATTAACCTATTCCGAGTGTGGGAGGCCCGCACAAATGATGCCTGAATTGTTTCTCAAGAACAATTTGGGTGTGAATAGAAACTGCAAAATAGGCTCTGTCACCCACGGATAAAAGATCCCCATCATACATACGTACAGAAGTTATTCCTCAAGATTCCCTAGTTAAGTGAGCAGGCTTATAACCACGAGCAGATACATAGATGAGGGCGATTTTTCAAACCAGTGAAACAAAAGTAATAGGCTTTACCACTGATTGTGTTTATTAAATTGCCCAGCATGACATTGTTAATCGTCTCAAAAAAACAATTTGGGTGTGCAAAGTGACCCAGAATAGAGCCTATTATGATGCCTAAACTGTTTTAAATACCCAGTGACTTTTTTTTTATGAGCTGCCCTTCAAGGAAAGAGATTTTAAAGGCATGGGAGGTAGCTTTTCTCCTGCCTTCATCGCAGACATCCATGGCATCCCAGTGAACATAGGTCAAAAAGACACATTTCAGTCCTGTCTTCGGTCTGTATTCCTGAAGGGAAAAACATGTGTGTGTACACATATACTATATATCCGTGTATGATATGCATGTGCATATAGAAATGCATAGACCCTATACTATACAGACATGCAAATATACACAGGTATCTGTATGTGTGTGTATTTGTACCTTCACTGGTTCTGCAATGATTACTGACTCAGCAAAGGGTTAAAAATGATGGCAGCATTGGGAAGATTTTTTTTTGTTAAGGAATATTCCTAGGGCATTAGGCTCAACCCACTGACATGATTGCCAGAGACAGCTTTAAGTAAAAACACGTCAGGAAGTAGGAAATTCATCGAAAGGGGAGGTGGGAGATGAGGGGAGAATGATGATAATGTTTAGGAAATGGTAACCATCTCATGGAGTCTCGCAGAGTCAGAGCTGGTTGGAAGTCCCGCGCCCCGAGAGCACGCATGCTGAAACAGGCAGCCTTCTTCCAGGGAGGTGCGGGGACTGAACCCCACAGCCCTGGGGAAGGAGGACACGGGCCACATGTGAGGGGGAGGAGAAGAGCAAGGGTCAGGAAGACATGAGTACTTACTATGCGCCCAGAAAACAGCCCGATGTTTGCTGGCATGTCAAATACATTATCTCCTATAATGTATACAATAAACTTCTATTCTGAAATCCTTGATCTCTTAATAATACAATTTTGTAACTTGTAAATGCAAAGTCTGACCCGACCTACAACTTATTTTGCGGTTGGACCTGACATGAAAGAATGTTAAGTCAACTGTAGTATTTAAAAAATCTGCCTTAATATTCAAACTATGATTGGATTATTAATGTCAGTGCTATGTAATCTGAAATATATACTCAATATTATTTTTCTAAAATCAGGAAAGTATTTTGGATTCTGAAATGTTTGACACCAAGAGTTTAGAGTAGAGATTGCGGTCCTTTTTTACTAACGATAAACTCGCAACATGTGATATCTATTTTTATGCCTTTTTGAATATTTGCTCATTTAGCCCCCATTATACTGCATTTGAGGTAGATGTGATGATTCTTGCCCATATAAAGATCTATAAGCCTTATTGTGGATGATTTACTTGCTTAAGTTTACACAGCTTACAAACAAACATCAAGAATGTCTTTCTGACTTTAAATGTCATTCTAAACTCTGTAACACTTATCACATTTACACAGTGGAATACTACGCAGCAGAGAGAAGGAGCTCCTACCCTTCATGACAGCATGGATGGAACTGGAGAGCATTATGCTGAGTGAAGTAAGCCAGGCGGTCTCACCTGTAAGTGGAACCTAAGGAAAAAAACAAACGCACGAGCAACCTAGAACCAGAGACATGGAAGTAAATAAAAAACTGACAGTGACCAGAGGAGAGGGGGATAAAGGGGGAAAGAAGGGGAAGTCCTTTATACATCAAGGAACACGTATGAAGGACCCATGGTAATGGACTATGGGGTGGAGGGAGGGACTGAATGAGGAAGGGAGAGATGGGCGGGAGAACAACGGGGGGAAATTTGGGACAACTGTAATTGAATGACAACAACAAAAAAAAGAAAAGTGTTCACGTGAGTACAAATACAGGAGGAAAAATCAAGAAAGATATAAAACACAAGTCTATTTCTCTGGTATCAGTTTTTAAGAAAAATAATCCAATCAGCCCCAAATTTGTTTATTTTTTAAGAGGACAAAAAAATAATTAACAAATTTATAAAATACTTTTCAACATTTGGCTAGGTCACTCTCCCAGGGGTACTAGAAATTTGGATTTGGGGTCCCTAAATCAGTTTTGCAAAAGTAGCATCTCTCATTGCCCTTTGACCCAGAAGATGTCAACTGGAATTAGAACCGAATCAAGGCTGAATGACGCTCACTTGCTCCCACATTCCCATAGACCGTGGCAAATTAAAATCATCAGCACCCTGGCTGAAACTCCTCACTGACATTGAAGGCATTCACCAAATACATACGTTGAGTATGTCAGTGTTATTTCATTAATAAAACACTTATTTGGCTCTACTGTTTAAAAGTGTATCATCAAGCCGTAAAACTTCACTAACGGTAATAACTTGCAGAACTCTTCACAAAGTAGTTGCAAAAGCTACTGCAAGCTATTATCAACAGGACCTGCGGGGGCAGCAGCCTCAAGGTGGCATCTCATCAGAGGAACCTGGGGCTATGGGGGCATAAACTGAGGCATACTGAGCATTTTAAGAATTTCCTGAAGTAAAACTCCATTAGAACGGGGCAGCATCAAACCAGGAGTGGATAAGAACATTCTGCAGGCAGGAGCCTGGGAAAAGACTTGTAGAGACAAATTGGGTTCGTCCCAGCTTAAAGCTGGTTGGCTGTTTGTGATTGGTGGTGTTAAGCCTTTTGATCGTGTTGAGGTTTTTACAGGCTAACGTTTTGGTTTGCTCACTAGGCTGCTCTGACACTGGGGCCACCTGCACTGGCCTCCTTGTTTAATTAATTTAGCAGGAGAAATACATTCTCTGTTTCTGTCAATGAACTACATATAACACACGCACGCAGAGAGAGAGAGAAGGGAAACAATCCATCTGTACTTTTAAGTAGAAATGAAAGTTCTGATTTCTTCAGAAGGAATCCAATGCTTAACATGTTGGTATATAGCAGAACACACAGCATACGGCAGTCGTCAATTGTGCTAAATACACGGCATTAAATTAATTGCAAGTTATGTAGCATCTTTATAGGATGTATATTCAAATGCTAGAGACAGGGACTTTCCCTTCTGTATTCCAAGGGATTGGTTGGCCATATAATGCAATTAAACACAGAACATTCAGCCATCTCTGCCTAGAAAACCACCCATGTTTAGTAATCTAAAATCATATGGCAGTGGTGATCACCCTCCCACACAGAGAATGATGTGCCAATTTAGAAAGACAATGGGTATTCTATACGACGGCGTTTCTAAGTTGGTAGCACCCACAAGAATCAATAACAGCACAAACTCTACAACTGTTTAGACAGAGAAGGCAACAAGGGAACCCATTATCCATTCATTCCTTGTTAGCGTAGAACAATTGCGTTGCTAGTGGGCTAGACCATTTTCTTAGTCTTATTTATATTGACGTGAACAGTCTTGTCCTTATTTTTTTTTTCAGGATGTAATGTAGACACTAAGGGACAACTCTAATAAGTTATATGCAATTAGGATTTGTCACTGTGCCAAGGAAAATTTGCATGAGACTTTTACAAAGTCTAGTTAAGGTAGTTGTAGTTCTGAAATTTTATGAGCTTTATCTTTCTCTAGGAGGCACGCCCATATGTTGTTACCATATTTTTCTCCTACTTTTACATTAGAAAAATATTTTAAATCGTAAGTTGTTGGTCACCAGTGATTTCCGGAGCCATGGAGGGGCTCCCACAAGTCCCTTTCCAGGAGACATTTGCCCCCCAAGAATTATCCCATAACTTTGTTTTTCTATATCTCCAAACAATGTAACACACTAATGTAAAGCCAACACCAATTACAAATAAAAATAATTTCATTTTTTTATCATTTTACATCTCAACTCAGTCAATGATTCTATTCATTTTCTCATTAGGTTTTTAAGAAATCAATGGCCCTCATAGATACATTTCAAAGTATTTGCACTTGCTTTTGTATTTGCCGTTTACATTTTTCCCTCATAATTTTGCTCTTTAGCTTGAGTTGAATATTTAATTCTTTCATTTGATTTTTTTCACAAAAATAATTTGAAGCCATAACTTTTTAAAAAAATAGTTGTTTTCTAAACAATGGATTACTGAACTTGTATCTATTCTTTATCCCAGGTTCTGTGCCAAAGAATTATTCCTTCTAGTTAAAAGAAATACCAATTAGTAGTTTAAATTTATTTTAATCAAATAAATATACCTTTTCTTTTTAATTTAAACACACTGTCATATATTTAAATGTTCGACACATGCCTGAAAAGCAAGAGCCCCCTGTGCTGAGCACCTTGCACAAATCCCTGTATTAAGTGATCATGTATATTATCTCATTTAATTCTCAGAAAAACCTGATGTTTGGGTACCAAAGTCATCCAGTTTACAAATCAGAAGCTACGTATAGAGCAGTTAAATATTTTACCTTACACTACACAGTTATAAAAAATTAGGGTTGCTAGATTAAATAATGGGGGCCCGGTTCAATTTGCATTTCATCAAAAAAAAAAACCCAAAACACATTTTCAAAAATATGTAAGTATATCCATGCAGTATTTTGGACACACTTATACTAAAAGAGAGAAAAAAAGGTTTTCATTTCTATTGAATTCAAATTTAACTGGGAGTCCCATATTTGTATTTGCTAAATCTGATAACCCTGCTAAGGAAAGTAATTTGGCTACAGGCCGACCTCATTCTGGATGAATAGTTAGTATCCATCTCTGTCAATACCTTTCTGTTCAGAAAACATCTGATATTCACGTATGATTCCGAGTTTTAAAAAAATATCTTTACTTCCTATATTCTAGTTTATTTTTGTTTTCTATCAGAGAATGATCACAGGCAATTGTCTAAGTACTGTACTTCTTTTGTAAAAAAAATAAAATTATTCCATGTTCTAGCTGTAAAACAAGTAAGAACTCAGCAGGGTGATGATAACGGTTGAGTAAAAAAGATGAAGACATGTTTTCATTTTAATCTTTACTTCCTGTGCACTCGAGACTCAACCTGCCCACACAGGACACGGTGAAGTATACAAACAGCAGAAAGCCAGAGCTCCAGCTGAAGGCATGCGGTCGACACACCCTTGACACCGTCCCAGGGTTCCTAACCAACCTGACATTCTGGAGTCATACTCTTCGTTTGGAAATAAGATTGCTGCAGCTAGGGGAGGTGGACTAAGTAATTGGCCCCAAACATCAAAATCATTTGTAGAGCTCAAATCTATGGTTATTTAAGTCTAATGAGTATGCTTATTTCTATTTTTCATTCACACAATGGATATTATTCATGAATTGAGGGCCTATCGTGTGCTGGGCACAACGCGAAGCCCTGAAGACACCACGTGAACAAATCGGACAAGGTAAGTGTGTCAGGGGCTATGTGAGTCTCTTATTGCTGATGTGACAAATATATGACCATATAGTTCTGAAGGTCAAAAGTCCAAAACGGGTTTCACTGGGATATAATGTAGGAGTCAGCAGGACTGTGCTTTTTCTAGAAGCTCTAGAAAAGAATTCATGCCTTTGCTTTTGCCAGCTTCTAGAGGCTTCCTGTATTACTTGGTTGGAAGCCCCTTACATCACACATCAGCAGTGGCCAACCCAATCTCTCCTTATGACATCACTGTGACCCTGACTCTTCTGCCTCCCTTTTCCACTTACAGTGATGCTTGTGACAACATTGGGCCACCTGGATAATCCAACAGAACCTCCTCATGTCAGAGGCCACAGATCAGCAATCTCAGGTCCACCTGTAACCTTAATTCTTCCTTTCCGAATAACCTCACGTATCCACAGGTACCTGGCATTAGGATGTAGACATATTTTTTTAATTTAATTTATTGGGGTAGCATTGGCTAATAAAATTATACAGGTTTTGAGTGCACATTTCTATAATGCTTCACCTGTATATTGTATTGACCTAAAGTCAAGTCTCCTTTCATCACCATTTATCCTCCCCTTCTACCTCCCCCCACCCCACTTTCCCTCTGGTAATCACCATACTGCTGCCTATGTCTATAAGTCTTTCTTTTTTCTTTTGCTTAATCTCTTCACCTTTTTCTCCCAACTCCCCATCCCTTCTGGCAACTGTCAGCCTGTTCTCTGTATCTATGGGTCTGTTTCTGTACTTTTGTTTTGTTAGCTTATTTTGCTCATTAGATTCCACCCATGAGTGACATCATATGGTACTTGTCTTTCTCTGACTGGCTTATTTCACTTAGCATAATAATCTCCAGGTCCATCCATGCCGTCCTGAAAGGTATGATGTGCTTCTTTTACGACCGACTAGTATTCCATTGTGTAGATGTACCACAGCTTTTTTATCCAGTCGTTTACCCATAAACACTTGGGCTGCTTCCAAATCTTGGCCATTGCAAATAGCACTGCAATGGGCATAGGGGTGCAGGTAGAGAACGTGGACATCTTTGGGGCACCATTATTCTGCCCACTATGGGGACTTTCATTATGAAGTATGGAGAATGAGGTTGGAATTGCTACCATGATCTAAACATATTTCAGCTAATACTCTTCGTCAAGATAAAAATAAGATATATTTAAAATAGAAAAATATAAATAAGACAGAAGGTGAATTGAAAGTGAGAGGGCCTGGTGGTGTGGGCACTGTCAATGCAGATAAGCAAAAGGTCTCTGGGAACCAAATGACAAAGGAGTTAAGCAGGTATCCAGAGAAAGGGCATTTAGATGGAGGGATGAAAAAGGACCAAAGCCATAAACCAGAGCGAGCTCGGAATGTCCTTAAAACAGAAGGGGGACAGAAAGACAATGATTTGAGGAAAAAGATTAGAATGAGAGTAATATTCAAACTCCTGAACAGAGTTCACATGATTTTATGACAGCTGAACCCTGCCTATTCTCCGCTCTTCCCCACAGTCATTGAAAAGGGTCAACGCAGTGTTCACACAGCTCAGGTATCTCTCCGAGAGTTCACTTTGGCTGCTTCATGAAGAATGAACTATGTAACAGACAAGAGAGGAGTTAGTGAGATAAACTAGGAGGTGTTTAAAGGGGCTCACAGGAGAGACAATGGTAGCACTGGGGAGGGAGGGCAGGGGCACGTGGGAACTATTCTTTGGAGGTAAATTCCACAGTGGAGTTTCTCAACCTTGGAACTGTTGACATTCTGAGACAGATAATTCTCTCTGTGTGGGGCACTGTTCTGTGCATTGTTGAGAATCGCTGATGATGGATGAGGTGAAGGATGATGCACAGGTGAGGGAAGAAGAGGATCCAGGGGAGCTCCTGGGCATCTGGCTTTCCTAAGTGACATTGTGTCATTTCTTCCCTATTGTTCTCAGTGCGCTGACAGCTGGTTTTCTATATTAATCACATGACTGGTGACAATGAAGATCCTTTAAGAGGATCTAAAGGAGAATAGTTTGTAAGAAAAGCTTAAAACACTTTTTTAAAAGTACATTTCTAACAATGAAATGGCACCCTTGACTCTCTGAAAGTGAAATTTTACAAGCCTCTTTCCTCAAACACAAAATCACCAGTTTGGGTTCAATTATGTGTAAGGTGATTATATTTCTAACCTCTTATCTCTGAGCTCCAAATTCATTTTAAAGGGAACTCACTTTGATTTGGTGATAGAAGTAGATCTCAGAGGGAAAGAGTCAAAATATATACTTGATAAAATTTACTATATACAGAACAAGAAAAATCACAGTGGATCATGCTCACATGAAGCACACAACTCTGATAAGCACCTGTTTTCACCTTTAAATATTGCTGACAACTGTTGACATACCACCTTTTATTTTCCTTTTTATCCACACTTCCTGCCACAGAGGTAATCATAGTGGATATTCACCGACTTTGTTTATGCAGAATAGCTCAGATTCATCCAGTCATCCTTGATTTATCTGAAATCCTAGTTTAATTCATGTCATTCTACAGGAGCTTGCCAATCAAGGTACCAAAGCTTCCTACACTGAGGACTGCATCCATTGTAACCTTTTGACCAGCAGGTTTGGCCCAGTTTAGAGCTTCTGTGTATCCTTGGACCAATCAGCAGTCTTCCTTGAGTTTTCCCCTTATAATTATTACTTTCATTTGAGGTTTGAATAGTATGAGCAGGAAGGATAGGACACCGAGCTTAAAGCCCTTGGATGCAGAATTCCAGTGCTGTGAGAATGCTGGACTGAAGGAGAATCGAACATTCAAAGAGAAAACAAGAGTTACAAGGTCTGTACTTCAGTGACATCATCACTAAGACTAGATCCTGTCTAGGTCAGGTGAGCCAACAAATTCCTCCTGATTCAGTTTGTTTGAGTCAGGTTAGCATCTCTTGCCAAAAAAAGTACTGCCTGATATAGTAGGTGGTTAAAAAGTTTATTGATGGGTTTCAGTCCGAGTTTTGGGCATAACATATATGTTTCCCTCTCTATCTGAACTGGATGAGAAAAAAATGTAACAAAATCATTTAAAAGAAATACCACACAAAACATCTTATTTATAAGGACAACATAAACTGGAGTATTTTGAAAGGTGATATGACTTAGAAGATAAGCACAGGAGACTGAATGGGAGTAGACTCTCTAGAGTTTACTTAGAATCCATTCATTCACTGGAATCTTAAGGAATGGCCGCCTATGGAGAACAAAGCTGGCAAACACTTTGAAGATATCAAAGCTGAGAAAGGGCATCGCCCTGATCACACAGAGCTTAGAGGATAATAATTTACTGAGTAATAATTAAACTATCATTCATTCATTTACTCATTCAACAATTGCTTCTAGAGTACATATAATATGCAAAGAACTGATTAGATTCGATGGACATGAACTTTTTTTTTAAAAAATCTCTGTCTTCAAAGGGTCTCAGTTCTCAACCATAAATCCTACAGAGGCAGTTAAGTAATGCAAACTGGGGATACCAGCCACTTATAAGACAAGAAGAACTAGTGGCAGATTAAGAGAATTTGCGAGCTGAAGTTCTTAAAATATTCATTATTAGTTTTGGTTTCTTGTTTTTGTTTTGCTTTGTTTTGTTTTAAATATGTCTGGGGGCTGGACAGAGCCTGTTTAGCCTATGGGATCTCTGGTGGCCAAACTCTGGCCTTACTAGTTAGGCAAAAAAATTAATATCATGTAAAAGGTTCTCTGGGAAAAGGAATATGTAGAATTCACTTATCGTGGCATCCTAGAAGAAGTGATATCTCAGTGCTAAAGGAAGAGTAGACCTTACCCAGGTAAGGGGAGGAGAGAATGCCAGACCCACAGAAGCATATGTTCTTAGGCCTGCAAGTTGGGAAGCCTGGGAACACTAGGACCACGTAAGAGCTTTCACATGGCTGGAAAATAGAGTCTCGGGGATTGATGATAAATGAGACTGTGGAGTTTGCCTTATTAGCAAGACTGTGTCCAAACCTGTGTGCTCTTTGGTGGAACAGTTTAATCTTCAATCTGACACATTTAACAATAAGAAAGAAAACCAAGAAAACCAAGAACACATTATGCGGCTGAGGTGAGACGTGCAACACACTGTTCTCTCAAGAGATGTTCTTCTGCTGGCTAAGCCTCTGATGTTGGGCACAAAGCAACATTGCCAAATGTAAGCTTGAGTCCAGCGGGAAAAATTAAGATACTCTAGTCCCAGTTATTTACTAAAACTCTGCATAAATCCAGATACCTGCTAACCACACATGTAGACAGAAAATGCCCATAAGCCTTTTCCTGTAAATATAAATTTGGGCTAAGCACATTAATAGAACTGATGGGAATTTAAAAAATACAAAATTTAAAGAGAGATGAAAGAAGAAAAAAAAAATAGACAGGATAGTTCCCCGGCTAGATTCTTTTCTTTTTACTTTCTGCTTATCTAAATCCTGATTATACTCAACATGTCAGAAGCTCTTTGAGGGCAGAAACAATTTCAAATTCTTCTTTCTACTCTGAGTGTATTGAACAGTAGTGCTGAAAGCCCACCCCTTACCTGTGTCCAATCACTATTTAGGTGAATGGGACACAGTAGTAGTTCCCTACCGCTACATACACATTACCCCCAAAATTAATAGTTTGAAACAACCGAAGTTGTTATTGCACCATTTCTGCACACTGGGAACCTTAGAGTGACTTGGCTGGTGGATCTGGGTTAGAATCTCCTGGGTCAGAAGGCATCAAAGTGTTAGCAGAGGCAATAGTCATCTCAAAGCTACACTGGGGAGGACACAGGTCCAATTTCATTCATGGGGCGTTGCCAGGCCGGACAACACACACTCCCAAGTTCATGCACATGGGCCTGTCCACAAGACCGCCTTACATCCTGGTAGCTGACATCCCCGGAGCACACAATCCGAGAGAGAATGTGAGAAAACATCCACCGTGAAAGCCACCGTCCTTTACAAACTAACCTCAGAAATGACAGCTCATCATTTCTGCCATATTCTATTCATTACAGTTAAGTTGGTAACTCCAGCCCACGCTCAAGGGCAAGAGGTTACACAAGGGCATGAATCCCAGGAAATGGGGTTCACGTCTGGCTGTCTTTGAGTTTGCCTACCACAAACATTTTAAAGAGAAGCTCAGAAAAAGAACACATTGCTACTTGGAATAAAATCGGAGTACTCTTACTGAGGAAGAAGCTGGTAGTGGATAAGGCAAATGAAATTATTGTATATTGAGCAACTTTGCAGAAGGCCATACACTGTGAAATGTGATTTTACGTCATGACTCCTAAAGTCATCAGTAAAATCAACCTCAAAAGGGCTAGGGTGCTCACAAATTTTTGTGGTAGACATCAGTGGAACAACTGCCTTTTATACATAATTTTCTCATGGTATGAAAGCAAATCAGATGAGAGAACATAGAAGTAGAGAGGTAGAGGCAACAATAAGGCAGCATATTCCAAGAACTCAAAGAAACTCGAGATACAGGAAATCATATGGCTATGGAATGAGAGTTCAAGTTCATTGTAGCCAGATCTGAGTAGCACAGAGATTTTCATGTTTTCTTAGGTGCACATTTACTTGTGAGATTCTCCTTCAATGTCCATTTCTCCTGCTAGACAGGAAGGAGGCTCCATGATGCAATGGGCTATATTTCACTAACCAGTTAAGTGAAATTGAGAATTAGATTTTTGGAGAAGGAAAGAAAAGTGAAATAATCAAGGACTTCCTTGTTTTTTATCTGGTTCTCAGAACACTGCCTGATAGAGAGCATACCCTCTATTTATTTTTTGTGGGGGGGGAGGGGAAGTAAAAGAAGGAATAAAGATATGTGTTTACATACCCTGTCTCTGCAGTGAAGATACTACTGTTTTACAACTGTTTCCCTTCTGAAGGAAGTAGCTGCAGGCTATTCCATTAAACATCATCACCTTCCATTGCCAAAATACGCATCTCCTCCTGACAAACTGCATGGAAAACTATAAGGAACTTGGCATAATAGGCTTACTCAAAAGGATGATTTGCAGCCCAATCATCCTCTCACAATAAGAGTTATAAAGAGAAGCAATTAGTTGAAGTCAGCAAAGTACAGAAGTAGAAGAGAGAGTCACTTAGCTGCCTTGATGGTAAAACACTAGAACAGGTACTGGTAGGACAGTAGAGGACTAAACCTTGAATTTTCTGTAAATAATTATAAGAGAGATGCTCACTTTAGGGATGAGATTCCACTTCTTAGTGAGAATTGACTGTGACTATCAAAGCTCTGTTTCGTTCCTTTCTTCCTTTTTTTTCTTTTTTAACCCTGTGATCCTATTGACATTAAATTTTCATTATCTAAGCTAAAAGAGTATGTCTTTGGCTCTTGACATTTTGTACATAAATTAGTATTACTGAAGCCCTATATTTCTTAAGAGCAAAGGTCACATTACATTCTTTGGGAGAACTTTCTTTAATCCTCTTGTCTTCCAGCAAGTTGTTCACACGGGAAGTTCTTTGCACTCCACACTTGATAGTGGCCTCTCAAGGGGAGGCAGTACCTTGGTCTGGTTCCCTGTCCTGTGTTTACTACATAGCACAGTTCCTGGAATGTCATAGGTCTTCATAAATATTCATCAAGTGACTGTTTAATGAATTGGCATCATTTTCAAAGCTTCATTATAAACAGGATATGAATTTTCATTCTCTCTTGCCTTGATTTAATAGTTCAAATTCCTTTAATAAATCATGCATTGCATAAAAATCCTGTCACTAAAGACAAAGACACACCTTATGTTGTTTGCTTCTTTCCTTTTTTTTTTTTTTTCTTTCTTTTGGGCCATTGATGCTTTTCTGCTTAAACAATGATGACATCCAGAATGGTCCTTTCCCTCAACATTTCAATGGAATTGAGAAACAGATTTTTGGAGAAGAAAAAAATACTGAAATAAGCACAAATATTCTTGGATTTTCAATTTCATATAGGAGGATGAAAGAGCTTATGTGATGTGCTTAACCTTACTTAACCTTAGAGGTTATACATCTTCTCTTTTTAAGTAAATGTGCCCAGTGCTTCCAGTGCCCATTTTACATCCTCTCATCCAACTGGTCACGGCTACCCACCTACGGCCACAACAAACCAGCTTCCCACAGATGGAACCTGATGGCACCCCTCCCTGGGCTGCATCACTCAATTCTCCACCTGCCCTAGGTCTTTTCTCAAAACACACCTTCTAATATGTGCCAAGGATTTGGACAAGCCCTAGTTTAGAAGAGAGCTGAAACACTTTCAGTCGTGGTTCTTAGAGAAAACAGAACCAATGGTGTGTATGCATGTGTGTGCATGCGTGTGTGCATGTGTGCGTGTGTGTGTGAATCCATGTGTATAAGAACTTTTTATTTATTTACTATAAGGAATTGGATCACATGATTATGGAGGCTGGCAAGTCCAAAATCTGCAGAGCTAATGCCCCCATTTCAGCCCGAAGGCCAGTAGCTACTACAGAACCAGGAAGAGCACATTGGTTTTCCATCACTGCCTGTTTCCACCCTTTAACTTCCTTCTTGTCCCTACACAGCCTTGCCACTTTCTAAAATAAATTATTTACACTAAATAGGCCAAGCTCTGCTTTCCTGGAGGAGGGGGCAGGCTAACACAATAAGATCATCAGAATATTCTTTTCTCTTTCCCAACCTTATTGAATTATGATTCACAATAAAAACTGTATATATTCAGATTGTTTCCAAAAAAAAAGTAACTGGGTGCAGTGATGGATGTGTTAATTAACTTGATTGTAGTAATCATTTGTGCAATGTATACTCATATTAAATCATTGTGTTGTATGCCCTAAAAAATTTTTTTTTCATATTCGTCCTGTTGATAACACAAAAATATCTTTGATATACGACACATTCCAGTCTCCCCAATGCTCACTTTAAAACAGCATCTTTGGGACTCATTGTCAGACATCTGCAAAGGAAGATTTGCATACAGAGGTGGCAACTCCCTCAGTCCTTGTCTACACTGCAGGCTTCCTCGAGGCAGAGCAATAAGCATCTGTTTTGTTCAGAGTTGACCCCTAAATGTCAGACATGTTGAATGAAAGGCCCAAAAGCTAGTAAAGTAGCTAGAGTTCCGGGAATCAGAACTTTCTCACCTTAAATCCCAAGTTAACACCCAGCTGCCTCTACTGCTTTTTTGTAAGGAACTGTTCTTTGGTTTGTTTTACTTCTACTATGACGTAAACCTCATAAACCATAGATTTACATTAGATCACAAAAGTAGAATTATGGTGCCAGTGAATACATGCATTCATCCTGTTAAAATTAATCAGAAATATAAAGTCAATCCTCAACTACAAAGCAGACAGCAAAACAATAACCTATGCTCTGAAATGATTGAAAATTCAAAATGACATGCTGTATTAAGTTCCACGCAGACCCACAATCTAATAAGCAATAAGCAATCACACTGAATTAGCATATAAACCCTTCAGAGCGCTGGCTCCTATTTTTAGTTGTATCTTGTTGGCTGTACGTCTAGTGGGAGTATGTTGCTTATTAGTACACAGATTAACCAGGTTCAATTAGCTCCAAGAAATTTTCTTTGATTTTAACAAAAGCCAATCAGATCCTATTAGCAGCATTCAATAATTAGTGTCACTGTGCCAAATTAATGTGATTGTAACTCAAATCAAAGATTTAAGGCTTCGGAGAATTGTTAACAGATTTGGTTAGATCTTTTGAACTATTTTTTAAAAATAATTTTAAAAAATGAATCTTAGTTATGATTTTACGAATGCTTGAAATCCAGGAGTTATATGTTTGGGAAGCTGACGATAAAGACTGAAGTCAAAATGCTGAAAGAATAAAAACCGTATTTTCCAGACTATAAAACGCACTCTTTTTCCACCCCAAACTTGGGAGGAAAATGGGGGTGTGTCTTATAGTCCGAATGTAGCTTACCTGGCTTACTGGGGGCTGGGGGGGGGGGGGGAGCGGTGGTGGATCAGGGTTTTTTTCCCTATTTTCCTCCTCTAAAACCTAGGTATATCTTATGGTCCAGTGTGTCTTATAGTCTGAAAAATACAGTATATTCCTTTTGACAGAGAGGACAAGTTGAAAGAAGATAATTCCTAGATGAAAATTCCATACGAAGTTTGATTCATTGTATCTATTTCCTCCTGTCCCATTACTAAGGCCTGTGGTTATGGAACATCAAAAAGGCTGCATCAAACATTGATTAAGATCGAGGATTTTGGAGTCTGATTCAGTGGGTTTGCATATTGACTTTCTTTCTTATTAGTTCTGCGGTCATGGCCAAGGTACTTAGACTCCCTGGACCGTTTAAGGACTGCATGCTAGTGTTTCTTCTAAATGTATACATTGAAGCCTCAACCCTAAATGTAATGGCATTTGGAGATGGGGCCTGGGGAGGTACACAGGGTTAGATGGGGCCCTGGTGATGAGATTCGTGCCCTTATAAGAAGAGACACAGACAGCTCGCTATCTTTCTCCTGGACCGCTTCCACCAAAAGGTCATGTGAGCACCATCTGCAAACCACGGGAGAGCTCACACCAGAAACCACCCTGAGCTCAGACTTCTAGCCTCCAGAGCTGTGAGGAAGCAACTGTCTGTTGTTTGAGCCCCGTTCTGTAGTATTTTGTGCTGGCAGCTCAAGCTGACCAATACAGTATTTCAGATTCCTCATCTCTACAATGGGGATAGCAATGGGCTGTTTTCTACCTATGGTATTAATGCAAGAATTAATTAAGACAAGTGAGAATAGTATTTAACATGAAGTAAAAGATAGAATATCAGCTTCGACTGTTGTTTTTTCTTAGTAATAGATTTGGAGCTAATTTCTGCCTTTGAAATGCATATCTACTTTAAAAGGAAGCCAGTTTCAGAATTGGGGTATATAAAGGCTCTTATTTTTCCTTTGCAGAGAAGCTGGGATGCTTGGCTTTGTTTTCAAATTCCACAGGGTCTGAGAATGCTGAGGTCTATAAATAAAACCCCTTGAGTTAAGGCTTCATATATGACTTCTAACTGGATTTCCCTATTCACTGTTCCAGCAGGTCAACATCTTATATCAAAAAAAAAAAAAAAAAAAACTCCAATAACATTGAGGAGATGCAGTTAAATGGAGCAGACTGGAGATGATTTTTCTTGGCATTGTGCAGATTTCAGAGGAGAAATTAGAGCTGCACCATGCTTACCCCACGCAAGAAAACACACAGGGATTGTATCCGGTGTGAGCCAACTTATCCTGGAACATCAAATCTGAAATTCCTGACAAAATGGCATCAGGCATTAAGTTATATTCTTCTGGAGAGGGGATGACACAGAGTACACCTTGACAGTCCATCAAGTAAACGTGAATGTCATTTAGCGGTCTGCTTCCCGATGAGTGGCACACTAACATCTCAATAAAACAAGAATGCAGGCTGGGGTGTCAATCATTCCGTGCCTTCTCAGTTTCCAAGGGGCTTGTCTCCTCTGTAATAACTTGGAAAAAAAATTGCTCTTCTTCTCAATAGATAAAAAGTTTAGAGCATCTAGTAACACAACCCAGAATGCCCTCCATAAATAAATTCTGCACTGAATGTGGAATTTGGGACAGTTTAGCTGACTTTTTTCTTAACCAATTAATGTAACCATACCCACATTTTTGTATTTATCTTGCTTGGGATATCTGGTAGACAGAGAAATAGTCCAGTAGCTATTACTCATAGCCTCTCCCTTGCTAGTCTTTAACCATAGAACCTGGGAAATGCCATTTGTTAATTCTGAAGCCTCTCTTACAACTGTAAGTGGCCATACACCAGTTTGGGCTAATAAAGCACAGGAGGAATTCTGCCAGAGCAGAGAATAAAAGCAAAGTCTCACTGCTGGAAATGGGGCTTTTTTTCCTGCATCTTCAACCCACACACCTTCCTGCCTTTAAAAGTACACGTGGCCCTGGCCAGTGTGGCTGCATTGCTTGGGGGACGTCACGCAAACCAAAATCTCATAGGTTTGATTGCTGGTCAGGGCACATGCCTGGGTTGTGGGTTCAGTCCCTGGCCGGGGACTGAAAGACAACCAATGATATTTTTCTCTTGCATCACTGTTTCTCTTCCTCTCTTTCTCCTTCCCTTCCCCTCCCTCTAAAAAACTGTCTCTCCCTTTCTCTCTGACAGCAATGGGGGGGGAAAATGTTCTTGGGTAAGGATTAAAAAAAAAACCCAACTATTTAAAAAAAAAAGTACACATGATGTCTACAGCTGCAGCAGCCATCTTGTGACCATGAGGCAACTGGCCCACCAGTGCATTAGTACATATTTTGTATATGTTTTACATTCTGTATTCTTATAATAAAGTAAGTTGGAGCACAGAAAATATTAAGAAAATCATAAGGTTCTTCTGCAAGTTTTTTTCAAGTTATCACAAATCTGCAAATATTTTTCCAATGGAGTTATTGAAAAAGATCCATAAATAAGTGAATATATGCAGTTCAATCATGTGTTGTTCCAGGGTCAACTGTACAGGTTATTGTGATCGCTTTATCAATCACCAATATTGTAAGAAGACTAAAATTGTCAGCGTGGTATAATATTTAGCAGAGTAACTGTTTTTGCAAAAATCATGACTCGAGAGGTAATCCGTACCCCTTCCCCAGTAGATATAGAATACATGGACATAGAATACCAGAAAACACTCAGGGTAACCAGTTGTCTCACTTTGCCCAGGTATGGGGCGTTTCCTTAAATATGGTATTTTCTGGGCTAAAATTCGAATAGTCTTGGGAAAACCCTAATTGTTGGTCACCCCAATGGAGATAAAAATTGGGATTGGGGTTGGGATTAATCCATGAGTTTCTATCCTCAAGAATATGGCCACCCTCGAACTAAAGGAGAATGAAAAATAACACTTCAGGGGTACTGGCCGAACAACAAAAAAAAAGTGTATAAAATTAGCAAATATGATGAACAGGAGGGTAGGATCTGTGGGTCCTTCTTTGAACAGTGTTAAGAGTTCAAACAAGACGCAGCGAACATTGGGAGACCCTGAACATTTCTCTGCAGACCGCGGTAGCTCTCCTCTACGTCCTCACTGGCAGGCGGCAGGGCTTCTCAAAGGGCTGCAGGTAATAGAGCCTTATTTATTTATTTATTTAGCTTTACAACAGAAAGGATACGAGCCTTCTTTCCATTTTTCCATTCCTCTTCTTTGATGTCTTAAATCTCCCTATATGTGAAAACGCAATTTTTTACCTTCTGTCCCATGCTGATAAGTGGGACTTCAAGAGGGAGAATATTCACACATTTCAATTATGATGATATTTAAGGGAGCATTTTAGCCTCTTTTCAAAGGTTTACCTGCTGCAAATAAGAGAGTGATTTTAATTCCCCTCTTTATTATAGTCTAGTGTTCACATCCTAAGCCTCATTATATTGCCATGAAATTACTAAAAGAATATCATAACAATTTTGTGTGTATTCTAAATATACTAGATAAGCCATTAGCATTAATGTGGCTGAGATTTTATTATATTCCTTCCCCGAAAGAATGGAAATGAGTTTACTTGATATGAGATGATGGTTTCGTATAACGGTTAGGATTAGGCAATGTTGAAAATAAGAAATCTTAATAGGAAAAAAAAATTGCTAAAGTTTTATTCAGCTGAAATGTGTGGACTTCAATAATAAGCTTGGAGCAGCTGGTCTGATCTAGTCTTTTGCAACAATTGACAGAGTGCCCCGTTCTTTCCTCGTCCTCCGTGGACCCCACTTGAGTTCATGAGATGCACAGTCTCCGACTAGTCCTCTGGAATCCTATACGTGGACTCTCCATAATTAAACTTGTTTAGCCTTTTCATTGGAGAACCTTAGAGCATATTATGTGGAATTTGACTGCAAATCTCTACTTACAGAGCCACTCAAATATACAGACGAGGAGAAACTCAGCATATGCTAACACCTCAAAAAAATAACTTTTCTTTATTCTGTGATTAAGAGTAAACAAGGACCGCCTGATTTTAAGTGACTTACAGACTTTGCAACCAGAAGCATCCAGGGTTGACTCCTTGCTCCATCCTTTACTTGTGGGAACTGAGAGGATGCTCTGGGTGTTTGGGAAATGGGATAGCAATGCCTCTCCTGGTGTGTGCCTGCACAGCTGGCAAAATCTTCTCAGCTCCAAAGGTGGAGACCCTTTCACTATGTAACACTGAGTCCAGTTAAAATGCATCGTGATGGATAATAGCATTTCCAAAGTAACGAAAGTGCAGTCTGGTAGTTCTACCACCAAGTCTTCCTGAGAGTCATTCAGCCGTCCTGCTGAGACCGGTGATGGGACACGGTTGGGATGGCGGGGTGTGGTTAATAAATACCTTACACTTCAACATTGAACTTGGCAGTGGGCTCTGGTATTAAAAAGTTTTAACTTAAACATTGATAGCCCTTTGGGAAAGTATTCAATAAGACAAATTCCCTCATTTAAAAAAAAATCCAAATGTATTGCTTTCCTTATTTCCTCTAGATACCTGCCCTCTCCTCTCCAGCCATTGGTACTTATATACGTAAGTGTAAGTATTGTTGTGGACATACATTTTCATTTTCCTGGGGCCACAAAACCGAACTGTGGAAATGCTGGATTGTAGGGTAGATGTAGGGTTAACTCTATGACAAACTTCCAACCAGTTTGAAGACAAGAGAGCTAACGTTTTCTGAGGACTCATGAAGGGCAAACACTGGACTGTGGGCTTTCCATGGGTTACTTCACCTCATCTTTGTTTAACACCATGAGCTAGGTTTGTTTTTATCCCTGGTTTATGGAACAGTGAATTTAAATTTAGGGAGGGTCAGAAGTGTGCCCCAGATCCCACTGCTAGCTAGTGTCGCTGTAGGTGTCTGAAGCCAGCTCTCCTTGCATAGACTTGGTTGTGAGCTGGGGACAAAGACCTAGTTCTTGCCCCAGATCTGCTCATCCATGAAACACAGGGTTTCAATTAGGACCAATACTACAGCCTAAGTTGTTTTTAGTAAAGTCACTCAGTGGGTCAGAGGAAGCCCTATTTTTATTATCTACAGAAACTTTCCCATTTCTCCCGGGTGCCCTTGATGAGTGACAGGTTAAAGTCAAAGGAAGTAAATGTTGCAGCGTTATTTTTTCTGGAGCCAGAGGAGGCAGTCAGTCAGTCTCCGCTCGGCTCTTCTGCACAGCCCAGCACGCAGGCGACCACCCTACAATTAACCTCTCTGAATTAGGCTTCCCATTACTATGGAAGGAAGCTGGCAGTACCCGTTGGGCGTTCTCCATCAGGGGCTGAGTTAAGCATGCATTTACATGTAAATGGTCTCCTTTTCTCCTTCTTCTCAGCCTGCTAATGAAATATTTTGTACTGCTGTACCGGCTGTTCCATACACATCCCGAATAGGAAAATGCTTCTGATGAAAAGGAAAAATTAAAGCAAGACTACACATTAAATAACAGCCCTTGGAGGTAGCCATTCACCTTCTACTTTCCATTTACTCTATGATCCAATGCATGTGTGAGCGCCTGCTGAGGGCTGGAGGCTGGGCCAGGCCGGGGAGAGAGTCCTCACCTGCCCTCGGGAGGGCTTACTGGATCCTAAGGGAGCCGATCATTTATATTCATGGCAATAATTTTTTTAATTTTTTTAATTATAAATTGTGGTGAGCAGAGGGAAAGATAAAGACAGGTAGCTGAGAGAGCAATTAACAGGGAACGCTGACCTAGTCTGAGGGCACGGGATGTCCCTAAGGAAACTGCAAGGGGGGTAACTATTTCAAGCTGTCAGAATAAAACGAATCACTGTTAGCTGCTAATGAGCGCTTGCTCCGTGCGCGCCAGGCTCAGCTCTAAGCACAGACTTGGGAGGCTGGTACTGTTATTTTCAACATTTTACAGGTGGGAATGTGGAGCCAGGATTCCAACCCAGACTGCCTGACTCTGGCGCGTGCACACCGAAACACGGAAGAACCACACCACTCTGGTTTCCCCTCACCCCTGACATTTCTCTCTCCCCAGAACTCACTCCCGTTTTCCTACACAGTCCTTCCTGAGATTACCTTTTGAGCTCCAGGAGCTGTAAGTTAACACGGGATGACATGATGGCTCCTTTTGCTTTCTAAAAAGTACTTCTTTTTTTTTTTTAAAGAGATTTTATTCATTTATTTTTAGAGAGAGGGGAAAAAGTTAAAATTAACGATGTGGCTACATTATATTTCTATCGGACCACATGGCTTTAGACTGTTTTCCAGCGACTGTTAGAATTGCCAATCTTCCCATAACCTCATTTAGGCTCCAATCTGACACGAGCTTTAGGAGCAGGGATAACTCACTGAGAACCAAAAGTCCATCAGATTGGCTTGCAAGGGATTCTCCAAGCAGGGTAAAGGAGCTAAGGCCCAGAAAAGCGGAAAGGGAACTAAAACAAGAACAGAAAAGCTGGTTGTTTGATTTGATTCCCTTTTGATCTCCAGGAGTGGGGAGGTAGCACAGCAGCACACACCAGTTCCTATTTCAGACACCGGGCGCCACCGTGTCTAGGAATAAATACCCTTCCCACCTGTCAGACCACACCTCCTGCCGCGGAGCAGAAACTGATTTCCAGCCGCTCACGCTGCCCTCCTCCAAATGCAGTCGGTGTTCGCAGCCAGTCCCGAGGGAGGCTTTTGAAAAAATGAAGATGGCACTGCTGGTGTTTTGGTAATTCCGCCTTCAGCTCCTCGCACATCCTGCCTGTTCTTCTACAAAGTGTAATTTCGACTCCACAGCCTTCTCTTAAGTGGTCTCTTTTGCTTGGCCTCACATCAGATCGCCATCTAATCTAGCCCAGAGATTTTTTCATTAAGTTTCATTACAGGAAGTTACAGTTTCGCTGCATGGCTGTGCTCTCTGCGGGGACTTTTCGCTGACACTATTTCGAAAAATTAGGCGATCGGAAGGGCCTCAGCAGCAGCCCCTGCCCCCCGTCACTATGTCAGGTTTTCAAGCCACATCAAACGGAAGAAATTGTGTTTGAGATCCGGAGTGTGCCAAAAGGTCCAAAGACACTTTATTAAACTAATAAAGGGGACAATCATGATATTAAATCAGAGCAAAAAGTACGTGTTTTGAAAAATTGATCTGTGCACCCATTCTTTCAGCACACATGTGTGGTCGACCCGCTATCTTCCAGGCCCTGTTACCATAGGGAAGAAAATAGTGTTTGTAGCTCTTTTTCATTGGATACACAGTGGTGAAGAGATACTTGAGGATATGTGCCTAAATGAGTGTCCAAAGTTTATATGTTCTCCTACATAAAGAACAGTAAACATTTATGCCTCTGGAGTGGTACGAACGTAACTTAAGTGGAATTTCACTAACTGGATCCCCGTAGAGACCCCCAGGTCTCCCTCAGGTAACCTCCTTAGCAGAGGCCTCGGAATATTCTCAGAGTCACAGACCACAGACGCAATTCCAAAAGTAGCGCTGACTGATACAAAATATACAAAAGTTTACCTGAGTGAATAGGAAGATGATACTACATGTCATTCATCAAGCAAAACTATATAAATATTCCACTTTATTATCTGTCTTTTTTCCTCTTTCCTCTTCTTAGCAGCTATTCTTTGGACTGTCACTCATGCTTTCTCTCTTTGTCTCTCCCTTTCTCTCCCTCTCTCTCCCTCCATCTGTGTGTGTGTGTGTGTGTGTATGTATGTATGACTCTCTCTTGCTTTCCACCCACCTACCCATATTTCTCCATTCCCCTTTTCTCCTACCTCCTCCCTCTTTCCTGGAACTGTGCCACTGGGTCACCAAAGTCCCCTTCCATATATAAAGCAGTGTGCTCCTCATTCTGCATCTCTCCTTGGCCCCTGGGTCCCAGACGGCTCCCACTTTACACAACAGGACATCTTTCTTGCACTCCAACATCCTCAGAAGATTACAAAAGAAAAAGGTAGTGGATGTTGTTCTTTATCCTTATTATTTTTTGTCATATAGTTTCTTTTATCACCTTCATTTTAAAAACTACAATTATATTGGTAACTCCACAGAATCCTATAAGTATTTTTAAAGGTGGCAGCATAACTTTAAACATATAGTGAACATACCATACAATATGCAGATGATGTATTATAGAGTTGGATACCTGAAACCTATATGGTTTCACTGACCAATGTCACCCCAATAAACTCAGTAGAGAAGAAAAAATAAATATCATGGTAAAGTAGAATAGTAAGTTGAAAGCCTGTGGTGCCCATTTATAGAGGCTTAATTATTATTTACTAATGAGACTCTCCTTTTGGAAATATAGTAGATCTATAACTTTCTAGATCTGTATTCAGCATTTACCATCAAGAAAGCAAGTGGAGTCCTGGCTGGTGTGGCTCAGTGGATTGAGTGCTGGCCTGTGAACCAAAGGGTCACCAGTTTGATTCCCAGTCAGGGCACATGTCTGGGTTGCAGGCCAGGTCCCCGTTAGGGGGCGTGCAAGAGGCAACCACCACACGTTGATATTTCTCTCCCTCTCTTTCTCCTTCTTTTCCCCTCTCTCTAAAAGTAAATAAATAAAATCTTTAAAAAAAAAAAGAATACAAGTGGATTTCTCTACAATGCTTTCCTGATAAATGACAAGTTGATATTGTTGCTAATCAAAATATTCAGGAAGTGAGCATTGATTGAAAAATACATTTTTGTGAACTCCATCCAACGCTTGAAAATTACCTGTTTTCCACTTACTTCCAAAGTAACAGCCCAAATTTTCCGTTTTCTCTAAAGTCATCTTTACAATTTCTGAAATAGTGCGGCCACTGTAACACGGTCAGCTGCTAAGTTAACTGGTACTAAATTGAACACTGTAATCTAATACAGCAAAGATATTCTTTATTTCCCTAAAGACAAGCCTTTCTCACTCCCTAAGACATGTTTTGGGATTCAACAGCCTTCTGGTGTGGATAGAAACAACATGGTTTTACTGTACTGTAAAGGGGAAAAAAGTGTAAATAACTCCAGACCAAGTAGTGTGGTATTTTTTTTTCACAGCTGGAATACTAGTTTTTATTACAGCTCAACTGGCATTGCAAATTCAAATTCATCTCTGTTTGTTAAACTGCTACTGAAAATGGCTTCTACCAACTGTTACAGCTGAATATTCTGTAGTCATTTATGCATTTAGTACGAATGGTTAACGAGTAGGAAGATTTAAAAACAAGTCCACGAATAGCACGATTTTCTCCCATTCGCTTTCCACAGTGGACTGACTGAATTACCTTTTGAGTTTGTGGTCAAACTTGGCTGAATTTTCACTGGTGATAAGGCACCTGTTGACTGAATTAATTAAATAGTCTTTGTAGGTACGTGATAGCTGCAGTTCCCGAGCATAGGCAAGCAACCCCGCTTTGTTACCGCCTCTCGGTCACATTACCCTGTTGACTCACCACTTAGAGAAGCCAACCTTCCCCACACAATGACGTCAACAAACAAAGGCCCTTTCCTTTTTCTTCCTGCATGTTACGCTTATTTTTACTGAGCACAAAAGCCTGCAGACTATTGTGAATGAATTACACATCGTGCATTTGAATACTTGCCTTGCTAAGGTTACGTGTGCTTACAACCATTTCTACCTTATGTATTCAAGGAATAAAACAAAGAGAAGTACTCAGTGTCACAATAGATCTGCAAAGAAAAATCAGAATATTAGCCCTTCCTTAAATGCTGATAATCCTAATTACTTTGTTTAGGACTTCTTTACTGACACCCCATACAGAGTAAATCATACTCGAATCTGAGTTACTCTAGCTCCTGAATAATTCTGTTGTTATTCTTACTATAGCAGTTATTAAACTTCTGGTTTATATGTCTAGCAAAGAGGTAAAATCATGGAATGTGTCCTACACTCCATTATACCCAGAATCCTCAGCATAGTTTCCCTGATTCAATAGGCCCCCATCTCTACTGAAATATTGAAGTAAGATTTTTATACTTGTGTAAACCGTAAGGAAGAATAGTAAACATGCAGCTGAATTATTCTAGTTAAAACTCCTTGTTCTTACTCGAACTTGAAGTCATGATTTAAGTTTATTTTCCCCACTTAAAAACCTCTCTTTTCCTAAGAAAATAGAACTCCATAGATGATAAGTCATTTAAAATTAAGGGTAATCTCACGTTCTGTTTTTTATGATTTTCATATATTAACTTCAAAAGAAGGCACGATAATAACTTATAAACCTTCCATTGAGAAAAAGTACTTAGGTTTAAAGACACAGGGTCATAATTTTGCTTCAGAAAATAAAAATGTGGTTACAATTAACCAGTATTTTTTTCAGGATCATCAAAATTACAATCCATCTACTATTTTCTAGAACAAAGACATTCTGCCTCATTATGTGGATTGTTGCTTAAAAACCAGATACTTCCTAAGCATTTAACACCGAGAAGGGTATAATACATGTCTAATTTATAACCCATTCACTTTTAGGTGTTTTATCCTAAGACATGAACAAAAAAAAAAAAAAGACAAAAAAGGAGGAAAAATCTTTGTGACAGTTATATAGCCACCAGTAAGAAAAATGTTCACCTTTCCTTTTTTTTAAATGTGTTGCTAGAACAATATCTTCACCCAGCATTTACCCTCTTAGCTCTCTTAATCATACTGTCCACTGTGAATTCCAAGAAAAAATGTACAATTGGTATCCTTAGTAAAATGCCATCTGCCTGGCAACCAGCTTGCTACTTGCTACTCAGACCCTGGATCTTTGGATGTAATCCATCTTTCACACTGCTTCATGTTAGGGACACTGAGGAACACCAAAGTCACATGACAAACAGAAGCTTACAAAAAATTAGCTGCAATAACACATTTTGATGACTCTGGGACCATGACATTTGGTAGAGCCAAGAAGTGAGCTTTCAGTTGATTTGCTGAAGAATGCTTATATTCTTTACATATTCTTTAGACGTTCTTTATAAAGAATGTTTATATTCCACTAGGTAGAAGAGAATGGTTAGCACTAACACTATTTCTTTTTTTTGTTGGTTTGGGGGGTCATTTATTTATTTATTTTACAGAAGTTTAAATATTTTATTGTTGTATTACAGTTGTCCCAATTTTCCCCCTTTGCCTTCCTCCACCCCCCACTCCCACAGCCAGTCCCTACACTGCTGTCCATGTCTGTGGGTCACTCATACATGTTCTTTGACTCATCCCTTCCCCTTCTTTCCACTTATAGTTCTTTTTTTTTAAAGAGTAACATATATTTCTTAAGCCTACAGCAAATGAATTTTTCAGCATTAATATTTTTCTACCAGTGGGTAAATACTTTCCCATCCATCATATTTCATTGAATTTTAGAAAAGTGGCACTTTTACTGCTTGCCAACCGGGAAACAGTGGGCCCAATGTGCAGGGTTCTATTTTCTTCTCCCTCTTTTTTTTTTTTAAGACTGAAATAAAGCATTCTGAGGAGTTAGCTGCCACTTCATAACTTCATAAAGTCAGATAATCATGTCATATCTGAAAGGTAAAAATAAAGAACATTCTGTAGTTGGGACAAAAGCAAAATTACTGCTTTATTAAGGAATATAATAAGTGTAGTTTGAATCCTAGGTGGGGACTTCATATGATTATCTTTAGGGTATATTAGATAAGCATCTTCAAGTCTGTGCTTTGAAGTACCATCTCTAATCTCAGCATGAATTCTTAACAAGATTTTCACATCGTTGTTTTTAATGCTATTGAAACTCTGTCTACAGAGAGGAGGTAGTGACATATACATAACACACAAATCGTTCTTATAAAAATTGCCAAATAGATGCCCATGGTGGCATGAGGCTAGAACAGACATGCTGAGTGTGATCAAGGACACTGAGCTTTGTATGGGGGCAGAACATGCCACCCCAAAATATGCTACTTGGCATATTGAAAAACATGTAGATATATGAAGTCTCTCTGCCCTCCCCCTATTTGGCTAAAAGCAGAAAATAAATTTTAAAAGGTGTGCCCCTCTCCTCTGTCACAGGAAGGACCAAAGTTAATCATTCAGACCATTTGAGCCATTTATCAGCACCAAAGAAATATGCAAAATAAACACTAATAACCAGCCTTTATCTACCATTATTTCCTAAAGATTTGCCTTCTCCCAATTTGCAGCCCTGAAATCTCAAAACCCTTTTGCTTTGTCTTGTCACATCTCAAAACATTCGTTGTTTCTTTGCTGAGATGCTACTGCACCCCAGGGTCTAACGGGCCCTTTGCGTTATCCATCTCTGAGTATTCCCTCCTGTAAGCAAACGTGATACATGCTAATAACCTTCTACCTTTTCTCTTTTTAATCAGCCTTTTGCCAGTCCAATTTACAAGCCTTCAGCCACAGAACCTAGCAGGGTAGTAGAAAAAAGAAATATTTGCTCCTTTACAGCATCACTTGATTAGGGGTATATACAATTTCACTTAAAAATAAAATTGCAATGCTTTATCTTTGTTAAACTTCTTCTATAACCTCCATATCCCATCTGATGTTCTGCTGACTTTTTCCCAAATCGTATTATCTGCCATCCCATCTACTCATTTACTCAAAAACTATTTAGTGAATCTGTTTGCTGTGATAGTACTTTTCCAAAAGGAGCTCAGAGAAGTAAATATTTGGTTACTAATACAAATCAAGGTATACTTGCAAATTATGGTAATGATTTGGAAGAAAGGAAGAGGGGTCTCATGAAAGCAGAGAACAAGGAGATGTGACCAGTGTGAATAAAGAGAAGGAGGAATCGTTGGGTATAGTTAACCTTAGGAGATGAAATAAAAACTGAGTTCCGTGTTCTACGTTCGGTACGACACGGTAGCTACTCACTCTGTGTGGCTGTTGAGCACCGCGAATGAGCCTGTGTAAGTGAAGAAACTGATTTTTAATTTTATTCAAATTTAGTTGATTTAAATAGCCACATGTAGACAGTACAGTCATCTGGTCCCATACACACAGGGTGTCCCCCTTGGTGTTGTGAGTACTTGTCTTTTCCTCAAATACAAACTGGTTTGGTTAAAACTATAGCCCAGGAAACTACTGATGAAAAAAGGAAAACAAAAATTATGATTGAAGAGCAGCTGAGCCTTTCCCTCCTACCATTTAAATAGAGGCATCTCGACTGTCGTCTTAGAGAGACCGTCAGACGGCTGAGGAGGTATAGGAGGAGGGAGAAAGGGAAAGAAAGGAGGAGGTATCTCCTGATGGTGCTACAGAGCCTTCTCTCTAACTCTGAGTAAGCGCCCTAGTGATGTGGACTAGCTAGCTAATTTTTCTCCTGCCTACACGTGCAAATTTAACTTAGAAATGAAGTCAGAGGATACAAAAAGTCACTACCAGACTCTCACAATGTTGAATTTCGAGCACCTCTCCAGTAAAAGCTGTGAAGGTAGACTTTGCTGGAACACAGTTCTAAGACCACCTTGAACAGAAGTCTCCCTGCGAATGTTTTGGATAATAATTACTCTTGTCTAGAAGCACAGCGATTTGAGGGTCCTACCTCTTTCTTCTTTGACTTATTGTCCAAATTAAAACTTGAACAATACCTTTGCAAAAAAAAAAAAGTCTTCATTTTAATAAATTATAAAAAGAGTTAGAATAAGAAAGCTATACATGAAAATTAGCTCAGGGATACTCTAATGTACATTGTGTTCGGTATAACACTCTGATCTTCTCTTTCAGTTGTATAAATCAGCAAATTTCGTAGGTCCAAAAGTTATCATGAAATAAATTCATTTAAATTAGTGGCATTAGGTTGTTGTGTAATGAGGAGTACTGGGGTTTGGGGGCCATTGACAGAAGAGGGTGTTAATAAAGCTTCATTCTATCCTTACCAGGAAGAACCCATAATATTAAGTAGTTTATTTATGAATATATTAATACTCTTACATTAACTATTAATATTCATCAGTACTTATTGAATTAATTCATCATTAATTAATCTGTTAAGGCTGTGGTGGATACAGAGTGTGCAGGGGTGACGAAGTTCAGGGTTCACGGCAGAAAAATAAGAAGCCATGGGAAGACTGAGATGATGGTCAGTCACCTCATAGCACAGAGGACGGTCTCCTGCCACAGACCAGAAACAGGGTGGGGGCAGGGGGGGGCACTCACCGTGTTCATACCTGGGGAAGTGAAACCTGAATTGAACTCTGGGAGGGTGGCTGACAGGGACAGTGGAGGTTTTTATGCAAAACAAAAACATTACTCAAAAACAGAGAGGAGAGAGGGACCACATTTTATTTAGACCCTAGTGAGCCAGTCCCCACAGCTGGAATACAGAATATGAGGGCAGAAGGAGACGAATTTGGAGAGGTCGCAGAGACTGCATGCCAACGTAAACCCTTGGAGAGCTAATGAAAACCCTTGTCAGTAGCATTCAAGGGCTTGGTGTTTGTCCTGAAACATACTGTGTGGAAGACATATTTATTTTTGCCTGCCTGGCAGCATTTCTTTCATCATCCAAACCATGGCATCTTGGCAACACTATCAGACATGAGCCATGAGAATTTCAGACATTCACACTTTGCGATCCTTCGGGAACCTGCCAGTGGAAGCCTCTGATAATTATTTTGATACCTGAGTTTGACTGAAATATTTGACTGCTACCAGAATGTTTAGTAACTCTGGGAAGCAGAACTCTCGTATTTGCAAACAAAGGGCGCGCAGATGGGAACATTAGATATAACTTTACAATATCATGAAATATAAAGAAAGCTCTTCTCTGAGCTGCATAGAATGAAACAAATAGCTTTCCTCGAGAAGGGGTTCTCGGCCTTACCAATGAGGTATCATTTAGCTGGATCTTGACAAAGGGATGCTATCCATCCATCCATCCATCCACCCACCCACCCTTCCATCCATCCATCCATCCATCTTTTTCAAAGTAGAAAGAGTAAGCCATTCTAAAGAAGCATCACAAGCAAAGGCATCCAGTCATAAAAGCAATTGGCATCTAGGGATGTTATCCTCTAGGAAATGAAGAGCCTAGATAAATGTTTGTGAAAAGGAAGGAATGACATACATCGTGTTTTGTACATGTAGCTCCGGTGGAAGTATGGAAATTGACATAGTAAAGAGAAACTATTGATAAAGGATAGATTTTTTTTAAATAAAGGTGAAATATAATGAAGAATGGTCTACTGGTTCTTTAAATTAGGGGGGCGGGGGTTGTCTCAAAAATAATTTGGCCTTACACTTAACAACACAAATGTTTCGACCTCACTCCAATTCTGTTAAGTTTAATGTCACAGATTAATTCTTAGGAGGCTAAAGCAATGGCAGACTTAATGATACAATGACCAGATTAGTGACATTTCTAAGTTTGTTATATTGAGGATCCATTTATATTTCCCTTAATATATATCAAACATTTTCCTAAATATTGAATACAAAGATAATAAGTTATGATCTTTGTCCCAAATAATTTTACCATCTAAACGTCATTTTTCTCACAACATGGCCCATAGACACCTTCATCAGAAACACGAATTTGATAAAATACATATTCCTACATTCCCACCCCAGACCTAAAGAATCAAAATCTTGCCCGAGCGAGGAAAAACTGGAATCTACAGGTGCCTCTGGTATGCCTAATACATGCTAACTTGGAGAATAATTGGTCTAACATGATGATAGATAGGACCTGGGGGTGAAAATTGAGATGTATCAAAGTTGTTACACCTGATGCTTAGAGAAAATAAGGAAATAGTAATTCTAATCACTGCAATGGAGATTAGTGAGAGGATAACATATTGTGAAGTATTCTCAACTAGATGAATCCAGGAGGCTCTTGGAAATAGATGTATGTCATTTAGGAGACTGGACATCAGTATTTGGGAGTCATCGGCACAAAGATGATCACTGAAACAACAGAGGCTGGTAATATTACTCAAGAAGCATTTTCTTGAGGAAAGTAAGATTTAATGTTTAAAATACTAAGAAAAACTCATTCTCCTAAGCAAACAGAGAACATAATTAGAAGCAAGAAGCAAATGAGGCATTTCAAAGTTACATACATTAACATTTGAAGAGTTGATCTGCCCTCAGCCCAGGTCAGATTAAGAAGCTCCCAGCATGGCCCCAAGGCGAGATTCCCACTTTCTGTGCCACCATCTGGGTGGGCTTCTCTCTGAACCACATTCCCTCCTGTGGGTCCCGTTAAACTTCCAGCCCCTGCCAGCCTCACATTCTCTCAGGCCCATTAGCTCTAGTGCATAGAGGAGCTACTCTCTCCCAGTGAATAAATCAAGTTCAGGCCCTCTCTCTCTCATTGATCCAAGTGTGCCTCATGCCCACACATTGACAAATCGCTAGGACAGGGCAAGTAAAATATGGTGACTGTCTCAAGTCACTCAGAACTCATCCACAGAATCAGAGGTAAGGGGGACTCCCACCAACAACCACCAAATCATATGACCCAAGATTGAAAGGGAGGATAGACCTCCAAGAAAATTTGTAATAACCTTAGAACGTAGAAATAGAGATTAAATGGTCAAACAGAGAAAAAAATATCACTGTTATAAGCTTCACTGGGTTTTAATGCCATGCACACAGCTCACTGTTGAAGAAATATAACTTCCTTGTCTTTGTGAAAATCAGGAAATCACTTTTCTGCCTTCAGTCCTCCTGCTCCTCCTTTGCTCGCTATTATTCTTCAGAGATCAGTAGTTTGGCAATTTAATTTCCTACTTATTTCAATACCCCGGGAAGTGACAAATGCTGACTGGGGTCCTTGAACTCATTTAAGACCTCTATTTTGGTGTCATTAGAATGTACACACATCTGACTGGGAGAGGCATTAAATATAACTTCTCATTTCCATAATCATTCAGAGTTTGCATTGTACTAAATAAGACTCACGGATTCTTGTTTAACTTCTCTCTGGGCTTTGTCCATGGAAGAATAGTGTTGAAAGGGCAGTCCTAGATAATTCACACAGTAAAGGTCATGAGGACGGAAAGGAAGAATGATACTGTTGCTCATAAAAGAAGGCAAGCGACATCGAGTCAAGGCTATTTGAATGTAAAGAAATTGAATAATGAGTAGGAAGGGAGAGCGTTTGATTGAAAAAATATGTAGATATAGATAAGAAATAGAAATATATATAATATATAGACACCTTAAATGCTGGAATATTAGTTATTAAAAAGTAAACATTATAAAAGAAAAAATAATTTTAGTCATGGAAAAATACTGTATAGCATTTTATGTGCAATAAAATTATAGGGCATGTGCATTTTATACTTGATATTGGGTTGGCCAAAAAGTCTGTTGTCTTTTTTCCCCTCATACCATGGCTCTAGTAGTGCTTAGTTGTCTTTAACTTCATCTGAAACAGTCTTTTGAGATTGTAGTGTGACAGCTATCATATCAGTATGCATTAAAAAAATTATCAAAATTGGTGAATTTTTGTGCAGTCATTTTAATATTGAAGAAGGAAGCCTTTTAGCCTTTTAGCCTTTTATGCCTTATTATTTCAACAAAGGTAAAAACACAACTAAAATGGGAAAAAAATGTGCAGTGTATGGACAAGGTTCTGTGAATGATCAAACATGTCAAAAGTGGTTTGCAAAGTTTCTTGGTACTATTGACATTTGGCCAAATAACTCTTTGCTGTGGGGCTGTCTTATGCATTGGAAGATGTTTAGCAACACCCTGGCCTCTACCCACTGGAAGTCAATAGCAGGAGATAGTTGACATACTCAAAATATTCAAATTAATAAAGTTATTGATGAAAATTCCAAATAATACATGTAGATACTCCTCATCTAGGAAATGGAGCTTCACCCCTCCTCCACTGACACTGAACTAGATTTATGATCGGCTTCCAGTGGATTGAACAGGGAAAGAAAAAACAGTAACTTCATGGTGGAAGAACCTGGCACACACCATCTGAACCAGGGGAGGCCCCATGGACATCATATGTCCCTGGTCTGATATCATGAGAAGGTCACTCTGCCTCTGTGATGTTCTTTCAAAAAGGTATAACTCTGATTTAATCATAAAAATTAGAAAAGCCCAAATTAGGGGTGGGGGGAGCATCATTCTAGAAAGTATCTGACCAGTTAGTAATTCCTAAAACTGTTGACGTCACAAATACAGGAAAAACTGAGTAACTTCACAGACCAGAGGACACTAAAGAGACCTAACTATTTAAGGCAAGAAATATGCTCATTGACATCCTGGACTAAAAGAGGACATAAATGGAAGAACTGGTGACATCTAAATGAAGTCTGGAATTTACTTAATATTAATGCACCGAAGTTTTGACAAATGCAGTTCGGTATTTTAAGATATTAACAAGAGGGGACATTAAGTGAGAGGTATATGCAAATATCTGTAATACCCTTACAAGTATTTTGTAAATCTAAAATTATTCTGAAATAAAAAGATTTATTTTTTAAGATGGAGACTTGACTTGGGGTGGTGAACACACAATACAATGTACAGATGATGTGTTGTAGAATTATACCCCTGAAACATATAACTTTAACCAATATCACCCCCCTAAATTCAATATAAATAGACAGACAGACAGAGATACAATGCCCCCATACACACCCACACTTCCACATACTCCCTCTGAGCAGTAGTGCCCTGAGTTGAGAAGACTGTTATACTAAGCTTTTAAAAATGCATATCCAATCATGTCACTTTCCTGCCAAAATTCTTAAATGATCACCGCCCCACCCCCCAGGTATATTCATCACCTAAGACCCGCATTCCATGGTTTTTAACGTCTTCCAACTCCTCCCTCTCTCCATCACTTCAGATGCCCTACCCTTCCCTCACCGTCCCCGGTGGTGTGCATTTCCCCCGGCGCCTCTGTTGTTTCAGCTTCCACAGCCTCACACAACCTAATAGCCTGAGAGTGGACGTGATTTATCGACAGATTACAATGAAGATCTATCTGGGTTTAAGAATGATTACAGGGGCCAAGGAGAATGGCTATCTGCGCTTATTTCAGTTATTCCCCGCTACCTACAGCAGTCACCCCGTATGGCAGAATCTTTTGATCAGAGGTCTGGTCACGTAGATTATCGCTGGCTTGAAAATGGCCTGTGATGCCCCGGGAACGAACGAGAGATGAAGCAGCCCACGGTACATGCGTTATCAGGCCCCCACATTCTACAGCTCAGCAACGTCCGCAGCGACGCTGGGACGGATGGCTCTCAGAAATAATACACTTAATTTAAGCATCTGATTGTTATGATAAGGATGGACAGGTTTAGCCTTTCAGTAGATGGGAGCCAAAACATCATTTCTGTGGGCAATAACAGGAGGGTTCGGTTTTGTTTGTTTGAAGGACATTATTTAGTAAGATATATTGCTTTATTATCGTTGTATCCTCTCTGATTCACAAAGAATTTAAATCTCTATAGATTCAATATAACATTCACATTTAGAGAGTATCAAAATAAGATTGATTGCCTAGCCATCATTTTTTCGAAGTAGAATTTTAATATGAGCCCCAAGGTCTTAGTAAACACTTTTCTTGCACTCTCAGCCTATGATTTCCCATGAAACAATTCCATTTAAATAAATACCTAGTTAAATAAAAGTTAATGTTCATAGAACGGGGAATTATTGGTTGTTTGCAAACACTATAGTACATTTCTATGAAATATTAAACTTAATTTTTGAAATATGTCAATCCGCTTCCTTCTCAAAGTGTCAAAGGTGTAAAATTATTGAGTGCCGAAGTTCGGCTACAGAGAAATCTTTTTCCAGGTTGCTGAAGCCCAGAAGGCAGAGGAAGAAACGCAGGAGAAGTGTATGCTCACATTCCTCCTGGAAAAGCTGACGGTGTCGCATGACTAAATAGTGAGTCTGTATTAGAGACATGAAAACTCAACGCTTTTAACCCATGTTAGGATTATTTATAGCTACAAACAATCATTTAGAATGTTGTATATAAAAAAAAAAAAAAACAGTAAAGGAGCAAGTTTCGAATTTCCGGGGAAGCATTAACTTCTTCTCTCCCAGCGTGGGTAGACTCATACCCCCTCCCTTGTAGGAAGGAATCTACTCTGCCAGCAGAGTATCACCAAAAACTGAGAGTCCCATTAAAGACCAATCAGCTACACAATCCATTACATCGTCTACTGCACTGTTACTTCTGCAGGCGTCCTCCTGACGTTCACAAAGTTTCTGTCTCCCTGGCTAATCAGCCAGGAACTTCCAGCTCTGCCAATCTTTAACCACAATGCTGCTACATCAGAAAAATAGGGGGGTTAAAGAAGACAAAGCCTGTGCCAGAAGGCACTAGAAGGAAAATTAAAATTAGAAATGTAGAAAAAGAAAGAGTTTTTCTTTTAGCAATGGCAGAAAATCTGGGGTTTGGCAATCATCTAATAGATAAGTTATGAAACCTTGGCAAAAAAAAAAAAACAAAAAAAACAAAAAACCTCCATGAATGCACTGGAGAAAGAGAAAAGTGGCCAGAAACTGATGGGAAAATGACACTGAGTTAGTTTCATGTCTATGTGGCCTGAGGGCACATTCCAGTCCACCCAGGACTGTGCGGTGAGCTCGCATTCAAGCACAAATCCACAGTCCTTGAGCCTTGAGAGGTGAGTGGATGGAGTCTGAGGCTGCCAGTGAGTGTAGAGTTTGACAGAGAAATCTCCGAATGACGGGAACCACAGAAGAGGATCTTCAAAATCTGCTTAAAAACTCGACTCAAACCTGTGGCCAAGTCCTGAAACTAGGCATACTAAGCCCAGAATCTGCCATGTTTTCCAGCCAAAGCGGTTACCGGGAGACAGGGAGGAAATCAGACAAACAAAACTACAACAACAAAAACCACCTTGGTATTTCATCTGCTGCCTGCCCGCTTCAAAGAAGATACACTTTGGGGTTTGAGCACAGCCATGGAGTTTTTTCAGATGGCTACACAAAAGTCGACCCTGTTCAAAAAAGGAGAACTGACCTCTAGAGCCTCTCTTGTAAACAATTTTTGGAAAACAATAAACTTTCACAGAAATGTAAGAACGTAATCCATCCTCGAGAGGAAAAAAAAAAAAGGATAAAAACTGACAACTAAAAGACCCAGATGTTAGTATTTGCAGATAAGTACTTTAAAGTAGCTATCATAAACACATGCAATATATCAAAGAGAAGCTGGCTAAAATAAATAAACAGATAGGGACTAACAAGAGAAAAATAGAAATAATAAAAAGAAAAAAAGCACTATGGAAATTCTACATGTATATAATATGATATCTGAATTTACAAAAAAAAATTTCTACCCGAGCTTAATGCTAGATTTGGGATAGTAGGGGAAAAGAGGGTGAGTGAATTATAAAATAGATCAATACAAATATAAATTACCCGATCTAAAAAACCAGAAAGAAATATTTACAGAAAGAGAACGGCTCCTCACTGACTATAACAACACATTGACCTCTCTAAAATATATGTAATTTGAGTCCCAAAAGAGAAGAGAGAACAAATGGAATTGAAAAAAATAAAAAGCTTAACGGAATTATAGGTTAAAAAAAATCCCCACATTTTGTAAAAGACAATAACTTATAAAAACACAGAACTCATCAAACATGAAGCAAGAGAAACAAAAAGGCAATTATACTTGGGTACATTAAGAGTCAAAGATTAAAAACCAAAGATAAGGGGGAAATCTTGAAACCATGTGAGAAGTAAAATTACATTGTATACATTACGTGCATCACACAAACGACAAGGTGGAACAGGACCGAATTCTCCTCGGAATAAAATAGTAGCTGGAAGAAAAAGGAATGACATCTTCACAGTGCTACGTGTGTAAGTACCTGCCAAGCCAAAATTCCAGACCCTAAAAAGTTAATTTACCCTTCAAAAATAAAGGTAAATTAAAGTCATTTTACAATAAACAGAGAATTCATCACCAACTGACCTATGACAAGAAACACTAAAGGACATGATACTATATGGAAACATGAATCTTAAAAGGAGAAAAACATGAATACCAGGAATGGCATATATGTGTATAAAGGTAAAAGATAACATATCTTTTCTTCTACTTGCTACACAAGAGAGATGCTTACGAATTACTGTAAGAAACACAGGTACAATATCACGGAGTTTATACACCGTTGGATCCGCTATGTGGTGTATGATGAAACAGTACAAGGAATGCACCACAAAGAGAACGATACTGTTACAAAGTCTCCAGCATTTGATGTGACATCCTGGCACAGTATCAACTCTGAGTGGACTGTGATGCATTCAGGGTCAACATCTGAAGCAACCACCTAAATAATTATGCAAAGCTATGTACCTTTGAAGCTATCCAACAGAGCTCACCTAATACAAACAAAATCAAAACTATTATATTTTTCAAAACTCAGATATATAACAATGACTATGTACCCAATAACTGTGCTAAGTATTCAATGTCCTTATTAAAATGAACAGGAAGAAAACCAAATAGTGAGAAAATGAAGAATATGGGAGAGAAGAGGTATTTGCTCTCTTCCTAAAACAGTTACTCAGGATGTAGTGAAAAGTCACTAATACTTATTTAATCTACGGACCCCTGTGGCGGTTAGTAAAACCAACAAAAGAGGCCATGAGGTCATTCTTGATGCCATGGAAGGAAATTGCTGCCATGAGTATCACTTCTTTCTGCAAATAATTGGGAATTTCAAAGAAAACTTTAATCCTAGGGAAGCAAAAGGAGAGCCATCAGTGAGATTCAGGTTCTGGATGTGGCTCAGAATCTCAGGGGGGAAAAAAACTTTGGGGAAAGGACGTAGTTAATATTATTCCAGAATGGAAGTGTACTTCAGCAAGACTCAGAGATGGCATGCGGTTTATAAAGTAAATGCAAAGCTACGTATCACGAAATAAACAGAATGACCCATTTGAAAAATGTAATGCAGAATACACATGGTTATTTATGTAAAGAAAACTTTGAGGAAAAAATTAGGAAGGCAAGTGGAAACAATTCACAACCTGAGATAGTCCTGTATTGATACTGATTATTGAAAAGAGCCAACCTGATATTTCAATACAAGTTGGTAACTCTCTCTGTCACACACTCCTCTTTCCCTCCATAAAACACTAGCTGTACATTTCAAAAAGTGACATGCTTTGTTCCACAGTTAACTCGTTAATTTGTACAGAGAATTATTTTTGAAGATTCAACAAAGAAATCATGTTAAACAACTGAGCACAGTGCATGGAACATTATATTAATTAACCAAAGGGTTGTTATATTGTTAGTTATTTCATCATCATTATTATCAGTAACAGCAGTGGCAGCAGCCTCTGTATAGGAGAGAACACACACAATTAGCCAAAAGTAGAAATGAGAATGTCTTTATTCACTGACAATAGTTATTAAGGAACTACTACAAACCAGACCCATCTTGTCTGAAAAATATGGCCGCAAGTGTGATTGGATAAGAAGGTAGACAGTCATATTGGACTAATGAAAGACAACAAGAACCCAAATAGAGAAGGTTCTCACCATCTCTTTAAGAAATAAATATAACTATCATACCAGATAGCATTTGGATTTGTTTGTTTTCATATAATACAGCCAGACCCAGGTAGAGGATTTGCCATTCTCACTTAGCAGACTACCCTTCACTTCAAACTCTGGTTCCTGCCAATACTCAGTTCTTCATCCAACATAATAATAATTACCCAAATATGCTTTTCGAACACTGACCCCATGTTTAGAATGAAATGCATTGCAGGGGAAGCATTAGAGTAATATTTAAATTCCAGTAAGTTCCAGGAACGTATTTATCATCTTATTTAATTACCACAACACTTGGAGGTAGAAATGAGCATCCTTATTTTACACATTAGGAAATCAGGAATCAGAGAGGTTCAGAATCTTGCCCGAGGCCACACAGTAAGTAGCAAAGGAATGAGGGGGAAGCAGGTCTGTGGAAGGCATACCTGATTCCCACTCTGGCAGCATTTCCTCCCCAACCCACGAAAGACATCATGACTTTGAGCTATAATGCAAAACTGTTGAGTCACGTTGGTGGTTAAGTATTTGAACCTTTACAGCAAAGTTCACTGGATGCGTAATTAACAGAGATTAGCTAATCACAGTACTAACGATAACCTAATTGTTGCAGTGTTTTACCGCTTACAAAGTGCTTTCGGGTAATCATATAATTTGATTCTTAACACCATGATCTGTGGCAGAGCTTTTCCTCCCAACTTTACAGGTGAAGAAATCAAGGCTCAGAGCAATGTACTGACCTTCCCCCAAATCATTAAACCTCTAAAGGAGCCAAGGTGGGGAATGAATGAATTCTAGCGCAGTATCCTATATTCCCTAAACACAACCTGTGCCACTTTCCAACAGGGCAAGATGATCAAGAGCAGAGTTCACAGGAGTCCTTCCCCGGTTCAGAAATTACCTGTGGTACGTTCCTTTAGTGGATAATTACCCCTTCACCTGCAAGCTGAGATCCTAGTTATGATTCTGGTCTCTTCTCCATGGAAAATCTGTTTCAAAGGCCACTGCATTGCCCCGAGAATACAGATTTGGATCTGACATCGTTCATGCCATTTACAACCTGGGAACGCTTTTGTGATCTTAGAGAAAACACTGAAAGCATTCGCTACTATCAACTCCCATCCATGCTTTTACAACATGCCGCGTATGAAACTTTTTGGGGTGTGTTGCGCTAAAAAGCCTGTGCATTTTAGCTTATGTAGCAATTTTACTCTATATATTTCACACACTTTATAGTAGGTTTCTTCTGCTCATTAACACGACACACACAGAAGAGGCAAAAATAAAAAATAAAAAACCTAAGCATTTTATCTCCTAGTGTGGTTTCCAAGACTTATTTCAAAGAATTGGCATAATGTTCAAGTAACAGATAATGCTAGGAGGAACTGTGATAGGAAAATCAAATAACAAAGGGAATTTGATATCTACCTCTCTGTGTTTTTGCCTGACAAAATAAAATTGCTAATTGGTGGATTTTAATTTTAGGAACAGGTAAATCCCAAGTGAGCAAAAGAAGCCTTGTTTCAAAGAAAGAACAGAAGGAAGAAAGGCAGAAGGGAGAGAGGGAGGGAGAATTTAATTTTATTTAGAATAAGAATGCTCTGTTACATTTTGTGTTTTAAAGACTATTCACAAAAAGACATGCCCTGGTACTTTATTCTCTTGAGAGTAGAACGTGTCAGAAGAATAGACGAAATCAAGGGTTTCAGATTTGGGCTTTATATCCAGGTCTATCTAATAAATTGGGGGATGTCAATAAAATCATAAATGTTCTGAACCTTCAGATGCTTATCTACAAGTAGAAAAAAATCTCACCTTCTCTTGTACTATTGTTACGAAGATTCGATGTATGGAATGATAGATTCCGTTACTGACGGGATCATATTTATTTAGTACATTCTTGAATTACATGTAGTGATTATCTCTTTTGCAACACACACAACAGAGGAAGAATACTAAAATGTATGAAGAATTCCTCCAGATACATGCAAAGACAACTGATTTTTTTAAATATGCAAAATACCTGATGGGCATTTAACAGAAAAAAAATATATGTACATATATTCCCTCATTGAGAATCAAGGAAATTCAAAATAAAAGCATGAGGAGATTGTTGAGAGCTTGTGGATCCCACACATGCATGAGTTTTTTCTTCCTCCAAAACTTGTGCAGTTTAAGCAAAGGCACAACAACAACAAAAGGTACATACTCATAAGGGCAGAGAGAACAGGTAAGGAAAGCATCTGATTACTGCTAATAGAGGAAGGGTTCCGTAAAAGATGGCACTTTGCGTTCTAAGCTTCCCTAATAGCCTTTCCCTAATAGCTCCCAGGGCACCAGCAAAAGGCTTGATCTGCCAAACTGGAGAACAGAAATCTCTTCTCCCAGGAACTAGCCAGCTTAAGTGAAAAAACTAAAACTACTAGGATTTGAAGTTCCCAAGTCAGATGGCCCTAGAGGGTGGCCTACATTAAATAAGTCCCTTCCAGAGCTTCCCCTTCTCTAATTATGGGAAAAAAGTCAACAATGACCAGACTTGTAACATTTTTCTAACATGGGTAACAGAAGCCA
Source organism: Desmodus rotundus (assembly GCF_022682495.2). Lineage (NCBI taxonomy): Eukaryota > Metazoa > Chordata > Mammalia > Chiroptera > Phyllostomidae > Desmodus > Desmodus rotundus. Next base: position 9,682,739 of record NC_071398.1, on the reverse strand, counting down.
AAACATGCAAAACACCTACAGACAGGACAGAGGTCACGATGACAAAGGCGACTGGAAGAAAAGAAGCTGTATATGGGGAAGAATACTTAAAAACAAGTATTGTTGATGTCTTCAGAGAGGAAGAGGAAGAGACTCACAGACTTGCCCTGCTTGTGGCGGAGAGAGGCAAAGAGAGGGACGTCGAAGGAACTGACCACCTTCAGTTTCCGAAGCTAGAGGGAACCCTTCCCATCACAATGAGCAGAAAACTCTCCCTGCAACTCCACGAGCTGGCCGACAGAATGGCAATACCGATACAGACAGAGATAATGAGGGGCATTTTCTACGTTATGTTACAGCTGGAAAGAACCACATACATAAACATCCACACGTACACAATTCTCTAGAGTCTATAAGCACGGAGAAAATAAAAACTGAAATGAAAGCGTAAGACAGTGGCTAGTTTGCTCTACACATGTTTTTTCTTTGTGTCGTATGGTAAGAGGGGTAAAGACTTTGAGGTTGTGGAATCGAATCCCGGCTCTGCCGCTTGACTCTCCCCACCCCACCCCACCCCCGCAGGTGCAATTGAACAAAACAACTTCACTGAACCTCACTTTCTTTATCCAGGAAATGGAACAGTAAAATAGAGTCTACAGAATTGCTGTAAGTATGCAAAATAATGCAAAAACACAAAGTGTGGGGTAAAGTGCTTGGTCCAAAGTAGAAATTAAATCAGTATCGGTTTTATTAATATAGTAAAATAAATGGAGTTCCTATTCCACTGTGGTGGTTCAGCCATTCTCATCAAATATTTTTTGTTTTTATTACTTTGTTATTTAAAAAACCTTCCCAGTTACATATTTACATCCATTGATTGATATATATCTACACACACATATATGTATACAAATAGAGATAGAGCTACACGTATATAGATATAGCTGTATGTCTATGTAGCTGTAACTACATATACATATATTGGCCGATTAATTAATTGGTCGATAGATAAAGTCGGCATGAAGACCACCTTACTGTAGAAGTCCAATTTCTATTTCCCAGAATGAAAGTAAACAGGAAAACGGCTCCCCTCTGAGAGTTCTGGCTTTATAATTCTTGATTCTACTTCTAAGTATTAATACCTTACAATTTAAAGGTTCAGTGGCCCTCCAGTTTGCGCTTCTATTTTAGGATGTTTAAATGCTCGCTGTGTGATCTGAAGACCTACTGTCATCATGGACTGCATGGGAAGGAAGGATAGAAAAAAGAAGAGGAACAGGAACCGACTTAGACATTCAAAAACATTCCGGCAGCAAAGATCGCTCTGCTGGGCCGGATCAAAACATGTCTTGCAAACATTCACTTCTCCTCGAAATTGCCGGGGAAAATGTGCCTGCACTTCCCATTCTTCAAGTGTACCCAGATTATGTTTTGAAAAATCATAGTGATCTGTGGTTACAGTCATTCGGTGCCTGGTGGGTGTCGTGTCTTTTTTCCTCCATTCCCCAGCCAGATACCTGCAGCCGGTGGTAAAGTCACAAACCACACAGCGGAATGAAAAGGCATTTGGGTTATAATTCAATTCACATTTCACATTTCACATTGTGCCTGGAGCAATTAGGCCTGTTGACAACCACTTAACCCAACAATAAAGTTGGAATCCATTCTTTCTCATTCCAGGACCTAGACAAACTCATCTTTGAACTGCAGCAAGAGATCGCCGAGGCCTCCCTTTTAGCATGGATGCCAAAATGTTTTCATTGGGTTTTTTGTTTAATGGAAAATCTTTGGAGGCACTGAATTCCTTCAAATCTTTGGTGATAAGAACTCTGTACTAATTCGGGCTCTGTACTAGTTCAGAGCACAGGTGCGCTCGCTCCTGTGGAAGCTGGTATAAACGCTGATAAGCAAACATTTATCGCAAAGAACAGCGTGGGAGCTTTACATGGATTAGTATATCTAATGCTCACAATCCCATGAACAAAGCGGTAAACTCTTTATCCTACAGAGAGGAACAGTGAGGCCGAAAGAGAAAAAAAGAAAGAACTAGATCCACCCATGAGGGCAGCGGGGCTCCGGGCACCGTGCGTTCATCCAGTCCCTCCTTCTCCGTTTATGGGGCTCCAGCCTGTGTTGTAGCTTCTTTTCCTGACACGGGGTCTGGCGGCGCAATTAACTTCTGGCCAATAGAATGGGGGCAGAAATAGTGTGAATTTATCCAGGTGAACCTGTTCAAAAAGGAGGCCCTTCACAAGTCCAAGTCTGAATGAAGAGTGTGTCAAGTCCTTACAAAAACGGACCCCCAAAAGGGTCTGCGCCAGAAGTCGTGGACTGATGAAAGCACATCGTACAAACTGTCAGTCATCCGTTACACTCTAAGTAGGAAATCAACTTTTTTTTAAAGATTTTACTTATTCATTTTTAGAGAAGGGGAAGGGAGGGAGAAAGAGAGGGAGAGAAACATCAATGTGTGGTTGCTTCTCACTTGGCCCCCACTGGGGGCCTGGCCCACAACTCAGGCATGTGCCCTGACTGGGAATTGAACCCGAGACCCTTTAGTTCAAAGCCCACGCTCAATCCACTGAGCTGCACCATCCAGGGCAGAAACCAGAGGGGCGTTGGGGGGTGGGTGAAAAAGGTGGAGGGATTAAGAAGTATCAATTTACAAAAGTCACAGAGATGTAAAGTACAGCATAGGGAATATAGTCACTAATATTGTCATCACTATGCATGGTGCCAGGTGGGTACTAGGATTATTGCAGGGATCACTTCATAAATTCTATAATCGTCCAACCACTATGCTGTACACCCGAAACTAATATAAAATACCATTAAATGCCAACTGTAATTTAAAAATAAATTTTAAACTAAAATAAAAATCTGCCTTAATATGCTAATATTTATTGGTTACTAGCACTACAATATTTATGTAAATGCTAGCTGCCTTCAGGGGCATAACGGAGTGCTGAACTCTGATTGTGTGATTCTGGAGAACGAGATGTTAACCACTATGCTGCACCATTCTTACGCCTGGTGAATAAATGTATCCCTCTCAGTAGAATTTTGAACCCTTGCTTCATCCCATTCTGTTTTCCCACTGCCTTATTATTGTGTTGATTGGGGAAATCATTTAGTGACTTACCCTGACTGTATCTCCACTAAAATATAGATACATATTTACTATTTGGAAAATCATAAATATAATATTTTGAAGGCAAGGGAATAGGGTAGTCATCTTTTTGGAACCTTTGTTCTGAGCTTTGGGTACTTGGAGATTAATGACTCAGCAATCTGACAAATCTGATCAAGTCTATGCAGACTCATGCTCCTCAAGTGCATGTAAACATAATATTTTGCATAAAATCCCAGGGTCCACAGAAATGGGTTTAGGGCCCTGACACATGTAATGTCATATAATTCAGAAGGGTGACCCAGCAGTTTTATTATCCTCATTTTACAGATGACAAAATATGAGATACATGTGGTTAGTGATTTGCCAAAGCTCAGACATTTGGTAGATGGCAGAATTAGGATTTAAATTCAAGACAATTTTATTCCACATTCATGCCCTTTTAACTACTTAGGCATCCTCAGCCCCTGTAGTATAGTGAAATATTGCTCATTTTCTCACAACTAACTTCCAACTACTCTTCCAAACATAAAATTTGGGAAAATATGCCAGCCTTTTCCATTCAAGATATCTATCATTCTTGCAATGGTGCCAGGTGTGTGTGTGAAAGAGAGACTGATAGAAAGATGGAGATCGAGATACAGAAAGATGGAGAAAGCTTCTCCCTTCATAAATTATTACATAAGCAATTGCCTTGAGGTCACACTGATTTTTCTATCCAAGAATCTCACAGCAAACTACTAGTAAAGCTAACAAAAATAGCCTCATGGGTTTATTCCCGAAGGCAACTCACTCTCTGGCCATAAGGAGCAATGCCGAGTTACCAAAAAGTACCTGGCTCTCTTTAGCACCTGGTGGCCTCCAAGAGAAGTTTCTCCTATCCCGAACTGTTTTCCTTCTTGGCCTTCATATACCCCACCCACCTCACTGAACACATGCTCTGTCCAATGATCAGCCCCTCCCCCTAAAACAAAATAAAATGAATAAACAATAAAAAGAACCCACAGTTTCCTCCTTTTCTGTGGGAATAAAACCAGTGTGAGGGGATCAAAGGACCCCCTGTAGATCCAGGTTGCAGTAAATAATTGTATGACCCTTAATAGCAATTATTTATCTGGGCCTTATTTTGCTTATTGTCCTTTTGCCTCCAATAGATCGTCCTCCAAGATGACAGTGGCTGTCATCTCCCTTACTTTTTTGTATTCCCTATACCAGCACCTCCTAACACAGAGCAGATACATACTGTTTGTTAAATAACTGGAAAGTGGTGGCTTTTCCCCAATTTAGGGAATTAGGGAAATCCCTAATGATGATAGAGCAAGGTCTCTAGTTTGCATTATTCCTGAATGGCTTCTGCACACCTCACACAATTATGTTGCTAAGAATCTGCCTAATGAAATGAGCCTGGTGGGTCTTAGGCTAGTGAGAAACGCCATGCCTAGGCAGCAGAGGCCACACACTCATTGTCAATTGCTTTTCCTCCCTCCTCAGGAGCAGCTGAACTGGGGAAGGGCAGATGACACTGCTGAGCGGCACTGGGAGGTGCCTGTCTCAGTTCTGCACTGAGAACATCTGCTTCTCTCCACTCCTCACAGCAGCAATTCCTCTCCAGCTGAGAGACAAGCACCAAAGGCTCTGTCCTCCACCAGAGCAGGGCGGCACTTTCTGCCAATTCAAAGGCTGTCACAGGAAGCAGGCAGAAAACTGATTAGTTAGAACTCGGTGGCGTACTCAGTCCCAGCTGTTGCTGGACCAGCACTGTGCCTTTATTTCCACATCTGAAATTTTTAACAATAGTGAGACTAGCCTATTCTCTTGGTCTCAGTGTCTTAATTAAAGCCTCTATCATCGACACCTAGCAGGAAGCACAAAAATCTTCATGTTGGGAAGACTCAACTTTGAACCAAGGCTTCTCCATTTATTGACGCTGATACATTAAGATTCAATATGTCATATCTCAGAAGCAGCTTCCTTGCTTATAAAATGGCAATAAGTTAGATCAGCATCATTGGCTGCTATAAAGATGCATCTTCCTCTCTTCACCTATCTCATTATATCGCTACAGGTATCTCATTATATCGCGAGAATATCTCATTATCTCGTTGGACATGCATCTCACACTGTCCACAGACCACCTACAGAGAATCACCCACTGCCCAGGTAATCTTCATATGAACTAAAGATTGTCATAAATTATTTCATCAACTTAAAATCCAGATTGCACTGACTTGGTCACAGATAGTAGGTATCTCTTTCCTAGTCTGAGAGTTATGTTCCTTAAAACCTCATGTGATCAGGAAATTTAGTTATGAGTTTTCTTTTGGGTCACAAAACTGTCTTAACACTAAATACAGGCGGTGGTGCAGCATTGTGAATAGATTAAATGCCACTGACTGTATACCTTAAAATGGTTAATTTTGTGTTTTGTGAGTTTCACCTCATTAAAAAAAAAAGCAAAATTAATATCAGCAGCTTGGAAGCAGATATGAGAGTCACTCAAGAAGCACTCTTTTAGCAAACACAACATTATCCGCACTTTGGATGCCACAAAGGACAATACTGAATGATAATAAATGAACATCAACAACTCCACACCTGCTCAAAGAGCTTCAAAGGACCTGCCTGCCTCTGTGTGTGAAGAAGTTCACTAGGTAACTTAATCCTAGTACACTTCTTACTCTCACCCCCCACACACAAATAATATTTTTTAATTACAAAAGTCTAAAGTAGACTTCTACAATAAGTTTTGAAAATTATCCTAACTGTTAGAAAGCATGGTGCTACGGGATAATTGACAATGTATTTCTTTCTACTGGTCTGTACAATTGTGGAGCATCTTACAATTAATGCCACCTTGAGTTTAGTGAATAATAGTAGATAACACGATAAGGTCACTATACTTTCAACACATACTTTTTATGGTGACCAATTCATTCACTTACTTTCATTAATCAAGGCTTTTGAATGTGCAATGCTGAATTCAGAACACAGATGGTTAAAAGGCTTGCGATGACAAATTTAAAGGATGTTTGATCAAAAAGGATTTATAGTCAACTTCAAGAAACACTACTTTTCAGAAGTTCACCCTAAAGTAGGAGACACAAGCACCTAGGAGCAAGACCATGAACTAAGGACTATCGTAGAGGCAGTTGTAGGGTACGATTTGGGTACAAATCAAAGATTGGCCCTTCTCAGAAAGGTATAGAAGGCTTCATGGAAGCAAGAGTATTTGAGTAGTATCTTGCAGGACACAGGAGTTTCGAGTTTATCACAATAGAGTAACACAGGAAGGCCATTCCAGCCAGAGGCAGAAAGACCTTAAAAGGACCAAGGGGAACAGGTAACAAGCAATTTGTGAAGAGGAAAGGAGGCAGGTAGAAAGAAGGGAGAAGAGCAGGAGACAAGGCCTGAAGCCAAAACAAGAATCTTTGAAAATACAGGATTTCTAGGTATCACATTAATAATCATTTTCTTATGCAGCCCTGTGAACAGAAAGTTGAATGCATTCAGCCACATCATTAATCTTTGACAAACCATATTTGATATAGTATCAGGACCTAAGAAAACTTTAAACTTTGGCCTTTAACCAGGGCACCTTATCTTTGCCATCTCTAACTCCTCTAATTAAAAAAAAAGTCAAAATGCTAATCCGATGCAATAGCTCTCATTATGGACGATATATTTTGTTCCAGGGATCACATCAAACACACAGAGGGATCTTTTGAACAATAGACTCATATGCTCACTTAAAAACATAAAGGAAAAAAACATGAAAAGCCAATAAAATATGAAATCACACCAAAAAGAAATGTAACCTCAGAGAAGTTTGATAAAATTCACATCATTACAAAGCAACAAAGCCACTGAAGCCAATGTCTAAGATTATCATTCATTCAGTTAAATATGTATTGCGTAAATGCTCTATTCATTGGGATTAATTACTTAAAGACTCTGATGTATCATGTAACATGTGTTTTTCTAATTTCCATGAGCCGATGACTGATTAAAGCCAAATGTATCATGACCCTATGAACGCAACCCTGAATTACCTCGGCTAATTGTGTGTGTGTGTACGTAAGTGGTTAATCTAGAAAACTGGGGGATAAAACGTCTATTATTTTTGTTACAACTTGTCTTAGCAACAGCATAGAATATATTCCAGGGAACGTGTCTTGGCTCATGTCACAAACAATGCCATCTTTGTCATAATCCTATGATACTCGGTTTTGAGAGTTCAGAAAACAATAAACTACTGCCCCTATAACTTCTTTAGAAATATTATTAGTGAGCCCTGAGAGGATGTCCCTTTATTGGAAAGCAAAGACTCACTGGAAGCTGTGGTTAAATTATAAAAGAAAAAGAATCTGTGTCCTTAATATTGATATTGACTTTCATCCAACCATATAAACATATTTAATTTAACTTGGAATCAATGCTCTTATTTTATCATCGGTTTAGCAGATTTGGTGTCCTGCACATTTCGATTCACTTTTCCACTCATCTCCCTTTTCTTTACACCATAAATTTTGCACAGACCATTTTGGATTAACCTTTTCATCCCCAGATCCTACCATTCCCCAAGCAGGGAGGAGCCTCTTGATAACTGTTTGAATCGGTGAAAAGAGAAGGAAAGAGCGGGTATATCCGTGAGCGACTGAGTGAACATGTCCGTCAGTAAATAAATAAATGAGTGTTCAACTGTCCTTACAGAATTCGCCTAATTCTAAAAGGTCGGTAGCATTTGTATTCCCATCTGACAAAAAGTTAGAACCCTAGAGAATTCGAGTGATAGAATATTACACACTATTACTATTGTCAAGAAATTATGATACCCCAGTCATTCTGCTGAATACTCTTTGTGATTTTTCAGGTGTTGGGGGTGGGTCCTCTCAGCCGCTTGAAATCTACATGAGATGGGCTTAAATCAAGGTGCCCATATGGTTATTTTACAAACTGTGACAAATGTGAAAGTGAAAACAGACATTGTTAATAATGTTCTAGGACTACAGAACTTAACCAGGATTCTCCCAAGAAAACTGGCACATCATGTTGCCTTTGCTTAAATACCTAGTTCACGGATTAAGAATTTCCAAACCCCTTCACACAGCGCTTTGGAGTCTCCATGTTCGTTCTGACTCTGTGTTCTGGATTTCTCTTTTCCATGTGCGGGAGAAACTAAGTGTGAATTCCGGGCAAATGTAAAAAGGAATGGCACCTCCACAAGGCAGAGCAGACTAATGATTTGGGGTAGAGTTGAAAAAGAAATGTTATTTAGCAAAGCACAGCCAAGAACGTGAGTTGAACATCAAGCATTGAGGACTTAAATGGCCTCACCAGCAAATGTCCACCTACCACCTCCCCAACTTCAGAACTTCTCTAACACACTCTTGTCTCTTTCCTTTCCCTCTCTCAACGCTACAGCAGTAAACACACTCCTCCTGTCTATTCCTGTGCATGTAGTTTTACCATCCCTCACTTACCTGTATTTGTGAAACCCTTCCATTGCCTCACCTTCTATTCCAAAGACAGTACTTCTTACCTCTAAAGCCCCACAATTCCTGTCTTACAGAAGCATTGTGGAGTCGATATTAGATTACATTTCAGAGTGTCAGCACGACTGAAAACATTTGTGACAATAACTTGTAAACACCTGCCACTTCTAATACGCTGCACAGGAAAACCAGGTTACCTGCACGCCTCACCTATGCTTCCTTGCCTATGCTTCCAGTAGACTACCTGAGGGCGTATTTCTTTACTGTTCCTTAGAGTTTTATGTCTCGTGTCTGGGGTCTTTATCCCCAACATGATTCCTGGAGGGACCTCCTTCTCCTCCTAACCTTCAAAAACAGTGCAGTGCTTTTACATTATAATTCCGAAACCCTGATACAAATACTCTCTTGAACTTGTCTAGGACCCAGTCTGGGTTTGCTCTCTTCTCATTGGATGTGCACCTTAACCCTTGTCCCCCCCCTTGATAAATTACTAATCTGTACACGACAAGTGACGGAAAATCAACCTGAACTAGAATAAACAACGACAACAACAATCTATGCTGGTCAATGGAGAGTATGCATTGGATTTGCAAAGTTCAGGGTCTGGGATAGATTCAGGAGCTTGGATGATATCGGACAGTGCTCTGGATCCATATTTGATTCACTCGTCTGTCTTTGTGTGGGCTTCGTTCTCAGGTTGCAAATGGTGTTCGGATGACTGAGGAAGCATGGTCTTCGGGGCCTCCCAGGGGGCGGTGCCTCTCTTAAAAGAGATCCTCTTTTTACTAGTTCCTCCAAAAGCCGTGAGTTTCACTCTGGTGTTGTTTTCTCAGGTTATGTGCACACCAGTCACTGAACCCATTGCCCAGCAGTATTTGGGTCTCAGGTATGCCTGGCCCGCTCACGGACTCCAGGCCTGAAGCTTCTCCCAGCCAGCATAGAATGGGCCAAGAAGAGTGTGGTTCTTTGTACAAAGGAAAGAGAGGGTAGAAAGCACACGCGGCAAATGTCTTCCACACCCTCTTTTTGTGATTACTTTATTCTCCCTCATTTTTTTTTTCACATCCCTGCTAATGTCTCTTCCCTGTGTATTATTTCTTTTCTTTTTTTCCACCAAGCTACAGGGCTGTACTCTGGAACTCATTAACGCAGAGTCCTATGGGGAACACTATGGATGGAAGAAAGAAGTACATTTCCCAGTTTAATCCCTCCCCGTCACCTCTTTCTCTAACATACAAATATCGCAACCGAAGAATTTTGCAAAATGTTCACCAGGTAATATATTACAACGTAGGCACTCAATAAATACCTGTTGATAGATTTTAAGTCCCACTAAACCACTTCCTCAGTGCCCCTTTGGCCCAATTAATATCTTTACAAGAAAAGACAAACCCACAGAGCAATGCTGAAAAGAATAGATGGATTCTGTATATAGCTTAGTCTATAATCTTCAAAATATATATTGCCTGGAGAGGTACTTGAGGTGGTTTTTCATTCCCACTGTGTCTTTTTAGCATCAATAAGGGACATGATGGGGAAAAGAACAGAATGTGCCACTAAATACTACAACAACAAATGCTACGATTTACTAGAAAAACTAGGAGTATCCATTCGTTTTCCATTTTTAAGACTCTTAAAGCAAGTTGGCTTCATAATATTGAGAGGGTATTTTTATTCTTTTGTTTTGTTTGGTGGAGTAAGGCAAATGTAAAAGAACCCAGTTTCTTTTTTGCAATTGGGAGTGGAGTGCTTCCCAACACGGGCGCATTTTAGTACGCAGAGAAGTGAGCCCACATCCCAGGTCCATTCTGCTGGCAGCATGTCCCCAGGAGTTTATTTCCCCACAGTGGCCCTCAAATCCCTCACCTGTACCAGCAGGGAGGCCATTGTAGCTACTTTGACACATTTATTATAAGGCTCACTCTCATGATATTACTTTCTTTCCTTTTTATCTGCAGTAGGTTAACATAGTAATTAAAAACACATGCTTGCGTGTTAGGTTTTCCTGGTCCAAGTCTCGGCTCCATCTCCTATTACCTGGGTGATCTTTGGAAGATCATGTACGAAATGTGTACAATATATTTCTATTTGTGTAAAAAAGTACATATATGTATGTACCTGCTTAGGACATTTCTGAAAGGGTGGACCAAAACCTGTCCAATACAGGAGCCTCGCAATAGGTGGCTAAATGAAAACACAGAGAATATGGCAAAATTTTTTAAGTCAATTTTAAAACTATAAAGCAAATGACAATAACAATAAAGAGACAATAGGGTGGAAATTAATAAGAATTCTCTATGAGACTTAAAGGGCTATTTCCTTATGTTCTTTGGCTTATAGGAGAGAAGTAGACAAAATTGGGTTTTACTTTCTTTACCATTACTCTCTAAAATCTTGGGTAAATTATACACTACTTCTGTTTATTTCTGTAAAATTGAGAATATTGATACCTGTATCCTGAAATCATTATAAAGAGTTGGTAAGAAAAATCCTTATAAAATCTTAGCATAGTGATTAATAAACATTAATATTGCTTTACTGTTAATGTCTTTCACTGTCATCAAGAAGCCAAAGACATAAACTGCTGACATGTCTAGGAGGCCCAGTCACAGCTTCTCCCTCCCTTCCCCCGGAGGGAAGTACCGAGCTTCCCCGAAGCTTACTCAATAAAGTGTAAGTAGAGTTGGGTTTGGTTTTTTTTAAATTTATTGGGGTGACATCAGTCAAGAAAATTATACAGGTTTAAATGTATAATTCTATAATATATCATCTGTGTATCATATTGTGTGTTCACCACCCCAAGTCAAGTCGCTTCCCCTCACCATTTATCCCCCCTGTACCCTACCACCCCCACCCGTCCCTCCGCTAATCCCCCTATTGTTATCTGTGTTTATAAGAGTTTCTTTGTTTAATCCTTCACCTTTGTCATCCAACCCCACAGCCCCCCTCCCCTCTGCAGCTGTCAGTCTGTTCTCTGTATCTATGAGTCTGCCTCTGTGTTGTTTATTTTGTTCATTAGATTCTGATGAACACCTTCAGCCAATTCTCTCCATGAAGTCTGAGTGATGTGTGTATCTCAGGGTAGAATTTTCTGTCCCATCAGCATTTAGGGTGGGTTTTCTGTCACTCAGTGACTGGTTAGTGGAGAAGTAGTAAACGGGTTCATTTTGAAAGTCTTTTTTAAAAAAAATATTTTGTTTATTGATTTCACAGAGAGAGAGGAAGGGAGAGAGAAAAGAGAAAAAGACAAAGAGAGACACACACATTAATTTGTTGTTCCACTTAAACATGCATTCATTGGTTGATTCTTATATGGCATGTGCCCTGACCGGGGATTGAACCTGCAATCTTGGCATATCAGACAATGCCCTAACCAACTGAGCTACCCAGCCAGGGCAAACAGGTTCATTTTGAAGAACTCCTTTTAGAAGGGCTCCAGCAAAGAAGCAATTTTTCTTTGACCAGGGATACTTTCAAAACCTTCCAGAAACATACGTGGCAGGAACTTTCCAGAACTCTCATGCCTGCCAAGTGGATGATAACATGAAACGTTGTGTAACATGTACTTTTTTCCTCCAGAATAGTGTCGTCCGCCTTCCTACGACTGTTCCCCCTTTCCTCTCGCTTCCATTGTGACACGTTGGAGGAAGAGTGGTGAAGCAGTGTCATCTTTAGTCACCCTTGTTAACCGCCACTTGCTCTCCCCACATGGCAGCCTGACCCGAGGCGCAGACGGCACATGTGGTGATGGAAACCACAAAGCAAGTGCTCCTCTGTTTTTAAAACATTGTAACCACAAGAGTAGTTATCATCATAATTCCCCTTGGGGACAATTTGACCTGGAAGCAAATAATTTTGAAAAGGCCCAAAGCACAAATATAGAAAATAGTACTTTAAGTAGGGGGGAAAAAGGGCCACATATAAAAAATAGCATTTACTGATGGTTATTGCTCACCGCGACATTTGCAATATGGGATGTAGATTCGACTTTGAACTCTCTTCTTCTGACCTTGTTATGATTAATAACCAAAAGTGGCCCTTGGTTTTGTAACCATTTAAAACCAGCATGTTTCTTCCCCAGAGAGGGTCTTTATTTTCCATCAAAAAACCTCTCTGGCCCTGACGGGGCGGGTCAGTTGGTTGGAGTCATCCTGTAACAGCAAAAGGTTGTGGGTTCAGCTCCCCGTCCGGGCACATGTGAGAGGCTACGGACCTCTCTCTCTCCCCCCTCCACCCCTTCCTCCCTCTCTCTCTCTCAAATCAATAAACATACCCAGGAGTGAGGATTTTAAAAAACCTTTAAAGGAATATCTCTGAACCTGCTCCATTTAATACGCCCTGGTGTGTATTGCCTTTCAACCCTTACTTTGGCGGAAAGTATGTGCAAGCTGAAGAGACAGAAAACTGTGTGTTTCAGTCTTAACACTGATTATCACGGATTACAGCAATATACCTGGGTAAACAAATTATTAAATTAAATAAGGAGGAGGAGAACATAGTATATATATATATATGTTGATATATTGATATTTATAGGTGTTTCTGTTATCCATTGTGAGGAATTAGCTCACATGATTATATACGCTGAGAATTCCCACAACCCGCCGTCTACAAGCTGCAGAGCTGGCAAAACCAGTGGTGTCATTCAGTCTGAATCACAGTCCCGAGAACCAGAGCTGCCCCTGATACTCATCTAAGGGCCGGAGAAGATGCGATGAGATGGCCCAGCTTCTCCAGGGAAGCATAGAAAAAGAGGGGGCAAGTTCGGCCTTCCTTTACCTTTTGCTATATTCGGGTCCTCAACAAATTGGCTGATGCCCCCACACAATGGGGAGAGCAAACTACCGAGTCCACTCACTCCAACCTAAAGCCATCCGGAAACACCCTCATAGACACGCCCGGAAATAACACCGAGTCTGGGTGTCCCATGTCAGGCAGGCTGACATGGATATCGGTGCCGTTGCCATGGAAGGCTGATCCCACTTGTTTCTCCAAAGTAATTTCAGAGGAAAACTGTCTGAACAGCTCTGATCCTCTTCAGTTCAGCCCTTCTTGTGATGTTCTGAAAAATACTTTCTCCTCAAATATACCCATGTTGTAATCCCTATGACCTTTAAATGTTACCGCATTTAGTTTTTGTTTTTTTGAATGTTTTCGCAGCCCTGGCCAGGTGGCTCCATCGGCTGGGGCACTGTCCCATGCACCAAAGGTCTGCAGGTTTGATTCCCGGTCAGGGCACGTACCTAGTTTGTGGGTTTAACCCCCCATCAGGGAGCTTCTGGGAGGCAACCAATCAATGTTTTTCTCTCACATTGATGTTTCTCTCCCTCCTCCCCTTGTCTCTCTCTCTAAAATCAATGGATATATCCTTGGTGAGGATTAAAAAATAAAATAAAATGAAGTAAAAAAAATACGTAACTAAATGGTCTTTGCAGATGTGATTAAGCTAAGAATCTTCAGATGTGGAAATAAACCTGAATCATGAGGCGAGTCCTCAGTGTTGTCAAAAGTATTCTTCTAAGACAAAGAGGGAGCTCACGTGGACGAAAGAGAAGAGAACATACACCCAGAGGAAACACAACTGGAACTGGGAGGCAGAGATTCGGATGAGGTGCCCAGAGGCCAGTTTAGGGATTCCAGGGAAGTGCAGCCCAGCACCCCTTTGATTCTGGCTCATGGATACTGATTTTGGACTTCCACCCACAAAAACTGTGACAGACGAAATCTTTGTTGTTTTTAGCACTAAGCTTGTGGTAATTGGTTAGGATTTTATATATATACACACACACACATATATATATATTCTCCTCAGCCAAGGACACTTTTTTTATTGCTTTTAGTGAGAGAGTAAGGGAGAGAGAGAGAACCATAGATGTGAGAGAGAAGCATTGATCGGTCACCTCCCGTACACACCCAGACCAGATCAGTGCCCCGACCAGTAAATGCCTGGACCAGGGTTTGCATGGACCATGTCGACACTGGGGATCAAACCACAACCTAGGTATGTGCCCTGACCAGGAACAGAACCTGCAACCTTTTGGTTACTGGATGGCACTCCAATCAACTAAGCCACACCAACCAGGACGGGAAGACCAAATATATTCGCGAAAGGTATTTTGGTCATCTGACAACCAAACACCTATTTTACTTAAAATCAGAATACAACAGGTTACAAAAGGAGCTGCTCTCCCTGACAAAATCAGGAAGTCTCAAAATCAACAAGTTACCTAATAAATTGCTCCTGGCTCCAGACATATCTCCTGGATCATAATCTGCAACAGAGGAGTGACTGGAATACACCATGCCCTGCTTCTACCACCTAACCTGTTCCAAACCCAATTCAGGCTCATTCTCTATACCCTAAGAACCCCAAAACACCAATTCAAAAGAACCGATGCACCTCAATCTTCATAGTAGCATTGTTTACAATAGCCACGTGCTGGAAACAGCCTAAATGCCCATCGGTAAATAAGTGAATCAAAACATTGTGGTACATTTACACAATGGAATAGTATCCAGCAGAAAGGAAGGAGGAGCTCCTCCCCTTCACAACAGCAAGGACGGAACTACAGAGTATTATGCTAAGTGAAATAAGCCAGGCAGTGAAAGACAAATACCATATGATCTCACCTATAAGTGGAACATAATTAATAAAACAAACAAATGAGCAAAATAGAACCAGAGACATGGAAATAAAGAATAATCTGACTGTGACCAGAGAAGAGGGGACAGGAGGATAATGGGGAAAAAAGGGGAAGGAGTAAGTCAAAGAACATGTATAAGGGACCCATGGAGAAGGATAAGGGGGGGGAGGATTGAATGTGGAAGTGGGGGTGGGCAGGGCAGGGGAGAGCAATGAGGGGAAAGTGGGGACAACGGTAACTGAACAATAATAAAAAAATGTTAAAAATAAATCTATACCTATATCTACATAATACTTGTTCACAATCTACAAGTATCATTAAGAACCCACAGAAAACAATTTTGAACTGACCCAACTTCTAATGCCATTGCTGAACAGATGAAATGAGATATGGCAGATGGAAGGGCCCTGTAGGGGAACTATTGCAGAAAGCACCTCGAGACAAAACTTTCAGCCCAGCTGAATCCATGTAGAAAGCGATCATATACGACCAATTGGAAAGAGGACCCTCCATATATTCCCTGAGACAGACACAATTGTTATATTTTCCTACTCTAGATGTAAACCCTGAATGAAAGCACGTACTTAGACCCGAAATTTCCAAATGCTCAGTAACAATCAACACATTATAAAAGGTATGTCCTGCAATCTGAATAAGATTGGCAAGATAAATTGTTGAAAAAATTAATATAAATACCAAAAGAAAACTGTCCATAGGACTTGGTGAACACACAAGACAACATTTTTGAACTTATGTGACAGACATGTATTTATTGAGGTTTCATTTAACTATGGTAAATATATGTGTAAATAATAGTTTTTACTATGTGTGTAAATATATGTGTAAATAATAGTTTTAATAGATACATGCAACAAAAAATAGAATCAAATGATGCTGTAGTGTCTTAAATACATTTCAAACTAACTATATTTTACCAGTAACAAGGATTCGACTTTAAGAAACCCTTATCAGAAGATGAAATTGTTAAAAGCAAATCTTTTCAAACTGTTAGCCTAGGATTTGTTTCCCTGGTTTTTAATGTGTAGTTTAGACTCTCTTATTTGCAATTCCTATGCATTTTTTGGTACCAGTTGTTCATACGTCGGTCCACATCGTCTTAGTATTTTCCCCTTTCATTGCACAAAATAGATGGACTTATCTCTCTGCCTGTGTCCTCAGTTCATCTCAGTGTTCTGGGAGATAAGATTAGAGGCCTTGATCCCCCTGCTGTTAGAACAAGACCTCAATCTCTCACTGTCTCGATTTAATCAGGTCCCTATTTTAGCTGCCACAAAGCTGTCAACAAAAGAAAATAAGCTACCCCCCCATCAAGGGGTTAAATTGGATTTCACAGTGTACAGAGGCTCTTCTGAACAAAATTCCACCTGCACCTCCATCAGGCAAATTACTTCTGACTTTTAATTTATTTCTCTAGGAAATGGAAAGGTATGGCATAACCAAAGTCAACAGGGAATAAAGTCAGGGTGTAATCAGGTGCTCTCCCATCGCAGGCTCCCTCCCTTGTCAGCTTTAATAGGTTCTCAGAACACACAATTTATAGAAGGCACGGCATGTCCTCTCTGTTCTGAGTTTTATTTTGGACTTGTCTAGCGAGTGGCCCCCGAAAGTGACAGCTAAGGTGTGCAGGAGGAAACGGGTCCTCAGAGATGTGTGTATCGCACACTGGTGTTTCGTCTGAGAGTTTGCAACGTAAGATGAGTAACTGAACTGGACTTGGGGCTTCCAAATGTGTAATACCAAAACTGGAGAGAAACCTGATTGAGTTGTGGCACTACTATAGCCGTCATCCTAGCTGGTGTGGCTCCGCGGATTGAGGGCCGACCTGTGGATCAAGGGGTCGCTGGTTCGGTTCCCAGTCAGGGCACATGCCTGGGATGTGGGCCCGGACACCCAGCTGGGCGTGTGTGGGAGGCAACCTGTTGATGTTTCTTGTGCACATCAGTGTTTCTCTCCCTCTCTTTCTCCCTTCTTTCCCCTCTTTCTAATAAATAAATAAAATCTTTTTTTAAAAGATTATGGATGTCAAGTAGAGGGGTGCCTATTGAAAACCCAGGAAATACATATTTTAGCTGAGGTTACTGATTTGTGATCAATTTAGCCATGAATCATTAAATAATGTAAATAATATGGTTTAATATAGTTCCTCCCCCAAAATATAACTAAGTATGAAGATACTTCTGTGATTTTGCTTCACAAAGCATATTTTAAGGGATGGAAAAAATGTGTATAAATTCATAACTTCAAGAACACATTGCTACGGGGAAAATGGCAAGCATTTTTGTTTAAGAAATTAAAAGCCAAAAAAATGTTTTTAAGATACAAATTGAATAAATGTGTAAGGAATGCATCTTTAATGAAGAAAAATGAATAATTATGAAAAATTTCATTTTCAGTATAAAGAGTTACTGATTTGTGGGCAGATCTCTCTTTACTGATATTATTTAACATTTAATTTAAGCAAGCTTTGAACTGAATTTTATACCCTCAAAAGAGTTCAGCTCCTTTTCCATTGTAAAAAACTGTTGATTAATTTCATATTTCTATTAAGGAAATTCTGAATAATGAGCTCAAGGATATTCACCGCATGGAGAATGAGGGGAAGGCTACTGGGCAGGAAGAATTATTTTAAGCTATAAATAAATTGTTTTAAGCTGTAAATCCTTTTGGATCACAGGCTGGTACTCAATCCACTGAGCCACACCAGCCAAGCAACACATTTGTATTCCTTTAAAGCTAGATAGGATAATAAAAGTTAAGACACCATACAAGCCACATGGGATAGAAAACTTTTGACCATAAAGTTTACAACCAGTCCAATGAACATACTTTTTTTTTGGCCTTACATTAACAAATCACTAACCCACAACATTGAAGTATAAGCCTATAGAGTTCTTTCTGTTCTATTCCCCTGAGTCTTGTATGAGAACAAATGAGCAAGCAGCTATGAAAAGAACAGTCGTTTATAGAAATCATACTGACGTCAAGATCAGAAAGGACAACAAGTATCTAAACAAGTCTCCTCCATCTTCCTCTTTCCCAACTGTAAGATAAATCTTTGCTTTGCCCTTTAAGTCCCTTCAGTTCTCAGTAGGATGATCTAGCTCTATTTTCCACCAGGTTTAGAGCTAAGCCTTTTCACCTGAATCTGTTCATCTCGTTTGTGATCCAGAAGACAGAAAGCAATTGCACTAAGTCCTTCACTTAAGCCTCTTTGCATACAAATGGCATCTTGCAGGCCTGATTTACATTACCCAAGCAGGTTTTCTCTAGGAAATTCACTTTCCCAGAAACTTGCGTGTGGGTGTCAATTTTCATCAAGGGTAAATCCATTAGTCTCCTTCATTTCCTGATTACTCTGGGCTTTATCAAGTAGAGGGGATTTAACTTGCCTGAAAGATAAGCAATCCATCCCTGTCTCTAGATATGGTAAATTTTCTCTCTGGATCTAGCCAGACAATCACACAGCCAGGTCCCTGGACCATAATCTTTTAGCTCCTGGTAGAACGGCTTTTGCTAAATTGGGCTTTGCTGTTCATGAATTTGTCTTGAACAACGTTATGAGTCAGTGTTAGGGAAACTTAAAAGTTTGTCAACAACGTGTCTTCTTCCAGTGTTCAACTTGTGTCCACAACACGCTGGTGAACTGGGAGGTGTGCAAATGATGGGTTTGCAACAGGGTACAGCCAAGGGCAGGGGGCAAATAGGGATTTGTAATGGGGTCCAGAACACAGGGTGTTCAGGAAATATTAGAGAAAAATATATATAGGATGTCCTCACCCCCACCAGTCTGAGCTGGAGGAAGGAGCACATGGAGCAGGGCCATTGAGAGCTGTTCTGCATAGCAACAGCTTTGCAGCTAAGCTCTGGCATGGTCATTTAACACATCTATAACTTTAACTGGTTTCATAGATATGTTAAATAGCTGTGGCCATGCTTTGAGCCAGGGAGCTGGGAGTGACTTCCCCCCAAGATGTAACTGGGAAGCAACACCCCCTGGTTGAGAGCCTGTGTGAGAGCTTGGAGATGATTGGCTCCACACCATGGGGCCACGCCTGCCCAGACTTACTATGGCAGCCCAGTAAAGCTGGAAAAATACTGAATGCTGGCAGGTGTAACTGATTGTGGAAGGAGTCAGAAATGGGGCTGCAGAGGAAGACTTAAACCCAGGCATGGCAGCCATACCAGAGAGGACCACGTGGCTTTGGGGTGTTCCCTTTTGCCACGTGGCTTAGGAAGCAGGAGAGATATCACAGGAAGGAAAGGGGTGAAAGGACTCTTGCTGGTGGGCCATGAGAAGGTGCTGCATGGTTTTGGATTAACTGGAGATCATGGCGGTAACACAGCAGATGGTGCCAGGAGCCTGAATCGCGGACTTCTACTTCTTTCCTGAGATACGGTACCCCGGACCGGGCAGAGAGAGAAGGAAGGACTGTATGCATCTGTGGGTATTCTAAAGGACTTTAGTATATTAATGAGGACATTAAGTCATTACTCTAAGTCTGTATAACTTTTAAATAAATAATTCCTTTTCTTTTCACCCATCTCTGGCATTGAGAGACGCCTTTCCTCTGGTGGCGGGCAAAGCGAACCCAGTAGGTGGAGGGGAGGACCCCTGGAGAAAAAGGGGGGATCCTTTTGGTAATAGTATATCGTTCACTCCCCCCACCCCGGTCTGTTCTGTAACAGGTTCACTCAGTCTCCAGCAACACGCAGCAAGGCCCCAGGGCTCATCTCTTCTGGCTAACAGCAACCCCGTGTGCGTTACCGCTGTGCACCTCAGCAATACGACACTTTTCCTACGCTCCAAAGACATGGAAAAGGTTGGGGACATTGCCACGAGGGCTAGGGAACAAGCACGTCAGCACACTCCCTGCACAGCTGGTTTTTCTGTGTCTCGTAGAATCTGAATTCGGTAACTGGCCTTGTTGGCTCCCACTGGATCCGTGACATTTCAGAACCAAACTTCATATTGGTGACCCAGCTCTGGCTGCGGTAGGCCTGAAGGGACACGGTTTGAAGTTTAAACTTAACCCTACCTTTGTCTCATGCCTTTGTATTTATATTTATTTTACCGTCACTACAAGTTTATCCTCTGGGTGTGTCTCCATGGGTACATGTTTGTGCATTTTTCTTTTTTCTTTCTTTCTACATCGTGGGTCACCACAAATCTCACTGAGAACAAGTGAGACTGGGGGATAATATGATATACAAAAATATAATATACATGTATAACTGGACATATATATACACATAATAATATATATTATATATTAGAGGTCATTGATGTTTTATAAAACAAAATAGTCTCAATTTCATCTGTCATTTTAACATATAGTGAAATTCTAAATATCACTTTTTGAAATAGAGGCAGTAGACACAGCGTTTCTAATAACGAAACAAAAATATAAGCAAAAAGGGAACTATTTAACACAAGAATAAGGGACACTTCTATTGTTAAGTTCAGGTAATTTGCTCAGTTAATCAAACTTAAATAAAATCACTACTGAGAAGGGACAGTAAAGCAAATGGAAAAAAAATGCTATTATCGGGCTAGACTTCCAGGGCTCCACTGGGAGCAGAGCTACTGATTTTACATGAAGGGGGGAAGCAGATACATTTGTTGAGGGAAACCAGTGATTCAGAAGCTTTATTTGCTTGCCATTGACTTTTTTTTCCAACCGCCCTGTGAAGCGTTATTACCCACATTTTACAAATGAAGTAACTAAGGCTCGCAGAGTTTCAGCATCTTGTTCAAGAAAACAGAGCGTATAAGTGGCACAGCCAGAATCCAAACCACAGGGGCAGTACCATTTCCACTATTACGAGTTGTCTCTAATAAGTCCATGGCCAATCTTAAATCACTTGATTTCTCAGTGGGGGCCAGTTAAGGAGACAACTGGCCACTTCTGTCTAGAGAAGATGGTTGTATCAATGACCCAGCAGGAAACAGACCCCCAATCACGGCAGAGCTAAGTTTGCTATTCCGAGTCCTGAGCCCGACAGAAAAGGAGCACGGCAGTATAAATTCGGAAATGATGGGCAAGGGGAATGGGAACGTGCGGGCAAGGCACACGCCCTGCTTCCCAAACTGCCCAGATGTCATTTTGGGACACTAATAGGAATGGGCTGAAATGCTTATTGGATTTTTGTACCTCTGTTCTCGCTGTCTGGATTGGTTTCAGCCTAACTCCATCCACTGGCCCAGTAATTATCCTGCCTTCTATTTTCCAATATGTACTCACTCGGCCATTGCTTACAGAAAAAACCTCCTTCCTGTATGCTAAGTGGACCACTAAATGCTAGTGATTCAGAAACGGGCAAGATGAAACTTTTATGATCATAGTGCTTACAGTTTTGTGGGGAAATACATTTCTTTGGGCTTCTTTTGCCTGCTGCCAACATCTCATGCATAATTCTGTCGTCGCACTTCACAGACTGTGGCGGTCTGTTGTTCTTGTTTTGTGTTTTTAATGAGAGTTTCTTCCTTGGACCATCTTAAGTCCTGGGGATTCAGCAATGTGCAAGACACAAACTCAGCCCTTCAGAGAGTCAGAGTGCTTGGCTCCTAGGTGGTTAACGCAGGCTAACAGGATGAATGAATGAACAAAGGAATGAATGGACATTTAGAATGGCCAACTTGCTGTTGGGAAAAATTAAGGAACGAAATGTTCAGACGGCGACGTGGTGGTATATGGCTCCAATTCTGTGATGAAAATGGGAAGAAAAGCCTTCTAAATATTCATATGTGCATTTATCCAAAAATTAAAGCCCAATTCAGGCGCTGGGGGAAGTATGGAAAAGTCTATTTAAAAGGTGGAGCAGAATCGTGGGCATGCTGGGGTCAGGGCAGAAAGTTCCTTGACCACTTTAATGCATGCAGTGATTGGGAGCCATTTCGACTTTCTGAGACAGCTCAGACAGACAGGGTGGAACTATTCTGTGCAGACGTAAAACTGGCTTTGGAAGGAGCTACAACTCTACAGATGCCTGAAGGAGTGGACAGCCCCGAGGTATTTGTTTAAAGCTTGAGAATAACTGAAGGGTTGAAATCGGAAAAGCTGCTGTTCACACTGCCTGTCACCTGCTGGACCCAAAAAGCAGAGACAGGGATTGAATCTTCATGGGCGCTTCATTCAGATAGTCGAAGGTCTGAGAAGACAGCAGGTTTGTACCCTAACAGACCGTCTTACATTCCGTTTTTAAAATGGCCCTTTTTATAAGGAGAACAAAGTGTAGGTAAGGGGTTTGGAATTCAGAAAAAAAGTTAATTGGATTAAAAAACCCTGCAGCATCCTAGCCCTGGGCGGTGGTCTTTATCAGTGTCCTGGGCAGGTGGGCTGTCACCCTGGAGCAGTGGCTCAGATACCATCTTGAATTGCTTGCCGTCCTCTTGGGGCACAAAGGTGGAACCACTTATTGTCTCCTGGAGTCAGGGTGGGTCACACCTCCAGTTCCTGGAACAAGAGCTTTTACCTGCATTGATTACTAAGCCTATTAGCTATCACCTAAACTAAAATTTTCCAACTTTCCAGTCCCCCATCAAGGTCGGTCGTGTGCAGAAATGCAGCTTACCAGCTTGATTAGCACTGTGCACACTTATCTATTTATTTCGTGATTACTTTCCAGATTCCTCCACAAAGGCACCGAAGCCCCAGTTTCCGGAGGCATTTCTTCCCGCCGGCTGGGTGTGTGCGCGTCAGTAGACTGACCGGTGTCCAGAGACTCTGGAAAGGGCACCGGAAAAAAAAAATGTGGATTTCCAAAGAATGCTGTGTCTTTTCAATCTTGAGAAAGAGCCACAAAGCTTATTCTCTGCATTGCTAATGAAGACGGTGCTTTATATGAAAGGCTTCCTGCTGGGGAGCTATCAACTGCAGGACCAGCCTCAGCTTTCAAGTGTTAATGACCATCAGCTCCACTGTCCCCGAGGGCTGAGGCGAACTCCTCTGTCCTCTTCAGGGGCTCCAGCGCCAGGCTGTGTGTGGGGCTGGCATTCAGGCAACTGTCAGACCACAGAGATCTTCCTCTACACTAAAGAAAGATTTGACTTTTTCAAAAGTCACTCTCCCCTGACCTGTTTGCTGTGTGCGATCCAGGACTCAGTGTCTCACTCTTTCTGCATAGGATTGTCTGTTTTGAGAATCTGTGAGTGCCGCTGGGGTATGAAAGAGGGGCGGAAAGGCTTGGAGTAAGCAGGACCTGGGTTCCAGCGGAGGCTGGCCTATTACTAGGTGTCTTAACACCGGCTGCTTGATACCTCCAATGGGGATAATAAATCCACCATGGCAGGGTTAATTCATTCCGTCTACAGGGGTATCCTGAGCAACAATTTGGGGCCAAGCATCCTGGTAGGGGGCAGGAATAGGTTGATAAATAAACACTTAGGGTATTTGCCTCTCGGAACTTGTGGGGGGTAGGAGTGAGGGAGAGGGAAGGCAAGCAGTGTAGACATAAACATCCAGAAACCCAGTGACAAGTTGCAATAACTTTGCAATACAAACAAAAGTTATTTGTTGAAAGATAAGAATAGATTAAAGGAGAAGATGGGGATAGCTAGGTAGAACGGCAGAGTCTCCCTGGTGAGGTAACTCAGGGGAGTGGCCTCAAGTAAGCAAAGAGCTGGAGGGAGTACGTCAAATAGAGAAAAACAAGGGTAAGTTGGTGAGTTAGGGAGAATGTCCCCAGGAGGTCAATGGCCTTGGGGAAAAGCATAAAGTGTGGAGAGTTCAGTAGGAGCCAGCTCATGCATGGCCTAAGAGGCCAGAGACAAGAATTTGGATTTGACTCAATAGAATGGAAAATTACTGAAGGAGAAAGGCATGTTCTAATTATGAGAATTATATATGAGATGATAGTTTCTGGTGCATAACAGGTATCCTATAAGTTGTAGTAGTTCTTTAGAAATCATGACCCACAGTATAAATAAACTCTCAGTCCCAGAATGTGACAGAACGACAGACTTTACTGGCTATAGAACTCATCAAATTTTTCAGTGTGGCGTAAATTGAAGGGCCCAAATCTATATAACAGCCGAATTCCTGAACCTGTGGATTGAGAATAGTATTTCCTACACGTAGTGGAAAAAAAGGTTTAAAAGGTAGAATTTGCCTAAATAGAATAGGAAAATAAGTGTTTAATACACATTGAATGAAATATTTTTTGAACAAAAAGTGTCTACATGCACGATCAACTTGTACTCTTTGAGGAACAGAAATTCCCTCCATGCTGAACTGGTGGTCGATATGTTTAACCTAACATTTGCTGAGGAAGAAGGTACAGCTCAGAACGGTTAAGTAACTTTTCCAATGGCTGGGGAACCACGGCGCCGGGAATCCAACGCAAGCCACACGAGGGTTCCATGTATTTATCACTGTAATTTCCTACACAGCAGAGCTCCTATACTTCTCTTTAGAAAGAGAACACAGGCTAAGTAGTACAAAGACTAGGTAATTAAATGTAAAGCTACCAATTGTTGACAGCAGATAAAAAGATCACAAAAGTGAAGTATTTAATAAAGCCTCAACTACCACAGAACTAAAACCCAAATCACATGCATTTTAATGGAAACAGAAGCTACATATGTTTTTAAATTAATTGGGGGACCCAACCAGAAATTAAATCTGATGCTACACCACCTTTGAAGTAGAATGCAATGATACTGTGAGGTACTCTTCAAAGGCCACCAAAAAAACTCTCTAGTTTAGTTCTGTTTCTAGATTTAGCAAGCCCATTCTTAACTTGTCCTCGTAATTAGACACAATAATAATGTTCGTAGCCATGCTCTACCAGTACAAGCTGCAATTTAAAAATACAGTACAAAGGAAAATAACCATTGAAATCACTGAGAAAAAAAATTGCTGCTCTTTAATCAGAAATCCTAGTTCAGCCATAGGCACAGCTTAGGACCCTGTTCAGCGGAACACTGGCCAGCATCATTTTCCCCGCTTTCCTTGGGCTACAAAACATAAACAGTACTCGCTCTCCTAAGGTAACAGATGTGCCAACACGTCTGAAACACCATGGTAATGATTCCGGACACACTGTACGGACCTAACTCACTTTTTAAAAGCAATTCACTTGAGGGGGCAATGAAAAGTCATGTGAAATATAAATGCTTAATATAAACTAAGTAGATAGAACCACACACTGTTCCATTAAATAATCAACTCCCAGCTGATTTCTTTATTGGTTTTCCCCGATATTTTCTTGCCTTTCCAACCACAGGTATCAGAGATGCGATTCTTTGAGAAAGCCAGCAGGTGGCTCTCTGGCGTACAGTTGCCAAAAAAAAAAAAAAGTAACTTCCAACTTTCCCTTACTCCCGTTTGAAAGTTTATGATAATTTTAAAAAGGGACATCTTGAAAATTCATATAAAACCATTGTTAACATCATATCTCTGCCCTCCTTTGCCCAATCTTAGGGCACCAATTTTAACACTAAAAACCTGACTAGTTTAATTTTTGTTCAAAATGACAGGTCAACAAGCTAGAATGAGTTTTTTGCCACCCTGCCAGCTTCACATAGGGAAGCAGCTTGATTCACCCTTCCCATGGTAAACAGTATCCACCAGAACAAGCAAGTGACGATGAGCAAGTCAGACCAAGAAAACAAAAGTGAGTAACTTAAAAATGGCCTAAAATGATACAGTTGTACTTCTGCAGGACCACTATCACTATGTAAATGACTCATAAATTTGATATTATTTTTATATAATATTATTTATATTACATTTATTTCATAAATCCGCCCCCCCAACTTTTGAGCCAAATTATACTGAGGTCTTTGTAATATACATTAAGGCAAACTCCTAGCCCTGAATCATGGATTAGCGTGCAGCTTCTGATAAGTACCGTATCTTTAGGACTATAAGATGCACTTCCCTCCCACCCCAAAATTTGGGAGGAAAATGGAGGTGCGTCTTATAGTCCGATTGTAGCTTACCTGGCTCACGGGGGCGAGAGGAGGGTTATTTATGTTATGAAATATTTTACCACATTTTTTTGCTTCAAAAATTTTTTTTCCTATTTTCCTCCTCTAAAACCTAGGTGCATCTTATAGTCTGACAAATATGGTAGTTAATATCCTCAGGTTTCATAGGTATTTCATGCCATGGTAACTACTCAGTTGAATACATTATACTAAGAATCAAGTTTGTGGCTTACGATATTAATCTAAGGGAATAGATTATGATATTGTGCCATAGATTTCTGATTTGAAGCACAAACTGCTGTTTGGGTGGAAGTTGTTATAAAGATCTTCACTGCTTAGCTTTTGAAACATAACTGAATAAAACAGGTTATCTCCAGTCACTTGGTTTTGCCAAAGGAACTCTGTTCCCTGGAAACATGGTTTATGAGGAATGAAATCATACAATTTGGAGAGTTACTCAAGGCTTATAAATGAATGAATTAATTACGTCTCATAGCTTTAAAATTAATTGTTACTCAAGGCTCCATAATCATATAGAGTTTAACATCAAAAGCAAGGTGGTGAATATTAACAATAATTTTTTAAAACCCTAACAGTCACCCAAATTTGAAATGAAACAGGTTGTCTGGTGTTACTCTCTCTGTGAAAGAGAAAATTAACCACCCTGGATTTAAGACAGGATCCTTAAGAAAAGGAAAAAAGGGAGGGGGAATCCCCAAAGACTTGTGATTCCCACCTATTTGTGAAAGCTGAAGTGTTATCGCTATACATAACCTGTTTTTTAAAAAGACCCATCACCATGTTATTACAATAGGGTGTCACCACCACCTCTGTGCTCAGGGCTGCTTTACCAATTTTATACACCAAACCATTACCCAGGAACTCTCTCCTTATCCAGGCACCTAAGAATTATATAACGCATGTCTGTAAACTCACTCTTAATCGCAAACAAAAGCCTTATCTCCATTTCCTACTGTCTATGAAAAAGACAAAGAACAAATATAAGCGCAAATTAAGTCTGCAGTGCTTCAGTCAAAATAGTAAGGACTTTAAGGTTGATTCAGGTAAGATTTTACCGAGGCCTCTATGGATCGAATTTGTCTGAACTGGGGAACAGACGGTTGGGGAAAATGACCAGATTTCTCCTCGCCCTGCTCTACCACACACACACGTGTGTGTGTGCACCTCTTCTTTTCTGAAATTTAAATTTTTTCACTTGTCTAGAGGGATTTATGCTACTCCACTCAATGGTGGTTGTCACATGCTAATCTTCCTGACATCTAAAATGCAAAGGATCCCCAAATGAATGGTGAAAAGGGAAAGCTTATCTGTGTCTGACAGGCCACACACATTTCCCTGCACTACTCCACTCCTGCTCTTAGGCACCACTTTCCACGTGTACTCAGAGGCTCTAAAAGCCACTGTCGGTCTGTCCCCTACCTCCTGCGGGTGCTAGTCAATCCCTGCTGCCTTCCCGCTGCGCTAAATCACTCAGTTCCTCTCCAAGCAACACCTCTCATTGATCTCTCCAGAGGGGCTGCTTCTGCCAATGTTGACTCAACTCGGAGGGGGAGAGCGACCCGTGCAGCTGGAGGAGGAAGGCTGGCGGAGGCTCCCGAAAATAACACACCTCCCCGTTTTCCTTGGCACAAAAAGCAATCTCACCCCCCTGCCCCTGTCACTGAGCAAACTTCTGCCAAGCTGGTGAGTGATTCCAACCCGAAGGAAAGAAGGGCAAGTAGAAAGCCAGTTGAATGGCGTGGCACAAAACACCTGTTTTTTTTCTTTTGTCTCTGCACTGTTCACCTGCCCCCAAGAGAATCTGAATTCCAGCTGCCCTCACTTATCACACGCTGCTTGGATTCTAAACCTGGAGAATTCAGATTCATGAAAAGCACTGTTGCTACTCAAAACACCTTTCCCAAAACAGTGATTTTCTAACCCGTGACTGTTTACAATGGCATCGTTTAACAATGTTTATAAGTCATAAAACATGCATTGGGCTGATGTATGAGTTTGCATCTTTAGAGGAACTAGAATTGCAAACAAACACAAAAAAAGTGCAGGGAGAGAGAAAAGAAAAACATTCTAACAGATGTGCTCACTGCTAAAGAGAACACACAACATGTGCTACAAAATAAAAGGACCAGTTGGCAACATAAAATATCTTGGCATCTGCCTGAGAGTTGTAACCACAGTAAAATATTGATATGGACCATAAAATTCAAGTTCTTCTGGGTGACTTTGTTTAGAAAAACTTTTTTTTTTTTTTTTTTGCTATGGAATCGCTCTTGTTTGTCAAAGATATTTTGTGACCAACCTGCTTTTTGACATTGCATGATTGGCTGATTTCCAAGAATGTAGATGCAAAAAAATGGTAACATCCATTAATTCCAAGCAAGGCATAAATATGACATCTTAAATGAATAGAGAAGAGATCGCACAGCTTGGCTCCATTGTTAGAAGGTGTGTTAGGGAAGCACGTGCAGAGTAAAGGGCATTGAAACTTGAGGCTGAGTTTTAATATTAACCTTGCCTTTTATTTAATATACCAGGTCCAGCAGAAGTAATGCCTGCTTGAGTGTAGTTGGTAGGGTAATAATATGGGAGTAATAATTTATAGTTTTAATTGGAACATGTCACCTAAAATGTCACATGGTGGGCTTGAGTGTGATATTGTTAGGTTATAGAATGACATGCTTATGATTTTGTAATAAGAGATATTGTAATAAAACAGGGACATTATTTGTGCCAGGCCCTGCACTATGGAGTTATTTTCAGAAGGACTGACATAATTAAAGCCAGTTCTAAAGTGCAGCTGACGCTGAGCAAGGTGTGTCTAAACAGTGGCATTAAACCTTGTCTAGAAAAAGACCAGGGGAACCAAAAAGGAGGAGGTTCGGGTGAGACGCAATAAGGACAATGTAAGGAGGATAACTCTGGCGGAGGTTGTCTACCCTGGACTCCCAAAGCGCGGAGATGCGCGTAGCGGGGTGTGAAAGGAACTTGGTCATCCTGCGGAGGAAGCTCATGCCCAGACCTTCAGTTTTTGCAGTATGATACCAGAAAATCAACCTCTGAAAGTCACCTCCCATTTAAAGATGTCTCTCTGATTAATCTGCCATAACTGCGATGGCCCCCGGGGGAACCGCACCATGGTGGACCGCCTGGCCAGATGAGGCCAGCAGCACTTTTTCCGACTTGTCTGCTGCACAGCTGAGGTCAGAGCACTAAGTTATTAAATATTCTAATTAATGAAAAAAGGACGTGAGAGGAACAAATAAAATTCAGCTGGGTTTTCTGGTTTATTAGAGTAGATGGACTTAGATTTTGCGTGGTGTGCCCTACAGTACAATTTATGCCCCTATTGCTGCAAAGTAGAGGCCAAGTTTTTAAGGGTCCAGAAAGGAATCCTAAGTGCAAGGAGTTCCTCCCAACCTCCCAGGTATCTTTTTTGGTGCCTGAGATCCACCTTCCCCTGTGTGTCCAGCAGTGGGAACATATACCCTCGTGAGATTTCCCTGAACTTGACTCACTACTTCTCGCTCTTCTTTCTGGGGTCTGAAAGACTTATCAAAAGACAGTGCAGTGATTC
The DNA here is from genome assembly GCF_022682495.2 of Desmodus rotundus. Taxonomy (NCBI): domain Eukaryota; kingdom Metazoa; phylum Chordata; class Mammalia; order Chiroptera; family Phyllostomidae; genus Desmodus; species Desmodus rotundus. Next base: position 9,652,948 of record NC_071398.1, on the reverse strand, counting down.
AAACTAAAAATTGCACAGAGCATGGAAAAGAAGCAATACAATTCAAATACGTAAAGACATCTGCCATCAGGGCCAGCCCCCACGTTTTCCCTGACAGAGCACTGTAAGTAGCCTTTGAATTAAGCATGGGTGTTACATTTGGGCCACAGCAGACCGTTTGCTTCTGCTTTCCCGCACATTTTACCATGGGGAGCGGCGATGCTGAAAATTCCATGGAAAGCAGGATTTTGAATCAATAAAATAATGTTAATAGAATATTCACAAGCTATTTGTTACGTACACTTTGGACTGAGCTGCAATCTTTTCTTCAGTTATTCAGTGAAGTTAGCCTCCTGAACCCTATCTACCCGGGGTCACTGACGGTGCGATGTGCCATAGCTCGTCAAGCTCATGACTCCATTCCGGGCCCCCGTGACCAAAATAAGAAAATGTCACGGTAGAATTCTTCCTGAAATACAGTTGGCCCACCTTCCCCTGTGACAGCGCTTGTCAACTGCATCCATCACACGATGGAAGAAGATGATGTAGAACACGTCGCCCTGGACCATATAGGAGGAAGTGGCAGTATCAGTTTACAGGAAGTGGGGTTATATGTGTGCTTCAGGCAGTTAAAGGAAAAATAAACAATATTGGGCGATCTCACAGTGCAGATCTCAAAATTGCATTTATGATAGCATTAAAGAGGGGGAAATTGTTCCCAAATTGCTCTGTGTTTGCTGGATGGAGGGGTTGGTACAATGGTTTCCTGGCAGACCAGAAGGCTTGCTGGAGAAAGCCCTCCCGTGCCCACTGTCCACAAACCATGGCAAAGCTACCCTCTAGCTACAGCAGGTCTGTGAACACCCACCGAGGCTGACAGAGCCCCGTGTTATAATTTGCTGTTAATTTCAAGACAGTTCTGTAAGGTGTTTTAGCCTCAGAGGCTCATTCACTCTTAGGGACCCTCTCAATCTGACAGCAGGGTGACAATTAGTACAATCTGTGATATGCAGACACCTGTCCATTGGGAACTGGACTGGAACCATCCGCTCACTGGGGCTGCAGAGTGGGAAGTCACTGTTGTGAAGGAAAAGCTTCCAGCCGCTGCCACACAGGGCCAGTTGGGATCAGTGGTGAGGAACCGAAAAGGCCTGAACTGCTTTTACAAATCCCGGTAACACAGTCTCCTTAGCTTCATTCTGTGGTAATATGAGAGCAGAAATGGTGTGCTGGCCCCAGGCTTTCATCGTCGGCCTCTTATTTGATGCCTTTGAAAGTTACAGGGGTTCGTCTTAGGAAGAGGTGAGGCCATTTTCTCCCAAAGAACAGCCACTTCCTGGGACACACCATCACTTTTCGCTTTCTTAAAAAATTATGTGATTCACACATTCAGTTCAGTGTTCTTCCTTACTACTCCTATGTTTTCCTCTTAACTTTCAAATTTATATGCAGTTCTTTGAGTTCGAAGACTTGCTCAGATTCACGTAACCACCACAATGAGGATGAGGACAACACCCTAAAGAATTCCACTGGGCTCAACTTTTGCATTCAAACGCTCGCCTTGCCCCAAACTCTGGCAGCACTTACTGCTCCCTGTTCCTGTAGTTTTGCCTGTTCTGGAGCATCGCATAGATGAATTCACACAGTGTAAAACCTTGTGAGCCTGGCTTCTTCCACTTATCAGAATGCATTTGAGATCTAGCCATGTTATTTACGTACCAATGGTTTATTCTTTACTGGTGAGCCGTACACCATTGCATGCAGGATCCGCGGTTCATAAGTCACGCACTGAAGGACATTTTGGTTGCTTCCAGTGTCTGCCTGTTATAAATGATGCTGCTTAACATTTGTATATTTTTATATACAGTTTTCCTGGGTAAAGACCTAGGAGTGAGGTTTGGGGGATTTGTTGTAAGCATAAATTTAGCAGTTGGCTGTTAACTATTTGTTTTTATCCACAGGTAAGCAGATGGATAGATACTGACTGTGTTTATAATGTAATTCTTTTACAAGCATTTTATTTCTAAGTACGTGTTTGTTCTAAGGATAGCCAGGCACTGAGGACCCAGAGACGAATATACATTATGGAGTAAATCAATACCTAAGTGCATAAAGATAAGCAGTATTTCAGTTTCCTAGCGCTGCTGCATGAATGGCTTAAAACAACAGGCAGTGTTCTCTCAAGGTTCTAGAGCCTGAAAATCCAAAATTGGGGTGTATTTCCATGATCCCTCTTAGACACTGAGTCCTTGCTGTTCTCTTCCCAGCTTCTGGTGGTAGCTGCCAATCTTTGGCTTTTCTTGGCTTCCAGTTGTAGCTTTAATCTCTGTCTTCCTCCTATCTTCCACTGTCTTCTCAGGGCACTAGACCTATTGGATCAAAGACTCCTCCTACTCCAGTGTGACCTTATCGTAACTAATTACATCTGCAAAGACCCCGCTTCCAAATAAGATCAATTTCAGAGGTACCGGAGGTTAGAACTTTTTAAGAGACACAATTCAACCTTTAAAAACAGGGACAGATGTATTAGGTGCCATTGGCCAAGCATTGTGCTAGGTGTGGAGGATAGAAGGAATGGTCAGCCGATGGGGCAAGGCTCCGTGTCTCATAGACTCTATAGCTGAGTGGGAAAGGTAGACTTTCATGCAATTACTACAGAGAATCTGTTTATAAAAGTATGGTCCTTCATAGAAGAAGCAGATGATGAGGCTCTGGGAATGAAAACAAGGGGCCCTGACCTGGCCCAGTGCTTAGAGAAAGTTTCTCTGAAGAAGCAACTTATAAAATGAAGCCAGAGGCCCAAATGGTGTTATGTAACAAAGGGGATGGGGGACAGTATCCCACACAGAGGGAAAAGCATACCAAAAGGACTGGAAGCTGGAGAGAGTTTCATGTTCCAGGGACGCAGCCTAAGAGTGTGAAGGAAGAGTGTCAGGAGAGGCAGACCAGTTGGCAGAGGGTTGATTTCATAGATCTTTGTAGACCTGGCTTGGATTTGGGGTCACATCTTAAGGGCAACATGAACGCATTGAAAGTTTTGTTCCAGAGGTTGGCAGGACCAGAGATTCATTTACAAAGGTCCCCTGCTCTGTGGAGGATGGATCAGGTGGAGACAAAATTAATTTTAAGGGCGATAAGTAGTATATTCAACTGCTTAAAAGAAGATAGGGTAGTGGCTTAGGTTAGAGTGGTGTCCATGGACATTAAGAGATGGGGGTGTGGTTGCGAAATATGTCAGGTGCTCACCTGGTAAGAATTAGATCTAGGATAAGGATGAGGGACAAAGAAATATCACAGAGAACGTTTGCATTTCCAGAATGAGCTAGCAGGGAAGTGAAATTGCCTTTAACTGATTTAAGGACCACCAGAGCACATTCGGACCTGAGGTGTGGGATGCACCAGACTTCTGTCTGTGACCTACTGGGTTTTAAGTATCTAGCAGATAGCTATCCAAACGATCATATGAAGCCAATAATTGGGTATAAGCCTCTATAAATATCTAAGCTGAGCACATAAATTTTGAGTCATCAGCATATAGATGGTAACTTAACAAGAGTGAATAAAATTATCGAGGTGAGGAGTACGGAGTTAGAAGAGCTAAAATTGAGCCCCGAGGAACCCCATCCTTAAAAGGTCAGGCAAAGAGGAGGTTCTGGAAGGGAAGACTGAAGGAAGCTGGCATCTTTGTGGATAAATACAAACCCAGAATAGGGCTGGGAGTGGGCACCGAGGGCGGGAAATGGATGCAGCGGGAACCACAGAAACAAAGGGCAAGTCTGCAAACAGTTGACTTCAGGACATACAGTGAGTTGGTTAATCTGGCTGAAGAACGGGATGTATCAACTGGACCAGTGAGAGGGAGGCCTTGGCTCAAACACTGACTTTTTCTCTAATTGGTACCTTTTCAGAAAAGTCACTTTAGAACTGTGAAATGAACTTCCTTGCAATCAATCCTTAGTGTAAGGGGTGGGGCATGGCAGCGGGACTTAATTCAGATTTTACTTCAACCACATACATTATTTTAGCAGAGTAGGAGTTGGTCCTATTCTATATATTCTTTTTAGGAACTTATATCTCACACCTTCTTCTTATGCAAGTGTGTGGTTTCTATTTACTCACAGTGAAATGGATACTAAAAACGAATAATACAATTATGGCTTTTTAACTTGAAAGGGGATACTCCTGCTCCCCACCCCCACCCCCTTTTCAGCTCAGTGAGCAGGACAGCCCATCCCTGCTGAGCCTTGCTCACACTGTAGCTTTGGAAGCAAAATAAGTGATTACTGTTTTTTGAAAACTATATATATATACACATACACACACACACATATATATGTATATATATATATAGTATGTGTATATGTGTATATAATAGCGTGTGGTTTTTTGCCTCCTAATTAAACCAACATTTTCTTAAAAGGCAATCTTGAGTAAAACCCAGTTAAAGAACCCTTTTAAAAATAAAAATGTGGTAATCAACTGCCGGTTTAATTTCTAGCTGTAACACGCACTTTCTAATTGCCTAAGGTTTGGTTTTCCCATTCCACCGAGCCAGTGCAGGCCGCCTCGGAAATCAGTCAAGAGCGGGAACCATCTCGGTACCCAGCACAGTGACCGGAGACATTAGCTACAGTGGCAACCTAATTGTAATGTAATTCCAGTAATATACACAGTTAGCAGCGAGCACAATTTAGGGTTCCCTGCCTGGAGTTTCAGGAAGGCCATGCTGTTATTGTAATGAACCCACTGCTTCGCTGCTCCACTTTTAGTCCTTAGTTTTATTACTCAGGATGAGTTCCTCGGCTGTTTCTAAAACTTCTCCAAGAAAAAGAAATGGTAACGACTCTGTGTGCCATTATCATATTATTTGGGAAGACTTCACAAATGTTAGCTCTCACCAGCTATTTCATAGCTCATTACTGTGCTTTTTGCATGGATTATGTAACTTCATCTGCTCAACAACACTACGGGTAGCCACTATCGTTAAACTTCAAGTTTAAATAACTGGATCAAACTTACACAACTCATACACACTAGTGAGCGGAGGTGGCAGGATTCAGACCTATGTTGGTCTGACCCCAGAGCCTGCACTATGGTTAACATCCTGTGTTTTTCACATTCACTAGAAGTTACATGCTCATTTGCCTTCTCAACTAGAGCAGAAGTTTTTCAGGAGCTCTGCTTTTTTGTAAGGTACTTTGCAGTCTCAGCAAATAACCAATGTTTGTGTGGGGAAGGGGGAAAAATTCAAGAGGAAAAAGAGAGTGGGAGAGAGAGAGGGAGAGAGAGAGGGAGGGAGAGAGGGAGAGGAAGGAGAGAAAGAAAGAGAGAGGAAGAGAAGGAAGGAGGGAGGGAGAGGAGGGAAAAAACAAAAGCAATTGTAGTAAAAACTGGAATGTCTGAATCTATAATGAGAAATCTATATCAAAAGGATGTAAGTTAAAAAATAAAATCCAAATAAATTGTGAGGTATGGACATTTTCATTCATTTTGCCATGAATTCGTATGATGACCAGAAAAATAACTGTAATATTTCTCTTCAGTGCCTAAGGTCTTAAAATACTGATTTATACTAATCCCAGCCTATTCATCTAGTGTGAGAGGTTGTGTGGTTTGAAATATCGAATGCACAGCACAGCTTTGAATCTTGCTTCCACCACTTCCTAGCTCAGTGACCTTAGTTGCTTACACTAAGCCTCAAATTCAACTTCTATAAAACAGTTTGAGGTCACGTACTTTACAAAGTGTTGGTGACCATTCTTAAATAAGCTACACAACATGGGCTTTTTCACCCTGAAGAATGAAGGATAGCCCCTGTGTCCCGCTCTGCTCCCCTAGGGCCATGTGGACTTCCTCAGCAGAGCCAACACCTCGGAGTGTCACTGCCTCACCACTGTGCACTTGAAAGGCAACCCCACGACCGCGCAGAGAGGTGAGTGTTACGATCCCTGCCTTACAGAGGTGGAAACAGACCACGATCACACGGAACGCTCACGATGTAAAACAAATGCAAAAACAATGGTGAATGTTTATCATGCATTTCTATTATGCAAAGTCTTATTCTGTCGTCTCACAGACTCTAACTCACGGTGTGATTGTTTTTCTCATTTTACAGAAGTGAAGGTTGAGCATTAGAAAAATTAGCAAATGTGTCCAGGAGCAAAGCTGGCAAGAGATAAAGGGATCGAATGCAAGGCTTTCTGCTGCACATTCCATACTCATGTTCAGTACAGAATGTCCTCTGTCAGACCCAAATGTGGCCAGTGATGTAAGAAAGTTGGTGACAGGGACACAGTTAGAATTCTATTTCATGTTCACCACAGATGTTTTTCTACATCCCTGACCATCTCTAAGTCTATATTTTCAGGGCATTCATTAGTAGATGTATTAGTTACTTGTGGCTACATAACAAATGATTCCCAAAACATAGAAGCTTAAAATGAAACAATCATCTATCATCTCAGAGTTTCTATGGGTTGGGGATTTGGAAATGACTGAAAGAGGATGGTTGCTGTAGGGTATCACCTGAGGTTGCAGCCACGATGTTGGCCAGGGCTTCAGTCCTCTGATTGGCTGTGCTTGGGAATCTGCTTCCAAGGTAGCACAGTGGTGTGGATGACCAGCTGGTGCTGGCTGCTGGCAGGTGGCCCGTTTCTCCCCATGTGAGCTGTCCCACAGGCTGCTTGCAAGTCCTTGGACACAACTGTCTTTCCTCCGAGTGAGCATCTTTCTGCTGTACCCCGCCCCCCTCCACACACACTTTTCTGATCTGTGAAAACTGACAGATAAACAAACAGGAAGTACATTGTGCTGACTAATCCTTTCTCATGAAATGGCTGGGTCAAGGAAGGGAGATCGAACGAACAGGAGTAGCTCCAAGTGGTACCTGGGTTTACTAACAGCTCCTCAGCACGTACACTTAACATAGTACTTTTCTTTGAAGGTTTCAGTTGACCTGCCTAAGACTCCTGTGAAATGGAGAATACATCGTATCTGTATGCCCATTTTAGAGATAAGATTTATACAGTTGAAAGGAAGGAAGCAACTTAGATCTAGCACCAGACCCCCGAGTGGTTGTACACATTTTGACAGAGGCCCCCAGTCTCCAAGGCCATGAGTCTGTTCACACTCCGGTGGATTTTTAGGTTCTATTATTGAAGAGCTCACTCTCCACATAAAAGCCTATGTGGTACTACACACTAAAACTTGAGACATCGCTGGTGCCCAGCCCCCACCCACCACTCCAGGAGGGATGCACCCGATTCCTGAAGGGCTCACAAACCCAGCTGGAAACCTCCTCGTTCCTCAGCAAACTGCTCCGGCAGAAGCCCTGTCATCTTACAGCACAATCTAAAGGAACTCAGGAAAACACAATCGCCTCCATCTGTCACTCGTGCGAGGCAAGAAAATAACTGGATGGGTGTCCTGAGCAGCTGGGTCTGCACCAAGGTGCTATAGTTGATGGTATCATTAATAGAAGAAGGGGAGAGCCAATGCCCTACTGTGTATCACGTCAATGGCCTGAGTCTTGATAGATAAATGTCACCTTTATGAAGTTTATGGGTCAGCCATCAGGGAAGGCCTCCGCTGTGTCTGCAGAAAGGACTTTCCCGTGCCACCCTGGACAGCTGGGCACTGAGATAAGTACAGCAAACCCCTGTGCTCAAGGGAAGGCACGCAGTTGATCACTAGCGAAGGGGTCAGAATAGACCTTCCATTCACAGGATGAAGAATGAGGTTCTGTAGCATTTATGGCTTCCCTGTGCCGGGCCCTTTCTATCTGTTAGCGCAGGTGAGGCCTCATTGATCTTTCTCCAGCAGTTATTGATTCCCTCCCCTCAGGAGGAGGAAGATGAAGGGTGCAGGTACTTTGTCATTTCCCAAAGCATCTCAACAGTCTAGCGCTTTCTAAGTAAGAAACCCAATAGTGATTTTCTTCTGGGCTGCCCACTCCACTTGGCCATCCTTGGGTAGGTAAGGGCTGCCTCGTGGGCAACGACATGGGGCAGGGATTTGGGAATGTATCTGAGGTTTTAAAATTTTTGTTCGTCTCATTTCCTATGGGGTCTGCACTTTTGTATGGGAGCTGCTTACAGCTCCCCAGAACAGAGTGGACCCCTTCACTTCCATGACGATTCCCTCACTTTCTGTGGATGTGGCTCCCCCTTCTTTCTCCGACCAACTGCTTTGACGGTAGGGGGGCCCATGTCTGCAACGGAACAAGCAGAGCATGAAGTGCCATTGGCATTAGAAAGGCCCACTGTCTACTCCCAGTTCTAGTACTTCTCAGATGTATGACCTGGGGACAGGTTCACAGCCTCTTTGCTCCTCAGTGTCCCTCCTTCCCCGTAAAAACAGCAATAACCATGCTGACTTCCTGAGATCGCTGTGAGAAATACCACACCTGACGCACTTAGTGCACAGTAAGCGCTCAGGAAGTCAGTGTAGAGTAATAGTTATTGATTGCCCTTTAATATAATTAATAACAACAACTACACTAACAATTCAAAGCTTATCTCTTTTTCCACTGGGTATCTTCCCTTCTTCAACAGTAACTTTATGTAGAGATCTTTCTCTGGGCCTGCTGGTAGCTCGTTGTTACCTTCCTCATAGAATTATGATGGTAAATTCTTCCATCTCTCTTTTCCTTTGGATTTTAAATATCTAGAATCAAGGCTTACACTTCCGCTCAGAATTTTAAGTTCTTAGCATGCAACAGAGTGCCTGCAACAGGGTGAACACTCAGTAAATGTTTAGCGACACGGGGTTTTTTTTTTTGCTTTCTTCAAACACATCAATCATTTCAATACGCACTTAATAACCTGACTGAGCTCCAAGCACAGAGGTGCTGGAGATCTGGGTAGGGCTTACACATGGACTCAGGAATTACTGCCTGAACGGAGACATATATTTGTAAATGGACAGCTTCAATACAATGTAGTGACTCTCGGGTACAGTGATGCCGAGGGGACTATGGTAACACACAGAGAACGTCACTGCAGCCCAGAGTGAGGATGTGGGAAGAAAGTATTAGGAAGGCCACGGGGGGGGGGGGGGGGGCGGGGGGAGAATCCCCAGGGGAGCCTTGGAAGTTAAGCAGCATTTTAGGCAGGTCGAGAGAACAGGGAGAGGGCTGAGTGTTACCTACAGGCAGAGAACGGCCTCAGCAAAGGAAAGAGAAAATGGCATAGTTTATTTAGGACATATTCCCAAGTTCAATCTCCCCCGCTCCTAAATGTCAAGGCAGGGGTAGGGGATGAGCGTAGAGGCTGGTCAGAGCTCAAGTCCCAGAGAACCTTGAACATCATGCTGGCAAAAGGCCAAAAGCCTGGGAGCAGTACAATGAGATGCATTTTTAAAACAACTCAGCCTGCAGTCTTGGCCAAGTATTTAATACAAGAGGATGACCTGTATATTAAATTCCTCCCCCTAAAGTGGCATCGGTAGTATTCAGCCGGGAGAGCAATTGAGGTTTTGGTATTCAAAGCGCACGCAGCTCCCATCGTGAGACACCGTACAGGTCGGAGCCACAAAGCAGGGAAATAACGAAGTGCCTGGGTAGCAAATTGCCTCAGTAGGCAGAGAAAATGGAGCATGAAGCTGGAATTGTTGCTAACCTGTCACAAAGTACATGACTAGGAAGAAAACTTAGCTACGGTGAGGTTACAGGAGAATATCAGCACCAAGTGATGAAAAGGAGACCAGCGTGGTCCAAGGGAGCACCCACAGAAACCCATCGAAATCCAAGGGACCCACAGAAACCCATCACTACGGCAGTGTGAACTGCTCCGTCTTCTTCACGTGTGGCACTCACTTAGAATTGGAGACGTGCACTGAATCCTCAGATCTAATTGTTAGGATGGATACACCTACAGCAGGATTTTCTTCCACGGTGCCTCTTCCTAAAACACCTATTGACGAGCCTTTTAATGAGGATTACAAGAAAAGTTTTAAATGTATTATTTCTCTGCTTGCAACTGCATAGTTTTAAGAGTCTCATCTGTAGCATTAATAAATATGTATTCATTTTCTAGACTTTTTCTAGGCAGCACCCTGATCCCAAAAGATCTTGGAAAGAATGAAGACAGGCAAAATTTGAGTCGTATCGGATACCTGATTTGCTGGAGATTCTCATCGTTTCAAAATTCCACTAACATAAGGTAAGTTAGTATGACATATTGCACGCTGTGCTATACACACATTTTTACTTTAACTTGATTTGGTATCACAGTAAAGTCATGACTTAGAGCTTGTTATCCCCAAGAATCATAAGGTGCAGGGAAGTTAAGTGGCCCATGACACTAAGCTAGTAACAGGTGGAGAAGTAATTGGACTTGACTTTGCTTTGATTCCAACAGCTGTGTTTCACCAATATATAGCACTTGGTGTTACTGTGGCAGACCCAGGAGGCTAAACTGGGACAAGATGGACTTGGAAGACGTCAGTCCCTTTCTGTGAAGGGCTATCCGCAGACACCCCCCGCCCCCCGCCAACACACAAGTGACTGAGACAGCCTTCGGTTACCATGCAAGTCTGAATGTAAACCAGACTCCGTGGCTGAGAAACGCTGGTCTGCCTGAGCCATCAGCACCTCCCACCTGGGCCAATGCAAATGCACCCAAATAAGTCACCTGCATTCACTCTTACTTTCCCACCACAACCTGTGCTTCCTATAGAAGCCACCACGAACTCCTTAAGATATGAAATGAATCTACCAAACTGTCCTCATCATCCTAGTTTTTAAACAGTTATTTGTTTGTAGTTCTTAGTGTAAAACTAAAATTCTTCATTAGAAGATCCATGAGGCCCTGCTGTAAGCTGGCAGCTACCTTCCTCTTCGTGTTTGAGGGGCGGCCGCCATGGTTTTCCATCCACTTCTCAGACTCCCTCTGTTCCTCCTGCAGGAAGATCCTTGCACACGCAGTCCTCTCTGTCCCCGAGCTAAGTTATACTCGACATTCAAATCGACGTCAACCTGAACTTGTCTGCCTGCCCATCACTTTCTCCCTCACCTCTCAGTCCAGGTCACTGCTTCTGATATCTGCTTTCACTGACTCTGGCCCCTCTCCTTCCCTGCACTCGTTTCAGTTTATATCACAGTCTAACAGCACAGAATGTGGTGAGTGTGGCTCACCAGTCAGACCTTAAGTCCCTATAACAAGAACCTTTCTATCTGGTTGACCATTACATCTCAGCCTATCAGAGAGTCTGGCAGATATTTTTGAATAAATGAGTGAACTTTAAAAATCAGAAGTTGATTCCTAGAAAAAGGGTTGTAGCAAAAGCCTAAGTTCTCCGGAATCATGTCTTAGTTGGAGCACTTCTGGCACTAACCGTCTGGGTGGACTCAGACACCAGTATTTGTTAATTTACTTCACTTCACCAATATTACTTGAGTCACAACTTTTCCCAGGTCCTAGACCAAACGGTAGAGATATGGCAAAAAGCAAGAGAGATGAGTCCCTGACTCATTCTATTTACATAGTGAGGATTTCAGGTTTTTCTCCTTTGCTTTAAATTGAGTTTTCTATTGAGAAAACTATAGATACATAAGCAGTTGTAAAAAAATAATAATAACACAAAGAGATTCTGTGTAAACTTTGCCTGGTTTCTCCCAAAAGTAACATTTTGCAAATCTATAGTATAACATCACAACTAGAAAACTGACATGGATATTGGGTTGTAGATTTTCAGCAAATAATTATCAGTGGAATAACCATTAGGGAGGGGAAAGTTCAGAAATTGAAAGGACCCCTAAATAGCAGGAACAGAGAGAATAAAGTAGAGGGGACATGTGAACAAGTCTGTAGAGTTAGATGCACGCTCGTTCATGGGGGATCTTGTCAACAATATGAAGGATTTGGGACGACGTCCAACATGCAATGGAGAGCCTTCGCGGATTTTAACAAAGAAGAGAGGTAAATGCAGAAGGATGAACACGGTAGGACTTCATGAGTAGCACAGTAGAATGTCCCATGTCCAATTTCAAAGAATACAAATCTCTTTATCTGTCTCATAGAACACAGATCTCTTTGTAGAGGAAGGCTTGTCCAACAGAAAACACGAAGCTCTGACAATCTAGCCTCAAACTACACTTACTTAAACTTTTAGGAGCATATCGGGTCCATGGCCAGTTATTTGCTCACATTCACTGATTCTGAGCCCAACCCCCTCGGCCGTATGAAGGAAGTCATGCTGTCTCCCCTAGGATAGAAAGCAGGAATTCCAAGTTAGGGCACTCTACTGAAAAAAGTGTAAGGAATTAGGGTGCAATGCTAGTTCTGATGTTCCCCAACCTCTGTCTATGGCAGAAAAAAATGTGAGGAATAATAACCTTTGGGAGAAGGAAATATTATTATGTACTCCCAATATTTAATTTTAAGTGTCCACTGGGAATACTAATCAGAAGTTAAAGAAAAGAATGAAGTGCCAATACACACGGCAACATGGATGTACCAGGAAAGCACATCGGGTCTGAGTCCATTTATAGTAAATCTATGGAGATGCAAAGTAAAGCTCTGGTTGCCTAGGGAGTGAGGGTTTACTATAAACTGGCACAAGGGATCTTACTGGGGCGACTAAAATCTAAAACTGGGTTATGCTGATAGTTGAGAAGCTTAGTAAACATTCTAAAAATCATTGTTACACACTTCTAATTAGTACTTTATGGTAAGTACTAATGGTAAGCTCTCCAAAATAAATTTGTTAAAAATGGGTTTAATGGAAAAGAATATAGAGTAGAAAATCAAGAGGTGCGTTTTTGATGAGACAATCCATCATGTTTTGCATTCCATACATAAGAAATGGCACCACCATCCCTGCTCTCCTTAAGGTGTATGTCCCTTTTTCCCATGGGGACCAATGTGTGTGTTCCCACTATTCCAGAGGGAATCGCTACCTTCTCTGAACAGCTATTCGTGGTCCATTTCTGGAACCTAGATTTTCTGTTGTTTGTCCATTGACTTTTTAATTCGTAAGTTCTTGACAATGGGAAGTCAATATGTGCTAACGGTTACAAAATACCAGATGAGACCAACAGAAACTCTTTGCTTGCTGGGTGTGAGTGAAATCTGATAGAGGTGGATACGTGGTTGGTTACCATTGTCGTCAAAAGACAGAATGGAACGATCTTCATTGAGCTTTCTCTCCAAAGTGGTTCAGGCAGATGCTTACGGCCTCTGCTTCCTTTTCTCAGGCCCAGATGAGCAAGTGGACCCACGGCATGAGGACAATACTCTCCTGTTCCCTAAAGAACCACGACAGCAACTCCAAACTGCAGCTAACAAGCACTGTTTGGAGAATCTTAAGAATAAAAGGAAGAGGAACAGCACTACCCTGTAAATCGGTGATTCCCGAAGTAGGACCCTCAGAGAAGCAGCAGCAGAACTGAGAACATAGTAAAAATGCATATTCTTGGATCACACCTGAGATTTGCAGAATCAGAAACTGTGGGGATGGGAGCCAGAAATTGTCCCATTAAAAAGCTCCCTCGGTGATTCTCCTCCTTGCTGAGTCTGAGAACTACTTCTGTGAACACAGACATGCAGTGTGGTCATTAGCCAGATGCGCGTGTGACACATGGAACTTTCTGAAGCCTCAGTGCCTTTGTAAGTTAAATGGGGATGGCAGAATCTGTTTCCTATTGCTCTCATAACATGGTGTCAAGAATTTAGCGGTTTAAACAGCACAGTTGTATTATCTCACAGCAGGGCTGGGCTGGTTTCTCTACTTGGGATCTCACAGGGTCAATATTAAGGTATCTGCCATTTAGCTACTTATCCTGAAGCTCGTAGGGAAGAATACCTTTTCAAACGCATTCAGGCTGCAGTCAGAATTCAATCCCCTGTGCTTGTCGGGCTGAGGACCCCAGCCCCGTCCATCTTCAAAACCAGCAGCGGAGCATCAAATGCTTTGAATCTCCCTGGCTCTCCATTCTGACATCCTCTTCTGGAGAAAGCCAAAGGAAGTCCTCTGCTTTTGAGATCACATGATTAATCGGGCCACCCAGGTAAGCTAGCATAATCTCCCTATGATGGAATCGACTTTTTAGTAACCTCAACTGCCCATGCAAAGTCTCATTGCCACTGAAAGACAACACATTTGCAGCCATGGTATCTCACTCTATTGCCAGTGTGGAGTCTCCTGCAGAATTCATCTCCTGGGTCTCAAGAGATCACTGTGGCTGGGACATGGGAGGCTGACTGAACACCAGCTTTGGTGACTCCTTGAGAGAATTGGTGACAGATGGAGAGCTGTCTTTTCTTAAAGTGTTGCAAATGAAGCCTTTTACATGACTATTATAGTTTATCTAGTTTTTGGACTTCTAGAACCATTTCTCTCTGAGCAGAGGCTAATGTATGGATATGACTATAAACAGTTGGGTGGGAAAAAAGACAGCGTTGGAACAAATATAACATTTATTATTGGACGGAAGGTTCGTATCACAGAATAAGGTCACAGATGAGACTCAGAGGCCCAGAACTGGCTCTGTCAGGTTTTAGAGCTAGATTTTTCACTGGTGAGCAATGAGAGGTGATTTGGACTGAAGATCTGTGCTTTCTACTACCCAGTCTCGCATATACTCAATTATGCCTTCAGAACCAATTACTGGCAATAGAAATAATTTACTCTGTAATCTTCTTTTAAACACTTTATAAACATTTAATCAATGCAATGTACACATGAATGACAAGACTAAAAATAAAAAATAGAAAGAAGAACATATTATAAAATGTAAAAAATTTGTCCTCTTCCAGTCTACCATCTAGATATAGGTTTCCCCAGAGGGAACTAATTTTAAATTTAAAATATTTTTAACCCTCACTCAAGGATATTTTTTCATTGCCTTTAGAGAGAGGAAGGGGAAGAGAGCAAGAGGAAGGGGAAGAAAGAGGGAGAAGTGAGGAGGGGAGAGAGAGGAATAAAAAAGCATCAATGTAAGAGAGAAACATCTATTGGTTGCCTCCCATATGCGCCCTGACTGAAGAGCGAACCTTCAACCTAGGTACGTGCCCTAACCAGGAATCAAATCTGCAACCTTTCTGTGTACAGGACAGCACCCCAACCTCCTGAGCCACACTGGCCAGGACCGATTTTAATTTTTTTTTTAAATTCTTGCTTCTATTTATCATTTGAGATACTTTTTAACTCCTTTTAGCTTCTTTTTAAACTCCTAAGTCAGATATTTTCATCAGGCGAAGGCTAATTTCTTCTGTGACAATGGCAGAGCCAGATGCCCCAAGTCCTTTTTAAATGCCCTGGCAAACCATCTTCCTCGGGTCTCTGTCATTACTTTCCAATGGCTTTTAAACATACGTACAAAACACACTTTCTACGAAATGAATGAATCCTCTAATTTTTTCTTCCGAATACAAAACCACAAAAGAAACCGTGTTCCATTATAAGATGGCTTTCTTGTGAAAAGTTTCATAGAGATCACAACCTTTTCATGGTTCTGCATGTTTCATGAATATGCAAAAATGTACAGATGTGTGTCCAGGAAAAAATGCATTCAGCTCTTTGAGACAAATATTAAAGAGGAACTTCTTCTTGCGGTCATGTTATTTTCCTAACATTTTGCTTCAGCGTACTCTCATTTGCAATTTGAATATCTGCATTCCTCTTTTGAATGACAGTGAAATTGTTCCAATTTTAACAAATATTTACTAAGCACCTCTGTAGGCTACAGGTTTTTCTAGGCAAAGTTTGTAGCTAAGAAGGATCAGAAAATCCTTGACCTTGTGTGGTTTATACTCAGTACCCAGAGATGTCATGGTAGCATATGAAACAAACAAAACCTCTGGGAATCTCCTGACTCCCAGCATCTTAATCCAATTCCAGACCTGCCATCCGCCATTGGGCTCCTACAGGTTAAGTGGTTACTCTCTCTGAGTTTTTAATCCTCTGACTGGAAGAATCATTAAGACTATTATCTTCTACTTTCAGGGAAGCACCCCACAAAGAGGAAATAAAATAATATCTAAAGTAGGTCCTAGGCTGTTTTAGAAAGCCTTCAGGAAGTTTTTCTTAAGAAAAAGTAATCTAAGAAAAACAGGAGTTTGTCAAAAAGCTGAAAATATAAAAGGACTGAGAACATTGATTTTAATGCCCACTGACACGAAGGGACCTTACAGATATTAAAAGTTGTGACTAAAGGAAGCCTAGAAGGCACAAAGTCGCGTGCAGACCATCTCCGGTAGATGTGGCATTTGTCACTGCACAGCACGGCACGGCACGGACTTCTCTGGCTTTGGCGTGGATGCAGGTGATACTCTAGGCAGGCTGCATTTGGCAAGAGGGACTTCCTTCTTTCTACTCTCAAGGACATTTTGAGGAGACTGTATAATCTGGCAGCCCAAGCCCATGTATTTGCCAGCTCTTTGGGTACTGTTGCTGGCTCTGTGCCAGTCATTGTAGTTAATGAATCAGGCAGTGGAACTCACATCCCCACGCCTGCCTTAATTGGCGTGTATCTGGATATGGAAGAAACCATGGACCGGAACACCCTGGCTTTCTTGGACCCCTGAATAGGTAAGCCTGGGGTCACGGCAGTCTACAGTCTGTTTTCTAGACTGTTCTCCCTTTTCTTACTGAAAGAATGACTTATTTTATAGAAGTCCAGAGGGGGAAAGTGACAGTCCCAAGGGCTCCTAGGAAGGCAGAAACCTAGGACTGGATGCTCAGGTAGCCATAACTTTGTGAGCTCTCTTATAAGCAAACACCAAAAGAAGAATAAAGGAAGATCCATCTACCAATTATCACCTTTTACTACTGATGAGCCTCATTCCTCACAGGCATTAAAGTATTTATAATTTCACTTTTCACTATCGTGCTTATTTCTTGTTCCCACGCTGAACCGCATGCATATACTAAGATAGCAAATCTGGGGAAGTGACCCCGGACATGAAGCAAGTGTGCAATCAGTGTTTCAGAAGCGGTGAAGTGCACGTCCTTCACACACGCTCTGTCCTCTTTCTGTTTTCGTTGAGTATCAGAGAAGCGTCCCATCGGAGCTTGGGATCCACACCAATGAATGCGTGTTCTGCTGTTTCCTGATTATAATTGAGTCACTTACACAAACCAGAGTACAGGCAGGAAACCAAGCGTTTGTGAGGAATAATTCCTGCAAATTGGATGCAGGACTACATTTTACAAATGCAGGTCCGTTAATAGTTCAGATTCTCAAGCAGAGCCCTACAGGGAAGGATATTGTGTGATTTCGCCCAATAACATTCACTACATAGATTGGGGGGGGGGGTGCATGTCCCAGTTTGTGTGGAAGAGTCTCCATTCCCACCTGTTGGCTTGCTGTCCTGTTTAGTATTTGTCCTAGACAAAAATATCTCAGTTCAAAAGAGAAATGATATGGTCACCCTGGACAACGTACATACAAGGCAGGGTAGCCCTTTAGAATTTGCTTGGGTCTGAGAGTCACACAGTCTGAATTGTTATCTTGATAAAAGGTTGTATTTTTTAACTTCTCTGGAGTTCTGCTTCCTCATGAGTAAAATGTGGGGAAAAAATGAAGCTCTGACATCCACACTAAGACTTTGGCAATAATTAACCAAACCCTGCATGCACAACACCTGAAATATTATCTGGTTTGAATGGTTTTCAGTAACAGGAAGATGTCCACATAAAAGTCCATTGAAAACAAAATAAAACAAAACAAACAAAAAGTAAACCCTGCATCCTCTTTTTGGGGATTTGCCTTAGAAAAGAAATTCTATTTACCTTTCAAATACACACAAACTGCAACCCCCACCCCACCACCAAAAAACACACAACGTGACATCTGTAATAGTAGCCCTCTTTATAAGTAGAAAAGGATACATATATAAGATTGAATACTGGGTAATGGTCAGGGCACTTTTGGCCAAGCAGCGCAAAGGGACCTATTCCCTGGAAACCCGTTTCCTGCCAATTCTGTGCCCTGATAATCCCGGCTCTGCTATTCGTTTCCTTCTCTCCGCTTCCTAGGGGCCCGGAAGGAGCCGGAGCATGACTGCTTCTCCACACCCCTGCCAGCCACGGGTGGATGCATGAGCTGCTGCAATTAGACATGGCTCCAGCCCTCTGTGATAGCTTTGAGCCAGCCCCAGAGAGCAGGGAGTGTGCTCTCGTGGCTTTAGCTTTCTCCTGTAATAATAAACAACGCTCAGCTCCTTCGAAGGCAGACTTGCTGAGATTTATTGCGCTCAGAACCCAAGTCCGTCAGCCCTTAGACACCCCCTCTTCCTCAGCAACTTCTTTCTTCTTTTCTCCTGAGAAGTCCATAACTTTTTGCTGTTTCTCATCCGAATTCAACCTTTCAACTGTTGCGTGCAATGCTAACAACTGTCTTCAAGCTTGTTTCTGATCTGAAGAGCCACCCATGATACTTTTTTTCTGTTAAGTTAAACAGAGAATGCCACTTGAAAGATACTTCAATGTTAGGTATTATAGAATCTCCCAAATATACTTTATCTAGATAAGTACGCATTTCTGGAGTGTAAGCCAATTGTAACTTTTTATGTATGTATTTTGAAGGGTCTTCTATATGACCACAGCTGTCCAAAAGAGCTATATATCAATTAAAAGAATTTTAAACAAACATATCAGTTACTCTATTTGGGGGTTAACGTATTTGAAGTAAAAATATTTAGATAAGATTCTAGCCCTGGCTGGTGTGGCTCAGTGGATTGAGTGCTGGCCTGTGAACCAAAGGGTCACTGGTTCGATTCCCAGTCAGGGTACATGTCTGGGTTGTGGGCCAGGCCCCCAGTAAGGGGTGTGTAAGAGGTAACCACACACTGATGTTCTCTCCCTCTTTCTCCCTCCTTTCCCCTCTCTCTGAAAAATAAATAAAAATCTTTTTTAAAAGATAAGATATATTCATTTTTAGATAAAATCAACCATTCTTCTAAAGATATGGAAATCCCATTTGAAAGAAAGTATGAACACATAACACACATGTATTTGTACATGCATATACACATATGTGTGTATAGGTAAATATACTACATCCACGGATTGAACCGTTCACCCATTCCAGTCCCCTAATCATCCTAGAATTGCCATCCAATTTCCCCAGGTTCTGCAACCTCTACAGAGTCACATTATAAAACTCTGAAAAGGAAACTGAGAGGAAGGAGAACTGTCTCCCAGCCAAGGAGCACAAGGCCTAG
Organism: Desmodus rotundus; assembly: GCF_022682495.2. Taxonomy (NCBI): domain Eukaryota; kingdom Metazoa; phylum Chordata; class Mammalia; order Chiroptera; family Phyllostomidae; genus Desmodus; species Desmodus rotundus. The sequence goes on along the minus strand of NC_071398.1, from coordinate 9,633,803 downwards.
CACTGCATATAAAAAGCTGCAGAGAGTGCAGGGGACAGAGGGCAGCAACTCTGATACACAGTTGTCCAAACAAAATGATTGACACTCCTTGACTACTCTATTTCCCACAACTCCACAGCCAAACCATCATCAAATGTTGTGCACCCCGCCTTGCAAAATATATGCTAAGACCTCATCAAAGTTGCTATCATTCCACGTTTCTGCATTAGCTGCCCTGCTTCCGTTCTTGACCCTCTTATAGGCTACTTCCAACGGGACACATAGAGTGATCCTCTCAAAACAGATGTTAAAGATGTGTCCCTAGCTGCCTGTCCTACTGCATGGTAGGCCTCCAAGTAAGGTTACTGGATTTACCAAATAAAAATACAGAGTGCGTGGTTAAAGCACAACGCTTGTTGTGAACATCAGCAAAACTCGCCTCCCAGGTGTTCCTCTGTGTCCAAGGTACTGCACGCATGTCCACTGCCTGGGAGGGAGGAGGTCTGGGTTGAGGGACAAGCTCAAGTATCTCCTTATCAGAAAAGCCTTTATGCGACAGGTGATAATAAAAAAAAAATCAGAATGTCTCCTTCAATTCAAACGTATAGAAGAGGGTAAAGGGGGGATAAATGGTGAAGGAAGGAGACTCGACTTGGGGTGGTGAACACACAATACAATATACAGATGATGTGTTATAGAACTGTACACTTGAAACTAATATAATTTTATTAACCAAAGTCACCCCAGTAAAATCAATACAAATAAAATAAATTAAAATAACATATATAGCCCCTCTCAGGCAGACAACTTAATTTCTTACTGCCATGCCACTAGAATATTATACCTAAAATATTTTTTGCCACACGGTAGGTACCCAATAACTATTTAATGAACAAAATGTTCTTAGGAGTCTCCAGTATTGCGTACACAGTGGAAGTACAGTTGGCCTTCCACATCTGTGGGCTCTGCCTCTGTGGATGTGAAGGGCCAACTAAGGGACTGGGTACCCACACAGTTGGGGGCCTGGAACCAATTCCTTGAGGACACCAGGAGACAACTCTGTTAAAAGTGTCAGTGCAATGACCAGGGTTGCGTCGCTCGGAGATGGCAGAGCTACCATCGGAAGCTATCAAATCCAGCCTCTTGACCACTATTCATTTCATTATGTCTTAAGGGGCAAATAATGGTATTTTCCTCTCCTGTCTAGATCTTTGTTGTTTATTATGTATAAAAACATTAGTATTTCTCTGTGATAAATAACACATGAACTGAATTTTCTATATTTACTCCTTGTACAGAATGCTGTTGACTGTATGGGCTTCAATTTTCTGATAATTCAAGTGGATTAGAAAACAAGAAAGCAGTGATGATGGTTTATTGTTTATGGGGAGCACCGACAGCTCTGAAATCCAATCATAGTGATTCACACCATCTAACACAATAACGGTTCTCATGCATACCACTCCCCCCGCACCCGCCACCAGCCTGCCAGAAACTCATCAGAAGAGCAATGAGAGGCAAAGGTGGGATACATTAGTGTAACTCCATAATCATGATACAGAAAGCATGCTGTTAAACCAATTTCTGAAGTAGATATCATTTCAAAATACTCTGGTACAAAAGCCAAAGTTAGAATTTTCATTTACCAACTGAAGAAACTTAACTCCCTTTAATATCTGTGTGATTCATCAGTAAAATAAAAACTGTAGTCGGTTAACTATTTCCCTGTACACACACCCCATAAAGGAACTTGACTGATGTCAAGGAAGTCCTTTCTACCTGAATGTCTCCCAGAGAGAGACAGAATGTTGAGTTCTCCTTAAAGGTTTAAATGTGGCTAACACAAAATATTCCCTTTTTATTAGTCATCTCCTGAATAGCAATGATATAAAAGAAAGAGAAAATAATTCATGGTTTTCACTTAACTGGGAAAACACTGAGGAATGGAAGATTTTCTTAATCACCAAAGGAAAACGTCAGATCAAGATCCCGTCTTCCTGCTCTCCATCCATGGCTGCACATGTTGGAGAACCAGGATTCAAGCGAGGTACTAGGCAAAGGATAACACTCGCAAGGAACTACACATCAATATATTAAAAATTCACCCTAATTACATCCTGAAGAAAATAAATACATTTTTGCTACATAGACTTATTTACGTGCAAGAAATAAGTTTAATGGGAGAAACAAGTGAATATAGCCCTCTCTTAGAGACACTTTTGGTGCCCCTTGAAGAACATTTGACTGAGTGATGTAGCTCTCCTATAGGCTGTTTAAGAAGTACAAAAGGTAATACACGTAAAGCATGCTGTGCCGTGCTTGACACCTATCTCAGACTCACTAATTAATACAGTAGCTATTTTTTATGTCCTGAGGAACATGAGGTTGCTGCAGTACCGAGTGTTCAGGTACGCCAATTTTTGTGAGGGCTCAAGGTCTTTGATAACTTCTCACTGGGATCTAATTCCCACTTAACCTCAGCTGCTGGCCTCAACCACGTGTGGTTTGTATAAAAGCCACATTGTATCACGGGAGGCAATAGGCATGGGGCCCCGGGGGGTTCTCACTAGAGCCAGGACCACGTCTAATTCACCAGCACAGACCACCATTGGATATGTACTGTCCTTTAAAAAGCTCCCATCTAGTAAGTTCAGATTTTTAGAAACATAGCATTTATATTATATTAGTTGTTATAAGTTATCTAGAGATGATTTAAAGTATATGAGAGGATTGCATAGGTTACATGCAAGTTTGGTACCGTTTTATATCAGGAATTTGAGCGTCTGTGGACTATTATCCGTGGTGGGTCCTGGAGCCAATTCGCCTTGGATACCGAGCAACAACTATATGTTAGAATCCCACCCAGTCTGGTAGTTAAACTCAATATATATATATATATATATATATTTTTTTTTTTAAAAGATTTCATTTATTTTTTGAGAAGGGAGGGAAAAAGAGAAGGAGAGAAACATCGGTGTGTGGTTGCCTCTCCAGCGCCCCCTACCAGGGACCTGGCCCACAGCCCAGGCACATGCCCTGACTGGGAATCAAACCAGTGACCCTTTGGTTTGCAGGCCAGTGCCCAAGCCACTGAGTCACACCAACTAGGGTGGAGGACTCAATATGTTTTGATACCTTTACTTAAAAGCAAAAGATTATATAAAATTGTCTTCAAGATGAATAGGCTGTTGAACACTATTGAACAGAATTACCTTTGTTCACAATTCCAATATTTAAGAGTGTCTATCATATAAAAATTGATTTTGCAATGAAATGTGTTGGGCTATTTGTGGTCAGGGGACCACACATTCATCTTCACGCGTGCAACGCCGTGCCAGCGGTGCCAGACCTATCCCCATTGCCAGTCCTTGTCCCTCTGCTACTTTGCCGCCTTCAACCCTCCGCCCAGGGTAGCCAATCTTTGTAAAGCACATCAACAGCTCTCTTCGCTTCCCGTTAAATTTGGCTAATGGTGTTCCCCATCAGGGACCAAAGGATGTTAATAGGACAGTGAGGTCCCGTTATTTATTGTCCAGCATTTCCCTTAACAGTTTACCTTGCCTGGCTGTGTCACAGGTCGACCAGGGTCACTCCTTTCCAAGCGGCATCCCATACAGCAGTATTTTTCAAACATTCACATTAACATGTCTGCAAGTCACCTTGGATGCTTATGAGAATGCAGTTCGAATTCTCAGGTCTAAGGTTAAACCAGAGATTTTTCCTTTCTGTTTAGCTTCAAGGTGCAATTCTGTGAACCACATTTTGACTAGCAAAATGTTCTTTGACTACCCCTTCCGGACTTCTGATGTTGCCACATCCCTCTGATCCTGGGATGGAAACATCACAGTCACTGCTAATTTGAAGGTTTTCAATACCCCTTGAGGTCTCCTACATCAGTCAGATACTTTTAAATATTCCCTTTGGTTGGAAAGCCAAGCTTCCTGACTTAGCTGGGAGAGACCGTCTGATACTCATGTGCTTAACACATAGTAAGAATTTCAGTAAATATTCATGATATCAATCTCTGAATACTTCTATTACACTGTGAAGGTGGAAGATCTTTTTTTTCATATATTCTGCCACGTATGTGTCAAAAATCCAAACTACCTCATTTGAAGGCATTAGAAATAACTTGATTTTTATGAGTTAGAGATCAGTGGAAACTTCAAAACTAAGTAACATCCCTCATTTAATAACGATGTTCAACATAATGGCGTGAAAACCTAGCACCATGGTGAAGGAGGCAGTTACGTATTGAATCTGCACAATTCAGAAAGAATTTGACATTTTTATTAGGCATGCGAACCAAACGGTAGCAAACCACACCAGTTGGCATCAGACCAGTAGTTTGGGAAATAATAAAGCATTCCAGAAAGTAGTCATTATAAAACTTCTATCCAATATTCAAAGGTAGCTGAACGACAGTTCATACGCTATCTAAGGGGAATTACTTTTCCTTCATGGTATGTATTTCATTAACATTTATGAAATTTGGAGATGCTAAGCATAGGTGTTTATTTTTAAAAGCCTTAGGTATCTAAATTAGTCGCATCTACTAGCAAATGTCCACTGATGACTCGGGTATGGAAAGAGTTGAATTTATTCAGCAAGGTCATGTGCTCAGGGATGTTTCTCTTTTGCCTTAAATCAGGTTCCTTTGTCCCAAGCAAAGTTATGCAATATACCATGTCAGCAGGGCAGAAACTCTAAGTCCTCCCGAGAGTGCTTATGCACTGAGGGCAGACAGAGACAAAAAAAAAAAAAAAAAAAGAAACCCAAACAAACCCTGGATTTATCTTCTGGAGGGTAGGCCTTTGTAGTACGGGCTTCCCCTGCTAGCTGAGTGTTCTAGGAACCTGTCTGTACCAGTGCACCAGCTAGTGGTGTTGTGAGAGCCTGCATTCAGTTTAGCGAATGTTTTTGCAGACTTTCAATGTGTTTGCCCATTTCACAATGGGTGATTTACAAGCATATCTGCCCACACAGCGCTGAGTGTTCAGCAGTTTTTGACCCAAAATGGCATGACCCCTGTGCCCCACCCTCCCTATTCACCCAATCTCGCCCCAAGCAAGTTTCTTTGTTTCCCTGGATGAAAAAAGCCCTCAAAGGGCAACATTTTGCTGATGTGGAAGAGGTGAGACAAACTGCAGAAGCACTACAAGGCATCAAAGTCAATGAGTTCAAAACCTGTTCTGAGCAGTGGAAAAAAATGTCTTGATAGGTATATTGTATCACATGGAGAGTCCTTTGAAGGTGACTGAAGTTTAAACATGTAAGAATAAATACACAATTTTTTATAAATAAACTCTGGGACTTTTGGGTCCCCCCTTGTGTGTCAGGATGTCATCGCCCTTCCTAGGACAGATGTCCAATGTCATCAACTTTCCACCAAGGGGCTGGCTGCTCTTGAAGGAGGCTGCTATGTAAGGGGCCCAGTGTGGGTTTCTTTTGCCGGCAGGTTGAACATTCAGCAGGAGCCAAATCAGATTTGAGGGAACCCACGCTGTGAAGCCCACCTTGAGCATTCAGTGGCCAAGGGCACTTCTCTACCACTATGACCACTACATTCATAAACTAAGCCATGAGCAGTGGGTGGCCAAAGACAGCGGCTTGCTCACATCAACTGAGTCACCTTATTCTTTCACTCACTGTCTCTCTTTGTTGTGGATACTCTTTGGCAGGCATTAACATGTGATACAAGATCCCTTCGCTTTGTGCCAACTTTTGAAAGCCTATCTATATGCCTCATCCCATGATCTCCCAGCACAATCTTCCAGCCTTGCTCTACAGTGGCACTTACTAGTTCTGAGGCAGATACTGACTCGGTTAAGCTGGACAGAGCAAAGGAGACATATTGGAGAGTAGCTGAAACTTCCAGTAGAAGCAGGAGAGGCAAAGAGATGCCTTTCGGCCATGAAATTCTGGCTGCTGGCACTTTTATCTTTAGTGACGACAAGCATTTACACAGCTGTAGGAACCTTCTGGTGGAACAGTGCAGAACTGACTTGGTTCATTCAGATTAATCTGCAAGTGCTGTTGGATGGGGAGACAGGGAGACTAGTTCCAGGGGTGGGCGCGTGAGTGCTGGGAAATGCCCCAGTTCTGACAAAGGCTGGAGGTCTGTAAATACGGGCTGATGCCTTTGAGAAACATGAAGGTGGTTGAATCTAGAACTTGATGAGTGACAGGGATGTAAAGTTGGGTGGAGATCTGGTTTTGAAAAGTTCGGGGAATCTGGGCATGATCTGGCCTCTCAGGATAACAGGATAATTCTTTATTCAGTATGTTAGGAGCACCTAACAGAAAAATACAGATGGTGCTCACACCTGGTATTCAAGAGACCTTTCTTTCTATAATTATCTCACTTGGTATGTTCCCTAATATTATTCTTGGTAATTGGTGCAGTATTGTTGCATTCATTTTGAAATGTGTTTTTGAGCTTCAAATATACTGAACCACAGCTTCAGCTGCTTTAATTTTTTTTTTTCTTCCCTTCTGGAAGTTAATAATGCTTCTGAAAAAGCAATTAAACTAAAAAATAAAGCTTCATTTTGAAGAATAAGCAGCTTGCAACCTGGTTTAATGCTGAGATGGCACTAATAACCCAGCACTTATGATCTAAGGGAGAAAATGAAAAGTCTTTATTATTTCCCCAAACACTGGAAGAAGCAGGGCCTAAAGACACAGTACTACCATTTATTGCATTAGAGAGCATGCATTTTGTAAATGAAATGCTTACTTTGGAGCACTGTATTTCCCACTTTAGTGATTTGGCTAAATAGTTAATGTGATCTGCAAACATAAAGAGCTCTAATGTCATTTCAAGACTCAAAAGCTGAGTGGAAAGGTGAGAGGAACAGAGAAACCAGCAGAGCCAACGGGGCAGCCTCCACTTCATGGTACATGACGGGGCATGCATCCTCATTTGATTCAACCCCGAGAAAATCACCTTGGCATTTTCAGATAGGGCTGCTCTAAGAAAGCCTTCCTCCCAATTCCACCTCTGCTTTCCACGAGGCTGGGGGTGAGGCAGGCAGGTAAAACAAAAGTGAAGCTTGGCTTCCAATGGAGGGTGGGAGTTATGTGTTGCTTCTCTGTTGGCCTCAAGAAATCAGACCCACTCTCGTAGTTGGCACACTCCTCTTGGTTTTAGGGTTAGAGACTTCCCCAGGCTTTTAGTCCCAGAAATAAGGACATCTTTGTTCAGTTCAACCCTTGGAATTGGAAAATGCTATTCTGGAGAGAAAGCGCCACATTTCAAGTACAAGCCATATTCGAGAAATGACTTGTAGTTAATAAAATGGCTATCATAGCCCCCGAGCTTTCATCAACAATGCCGAGAGTAGCAAGAGGCGGCTGCTCTGCCCACCTCTCAGACGGTGCTCGGTCGTTGCTTGGATGACTGTGTCTCTTGAAAGACAGCGGTGTGGCCCTAATTATCACACAGACCCGCGGGCCAGGCAGCACTACTTTGATTTTTGAGTCCAGAGAAAAATATATAACACTTGTTCTCTTTCCAGAAAGAGAATATTAATAAACGGGGGAATTTATACCTTACTCTGCTCTCTCTCCCAGTTTTTCCCTGTTGGCTGCTAGGAAGCTGAGCTCGCTTTGAAGCCTATTTTACTCCAGATGCTTTCCAAATACAATCCCTTCTCTCCCTCAGTGAGTTCAAGTCTATTTTTATCCAAATAATAATGATTTTTCTCAAAGAACAAGTCTTTAGGTTTTAACTTTTTTGTAGTGAAAGTCAACTTTCAGCTTTTGTATATATGAAAAAGCATTTATTTACATTAACTAGAAAACTCTTGGAAGAACTATAAGAGCAAAAGCAAGATGTAGAAAGGCCTGGAACAGAAGAAAAAAGGGAAGGGAACTTCTCATGCAAATATTAAGTCACTACTATGGGTACTACCTACCCTGCCTCTTCCTTCTGTTTTCCAGGCCGCCTAACGTGGCAGGAGACTTTTAACTCCATCAGGGGAGAGAATATAGCTTACAAAAGAACAAAGTGAAGCTTACAGAAAACACTTGATCTAGCACAGGTGGAAATCCTTTTTGGAGAGCTATATGGTAAATTATAATGCTTTAAAAAAAGTACATGCATTTGGACCCCAAAATTTATTTCTGGAGTCCAAACCAAAGAAGCACTTCTGCATGTGTGCAGACTGGTGTGCACGCACGGACACTGCTGAGTTGATTCACTATTTTATTATTATTAAACAAGAAAGAAGCCCACCCATAAAGTAGGGTCACAATTAAATAAATTCTTGCATATATCCATATTAGGGAATTTTATACGTAGTGTAGTAGCTGTGTGTAAAATAAAAGACCTTTAATATATGTTGAATGAAAAATATCATAGAGAAAATATCTACATACATAAATACCATGGCAAAATCCCCCCGTGCCACTCCCCCAAAATATATATACTGAATTGTTTTTCTATAAGTAGTTACCTATAAGTAGGGGAGTTTAGAATAATGGGACTAGAAGAGAGAAATGTTCACTTTCTAGTCTATACATTTCCAATTTTGGAATGTTTCTGGTATGCATATATTTTCATATTTCTTATACAATTTACAACTTTTTAGATTTTTTAATTGATAAAATACATTAATTTATTGTCAATAAAGTATCGGCTAAAATTTTAATGCAATCTATCTACTGAGTATAAAATTGTTACTATATGTTTAGTAGTATTTTTCTATGTTAGATAATATTCCAATATATTTTGGTACTTGATTCAGTATAAATTTTTAAAAATTCATATTGCTTTTTAATTAAACTTTTAAATTTTGAAATTGTAGATTCACATGGAAGCAAATAACCTGCCTCTCCCCCCTCAAACTTTTGTACATAACCATTGTTCAGACTTCCTCCATCCCAGGCTTCTGCAATTTAGTTTTTGAACCCAAAATTTCATTTTTCAATAAATGCTACCTGTTATCACATATCTTTTTTTTAAAAAAAAAAGAAAAAATAGAGAAATTTTCTATTTTTCTCAAAGGTTCATAGTTCTATGATCTGCATTAAGTTCCTATCCATCTTGTGTTAATTTTCATGTGAGATATGCAACTTAGGTCAGCGTTCTGCACCCCTGCCATGGGCGTCCAATTCCTCCAAAACATTTTTTGAAAGGCTGTCCTTCCTCCATTGAATCGCTCTTGCATCTTTGTAAAAGAAACTCAGCCGGGTGTATTTGTGGGCGTCCACATCTGGGTCCCCTTCTCTGTTCCACTGACCTACGGGTCTAGCCCTCCGCCAGTATCACACACTCGTGATTATTGCAGCTATAAAATAATTCTCAAAATTAGGTACGCTGATTCCTCCCACTTTCTTTTTCTATTTCAAAATTATTTTTTGTTATTCCAGCTTCTTTTCTTTGACATATAGTTTAAAATGATGTTTATGTTCACAAATAATATTGCTGATATTTTGATAGGAATTGTATTGAACATTCATCACCTTGGAGAAACTGGCATCTGTACTATGTTGTCTTCCGGTCCATGAACATGGTATTTCTCTCCATTTGTGTAGATCTGTGACTTCCTTCAGATGGGAGACTCTCTGTGGGGACTGAAATGGTGTAATTGTCGGGCTCACTTCATTTGTTCCTCCTGTCTTTCAAAGGTTGTTGTTTTGTTCGTTTGTTTCCTGTTTTTGCTTGTTTCCAATGGTAGGGTACATTTGATCCCTGTTACTTAGATAGAAGAGGAAGTCTCTCCAAATAATTTTAGTTACCTAATGTGTATTAATTTTAAATTGCTGGCAAGTGAAAAAAAACTAACAAGCAAGCAAAACACAATTTAAAACAGGCAGGATAAGTATTTCATAATGATAAAGCCCAGACAGTTATGATTTCAAGCTTTCTTTATTAGATTAAATTCCAATTTAGTCACATAAATGTCCTTCATTTATCTTCATCTATAATGACTCTTGCACTCAGGAAGGACACACCTACTTTTTTTTATTTCTTTTCAACCTAGGTGTCTGGAGTTTGAGTTCAGATAATAAACACTGTAATTCTGGTGGCCATGGCTCCAATCATTCTTCCTGTGAAGTTACTGAGCACTACCATGTCCTAGCAACGTGCTATGTAGCAGATTACACAGGGTTACAATATGAACCCTCACATTGACCACTGCATGTTGGTAAGTCATAATGTCCATCACATAAGTGCAAAAACAGAGGTGCAGTAGCTTACGTCAGACTAAAAACCCAGATGCCTGACCCTAGAGCCCATGCATGGGCCACCGTGAAAAAACCTATTAGCCTCAAAGTTCGCTTGGAGACATAGGGGAGATTTTGACTGTCCTGTCTGTTTTTATACTCACGCCTGCTGGGGGGTATTACCACCTGAAATAGTCAGACTTACCACATTGTTGATTCTTTGCCAGGAAGTCATTCTTACTGTTTTCTCCTCAAGGGGGCTATATTAGGCCATTTCGTTACCAGTAAAAAACAGCAACTATTTTGCCAGATATTACCCCACCTGCCCTACTGGTACTTCCTTTATTAAATGAAGACTATCCTAAACTTTTCAACCACATTTGAAGTAAGTGCTTATGAAAGACGCTGGGCAAGGGGATTGTGTGTGGGTGTCCTCATTTCACACACTTTGCTTTTTCTAGTCGAGAAGCCCAGATAACAACAGACCGTGACTTGGGCTCTGAGTCCTTCCCAAATTAACGGTCACGCTGAGAAACTCACTGAAGTTTCCACAGCAAACCAAAAAAAAAAAAAAAAAAGGCAAGCGTCAAGTTCCATACGTACATGTATTTATCAAAGGTACAGACGCGTGTAAGACATGGAAAATCTAACTTGGGTTGATCCAGAAACGTTAAAGCAGGAATGTGTAGCTTTTGAAAGAGTCCTCCCACCCCCCCAATCATCAGTAGACTGTATTTACTAAGATAACTCCCCTGTAACTGGGGCCCCTGCTGGGGTAGCCAGGAAGGAAAGGTAATTCGTCCATTGTTAAATGGGATAGTACTTTTTCTTGTTTGTTTTTTGTATCTGGTTTTGGGCTGCTCTTCCGATAAAGCATAAATCTGACCCAGGGCCAGGATGCAAGTGCTAACATTGCTATCGTTCAAGGTACACGCACACAAAAAAAGTGTGGTTTACAAGAAACATTCATTTAAGGTAAGGGGTGGGAGGTAAGAAAACATTCTACTCTTGGCTTAACCTGAAACCCCAGTTATACATAATGTGTATTAAAGATGAACTTAAAAACCTTCTCCGAAGAAAACCCAGGCCCAGATGATGGCTGCATTGGTGAATTCTGTCAAATATTTAAATATGAATTAATACCATTTTCTTTACAAATTATTTCAAAAAAAATGGAAGAAATCATTTTGTGACTCACTCTATGAGGACAGAGCACAGATACCAAAACCTGACAAAAACATCCCAAGAAACTAAAACCACACTCCCAAATCTCTAACACATACAGGAGCAGACACCCTCAAAAGCTAGTAATTCAAACACAGCAATTCTCAAAAGGGATATGCGTGACGACCTAGTGCTATTTCTCCAGGAAAATAAGGTTTAACGCCCAAAACTCAATTAATGTAATGTATCATCTTAATAGGATGAAGAATGTCTTATGAAATCCCACATACTTTCAAGATGTATCTTAATGACCTTAGATTAGGAGATAGTTTCTTAGATATGACACCAAACGCCCAAGTAGCAAACAAATAGATAAATTTGATTTATCAAAATTAAAAACTGTACATCGAAGAATACCATGAAGAAAGTGATAAACAGGTACAGTCTGGAACAAAGTATTTGCAACCATGTAACTAAGGAATGAATGGTTCCAGGTTATTCAAAAAACTGTTACAAATAAAGTGTAAAAAGACAAATAACCTAATTAAAAATGGGCAAAATATCTGAACAGATAGTTCTCCAAGGAAGAGAGACACACATGAAGTCATTAGTCACTGAGGCAATTAAAATCTGCATCACAATGAGTTACCACTTCACAATCACTAGGATGGCTATAATCCAAAAGACAGGTATAGGTGAGGAAGAGGGGCGCCTGGAGCTCTGATATAGCGCTGTTAGGGTTGTGATACAGCACAGCCAGGTTAGAGAGACAGTATCCGTTTCTCCAAATGTTAAACAAAGACTTCCTATAGGACCCAGCAATTCCACTTCTGTGTATCTAACCCCCAAAATAAAAACATATGTCCCCAAAAAGTATACATGAATATTCAGGGCACCATTATCCATAGTGGCCAAAAACTACAAACAACCTAAATACCCACCCAAGGGTGAGTGCATTAACAAAATGGGGTGCTTCTAACCAGTAACCAGCGCCATACAGACGGATGAAGTGCTGGTTCATTCTACACCATGGATAGACCTTGAAAACTCTACGCCGAGTGAAAGGAAAAGAAGCACAAAAGAACCAATGGTATGTGACTCTGTTTAAATGACCTGGGCAGAAGAGACACTCCATAGAGACACATAATAGATTAGTATTTGCCTTGGGCTGGGTGGGTTGGAGGGAAAGGGGAAGTGGACTTCTAAAGCGTCCATGAGCACAAGAATAAAACTACAGAACTTTTAGAAAAAATGCAGGAGTAAACCTTATGACTATATTAGGTAATTACTGCTTAGGTATGTTGCCTAGATACGATAGGGCTTCTTTTCAATGATGAAATATCCTAAAATTGATTTTGAGAATCATCACACAACCCTAAATACACTAAAGAACATTAATTTGTACAATACAAATAAGCAAATTTATGGTATGTGAAATATATCTCAGTAAAGCCATTAAAATAACATTCTAAAGATTTCTTTTATAAGAAACAGATACATAAGTCTTTAACAACTACTAGGGCAAATAGGTAAAATATTCTGACTAGATGAAAAATATATATGTGAGTACATTAAGGCAACTATGTATTTTATGTAAATATATACTAATTAAATCAGCTGCATCTTTAATTTTATCCTTCGATTTATTTTATTTTTTAGAGTTCTTTTTTTTAAAAGATTTTCTTTCTTTTTAGAGAAAGGGGAAAGAAGGGAGAAAGAGAGGGAGAGGAACATCAATGTGTGGTTGCATTTCATGCGCCCCCCACTGAGGACCTGGCCCACAACCCAGGCATGTGCCCTAGACTGGGAATCGAACCAGTGACCATTTGGTTTGCAGGCCAGCACTCAATCCAGTGAGCCACAACAGCCAGGGTCATCTACATTTTTTAATCCTGTTTTTAATGGCTTGATAAGATAGTTACCTCTTCTAAATTGGGTCGTTCTCTCCTTCTGTGTTGGCCTCTACCCATTTAGTGACTGCAACACAGAGCTCCAGACCCTTTGCTTAAATACGCAGATCTGATTTCCCTTGGCTGGAGGTAACAATTCCTTTGGATTTAGAAGTTAATCCGAACCACTCGTGGGCCAGTTCTAGCAAACCTTGTCTGCCCACAGAAAATGAAGACTTAATAAAAGGGGACAGAAGATTTTAATTCCTACCCATGATGGCATGCCTTCAAGTCTCTTTTAAAGCTGAGGCTTGTATTTTCTCCCTTTGTTTTAAGAACTCTGGCATGGATATTATCTCTGTAAAAAGGAAATAGGTATGATAATTAAAATACCTTGTAACGAACTATAGAAATGATCCCTGAAAGTATAGTCTTAAATACTTTGTAAATCAGAACTTCTCATGGGGAACAGGAAACCATTCTACAATTGTAGCATATCAAAATGATCTTTTCTCGTTAGAAGAAATACTTTTTTAAAAAATTGATAGTTAACTCATGACTAAGTAGTAATTTTTAGAAGTATTAAATAGATAAAGGAATAAAACTAACCTGCTGCTTTTACCATTGCACCCACTGATAATAAAATAATAAATGATTTTGCATTTGCAAATATCTTGGTGGAGATGTGTGGCAGTGTGTACATTTAATAACAAAAATGATAACAAAATATCAGGTCGTCGGGCAACAAAGAATGGAGAAAAACATCAGGATTTTTTCTCTTTTTTCTGTGGTCATCAGAGTTACGGTGTAACACATTCTTTAAGCCATCTGAGAGAGAACAGATGCAATGAATGAAACGAAATGTGTTTCAATGAATTCCTCCAGGGACCCTGGTATTCTTCAATGACTTTGCCTATGTGTTCCCTATTATTTCTCAGCCCTAACCCAGCGCAGAGGGTTCAGGCTCCAAGGGTGAGTTTTGAAGCTCCAAAGCTCCACCTCCAGATATGTGTCTCGCCTACTAGTCATGTCCTGTGAAGCCTGACAAATTATTTCACATTACGGAAGTTTCATTTTGCCAAGTCTAAAGATTCTTCTACTTTCATGCTGTACAATCATCTAAACTGCTGTCACTGATGTTTACAAAAAAAATTTACCCATGTTGGCCAAATAATCTAGTTCCACTTGCGTAAACAGAGAGAAGTACCTAAAGGAGTGTTATCACTTTAGGCATGCTCAATATACTTAACAGAATTTCATGGGAAGTAAATGTAATTAAACTGGTTTTCCAATTCAGATGAGTTATGGATAGCCTACACGCACTCTAACATAAACAACTGTATCAGTGGACGAAATGTACAAAGCAGCTATTTGCAGGAATTGAATGCGTGGAGCGGAAATACACGGCACGAACACCGTGTCTACCCTGGGTGCTCTCTGTTTGGAGGCATGTCCCAAACTTTGTCACAGAGCTGTACTGGCCAAAGAACTGATTCACTGGGAAGGAGAAACTGATCAGAGTTTGGGATTGATGAATAAGCAGAAATTTGTGGGGTAAAGAGGCACAGATAGCTGCGTAATGATTTCCTTGAGTCCTGGGCTAAATGTTAACTTCAATAAAACCAATAAATAGTGGCATGGAAATATTACCCTCTCCCCCTCCCCACAAAGTAAAATAAAACAACCTTCATAAGCCCATAACTAGACTGATTAAGAAAAAAGAGAGAAAAACAGAGCCTCAGAAAGGAAGGGTGCCACATCAATTCTGAAACTATATTTATGAATGTGATGCCTACAAATTTGAAAACTCATATAAAAACAGTTATTAAAAAACAAATTAAATAACTGATGTAAGAAGAAATAAATAATAACTATATTTTAAAATATATTTAAAATTTTAAATTAATAATCTTCCCACAAAGAAATCTTCAGGTATAGATGGCTTCACTGTTTGAATTCTAGAAAAAGCTCATGGAAGAAACAGTATCAAATTAAACTCAGGAAACAGGAAAACTAGACAAGGCTATAACAAAAAAATAAAGGTCCAAGCTAATCACCTCAGACACAATTAACAAAATATTAGCAAGTTGAATTCAACAACGTATAAAAAGAAAAATATATTATGATCCACTTGGGTTTATCTCTAAATGGTAGTCTGCTTCACATTTGCAAATCAATCAATGTAATTCACTAACAGAATAAAGGATATATTAATATGGTTATATCAGTAAGTGCAGAAAAACCTTTGATAAAATTTAATTCATATTTACAATAAAATATCTCATAGCAAAGCAGCAAACAGGAAAAAAAAGGGGAGGCGGAACTTCCTCAACCACGCAAGAACATCTATAAACTATAAAAATTCTACCATGAATATCATATTTAAAATAACCCCTATTGCTTACTTCAACTTATTAACAATACTATGAGACAAGTTACAATTTTTTCCCCATGTTGCAAGGGATAAAATTAAGACTTGGACAAGCCACGTTACTTGCCCGAAGTCACACAGCATAGAAATGAAGAAGTTGGGATTCAAACTCGGTTCTAATATTGCCGAAACACAGCAATTAGGGGAAAGCGATCGGCAGACTTGTCATAAAACCATCTGTGGAATTGTTAGTATTAATTCAACATTTCTTTTCTTCATCAAGTCTGAGGAAATTCAGTTATAATGGAGCCATTCACCACAGTTACATTTTCATCATAACTAACACAAGCTAATATTCTCCATAAAATTACTACCATGAATTAACTTTATGTCTGTAGAAAATGAGATTGTATGTAATTACTGATTTTCATTCACAATAAAATAAGCAAATTATCTTCACCAACATAAATGCACCATAAATTGTTTTCAGGCATAATGAAGAAATGAATTTCTGAAAGAAATATGAACCAAATCTGCCAAATTAGTGTAAATGATTGCCCCTTTAAAATTAGGGCAGGTTATTGCAATTCAAAAATGTTACCCTCTTAATGGTTGTGTTATCATTTGGGTAGACCGGTAACCCTCTCTGCCGATGCCCCATTTCTGGAGTATTGACGAATTTTATACATTTGAATATCCAAATGTCATCACATGTATATGTAGAATGAGTTACTGTTGTCAAGATCGGATTTCTCGTAATGAAGTGTCATCCACGAGTGTCACACACAATGACATCTTAATTGAGAGGCTATGCTTTGGCAAATAAAACAGAAAGCTTTTATTTTTATTTTTTTATATTTCTGAGGTTGTTGACAATTTCCAGCTTGAGTACACTTTCAATTCAAAAGATGCCTCTAACATATGGCCACTTGTATTTCATCCGAGTGAGTGAAAATAACCTTTACTACACGACATTTAAAATCAAATAGAAAAATCAGCCTAATTTCAGCACAGTATTTCATAACAATGATATATCACATTTTGCATAAGAATGCAACATCTGCATCGTAAAACTCAGATATGATAAACATGGCTATCACATTACTGTGAACCTCTCATGTTCTCTAACAAAAAGGATGCTCTGTGGAACAGAGCCAATTCTAGCTCAGTAGTAGCACTCAACAGAAATGTTTTTAAAGTCAACTTTCATTGAACTCAGAGTAGCTATCAGTGATTTCAAAGATTTTTTCCACTCAATGAATTAACCAGGAAGATGCTCCTTTTCTTCACTGCACGCTCACTTAGCAGAAGACACATGTGATCAAGCTCCTGCCACTCTGCTAGTATCTCTGCATTCATTTCTCTGACTGTGATTTCCCTTAAAGTGAAAATACACATCTTTATCTCTGACTCTCCACCTACCTATCTATCCATCTGGCAGACACTGTATTAAGCCCTGGGTGACACCCACTCAAAACAATACCTCTAGCAACAGTATGTTTAAAAGAGTACACGTGTTAGAATATTTCAAAATGTTTTCACAGAAGTAGATGTGTATCAATATAATGCATATAAATGTATACATTGTGATCACCCCGATAAAAGTCAAAACATCATTCCAAGTGATAGTTCTTAAATTAGACAACGGAGAAAATAGTGCAAGAGCATAATTCTCTTAAAAGAGTAAAAGTGTAGACAGTTAGAAAAATGTTTTTTAATGAAAGAGTAATTTCAGGACAAGAAATTTCATTTTGTCAAGGCAAAAGAGATCCCGGAGAAATGTTCATTTTCTTTTTATTTTCTTTTAAAGTCTGTATTATGTGGATACGGACACCAAGAAGGGGTTTCCTTTGTGAATCACCCTAATAATTACTAGGCATTTCCATCGCCATTTTAGTGGCTACCTCTTCCTTTGTGAGTAGGAGCTGTATTTACTAATTAACTAAATTTTATTCACCAAGTCTCTATTTTAACTGAAATTCCCCCCTCCTAACCCAGCACATGCATGTTGATTTTAAATCGATAACCAGGCCAAGATCTAACATAATCTCAACAAGTTGTAATGGAGAAAGAAGAACAACAGGGACAAATTTAACAGATGGATGTATGTCGAGACTCCCTTTTATGTCTAATGTCCCTCCTCAACATTGTCCGTGAACATCATACCTGAAGCCTCCTCTACCACACTGCTCGGGGGGAAGTCTGGAACTTCCACGCAGCTGTGGAGGCGCTGCGGATGGAACCGGAGCATTCAGAAGACACCTGTGCCTGGCATCTTGCTCGCTCTGCAATTCACTCACCTTGCACGATATCAAAGAAGGTGGTGGAGCTCACTCCAAACCCTGGCTCTACTAATCAGCTACCTCTGGGACCTCGTTTGAATTCATTAAGCTCTCTAATTTCCCAAATAGAAACTTAAAAACTAGAGTATCTAGTCCTTACAGCGTTTGTCAGCGTTAAATAAGATAATGACCTTAGTGGGTATATATGTACACTTATAGCCATTTATTGGGCATCTCTATGGCCTAGATGCAACTTGACTATCTTCACTTTTTATATAAGTAGAAACAGAGTCAATCAGAAAGTGAGCAAAAGTTCCCAAGGTCCTACAGTTAGTAAAGCCAGAATGAGAACAAAAATAAGGCATCCAAAGCAACACTGAAGTTAGAAACACAGCCCTGGCTGGTGCGGCTCAGTGGATTGAGCACAGGCCTGTGAAGCGAAAGGTCCCTGGTTTGGTTCCCGGTCAGGACACATGCCTGGGTTGTGGGCCAGGTCCTCAGCTGGGAGCATGTGAGAGGCAACTGATCGATGTGTGTCTCACACGTAGATGTTTCTCTCCCTTCTTTCCCATCTCTCTAAAAATAAACAATTTTTTTTAAACTTAGAAATACATAAAAAAAAATTTGCTCATTCTAAGAAGGCAAGCATGGGAGAGCTGTCTTTTTGAATGTCTCTGCAAAAGTGACAGTCCTCCAAACACCTGTCTCATCCCTAGCGCCTCTCTGTAAGTGCTAATAATCCCTCTTTCAGAAGCAGCAGTCTTGGCCCACTCTGCACATTTCGTTTGCTTGGTTAGCAATTAGAGCTGTCCAGTAATTCTGCTGTCCTACTCATGAGGGAGAAAGTCCCCATCCCTGGCAGCTTCCAATGAGCACACTATAGAACTCATTTTATGAAAGGAAAAAAAAAAGTCCATTTCTTTTGAAAACATACAAGTGACATTTTGATGCATGACACTGAGGAACTGCAAAGAAATCTGTCATGGTTTTTTTCTTTGCAAACTGAAAGTTTTCTGTTGTGTTTCCCCTACAGCCCTACATCAGGAGCCTCTGAAAACAGAGATGAATGAAGGCAAGACATCACAGCACACACAAAAGCGTGTACACACACACACACACACAATGAAAAGAAGTCTGGGAAATGAGAAAGCGCTTGTGTCAGGAACTACATCGAGAGGGTTAAATGAGCTTTAGCAAAGTGCTATGGCAGAAAGAACAGGAAGCCAGAATTAATACCATTTCCTGAAGAGAAAGGTGGGGAAAGGAACAAATGTTTCAATACCCACTATGTGCCAGAGGCAGTGTGTTAAACATTTTATCCAAAGTTCGGGTTTAATTCTTCTAAAACTTTGGAGGTAGATGTTACATTCTTTTTTTCCCCTTTTCTTTTCCTTTAATCCTCACCAGAGGGCATGCCTCAAGGGAGGGAAAGGGATGGAGAATGGGAAGGAGAAAAACATCAAGGCAAGAAAGAAACATTGATTGGCTGCCTCTCACATGCACCCTCACTGGGCCCCAAAACTGCAATCCAGGAATGTGCCCTGACTGGGGATCAAACCCATGACCTTTCCGTTTACCAGACGCCACTCCAACCAATTGAGCCACACCAGCCAAGGTGGTGGTGCATTCTTTAACAGAAAAAAGGAAGAAAAAAAAAAGGGAAAAATCCCTGAGACTGGAGAAGTTAAGTAATTGCTTAAGGCAAAGCTAGGAAAAAACAGAGCTGGGATTCAAACCAAAGTATGTCTGATTTCAAAGTTCATGCTGTTCTCTGACATCGGCCTTTCCCAGTCCATCACCTGGTTTCGACACCTTGCCACTTGAGACCTCAGATTTGTAATTTGTTAATATCCTGGTTCTCAGTTCTTTCCTTTGACTTCTGCTCTCTAATCTCAAATTTGACTGGGAAATCCCTTTGGATTTGGAAACAAGACTGAACTTGATGACGCTTGCTTTTTCTGTACCATTCTTACTCATCCACGTGAATTTGGAAAAGGACCGAGAGGTCATTTAAATTTCTCCTGTAATCTTTGCAAAGGATTTAGTTCTAGTTACCCTTAAGGGAGGTAGCTGACCTATAATCCCTTGCCATTGCTTTGTGAAACGAGGACAATTCTGCAGACTGTATGGGGATTGTGATGAGTAAAAAATATATTTTTTTAAAATAAATAGGTATTTATCATGACCAACGGGAACGATATGCTCTTTGCCCCCAAGCAAGAGGAAATGCTGCTGGCATGTTATGCCGGGACAAACGGGAGGACGCCGAGGGAAGAGGATCAATACACGCACACCCCGGACAGTAGATACTCAATATTGCATCAGAATCTGAAAGGGTTAATTATTTGCCTATTTTGTTTTCCCTCGTTACAAAATCTACAAAGTGAAATTTGTTTGTAACTTGACTATTTTTCTTAATGCCTTTGGTGATTATAAAGCAAACACATTTGACTTTAAGTTCAAGCTTATATGTTTCTATCTTCTATCAGCTAAAAACGAACATGTGTTACCATGATAGCTGCATTCTTGAGAGGAATTAAGTCTTGTCTCTAGAGATTCCAGACTATTTCTGAAATTTACCTGTAACACAATAGAGCTGGAAAAGCAGAGGGAAAGTATCTGCACTTTATTTAATTTTAACATAAATGCAATCCACACAAGAAAATGACAAGTAACAATTACACATAGGTGTAAAAAGAAAGTGTTTCTATTTTATGTAAACAGAAATTTCACACAGTTTTGAAGAACTGCAGTAGACCTTGTGCCCCTAGCTCTTTATACACGGGTGTAAGATGTCAACAGAACTTCATTTTCACACACGGCACAATTTCACTAAAATATCCTGCCAAGCATTTGTGTTGACATCCTAATAGGATGACTACAAAGAGCAGCAGTACAGAAGGGATGATAATTCAGTCTTCCCCAAATTTAAAAATGTTAAAATTTGTCTTAGCCTTTCATCACCATAAAACACCTATGGTAAAGACAACCCACGGAGTGAGAGAAGATATTTGACAATAATACATCTGATAAGGGGTTAATATCCAAAATATGTAAGGAACTCACACAACTTAACACCAAAAAAATCAATCTATTAGAAAAAATAATCTGAGAACCCAAACAAGATCTCTTCAAAGAGGACAAGAAGTTGGCCAATAGACATGTGAAAAGATGCTCAACAACGCTAATCATCAGAGAAAGGCAAATTAAAACTACAATGAGACATCACCTCACACCTCTCAGAACACTATCCTCAGTAAACCCACAATGACAGGTGTTGGAAAGGATGTGGATAAAAGAGAATCTTCATGCACTGTTGGTGGGAATGCAAATTGGTGCAGCCACTGTAGAAAACAGTATGGAGGTTCCTCAAAAAAATAAAAATATAACTACTTTATGACACAGCAATTCAACTTCTGGGAGTTCATCTGGATAATGCAAAACACTAATTCTAAAAGATACATGCATCACCATTTATCCCCCCCATATGGTCCTCCAGCTCCCCCCACCATCCCTTCCACCCAGGCAATCACCTCATGGTCCGTGTCCATTAGTTTTTCTCTTTTCTTTTTCTCTTTTTGCTCCATCCCTCCACCCTCCCTCCCAGCCCCCAAGGACTCCCCACACCCACCAGACAGATGTCGGTCTGCTCTCTATCTACCTGGTCTGTCTCTATTTCGCTTGTTAGTTCATTTTGCTCATTGCATTCCACATATGAATGAAATCATATGGTACTGACCAGCTTATTTCACTTACGTAACGCTTTCCATGTGAAAAAAGACATATGCACTCCTATGTTCCTTGCAGCATTATCTACACCAGCAAAGATATAGAAGCAGCCTAAGTGTCCATCCACAGACGCATGGATAAAGAAGCGGTACATACATACAATGGGATACGATTCAGTCATAAAAATAATGAAATCTTGCCATTTGTGACAACATGGATGGACCTAGAGGATAAGTCTGTCAGAGAAAGACAATTACCAAATGATTTCACTTCTATGTGGAAACAAAATGAATGAACAAACAAAATAGAAGCAAACTCATAAATATACAGAACAAGTCTACCAGACAGGAAGGGGATTGAGGGATGGGTGAAAAGCTGAAAAGAATTAGGAAGGAGGAAGTACAAACTCCAGTTATAAAAACAGTCACAAGGATACAAAGTACAGCGTGGGGAGCCCAGTCACTAATATTGTAATACCTATATTGGATCCTGCCAGGTGGGTATAGACCGACCCACCTCTGGAAGGTATAAGGTATATACGTGTCCAACCACTGTGCTGTAAAGCTGAAACTAATAGAATAGTGTACGTCAATAGTAATTGAAAAGTAAATTCAAAAACATCAATCGTAGACTTGGAGGTTTACAGACGCTGCCAGTAGGAAGGGTCAGTGAACGTGTAGCGGCCCCTCTTTCCTCACGCAGACCACCATGTACAGATAACGGACATGGGCCAACCGAGTATATGTCACCACTATTCAAAGCTGTCTATGAAATTCTTCCATTATGTATTCCTAATAATTAGAAAATCCCAATTTGGTTATGCACGGACGTTCGCATCTGTTCACCCTCTTCCAGGACACTTACCCTCCCTGTTTGCACTAATGAATCGTGCCGAGGTTTGAGCAAGTAACAGAATTGGCAGTCTCAGGCTCCTCCACGTGCCAGAGATAAGAATCAGAACCAACCTCTGTGAGCAAAACCCACACGCGACAGCCAATGAATGTTAGGGAGAGGGACACTGATAAATCACCGTGAAAGCCTAAGGGATTTTTACATCTCAACTTTTTTCATTAAATCATTGTCATTTTTTCATAATATTAGATGCTTGAAGCTACTATCGTGTTTCTCTCTCTCCCGTCACCCTACCTGCCAGTGTGCGGGGCTGAAATTACTTCCCGCTCCATCCGAAGGATATCCTCATGTGCAAGAATGACCGATAGCCTAAGAGGCCAAGAGTTCAGACGGTGGTCTCTGAATAAACTGATGGGTGGCCCTAGGGACAAGGCACAAGCTTTGGTTGTACCACCCTTAGAAGATTTCACAATTAAATGGGCGCTGTCTGACATTGCTGAAGTTCATGACATTTCACAGAGTGCCAGTCTCGTGAATTTGACCTTTTATACTGGACAAATATTAGTTTTTAAGCTTAATCCTCGCAATGACTCTATGCAGTAGATACTCTTACAGATCTGATTTCACAGATAAGAGAAATGATATTCAGAACAGTTGAGAATGGATGTCAGACTGTTGGTAAGGTGTTGAACTAGTTGTACCTCTACGCCACCACACAGGAAGAAAGAATTGAGAGAGAGAGAAAGAGAGAGAAAGAGAGAGAGAGAGAGAGATGCTTGCCTTGGACCAAAGTCCAGCATCTATTATAAGGACACCCAATAAAGAAAGCCTCTGATTCAGAAAAGTCTGAATGTCACCTGGGGGTGCAAGTTGCTCTGCTTAAATTTATTGTTTATATAGCTCAGGCCAAATATTTCTGCAGATGGCAGAAGAGATAGGAAAAATTTGCTATCTTTTTCTTCATTCTACACAGGTAAAAGAAAATGCCTCTACAGACTGACAGCTAGCTGTCAGAGGGGCGGAGGTTGGGGGCTACATGAAAGCCGGTGAAGGGATGGATATATATATAAAAACACAGGGACACAGACAATAGTGTGGGGATAGCCAGAGGGAAATTGGGGTGGGGGAGGGGGAGGCGGGCAAAGGGGGCGAAATTGGAATGGAAAGTGACTTTGCCTGGGGCGATGGGCACAGGAGGCAGTGAGCAGATGATGTTTTGTTGAGTCGTGCACCTGAAACCTGTAGAACTTCGTGAACCAATGTCAGCCAAATAAATTCAATTAAAAAAAAAAAAGAAAAGAAAATGCTTCTCTGCACTTAGGCAGGAAGCAAAGCTCTTCCAGCCTCCAGCACCCAAGACACATGGCCTTTTTTCGAATGGCAGAAAAACAGTAGTAGGTAGCTCTTGTCATTTTCAATGTGAGAAAACACTCAGAATGTTTAAGGAACTCTCCAAGGAAACAGAACTAGTTAGGAAAGAGCAGAATCCAAATACAGGTATTTGTGATCTCATAGACCAGCTCCTTGTGTCTAAATAACAGGAATTACAGTTGCAAATTGTAGTTATTACTATAAGCAAATGTTACAGAATATTTTTTTAAAAAATCTCTGTCCCCTCCTGTGAAAATTATTCTTTCTTGGAGGAAGCATTCTAACACTCATATAATTAACAGAGGGAAAAGCGAGCTCCTAGCACCATTTCGATCAGAGCTTCCTGGTTGATAGACTTCCCTTCAAGTCTGACCAGAACAAAAGCTGAGGAGAAAAATTATTTAATCCACCAATTTTACCATGTGAATGAATTAACTTGAGAAATAAGCAGCTCATTGGAAGATATTCTACCCTTTGGAGCATGAACAATACTGAAACCTTGGAGTAAGACCCCCCACCCTCAAATGCAATCTTAAGTGACTGGTGACCAACAAATAGGGCATTTTTCTAAAGCAGCTATTCATGTCTTCTGAAGAAGTCCCACTGACCTTTGCAACATTTTGCCTAAGGTTTATAAT
The DNA here is from genome assembly GCF_022682495.2 of Desmodus rotundus. Lineage (NCBI taxonomy): Eukaryota > Metazoa > Chordata > Mammalia > Chiroptera > Phyllostomidae > Desmodus > Desmodus rotundus. The sequence continues at coordinate 9,609,355 of NC_071398.1, read as the reverse complement.
GCACTTCCTTTTTCTGGGACTAAAGACATGAAGCTGGTTGGTGGGTTTATCATCATATTAACATCGATATCTATTACCCAATCCCTTCATCGAAAATAAGGATGGGGTCCAATGTTCCCTGCCGATTTTGTTTCCCTAACAGTGTATTTTGTAACAGAAAATAAGGACAAACACAGAGCTACAGAAGAGGTGGTTTGTGAGTGACAGATGGTAGGATAAAACACCATAATCAGGGAAAACGTATTATTTAGGGAAAGTAAATTCCTTCAGTTTCCGGTGGCTGCTTTAATCATCCGAATGGCATGACAGCATGCAAATGCTAGCTCCCGCGTTTGACAAGGCTGTCATTTTCTCTTATCGGATGTGGTGCTTTATCACAGAGCAGTGGAAAGAAAAAAGGAAATGAGGTGGAAAATATTGTTATAGGACTTTTAGTGTACTTGGATAGAAACTGCAGACACCTGTTAAAAGTAGCATATTTAAGAGGAAATGTGCGTAATGAACCATAAAGTGAAATACGTAAGGCAGAGAAATATTTCTGGCAATACGCGCACATGCTCAAACATACATTTTACTCAGGTATGAAGGCGCCGAAGAGCAGGCTGGGGCTCTGCAGAGACGATGCTCAGGCAGTCGGCACCGCCACCTGTTCCCACAACAGGTGCTGTCTGAGGAGCTGTCCCGTGTCTTGTAGCAGTGACTGCAATGCAGCTCCTTCCTTCCTTCCTTCCCACCTTCTCTGCTTGCCTCCCTCCTCCTCTGTCGCCCTCTCCCTTTTTGCATTGGCTCCCAGGAAGCACAGCGTATAATAATACGCTGAGCAAATGACTAGCTCTGCCTGCCAGTACCATGACCACTTTTCTATTAATGATATGTGGCTTTCTAGTTTTCACTGAATCTCTGCATACATTCACAGCAGTACGAAAGTCATCTCATTATAACCAAAGACCTTATAGAGAAGCACGTGGTTAATTCTACACAAACAGGAAGTGGGTACAAGAGTTAAATAACGTCTACCAAAATTCTCTGGACACAGCTGGGTGGTGATTTGGTTCCTTTGCTCTTACCCAGCAGTTTTCAACCAGTGTGTTGCAAGGATTTTGAAAACATGCCATACCTAACTATTTAGTCAGGGCACTGACCTCTTTTCCCTTAGACTGTCAAATTAAAAAATGACAACAGCCAACACAACAATAGCTGTTCAGTGTGAATGAATCAAAATGATACCTTTTTTTTTTTGTCAGCTAGCCAAGAAATATACTTTCTGGTGTGCCACAGAACTGTAGTGATTAGTTTAGGTGGGCCGTGACATGAAAGAGACGGAAAATCGCTGCTCTTGTCTTCTCTTTGCCGACTGCACATGGAGGGAGGTGGTGTCAGCGGTGAGCATGGGTGATGTTTTGTGTGGAAAATCCTTGCTAACCATGTTTTCGGTGAATACATGAGGAGCAACGTGGGTTGTATTGATTACCATCGCACAGTTTGCTCTGCAAAAGCCTTGCTATTATTTTTTGGGCTCCATCAGGGGAAAATGGAAATGTTTCCATCACAGAAATATGCCTATCATTAGGCTGTGTACAATATTTGTCTCTCTAGACAATATTTTGAGGTTTGTGTGGAATACATATTTAATACCTCAAAGAAAAGACCGTTGAATTAGACACGCGTATTGCGGTATACCAAATACTCTCTTTTGATGTGAGTTTTGCTACAGATGGCTGACATTGGACTTCTCCTCTATTTGGTCGTTTCAGTGTTGAGTAGTTTTAACTATATATTTTTTTGAAGCCTGTGTTGGGAGGAGGGGTAGGAGAAAATCACAATCTTACTACAGGGTTTGTTAAACCTAAAGAGGATATGAGAGAGAAGGACAAGGCTCACTCTGGAACAAGTAGAGCTGTTCCTTTTTTCATATATTAGCAGGTGAGGCTACCGGGGAAAACGCATCATAGGAGATGCTGCACTGCTTCTAACCAGGAAGAACAGAAGGTGAGAAATGAGACTTCTGTATTAACAAAGACTCAGCTTTTTGGCCAGTTGGCAAATCTTTCTTGCCTCAGAGAATGTGGAAAGCAGGGGCCCACACCACCTTTAACTTGAACTCTGAATAAAATTGGACCCAACCCTTTAAACCCTTAGCGGTCCAAGTGAGAAGACTCTGGAAGGAACGGCACTTCACCCTCAGAAGCACGTATCTGTCTTACAGACCTGAGTGCTCCTCTGGGGTGGGCTGTCACTTTTCTTAGAAAACAGTTTGAGTTGCCCTTTTAGGGGGCAAAACGTGAAGGCAGCCAGCTCCTCTGCGGGGAGGTCTTACCTCCATCCGGCTCATCGGTCTTCTGCTACTCGTGGCTACCAAGATGTGTGTGTGTGTGTGTGTGTGTGTGTGTGTTCTACACATACAGGGCCCGGCACAAAGAATGCCCCTCTTCCATTACAAACTCTTTCACTACAAAATCAGCAGCATGTGATTCTGTAACATAACAATATTAAACTCAAGCACCCCATATGACATTTTAGGTGAAATGCTCAAATTAAATCTATAAATTGTCACACCCATATTATTACCCTACCAACCACACTCAAGCATGGGTTCCTTCTGCTGGACCCTGTGTATCATGAAGATATTTTTGTTTGCTTTTTTATAAGTATACATACATTTATTAACTAGCCATTTAATGGCAAGCAAGTACAGAAGTAACACTGTACATGACCCTTTCTTAGGGTGGCCATGTTCTTTATTATCCAAACCTAGACACATTCCACAGTACAATAGGACATTATTAGCAATTACATTGGGGCAGCGGTCGAAACGAGGGTTCCCTGGGTCTGTAGCCCCCCTAACCACGGTGTGTCGAATCTGAGTTTTCATCTGGGATTGTAAAAATTAATAACCGGAAACCTCACTGAAGTTGGAGTTGGGAGGGCCTGCAGCGGGCGCTCTCACGCCTTACGTTGGCTGTGCATGGCTCGCCATTAGATCTCAGGTTCCAAATTGCAATTTTTGTTGTTCCCTAAGGAATCCAGTTTTGCTGGAGAAACATCTGTCCATCCCTTTAAAGTCCACATGATGCAGTCAACATGATTATCACTTTAAGTAGAGGTTTAAACAAAGCAAAGGCTGAGACTCCAGAGGCAGGATTTTGTGACCCTTTTAGCTGTCAGAATCCAAACGGTGTGGCTGGCTGGGCTGGTTCAGGACCTAGTCCAAGCTGTCATGCCCCAGGGTGGAGAATCTCTCTAAGGTGCTGCCCTTACAATTAAAATGCATATCGATAACTTGGGAGTTCTGTTAAGTACAGATTCTGACTCATTCCCCTTGTGGGAGGGCCTGACATTCTGCATCTTTGACAAGCTCCCAGGTTGAGTGTACTCTGTTCATCTCCAAACCCCACACCGAACAGAAAAATCTCTCAATTATCTTAGCCAATTCATAAATCCTGTTTATCTCTAATTTTGTCATTGTCAACTCATTTCATGACACTACTTACTAAGATGGTACCAGATATATACACCAATGAGACTCCATGTCAGATATGCAACAAACTAATTAACAAGTCATTCCCTATGGATAACAGAAAAGAATTTGAGAAGGGCTTTTGTAAACTACCTCTGGAGTAGAAACCTCAAAAGAATTTTTTTTTAAGTATGCCTTGTCTATGGCCTGCTTCAAATCATACTTCTTCCCGGAAAGAACGTGAGTTTGTTCTTGTTTTCTGATTCCTTCCTCTCAACCAGAAACGGGCTCACTTTGTCTGTGTTCCGCTTCCTCTGTAGAAGGTAACATCATCCACTGTCTTACGTTTCACTTCTGAGGTTTCAAGACCAACTGTGTCTTTCTTGCCAGAAAAATGTCTCAACAACACGAACACCTCCTGTTATGGTGTGAATTCAGATACCTCCGTGGTTGGGTCTTACACTGAAAGAGGTGAAGAACAGAGAAATTGGAGGGGTGGGGGTGGTCATGGCACCATCACTGTGGGTGAGAGGGGCGCCAGTAGCTGCCTCCCTGTGAAGGGACAGTCCCTCGGCAGACAACGGTCACATGCATCAAACAGCCACACCTTTGGGGCTCTGCCCGTTGCAGCGATGCTTTTTCACCAGCCCTTTCTCTTACAGAATGTAAAGTACATTCCAATTGACTCAATTCTTCTTTTCATTTGAATACTCTGAAGCATACTATTTATAATTTTTTCTGCTTAGGACCTTGTAAGCACTAGGGTATAGAAAAAATGAATGTTAAGTCAAATTTGTATACCTCCCACCCCCCTACACATGCACAGCCAGTTAATACAACTGGAAACTCTTCAACAAAAGTATCCCCTTCCTAGAAAAAGCCATTATGTTTGACATTATGTGTCCCCACACACTTCTGCATGCCTAGAGCGACCTACACACCCTTCGACACACCCATATGCTTCTCAGAAAAGGCAAACACACCTATACAAAAAGCTCACATACAAATTTCTACACAGAGTCGGGGCCAGGAAATTTGTTAACTTCCTTATTCAGCAAATATGTAGTTGAAAAAGAAATAACGGAAATATTTTTATTCCAGATAATTCAAGATAGTATCACAATAAAGCGAAAGATGAAATAATCGGGTCAGAGGACGTTAAAGATTTCGAGGATGTGCCTTAGTCCAGTTTGACTTGACTGTCGGACCCGAACAGATGAGCAGTCTGCACTAACCGTTAAACATCTTCATCTAACGTTCGTCAGAATGCTTGATCCTCTTTCCTTCCTTACTTTCTGAAAGTAGTATCAGATGTAACTTACCTAGTTGACCCACCACTGCCTGGATCTGGGGTTTCTAAACTTTTTCATCAGGCCCTTATCAGTAAAATACATCAGCGTGTGTTGTCAATTTACGGCTGTTTACTTGTAAGTAAGAAATAAGAACTTCTGTACTAATATATTCAATACAGGGTAAAATATGCAGAAAATAAAACATTTTCAAAGATGACAAATATATAAAAGCAAATGCTAACCCTTTTTTTCCCACAACCCAATAAAAATATAGTTGTCATCTCACGTTGGCTCTGAAGACACTATTTAATCTCTGAACCTTAGCACTTGCGGTCTAATGTGAAATACAGGATACCAAGACATTGTGCTCTAGCCCTGCGTCCTGTCCATCTCTTGTCATTCCAGATAAACACATTTTCCCTTCCATGAGTGCACTGGCCTGGGTCAGGGCGGGGGAGGGGACACTCCCTGTGTGACCCTCTGCAGGAATAACTCTTGAATAACAGGACATTTGCCAAAGATCGCTTAGAACATTTTCAGCTATAAACATGTTTTCCGCATTTGCAACCAGCCAGGACCTATAAATTATGTGTTGTACATAAAGGCTACCTTTAGGGTTTCCCCTCTTCTGCAAACAACCCAGAGCCACTCTTACCACCAGTGACACCTACAGAATTTAATAGAAGACTATTCTGGGAAGGCAGGAAATGACCGCACAGAGCAATTTTTGGAAAAGCGATTTTCTTATACTTTTTGCCCAGATGAAAAATGTGAGTAATGGCACATCAGAATATTTCAAATGAGTATCTTATGTCACAGTCTTTAAAATTAAAAAAAAAACAATAATTCAAATGCAGTCACTTTCTATAAATGTCATACAATAGGTAAAATTTTACCTATAGGTGCCTTACCTACTTTACGAAGGAACATTAGCCTGAAAATAGAATAAACTTTAAGAACACGGTACTTTGGAAAAGACCTTCCTTTGTGGTCAGTACCGACAAAGAGCACATTTTACATTAATTGCTTGTCTCGGTCCAGACCATCTGTCTCCCCAGAAGTAATGAATGTTGGCATTCTTATGGCTGTGTACTCAATAGCTCAAATTGGGTCTGAAATAAACCCCGCTCAAAGTCTTGTTATGGGATCGGCTTGTGAGCTGAGGAACAAATATTAAGACTCCTCTTATCAGAGTCCCTCTCCGTGAAAAATTTATGTTTGTTTCCATATAGCGGAGTATGGGCTTCACGGAAAGGCATTTTGTACTTGCATAGCTGCATCGCACAGCATTCTCTCACAAGACAACTTGAGCATGGGCACATGCCGTTATACAAGGGGGGACCCCCCAAAATGGAATTATCTTCTGGAGGGAGGGCCCCCTCTGGAACAGACTTCCCCAACTAGGCGAGTGTTCTATGAACCCATCTGAATCAGTGTACCTGCTGGCATTGTTGTGAGAGGCTGCATTTGGTTTCGGTGATATTTTTTTTTTCACTTTCTTTTTTTTAAGATTTTGTTTATTTTTACAGAGAGGGGAAGGGAGGAAGAGAGGGAGAGAAACATCAATGTGTGGTTGCCTCTCATGTGTCCCCTATACTGGGACTTGGCCCGCAACCCAGGCATGTGCCCTGACTGAGAATTGAACCAGCTACCCTTTGTTTCACACGCTGGTGCTCAATCCATTGAGCCACACCAGCTAAGGCATTGAAGATGCTTTCAACGCATTTGCGCATTTCCTGATGGGTGACTTAGAAGAGCACTACCCATACCACACTGCGTGTTCAGCAGTTTTTGACCAAAAGTGTCATGACTCCCGTGCCCTGCCCTCCCTATTCAGCTGATCTCACTCCAAGTGACTTTTTTTAGTTTCCCCTGGATGAAAAAAGTCCTCCAAGGAAAATGTTTTGCTGATGTGGAAGAGGTGAAACAAACAACAAAACATGGCAGAAGCACTAAAAGGCATCAATCAAAATCACAAGTTCAAAAACTGTTTTGAGCAGTGGAAAAAACATCTCAATAGGTGTAGAAGGTGACTAAAGTTTAAACATGTAAAAATAAATACACAGCTTTTTGTAAATGAAATCTATTTGGGGGGCGTGTACCACCTCGTATAATGTGACTGTCCAGCAGTTCATATGTGGCATTAAAAGTCACATAGGCTTTGCCACTGAGTGGTCCTTTGGCTTCTGATGACCTTATCAACTATAAAGACAGTCGCCACGAACTCCATTTTGTAGCTGAGAAAACTGAACCTGAAAGGCCAGGCAGGATTAAACCTGTGACCATCACCACCGTGGCACTCAGCCCTTTCCTGGTGGGCATCAGCTCTGGCCGTCTCACACAGGCCAAACTCCTTCCCTCCCTGTGTCTCTCTCTATATGAAGCCAGACGCTCCCTAAGAGAAAAGTTTCCCCACACTCCTGCTTGGCACTTGAGCCTCATCTTAAGTGTCTCATTACCAAGAAAATTTTTCTCCTACCTCAGACCTGCTTACGTCCCTCTATGTGCTCTTACAAACACTTTCTTCCTTTTAAAAATAATTATAACAAAAAATGATGACATGTATGTCCCCCAGTAGAAAGCAAATGCCAGGAACACAGAGACTTTGCCTAATTTGATGGCCGAATTCGACAATGGGGTTCATTTCCTAGTATTGGTTGAGCAGTTAATTATCAGGCGCTGTGCTAGCAGAACAACCCTGTGCTCATGGACGGGGAAATAGGAGGCTTCTGCTCACTGAGTAGTCTATTCCATGCGGCAAGCGACACGGGAAGTGTAAACTATCTCACTTCAGCCAACACTGTTGCACATTGTGGAATTGGTAATGAACCCCTGAAATTAGGTAGGTCTAGCATGTTACACCCAAGGGGTGGCATTGGACCACGTGGGTGAACATGTCCACTCCAGGAGGGTGACGCACCAACTCCACCAGGATGGAAGCTCCTGCTCCCCAGGATTACCAGGTCTCTCCCTGTGTATCTGTTCATCTGGCTGTTCATCTGTAACTTCTATCACATCCTCTCAAGCTGGTAAAAGTGTTTCCCTAGATTCTGTCAGGCATTCTAGCAAATTATTTAGTCTCTGACCTATAGCTGCTGGGTCAGAAGCACAGTTGCTAATCCGGGCTTGCCACTGGCACCTGAAGTGAGGGGAGGGGTTGGCGGGGCAGTCACTGAGCCCTTGGCCTGTGGGATCTGATGCTATTCCAGCTAGACCGAGTCAGAATTGGGTTAAACTGTGGACACCCAGCCGGCGCTGCAGGGAATTGCTTAGTGTGAGGGAAGAACCCATGCATTTGCATCTGGTGACCAGAAGTGTCAGAAATGAAGGGTTTTATGTGAGCAGTGAAGAAGACTTACAGGGAGCAAACATAGCAGTTAAGAACTGGGTTTTCCCTGTCCTGGAAGGAAAATCTGATTTTTTAAAAATTATATGCAAGAAACTGCTCGTACGTCCATCAGCAGTAAGATGAATAAAGTGTGTTATATCCACCCAGAGGAACTCCATACAGGAATGCACCTCCTGTATACACCTTCTATAACTGCGCCAAAATATGGATAAACTTCACAGACATAATGTTCAACTAAAGAATCTAGACAAGGACAGAACACATCCTATGATTCTAATATAAATTACAAAACCAGGTGAAACCGATTTATGTTGTCAGAAGGCAGGGTGATACTGGTAACCCTTGAGAAATGGAACCGGTGACTGGAGGAACATGGGGAGGCACAGGAGACACTGGCCAAGTTGTTTCTTCAGCTGCATGCTGGATGCAGAGACTTTGCATTGAGTTTGTGAAAATCCACGGAGCTGTAAACCGATACACACTACTCAGTGTGTTCACGGCCTGAGGCAAAACAAACATTCCCTAATGCTGATCCTGTGTTTTTAAAAAGCTGAGACTGTGTCGATCATGAACTTTTTGACATGAAGGTTAATTTTAAATTATATACTGCACTGAAATATTGTTTACTTGAACGCCGAATGTTTGGGCACCCCCTTAAATTTTGGGCTTGAGTCCGGTGACGTCCCGACCCCACCCAAGACCAGGCCCTGGACTTTGTCAACAGGGCGTGGAAGCCCCAGAGCCGAACGATGTGACGTGACTGAGCCAGAACCACAGAGACGATCCCTTTCTCTTGGAAGTGTTTTTCTTCAGCAGTTCTAGATCTTTCTATAACCACTACTTCCCCTTCTTTATGGTCATACACCACGGAATGAGCCTCACAGTCTTCCAGGACCTACCTAGCCAAGTCACACAGTACATTTCCATAAGGAAATTAAAAAAATGAAAACCCCAAAATAAACACCCAATGAACCCAAGGTCCTTCTTCCTCAAGACTTTATAACTCCCATTTGTTGAGCGTGTATGACAGGCGGTCACTGAGCTAGTCACGAAGTATATATTAAGTAACCCGAATTCTCTCAATAATCTTATAACCAAAGGGATAATCCCTACTTTCATAATGAAGTAAAGAGAATCAAAATCAATGTGTCTTTCCCATAAAGCACACAGCTAGGAAATGTTGAGGCCATAAACAACCATCATGTATGTGTCTAACTTTATGGTACATTTTTTCCCATTAAGCCCCCCTGACTTTACACCCCAGAAGTACCGCTGGGAGTACAGCCAATATGAGCATCCATGAGTGCAGTTAGTAGGCTCCGAAGAAGCGGGACTCAGCAAATGTTTCTCAATCAATTTGGTTAAACTCAGGAAGAGATAAAGTTAAATTCTACTAGGTAACAATTTTATGTACTTCTATATCCCCAGTGCCCAAAACAGTGCCTGGCACTCCACAGGTGCTCCTAAAATACATGTAATTACAATCTTAAATTAGAGAGACATTTGTCAAATTCTGCTCCCTGGGATGGGAGACTCAACCAAATGTCAAAGTGAAGATTTTTTTCCTTTAAATGTCAGCAACTCAAGGAAATTTAGTTTTTGAATAAGGTCCAAGATTAGAATAGCTTTGTAAAAAAAAATACAAAATCTATTATTCAGTTTTTTTCAAAGAAATTTTAATTTTAAAGTCATCAACCATTTTCTGAGATTAATTATCATCCTCTGGAGAGATAACGATAAAAGTCAATTATCAAAAAGAGTCACAAAGTGTGTGATTTTTAATTATTGCGTTCTGTGATTTTTTTTTCCGCCTTTTCTTCAATGGTAAGCTTTATTTAATGTAAAGTGGTTCTTTCGACACTTGAAAAGTTTGTCAAGCAGCTTTATCACTCCTTCTGCCTTTTCTTTTTCCTTTTGGGTGGCCTGTTTCCGAGGAACAGAAGCTTGAATGTCTCCCTTTCGGGAGTCAATCAGAGAGCAGGTGTTTACTAACGGTGCAATGAGTGGCCGACACTTCGTAGGGCTAACATCTCCCCGACGGAATGATTACGTCTCCTGCACATCCATCACTGACATAAGCAAAATAAAGCCAGCTTAATAGAGCAATATCTCATGATAAATACCTTCCCGTGAAACTTCCCATCTTTGCTTCTACACTCATATACCGATAAATGATGTTCCTTCACTTGGATGCTTTTTCTCCAGGCAGGAGGTCCCATGACAGCATCCCACTGAATTCACTACATTACCTAGATGTTTAAGGCAGTTTTCAAAGTCTTCTCTGTCTCCTTGGATTGCCAGTGAAATCAATAAACACTAAGAGATAGCCCAAAATTCAGAAGGGCAGCTGCTTGCCTGCCTCTAATGGAACCAGGTAGCAAGATACCTATTTTTTAGCGATACTTTCTGTTCTTTATAGCCAAGAGCAAAATCATGGGTTAATATCAGGATCCTTGCCTTTCTTAGCCAGTTTCACAGGTCTGAGGTGAACGTGCATTCAGGCTAAGCTTCCATCGTGAGTGGCTTCTTTCCTTAGGGAGTGAGAAGAGTAATGCTTACCACTGGAACCCTTTTAGTAACTCAATAAAAACCAACCATTGGAAATGATGCAGGCTTTATAATGGAAGCTCCTAGCTTTTCATTTACTATCCTGCTTCTTTGTGAGTCAGCCTTTGATATCCTCTCAATGAGTTTAAGTCATTTCTTATATAAATGCTGCATTGGTTAGTTCTTGCTCTTTAAAAAAAAAAAAAAGCCACCATCAAAATCTGTAGCCTTAAAGAGTGATATTTACTATTGCACATGAATCTATGGTCCTTGGGGTTGACTGGGCCAGGTTGAGTCATGTGTCAGTGGCCAGTCAGCTGGGGGCTCACTGACCTTGAATGACCTCACCTGCATTCCTGTGGATTGGAGGGCAATCAGCTAGGGCAATGGGGGTAACTGGACTTCAAGTCTCTAGTCATCCCACAGACTACCTTTGCTTATCGACATAGCAATAATTTGGTTCCTAGGGAGTAAGAGGAAGCACAGGCCTACACACTGCACCTGACACATCTGTCAACCAGAACCTGTCACAAAGCTAGCAAAGACCCAGGGGATGGGAACTACATGCTACCTTTCCTTGGGAGGAGATTCCAGGCCACCTACAGGGAAAGGAGAAAAGGTGATAGCCAGCTTTGTAATTAGTCTATGATCAATTCAAGATCTACCTAATAGTCAAATATAGTTGCCCGAATTTTAAAAAAGATTACCCACTTTAAAACTTTTGAGAAAGCAGTCCAGTGAAATGCTTTCATTTATACAAACTCTTTTTGATATCACTGATGGATTTGTTCTAATGATTGGATATCTGTTCGCTGGAAAGCAACGTGTTTGGATTTGAACCCTACAACATAAATTTCTATGTTTATGGTATCATTCCAAATTCATATAAAAGAATTTTTGATTGCACTATCATTATTAGATTAGAAATCTAGGGTCTTAAGTTAGCTGTATTTTGGAGTAACAATGACAAAACACACTCTATTTCATGTAACATCAACCTTGTTGTACGATGCAGTATGTTCATGGATTATGTAAGGCAGAGCGAATCTCGTATCTGTTCAATTCGGTCACCATCCTGGCGCCTTCAGTTTGCCTTTAGTACGATTTTTATAGAGACCTCATACAGAAACTGTTTAAAAATATAAAAATGTCAAGGAATTTAGAAATATTCATGTAAGCAAAAAACTGCTTAACACTATTTGGTCTATAAAAACATTAAATAATATATCTGAAGAATGACTCGAGTATCTGATATTCATCACTCAGTACATAGTAGTATTTTTACGTTAGAGGTTAGCATGATATTCATCCCCTTTTGGAGGCGAGTATGTACTTTTGAATGAGTTCTGTGAACAACATACATATATCACTGTGGCATATTTCTCATATTTATTTTTAACCAGTAAATAGTCTCATACTGTACTGGCAAGAAGAGCCTGATGTTTTATAATTTGGCAGCTTTTGTTTTTATTTATGTAGGCTGCATTGTTCTCTGTCGATGTATCCTTCAGGGAGCGCTTGTTTTCCAATGAAAACTATACTATTATATTAATGGATGAAAAATAGGTGCATAATATTATTTCACGTGTTTACTGAGAACAACACACACTTAAGTAAAACATGAGAAATGATGTTCCGACTACCTGGAAGTGGAGATACTAAGAAGCCAGTTTATTGCAAGGAATTGAAGAATGAAATCATTGTTTAAATGCTTAACAACTTAATTACTGCTTTCTGTATTTCAGTCATTTTTTACTTAAAGTGGGCTTGTAAAAACTTCAAGTATTAATATTGAATTTTCATGGTCCACTACCAAGAGATGGCACTCAAGTCGATGTATGATAAACTTTTATTTTGTATTTTACTTGCTCCTCTGAAAACAAGCCGTCTGCAAACGACAAAACAAACTTGTGATGGGTGGATATAGATTGCCTACGGACAGGGAAGCCAAATTCAGGACATCGTCACATCCATCGCCATCACAAACCTATGCCTAATTGAGGGGGTTTTAGTGGGGGAAAATGTATATATCTAGAGAAAAGCTAGGGGTGCTTTTTGCAGTGATGCTCTCTTGAAGACCTTTATGTTTTTTGCAGTATGTGAAGATTATACTTATACAATAGTTACAAAGTGTTTGAGATAGTATGTACCCAACCAAATGTGTGCTGAAAACAGCAGAAATACTGTTATTACTATCATTATTAAAATCATGATTATCTTTAAATCATTTTGCATTGTTAAAACCTTATGATGTTCATCCTTCAAAAAGTTCTATGAAGGGCATTTTAATTGATCTTTCCATAGCTATGTTTATTCCTATTCACATCCACGGTTTTTTTTTAAATTTTTAACTTTATTGATCACAGAGAGAGAGGGGGAGAGGAGGAGGCAGAGGGAGAGAGAGAAACATCCACGTGAGAGACAAACATGGACTGGTTGCCTCCCAAGCCCACCCCGACTAGGGACCAAACCTGCCCTGGTATGTGCCCTGACTGGGAATTGAACCCCCACCCTCTTGGAGTAAAGACAACGCTCCACCCAACTGAGCCACACTGGCCAGGGCTCCACATAGACGTTTTCATTGAAGCTGATGTAAGCAAATTCCCCAAGTACACTCTAATCATAAAGCAGCCCATGAAGGGACCAAAGGGTGCCGCATCTTCAGCTAACACTCTCTGTGCACAGCCGCTTTCAAAGCCCTGTCGCAAATTTCTGAGTGTCACACAGAGTTGAAGTTTCCTTTTCAAAGCAAACAAGCACCCTCCACACTCTGGCTCTTCGCTGTGGTGTTTGCTTTAGCAGTCAGAGCTGTATGAAGAGCCACAGGCAGGGAAGCCGTGAGTCCCCCATTCAATCTCTGCCATTGTCCCTCTTCAGCTTCACAAATAATCCTTTCTCTAGGATGAAAAATGAGATGCCAGTGTTCTGCCCTGCGTCCTTTAAGAGCTGACCACTGACATGTCTCGGAGAGGAAGGATCTGTTAGAGGAGAAACTGTGCTTACTGAACTTGCTTCGCCCAGCGCGTGCATGGAAGCAGAGCTAAAAAAGATACTTAATCAATACTGATGAAGGATGATAATTTGAGAGGTGAAGGAAAATCCATGAGGATTTCCTTGGAAAAGCCTGAACCATCAGAAACAAGATATCAACTTAGAGCTTAAACTGTTGTAACAAATTTATAAGAAAATTATTTTCTTAAGTACTGCACTACCAAGTCAGCAATGTTTTTAATACCACAGGAAGCTGGGCATTGTGCTTATTGCCTGACATATAAATATTATTAAGACACCTATTCTGCTCTGGAAGAACACTCTCATAGGGGAGTGGCCTAGGGTGGCAACTTCTGGTGTGCTTGTATTTTGACGTATTCAAAGGAAAATAAGAACATAATTTAAACTTAAATATATCAATAAAAACTTAAGTCCAAGTTGCATGTTAATCAGATCAAGGTAATTACTTTATGCTCTACTAATTTGACATAAAAATACAAGAATCCATTAGAAAATATCTATTTTTTTATTTTTAAAATTGTGTTAAAAACATTTAACATGAGGTCTCATCACTTAACAAATTTTTATGTTCAAGTTAGTAGTGTTAAGCGTAGGCACCATGTTACACATGGATCTCCAGAACTTAATAATCTTGGGTAATTTAAGCATTATTTTCTTTTAACTTACAGTGAAAGAAGAGCCTTTGAAATCAAGGGCAAAAGTGTTAGTACAAATAGCCAAATATATACCAATAAGTGTTTTAGAGAATTAACAAATATATGTGTTTTGCATATTTAAAACAATAATCTATTAACCGGCATGCATGAGGCTTCGATAGTTTGAGCATCAGGCCTTCATATTTTTTCAGGGTGCCTCTTGTGTGCTCCAGGACCATCACCCCCAAAGCAGCTTGGCCTGTGTGAAGACAGGATATCATTCTACAAAGATCACACTTACCTATTATCTTTTAAGACAAAAATTTTCAAAAACATATTTTAGCAATATCTTGGTAAGCTTAGGGGGGTGGAGTAATTTGAACCTTCTCAAAGATGAGGTCTGAGGTCCATGGTCCATATTCTATATACTTTACTTTGCTAAGTAAGACTTACTCTTCTCCCTCATTAAGCTGGTTGACTGTTCACTCTTAAGAAAAACAAAACAAAACAAATGTCTCCCTGTCTTTCTGTATATAATGCTTAATGTAATAATATAATTTAATATCTAATAGCATTGCATTAATAACTTTCATATGATTTTTTCAATAAATTTTCTCAATAATAAAAGTTCAGAAAAAGTTTCAGTTGCATAAAATTGAACAGTGACAAATAATATTAGCTGAAGCAAAATAAAAGTCTGTTTTCCTCTCAAGCAAAATGAGTCTGAACACAGTCAGTCCAGGGCTGGTTTGCTGGCTTTCCTGTGATACCAGGCGCTAAAGCTGGGCCATTTTTCTGCTCTGACATTCTAGTGCTTTAAGTCTATTTTCAAACTCACTACACGGTTCAAGACAAATGTTGGGATTCCAATCATTAATACCAGTCATGCCTTCTTTTCCTTTTTTTTAATCCTCACTTAAGGATATGTTTATTGATTTGAGACAGAGAAAACAGGAGAGAGAAACACTGATGTGTGATAGAACACCAGTCAGTTGCCTCCCGTACATGCCCTGGCTGGAGATCGAACCCACAACCCAGGTATGTGCCCTGACTGGGAACCAAACCTGTAACCTCTTGGTGTATGGGATGACACTGCAACCAGCTGAGCCACCTGGCCAGGGCGACACTCGTCTTTCCTTCTGTCAGGAGCCATAGTAGAAGGGAAAACGTACAGGCAAAGAGATCCGCTCCCACTTGAGTCAGAACCATTAATCTTTAACCTTCACAGAAATCTCACAAAACATTTCTGCTTATCACATTAGCCAGAACATAATCTCTTGACCATATGGGGGAAGGGGCATATTTTAACCCTGAATAATATCAGAGTTGTGTCCCTAAAAAGGAAGTACAGAATGAAAAAAAAAAAAAAGGACTTGGTGATAGACAACTAGCTGACTCTGTCCCAACAGACTGTAACCAAGTCCTTAAGAGGAGGGCACTGAAGTTAACATTTAAATTCAACGACTCTTTTCTCTGCTCACTCATTCTTGCAGGCGACCTATAATATTATGGGTTGTGGTTGTTGTCATTGTCGTTGTGTGACACACCATCCCAGGTGTAAGAATGCGATATCTACCAGTTAAACACTGTGCTTGCTTTCACTGCTTCCAGTGAAATAAAGGAGTTTGATTAGTGAGTAGGAAAATGTAGGAATAGGAAAACACAGGGAGTAGGAAAAGTGAGACGTGACACAGTCCATGGCTGAGCAAGCACAGTCTATGGAGAGCAAGCAGAAAAGACCTATTCGGTGTGGATTCCGGTTACTCTTGGAAAGCCCTGGTTGATGAAAGGGTAAGATGACTGGGAGTTGGCCAAGTGAGATCAGGAAATGCAAGAGCGTTCAGCACAGGGACAGCTCGTGGGACAACGGAAGGCCATAGAGATCACGGCACTGGAGGGATGTAAAGTTCGATGTAACTGCTGTCATAAGGGTTGGGACAACGTACATAGCAACAGAAAAAGCAGAGATGTACAGAGAACCTGGTGAACCTTTGAGCCATCTCTGTTCTTGTCTTTCAGGGTAAGGGCGGTCGCTGAATGGGGCGATCACAAGAACGACTAGATCAGCTTTCAGCTGATGTACGTCAGAGTCCAGAGCCAATGGACAACAGAATGGGCCCACTAATGAAACACCTCACATGCTTTCCCACATTCTCTTTCGCAAATAAGATGATCGTATTTTCTGAATCCAAATTTAGGAAATATCATGGAAAACATTTGAAGTTGTATCTATCTTAGAAAATACAGGCTCGTTTTTCTATATTTATTGAAGAGCATTACTTCACATGATATGTGTACTATTTGAAATCATAACGTAGGATTTATCACCACTCCTAAATTTAATTTAGTCTCAAAAATAATTTCCATATCTTTAATGAGTTACGTAAATCACCTCTGAGAACACACAGACTAATATTCTTTGCGAAGCTGCTGAAAGAATGATACCCATGAAAGGAAGCTATGCTAATGAGCGAATTGTACTGGAATATTCTTTTCACTGTATGTTTTTCATTATTTTAATCAAGCAAGTGACAAAGAGAGTCCTCAAATGTATTGTGCAACAGCAGCAACACCTGCGGAAAAAGGAGGACTGGGACAGTTAACAAATGTAAAACTCTGAGTGTGTTAAAATGAGCCGTATCTTAGCAGGACTGAAAACAGTTCCTGGACACGACAATACAAAGAGTCTATATGGTCACTCACAACAGTTAAGCGTGTAAGTATAACAGATGCTACAGTCCAGTCAACATAATCCCTGTCTCTTAGTCGTCTGGGGTTAAAAACATGAGAAGAAGAAAATTATGATTTCATTAGAAAATATTTTGTTCAGAGAGAATTATTCATCAGAGGAAAAAGTGTCCTCAACCAAAAGAAAGGAAAAAAATGTTCTCACTAAAGTGGAATAATTTTCCTATTAATTATTCCCATTGAGACTTCCTCAATGACACAAAAACGTACATGCTTATATGCCAGATCATTATAATGTCCCCAAGAGTGACACATTATGAGCCTTATTTAATATCTGTTCTGGTGTCACGGCATCAGAACTATTTTGAAAAGAGTCCTTACTTTATCTTTAAGAAATGATAAAAGAGATAGACACTAAGGAAGTAAACTAATGATTTCAGAAAAATAAGTTACAGAGTGTGAATGGTCCTTAATAGTTTGGTGTTAAGAAAGGTACTTAAGTTTAGATGTGCCCATGCTACTCCCTGGGTGACGTCACACCAAGCTGAATACCAAAGATCCCTCTAGCCCCTCACAGCCAGCTTTTGCTCACTTGAAAAAAATATAAAGAACACTGATGCCACCTCCCTTAATTTAGCAACTTCCTTTTCTTCCCTTCTTCAAATAGTTAAATTCAGTTAGGAATCTGAAAAGACTATGGATGTATCCCATTCCAGAGCACTGTCAGAAGTCTCTAGCATGCTATCTGAACCGGAAAGCAAGACTTCCATGACTTGCAAACCCCAAACTGAAATTGCGATGCAAACAGCTGGTGAAGGAGTTATTTTAAAACATGAATCTTGTGAATATGCAAACCTCTATATCGTCACTTTCTGTCTTTTCTGCAATCCCAATACAAGGTACACCAATAGGAGAGTTGACATTCTGTGTGTGCAGAAATAGAGAAGTTTGGGTGAACCAGCTACCAACGCAGCTGTTTAGGACCCTTTGGTAATAGGCACACCTCAATAAATTTAATTTTTATTCACATACATTATTAACCTATTTCCATCACTTTCTAAGGGTGTATTGTAATTGTAGGTCCTGGGAAAATATGTATCATTGAATAGAGAGAAGAATGATCTAGTATGCAAAAGGGAAAACAGTATATGCAAAAATGTTCTTAGAAATCATAGAACACAAATAATTTTCTGAATTTTGTGTACATAGGGAAAGCTCCCAAGAAGCCATTACCCACCCTCTTTTCCAGCTAGCCATCCCAATCTATTTATAGTTTTTTAAATGTTGATAATTAAGCAAACTTTTTTTTAAATATTTATTTATTTGACTATACCAGGTCCTTTCCTTCTGCTGAGTCTATAGGACAAAGACATAAGGAAATCTCTCACAGCCGGGACATTTTAGAGCAGATTAAACCCATCCGTATCCTCATCTATAAAAAGAAAATTGGATATTTTCTCGGATAATTTCTAGCATTCTAGTTATCCAAACTAGGTTGGTTGTATGTGTCTAGGAATCTACCCATTTCTTCTAGGTTATCCCAATGTGCCGGCATTGAGGCTGGCTTTGGTATATCCAGCGTCTCTATATACTTCTGACTGAATATGAAAAACTACCCTGGGAATTTATTTGAGTCTCTTTTGAGAAGTTTAGTTTCCTCATGGAATTAAAAATATCATCTTTCCTGAATCTGGATGTAAGTGGAGTCTTAGCAGAAGAATATTTATCCGGAACTTGACAATGAATGGATTTAAGAATACTAACCCATGAATGACAAGTCAAGTTTTTGTGACAGCTAGGCATTGGTCCCTAGGTTCTAAAACTAAATATCAGATATTGTCTAAAAGATAACTAATGTCTGATTCGTGGTATTTATTTAAAGCATCTGTGAACATTCACATTAAATGATAAAAGCAACATTTATCTTGGGCTCTCTCCACACAGCCAAGAAAATGAGGTGAGGCAACTGAACGCTCGTGCAGTTCCTGCCCTGAGTTTTAAAAGTAAACTTTGATTGCTTATAAATCCCTTAAACCATAAAGTGTGCTCTGGGCTGTTCTTTCCAAATGCTGAAATAATTATTTTTAAAAGAATAAAAGTTCATTCTAAAGGGCAAATTCATTAGGATAAGAAAAGCGATGCGCAAGCTGGCATTGGGGGTTGGGAGGCAAAATGAGCTGTGCTTGGGAAAGAGAACCAGGAACGCACACAGAACTGCAGGATCGTCTGGGGCCGTGGCCGTGAAGGTAGGAGCAAACCACAGACGGGAGTCTGCTGTCCACGGATAATTTCGGTTCAAGGGGTGGAGCCTGGAATAGTACTCGAACGATAGCCCCTGAGACTAGTCTGAAAAAAGGCATCTGTTAGCGGTCATTTTTGAAGGGGTTCAGCATTAAAAGACTGAAGAAGTCCATTGACCTTGGCATTTAGGTATGGCCACTATTCTTACCTTTTTCTAATGCAAAACAAATAATGGTTGAGTTTTATACCTCTGAAAAATAAATTCCATTAACGCATCCACTGATGTGCACATTAGCTCTCTCTTTCCTATTCAAGAGAGCACTACAGCAATGTAAGTGTGACAGAGTGGCATGAAGGTCTTGCTTTTGTATTAATGAGTTACAGAAAGAAATGATCCCACATGGGTACTGTTACCACTAATCACCACATCTCTCAACATCCACCTCACTAATAAAGGAATACCAAAGTTGTAAATCTTTAAAATACAAGAAAAACAGTTCTGTTGGGAAGAGCAACCAAAGAGGTGGCCAATTAAAAAGGAACAAAGGGAGATGCAATAACTGAGCATGGTGATGGCAAAATCCGAGGAGCTTCAGCAGGCCAAGGGCAATAACGTCTTCTGAGGTTAAGCCAGTGTATACAAAGAATCGTGCATATTTCGAATCGTGGTTGTTTAGTGCAGAGGCTGGAAATATCGCCACATTATTTTCCAGATATATCTGGCAGAAAGAGACTTTCTATGTAGCTAGAGCATAGCAGGGTCAAGAGGGAGAGCTGTAAGCAGGTATCTGAAGGATGAATTTAACAAGTACAGCCACGATGGGACTCTGATCAAGGAAGCCCAGGGACAGCGGAAACTGCAGCACACAGCGGGAACCTAATAAAGATGCGCTAACTATGAAGCCTCAGAATTTAACAATAAGAGATGCAATAGCATTGCTACAGCAGCCCATTTGTTTGAATGCTGGAGAAACTAGGCTTTCTTAATACTTTTTTCTAAAAGACGTAGAATCTCATAGTTCAAAATTCAGACTGTAGCACGGATTGGCCACTTATTTAGTCAATGAACTTGGGTGGATTATTTAAGTTCTATGAGCCTCACTTTCTTCAGCAGTAACCAACAGCTGCTTTAATTTCTAATATGCATGTAAAGTACTTAACAAAATTCCTGACACGTAGGAAGCATTCAATAAATGAACGTTGCACTGTTGATGCGCAAAGTTGCTAATAGAGCAGAGCACAGGAGTTATGTCTCCAGCATCCACCCCCATACATTTATCAAACTATTATTTCCTGACTTTTCATACAGGACACATATCAACTGCATGCATGTTATTCCTAATATTACATCATATGCCTGAATATCAATTTCCTACCAGAATTGGTGTATAACATTAAATAGCACTACAACCAGCTCACTTTTTCAGTAACATTCCTATTACAATTTCTGAATATTTCAATTCATCAATGTTAAAGATAATTTCCTCCCCTCATAAAATATTAACATACTTTTCTGTGTGACTGAGAAATGTCTTCCAGCAACTTCTTCCTGTCATTAATTAAAATAATGAGCGGTGTAATATTAAATGTGTAATTCTCTGACAAGCACTCAGGTGTTTGCCGAGAAGTCCCTTTCTACCAAAAACATCTGGAAAATAACATGGTAAACTGAAAAGCCGATACTTTAATACACTACAGGGTAATCCCCAAGTCTAGGTAGGCAAAGTGCCAAACTGGCAAAGCTTGTTTTCCTGGCATGATGCCACGGCTTCCTCATTTTTCTTTTTTTTTTTTTTTTGATGTGTTTGATGAGGATTTTGCTCAGCCCCTCTTCATTTTCACAGCCTTACTTATCCGACAAGAAAATGACAACAAACACATTCTAACACCAGATAGCTCTTCTACTTCCCACAGATAGTGTCTCACACAAGTGCAGTGATCATAAATATTTTAGTTACTTCAATAGACTCGGGCACAGCCGCAGTTAGTAAAAATAGCTGCATGGCTCCTCCCCTAGCAGTAAAAGTGAATTGTTGCTTCTCATTGGTTGTCTGTCCTCCGCGAGATGCATTCGAACGGTCACTCAGGTCCCTTCCCAAGAGGCTGGAGTCCTCCCCTTCTTTTCCCCCTCTCACAACTTTGTGTTTCGAGATGTTGAATAGTAAGTACATTAAGAACTTGAAGCTTTAAAACTCAGTCATCCAACACTTTGTGAAATGAGTCAATTGATTTGTTCATGACTTGACTGTTCTGACTCCCAGCCATGTGATGTTTTACACTTTGCGAAAGGCTGGCATGGTCTTAACACCTTTGACCCCCAGAGGTATCTCAAGAAGGATTAATTTCCCCACTTTTCTACTGAGAAAAATGAAGCTCCAAACGAGAACTGATTCCTGCCAAAAACGAGAAAGAGAAAATACGCATGTGCTTATTAAAATGCAAAATTTGAGTAAGATCTTCATTCTACATATTAGATACACAAAACTGGAAAAACAAAATCCAGGAAGGAGGAAGGGAAATAGTAAATATATGAAAACAGCATGTTGACTTTCACATTATATTCAAATATTTTTCAACCATGAACTCTCAGGTAAAATGTCATTAAAGAAAACATTTTTGTTTGACAAACAAAAAAAAAGTCTTCAATGATATTTTGCCTGGGAGTCATAGGTGAGAAATACTTAAATATGATATAGAATATGATTATAGATATTAAATATGATATTTTGTACAAAGTATGGCCTTTATCTTTGTCTTACATAACGTTCTCTAGGGAACTTAATTTGGACTGTAGTTTGTCTGTTGGGGCGTGTTCTCCGGAATGACATGAAGGGAATAAGAGAAGCAGAGCTGGAAAGCCTTTGAAATAGAAACCTTAGCTAATCTCATTCCATATCGTCCTGAGTTAAAGGCAAAGGACCCAGGACTTTGTGCCCCAAACTGACCTGTGGTTGATTTGAAGCAGTCTGACTCTGAGGAATGGGTATAACCTTGGTCAAGGCATCTTCCTATGGCTGACAGCAACTCACAGAAAGAGATTCAGCTGTGAGCTGTTGACAGTCAACACGCCCAGCAGATGGAACGAGGAATGCCTCAGTCCTAAAGGGCAATCTGGGCAGAACAGCACAGCGTCCACATTAGCCTGGAAAGCCATTCTATGCTCTTCCCTACCTGAGACAAATCCTGTTTATCCTTCAAAATCCAGGCCAAATAGCACTGCCTCTGAATCCTCTGTAATCACTCACTAGAGTTATTCTCACCATCAGTGTTCCATTATATCATATTTTATGTCTCTAAGTTAATATTTATCACAAGCCTCACTAGCCTGTGAGCTCCATGACAATGGGTCCATATCTTATTTATTACTCTCTCTCCAGTGCCCAGCACAGCACCAGGCTAATATTAAATAAATACTAAATATTTATTTAACTAATAAACATTGAATTAAAAGCCCACACCAAGCCAGCAGCATGCGGGTCCTCTTCTGAATGCTCCCCTCCTTCCAGCCTTGTTGATGGAGTGAAAATTAAGCCATATACATGTATAACTGGAGAAGAGCTGCCGATGTTCTGCCCTGAGGTTCTTTCATAAAACATTTTGTTGAGGAAAGATTTATATCATTTATACCCACAGGAGGAAGTGAAGTAAAATAAGAGAGACAGTTGCAGGAAGGATTGCACACAACTCAAAATTAAGTGAGCTGAATTCCAACCCAGTCACCGCCAGGTTCTATTTGGGAGATCTGAGAAGGCACTAGCTCACTGTATACTACAGTGTCTTAGGAAATAAGGGGGTGTGATTTCATCAGAGAATGCCTGAGCTACAAGGAGACGGGTAGAACTTTGAATGCTTACTACATCACCAGAATGAAGTGAAAAGAGCTAAAGGTGTTTTACGAAAAAGTACCTTTTTAGAAAACAACGTTTTAGTTTATATACAGGTGAAATGGATGTGTGCAGAAATCTTAGGCAAAATACACTGAGTAACAGAGGCAACAGTAAAAGGAAATTGAAATCCAAAAACTTTAGGCATATCGCCTAAGTCAGTTCATGCGTGCAGGAGCACAATGTAAACCAAAGACTAAAAATTCCAATATACCTAAAACTATTCTTAAGTGCATCCTTTTTTCCCCTAATACTGTCTCCTAGAAACCTCACCGCTGGCTTTTGATTTCATCTGTCTCTACCGGGTCTCGGCAAATCTGTGGAAGGGTGGACCAGCCCACAGTGTTATTAGATATTTCTCTGCATCAGTTTTTGCTGCCAACCAAAGATATTTTGGAGACCGACTAGAATAGCCTATGTTTAAAGACCAATTATAATTTTTGAATTTTGTTTTTCTTGAAGAGGTACATGTCCGTGGCTTTAGCATTTTAGCAGCGAATCAGTAGTAGCTTCATCGCAGAGAAAACTCACTACACTTCAAATAACTAAAGTTAACATCACTGGTATTAGGACTACTTCTCATCTTGTACTTTATGATATGAAACACTGAAAACTGTTCAACAACATCTCTGTGGTATTCCTTTAAGTCATACAAATATATGAATCTAATAAGACAAATTAGACAAGTCCATATGTAGGACATACTTTGGAATAACTATCCAGTACTCTTCTAAATTATCAGGGTCAATAAATGTAAAAGAAGGACCAAAAACATTGTTACAAATTAAAGACAGTAAAGACACATGAACACTCACTACGATGGGTCATTCTAGATTGGACCCAGGAATACCTACACAAGTCATCACTGGGAAAATTCACAAAGTTGAACACTGGTCTCCAGCGTACATGCCAAATAACCAAGTGTCATCGCATGGATAATGTCTATACGGATCTTCGCACGATGTCCACATGGTTGCAGGCCTATTGTGAAGTAGTCAAAAGATGCCCAAAATATCTGGCTCCCTCTGCTAGCCCAGCATAGTGGTTAAGACCATAAGGTGGGGTTGGTGATCAAATAGCTGATCCTTGGGGTTTTTCAAAAAAAAAAGGTGAGAGTGAGAAAGTATTAGAAAAGGACAAATATAACATTTAGTAATAACTGATTCTAAGTTGAATGTAATTGTTAAGAGAATAAATTAAATCTAAATGACAGGAGAGGAAGTCAAGAATCCTCAATGCAGAAAATCCTGAAAGTAACAGAAGCTGGGAAGACATGTGTTAGGAGTGTGGATATTTTAACTTCAAAGCAGGGGGAGGCTTGTAGCCTAACAGCACCCGTGGGGCTGATTTTATGGGATGAATATGAGGCTTGAAGCTAATAAAGCAAAAATGTACAACAGAAAGATGTGACAAGTAAAAGCAGGAGTTGTTACATGGCCCTATAACATGTGGGCAATGTGACAATTTCTACATACCTTGGAAGCTATGCAAAATTTTACATATTCACTATCACTCAACAGTTATTTGTTGGATATCAATTAAGTTTTGGATCTTGATGTTGAAATAGAGAATATATTTTTAGAGTTTATTAAAGATAACTCATTAAGCACATAGACATACTATTGTTTAGCAATAAGCTTATTTGACCATTCACCATAGATGGTTTTTTTTTTTTTTATTTTAGAGAGAGGGTAAGGGAAAGAGAAAGAGAGGGAGAGAAACATCAATGTGTGGTTGCCTCCCATGCGTCCCCCAGAGGGTACCTGGCCTGCAACCCAGACATGTGCCCTGACTGGGAATTGAACCAGCAACCCTTTGCCTCACAGGCCCGTGCTTAATCCACTGAGCTACACCAGCCAGGGCTACCATAGATGTTTTAGAAAGAACATGGAACAGACTGACAATGGCCAGAGGAAAGGGGGAAGGGAGGAATGGTGGAAAGAAGGGGGAGAGATTGGCAAAGGACATGTATGAATGACCCATGGACATGGACAACAGTGTGGGGATTGACTGTGGGAGTGAAGGGTAGGCTGGGTGAAGAAGGGCAAAGGGCGGGGATTGGGATAGCTCTAATAGAATAAACAAGAATAAAACATAAGAAAGAAGCACTTCCTATTTTCCCTTTTTTTTTTCAACTTGATAGCTGTTAAACATCCTTAAATCCTCTTTGAAGTCAGAATAAAATAAAATATTTTTAAATCCTAGTATTTATTGCCATATTGCTTGGGACTCTAAATTTAAATAGCTTTCCTACCTCCTTAAGAGATCTCGGTCCACAACACTTCTTCTATTCTTGTTTCTTTCTGTCTTTCTCTTTCATTCTTTTCTCCCACTTTCTCTTTTAGCAAATAATCGTTAATGACTTCTTTCACTTTTCCAGAGTTCTACATTCCCTTTCTTCTTCAGAGTGAATGTCTTGTTTCAACAACCCAATTCTGCTTCCTGTCACATCTTGGACTGGTGAGCATCATCGAATCTTTCAAGCTTCAAGTTAAAGAACACGTTCTCAGGAAGGAGGTTTATGACTTGTAGGCTACGTCCTCCTCCTTTTCCTAATGTCCCCACACCACCTAACACTCACTGCACATTTCATTGCAGCTACATGTTAAATTTTGTTGTCCACGCTAGGATATAAATGATGTCAAGGCGGGTCCTACCACCTTAGTTGTTTTATTCACTGTGTCCTCAGTGTCACTTAGTATCACATACAAGAATTTAGTATTTATTTGGGTGGTGATGAATAAATAACTGAATACATGGATGACTAGATGGGTGGATAAAAAGATGAATTTACAGATGTAAACCTACCAGGTACCAATAATATTGTAGATCATATGGAGGCAGGATACAGCAATGAATAGGATTTGGCCCTTTATCTTCAGATGTGGAAAATTTAGATCAAGAGATATGTGTACAAGACTAAAGCTATGTCAGGGGAGTAAAAAGCATGCTGCTTTAAAGCATGTAAGTGAAGAGTTGCTGGGAGGTGCAAAGGAGAGAATGAGTGCCTCGGAGTGCCAGGCAAGGAATCACAGAGGGAATGAATCTGAATTCGGTCGTGAAGAAAGAATAGGAAATGGATAAATACGGAGGGAGCTGGGGTATAGAGCCAACCTGTGGCCCAGGATGGCTGTGAGTACGGCCCCACACAAAATCGTAACTTTCCTTAAAATACAATACGAGATCTTTTTGTGATTTCATGTCACAATGTATTTAATGTGTGGCCCAAGACAACTCTTCTTCTTCCAGTGTTGCCCAGAGATGCCAAAAGGTTGGACACCCCTGCGAGGATTGGTCAAAGGGGACATAAGTCAGACCTATGTAGTCTGTTTAGGCTTCATTGGAATAGAGTTCTATAAAACGATTTAATCAGGAAAAACATGGCCATGGTACAGAACATGCATGGATGGCTTTAGCAACGAGGCTAAAGAGTTCAGAATTTAGTCTGTAGGAAATAGGGATCCATAAAATACTTTTGAGGAAATTAATCAGTTTTCTAAGAACCAAAACTAGCAGCAAAGTGGAGAGTTCCCTATAGAGACCGAAAACAACCAAATGTAAATAGGAAGCTGTTTAAAGAATCATGGCAAGAAATGCCGATAAATCTAATGCTATGTCAAAAGAATCCATTAATATAAAGTTTATATGTGTTATTATACTTGAATGGCCATTCTCAATGTCATTGTAATAATACACTGTAATATACATACCAACTTAGATGTAAGATTGATACACTTATAGAAAAAGCACCAAATTGAATTTACTAAAATTTATATCCAAAAGTCAAATTTGCAAGGAGACATATATTCAAACACAGATTAAGGCAACTGAGCTCATTATAGATAGTTACCCGCTAATTAGATCAGTACTAAGTTTATGTTTCTGTCTATGGTTGATACATAGGAAGGTTCTACTGTATCAAAATTTGCCTTTACTACTATTATAACTTTGTTTGCCCATAAACATGAGCCCATAAACTAAAATGACATGTTACATTTGTAGCTTGGAAATTTTAGTGACATATATATTGATTTGGAAATGTATTTATTTAGCTTTTGATGATACATGTTTTCTGGGTTATTAATGGGGGTCACTAAAGGGAATGTGATTGAAATGGCTGTTTATTTTGAGGTCCTGGTTGTTTTTATCTGTTTGTTTCATCCTGATTAAGCTGCAGCTCGTGTTAACCCTGGTGAATGCACGTCTTTTTCCCGATTTCATGGCAACTGCCTGCAGCTTCAATCTGCTTCTAGTGTTGTGACAGCTTATAAAAAAAATAACAACGGCACCAACAAACCAGAACCAAAGTCAGCTAGGGAGGAGGAGATGAGGAAATGAGACATGGGAGATTTTCATCCCACTGAATTTCACAGACTGAATGTTTGTGTCCCTCTCACATTCTTATGTTGAAGCCCTGACTTCAAATACGATGGCGTTTGGAGAAGGGACCTCTGGGAGAAAACGAGCTTTAGATGAAGTCATGAGGGTAGGACCTACCGGATGGGATTAGTGCCTTTACGAAAAGTGGGAGAGAGAGGAAGGCCACCAAGAAAAGACCACGTGGGGACCAAACAGGAGGGCAGCTGTCTGCAAGCCAGAAGGAGGACTCTCCCATGACATCGAATCTGCTCGCACCTTGACCTTGGACTTCCCAGCTCCAGACCTCTATGAATGAATTGAATGTCTGTTGTTTCAGCTGTCTAGCTTATGGCATTTTGTTATAGCAGCCGAGCTGACTAAGACAGTGGGCCTGCTGTATATTATGTTAACCCATATTTCCCTTTCCAAAAGCTAACTTTGTCCTCTTATAGCTGAGCATTTTGGTTTTATCTACAGAACAAGGTAAGAATGTCATGCTCAATGACAAAAGGTTTTCTAAGTGTTACCAACTGTAAAATGGAAGTATAGCTTAATTAACATATAACAAATTAAAACAAAACAGCAAAAATGTTTCCTCAGGCTCTGCTGCTTAAAAGGGTGGTGGACAAAATAATTATTTAGGGTTTTCCAGTAGCTTGTATGTGCTCCTCCTAGGTCCTCTTTGGTGTCCAGTCTACACCCGTGTCTTGTGGAAACTTATCTATGAGAACGGCCCAGGCTAGACAGGGGAAAGGGACATCGTTAACTGTGAGAAATTCCTGTGTGAGGCTGGGGAAACAGCACGGTCAAGATGAGGAACCACCAGAAAAATTGTGGAGAGAAGTTAAGGTAGAAATGGAGGCAGAGGCTTCTTGTGGCAATTACAAAGAGTGAAAAAGGTAAAAAGGATAATTAATAAGTACCTAGCTTAGAAACCACAGGGATTAGGTGCAACATAAATTAGATTGAATGGACTACCCCCAAAGAATAGTCAAAAAAGACTAAACTTATGGGTAAGTCAGAATTTCCCACAAACTTGATGGTCTCCTAGTACATCAGAGCTCAACCCACATTTTCTCATAAAAGAATTCCTCAAGTTATGTTCATTTTTTTTTCCAAAAGATAACTTGGCAGTCCTGACCATCCCCTCCCCCGCCCTTTCTGAAATCTTCTCTTTCCTCGGTTGCTTACAATGGTTTATATGTTGTTTCAGATGCGAGTTCCATATGTCTCTGGAATTTCCTGTGAGTGTCAGCTTTGAGTTTCTTTGCTTAGAAATAATCTGTTTAGTTTGTTTCCCTGTATAATAGGTTCTCTCCTGGATTTCCTCCCAAAGAATATTTTATTGTGTTTGTTTCAGTTGTGGGTTTTTTCTTTGTTTATGGTTTATTTTCTGTGGGAACGCCACATTATTACCTCTCTTGAAATGTTTGGATTCTACAGCTGTGTTAATTTGAGTTCTTTCCTAATTTCTGGCAACTTCATGATGTCTCAAGAAGAAAATAAAATCTAGCATTGTCTTATTTGTAGGATCTCAGCACATTCTGAGGTCAGAATGTCTCTCTGGAGGTCAGCTCTCCAGAATCCTCAATCCCACAGGCATTATGAGAGCCACGAGGTAGGTAAATCTCCTGTCTACTTTGCTCAACGGTGTTAATCCTCGGGACCTGCTGCTCTGAAATGGTGAAATGGGAGCTTGCATCCACCACCAATGTCCACGCCAAGCAACCACAAACAAAGTGTGATTGGAGATCAGCCCTCTGATCTTAAACCATTCTTCTCCTGGGTTCATAGTAGCTACCTCATTCACGATTACGAAGGAAAAGGAAACACTACTTGTTAAGTGTCTAGTGGAGTTCCTGGGATATTCCAGGCACTGGATACCTGTGGGTATGCTTGTCGCCACTGCTTCTGCAGCCAGGGCAGGTACGCTTTATGAAAAATGAGATGTCCACTATAATGGGGGTGTCATGGGGGAATGATACTAGACTTAGAAACCTGGAAAGCAGCAAGCAAAACCACTGAAAAGCAGCTGGACCTATAATATAATAGATGATTTAGTAGTATCATTTATGAAATGAAGTCAAAAGTTCATAAGACAAAGATACATGTGACTACTTAGCAAACCTTCCTTTGCATCCTTAATACCCACAGAGAAGAGTCACTTCATCACAGTCTCATTACTGATAAAGTAAGGTCGAGGTCATTTAGAAAATAAATGTAAACCTAGCTCAACTTTAATTAGTTTAAGAAGACAATGAGCCATGCATGTCACTTGGAAAGGTTTCCATTTAAAATTGTTCATATTCTAAGATTTTAAAATGTAATTAGTGCAACAATTTAGAAAACTGAGAGGGGCGATTCCCTAAACACGGAGGCCCTAAGAGAATGGCATGTGTGAAGAGAGAAAAAAAAATCTTAAGTTGGCCACCTGTACTTCTTTCTACCTGCTCTGCTTGATTGCTTGGTATGCAGGCACCAGGTCACAGGTGGAAGGCATCGAGGACCATGATACAATGTAAATGTTTATAATAAATCATAATTACTGGCACACCTGTGGTACATAACTTTGGGAGGTGGTGTGGCAAAGATGCTGCAAATGCTCGTGCAGAAAGCAAGAAATAAAACTCTCTGTTTTTTAACCCACCATTAGATGAGATCCAATTCACATGTTTCATTACTTGGAACAGCCACTGGCGAGGCTGGGAAGGGGAGGTTGGTCTCCAAAGTGTTCCATCTCCTCCGGGCCCCCTCACCCCCCAGCTCCCAACAGAGGTTTCTCAGGGTCCCCAGGGGCCACAGCTTCTCTCATCGCCTGGTGCTTAGGTTGTGTTCTCACAACAGATCCGTTAAGTCTTTCCTTGGCAAATCAAAAACTGTAATTATCAAGTCTAAAATTCCGATTAATTATTATAGAATCTAAGTCAATAATCTTGGCAAAGTCTCCCAATATTACATTGACGTCATTATTATTACTGTATCACAGATCATTTAATTTGCTTCCCTAGCTGTATGTTTCGCATTCCCCTTTATGATCCCCCAGAAACTTGGTCCAAAATGACACGTGACAGCAGATCTGAGGTTGGCCCCGTCCGTACAATTGAGAAGATTCTCTGGAGACCAGTGTCATTGAAGTGAGGGGTCCTGGCTTTAAAACCTATTTTTGCACTATGTAAGATGAATAGAAAACTATGTGTTTCAACAGCCTTACTGTATTCTTCTTTCCACCCCCCCACTCAGAGCATTTATGTTATTGAAATGTGTTTCAATCTTATGCTAATGGGTAAATTGGGAAAGATTTTCTGAAGTGGCAGCTGTATTACAAGAATATTTTTGAAGGACTGTTTTAATTAAAATCCATACTATTCCCCTGGGTACCACTGAATATGGGAGAAATCTGAATATGAATGGCGTACGTCTGAATGGATGTTTTTTTTTCCTTCTTCCCTTAATGGACGTTGAAAAGGTGCCTGATCCCTGGCTTGCACAATCCCTGGGTTGCTTAAAGAAGGGTTAGAGCCCAAATACCACTCACCACCTATGAGTGTAGAGGTTTTTAAGATAAACCTAGTGGGTATTAGTATCATTCTCAATTTTATCATTTCATGCTAAGTCTCATTTTCCATTTGTACTAATTTCTTCAGCCACTCATTTTAAATTTAATTTAATTTTATCTGTTGGTGTATAGCAAGAAGCATAAACATTAATATTTTCAATTTATTACAAAATTACTTAAGCCTTTGCCTAAACCTCGTCCACCTCTTTCCATCAAACATACTGAACAATAAAATTTATCCCCCAAATCACCTCACTTTCCACCCTCTGGAAAAATAAGATCAAGAAACAGTGTCTCAGTTGTGGAAATTCTCAGGAAGAGATGCTCTGAATATAACTCTGCCAGATCTAATCATATTTAATTATTTTTCCCCAACTCTCAAAGTTTGAAACAAAATTCACCGATGGGTCAATGGGTCTGACAAAGGAATCAATAAGCGCTGTATGATCCACTGAGAACGGACATTGCTAATGTTTTGAGAGAGAGGAGAATCTTTACTCCATGAACTCAGGGAGGAGGAAACACAGCCTGGGGTATACCAACAAGGAATTAATGAGCCAGAGGACCTGAAGCAGAGAGCAAAGCATGTTAATGAGCTCCAGGCTCATGTTCGCCCTCAACCAGGCAGTCTGAGAAGATCTACCTGGTGTCCCTTTCTCTGATTCCTCATCATTTCCGTTCCTCGTCACCTACAGGATGAAGTCCAGACTGTTGTTGCTGCCACTCAAGGCCACCCCATAATAGGCCCAAAGTGACTGTTCTTGCCATCAAACACCTTCTCAGACGCTCTCTAGTCATATAATTTGCCACATTGTCGTCTAAATAAATCATGCAATTACAAATTTCTTTGGATTGGTTTTTGGTTTTTGGTTTTGTTTTGTACAGACTGGTCTTTCATCCCAGAATACCCTTTCTGTCATGCTCTGTCTACTCAAATCTCGCTCAGCCTTCAGAACAGAACTCCGATGGAAAACCCCCTCGGAAGCCTGACGGTGCATTTAGTCTGTGTCTTCATGTATGGAGCTTGCGCTTTGACAGTAAAAAATAATAATCAGGTGTTTGAGAGCCCAGAACTTTTATAGATAAAGAACTAAACCGAAAGATTAAGTGGGGATACTATGCTATCCGTATTTAGTTCCGAGAATTGTTTGGAGAATTTAAAAGGACAATACATGTTAAGTCCGTAGCACTTGATAAATATTAATTACATGGTAAATATCTATGCTAGCTAGTAAGTGACAGTTTATGACCTCTAAACATGGGGCCTCTGACTCGGAGAGCAATTTTGCATAGGTGAGCGTACCTGTGCGGAGGTACCATGCTCCTTCAATACCACAAAGCCTGTGTTTCCAGGTTGATTGACTTAGTCTCATGGCCTCTTAAGGACTTACTCTTAGCAAACAAAAATACTGTGAGCTCTTTTATACCGTGTCTCACAGGCACCCGTGAGATCCGTCCAAGTCTGAAGATGGAGATACAGATGGTCATGGAAGAAGGTAG
The DNA here is from genome assembly GCF_022682495.2 of Desmodus rotundus. Lineage (NCBI taxonomy): Eukaryota > Metazoa > Chordata > Mammalia > Chiroptera > Phyllostomidae > Desmodus > Desmodus rotundus. Next base: position 9,576,835 of record NC_071398.1, on the reverse strand, counting down.
AATTAAGTAGAGCAAAGCTTACAGTGCTTACCAAGCCATAGGAAGTGGCTAGCATAAGATGGAATTTATCAGATTTGTTTGGAGTTTTGACTTTGCCATATGGGTTCAGACAAAACTGAAATGCAAAACAGAATTCTAAATCATTCGAAGCTGTGAATGGAAATTGCCAAGTTTTACAGTCTCGACTATGAGATGGTGAGACCACAGGAGGGAAGGGAGGTCCCCGGCAGGAAGAAAAGGATCTCATTCTCTTTCATTCATATTTATAAGTCGGGGCTAACATGATGATGAAAGCTAGAGCAAAAAAAAAAACACAGGAGAGAGCTTTCTTCTTCAGCCACACCAGGACTGAGATGTGCTGGGAAGAGAGAAGGGGGTGGCAAAGGCTAAAGGGGGTCAAACACAGGGTGCCAGAAGGAGATGGGACTGGAGGGGGTGGGCACGCAGTGCAAGGCTTGTCCCAAATTTCCCCCCTTTGCCCTCCTCTGCCCAGCTCATCCTCTGCGCCCACAGTCCATCCCCACACCGTTGTCCATGTCCATGGGTCGTTCATACATGTTCTTTGATTACTCCCTTCCCCCTCTTTCTACCATCCTCCGCTCCCCTTCCTCTGGCAGCTGTCAGTCCATTCCCTGTTTCCTTGTCTCTGGTTCTGTTGTCCTCATTAGCTTGTTTTGTTAAAAAATGAGGGGGTGAATGTGGCTCCCGTCATTCTATCATTCCCAGGTTGTGATATCCTGGGAAATTTTCAGTTCAGCAAGTACTACTAGTACGTCGTCTTTGATTTCAGTGCCTTGATGGATTTAGTGATCTGAAAATTAAGTATCACAGTGACAGCTGAGTTTTGGGAGGTCCCTGGGGGCCTTATCATTAGCCTGGCATGCAATGTTTTAAAAGTGGAGCAATATGTATACACATATGTTCTTATATACTTTCCTTGCAAAACAAAAAAATCAAGTGGTACCAGATTTTACATATTGGCACATACCACAATTTTTTTTACTACCAATATCACAGACTTCAAAAAATTTCAGTAAGTGTACATTGCATCTCACCTAAATATATGTAAACACACACGTATACTTTATACTTTATAATGATTTGTTTTACAGATTTTTAATATTTTAATGTAATACACAATGAAAATATGTTTTTACAATATTCTTCAAGTGGCACAGGTAGATGTGTCTATCCGTGTAGTTTCTTTGTTTACTATTTAAACAGTTAATAAAGGTTTACTTTGAAATGAGTTTTAGATGTAATCAGAAGGAGTTGCCAGAATATTAAGTGACGGTTCCTCCACAGCCTACAGGTGGTCTCCCCTCTTGTTAACATGTCACATCAATGTGCCACCTGTGAACCAACATCGGTAACTAAGGAGTCACTAGTCATTTTCTCTAGAGCTCCTCAGGTTTATGTTTTTTTAAAACTTTTGACTTTGAGATAATTATAGATGCGTGCACAGTTACACAAACTAATAGAAAGATCCTGTGTAAGACTTCCCATCTTCACTCAACAGAAACATCCCGAAAATCCTCAGAACAATATCACAACCAGGACGCTGACATTTCGGGTCAAGACACAGAGCGTTTCCATCACCACGAGGGTCCCTCGCATCATTCTTTCATAAACACAAACCCTTTCCTTGTACTCACGCCCCCTTGTTACCACTAGCAACCAAAATTTGTTCTCTGTTTCTACAATTTCGTCATTCCAAGAACGTAACATAACAAATCATAATAGAGAAGCTTTGGGACTGGCTTTTTTAAAAAAGTCCCAATAATTCTCTGGAAATTTATCCAGATTAGTACATATTATCTATCGTTCATTTCCTTTTGTTGCCGAGTAGTAGTTTATGACCAGGATGTGCCACATTTTACTCCTCCATTACAGGGCATCAGTCTGGCCTGGTTCCAGTTTGGGGAGATTACGGATAAAACTACTACAGATTTGTGTACAGATTTTCTGAGAACAGAACTTACCCTCTGGGAAAAATGTCCAAGAGCGCAATGGCTGGGTTTGATGCTTAGTTTTCTCAGGAACGGTACAACTGTTTTCCAGAAGGAACATACCGTTCTCATCAGCAGAGCATCAGGCCTCCAGCTTCTCGGCGCCCTTACCAGCATTTGTCGTCAGCATTTTCAGCTCAAGGCCCTCCGATAGGTGTGTGGAAATATCTCACAGTGGTGTTAACATGCGGCTCCCAATAGCTAATTAGTTTGAATTTTTTCGTGTGCTCATTTGCCATCTGTATATCGTCTTCGGTAAAATGTCTCTTCATGACTTTTGCCCATTTTTTAATTGGGTTGTTTGCTTTGCACTGTTGAGTTTTGAGATTTCTTCGTATATTCTAGATTCTAGTGTTTGGCTGGTTATGTGGTTTACAAAAGTTTCCTCACATTTTCATGCTTCTATTTTCATCTGCTTAACTTTTTTTTTTCCAGAGCAAAAACCAGAAGCTTTATGGAATCCACAATACCAACTTTTCCTTTTACAGATTGTGCTTTTGGTGTTCAGCCTAATGAGTCTGTGCCTAGGTCAATATCTCAAAGATTTTCTCTCTCTTTCTGTTAAATATGGTAGTTTTACAACAGTGACAGCTGTTATTATTATCTTCATTGTGAATATGCACAATAACAAACATTTTCAATGAAAATCCATGTGATCTTAAGATTCATATATTTTTAAATTTATTATTCAATTACAGTTTATATTCAATATTATTTTGTATTAGTTTCATACATACAACATAAAGGTTAGACAATCGCATACTTTACACATTTCATATATATATATTATTGATGAAGGTTTGGTTTAATGCACTGTATCTTGAAAAAGTTTATTGAATTATTTATCGGGGTGACATTAATAAAATTATATACATTTCAAGTGTACAATTCACCAGCCCATCATCTGTATACGGTGTTGCATGTTCACCACCCAAAGCAAGTCTCCTTCCCTCACCATTTTCCCACTTTTATCCTCTTTTAACTACTCTCCCACCCCCCTTCCCCTCTGGCAATCACTGTACTGTTGTCTGTGTCTATGAGATTTATTTATTTATTTACTTGTTTTTGTTCAATCCCTTCCATTTTTCACCTAGGGCCCTTCCCTTCTGACAGCTGTCAGTTGTTCTCTGTTTCTATGAGTGTATTTCTATTTTTTTTGTTAGTTTATTTTGTCCATTAGAATCCATGTATGAGTGAAATCTTATGGTACTTGTCTTTCTCTGATTGGCTTATTTCATTTAGCATAATGTTCTCCAGGTCCATCCATGCTTTTGCAAAGGGTAAGATTTCCTTCTTTTTTTTACAGCTGAGTAGTATCCGAGTAGTAGTTGTGTAAATTAGCACAACTTTTTCCCCAACTCATCTACTGATGGGCACTTGGGCTGCTTCCATAGCTTAGCTATTATAAATATCACTACAATGAACATAGGGGTGTATTCCTTTGCTGTGCAAAAACTTTTTAGTGTGATGTGGTCCCATTTGTTTATTTTTTTTTTTTGTTTTCCTTGCCTCGGGAAACATACAGAAAATCTCAAATACTGCTTATTTGAGATTTTTCTTATTTCTTGAGATAGACCAGCAATAATACAAATTTCCCTCTCAGAGCTGCTATTACTGTATTCCATAGATTTTGCATTGATGGATTCTCACTTGCATTTTTTTAAACTCTATATCTGGTAAATTGCTTGCCTCCATTCCATGTAGCATTTTTTCCCTGGAGATTTCTCTTGTTCTTTCATTTGGGGCATGTTTCTTTGTCTCCCCTTTTTGACCTCATTTTTTGTGTTTGTTTCAATGAGTTAGGTAGTTCTGCTATGTCTCCCAGTCTTGGTAGGGTGGCCTTATATATTACATGTCCTGGTAGACCCAGTGGCACAGTCCCCTTAATCATCTGAGGTGGGTGCTCCAGGAATGTCCCTTGTGAGAGTTATGTGAGCCATTCTGTTGCAATGGAGTCTTGATTGCTGTTGACCATTGTTGTGTGGGATCAACCCTCAGGCTGGCTGGCTGTGACTATTGACCCTGGCCACGACGTACGCGCTACTGTGCAGGTGCTGACTACACCAAGTTGAATTGCCTCAGCAGGGTCAGGTGCCTGCCGCGATCTCCCTTCGTGGGTGCTGCTTGAACAGCTGATTGGATCCTGCTCTGTTGTTGTCTGCAGCTGTGTGTCTTCCGGGGTATTATGAGAGGGACTCTGGTGTCCATCAATGTCAGACATTGCCTGTGACTGGCCCTGAGCAAACTGTTTGGAGTTACAAAGTGATCCACAGTCTGTGGCTCCCTCGGGGGTGGGAGTGGGGAGGGGGTGCTTTGGTGTGTATGGGAAGGACCAACCTGTGCACCAAGGTGGCTTCTACCAGCAGCAAGCCCCGGGGCAGGTCATCAAAGGCCCAAAGCACCCTGAGATCTATCTCCACCTGCCTCTGCCTGCCAGTTGCCTATTAGGCTCAGTCATTGAGAGAGCCTTTGGCAGAACTTTAGTTGCATTAGGGAGGTTCTCAGTGAGTCACCAGGTAGGGGTGAGTGGTGTTCACCAAACTGATACAGGTTCAAACTTGGTGCCAGCATGGGGTCTGTGACCACTCAGCAGAAGTCCCAGGGTATACGAAGTGTAACTGCCGCTCGCCAGGTGCCCAGAGACCTCTGTGTTGGAGTGGGTTCTCAGAAAGTTGCCAAGGTGAAGCCAGGAGAATTTATCAGGCCCAAACAGACCATGACTTGGCCCTATGAAGAAAAGGGTCTTTCACCAGGTGGCGTGTGAGGGAACAATGGCCTTGGTTCTAGAGCCACATAATTTAGTCTGTCTCAGATTCTGTTAGGCCTCTGAGCTTAGCAAGGTAGGGTGCCCAGGGGTCAGGAAGTTGGGGCTGGTGGATCTCCTGTAAAGGGGAGGTGCTGGTCAGGTTTGGGGGAAGGTGGGGACAGTGATCCCTGCCATAGAGCTACACAACTCAGTCCATCTCAGATTCACACAGACTTCCTTGGCAGGCTGGGGTCACCAGAAGTAGGAAGGGCAGGGCTGCTGGGGCTGGTGTATCCCCTGTGAGGGAGAGGCACTGGTCAGGTTCATGGGAAAGTGGGTGAACTGTCCTTACCCCAAAGTCACACAATTTAGCCACCATCTGAGTCTCCCTGGACCTCTACAGCCCCTGCCCAAGCAGCTGACTGCAGCAGGGCATGAGATCCACAGGGTGGGTTGACAGGGAGTCCAGAGGGTGGGGCTATTGCATTCCCCAAAGCTAATGCCTTCCGGAGGGCAGTGCTCCACCCAAGAAAGTGGCAATAGCCCCACCCTCAGGTGTCTGTGGCATCTGCGGTGTGTGGGAGAGGGACTTAGCACAAGGATACTGGCAGCTGCCTCCTCTCCTTTCTCCCCAGAGCCACAAACCCCAGTCTCTCCTCACACAACTCTAGTCTCCTCGAGTCCGGTTATAGGCTGCCAGAGCCCAGTATGAGCAGTTGTGAATAAGATTTTGTGTGTTGGCCCTTTAAAAGGGCACCTGTGTCTCTAGCAGACTCCTGTCTCTCCCTGGTGGACAGAAACCCCACTGATGTTCACAGCCACATGTTATAGGGGTACCTCTTCCTGGCTGTGGTGTTCTGGACTGGGGAGCCCAGCATGGGATTGAGATGAGAGAGTTCTCAGGAGGAACCTTTGCAGATAAGATATCCCTCCAGAATCTCAGTTGTCACCCATGGGAGCAGGGCCAGCCCTTTCCATGGTTCCACCCTTCCTACCATTCACAATGTGGCTTCTTCTGTAAATCCTTGGTTATAAGAATAAATAAATAAATACATGCTCATAAGGAGGTTTAGGCAAAATTTTTCTTTAGTTTAAACCTGTTTGGAATTCTTTGAATTTCCTGATTTCTTCAACAATTCTGGAATATGCACACATCATTTTTTTGACCACCTCTTCCCAATTTCTCTATCTACATTTTCCAGCAATTTGATTACATACATACACAAGACTTAAGCTAGTCTTCATTTGGTTATTCAGGTTGATTGTTCTATACTTTAGCATAATTCCAGTTTGGTCCTGGAAGGAGGTGAACATCCCTTCCACCTACGGTGCTGCCACCTTGGATCTCTTCATATATTTCTTAAACACACCAAATACCACAAGACTGTCCTGGGTTTAGGATAGAAATTCATGGAATCTATATGGATAAACTGGAGTTAGAACCGGACAGTGGGATTGCTATCAGAACATTAGAAAAATATCTTAATTATAATTATACATTTTAGAGTCCACCAAGAATTCCAGTCTGAGGGTCAGAATGAAGCCAGACAGCTCATGCATTAGTCTTATGATGAATGGCTTCACCCTAAGAGGATTCCACTACAGTATCGCAAGTGCATTACATTATGGCAAAAGGGAAATGTCAAAACTACTTCCTGGATTTGAGGAGAAAATGAGCCACATCATATATCTTGATCAGCCTGTCTTTTTATCAAATCTCTGAATATTGACTATTCTTATGCTGCCATAAATGCATTTCTTTCCAAGGGTCCTAAGGACATAATCTTGACAATTTCTGAAATCCCAGGTTTTATCCTTTAATGTTGAAAATTCTTATACACAACTCCAGTTCAATCTACCCAGCAGAATAAGCCAATCTTGGAAAGCGCAGACCTTAGGAAAGACCTTGGACAAATTATAGGCTACCAAGCACTATTCTGCTCCCCAATGCCGGACCAGGAGCAATGGAAGAAACTGTGCTTATTTTTCTCTCCCTTGGGGCTAAAACTGTGACTGACAGCTTTGACTAGATCATATTGTAAACTCTCAGTTAATTCAAGTGGCTATGAATACAGCTGATACTTTGGTTACCTGGAAGTAAACAGGAAACCCATTTATTTACTACAGCCATCTTTTGGGAATTCTAGGTCACAAAATTCAACATTTCTCTGAGGAATAAGGATCAGGAATAGCTCTAAGTGACATTCCCATCACACAGGACTTTGCAAAATTAAGATTTCCAAAATAATTTTCTGCCGGGACATATTTCCTGGGAATCTCTTCTGTGTTTTTCTACCTACTACCCCTTTACCCTCATTGCAAAGGGAGGTGTGCTGAGGTTTGAGACTTGCTGCACCAGGATCTCCATTCGGGTCTCTCCGTATTTACATCTCAGGTGCTTTCTACTAGAGACCCACTATATTCCTGGGCTGTTCTTTCTGAGTTGAAGTTGGGCCCCAATGTCCCATCGGCCAAATTGATAATGCTTTTGAAGAGATTTCGAAAGAAGCACAGTGCTTCCCTGTGGCCATGATGGTAAACAGCAGGAATCAAACTCAGATTTTAAGGACAAGTAAAAATTTAGCAGCATGTAATGGTGTTAGTCTTAGAACACTTGAAATATGCTGTTTGTAGACTAAGATCTTAGAAACTAAAAACACTTCCCTTTCCAGAGGTTTAGTTTTTTATAAACTTTTTGGTTCTTTGGGTGTGCATGGACGTGCATTTTGCAGTGTTCGTTTTTGCTTATTTGTTGTTTCTAGCATGTTCATTATGACAAAACGTAAGGACTTTTATATGCATAATCTCATTTAATCTTCACGGGGGCCCCAGGAGGTCAGTGCCGTTAGCTACCAAAACTCATTCTGTAAGAGAGAAAACAGAAGGCACTATGAAACAGTCCTGGTAAGGAATGGAGCCAGGATTCCAGCTCGGAAGGTTAGACACCAAGCCTGGATAATTAATTAGTCTCTGCATTCATATCATCAACTTTCCCTCTTTCTACTTAATGCGAAAGACGGGGACAACATGGGTATTTGTTATAGTAATAAAACTAATCAAGAATTTGCTCACGTATTTGATGTAATTGATTACTGATGGCATCTCCTGAGCCTCAGTTTTCATGCAGATGTCGGCTAGCTTAACCCAAGGCAAATGTATACCCCCTGAAGCCCTCCAAAGCATCTCAAAGCACTTGAACTCATCCTTGTCTTATTTCCTTGACTCATAGGTAGAAGTTTCTTCTACCAGACTCTCAGAAGTTTCTTCTACCCTTAAGTAGAAATCCACCTTTGGAGTCAACGGAACTTAGTAATGTAGGGGTTCAGAATAAGTCACCCAAGGGATGCCTCTGTGGTAAGTGGATTGTTTTGAGCTAAAGACAACCAAAACTGTGCAAGAGAAGCTTCTGCACCCCCTCTATATGCACATACCCCTTAACCACCTAGAAGAATTGGAATTAGAGACCTTGCCCATAGTAAGAGATTAGAGAAAATCTTTTGACCTACCTCTAAGGCAGCACAAACTTATAACTACTGAACATCTTTTCTTCTTCTCCTCCTTCAGTGAGCTTCCTTCTCTCTGAATCCCTAGGATGGTTCTTAGCTCAGAATATCACATCTACCTCATTTCGCCTTTCTTTTATTGAACCTCTCATGTATGTGCTGTTTGCATACATATGAATGTAATTAAATTTGGGCGTCTTCTCTTGCTAATCTGCCTCAGGTCTATTTGTTTATTAGAGCAGCCTAAAGAACCTTGAGGGTAGAGGAAAGTTTCTGCCTCTCCCGCAGCAACATCCCACTCACAGACTGAAATCATTCTGTAATATTGTTCCATTCGATACTTTAACTGTTCCTCAAAACAAGTAAGCTTGCACCCTATTTCCGGAAAGGAAACTGAAGAACAAAACAACTCACCTAAGAGTCCATCTTGAGCAAAGGGAAGGAGCAGATGTTTACTTCACTTTAACAGGCATTCATGGAGAGATCCGGTGGCGCTAGACTACTCAAACTACCTCTTCATCCCTCCAAACCTGGTCCTCGGACCAGCAGCACCAGCATGGCCTGGGGGCCTGTTAGAAATTCAGCAAAAGTCAGCATCTCACTTTCTACCCCAGACCCACTGAGCCAGAATCTGCACGATTTTGACAGTCCCTTGGGTGATCTGTCTGCACATCACAGATGGAGGAGGACAGTTTTAGGGAGCCCTACCTACCTTAGGTGACTTTTACTAGCTAGCCTACCTCAAAAACATAAACAAATCCACAAGATGTAGTGTGATTGCTATTCTTCTTTATATAAGAACTCTGGGATTCTCAGACTCCGGGGAGGGAAATGGTTAAGATGCCACACAGGTAACTATTTCATGGACTTACTTTAGCATTCGTTATGACATTTATCATCTATGTGATTGTGTGGTATAGTTTTTCCACATTGGTAAGCTGATACAGGAGAATTTCATTTTGAAGGTATTTGCTAAGTATGCACTTGTCTCTTCCTCACAAACCAAACAAGGGTGTTTCTTTAAGAACAGGGTAAAAGGAGATGCGAGACAAATGTTACGGAACTGAGGAGAAAAGAATGGTTCAGACAACAAAAATCAGAACTATGTGACCGATGCTTCAGATAAAATTGAGGTCAGCGGTTTAAACTGGGGGCACAGAATTCGAAGAATCGTAGACTATAGACACGTTTCAGCTGTAAAGAAACTACATGTGCATTTGCTTTAGGACAGCCCCCCCCCCCGCCCCCCCGCCATGACCAAAGTAACCCAGAGCGTTCAAGTGTCTGGCCTGAAGATGCACAGCCCATGAAGAGTAAAATTGTCTCAATTTCCTAGGTGCCCAGCTCTGTTGTTATGGGAAACCATTCAGTTCTTTCAAGGGCCAATTTCATTGCAGTGTTAAGTGCTAGGAAATCAAATAACAAATGAATAGCTGCACTAATTCAACCAGACATAAAATGTTACTTGGTACTTTTTTCCTTCCTTTACTGCCTTATTTTTGCCCCAATTTATTATTCTCCTTGTCAAGTGTTCATCTAATGTTTTGCTTTTCCCTATTTTTTTTTCCTCTGGCTGTCACCCCTAATATCCCTTCTACTTAGTTAAAAACTTGTGAAGAAATTTGTGTAGGAATTTTGACTGAAACAACTATTTCAGTCAAAAAGACAGCCACAGCAACCCCTTGTGATAATCCATTGTATTAAGAAATCAGTGGATTCTGCCACAGCCAGCGTGGCCTAGGGATCAAGTTGTGTGAAATGTGCTTTAAAGGATTTTTTAATTTTTTTTTATTCCCAATCACATTCCTAGAGATAAGAAAAATGAAGGCCGGAGAAGTTCATCATTATAGACCTTAGGCTACTCACTGATGCGGTGGGGTCCGAATTCAAACCCCGATCTCAATGCACCACGAAATGCACCCTGTTATGATGCAAAGAGTGTCTTATGACTTCATTTAATGAGCATGTGTCTGTAAGCTGGTCCCTTTTCCAGGCCTTTGTAGGCTATGAATTTATGAATAGAATTTATGAAGGGAAACCATGAGAGCAGAGGAGCTTATCTCCATTTGACCATTTCCATCTTATTAGAATTTTAAACACATTAACTACCAATTAGACAAATCTAGATGGCAATCACAGAGATTTAATTTACTCAATACCGTTTATTAGAGAGGGAGAGAGACTCATCACTTGGAAATGATCATTAACTTATGAGAAATGTTTTGGGTTTGGAAGAAAAAATTAAAAGGCAGTCCTTAGGAGTAATACTAAGAAAAAAAAAAAAGTAGCCAAGGCTCTCACGGTTACATATATTGCTATAGTAGCCGAATATATTGATACAAGGCAAAACAGCCTTCCCATAGATACCTTGTGCGCGGCTCTATAACAAGAATTCTTTGTGAACAGATCACAATGCTAGAGAGATCTTTGGATATTTTATGACCTTAGTGTAAGTTTAATGGCCTGTGAATGGTGGTTTCCTAATGCCTAATCAGAATTATGAGTTGATTTTCAAAGGTCTTTTTATTTTTTTTGTCCTTGTTTTTACTGTCTTTTTATGGGAGAGAGATACTCCATTACTGCTATAGCAAGTCTTTCTGTCTCCCTGTCTCTATAACATGCGAGTACCAGAGAGAGACACAGAATAACAAATTTCATTACCAATGTTATAAAGGAAAGAAATGGTAGTTGTTTTTTTTCAGTGTTTACTGAGAGCTCATGTGTCAGAAGTTTATCCATTAATATTAACAAGAGGAGGGAGTATAGCAGGAGAGGGACAGTTTCCATTTCCATCAGCCTTTATAAAATCGCCCTCGCAGAGCTAAACAAACGGAGTTCGCAAGGGATCCCAGTCTGATTGAATGAGGTGGACAAGACTCAAATATTTCATGGTCTTGACTTTAATTTCTTGCAAAACATTTTTCCGGAACCAGAAATTTTCAACTGAGAAAAAACTTTTAAAGTCACCTTTAAAAATAAACATTAAAAAAAAATATGGAGAATGAATAAAAAATGTGTTTTTTTAATCCCTTGGTGTAAGAATTACAAACACTGATCTTGCATTTTTATCCATGATGTTTCTGCTCCAAGTTCTAATGGAAGTGTACTCTTTTTAACACTACGGGACTCGTATCCAAAAACACTGAGACTTCCCAGCAATGATGTTCAAAGAGCTCTCTAAATAGTGTCTTTTTCATTATAAATTTTGCATGTAAACACTTTGCATGTGATTTAATGAGGCTATTCAGTGCTTCCTTAATACCTCTAAAACTTTTCCCCCCCAGGACTCATTTGATTGCTCAGAAATATGTTTGATTCATTTGCATTTACTAATTCGGGGAACCATGAGGATACTTTCTGAGCCCACACTAAATTCCTGATAGTAAGCCCCGGGGGCAGAGCAATAAACAAGACAAATGTGGTCCTTGCCTTCACTGAGCTTGTAATCCACTGGCTAGAAGAGATTTGTGAGGAAGTAATTACAAGGACAGTGCATTTCACAGAGAAGTTCAAGGCACAATGCAAATATAAATAAATATTTTATACATTATACAATGGGCATATATCAAAGTTTTATATAGAAAATGATATATAAACATTTTTAATTAATGAGAGAACCAGCAATTGGTTCAAATGAGAATTTAATTTATAGAGCTTCATATTCTCTCTCCAACAAGATTTATTTCATTACCACGAACAGGAATAATTTGCATTGCTCTGGACAGGAAGCATTTTCAGTACCATCAGTTTTCTTCTATTCTATGTGGTTGTAAAGTAGCCTAGTCTGTCAAAGACAATTAAGACACCCCTGGCCTGAGTGCGCCCTGGAGGGTTCACCAGATAATGCAAAAGGATACCCTGTGATCTTTTCTGCCTGTTTCCAAGTCTTTGACAGGGATGACCTAGAGAAAAGGTCGGTAATGACTGGGGGCAAATGGATAGTGGCCACATCCCGGTAAACATTAACTAGAAGGCAATAATATGGGCATTGCAGGGATGAGTAGAACCTCACAACAAAGGGACAGCGATCACGCACAGATTGAAACAAGTTTAGAACATAGATCACCTCGCTTTGTTTCCAGGAAAGGTACAAAGTCCACCCTTTCTTCTCATTCAGCATGCCAGCCCACGGCTTTGTGTCCATGACCTTCATCTATTACTATGCAACGACTGACTTTTCAAATGCAATCTCTGTAGGAAGGTTAATGTTATGTGTCCCCTTGACTGAGCCATGGAGCGCCCAGATATGTGGTCAAACATTATTCTGTAGGTTCATATGAGGGTACTTCTGCAGAACGAACATTTAACAATAGGCGAAGCAGACTGCGCTCTCTAATACGGGTGGGTTTTGTCCTTTCAACTGAACGAGGGAATAGAACAAAAAGCTGACCCTCCCCCAAATGAGAAGCAATTTCCTGTTGGCTGATTAGCTTGAGCTGGGACATTATTTTTTTCTGGCTTCCGACTAGAACTGAATCATCAGCTTCTTCCTGGGTCTTGAGCCCGCCCACTTTCAGACTGGAGCTACGGGATCTGCCCCCCGGGGTTTCAGCTTGCAGACTGCAATGGCTGGGTCTTGTCAGCCTCCGTGTTCGTGCGACTCCACTTCATGCACACAGTGCCTGGCACAAATAGCGCCCCTTTCATTACAAAAGCTTTTATTACAAAATCGTGAGCATGTAATTATGTAATATAACAGTATCTGATTCAAGCATACCATATGACATTTTAGGTGAAATGTGCAAATTAAAACTATAAATTATTACAGCCATATTATTACCCTACCAACCACACCCAAGCAATCAAGCAGGCCTTACTTCAGCCAGACCCTGTATATAAAACACCGTAACTGGAGCACCATTTAGTGTTCTCTTGGGTATCAGATAAAAAGTTGAAACTTCAGTTCCACTCTAGAGATGACGTTGCAGTTTTCTCTGTGTGTATATATGTTGTTTAATTTATATTTATGTCTGTTTATATAGTATGGAAAAATATGACCTTCATGCATTTAAAATTCCTTAATATTATGGAACATGCATAGCCATTAAAATAGTGTGTATCATAATTTATTCAACAATTCTCCTTTAGTTGGATTTTTAAATTAAAAATTTTCTAACCCTGGCTGGTGTGGCTCAGTGGATTGAGTGCTGGCCTGCCAGCCAAAGGGTTGCTGGTTCGATTCCCAGTCAGGGCACATGCCTGGGATGTGGGCCTGGTCCCTAGTGGGAGGTGTGCAAGAGGCAACCACATGTTGATGTTTCTCTCCCTCTTTTTCCCCTCTCTTCTCCTCTCTCTAACAATAAAGGAATAAAATCTTTCAAATTGTTTCTATTATTGTGACAACATCCTTATATGTACATATTTGTTTACATATATGTAAATATATTGATAGAAACAAAAGAATGTCAATTTTTAACTGATTTGATGCTTAACTGTCAATTAACATTTTGTTTGCATCTTCTTTCTTCACTTTCTTCAATATTAATTGGTGTGGATTTTTATTTTAAAAAACTCTCTCTTCTTGCTACTAAAAAAACAAGGGAAGATTTCTTAGCTTACAGAACACCTCATGTCCCATTTTGATTAGGGCCCAGCAGAAACAATGCCCTTTGAGAGAACATTTTTTTCTCCTTATCTTTCTGTGGGTGGGTGAAGAGAAAAATCATGGAGAATGGGAATGTTAATAATTTAGGAGAATGCAGAAGGGAGAAAAATATGTTGCTTAATTTAAAGTGAAAGGGACGGGTGCATAACCAACAGATACACTTCGCTGGCTACAAGGAAGGTCATTTAAATCATTTATACCATAGAAGAACTGCCGATCATTTTCTTACACCCTCTTGAATGGTGTTTTATGACCTCAGTCACTTGAGAACTACTTCTGGGAAGCATTCAGAAAAAGAGGAAGATAAGTTGTTCATCTTTAGAACACAATTTTAAAAGTATTTTGAGACAGCAAAACAGATCAATACTTGGCATAGGCAAAGCGTGACTGCGGTGTCTTTTACGGGGACATTGGTATAAGAATGTTTTTAAAAATCATTTAATATGTGAATTCCCTGTAATTATAGGCAGTAGGTAATGTACGTGTCCTCTTTGGTTATAAATTAAATTAATGGACTCTACAAATGTACATGTTCCAGGTGGTTGAAGTTAACACTGAGTTTTTAATTTATCTTAGTCCCGCCACTCTGTCTTCATTTTTCATCCTTTCTCAACCACACGGACTCCTGGAGATGAATGACAGCAACACAGATAATTTGGGGGGGATGGTCATTCATACCCCCTGTTCTATATGTACCTAAAAATGATTTGGTATGACTTACAATATTAAAGAAAGGAATTTGGCCAAATACGAGGCAGATCATTGTCTAGGGAGCAGGAATGTAGGATTTCTGCATTACTTATTATTATTATTAAATATCTATATACTAACTCATTTTTTTATCCTGCGCTTTCGTACTGGTGCGGTCTCCCTGCGTGATGGTGAGTAGAGGTGGTAAAGGGGTTGCAACCTTGCTTTGGTCTTCAGTCAAAAGCACCTAGCTGTGCACTATAAAGTACAACGTTAAGCGGAAGCGTGTTTTTCTTTATTGCTTTTTCTTATCAAATTGAGAACATTCCTCCTATTCCTCATTTGCTGAGAGTTTTATCATAAATCCATGTGGAACTTTACTAAATGCTTCTCTGCCTTTGAGATAACCATATGGTTCTTTTCTTTAATTTTGTTCATATTAGTTAAGTACCTTAATTGATTTCTAAATGTTGACTCAAACTTGCATTTCTTGAATAAACCTAACTTGGCCATGACGAATTATCCATTTTACATAATGCTGAATTTCAACTTGCTAATATTATGTTAGTTTTTTATATCTGTGTTCCCGACAGATGTTGGTTTATATCTTTTTCCTTTTTTTGTAACGTCTTTGTTTGGGTATCATGGTTACAGTGGTCTCATAAATAAGTTAGAAAAAAATCTGTCTGGAATTGTTTTCTGATGAATAGAATTGTAATAGTCTTTTTTCAAGTGTTTGGCAGAACTCACTGGTAGAGCCATCTACGCCCAGCACTTTCTCTATGAAAAGATTTTTATTTATGAATTAAATATCTGTGGATATAACACAATTCAAATTTTATATTCCTGAATCAGTTTTGGAAAAATCACACTTCTCAAGGAATGTATTACTCTGGGCTGTCCAATATGT
Organism: Desmodus rotundus; assembly: GCF_022682495.2. Classification (NCBI taxonomy): domain Eukaryota; kingdom Metazoa; phylum Chordata; class Mammalia; order Chiroptera; family Phyllostomidae; genus Desmodus; species Desmodus rotundus. Next base: position 9,561,372 of record NC_071398.1, on the reverse strand, counting down.
TGACGTAAAGCTGCTGACAATATTCCAAAATGATTCCCTCTATGTCTCTGGGATGCTGAGTGATACCTCTTCTTCCATTCCTAGCCATGATTTTGTCTTGTCATTTTCTTCATCAGCCTGTCTAAAGGATTATCAATTTTATGGATGTACTCAAACTTCTGTTTTTATTATTTCACTGTCTGCCCATGTTCTTTATATGATAATTATCAATCTTATCTTTTCTATTTGCTTTTCCTTATGCCCACTTTAATTTACTTTTTCTAGCTTCTTAACATGAAGGACTTTATCATTAATTTTAGCCATTTTTTTCTGTTTATATTTTAGCCTGTATATTTTGCATATTCCCTATAAGCCCTGCTTAGCTGCATCACACATATTTTAGTAAAGCTGCATTTCTCTTTTCGCTTAGTTTTAAAATATTCTCCAATGCCTCTGATTTCTTCTCTTTAACCCATGGGTTATTCAGAAGTCTGTTGTTTAATTTCCAAATATATGAAGATCTTCCAGATAGCCTGCTGCTATGGATTTCTATTTTAATCATGTTGTGGTGACAGAATACGTCCTGCATTCTTTCCATCCTTTTCATTTCGTTGGGACTTGTTTTTGTAACCAAAAATGTACCTATCTTGGTAAAGTTGTGTGAGCATTTGAAAAGGATGTGCACTTTTCTGTCATCTTGGGGCATTTCTACAAATGACACTTCAAGCTAGTTAATAATATTCAGTCTTCCATATCCTATAGATGTCCATTATTTCATATTAATTAACGGCATTCACATCTTCTTTTTCCTTGTCTATTTTTAAATCAGTTTCTATGAAATGCCCGTTATGAGTGTAGGGTTGCCTGTTTCTCCTTTCCCTCCTATCAGTATGCACGCCTCGCACTTCGAAGCCCCCATCCTATGTGCATGTGATGTGGTCGTGTCTTTGAGATGAATTGACTCCTTGATCATTATGAAATACAAGATTTTATTCCCAACAATATTCCTTTTCCTGGTGTCTACTTTTTATATTAACGGAGTTGCATCCACTGTCTCTCGATAACTGCTTCTATCATTTACTTTTTGAAACCTTTATTTTTAAGCTATTTTTTCTATTTAAAATGAGCTCTTATAGAAAGCATACAGTTTATTCTTGTTTTATATCCTAACAGCTTACAGTTTCTGCTTTTTCTTTGGAGTGTGTAAACAACTGTTGTGGCTACTTTCTTATTGTGTGTTTTTATATGTGCCAGCCATTCTGTTTCTTTCTGTTTTCTTACTTTCTTTTGGGCTAAAAGTAAGGAACTAATCATGCATACAGATGTATATATTTCATTTTATAGCAATAACTGGTATATTATCTATTCCTGTTTGCTTTATTTTTTGTGGAAGCTGTAAGTTTTATGTTTCATTAATTTATTACAATCTACATTTCAAGTATTAAAATAATTTACTTATACTGCACACACCTTATAACAGTAGATTCTTCCCCTTTCCTCATTCTGCCTCTGTGATATTATATTTATATGCTTTATTTCTATATGTTAGAAATCTCATACCATATTATTTGTGCTTTACATAGGCCAGTGAACTCTTAAATAAATTTAATTAGAAAAACCCTATTAGCGTCATAATCACGTCTGATATAGTTCATTTATTTGTGTGTATAAAAGTTGCAATGTATAATTTTCCTTAAGTAAAAAACTTTTCTTAATATTTCTTATAAGACTGCTGGTAATAAATCCTCTCAGCTTTTATTTGTTTTAGAAAGTCTCTCTTTCACCTTAATTTTTGAATGACATTTTTCCTGGGTTCCCAGCTTCAATTTTGCCCCCACTTTCCCACAATTCTAGCCTTTTTCCATAGTGTGCGGGATATTCCGTTTGCCCCTTGAATCCACTCCACCCTTCGAGCCCCAGAAGGCTGAGCTTTATGGACGGTGCACAAGGCACCCTTGGCCTCTGACCTCCTTAAATGTTACACACAGATGCTCAATTCTAATCCCACTCAAAAATTCCCAAAGGTCACCTGAGAGCATGCTAACTATACATCTTCTCGTCATGCCTGAGTCTCCAGTACGGTACCTTGCTGACCAAGACTACCACTTCTTGCCAACTAACGCAAACTCGTCTGCTTTACTGATTTAAAATTATTCCTCTTTCCACCGTGAGAATATAATGGACAGTTCCGACCATATATTAACATATATAAAACTCCTTAAAATACATTTCCTACGTGTATTTATTAAATATTATTTTTAAATAATATATGATTATTTTGATCAAAATCTTAAAGCAAGTTCAAGTGGCTGTGGGTGTGCGTGCTCTGTATCTACAAATTAAACTCTGCTTTTCCCTGCACGCCCACGCAAGGATGTTTGTTTCTGGTTTCCTGGTTTCAGCATTCAAGTATTTCATGCTCTGACCAAATAGTACGAGAGTAATGGTATTATTTCACACAACAGAACAATTCTTACACAGCTTGAGGTGATTTACTACATAAGAAAGTATGAGGTGATTATAACCCTGATTGCAACTGAAAATGATGTGAGGAATACCAACAATGATTTTTTTCTAAAAAGAAAAATGCTATTGCATGGGTTGTTACAAGTTCAGAGGTAAAACGGTGGCATGTTACACGTGGCGATACGTTTACAGCTTTCAGATCCAATTCTACACCGACAGTCGGTACCGAAGCTGTCATTCCTCCACCACTGAACTGTAACATTGGAAAGGCTGGGAGTCAAGGAGAAAGCTCAAGTTCAAATACAGTGGGCCATGCTCGATGGCCACACAGAGTAGTTCTCCCTTTGGCACTACTCAATGGTGTTTATGAGGCAAACACAACTAGAAACGTGACTTCTTATCTGGCATATTTAGAGATTAAATTCTCAAGCTGTTTGTGATGGAAATGCCCTTATGGCTGTCTTTGACCACTTATTATCAAATAATGTATAAACATTCTCTTCTCTTGCTAGGTTTAGTGAGTGGATGTGAAGAAATAATTCAACATATTTCAACCACTCTTACTTCCTGAGATAATAATATTGAATCACTGGCTTATACCGTGAACAATGAAAATGATTTTGCTCTTAAAAAATTACTAAAGCACTTAATAAGTATCACCCAACACTGTGCATTGAATCATCCTAATATACAACCTTCTAAGCATTTTTATATGATACATAGGAATTCATTTTTTGCTCACCATTACCACCTTGAGCCTGGCACAGTACCTGGTCACTCACTAAAAGAAGCCACTCATGAAAATTTGCTGAGTGAATGAACCAATCAATTTTAAAAATTATAAAATTTCTCTCTACCCTCCCATTTGTTATTCCCTGTATTTCTCCCCTACTTTCTCCAGTTTTGTTACTTGATTAGGAAGGGTGGAGGAAGTAGGAGCAGAAAAAGGATAAAAAGAAAAGCTATCCTACTATTTTCAGTGCTTGTTGCTTAGAAAATAATATTTTTATATTTTAATACGGGGCTATTACAATACATGTGTTAATACTGGTATCCATATGTAAGTGAACTATATCCCCAAATGAATACATTTTGATAGATAAAGCAATATATTTTGAGACAAATATCCATGATGACTTGAAGCAAAAGAGGCAGAATCAGCATGTCAAACCAGACTAACCACTAAGGGGGGTAAAAATGCCTTTATATAAACAGAATAAAACATAAAAATACATGCATACATTCACACACATTCACTCAAGGCTATTTGGTGAATTGGAATATATTTCTCTGATGAGACGTTCGGATAAGAATGACTGTACTCTTTTCACTTCACCTCATACAAAACCCCCTTGTTAATTCAGAGATTAAAACAGAGGCTGTGTGAACGCCTTTCTCAGTCAGATAGGGAAGGAGACGTGGTGGGCATAATGGAAATAACTGGCTGCTGGAGTCAGACAGCCGTGTTCAGACTGTGATTCCCATTTACTGACCATAGGTCACCGCTCAGCCCACCCTGAAGCATTGGTCTGACCGTTGAAGTTAATACATAATAACATCCAACTCAGTTATTCCATATTGGGGGTTCTCTGTGGGAAAGTATTTTTCCCAGGAAATTCTAATTTAAATGCCTGTGTGTGTGTGTGTGTGTGTGTGTGTGTGTGTGTGTGTGAGAGAGAGAGAGAGAGAGAGAGAGAGAGAGAGAGGGAGAAACCATGCCAGTTTGTTGCTTGTTTTCTCAGTTTTCCAAAAATAATCATAATTGTATTACTCCAAGATGAAACCCAACTGAAGAATTAATTGCTTAAATGTCTCTGAAAAATAGATGTTTCCTTGCCCCTAAATATCTGGGGGTGGGTTTGACTTGGTATTCTCGTTGGCCAACGAGGGAGACAAGGGGGAAAGGAAAGATGAAGAGAACTTGCCGCACCCCCTGGACGCCGAGGCTGAGTGCACGTTTTCTGTGTACAGATGGAGCGCCCACTGAAAACGTGGCCTTTCCAATATTTATTTTGCAACTAAACATTGCAATACATAAAAAGCCAGAAAAAATAAGTTTTTTGAAAACATAAGCATTTAAAACAAATATGTCTCTTGCTTCAGCAAAGACTCAATAGCCTAAATGTTATAATTGCTTTTAAGTGCCAAGGAAGTTGGAGAAATAAAAGATAAAATTACAGCGACTGCTTCCCTCATGAAAAGTCATTCTTGTAGTAATGCAGTAAACAAAGGAGCTCATATAGTCCTGTTCATCTGTGAAAAACACTTTATAGCAAAGATGTCTCTGTGATAAGAATTAATTAAGACCAACCATCTGGTTGGAGGAGATTTTTTCCCTGAAAGAAGAAGGAAAAATAGTCTTGAAATGTTTTTAAAAGGTAACATTCATTAAATATAGAAAAGTAAATAATATTGTTTTGATTAATTTAGTTACAAAGGTGTGTGTACGTTTATGAAAAAATAAAGTTACCTGGCAAGGATGAAATGAAATAAATATCTGTATCTATCTATACATAACATATGGCTTATATTAACATTGTAGTAACTTTTAATTTAGACTTTCAGATGGAATATTTGGGACTTTGAGCACTTTTGTGTGCAGAATTAAACTCTCATCCTTCTCTTCCCCAAATCCCACACAGAAGTAAACTTCCGGGGTCTTCCTGCACTATCACTTTGATCCTATCTTTCTTGAATTCTACTGGTAATTGCACAGAAGAATCATTGAACCACCTCCATCATCACGAAATTCTTCTGTGTCCTTAATTCTAAACCTTCACGACACAGCGACATTATTCCCATCCTATTAGTAAAGTTAATTACATTTTTCAGAATGATGGCGATGTTGACCTGTGTATATGCTGCTGCCCCTGAGTATGTTTCTGCAGTACGGTCATTGATACAATCAGGCAAGAGTCGGTAACTGGCTTCAAAAGCCCGTATTCTTTCCAATCCACGAAACAGACCTGGATTTAAGTCTCTATGTCACTTACTAGCCCTGTGGCCTTCAACTGTTGCTCAGTGATAATCTTGCTAGAAGGGTAGGAAATATTGAGCCCAGGGCATGGCCAGGAGCGGGCACCCAATCAACATTAGCCACCCAATAGAAGTAGGTCCTTAGAAGGGCCTTCTCCAGGAAACGTACAGGCATGCTTCTGAGTCTCAAAAATGAGGAAGGCATGAAATACGCTTATCGTGAACGAGACATGGTCACGTGAAGGGGCACAGACACACTCATACAAACACGTGCAGGCTCTCTCACTTCAATGTAAGATGCGCTGAACTTCATTAACACTGCTTTTAAAATTATGGGAAAGATTTTAATACTTATGATGCTGCCAAGAAAAGGCAAATCCGACACCTATTTCCATAAAATCTGACAATGGTTTAGAGGGAAACGAGTGGGTTCTTTCAGAGAAGTGGTTTTATTTGAAGTGTGTATTCCAGATGCTGACAACCCAGCAACTTCTAACGGTTCATTAACAGAACATAGAGTTTCCTGGACAGACGTGTGTTGGGAGTTTAGGCTTTTTCTTTTCTAGTATTCTACAGAATTTTCCTTCTTTCCTAAAAATCTTTTTAGGAAATCTTTTCCTTTCCTGAAAGGGTTGAGCTGGCGAATGCTCAGTTGACACAGGTGAATGTGAGGTCTCTGGCATTATGCCCACCACACAGATGCTCCAGGTACTATGGACGGGTGAACACTCACTGGAAGAGGTTGAGGTGTGAGTACCTGAAGAGGTATGATGGAAACAGAAGCATCTTTGGGATAAATTAGTACCTATCATTCCATCAGGTGGGGCCCAATCAGGAAGCAGAGATCATATCATTCATTTTAACACAGAAGATTTCATTTACTATAAACTATTGTTAACTAGGTGTTGGCAGACTGAAGCAGAAGAAGGGAATACTAAGGTATCACTTTAAGAAGCAGACACCACCGCTCGGGATAGGGGAAGCCAGGCAAGCGGCAGGAATTATTAGGGCTTAGAAGCCTGAGGGCCGAGCCCTGCGTAGCTGAGACTCAGGTCTCCGAGTGAGGGCACTGGCCAGATGCGGCTGTGTGTCTGAGCTCAGAGGAAGGCCCAGGTCCATGGAATCTGGGTGGGTGTCATTAGGTTGGTCCTGCTGCCTCTGAAGAGGGAGTGACAAAGCTGGTTCTGCAAGTGTTGGAAAATCAATAGACTAGAATCTGGCTGGGTTGACATTGACAGAAACAGAAAGCAAAGAGGGAAGAAACAGAATCCATCTTCCTCTTCCTCCTTCAGCCTTCTAGCCTCCCTCTGAGGGGCAGAGCCTACCTGGAAGTCACCTGGCCAAGGTGCAATGTTATGTAGGCCTGAGAGAGTATGGCTTACTGACAGAAACATCAGAGCCAGTATGGTTTTATTTTGAGGATAATTACATTGCTTCTCTACTAAATATTTAGAGATGAAATAGTAAAAAAAAAACTGAGAAAGATAAATGTTTTGAAATAAAATGGAAAAACTTAAAAGATAAGAGTGGCAGTGAGGGATGATTAGAGGGTGGAGCACATATGTAAATGAAGAATTTATATAAGGGAGCCCAAGTAGTGGATTCTTCCTTATTGTGTCTGCCCAGAATAGCACCCTACTCTTCTCAAATGGGTCTTTGCTCTTTGTTAGATTTGATGTGGTTTGGGGATCAGGGGTGACGGGGTGCTGCCATTTCCATGCATAGTATAAATTATAAATTATTCTGAATAGAAATCTTCATCTAGCTCAGTCAAAATAATTTACTCCCATAGGCCCAGTCGATCAAGCAATCAGTGTTCATTTTGTAATCTTCATTATCGCCATAATCATCACCATAGCCACCATCACCACCACCATCATCACCACTGTCATCATCACCTTCGTCATCATCATCACCATCATTTCAATTATTTGGAATGAGAGAAATATCCTGAGCTTCACTTTCCCTCTGTTGGGAAAGAAGATGTGAACATGGGTGCTGCCAGCAGCTGCGTGTCCATGCGCACAGAAGCTAATCAGAGAAGGAACCCATTCCGGGGAAAGACATGGCCAGGAGAAGAAGGGGGAGCAAATTGGTGGATTAAATTGCCTTCTCCAGGACCCCTGAAACCATTCTGTTCCCTTCCAGTTCCTATGATTTGGTGACTAAAAAAATATATTCCACCTGCAGAATCTAGCCTGACTTTGGTTTTTCTCTTCCGAGCCAGCGTCCTCACTAATGCAGGACATCCTCCCTGGTTGGAAACCCGAGGACTTCTATTACAAAGTCTATGAAACACACCCGCCCCTTTCAACACTCTTTTCGCCAACTCATACCTTCTCTTTTGTGGGGAGACTAAGTAACTATTTAAAGAATAACCTTAATTTGGCTGTAATTTATAATAAAAAAATCCTTCACAAGTTCCAATACTGTAAATTTTTTGTGAGTTACTGAAGATAAAAATCATGGCATATTAACATCCTGCCTGAGAATTGCACCCAAACTATTAATGCATCTCTCTTTATTTTGTTTTCTCTCCACTGGGAATGCTCTGCTCTTTCTTTCCCTCCACCTGCACTCAAGCTCTGAACTGACTTTTGAAACACACATAAAGTGTCGATATACTCTTCCATGCAGCCTCCTGGGATTTCTTTTCTGAAGGCTGGAATTTATCAGTCTTCTCGCCTCTCATGATATTTCGTCATAAGAGGTGGGAAATATTTCAAAAGTCAGGTAGATATTTGCACATGGCTTCTCCTTCCTATGAAACTGCAAGCTTCTAGAGTGTGGGTGTGAGTTTGAATCACTGTTAACTCCCATAATTAAAATAATGATGGCCAGGTAATAAACATATCTATGCAGAGTAGCTTTGTGCCTCATAACTTATCTATTTTTATGTGCCTTGAACATTTTCTACGCATATAGAGGCTAGTTTTTATTTGTTGTTTTCTTTGGATTTTGCTGTTGTTGTTGCCCATGGATAAAGATTGTTTTTGTAATTTGAAGATAAAAACTACATTCCTACTTTACAAGGTGAATCTACTGTTCTTTTTCTTTCTCTGTTATCACCCCGTCCTATCTCAGCTGTCTCCAAACTGCTTATTATCCCTGTTTCCCAGGTTGTTTGAAAGGATCTGAAAACTTTTAAATAATTGGCAAGAGTTGTTTTTGCTCCTGGACATATGAAATATTATCAAAGTTGTTATTTTATTATTAATTGGTTAAATAACAGCATAGTGAAAGCATGGTGTTTTTAATTACCTCTATTCCTCACAACGTTTTGCCTAGTTAATTTCTTCCCCCCAGCAGTGCAGTAGGGTGTTGGCTTTCACCGATTTCACAGTGTTGCTCAACTTATTCACGCCCATCCCTTAAGAAATACGTCATGTGGTGATTTGTCATTTTCCGGGTGCTCAGGTCTGAAATATGTGCATTGTGATGCTGAGGTTCAAAGAGAGTCACTTGGCGGTGAGTGAGCCTTGCTGAACACTTAGCCCATACATCTCCACCTGGCTCCGCTCTCCTGGCATTTAAAGCTCGGGTTCAATCTTGCTGAAAATACTTATTTATTATTCAGGAAATGCTCACCTCCAAGAAAGGACTTTCATGTTCCATTCCTCTCTGAAAAGAGCAATTATTGGAATTTAGAAGACAAGCTTCTTGTGCATTGATAGAAAACACACTTTGAAGTCAGGAAGAGCCAGCGTCATTTTTTAGTTCTCATGCCCTCTTATGGCACAGTGGGCAACGCCGAGAGTTAAAGGAGACGATAAATGCCTATTAACACTTTGGCTCATGGTAAATCCTTAATAACCGATGAAAATTATTATTTAATTTTAGTATTTTGGCCAAATACCATATTTTTCTTTACATCCTCTGGTCTTTGAGTCTCAATATTTAGCATGGTTATTAGGTGACCTTTTCCAACAGAATAGTATCAATCACTATGAAAGATGTTAACCTGAAGGCTTTTTCTTTCCTGAAATGACTAAAGTGTCTCCTAGGAGTTTTTAAGCAGATTTCAATCAGCCAGTACCCATTTTCAACTTTAACACTTCTGGTAAGATATGGGGTATAGAATAAAAATCACTTTCAAAACTAAAAATTAATGTATCATTGTTTAGTTTAATATCTAACTTTCCAAATATGTTTATTTTCATAAAAGCATTTTAATGGTGAAAGTTCTATTTAAAAAGATCCTTTACAATTCATCTGTGTTTTTCAGACTTCATAAGCAAACCCTCGGTTCTCTGAAGAGATTTTGCTGCTTTGAGATTATTTTTCATTCCAGCCTTTGTTTCAAAATACATTCCAGTCTATAACATTGAGACTTCTAAAACTGCTTTATTGGGGTATAATGGGTATATAAAAAATAAATGTACATATTTAATTTGCATAATGTGATAAGTCTGGACATATGCAAATACCCATGATGCCAATCCCACAAATGAGGTAATAGATATATTCAACACCTTCACAAGTTTCCCTGTATCCCTTTGGGGTATTAGCTTTATCTAGGTATGACTGATATACCAAAAATGACATAATTTGATGAGTTTGGCCATATGCATATGCCTGAGAAACTATCACCACAACCACCAACATACTAGACATGTCCATCACCAGCAAAAGGTTCATTGTGCCCCTTCTGTGTGTGTGTGTGTGTGTGTGTGTGTGTGGTAAAAACACTTCACGTGAGATCAACTCTATTAATAAAGGAAGTGCACCACACGATATTGTTAACTACCGCCACTGTTGTACAGCAGGTGTCTAGAATGTATTCATCTGCAAAACTTTATACCCACTGAACAGCTCCCCATTTCCCACTTTTCTGTCGACAGTAACAACGTTTCTATTCTCAGCTTCCGTGAGTTTGACTGTGTAAGTGGAATCTGTCATTGTCTGTACTTCTGTAACTGGCTTATTCCACTTAGCGTAATGTCCTCCAGGTTCGACCACGCTGTCACAAATGGCAGAATACTCTCATTCATTAAGGCCGAATAGAATTCTACTGTGTGCTTATAAGGCATTTTCCTCATCTAGTCACCCATCTCTGTGCACATTTAGGTTGTTCCCCCATCCTGGGTATTGTGAATAAGTTCCGTGAACAAGGGGTGCAGCTCTCTCTCGGAGATCCTATTTGAATTCTTTTGGGTATACACTCAGAAGCAGGGGAATCAGGACAGTGATTCCAATTTTAATTTTTTGAGAAACCCCTACACCACTTTTCAGAGTGGCTGTGCTGACTTACTTTCCAACAATAGTGCACAAATCCTTGTGCGCCAATGTCTCCAGGTCCTCACCAGCACTTGCCTGTTTTCTAGTAACATCAACATAGCAGGTGTGAGGTGACATTTCACTGCAGTTTTAATTTGAATTTTTGTGATGATTAGTGATCTTGAGCACCTTCTAATATGCCTGTTGGCCATTTGTTGTACGTGTTCTTTGAAGAAATGTCTATTCAAGTCCTTCAATCATTTTTAATCAGATTATGTGTGTTTTTCTATTGACTTGTAGGAGTTCCTTATATGTTTTTGGATATTAGTCTTTTATCAGTTATGTGATTTGCAAAATTTTCCCCCATTCTTTAGGTTGTCTTTGAACTGTTTTCTTTACAGAAGCTTTTCATTTTGATGTTGTCCCACTTGTCAAATTTTGCTTCTGTTTTTTGTGCTTTTGGTGTTATATCCAAGAAATCATTGCCAAATCCAATGTCTTAAAGCTCTTCTCCTATGTTTCTACAAGGAATTTTATAGTATCAGGCTTATGTTTAAGTTTTTAATCAATGATGAGTGGATTTTTATATACAGTGTAGGCTAGGAATTCAATTACATTCTTTGGCCTGGGGATATCCTTTATTCCCAATACCATTTCTTAGAGACTATCCTTATGGTGTATTCTTGGCCTTGTTGAACAGCAGTTGATTGTTTATGTGTAGGTTTATTTCTGGGCTCTCCATTCTGTTACATTGGTCTATATGTCTGGCTTCATGACAGTACCATACTGTTTTGATTATGATAGCTTTGTAATATAATTTGAAGTCAGGAAGAATGGTGCCTCCAATTTTGTTCTTCTTTCTCAAAATTGCTTTGGATATTTGTAGTCTTTTGTGCTTCCATATAAATCTTAGGATTTTTTTTCTATTTTGGTAAAAAAATTACATTGATATTTTGATAGGTATTACATTGCATCTATAGATTACTTTTTAGCTCTATGGATATTTTAGCAATATTATATCTTCCAGTCCATGAATAAGGCATCTTTTTAAGTTATTTGTGTCTTCTAAATTTCTTTCATCAATTATTTGTAGTTTTCAGTGTACAAGTATTTCACCTCTTTTTGTTAAATTTATTCATGAGTATTCTTTTGTTTTTGATGCTACTGTAAGTGGAATTGTTCTTTTAATTTCCTTTGTGGATAGTTTCTTGTAGTAGTACAGAAAAACAACTGATTTTTGTATGCTGATTTTGTATCCTACAACTTTTTTTATTTTGACCACTTGGTCTAATACTGTCTTGGAGGAGTCTTTAGAATTTTCTGCATGTAAGGTCATGTCATCTGCAGAGATAAATTTACTCTTACTTTTCCTGTGTGGATGATTTTTTCTTCTCATACTTGCCTAATTGTTCTGGCTAGGATTCCCAGTACTATATTGAATAAAAATAGTGATATTGGCCATCTTTGCTTTGTTCCTGATATTAGAGGAAAAGCTTTTAGTTATTCACTTTTGAATATTTTGTTAGCTGTAGGATTCTCATATATGACCTTTATTACATTGAGGTAAATTTATTTTAAAACTAGTTTATTGAGAGTTTTTAGGATGAAAGAGTGGTGTTAAATGCTTTTTCTACAACTGTTGAGATTATGTAAATTTATCCTTCATTCTGTTAACGTGGTGCATCATATCAGCTGATTTGCATATATTGAACCAGACTTGCACCTAATGGATAAATGACACTTAGTTTATAAGCTGTTGAATTTGGATTGTTAATATTTTGTTGAGAATTTCTGCATCCATCTACATCAGAAATAACTGGCCTGTGCTTATTCATTTTTTTTTCTTTTTCCTTTTTTTTTTTTTTTTTTTGTATTTTGTCTGGTTTTCCTATCAGGGTAATGCTGGCCACATAAAATAAATTTGGACGTATTTCTTCTCTCTTAATATTTCTGAAATAGGTTAAGAAGAATAAGTTTAAATTCTTTAAATATTTGGTAGAATTCACTAATGAAGCCATGTGGTCCTGAGATTTTCTAGAGTTAAAAATGATTTACATACCACAATATTCTGTTTATTTACATATTTGCCTTTACTAGCTAGTTTTATATTTTTGTTTATGTGTCGCTGTTTGGTGTCCTCTGATTTCTACTGGAAGAACTCCCTTTAGTATTTCCTATAAAGCAAGTCTCATGGTGATGGACCCGCTCAGCTTTTGTTTGTCTGGGAAAGTTGTCGTTTCTCCTTCATTTCTGAAGGACACTTTTGTTCAGTACAGTTTTCATGGTTGGAAATCCTTTCAGTGTTTGAATATATCACGTCACCCTTCCGGCCTGTAAGCTTTCTGCTGACAAATCTATTTATCATCTTCTAGGGCCTCCCTTGTTCATTATAAGTAACTTTTCTCTTGCTGGCTTCAAAACTCTTTGTTTTTCATTAAATTTTGAAAATGTGATTGTAATGTGTCTGTGTAGACTTCTTTGAGTTAGTTTTTTCTGGGATATTTTGGGGGGGGCTTCAGAAATCCAATGTCCATTTCTCTCCACAGATTTGGGAGGTTTCCAACAACTATTTCCAAAGATAAGCATTGTGCTCTGTTCTTTTCTCTTTCTGGGACTCCCAGAGTCTGCATGTTGTTTTGTTTGTGTCCAATAGTTCCCTTAGGTTTTCTTCAGTCTTTTCATTTTTTATCTTTAACTGGATAATTTCAAATGACTTGTCTTTGAGTGTTCTAATTATTTCTTCTGCTTCATCAAGTCTGGTGAACATCTTACCCCAGTGAATTATTGAGTTAAATTATTGTGTTCCTCTCCATAATTCCTGTTTACATCTCCTTTTTATTTCTCTCTAACTCCTCAGTTATTCAGGTATTGATTTCCTGATTTTACTTAGTCATGCATCCCCATTCTCGGGAACTCACTGAGCTTCAGGATCATTATTTTGAATACTGTGTCAAGCACGTCATAGATCCCCACTTATTTAGGGTGGTGTTGCTGGAGATTTGTTACTGTGTTTTTCTGATTTGTGTTTTGGTCATGTTTTTCCTGATTCTTCGTGTTTCTTTGTAGCTTTCCCTTGACGTCAGCACGTTTGAAGAAATGGCTACCTCTCCTCGTTTTTATGGACTGGTTTTGACGGAGAAAGAACTTCACCAGTCAATCTGCCTATACATTCTGGGCCTTTGTCACTAGCTTCCCCTAGAGTCCAGCCTGTTTTGGGTTTTTGTAATTTTTTTTTCCCCAGGAACCCATAACCTCCCGCCTCTCCGGTGTCATGTCAGTTTCTTCCAAGCACCCTGTGAGCTGGGTCAGAAACTAGCCGGCAAGCAGCATACTGAAATTCTGAGGACAATGGAACTGCACCCCCCTCCGCCCTCGCCCCAGAGGGGAAGCCTCAGTAACCCCTTTCCAATACTTAGAGCCAAGCTTCCCGCACGATGGTGCCCTTCCCCTTTAGCTGCTCTGGGTTACCAGTTCTTTTGGTTCTCTGTGTATGATCCACAGAAGCCAGCCCTCTAGGAGCACCTTGAAAATCCAGGGAGTGTGACAACATGCCTGAGAATGTTGAACATCGAGTCCATTATCGCCCATCACCCTCCCCTGGGAGGATCCACAATCTTTCTCAGCCCTGAGCTCTGCGGCTTGTGAAAGGGCCTGTCAGAGGTAAAATTAATTTGCTTTCTTACCCAGCTCGGTGCAGCCGATCGCATTTTTGTGCTCATCTGGCATACTGCAACTTCTTAACTAGGGTCTGAACTTCCTACCAAGGGCTCTTGTTTCCTTCTGTTGTTAAATTAGTGTCACTGTGAGAGAATGAGGCAGGGACTTCCTATTCTTCTACCTTGCTGACCTCTCTATGGCATTAAAACTTGTGACCTGTGCATGACCACGCTTTTAGGAAAGGTGAATCAATTCCAAAGACGACAGAGTGTATTCTGAAGCCCAGAGAACCATCTTTGAGGGTGGGTTTTTTTTGGGGGGGCGGGGGGTAGATTTCATGTTGCATGGTAGGCATCCCAAAATTGGATGCCATTTGTTGATTTGTGCAGTTGCCAGATGCCTTTTCCAAACGGGTAGGACCACTGACTCCTCCTCTAGGCAAATTACATCTAGGTGAGGTTATTACTGATTATAGTATTTAGGTTACTTAAGGCAAAATGAAAGAAGACTCTAAAAATTCAGTTTTGAGGTTGAGCCAGCAAATATCATGACATTTGCATGTAAAATTATGGAGGAGAACTCAGAAATGGAATGTTATCATGGCTTCCATCAATTTTGTTTTTCTCTCCTCTTAGGGGACTTACCGTACTAAAATGTGCCTGCTAGCTAGTCGCCTTGCCTCTACCTTTGACCTACTTAGAGGAACATTGCCTATAAGACTTCTTGCATGCACTCTCTGAAAAACAACTCTAAGCGTGTCATTTGTCCTCTTCATTTTTTCTTCTTCCACCATCCCGTGCTTTGTGATTTCCAATAGGAGACAGGCTGTTCCTCATCATAGTCCACAATGTTTCCCCATTTCCTGGTCTCTGCTTACCTATCCATCTCTGTATTTTATTTTCATCTCCCACCACTTCATCATCGCTCTAAAAATGTAAGTCGGAGCTCGTGAATCCTCTTGCTGCTCTCTCTGCCTGGAAGCCATATCCCCCTTCAAGGATGGTTTATTACTCTACTTCTTTTTGCATGTTAATTCCTGCTGTTGCACTAAAAATCATTTCAGGTCTTACTTCTTCCAGAGAGCCTTCTCTGGATGCCCCAAGATGGACTTAATGTCTATCATGAATGTCTGATTACCTCGGAAACTTCTAAGACTGTGATAAATACTGTTTTTGTCTGTTTCTCCCCCGCCCCCACCCCGCCTCCCTGCCAGACTCTCTGTTTTAGAAGAGAGGGAATGTTTTACATTTAAGTTTGTTTCCCTGCTCCCTAGCACACTGCTTACACTAGAGCAATCACTTAGTAAGGGCTTGCTTAAGGACTGTGTATAGCAGAAAAATGAATAGAATTTTAAAATCTGCCTTCAAGTCCTGCTAAGTCTGCTCGACAAATGGGCTACACAGTATCGTTGCTGCCTTTGTGTTGCATTACTGACATAGCTTCCTAATTTATCTCCCATCATTCTCCACTTGAATCCGGCCCCTTGGAGGCATCCCTATAGATGAATCTCCCCAAATCACAGGTAAAAGGCCCTAAGTGACCAAGTTCTATAGGTTGGGCTAATGGGTATGAAGCTTAGTTCAGATATTCTAAATCACAGGGTAAAGCACTGCTTCCTTCCTTGATTTTAAGATATTCTATGATATGACTCCGCTTTCATGGAACCATATTCTCAGTCTCCAACTTACATGCTTTTCTTTGGATTTTCCCTTTATCTGATATCCCTGTCTGCAGCTTAGCCCACCATTTTTTACTGATATTCTCTCCCACATATTGAGGTGTCAGCCGAACATCAGCTGATCTGGACGCTGTCCCACCTGTCTCTTAGACACCTTCTGTGACTAGTACACCCCTCTCATGGTGACGAGAGAGGTGAGAGAAAACGTGAAAGCCTTCATACGGCCTAGGGCTCAGGTCTGACACAAGGGTAAGAGCACAAAATCTACATTTTCAAGAGGGTGAATACAGAGCAGGGAGATGAGTGGAGTGCCTGCCGCCACAAAACGTCACCCGGACACACACGTGAAGCAAGTGTCTCACTCGAGATGACTGTTACAAAAGAGGGAACAATGGAACTGGGTTTAAGTGTGCAGGGTTCTAGAAAGAGCAGGTCGGGAAACTGATACCTGAGAGCAAAGCTCCACCTGATTAATTAAAACTGATCTAAATTGGAAAGAAAACATTTTACTGCATTGATTTGCAGGATGGGCATGAGCAACGTCTCTTAAAGTTCAGAAAACAATAGGCCAGGCAGTGAGGGACAAATACAGTATGATCTCACCTTTAAGTGGAACCTAATCAACAAAACAAATGAGCAAGCAAAATATGACCAGAGACACTGAAATTAAGAACAAACTGACAGTAACCAGAGGGGAGGGGGGGATGGGGGGAAGGGGGAAAGGGTTTTCAGGAAGAACTGTAAAGGACACATGGATAAAACCAAGGAGGGGTGGAAGCAGGGGAGGGAGGTTCGGATGGCTGGGGTGGGGGGAGGAGGGGGGCTAAATGCAGACAACTGTACTTGAACAACAATAAAATAATTTGAAAAAGTTCAGGAAACAAAGAGTCTCAAAACTCTCTTTGGTTTTTGTCATTCGTTTTATTCTCTAGCATAGGTAATTCTCCAAATTTTCTATCGACGCAGTCCTGATATTCTCCTATCCAGGAAGAGTGATATGATGGAGAAAGAACTGTACTTGAAGCCACCAAACCCCAAATGAAACACTGCCCTGATTGCTATTTTGGGCAGGTCAGTTCGTTCCTGGTGAACTTTATTTCCTCGGCCATAGAGTGAAGATAATTATACAGGTTGCCGTGCACTTAAACAACTTCCTGTGTGTGTAAAAGCTTCAGAAATGAGTAGAGCATTATGCAAATACAGAAGCCTCTCACACTGCAGTAAACCTGAGTGTGATATTGTCCTGCCAGCTTTATGGGCCAATAAGTGCTGCGGCTTGACTATGCATAAAGAGAACTAGGGAAATACGTTACTAAGCGTTTCTAGCACCCTCACCACCAAGATCGGAGTTATCACCTGGACGGATTGCTACAGTCTCATAAAGAGTCAGGGGCTGATTGCAGGCGTGTTAGGGTGGTCCGCTTGCTGCAGCAGTTCTCAAGGGTGTGCTGATTATGCATACAGTGCAAGAAGATCCAGGAATTTAATTCTGGATAATTGTATAACCTAGACAGAGCATCCTTGATTTATCGTCATTATCCCATTATAATAATTCTCTATCTTTAAAACATCATGATAAATAATAAATAATTACACACTATGTGTAATTACTATTGATAAATATTACTTATAATTATAATTTTAGCTACTATTTACTATATCTACACATTTAATTTATAGATTTATACTATTAAAAATATAATATTATAAAGACTTGAAACTGTAAACTCCTAGAAGGAAACATAGGCAGTAAAATCTCGGACATTTCTCTTAGTAATATTACTTTTTTATATATCTCCTCAAGCAAGGGAAATATAAAAAACAAACAAATGGGACCACATCAGACTAAAGAGGTTTTTCATAGCAAAGGAAACCATCAACAAAATGAAAAGGCAACCCACCAAATGTAGAACATATTTACTGATGATACATCTTAATACCCCACGTTTATAAAGAACTCATACAACTCAACATCAAAATATGAACAGCACAATTAAAAAACGGGCAAAGGTCCTGAACACTTCTCCAAAGACGACATACAGATGGCCCATAGACCTATGAAAAGATGTTCAATGTCACTATCATCAGAGAAATGCACATTAATACCACAGTGAGATGTCACTTCACACCTGTCAGAAATGCTATCATCAACAAAACAAAAACCAAGTGTTGGCGAGGATGAAGAAAACGGACCCCTCGGCACTGTTGGTGGGAATGCAGACTGGTGCAGCCACTGTAGAAAGCAGCATAGAGTTTCCTCAAAAAACTAAGAATGGAACTGCCGTATGACCCAGTGATTCCACTTGTGGGTATATATCTACAGAAACCTAAAACGCTAATTCCGAAGAACATAAGCGCCCCTACGTTCACTACAGCGCTATTTACAATAGCCAAGCTTTGGAAGCAGCCCAAGTGCCTGTCAACAGACAAGTGGTTAAAAAAGCCGTGGTACTTACATGCTATGGACTATTACTCGGCCATAAAAATGAATGAAATCTTACCATCTGCAACAGCATGGACAGACCTACAGGGTACTATGTTAAATGAAGTGAAGTCAGTCGGAGAAGGACAAACACTAAGTGATTTCACTTATATGTGGAATCTAAAGAACAATACAAATATACAAACAAAACAGAAACAGACTCACAGAGAGAACAGACTGATGGTTACTAGAGGGAGAGGGGGTAGGGGGCTGGGTAAAAAAGGTGAAAAGATTAAGAAGTATATATTGGTAGTTACAAAATAGTCATGGGGATGTAAAGTACAGCATAGGAAATATCAATCATATTGTAATAACTATATGTTTGAAAATATTCATAAAAATTTATAATTGAAAAAATTTTTAAATAAAATAATAGCAATGAATAATTATCACCATTTATGAAATACTACATATGTGCTGGACCCTCTAATAAACATAGATAACCCTTATATTGACCCAGTAAGGCATGAATTATTATCTATAATTACAGTTTGAAAAAATAGAGGCCTAAAACATTTAAGGAGCCCACGTAGTTAAATGGCCAAGCTAAAACCTGAGGCCGGGTTGTCTGACTGCTATGTCCACACTTTCAAAACATCAAGAACTAACACTCTCTCTCTCATTAGAATATTTAAACCAAATCCTCTGAAAGTGATACAGCACTAATTTTAACAGAATATCATTTTTAATAGTTAACATTTGATGCTGACCCCTATAACTTATGACACACATTGGCACATAAGGGGGTACCCCAAAAATATGGAATTTATTTATCAAAAATTGTGTATTTATTCTTACATGTTTAAACTTCAGTAATCTTCAAAGTACTCTCCATTTGACACAAAATGCCTACTGAGACATTTTTTCCACTGCTCAAATCATTTTTTAACTCCACAATTTTGATGCCTTTCAGTGCCATTTTTTTTTGTTTCATCCTTCCACATGGGAAAAATGTTTCCCTTTGAAGATTTTTTTCATCCAAGGAAACAAAAAAAAAAAGTTACTCAGAACAAGATCGGGTGAGTAGGGGGGGAGGGCATGGGGGTCATGCCATTCTTGGTCAAAAACTGCTGAACAGTCAGCGCAGATGCAGGCAGATGTGCTTGTAAATTACCCATCCTGAAATGGGCAAACGCATTGAAAGAGCCTTCAGAAAAATTTCTCTAAAGCCAAACACAGCCTCTCACAACACCACCAGCTAGTACACTGATACAGATGGGTTCCTAGAATACTCACCTAGTGGGGGAAGCCTGTACCACAAGGGGTCTGCTCTCCAGAACTAATTCCAGTTTGGGGGAGATCCCCCCTTGTACAGCTCTCAGGAAATACTGATGTGGTGAAATACCATCCAAGCAGAAGGTGTGGATATTCCTGATGACGTTTCCACTAAAGCTCTGTATTAGTTGGCAAACATGACAAATGTCATATGGTGTCAGTCCGATGCAGCTCTGAGAGCTCTTCACGGGAGAAAACCTCAGCAAGTTGAGGCTGAGCCATGGGTTCTATTGAGATGATGTCTCTGCCCAGTGATTTCTGTGACTGTTCTCTGGTCCCCATCTGTTTCACATTTTATTTTGTGTCTCAGGTCGCTTGTTTCATCTGCAATTTCCAAGTTGACGTCCTTATCGTAGGCATATTCTACAGTCATTCGATGTTTATACATTTCCATAGAAGCTCTCAGTTGCACTCAGCCTGTCGCAAACCATAAACAGCTACGCTGAGCTCACTTTGCAATGTCTGGTCTGAAAAACGTCCACGACAATTTACCTTCTCCCTGTGCTCGAGGCCCCACTGTTGTGAGAACCATCTGATGCGGAAGTAGTGCCGCATAGAATCCGACTGAAACAAGACTGAGTTCCAAGTTGCGTGGGACCTGAAAGCGGCTCCCCTACCGAACAAAGATACTGACATTTACGTTTCTTCCCACGTTGCGATACCAAACACGCTGTTTGGCGCATTCCCCTGCGGCTACGTTGGGCAGCCGTTTCCCGCACAGCTCTCTGCAGCAAACCTATCCGAGTGCTGTTCATCTATCTCTTTGGTTGGGAAATGCCCAACCAAATGGATGAATTATTCCAGACATAAGCTGACATGTCCTCAGACATTCATCTGTTGCTTTATTGAGCTTCATGGACCATGATAGAATTTGTTATCTTTCAGATTTACACTAAGGACTGTCCCTTTTTTTAAAAAATGACACATTTAAATTACATCTTCCCATAAGCTATGCCAATCACCAGACAATATAATTCTAAGTGCAATTCATACCAAAATGACAAATATCTGGATTTAATGAATAAGAACCAGTATATCTCAGAAAAACAGAGGGCCAAGGATATCAAAGATTAATCTATGGTAATTTGGTGTTGAAACAGCTGCAGAAGAATATCAGTATCAACTGAACAGTGTAATGTCCTTAGTGAAAAGCTTGTCAGGACTCATATAATCAAATACAAAACTGATACAGGGAATCTTGACCCTACATCTCAAATACCACACTGGGCCTCTCCCACCCGGAGCAAGGCAGCTAATTAATTTCAGCTGAAGAATGTCTGACAGTCTGTAATTAACAACATGTGCACCTACACACGCTAATCCTCCACTGTTGTAACGATGTAGAGGGTGATTACTGGAGGCAGATTGCCAACACACTTCCTGGTTGGTCCTTCCTCCACTTCAAACTCCCTCAACCTACCCCACCCCACATTCCTTGACACGTTTTAAATGGAATCTTTCCCATCAAAGCATAGCATATCTATTTTCTTTAAAAGATACATACTATGTTCATATCTTGAGTAGTAAAGTAAACCTCAGAGCAAGTTTCATTTAGGTTTTTTGTTTTTTTGTTTTGTTTTTTTTTTCCTTGTGTCAGGTTTCTTTTTAAGATTGTATTTATTTATTTTTAATTTTTATTGTTATTCAATTACAGTTATATGCCTTTTCTCCCCATCCCTCCACCTCACCCCAGCCAAACCCCCTTCCTCCCCCACCTCCACCCTCCTCCTTGATTTTGTCCATGTGTCCTTTATAGTAGTTCCTGTAATCTCCTTTCCCCACTGTCCCCTCCCTACTCCCCGCTGGCTATTGTTAGATTGTCCTTAACTTCAGTGTCTCTGGTTATATTTTGTTTCCTTTTTTCTTCTGTTGATATGTTCCAGTTAAAGGTGAGATCATATGGTATTTGTCCCTCACCGCCTGGCTTATTTCACTTAGCATAATGCTTTCCAGTTCCATCCATGCTGTTGCAAAGGGTATAAGCTCCTTCTTTCTCTCTGCTGCATAGAATTCCATTGTGTAAATATACCATAGTTTTGGATCCACTCATTTGCTGACGGGCACTTAGGTTGCTTCCAGTACTTGGCTATTGTAAATTGTGCTGCTATGAACATTGGGGTGCATGGGTTCTTAATAATACAATGCAGGTTAAAATGCTCATAAAATGCATAGTCCATGTATTCTATTTTTTTAATTTGTTGGGTTTTTTTAACTTGTGAAGTACAGGCATACCTCATATTATTGTGCTTTATTCCATTTCATAAGTGTTGCATTTTTTATATATTGAAGGAAAAACCCTCCACCAGCAAAAAAAGATTATGACTGGCTTCACTACAGTGGCCTGGGATCAAACCTGTAATTTCTGAGAGGTGCCTGTATTTGAGAAGTGACGCTTAGGAGTATGTACTAAAGACACAACATGTTCGCTTCCCTCCAGATTCTGCCCTGACACCTCTACAATGAAGTCAGCTCGATAAAATCATCAAGTAAGTAGAAAATCAGCAAAGTGTCGTAAATAGGCACTAGCATAAGGCCGTTGTTACGTCAAAACTTTTAACTTGGCTTTCTTGCTTTTTTGCTGTATAACTTTGGGCATGGTACTTAGCTGCTCTGCAATTTTTTTTACCTCTTCCATGAAAATAAGATATAAAATGCTAATAATGTTGTGCACACATAATCAGATATATTTCAGTGTGTATATTAACTGGATGTATTTACGAATGGAGATTTCACCAAAAAGGATACACACGTGGCACATAAGCACACAAAAATATGTCCAGTATCGAGAGCCACTAGGGTAATGCAAGTGAAACCATGATGGAAAATATCATTTATAGTTAACAGAATTTTTTTTCTTCCTAATTGTCCACTAAGTGTGACTCAATCTTCAGTCAATTTATTGATTCATCAATTGATTCATTCATTCATTTAAAAATAATTTCTGCCCTGGCCAGGTGGCTCAGTTGGTTGAAACACTGTCCCCATACACCAAAAAGGTTGCAGGTTTGATTCCTGGTCAGGGCACATACCTAGGTTGCAAGTTCCTGTTGGGGTGCATACAAGAGGCAACCAATTGATATCTCTCCCTCTGTTTCTCTCAAATCAATAAACATATTCTAAGGTAAGGATTTAAAAAATAATAATTTCTGTCTACTACATTCTTGGAATGTGACTGAATTGTTTATTTTATACAGTCTTTGCCAGCATAGAATATGCAGTTGTTTTTTAAATACCTTCTTTACCGCTTATTGAAAAGGAACCAGGGAGATGAACCATTACAGAATTAGGAGCAGAACACGGGGAGGAGCATTCAGCTCTAACCTCATTGCTTAGGGAAAGCTTTCTAAAGGAAGTGGCATTGAAATTGGGAGTGGAATAGCTGGCAGAAGACAATTAAAAGAGTCATAGAAAAAAAATCAAAGTTACTAGCCATCCCTTACAGCGGCAACAAGTGGAAACTGGGTGCCTACCAAAGGGATGTGCTGTATACAAAGCAGGATAATAACATTAAAAAAAGAGAAGGATCTGGTTTTTTCTTGTGTTTCCAACTGTACCTCCTCTAGGGGAAGAGACAAGAAAGTTTTGTAACCAGTGAAAAGGCAGGCAAGAATTAAGGGGAACAGAACAGGAAAGTATTTTTGGTAAGTTCCAAAGATGGGATTGCAAAGCTCAGAGCCATTTCATTGATGAATTTCTGGAGTTCATTACCAAGAGCACAGGGGCTTTTTCAAAAGGGCCTGAGGCCAGACTAAAATATGTTTTTATTTGTCTACTTACTTATCTTTCACTGTCAAAAATTAAGTAGTATTGGCACTATTTTGGAGGCATCCAGATTTCCAAAGGAAAAGAATTTTTATATATTTGTCGTCATAATTCCTAATACCTGTTTTCTTAGAGCCAGAAACTGTACAGAGTCTTTCAGACAGCATCACTGCAACCTCAGCAAATGACTTATTGCTGACATGTCTTTCATTTTGGAAAAACTTTGAGGAAACTATTAGGTAAATAAAAATGCTTAGCTTTGTAAATGCATGTAAACACCTATAAGATGGTGTAATTGTGCTAAATTATTAGCAAATGATTATTTATTTGGTTGCCGATGTGCAGAATGTTGGGGTTGCCAGCTTAAAATTATGCACAGAAGGAAGACAAAAAAACATTATTTTGTTATATTGAAGTATAAAACTATGGGTATTGAGAAGTAGTTTTATTATTTTCCAGTATTCTAACTGTAATATTAATGCAGAGGGCAACTAACTTAACAGAACATTTTCCTGTAAAAATATCTATTCATACATTATCAAGTGAAGTAGTTCTCGTAGGAAGAATTTGCTTTGAACTTACCATTATTTAATTAAATGGAACTTGTTTAAAATAATTGCATTTTGAATTGAGAGTTTAAGTTGTCCACACCAATGCAGGACTTAGATCTTCCTAAGTCCACAGATCTACACATTTTTGTACATTCTGCTGTAACACACACACAAAAACATGTTTCTAATTTCAGGGTCATTATTTCCTTTTCTTTATTTTCTCTTTAATTAGGGAATAAAGGTAGACTTTTTCACTACAGCAACACGGCAGACTAAGATATCTTTAACACATTTACAAGTATGTTGAAATGCTGTATAAACTACTTGAAAAATATGTAAAATAAGCTTGCAAAAAAGGAGGGAGCCCCCAAGTTGACAGACACAATGCGGTGACTACAAACCAGAACTGAAGGACTTGAATTGATCTGGTGCTGCGTGTGTGTGTGTGTGTGTGTGTGTGTGTGTGTCCAATGGGAAGGGACGTGTAGAAGTTGGGAGTGAGTGGCTGGTCTTGGTATCCCTATGGCTTGAAATTTCATGTCAGATTAGTCTTAAAACACACCTTAAATTTTGAGAAAATAAAGCATTGTTTATTTTTCTCTTCACCCAAGGACATGCTTATTAATCTTTAGAGAGAGGGGGAGGGAGAGAGAGAGAGAAGGAGAGAAATAATAGGTGTGAGAGAGAGAAACATCGATTGGCCACCTCTCGCAAGTGCCTGGACTAGGGACTGAACTCACAACCTAGGCATGTGCCCTGACCAGGAATCAAGTCCATGATCTTTTGGTTTATGGGTTGTCCTCCAACCAGCTGAGCCATACTGCCAGGTAAGAAGGCATTACTTTAAAAAGCCACATTAAAAAAATTTTTTTTAAAAGAACGATATAGAACTTCAGGAAATGAATATGTCTATCTCTAGCATATGAAAAACTGAATACAAAAGTTTATTAACATATTCAACTTAGTTGAAGAATTACTGAACTGTGAAATCCTTAGCAAGACTTTATCTACATTTCAGCAGAGAGAATATTGGAAAGAGGTTTGGACACATTAAAAATTAGATACCAAATATACTTAATACCAGAAGGAAAAAAGAGAAAGAAAGAAGTAATATTAAAAGGTAATTGTGGTGGTGTTGGAGATGTCCTCAAATTCCTTGACATTCCTCCCATTATGGGGTGGAGTCCATTACTCCTGCTGGACATCCATCGCTGCTTTGAGCAACGGAGTGAAGGGAAGCCACCTTGGTACCTAGTGTTCAGTCCCCCGCTGGCTGGGAGCCACGAGCTGCCATATAACAAGTCCAGCGCTGTGCTGAAGATCTCATACGGAGGGAACTTTTATGAAGAGGGTGAGTGGCCTGGTGGAGGCCAGCCTTCAGGTCATCTCAGCCAAGGCACTAGTCTGCTGGACCCTCCCGGTCAGACCAGGCACCAGCTGAGTACCACTCAGTGACCTTTCTGAGCCCCACGGAGCAGAGGCACCACCCAGCTGAGCCCTGAGGGACTTAGGAAACACTAAGTCATTAAAAGTTCATAGTTTAAAACTTTACAGCTTGAGGTCATTTTCTAGGCAGCAATGGTGAACTGGAACAGAAATAATGGCTGAAAAATTTCCAAAATGAACAAAGTCTGAATCCTTAAAGAATCACATCAAGTCCGTAGCAAGAGAAATAAAAATAATGTCAACCTGGACTAACTGTTTTGAACATCAGAACACAAGGACAATGTAAGGTATGCTCTTTTTTGTTTTTGTTTTTTCTTTAAATATTTTTAGGGTGTGGACAGCACTATTTTTTTTTGCTTTGCTTTAAATGTTAACATGAGATCTTCAATAAGGCAAAAGAGGATAGATTATGTACAAATGAACGATTCTATAAATTTTGGATACTAACTCCTTCTCAGATGAATCACTGG
The DNA here is from genome assembly GCF_022682495.2 of Desmodus rotundus. Classification (NCBI taxonomy): domain Eukaryota; kingdom Metazoa; phylum Chordata; class Mammalia; order Chiroptera; family Phyllostomidae; genus Desmodus; species Desmodus rotundus. The sequence goes on along the minus strand of NC_071398.1, from coordinate 9,535,413 downwards.
CGAATACACTTTCCTAGTCAGTGGGTTGTCTTTTCATTTTGTTCATGAGCCCCGCAAAACTGAACACCAAAAAGAAAAAAATCAAGCCAATTAAAAAATGGACAAAAAATCTAGATAGGCCCTTTTCCAAAAAGGACATCCAGATGGCCCATAGACATATAAAAAGATGGTCAATATCACTAATCATCAGAGAAATGCAACAAAATTAACTATCTAACAAAATAGAAACAGACCCATAGATACAGAGAACAGACTGACAGCTGTCAGAAGGGAGAGGGTTGCTTGGCTGGGAGAAAAAGTTTAAGGGATTTAAAAAAAAAAAAAGAAAAAAAAAAACTGTACCTACTTCTAAATCCTATATCCACCTTTCCTCAGACCAGTCTTTGTAATTTAATCAACTTTAATATACAAATAAAACATTGACAATTTAAAAAAACATGATGAGATACCACCTCACACCTGACAGAATGGCTATCATCAATAAACCAAAAACCAACAAGTGCTGGCGAGGATGTGGAGAAAAGGGAAACTTTGTGCACTGTTGGTGGGAATGCGGATGGGTGCAGCCACTGCAGAAAGCAGGGTGGGAGTTAAAAATTACAAATGGAACTGCCGTATGACCCAGTGATTCTACTTCTGGGAATACATCCAAAGAAACCTGAAATGCTAATTTGAAAGAGTGCATGCACCCCTCTGTTCACTGCAGCATTATTTACAAAGAGCAACATTTGGAAGTGGCCCAAACGCCCGTAAGTAGGTGAGTGGCCCTGGAGAACAGTAGGCTAAGTGAAATAAGCCAGTCAGAGAATGCCACCTCTGCTACTTGTACCACGTTGCCCATCTGAGGCTTTACTTCTTGGCCTGTATTGTATAAAATCACACCTGTATGTAGGATTTCTGTGCGTGCGGGGGCAAGGGAACAGTGAGACAATGAAAATGAAACCACCTGTCATAGAATACAGCACCCATTGTCGTTACTTAAAATATCCCATGACTTGTTTATTGACTGAAAATTAACTAAATTGTTTGACAAAGGAAGCTAGTAAAAAAAAAAAATGTGGGCATAATGAACATGGGCATTAAACCAGTCTATTTTAAGAACTGGTCATTTATGCCCATAAAAGAAGAGAAAAATGTACTCATTGAATTTTGTTACACTGTTTTTCCTATTAATTTTAACGATATCTATTATGTATTCAGTGATTCCTTTTGATGGTTACTTGACTCACTGTTTAGATGTACTATATTATTAATTGGAGGTGGTTGATTTTTGAGGGATTTTGTGTCATTTAAGAGTTGGAGTCCCATGGCACGCTCCTAGGGGAGACACCAGAACGCTGTATATGTTGTGTACACAAAACAGGTGTTTCAGTAGGGGCTTTACTCTGGATACTGTAAATCTTTCTGACAATTAAGAGTTGAGCCCTGACTAGTGTGACTCAGTTGGCTGGGTGTCATTCTACAAAGTGTAAAGTTGACGGTTCAATTCTCACTCCAGGTATGTTTGAGATGCAACCGATTGAAGTTTCTCCCTCACATCCATGTTTCTCTACCTCTCCTTCTCCCTCCCTTCCCCTCTCTCTAAAAATAAATAAATAAAATCTTTTTAAAAAGAACTAAGAGCTGGGTGATTCATACATCTAACACCATATTTAGTGGTCATCACAGTTGGAAAATACAAACTAGCCATTGAAACAAACACTATCTCCCAGAGAACTAAGAAAAGTTCTTCTCCAGTGATAGTTCATATACCGCTTCCTAGAGAATCTTTAAAAATAATCGTTTGAAATAAGAAACTATCCCGTAAAAAGGAAAGCCATGTAAGTGTGGCAGTGATTTATGAAGACTAAGATCTAGACCTCCAACTGTACCTTAAACTATAGCAAATAGTTGGGTTAAAAAGTGTTCTTCTTATTAAGGTTTTATTCACTTCTCTTTCATTTGTTTATTTTTCACACTAGACTGAGGTATTAGAAATATTCCTGAAGAAAATGGCAAGTAGATGGAACATTCCTCTTGTTATCTATATTTGTTGTCTTTTGAGTCATTTGGTTTCTTCAGTGAGGGGAAAATAAGAAGGGGGAGATATTCCTAATCCCTCTGGAAGGATGCAGTTTGAAATGGCCTATTCGCTTGAAATTCCAGAAACTGAGTGATTAAAGCTGGAGGAAACACCACCTTTGGTGAGTGGCCAGAAGTAAGGTCAGAGAACTGTGCAGTGAGACATCACAGAGGGACTTCTGTGCTAAATTCAGAAGTTTGAAATGCGTTCTGAAAATTATACAGAGGTATGGAAGGGGATGCATTGGCTTCCTATTACAATTAGTGGCTTTACACTACACAAGTTCATTAACATATTTCTGGACACATCTGAAGGTCAAAATCGGGCTCAAAGAGTCAGCTCATTCTCTGAGAGGAGAATCCATGTTCTTACCTTTTCACAGCCTAGAGCTGCCTGAATTTCTGGATTCACATCACTCCTGCCTCCTGCTTCCGTGATCTCATCTTCTGCTACTGACTCTGATCCTCCTGTGTCGCACAGGGACCCCTGTGATCACACTGGACCCCCTGGACAATGTAGGGTCATCTCCCCACCAAGACCTTCATCCAGTCACATCGGCCAAGTCCCCTTAACCATGTGGGGTATTCACAGATTTGGGGAATCAGAACATGAGACAACCCTTGATTCTAATTATTTGAACCTATGTGAAATGTCTCGACAAAGGAAAACACATTTCCTTAAGTTCTGTTTGTGGTATTTACTTATCTATCTCATATTATGTATTTTGTTTAACGTCAGCTGATTTGAGACATCAAACTCTCTCCATTGGGAGGCGCTCAGCTTTTCTCATAAATGTGTAATTTTCCACTCGAAAAAACACTTGCACCTTCAGGGAGTTATACAGTCTCTTCTCCCAGTAGTTCCTTATTTTATTTACCCTGTCAAATAGCCAACAAAACATTTTCTCATACTGTATTAGACATAAGTGAAGTTCAAGCATTCAGTTGGCCCAACTACTACAAGATAATTAGAAAATATTTTCTAGCAAAGCAACTAATAGCAGCTCTTACTGAGCCATCAGCCACCTGTTTGGCATAATCAATCAAATTAGCTCCTAGAATAGAGACCAATTATTTTCTTAAATACAATGTATTTCAAAAGTGTTTGCATTCTGTGCTTGGCATCGCCGTAAAATATTGGAAGAAAAGAGGCCAAATCTTGCTGCCCATGTTTGCTAAGTGTTCCATCCTGGAGTCACTTAAGCATGGGAAAGGAAACGTGCTTTCCCTCGTATTGGCCCTTCAGTGAGCGGCATAAAATTGAGTGTGGCAGGTTCTGATTCTTTGGATTTTTATTTGTCCAAAATGTGCAAAAATGAAGCGATCAGAAATGCTCCAATTACATGAATGTGATATAGAAGCTAGTGGCATCTTTCCAATCAAGTAATTTCTTCGTTAGTTAGAATGGACTTGGTTAGAGGGGAAATACTATTTCAGTGCCAGTTTTTTTTTTCTTCCCTCATTTATGCCCAAAGCATATTGTATGTGGAGATATCACCCCATGGACCCAGTAATAGTTCCGCTATAGACAATTTCCACCTGACTGCATTCTATTACTGTGACTAACCTTCAACTCAAGGGCAGAATGCACAGTCTGTAAAGAATAGAGAAGAAAGAGGGCTTCCACATAAGTCCAGAATTTTGTGTGAAGTACGGACAAATTGGATAACTTGGAAGTGAAAAGTGACATCCTTTTGGGTGTGCTCCTTACGGGAAGGGTTACTGGATTGTCGCTTAACCCTGAAAGTTTTCCCTCAATATGCTATTATTTTTCTCAAGTGTCCTTTGTTTATGAGACAGTTCCCTGATGTGTCCTCTGGGACATGCAGAGTCAGACTTAGTTTGGCCAGAAGAGGCTGACAGTGAGAAATCTAGGGCAGCAAGAGGCCCTGTTAAAGACTAAAGGCTGGTTAGTTTTGTTGACCTGGGTCTGACCGACCAGAGATCGAGCCAGGAAATCACCTCAACATGGAAGCATTAAAGAGGCCTACAACCACATTTCAGCAGGCAGCATAATGTATCCAGGAGCTGACCCTCGCCGACCTGGCTTTTACTATGTAACCTTTACAAGTAAATTAACACACCTGTGCCTCCTTTTCCTCACCTTTAAAAAAGTGATTTGAATTGCTTGATCCATAGATTTCTCTCAACTCCAAGTTTCTCTCTGATTGAGGGAGGGCCGGAAGTAGTGAGCACAAGATGTAAGGGGCTTATTTGAATTGGGCAGACGGGTAGGCTCTCGGACTCTTCCCTGTCCTGTCGTGCACCGGGTATGGCAGCACTTACACATCCTCTTCCAGCCGGAGGAAAAGAAGGGAAATAGTCACTATGCTCTTTCAGATCCATGTGGTAGAAGAGTGCAGGTCCACATATATTGTCAGGTCCTGCCATCCATTCATGCATCCATTCATCCATTCATCCATCCATTCGTTCTCCATCAGTATACCCACTCAGTCAACATGCACTCTGTGCTTAATATTTTTAGGCTCTATGGAAACACTGTAAGTTCACTGGTAAGCAAAATAGGCCTGTCCCTGCTTCGTACAAGTGAGTGTAAATCAGGGAACATGTATTAATAAACGCACAATTAATTACCCTTCTGAAAAGTACCATTTAGGAAAGTACAGAGTAATAACAATGCAGAACAAGCATAGACTTGATTATCCACACAGAAACTAAACTTCTTATGTAAAAGAAGTTGGAGACACAAGTTGATTAAAAAGTCAAGAAGTAAACTTATTTTTCCATGTTCAACCATTTGCAAGACCATCTATTTGCAAGACCATATTATCACCACAATGCTGACACAACCAGCTTCTGAATAACAAATAATTAAATTTGGAAAACTCCCCATGCCTGGTATACATCTACCAAAGAAGTCTTGAGAAGGATTTCGCCCGTGTGAAGTCACACACAAGTGCCGTAACCTTTGACCCCAAATTGGTATTCCAAATACATGTGGACAATAAAGAACAATAACAACAACTAAATCCTGAAGAAACTGAATCAGCCCGTGTTTGGCAGAGAATCACATGCAACTTTAAAGCTATCAAGACTCCAAACCCATACATTTAATTAAGAATGAAGAGGGGAGAGTAGTGTAATACTAATGAGGAAACTTAGTTTTCCTTCTAATGAGACTATGCAGTTACAATCCAAATATCCCATTCAGGATCACATTGGCCAACCACCTGTCCTGGTTTGTCTGGCACTGAGGATGTTCCAGAACGCAGGATCTAGTGCAAAAAAACAAAAAATGGGCAAGTCTTGGGCAAATTGAGGAGCATTGTTTTTCCACACATCTTCTTTAAAGTAATAATTTGAGACTTCCATAAGGTAAGGTTCTAAACTTCTTTCATTCATGCTCTTCAAACACTGGCAAGCCGTGCATTACGGCCGCCCAACCTTTGGAAAGAGATCTTTCAGAAACCACTAATACGTCAATGAAGTTCTGTTTTTACCAGGGGTTATTTGTCCAAAGTAGTACCAAGGGCAAACATACATAAGCTCTAGCCATTAGAGAGCTGGAGTTCCACCTCCCACAGCGTGCATCATTCAGAGTGGTCAGTGAGTAGCCACGTGTACCTGCCGGCTACCCCCTGCCTGCTCTGCCCGACTGGCACAGAAGTTGGGTGCCATTTCTAGTTCCCCTTCTTAGTCTTCTCCACCCAGAGTGACTTAGCTAGAAACTGTCAATGTCACCACGAATTAACCTTTCTGAGCCTGTTGACTCAAGTTTTACTCAAACCCTGTCCTTCACTTGGTTCTTCCTGCCTAGGGCGGCGGCAGAGGCTTTTGCTTTTGCTGATCTCCGGGTTGTACTAGAGTTTTCTTTGGGCTTCTTAGCAGTTCTATCACCCATATCACAAATCCCCAGCACTGCCTCTACCGTGTCTTATATACTTTTAGTGGATTCTGTTTTCCTGGTTGTACTCAGGCTAACATTAGGGGTTTCTACATCAAAGCAGCATGGTTTTTAAAAAATATATATTAATGCATTATTATTTTCACATAGAATTCCACAGATGAAAAGGATCTTGGAGATTGCTTAGCCAAACAGTCAGGCTGCATTGTCTGGCAGGAAAAGGGCGAGAGCCAAATGGGTCAGGATGTGAAATTCTTGCTCTTGCTTCCACAAGATTATTGTAAGTATTTGCCTGCTCACTTGTACTAGTTCTCTGTCATTAAAAAAGGGAGTTCTACAGATACATTTGTTTCCCTTAATATTGCAGAAAAGGTCAAGATAAGGATTGACTTTTAATTTTTTCCAATTCACTTTCTACTACACCCTTTCAGATTCAGCAATATTTTATTTATTGAATAGATCCTGGTCTTCCCCCCACCCCCAAGCATCATAATGGACTTCACCCACAATGTTTTGCTGTATCTTCTCATTGACTCTTTAAAGGTAGAAGTATTATTTCAGAAATTGAGGTTCAGAAAGGTAAAGCAGCTTGCCCACACCTCACAGTAAATAAGCATCCAAAATCAGAATTCATCACCAGATGAAGGTCTTTCCACGGCACAACCCTGCTTCCCCTGATGATTAAATGCTTATCTGATCTTAAAGTCACAAAAGGAGTTTCAGGGAGTAAATAACATTTTTAATTGTAGAGATGCCAAATAAAAAGCCAGTGAATGCGCCTTTTAGCAAGAACTTAATCTAATGCCTCATCTTACCCTGGTACAGTAAATTTTGCCAGCTCTGTTTTGTTTTCTTTTTTAAACAATGCCTTAAAAATATACCATTGTTCCCACAGTGCAGGATGAATATTAGCATCCATAAACTTTTCTCTAGCCTACCACTTAGCATACACCTTTCTCACAAACTACTCCATATAAGCTTCTCCATTAATATCATAACCCTCATCATCCTCCTCTTCAAAATAATTCAAAGCACAAGCTCTGTCTGCTGAGAGAATGAACAGAAGAAAAAAATCTTTAACAGATTCACATATGGGACGGAAAACCAATTAAAGATTATCTCTGAACCAAGACTGCCAATATGGGATGAGATACATAATGGATCAGCCCAAGACAGACAACAGGTGAAGTGATGAAAATGTGATTGTGAGAAATGTAACAACAGTCTGATCTGCATAATTCATTTTTCCCACAGAGCCCTGCCCATCTGCTGTGGCTCAATTGAATATCAGAAGATGGAAGGAGACCATCATTCATTAACTAACCAGACTCCTTCAGGGCCCAGCTTCTCCTTTTTGTTCTGGCACCAAAGACTTGGAAACTGTTAATATCACTCTCTGGGCTTCCGAGCTTTCCAGGCTAGGATCTCATCAGCTTCTCTTCTAAAGGGAGCAGAGGTGTAAAGCGCTTTATACACAAAGCAAAGAGTGTCTAACGTTTGTTAAAGCTCCCAAGAGCTGCTTCTCCTTGGCTAGGGTGGATTAAAACCATGAAAACACAGGCCTAATCCTATCGTTCTTGGAAACAGTCCTCTCAGGCTTCATGTTCCCTGTTTGTGCAAATTTTATAGGCTCATGCACATTTTTGACACTAAGGACTTCTAGTCGGCCTTTGAACTCACTGCTCAAAAGAATTTCGGAACTGTAAGGCTCACCTGCAATAAGCAGATGGCTTTCATCTAATTCTGCATGATATATAGGTCATTTATTGAAAAGATGTTTATCCAAGGATGATTAGCATTGAGATGTCCTTAATCAACTAGTCCTTTGTGTTCTACACATAGTGTTGTGTCTCTCATTTAATCATGTATTCATTTGGCAATGAATGTTTTCTGTGCATAGGCATTAGGGGTTCAGTAAACACTAAGACCTACACCCTCTCTTTAATGAGTTCAAGTTCTTGTCACAGCAAAAACGTGCATTATTTCCCCCTTTCAGGACCGCCCTGCTCTCTAAATCTCTGACTCATAAGCTCTGCCCCCATTCCTGAGCTCTGCCTGCATGAACTATAAACTCCAATGAGAAGGGTGACTGTGTCTGATTCTGCTCTCTAGTTATTTATCCCCAGTCCCATGAGTGCCTGTCACATAGTAGGCACTCAATGGTTTACTTAATTATTTATTGAAAACATTATTTGATCAAGCCAACAGTTTTCTGTTTCTCTGAACTCTGCTTCACTCAAAGAAACCATTGGCTCTAGATGCTTCTGAGAGTGCACGCTTAATTTTTAGAAACGAGCTGGACTTACAAAACACAGACTTTCGGAAGAAGGGATATACAGGTCTTAACCATGTTGGTGATCCCTTCTGTCTTAAACACCTATGATGGGCAATCCCTACATTCTGGTTTTTGACAGGTTTTCAGTTTGACACCCTTGTAACTATCAGTCAGATGAAACTATAGCACATTTCTATCAACTCAAGTTTCCCCTCAAAATATATCAAAGAGGAAGCCATTCTTCTGTTCTGATACTTCATATAAATGGAGTCATACAGGAGTATCAGACAAGTACAATAAAATATATATATATATATATGCGCTAACCTCACTCTTTTAATGCTTTATTAACATGTTATCACTACATCCATTGGATTATTAATCAGTAGACCACGTTTGCCAGTTTTTAGCTTAGAGATATTAGAATGTACAAAATATTCTTCTCCATTGCTGCTCTGATTAATCTATTTTTTTCTTTGTTTTCTTTTTAAACTTTTTTTTGTTGTTCAAGTACAGTTATTTTTAGAGAACAACCCAAATCAACATTGCTTTTGTAAATAAAATGAATACATTGCATTAAATGAAGGAAGAGAAGGGTATGAGAAAATCTCTCCATGTCTTTGGGTAAAAAGTGGATACAGAATCTTCTGGAGAATGTGTTTCTTGAATCTAATTCTTCTCTTTAGGGAGTCTTATGTAAAACTGAGATGGCTGGCCAGAGTACAACACCTTGGGTTTCAACAGGACACTGGACAAATATTATGGTTTAGCTATAATTTTCAAAAGCAGCTTAGAAGTATAAAGATTTCAGGAGCTGCTAGTGAATTGCAGAAATTCTGCAGCTTTGACGGTTCTATTTAAATATGTCTACCAAGATTCTTAAGAATGTAAGCTTATCTGCAGTTGGAAGGCTGCCGTTCCTGCATTCCTGCCAGGAACCCTAACAAACTGAAGCTTCAGCATGGCCCACAAACAATAACCAGGATTAGTGGAAGTTAGATTATCATACTTGCTATTGTTTTGTTGAAGAGTCAATCAGTTGAGAGAACATTATTATAGGAGTTATTTACATGGATCTAAATCATTTGGTCCATAAACAAATGACTAATGGCCTGTTCTTCCAGGAGATTAGACACTAAGCAGATGTTCCACAAGAACAAACCTAGTCTGCGTGTGGGAAAAGTTATGTTTGGTAGAGTGAAGCAAGGGAGACCCTCTTGCCATTTTTGCTCGAGACCATTTAGAAGGAAGTGTCAAAGGTCCTTTTTGAACAATTTCTTGTTTTTTAAACGGGGAAGCAGCTATGAAGAAAGCAGGTCCTCAGGCAGCCCGCCTCCAACTTTGTGCCGAGCTGCCGAACTACTCCTACGGATTGAAACTTAAGGCCTGGGGATGGACTTCCCTGGACTCCACGCAAATCACCGATCCAAGGACCCAAACGCAGGTAATGCAGGAGGTAATGCTAAGCCTGTAACTTCGTTTATGTTAAAGGTCAGTGAAAGTAGAGAGGACCTTTTCCCAGGATATTGGAGAAAGAAGAACAACCAGGAAGGGAAGTTCAGGGAGATAGTCAATTGGGTAATAGAGTAGATAACTCAACAAGGGACCAACAGTTGGTAACTCCATGTTGTAAAAACCCACGGATTGCCTGCAATGGGCACTGCACTAAAGTAAGTACTAGTGATGTAAAGACTCGCTGCCTGCCACCAGGGAGCTTACGGCCTCATTAAAGGGGCTTTCCAGCTTTCTGAAAGCTACATCTGAAGGTTTAATGGGGCACATATGGTCGCTGCCAGAGTTTCTCCTTCCTGAGTGAAGATACGTCCCTTACAGGGCCTGAATTTGATTCCACAGCCAAATCCACCAGCAAAATGTTATTGCGTATGCATCTCCATATTTCAATCCTCACCACTTTACCCACCTTCCTTGTCAGAGCTACCATCACCTCTCACTTCACTAAAATGAAACAGCTTCTAATTGATCTGCCCGTTCCTACCCTGACCCCTACACTCGCAAAACCACCACCGACGTGTCCCATGACTAACGCTGGCAGATGGGAACAGCCCAAGTGATAGGAGGCTGAAGCAGGCAGGGGAAACAAGCTCGGTGCTCACACACTGCATTATCACCATGCTCCCGAGTTTCCTGCTTTTCATTTCACGGCATGTACCAGTAAAAACGTGGCGATGACAAGGTAATAGAAGGATGATTAGCTTTAATGCACTCCCTTTCATGTTTGTAGTTAGAGCAAATATGAACTAATTTGTACCCTTAGCTATTTTTCTTTTCTGTGAATTTTGTAACAAAAGTGAAAATTGCTGGTATAAGTGCAATCAATCAATTGAAATAAATGCAAGTCGAGTTGAATGAATCTTTAACAAATTTTCATGTGGCTACTCTTCTTGGTAAAAATTGTTAGCAATTTCTGTGTTAACATAAACACTGGAGAATGCTAGGAACTCCAGGTCCCGGCAGGTGACATGGATTTTTTGATTAAGTGAATCAAATAACAGCAAATCAAGTTAGCGAACAATTGGTGACACAGAACAAAGAAATTACATAAAGCTGCATTTTATGTTATCAACACCACAGCTAATCAATAAATGACTTGGACAACTGTCAGATGGTCTTGGAAGCCAGTAACTCTAAATATTTACCCACAGAGTATTTACTATTTTTATTTAGGGTTCTATTCCTGGGTACCCTTTAATTGGTATGAAATAATCAGAATGATTAATAGAATATCAGATTTAATGATATGCTAATGCATCAATAGTCAATGTCTTGAGCCAATTTGCAAGATAGATACAAATATAAATTGGCTAAAGCTTCGACTAATGAAAATTATATACACGCAACCTGTTTGATTTAGGAAGAATAGAGGGAGAAATTTGGAAATCACTACATATTATAAAACTCATGCTGATTTTTCTCTTATTTAATAATGTATCCTAATTCATTAAAAATATATGCTTTTATATTATGTTTATGAATAATTAGAAATCAGAGCCTTGGTTATAATCCAAATACATGTACTATCTAGAAACATTTATACCTCAAAAGTTCCTAGCATCACCTCAGCTAATAATACTGCATGCTTAATTCCCCATACATGGCTCCAATAGCTAGAAATAAATGTGGAGTTTCAGCTCCAACATGTAAAGATTATGGAAGTCTCCACTCACATTCCTACAACAAGAAAAAGCTGGACCAACAATCAAAGACCTTTTTTTTCTTTTTTCTTTTTTTTTTTTGCACCTATCAGAAACCTGAGGTTGCAGAGGTAAATGCCATTCCGAAATCTGGAGACAGAGATGCATCCAGAAAGACAGCTGCGATTGTTTACCTGGAGCAGACACTGCCGGAGCCATAACCCGGTAGGAACACCTGTATACAACGGAGTATCTTTCAACAATAAAGGAGTACACTATCAAGTCACACAAAGACATGGGGAAATTGTAAATGCATATTGCTAATTAAAAGAAGTCAGCCTGAAAGTGTTGCATGCTGTATGACCTCATTTATATAACATTCTGGCAAAAGCACAACTACAGAGATGAGAAACAGATCAGTGTGTGCCCCGATTTGGAGGTTGGGGCAAATAAGTGAAGAGAACGGTAATGTTTATGGCAGTAACTCTGTTCTGTACACACTGTAATCATGGATACAGGACAATAGGCACTTTCCAAGTGCATGGAACTACAGAACACAGAGAGCCAACCTTAAGGAAGCGGGGCTCTGAAAGTGGAATAGAGAATACAGTATTCCATTGTGCAAATGAACCACAGTTCTGTGATCCATTCACTTCCTAGTGGGCCCTGAGGCTGTCTCCAGCACTTGGCTATTGTAAATAGTGCTGCTGTGAACATTGGGTGCACGGGTTATTTTGAATTGGTGATTCAGGATTCTTAGGGTATAGTCCCAGCAGTGGGATCACTCTTTTTCTCTTAATTTCCATATCATTCTATAGGTTGTTTTTGTCTCAGTGGATGAATAATTTCCTTTCATAGTTACAAAATTTGCTAAAGTATTAGGTCCTTCACTTCCACTTAATGTTTAGGGACCAAATTACTGACATAAATAAAGGTAGTCCCAAGATATTTAAAAAACATAAAATATTTTCTGTGGTATACTCAATTCATAAGATAAATAAATTGTAAATAGAAACATCAGCACTTAAATTTTGCATGTGTCTGAAATGACATATATTCTCAATATATTCAGATACATTCCATTCCCTAGCAGGGCAGTCTTTCACATGGTTTACTAAATACTTCTGGACTTCCTTCCAAATAGAATTGCATGTCCCTATCTTTTGAAGTTAAATGTGGCCATGAGGTCAAAATGGGCCAATGAAACATGAGTGGAAATAATGTTTCTAGGTGGAAGCCTCAGGAGTTCATGTTTAATTTTTCCGCCTTTGCAATCACAAGAGCACAGCCAGACACCGAACCTAAGTCACACTGGGCCACTGAAGGGAGGTGACAAAGAGCCAAGTCTATCACGTACCATGAGCAAGAACTAAATCTTTGTCATTTTAACCCACTGAGGTTTTTAGTGTTGTTACTGCAGCATAATTTAACCTGTCCTGGCAGATGCATTTATTATCTTTATTTCTAAAAAGGAGGAGGAGGAGAAGGAGGGGGGAGGTGAGAAAAAGAGGCAATATATGGCTCATATTTTCAGAAGCAATATATTATAAAATAAAACATCAAATATTGAGTGCATATAATTAAACATGGCATCATGTGATGTGCTATTTTCCTTTAAAAACTCATTTTCCCAGATTGAAGGGCAAGTAACAGTCATCTGTCAACAAGCTGTCACTTTGATCGTGTAAAAAAAAGTTAATTATTAATGTGACTCAGAATCCTATCTTCCATCCTCACTTATGACTCCAATCAAAAATTTTAAAATTATACTGGTCAAAAATAGAGGCATGTTAACATGACAGCTGAAGGTACCTAAATATTAAGACTGGTAGAGTTCAAAAAGTTACATATGTTTGGAAAATGTACAACTTTTGAAATAAGTATCAACTTCCTGGAAGGGAATGTATGTATTTTTGCACACTAGGTATACCCATATAAATTGCATTTGAAGGAAATAAGACCACAGGGTTGGAAAGGTCTGTTTTCATTCCCTTCCCCCATCAGGAAGGATCACATGACAAACCCTGGCCAATAAAGTATGAGCAAATTTGACATACGTTATTTTCAGGCTGAAGAACTATAAGGCCTATGCTTGACTTTTCAGTATTTCTTCCCGGCTCTGGCAATGAAAGAAACTTCGTGTTCCAGGGAGCACAGCGGACAGATGGCGGATCTCTGGCAGGACTGCCCTGTCTCTGCCGGTCCCCTTACACTCGCCTAACACCTTAGCGAACTGCCCCTGTGTCAACTTCCCTTGAACGATACTAACTTAAACACGTCATCTGTTTCTGGTTGGGCCCCTGACTTAAGAATCAGACTAGGTCCCAGAGCATCATAGAAAAGAACCCTCCCACCCCCCCACCCCCACTGGTGGCCTATGAAGCAAACAACATGAAGAAGAAATAAACATCTATTTGAGCCATTGAGATTTGGGGATTGTTTAAGTCTCTAGAACCCCCCCCTTCATCCTGACAAATACATCTACCAGACTAGATAAAATGTCCTATGTACCTGCTTTCCTGAGAATCCCCGCCAGGAGAAACCAGTCAAGAGTAGACACAAAGGAAAAAAGCCAAAAGAAGGTACTATTTGAGGATAGCGTTAGCCTGGTTTTTCAGGGGGATTCCAGAATGTAAATGACACCTCCGAGTTTGCACCAGCTGAGGCAGTTCGAGTTTCGTGCTGAACACTCATTGATTACAGCTTTTCTTAAGTGGCTGGAATTGCTAGAAAATACAGACCAATAGGCGGAGGTGGAGGTGGTGATAGAGATTGGGTGGTTGGTCACCATATGATTGAATTTTTTTCCTTTAGATATTGAAAGTGAAAACATCAATGAGCCAAGACCCTAGATGTTCTGGCTTTTGTTTATCTTCTTGTATTTGGATCCACTCTCTGCCTAATTCACTGTATTCCAGATACACTGGCTTTTTCCTGTTTTCTGAGCATGCCAAACTTAATCCTACCCTAGGTTTTCGCTGATGCTCTTCCCTCTTCTTATGCTCTTCCTGTGGGTGGCCCTAGTATTCTGATCTTTATTCACATGTCACTTCATGAGAATAACCGTCATAGGGACAAAAGGGAGGACAGTAAGATTAGATGGAGAGACCTTTCTTACTGCTAAAACATGCTACAATTTCATTTACTTTTGAGAAAATATCATCATATTAATTTCTTTATATTTCAGCCTCCTAAAAAGCACAGAATAAACCTTTCTTGCCTGCTACTATATCCATGGCCCATAGAATAGTGCCCAGTGTACAATGGGTATTAACAAATCAATGTGTAAAAGGAAGAGATACAGAAGAAAAGGACTTTCAAAATTGGATTTCAAAAATGCCTTAAAAAACGTTTTTCTCCTTTGTTGGTCTTGGGTCATTTGCATTCCGTATTGAATCTGCGTAAATTACTTTTCTTACCAGGAGTTAAAATGTTATCTAGTTTGCTCTTTGAGAACTAATAGAGAGAGATGAAATGGGGATGGTGTTTGGCCAGTAGTCCCTCTTTTGAGTCCTTCCAGGGAGACTGGATGCAATAGATGAGGCAGGGCAGAGGAAAACTTTATTACTGGTTGACATTTTATCCCCACAGTCCTATGAAGAATGCTGGTGGTAGAGGTCGGAACAATTGGAGAAATCATTTTTTTAATCTGCTTTGAAGGCTTGTGTAAACCAGAATAAGAAAGGTCAAAAGGAGATTTTTGTTAATTTCCACCCCAATGAATAGACACAATTACTAAGCCTGCATTGTCAAGAAAGGGAAGGCTAGACGGCAATACAACTGCAATGCTTGGTAAGAACTGATATTTTTAAAAAATGTGTTTTACTTTCTACCATCATCATAGACCATGCTTAGTACCCCTTTGTTTACCTGCCTTTTTGAAAGAAACAGTTCCTTAAGAGAGAGGGATACTGCCTCCTCCCCTTAAACAATTTTAAAAAATTTAAAAAATAAAAAGATTTCTAGGCTTTCTCCTTGTTGGAACAAACTTTAAACCTTTAAGCCCTACCGAGATAATAGATTGGTAAGGTTTTACCAAGGTCAATGATCTCATACATCTCTATTTTTTTCATGCGATAAGGAAAGTCAAAAATGGCCAAAGTGGGAGAAAACCACTGGAAATTCTTCCAAAAATGTAAGACAATAGCATTATTCAGTATTTCTTTTAATGACAAAATCACAAAAGGACACAGAGACAGAATAAGGGATGATTCATACTATGGCCCAAGATCCTCCCTTGGGGAAAGCAGCTTCCTACTTTCCTTGAATCCAGTGAGAGACTGAACAGACACTGGCCAGACCACCTGTGCCACGGGCACTCTGACCTCAACCATTCCTCGAGGCCAAACCAGCCCCTTAGTTCTAAGTTCCAACTTCCCTATTTGCCTCTCTTTCAACACAGGGCCAACCAGAGAAAGCCAAATACGCCCAAGTCAATCACTTAAGACACCTAGTTAGCCCACCTCCAGCTTCCCCATCCTAAAGACTTCCTATTGAAGAACTACCTGAGCCTCCCCTCTTTTCGACTCTGAAGTTCTTCCACATCCTTTCCTGCTTTTGAGGCTCTACCAGACTCAAGTGATGACAGCTGACGCTCTTGCTGTAGTAGATTCTGAATAAATGTTGTCTTCTGTTTCTTTGCTTTTGGGTGGTCTTCCTTTATTTCCACAAAAGAAAAACCAAAATAAGACACACATGACCTATATCCCCGTGCATAATGAGAAGTGAAAAGTCCTATGACAGCATTTAACTTCCTACAAAAGAACTTTTTTCCTTATTGGCAAGGATTGGTGCCTTGAAAATCCTTTAGATTTCCATTAACTCCCTTCGATCATAATAGGCTTAAAATCAAAATAATAAACGAAAATAAGTGTTCACATTATTGTTAACAAAGAGCAAGAGGAGATAGCACTATTGCTTTGCTTGATGGGTTCCCTGATTTTGGGGGGGGAGGGAGGATTTTACCACCCCAATATTAATCAAGGGAATTAGGTAAAGGCTGTGACCACTATCTGCTTAACAAGCAAGGTTCTATAAAATGTTTAAGAGAGACAAAAAATAACCTTCATTCCTTTGAATCCTGTGTCTCATCTCCTACATCAGCAGCTCCATAATCCCTTTGTAACATACCTTCCGAGTTCCCAAATCTTCTGTCCCATTGGGAATGAAACTATAGACACTCATTTGCTTTCTAAGTGATTGTGGGCCAAAGGGGCTGCTTCAGATCCTGTAAGAGGTGCAATTTAAAAGTAATCAAGTTTTCGGCATGTGCAAAATGGGCCTCCTCTTAGCACGGAGCTAGAAACTTCGCTGAATACTTTATTTCCATTGCATAATTTAATCACCTCAATTAAATTCAACCTGGATAAATAGTTATGCCCTATTCGTTAACATGTGAATAACAGTGAGCATAAGGCAGGTTTAGTGACTTCCTACCTACGCAGTCATAAGAGCTGAGATGTGAGACCATGTCTCCCAGACCCCAGACTAGTCTTAATCAAAACTACACATTTGAAACTCTTCTTAGGAAAGAGCATGTTATAGAGACATATGCAATACAGTAATGCAAACTTTTTCCAAATTTGGGGAATGATCTCAGCTTATTATTGTTTAAAAATCTCCCCAGGGTAGCTAGCACATTGTCGAGGAGACTGAGAAGACCGAGAAGAACCAGGAGACTGAGCTTCCACTGGGCTTAGTGTATTCTATTATCTTCTAATTTCATGGGGAATGAAGTGAAACTGATCTGTTCATTAAAATTTACTGTAACATGGTTTGGATGGTACAAAGTACTACTTCAAATGCTTCAAAAAGTCAAGAAGCAGCTTCGTGGCCCGGACTTTCTAGAGGGGAAAAAAAAAAAAACCAGCCTGAGGCAAAGCTTCAGGTGCAGCGGAGCCTGCATTATAACCTAGGGCAGCGAGAGTAAGAGGGGGAGCAGTCAGCGGAGGGAGAGGTGAAAGCCAACACAACATGGTACCCTGCTGAATTAGCCACGTCAGGACTTCAGCTGTGTGTGTGGCATCACTGTGCCTTGGAACAGTCCTTGCAGGAAAGCAAGAAAGAAGAATTCACCTTCGGTAACTCATCAGTCCTGCTTTGCCCCTCTAGGTATTGACATTCCCTAACCTCCAGGCTTGGCAACCTGATCCCTCCAGGTCTGCCTCTGGAGGAATCCATGTCCACAGTTTAGTTCCTCCTACAGATCTGAGAGCGTGGGGCAGGGGAGGGTCTACTGCCTGCAAGGTCCAGTTGGGACAGATCTAGGAGTGAGCGCCCTCACAGTCCCCACGCTGGAAAGGTACTGTGGTGGTCATCCCAACCCCTGGCTTTCCTGCAGGGGCTGCCAAAATGGCTAGCGGTCTCAATGAAGAGGCTGAACTGAACGGTGGGGTAAGTGGCTAATGTTCAAGCAGTGCATATGTGTGTGTGTATGTGCGCGTGCGCACACATACACACACACACACACGGGAGGAGGGGGAGTGATGCGCAGAGGGACCTCCGCAATCTGAGGAGATACTTGAACAGAGTCTAATGCAGCAACTCTTTGAAGTCTGCATTCAGTAATTCTTCTGATTCTTTTCCTAAAGAGCAAGGCATGCAAATGAGTTTTGTAATTTTTAAAAACAATACGCAAATGGTAGAATATATTTTAATGAAATATTCCAAAGCAACCCATCCGGTGGACTTTATTCATCTATTAGTTTATTTGATAAATCCCAGCCACTCACTCCGCACCCACTTCTTATTGCGTTCTAGTCCAGGAACTGGAGTTATGGCAGGAAACAAGATAGCCAAAAAGTTCTGTCCTGGTAGAGGTGAAACTATTAAGATAACTATCAAGATAGTGTCTGCCAGTGACAAATCTTAAGAAGAAAATGAGACGATGCATTGTGAGGAAAACGAAGAATAGAGTTCATTTAAATTGGTTTCAACGAAATCCCTAATGATAAGGAGGAGACAGCTAAGCTAAATTGGGGGTATGGGAGGATTAGAAATTTTTAAGGGAGAACAGACCATAAGTGCAAAGATCTAACATGAAGAATAAATCTGGCCTGTTTGAAAAACAAAAACATCCTTTTTCTCATTCTTCTTTTCTGCTGGAGATATGGAGTTAAAGTTTATATGGAAAATCACACCTGCAAAACTATTGTATTCACAAATAGGTATTTTTTCCAGCATTAATGAGATTATTGATATATAATACTTGGAAATTTAAGGTGCACAGTATGATAATTTGGTACATGTACATACTGCAAAATTATTCCCACAACAGGATTAGTAAACACCTCCCCCCCCACACATAATTACTGTTCTGCGGTGATGACATTCACACCTGCACTCTGAACACCCACACATGAGTAAAACTTCACCCTATATGTGTACAGGAGAAAGCACGTATGCACAGAGTTCAGTCCTAGCGCAGTTTCAGGCACCTCCCCCCGGATCCCTTGCAGAAAAGGGGGGAGTACTGTAGAGTCAATTATACTCACTATGCTGTATATTAGAGCCCCAGGACTTGCTCATTTCATAACTGGAGGTTTGTACGTGTGGCCAATACCTCCCCCTTTATCTCCACCCACCTGTATCTGGCAACCACCATCTTCCTGTCTACTTTTAGGAGTCTTGTCTTTTAAAATTCCCCAAATAAATGGGAACACACAGTATTTGTCTCTGTCTAACTTCTTTCCCTTGGCGCACGCCCTCAAGGTCCATAAATGTTTTTGTTTCTATATTCCTCAGGGATGTTGGCCTGCAGTTTTCCTTCAGAGTCAGGGCATGTAGGTCTATTTTGCTTGTCTCCAAGAGTCTCCATTAAAACTCTACTGTGTTTTCAACTGTATGGACTCACTAAATATTTGTACTATATTTACTGTATTTATTAATATTATAATTAAAACTCAAGAGTAGTTAGTGGCTGGAACGGGCAGTAATTACAGTAATAAAGTTATTTTAGTTGAGTTTGTGACCTGTGTGGATACCTCTGTAGCTCATTCTCGCTCTGTGACCGGCAAACGGTGCATTTCAATGTAATACGCTAAGTAATAGCTACTTACACGGAAATGCACTTCTGGTACATTACTGCTTCATGTCCTTGCCTTAGTGAACTGTGGTCTCCAGGTCAAATCCAAAGGAGGGCTAATTCGCATGGCTAGATTTTCACTAGAAGTCTTTGTCCACCAGCAATAGTTCTTCCCTCTCCTCCCCCAAAGTAAACAGTGTCTGCATTGTGGTTAGAAAATGATCCTTAAAAATCATGAAACTTGGTAAAACCTTCTCTTTGTTAAGTGAGACAACTTTTAGAAACAGCTCTTTTCAATCCGTATCCACTTCCTGGTAAATAATGTCACTGAATTCTCAAGGCTGCAAGTTAACTAAAAGTAGGATACACTTTTGCCTTGATTATTGTTAAATATTCTCAGGTTCCTTAAAATTAGTTTATGCCCTACGTTAACCTGTAGCACAAAAAGTATTTGCTATCTAAAACAGAGTTGGAATACAAACTGAAATATATATCAAAATATCATAACATCAGGTAAATATTTTATACGTTGTAGAGAAAATGACAATAACAAATTCAGCTGATGTTCCATCTTTAAAAATCTTACCCTAAAATGCTACCCACTCTTACATTTAAAACCTTTGGAAGAGCAAAGCTGGACAAACCCAGATTGTGGTATTTAGAAACGTTTTATTTCTCTCTCTCTTTTCATTGCTTTTGCTCAGTGTCCACTGCAAGTCATGCCGAGTTGAACTATTTATACAGCTTAGTTTAATTAAATTAAATATTTGGAGTTGTGTTTAGAACAAAATGATGCTTTAAAAGTTTGAGTATCTACAGATTTATCTATATTGTGCTTTTCTCTCCAACCCCACTCCTACAATTTTCTTTAACTCTCCAACATAAGTAATTAGTCTTTGCCTTCTTACAGAAACCAGCGGAAAATTCTTTACCCATCAGCCGCATTTAACAGTGTTTCTCCTCCCTTGATGAACTCTCACTACGTGGCTCCCAGAATACCAAATACTCTTAGTTTTCCTCTCACCTCATTGCTGCTCTTCCTCGTTCTTTCTTTAACCCTCATTTGAGGATATGTTTTTATTGACTTGAAAGGGAGTGAGCGGGCGAGAGAGAGAGAGAAAGAAAGAGAGAGAGACATTGACAGGTTCTCGTAGTATACAGAGTGTAAGACTCACTGCTAGGTTATCTTCTATTTTCCATCTGGATGAGCTCAGTCAGTCCACTGCTTTAAAGTCCATATATACCCAACTGTTACCTTTTCTCCAGAGAAGACGTGTTTCCCAGACTCCAGCTCTGTGCACCAAACGACCTGCTCCACATCACCACAGCCTGAGTGTCTGATAGACCTGGAGAACTCCACACACCTGTTACTAGACTCCTGAACTTCCATCCAAACCCGCTCCACCCAGACCACCTTCCTCCTCGTGGCTCATGCCAACCATTCTTTTTAGTTGTCCTGGTCAAAATACTAAAATTATTTAGACTCCTCTTTTTCTCTCATATTCTACATCCCGTATGTCAGCAGATCACGCTGACTCCGTCTTCAAGATCTACCAGAATTTGACCACCTCAGAGCATATCCGCTCACCTTTTGCATTTCAATACAAATTGTAAGCTGAATGTCTCTGATTTAATAGAGATGGTCGGCAAGAGTTGGACATATATTTAGAGAACTTCTGATGGACCATGTTGAGTCGCTGAGGAGAAATGGAATGTGATTGGATCCCACCCAACCTGTGCCATTTCAACACAGTTATCTAATCGCCGTGTTATTAACACTGTTCGCCCTGAGCATCAGTTTGCTTATGTGAAAAACGGGGTCAAGGTCTCCACCTAGAAAGAATTTGATAAGAGTGCAATCTTATGTCTAAGGCATTATCTTGGAGAAATGTGAATCATATCCTTAAAACATCCAATGGGCAGAGAAGACTGGAGCTAAAACATGCCCAGTACAAATATTTCCCTTGGCAATTCGCTCACGGCTGGCTTGTATTGCTTGCAGAATCTACTAGAAGCGGTGAGCTGTGCTTTATTGCCAGTGCTTTACCTCTGTCAAAACCAGCTATGTAATGAGAGATAGTTTCACTGTTTCAAGGGGGCGTTTTGAACAGGAAAACAGAGGATACTCTGGTTTGGAGAGAAAATGGTAACTCTGATGTGGTATCTTGTACATGATTCATGGCCCCCACGGCAGGGAGCAAGGGACTACAATAAAAATCGAAATCACGGAAGAGGATGACATATTTAAGAGAGGGAACAGAAATAAGACCACACGCAGAGGCAAGGCCTTAGAGACAAAATCTTTTCTTCACCTTTGGCTTCAACTTTGGTAGCTACGGTTTTCACTGGCATAGAAATATCACCCTTTTGCATTTTCACACTCGCCCAAAAAAATGCATTGCACTTTAAAAGCTTTCCCTGGCAAGTACAACTTATTCCATTGGTTTTTAATGCAGCTTAAAAACCAAAAGCAAAAACAAACACCAAACGTGTGATTCACGGAAGTGCTGTCCCCCCGTTTAGGACATCAGACAGCCTTGTGTGTGAAGTTCCTCTTCCCGCGGTCACTTCGCTAGTTCGGCAGCCTCGCTGACTTGGGTAAGCTCCGACACAGACCTGGCTTACCCAAAGCACCCCCTACGCGAGAAAATGAGGAGCAGAGGGCTGAGGGGACCCCGCCCACACCATGGCGTGGTCAAGGGCAGGAGGCTGAGACTTGGTTCCTCCAAGTGATTCTACCATGGCCCACAGTCTGTGCCTCTTTTAAGCTCAGAGTCTCCATTTGTAAAATGTGGGCCTTCCTTGCAGCAACTCGGTGAATGTCAAGTGAGACTGAGTGCCACCGAATGAATGAGAGTGGCTGGCACAGCGCAGGCTGCCGGCAGGAATCAAACACTGTTCCCTTTATTAGTCAGCAGTTGTGTCTGGGAACGCCTGGAGCCAAGATGAAATTATTTTTAAGCATACAATAAATTCAATAAAAAGAGAAAAAAAATTAATTTATAGAATGCCTTGCCTGGACAGCCAAAAGTGATTTTCAGCACTAATTAACATCATTAAAAACTTTTCTCAAATGTTTCCCTCTTTCTTTGTAAAAACACAAGAATAATCCAGAAAGACAACTTGAATGCGGTCCATAAAAATGCGAAAAGGTGTTCAGGAATATAAAAGTATTGTTATTAGGTCTCTGAAGGTCTAATATTGTTTCTTAACGATCTTGAAATGAAAGCAAACCTATTATTGGGTTGATAGCATTATTTTCCCCATAACATGCTGGGAGGAATACAGAACTAGATTGAACTGACATCCTTATTTTAAGTGTACTTTAAACATGTAAATGTCTAGAATTTTATTATGTACTCTCTTGCCACAGGAATACATTTGTTTTTATTATGAACTGGCTTTTGTGTTAAATAGGCAGTAAAATAAAAGAGAGAGGGAGAGAGAGAGATGCCCAAATAAAATGTCACTGTAAAAAAATCACATGATTATAGAAACATTGTAACTTTTGACAGCCTCCTGATATCAATAAAGAGATATGCCCAGTAAGGAATAATACGGCCAGTATGGAAACACTTGTTAAAGAAGGTAAAATCTATTCAACTGCAGCATCCTGATTCGAACAATTCAGACTTAATGAAACATTTCGATTATGCTAATACTGAAACTGTTCATTTAAATACGCTATTACTGATATTGTTTCATTAGATATACAATTTCTTGCTCAATGTTTTCATGCCTAAGTGACCTCTAAATTGGTCTGTTGCAAATCACTGCTAATAGACTAGCAACAATCTACATCACTCAGCCGTATACAGAGACTGAACCACACAGGGAAGAGGTTCAGATTCCTCAGGAGACAGAGGAAGCCTCAGAAACACTGTGTCTTCTTTGCCCTGTGGTCTTTCTTCCTTCTCTCTTTCCTTCATATCTCTTGCTTTCCCGTTCTCTTTCCTTGTCCATCTCCTTGCCTCTTTCCTCTTCCCTCTCAGGAACCCCTAACACTGTTCCTGCACACGCCCTAACTCTGGTTGTTGAGCTGAGCCCTAGAGTGCAATGCTTTGCTTTAAAAAATCAATGAAACCCATTGCTCAAAATTGTGATATGTAGAACTATGAGAATTGGACTTTCTCTGAATTACCTAGTGCCATGGCATCCGTATCTGACTGAGTGAAGCCAGTACCGCAGTTGTGGTTGAAAAGTGAAAGGAAGGATGGGTTCTGATGTCAGGTAGGCGGCATGAGTTCAAGTCCAGGGTCCCACTACCTGTACAGCCGTGAGAAAGCCAAGTCTCTCTGCAGAGTTTTTGCTTCCTATCTGGACATTGGGGCTAATAACAAGGTTTATTTCATGGACTTTTCACACAGATTAAATTACTCGTTTATTCAACAACTGTTTATTGTGTGCTAGCTGTGCCGAGACCCTGCTCAGTGGGCTGGGGATACAGCGATGAACAAAACCAGACAAAAATCCCTGCCCCCTTCGAGCCTGCAGTCTGTTTAGAGGACGCTGACCATAAATAAATGCAGGAAACTGGGAGGTAAGGATAAACACAACAGAGAAAATGCACACGAAGTGCTTCGCAGCGTGGTCAGCATGGAGTAAGTGCTCAATGAATATTCACTCACTCGGGGGAATTTTCAGGGCCGCTGACCTGGTAAGAAGGCAGCACCCTTCAGGAAGAGCACCATCCTTACCACTCTGAGCCCCGGGCTGAAAGCAGCGAGACCACAGGAGAAGCTGGACAGAGGGGCAACAGAGCACATTTCTTCTGCCCTCTGCAGCCACAGGCCCTCCGTCTTCCAGAAGGTAAAAATAGGGCCATTCAGTTCCATCCATAAAATAGTGTGCTCAGCACCAGAGGGGGAAAAAGTTATTTTACGCTGACAAGGTCCCTAATCAAAATAATATATAAGGACCTATTGATTTTTTTCAGTTTGTTTTCCTTGAAGTTTTATGTGTACCATGCCCCAATAATACAGGATTTTACAAAGTCCCATCAAGGAGTCATTTCAGAGGTCCCTTTGAAAATAGGTACATGGTGACGAGAGGAACTGTGGGTTCCCATCCCTGTGCCCTGGGGAGCTGCAGAAACAGGGAGGGAAGCCCAGTGGGGCCTGGGAGCGTCTCTCTCCTACAAATAAGCAAGGAAAAAAGAGCTGCTTGGAGACAGGAGAGGGAGCAGCAGAGCACAGAGAAATGGGAAGACACCAAACTCAGGGTCCGAGGCTCCTGTCTACAGACTGACTGGCATTTCTGTATATGAAGTTCAGCAGCGTGAGACGGGATGTTTGGGAGGTTGCTCGGCCTGCCGTTTCACAGGCCATCTCCAGCAACGTCGGAGAAATGACAACATTGAGTGGGAGGCATTTCGTGTCTTCCCTGGTGTACTCAATTTGTCATCGGGGCCCTTAGCCCCAAGAAAAGCAGTTTGGGCTGTCACATGCTGGGTTGGCAATGCCACTGAGCTAGTCCACGAGGGAAGTCCTACTTATCTTTGCCTTTTAAAACGTTCTGCCTACTGGAATCCATCTAATAGACAATCCATGGCACAATAATCCCCCTCTGTTTGGTCTGTATCTACCAGATTTATCAAATCACTTGGAGGGTTCGGTATTGTGTAATTTTAGTCCTCCGGAGTAAAGCAGGGCATGCCACTACCGCCTGCAGATCGCTTTAGGGATGGAGAGTACACACCTGTTTTACAAACAATACATAGAGGTGTGTGCTTACATGCGTGGTTAAGTACTCATCACCTATTGCCTTGGGATAGAAACAGGAAATAGTTGTAGTGACCTGCTCCAGGCCAAAGATATTTATAAACCATGATTATAAATTTAACCCATGTGGTGGAGACAAAGATTTTCTGTGCTGAAGGTTAAAAGGAGCCTTAGGAGTTACAGATTTCAAATAGCCATAGCTGGCCCCAGCTAGGTTTTTACAAAGTCCATAGGCATAAGTCTCCTCCTTTGCCACCACCGTATGGGCCTGGACTATCCCCAGAAAAGCCAGGAGTTCTCAGTAGACCAAATACAACCCTTATGATGTCGAGAGAAATTGAGTATCACAGGGTTAGTGCGGGAATGAACTCAGATCACCTACAAATAGTGTCTAGAACACAAAAAAGTGACCAACGGCTCAGAGACGTGTCTGAGGGAAAGTGAGGAAGCCTGGCACCAGGAGACAATGGCTCATGAAGAAGTCGGAGGAGCCCCCTTGTACACAGTTGGTAGCACAGGGACTGGCCTGTGATGGTTACTGACGGGGTACTTTGCGGAAGGGATGGAAGAACAGGGGGAGGATGAAAGAAAGGAAGGTTGGCTGTTATCGCCAGGAGTTCAACGTTAACGTGTTGGAGCTCATTTCAGGCATATTCCACTTTGATTCTGTTCACTGCCTGCACTCCGATGTCAGTAAACCTAAGAGGAAGCGTTTTTTGTTAGTTTTCCTGCCCTTTTTTTTTTTTTTTTTTTGCTTCTAAAATAAGCCGACATGTTTGAAACAGCATAGCTTTTTCCTTACACAGACAAGGGTTCCAATTCCATTTCTGCCACTTTCTAGTTAGGTGACTTTAGACAAGTCACTTCCTGAATGTGTTTTCTTTTCTAAAATTGGGAATAGCAATCCCTGCACCTTACTTGCTTCGTGTAAAGAAGCAAGAAGGCAGACACTAGGTGATAGAGAGAAGTCCCCTGGCATGTGGTCACACTCTCCACTGCGGTTTCCCCTCTGTGCAGCTCCTTTGTGCTTCCCCGGACTCCCCAAGCCTCCTGCATTCCCTACAAAGAGTCAGTAGAGGGGTGCAGCGTTCTGGAGCTTTCTTTTTCCTACACCTTCTTCCATAGCCCAGTCCTGCCCATTTTTCATGGGGCTCTCATCTCCAGATGTGGCAGGGCTTCAGTGTCCGCTGGGATTACACAATCAAAATAAACTCACTAAGGTTTTCTGTTTTATATTCCCTAGGATACTGAAATCTGAACAGATGTTCGTCTCTTAACGAACAAGGCCGACCACTCTGGGAGACCATGAGGGACGGACTGTTGGTCCCCAGGATTCTGGCAAAGATAGAGAATCATCCTGGGACATTCCCTCTGGAGGGCACATATCATTGCACTTCCCTTCTGTAAGACAAGTATTAGGGTTGTTTTGTTTGTTTGTTTGCTCCTTGGTCACTGGAAGGTAATGAAGATACCTCACTGATGTGAAGACGACAATTGGGAGACATCTGCTTGTTCGTTATGAAAACAGTGTCCCTAAGAATTACTTCAAGCCTTGTTTAAGAGGCAGATTCATGGGCCCATTACCCACCTGCTGATTCCTATCCAAGAATTTAGGGTCAAAAGCACTGCATTCCAATAATTCTCCAGGTGAATCCTATGTAGACTATAGTTAAGTTCCACTGGTGGGTAGTGAATCTGAATAACTCAGGAAGCATGTGGATAACATATAATTTCTCTGCTTTTCTAAGGGCCTCACATCTTTGACAGTGAAAGACCATCCTTGAAGGACACTGATATTTATTGAGCACTTGCTGTATACCTGGTGTTCCACCAGGCACTTGCTACGCAGAATCTTATTTACTCTGCAGAGAAAATCTGTGGAAGAGGTTTTATTATTCCCCCCGCACTTTCCAGATGAATCAGTGGAGTCTCAGGGAGGTTACACCAGCAAGAGGTTGGTCACACAGCTGGTAGGCGGTGGAACGCAGCCCTGCCTGCCTCTCAAAGCCAGTGCTGTGGCCCCTGAGTGACTGAGTCCCATTTCTCTTAACAAATCCCTGCATCAGGCCCTTTAAAAAATAGCTCCGTGGCCCTTCATTCAATGTACGTTTATCATACTGAGTTGTTTTCAGCAGTTATAAACTTTCATGACTTTTTTGTGGCTATTACTGAAAATACGCCTTTCCTACCATGCCTTGGTAGCTGAATCCACATATACTATCTGTCTGGCCTCTAATAAAATGCACTTATTTGCACAATCAGTTCCCTGTACAGTTGTTTATTTCTTGGCCCAGCTGTAGATTAATTATAATGCCCATGTTTATATTCTTATGGGTGCTGTTCTAAATTCATTTTTAAGTCAGTTATTAAAAATGCTAGATGACATAAAAATGGTTGTTCTTTTTCCCTTTGTAAGATAAATCTCCTAGTTTAAAATTCCCAAGATCTAATTCAAGACAGAAATTAATTTTTGTGGTGTGAAGTTGAGGGCAAATTATGGAGCAACAGAGATAAATAAAACATGATTTTTTCCCTAAAATATATGTGCCATTGTTTTAAGAAGTCAATAAATACATTAAAACAAAACAAAACAAAAACAAACAAGCACACACTGCCATCTAACTTCTAGAATAAATAAGCTGCTGTATGTAGAAAATGCCTACACTTCAGCATCCCAAGTGTGGTCCATGTGAGTTCAGCCCCTTTTGAGTTGAATGATAGTTTCACCCTTGGCCCTGTGTGAGGAAAGACTTCACATTAAGATCTGATATTATGTGCAGTCTTGACACCTGGTGAAATTGAGAAGGTCTTAAATGATCTAACCACGACTACCTCTTCCACTTTCTCCTGTAAATAAGGGCCCTGGCCAAAACAATTCTCCTCATCAAAATAACAGGCATTTGAGCCCCAAATATCAGGTTTTCATCCTTGGCCAGACCACGACATTATTCAAACACATCAATCACATCCTCCACCCCTTTGGTACCACAAAGGCTGCCTCCCACAGCCCCTGACTGTCCATCTGTCCCCTAGCGCAACCCTCACTTGGCCCTGCGTGATGCTGATCATCTCATCTGTCTAGTGTTGGGTCAGCCATCATGATACCTGTGTGCAGGGAACCCTCCTTCATCGATGAGGTGAACAGAAGGCAATGAAAACACCATGTGCACCTTTGCACTTTTTTATGTTCAGAACCTGTAACTTCTAGGACTATGGCTGAGATTTCACGGTTGAAGAATTGATAAGGAACAGTCACATTTTGAGAGAAGATTCTATGGATCACACTTCCATAGCCAATGTGGTGAGATGCCTGTTCAATCGGATCGGCAGTGAAAGCCTGGGGTGCACTTGGCCTGGGGAGCTTGGCGAGAGACCACGTGCCAGTTGGGGCTTTCTGCTGACACTGCTCCCAGGGGGTCATTTCCTCCTTCCTCTGTGACTGCCGCCTGCAGGCACGGTGCCCGCTAGTTTCACGTTACTGGAAAACGATGCAGAATAGAAAATTGATATAGCTGTAAGAACACAATATACTTCAAGTGCACTCAGAAATTACTGAAAAAAGGGTCACTCGTAACTTTCCTATTTAAAATTACATACCATAAAGGGAAGTCCCACATTCCACTTAAAATTCCAGCTCCAAGAGTTTGATGCATAACCTTTTTTCTCATAGCACCATAAACATAATTATACGTACAAATGTACATGCCGACACATTATTTCACTTTACAAAGCTAGAGTCACTCCGTGCACACCGCGTGGCAACTTTTCTTTCAACTCATGATCTATCATGGTTATATTTTCAGGTCAGGAAACATTTGGAACTCATTCTCTAATTTTACTAACATTGCTCCATTATTTTGGTGAACTCACTGTAACTACTTCTCTACTGCGATGGGGCGGCTTGTTTTGGGGACTGAGCCATTACAGTACCAATGAGCTGCGCAGACACTGAAATGAGATAAATCAGCTTGTATGTTCCAGACCTGTCACTTAATATGAATCTCAGCGTGGACAATTTTCTTAACTATTCTGAGACTCATTTTTATTTGAGATATAAAATGAATAACTGTTCGGGGCTGTTGACAATATACAATGACACTATGTGCTTAAGTAAACACTTATTATTCTCAATGTGACAATTTAATAAGTGACATCATTTAGACATTCAAGAACTACTAGTAAGTAAATTAAATGTTTTGTTTAATAAAATAGTTCAAACTTCCCTTAACTTTAGACATTTGTATAACACTTTATGATTTTGCCATATCTGTGAGCCACTTTCATACTTATTTACATAATATTACATTTAAGTAAATTTATTTACATTTTAAAAGTGAGTCATTGTAGCGTGGAAGCTTTATATTTGTCATAAAATAATGAATTCATACCTAATCATGATTATATAATAATTATAAATTATAGTAAAAATATTAAATACATTGTTAGTCAAAGTGTAGGCAGAAGACAGAAAACAATCTGGTAACATGAGCAAAAAATATTTAATGTAAAAAACATTTACTAGTAAAAGTTAACAACTAAGAGACGGTTTTTTTTTTAAAGGACCCTAACAATTGGTGACTTAGCAACTGCAGGGTGAAGCTGCTGCCTTCAGGGTGGAGGGAGAACACTCAGGGAGGGGGCGCAGCAAGCAGGAGAGTGCTGGCTTCCGAGGCTGAGATGCGGATCCCCTAGACACAGCCCCCTGGAAGGTGGGAATGCTTGTTGATGATACATGATTTGGGGCAGAGCATGTCCACAGGAAGCCACCAGAGGAGGTGTCAGTGGATTGGAGTCACCTCTAGGAGACTTGCTACACAGCGCCTGCTACTGGCTGTCCTGCACACCACTAGAAACCACTAGATGAAGAAAAATGTAAACAGGAACCAAGAAGAAAAGCCAGATCTCTCCTCTGCCTCCCAGTTTTCATCCACGCCCTCTATGGACGGAGCCCAACATCGCACCACCCGGCAAAAGGGAAATGCATGCAGGTTCTGATTTACTAAATCAGGACAAAAAAGGAGGGATTTGGACTTGGAAGCAGTAATAATAACTTGCACATGTTTTCCTTTACTATCTAAAATCATCTTATGTTGCCCCAACGGGGCATGAGAGACATTCACAGGGAACACGGAGTATTCAATGCATAGTTCCACACATCTGTTGTCCCACATCCTCACCACCTCGAGGCAGGTGGATGGTGTTGATGGTCTAGAATGAACTCTACAGATTAAAAAACCAATGCAGAACAAAACCCATTACCTAAGACCACCCACCCATGTAGCCACGAGCATAACAGAGCTCTTTTCTCCTGATGTCCAATTTGGCTTCTCGCTGAATATTTCACTTTCTTAAGTGGTGAAACAGAATATGTGTGCTTCTTGGTTCTTTCCAAGACTCATCGCTTTCTAGTTCAAGTGTTCAGCTAATATGCTAAATTTCATCTCATTTCAAATTAGAAAACAAGAGTACCCTTGCATTGAATGGAAATGGACTGTCACACTTGCAGGAGATTTGAATAGATTATAAGAGGATGGAAACCATCCTTGGCTAGGATTTTTATTTTTATTGAATTTACTGGCGTTACATTGGTTAATAAGATTATATAGGTTTCAGGTGTACCATTCTATAACACATCATCTGTATATTGTATTGAGTGTTTGCCATCCCAAGTCAAGTCTCCTTCCATCACTGTTTATCCCCTCCTACCTCCCCCCACCCCCCTTTCTTTCTGGTAATCACCATACTATGGTCTATAAGGATTTCTTTCCTTTTTTTTTTTTTTTGCCTAGGCTTGAATTTTAAAGATTCCAGTTTTAACTGCACTTTTCTCCACTGTCTTACTGTGTGACTCAGAGCAAATCACCTCCTTTTTTTCTCTGGGGATCAGTTTTCTCATCTGTAAAGAGTAGGATGGATTTTTACTTATCCCTAAGCTAAATTTATAACTCTATTTTTGTGGAGGTAGGATCAATGATCACGGTTTGGCAATATGCTTTGGGACAAACAGAATTTCATCAGCAATCATTCTACTCACTCCTTTCAAACTATACAAACCTCACTCTTTACAGGATAACACCCAAGCATCTCAGTGTGGTACAATAAGCTTTTTAAGACTTGTCCTTAATTTTTCCAGTCATATATCTCACCATTTTTTGGGTTTTGGGCTACTCCAAATATTCTACTGGCTCCATTTCTAATGGTCTCTTTGCGTATTCCTACACTCAAACATCCACCCTCACTTCTTCACTCAAATGGCTATTCCTTATTCTTCATCATCCAGCCACAGTCCATCTCCTCTAGGAAGATCATGAACCCCTCAGCTTGAGCTAAATGGCCTTGTTCTGTGCTCCACAACAATGCTTTGCGAGTTTCTCAGAGCCCTAAACATTGGCTGTGGGTGAGTGGGAGGTATCTGTTTAAATGTCCGCCTCCCCAGAAGGCAGCAGCAAGTTCATATTAATATTTTTATCCAGATCACTTTGTATTAGATGAACTGAAAACTTAAAATTCTCACTCCTTGGTTTTTCATACCTTTTCTATAATATATCATACTACTTGAAAGGAGCGTTGCAGGACATTATCTGTTATTTATCTCTACTGAAAAGTCTGTGTTAATATTTGATCAGGAGTTATCCGATCCAGGTGTCAAATGATTTATTTTGAAACGGGTTTCAGACTCCTTGGTCAAAATCTCTGCATTTGTGGCTCTAGGTGTTAATAGCACTATAATATCAAAGTGTCATTTCTGGTCTGGAAATGCTTCACTTCAGCCACAAATGAATATTGTCA